>NC_037354.1:26720803-28137584 GCF_002263795.3 Bos taurus | reverse complement strand
GTATTGATATATGCTACAACAGGAATGAGCATTGCAAACATGCTAAGTTAAGCAAACCAGTCACAACAGGCCATGTATTCTATGTAACCATTTATATGAGATATTCAGAAAAGGCAAATCTATACACAAAAATGTTAATATATATTATACATATATATATACGAAAAATCCATAGACAAAAAGCATCTGTGATGGCTCAGCAGGTAAAGAATCTGACTGTAACACAGGAGACCTATGTCCAATGCCTGGGTCAGGAAGATTCCCTGGAGAAGGGAATGGCTACTCACTTCAGCATTCTTGACTGCAAAGTTTCATGGACAGAAGAGCCTGGTGGGCTACAGTCCAAAAGATCACAAAGGGTCGGACACAACTGAGCAGCTAAGCACCTATAGACAAAAAGTGGTTGCCAAGGCCTGAGGGAATTGTGGGTAATATAAAATGGCTACTAATAGGTATAGGGTTTCTTTTGGGGGGTGATGACAATGTTTTAATATTGATTGTTGTGATAACTTCACAAGAGAATATAAGCCAATTATTTACTTTAAATGGGTTAATTGTATGGTATGTGTGCTCAGTCATATCCACTTGTATGGTATGTGAATTATAATCAAAATAAATCAAAATAAAGTTGTTATTTTAAAAATAAATTAAATGCTAACTCGGTCACAGCTTTACTTCTTTAATTTGAAACTCACATCTTCTAAACCGGTGATTTTCCAATGGGGATTCTTATAATGAACCCTCAGCAGATCTTTTGCTTTTGAAAACTGACAGTAATAAGTTAACCACAGTCATTTTAAGTCTTATGTCATCTAAAGATAAATTTTACTTTACTTTGGTGCCTTCCTGAAAGCTCTTGCAAATCAGCTACAGGCCAGAGTATTTTGTCTTAAACAAAAGATTGTCTCTGAGCCCCATGGATAAAGGCTATGCCAGGTTCTTCTGATTTGGGACAAAGCCTTCTGATAACATTACTTAAACAACTTTGAGTCTAGTGGACTGAGGCAGGATTTCCAGAACCCTAGTGGAAAAGTACATGTGCTTATGCGACCACTAAGCCATGATGGAGCAGAATAAGAATTACTTAGAATTGAATGATCTGGTAAGGGAATGACTGAGGATTCTGGAATATTGTTGATGTTTTAATGGTCTATTTTCTGGATATGGGGAACCTCTTTCTCTGTAACTCATAACAATTCAGTGGCATATGATTTTGTAAAGAGAAAACGTTTGTAAATGTGTTTTCTTTCTGTCTGACTGCTTCAGAATTCAGAAACTCTTTTAAGTACTTTGATTTTCATGATGATATAGTTACTTGCACAGGTTCAATATGAATCTGTCTTACTTGTTATCAGGACATATTGGAAACATTAGGTATGCAACCATGTTCTTGCCTGAAAAGTTTATTTGAGAATTTACTTATTTAATCAGATATGACCACTCACTGTTAAGGAACCAAGGTTGATTTCATGGAGCCTTGTTTACAAAGCTCTCTTGGGAAAATTGGCCTGATTCCCGGCTTACAGTGTCCCTGCTTTACAGGTGAGTGTGGAAAGTCATTTCCTGGCAGGACCAGAAAACTTGGGATATTTTGGGGAACTCCAGAAAAGAATTCACCCAAATGTATAAATACCACAAGTGGATTCGGTTGGTGAGGTCTTAGTTTAGCTTACTGACCTCAAAGAGGCTTGTAAAAATCCAATCTAAGATTCCTTATGAAACCTTCAGAAAAGCAAATGTAGGAAGACCTATACAGTATATTATCATTCTTGCTCAGATCAGATCAGTCGCTCAGTCGTGTCCGACTCTTTGCAACCCCATGAATCGCAGCACGCCAGGTGTCCCTGTCCATCACCAACTCCCGGAGTTCACCCAGACTCATGTCCATCAAGTCAGTGATGCCATCCAGCCATCTCATCCTTGCTCATTCATTCTTGCTATGCCTGTGTAAAGAACTAGGCAAGTCAGATGATATCAGCCATATTTTGTGATCAAGAACCATCTTTCTTTGAGAGTATCTTTGATCTTTTGAGCGGTGACAATGGCAATACATTTTGTTTCAGTAGAAAACTATAACACATCCTTCCAGTTTAATCAGATTGTAGGCATGTTTGTTATCACTGAGATATTTTGCATCTTTTTATAAACTGCAGATAATTGAAGGGTATGCAAACTCTGACTTGTCTGGAGACATTGCAATGACTTCTTCCTCATCTGCAGAGGAACCAGTTTTGCTGCCTACCTGTAAATTGGTCTGGGTCTGCTATTTTGACTCAATTATCAGTCTTTACAGAATTTTCATATCTTCCAGTTTCCTTAAGTATCCAGCTATAACCTTTCTTTCTTTCCCTGACTCAGCATCACTGAGAACTAAAACTTGATGGCTCAAATTCCTATTGGGATTATAAACTGCCTGGAAGTGAGCCCTTTTCTCCAAGATCTGAAGAATCTTGAGAGCTGAAGTTCAAAATTTAAAGTTCAATTTGATATTGACTTTGAAGAACTCACCACTGCAGCAGATCATGCATAAGCTGGATTTATCCTAAGACAAGTCACTGCCTGGGCCACTAAGAAAGTCTGATGAAAGTTCAGGTCATTTATTCTCTTATATGAGAAACAGCCATGACTAGAAATCACCAGGAGCATGGACATATTGTTAATATCTAAGAAATACATTAAACTGAAAGATTTTCCTTCACCAACCTCCTGGAAACCACTGGACTGGCACCCTCAGAGTTCAACTATTGTCTCTTTAATATAATGTTCGATGTTAACATGTCTTTTTCATTTCCAGTATCTCACTTTTAAGGAGCCCTATTTTTAGGGCTCTAAAACAACTGACTTCTGCCACCACCCCTAAACAAGTGGTTTACACATTTTACAGGGATGATGCCAAAGAGAAATTCTTGAGAGACTATGCAAGAGGTTTGCAAGAGCCTCATGCAAGAGGTTTAAGATGTTCACTTTGGAGTTTTTCAGGGTTGAATGACACTCATTCATCTTGAACAAAAGGAGGAACTGACAATATTGTAAATTAACAAATCATTGTGCTCCTGGAAAACAGTAGTACGTAAGAATCCCCACAACAAACCTTTCATTCTTCAATATCAACAAGACTCCATATCCCTTTCCTTTTCTTTGGGACATTCCTCATTAAATGCAATGGCCTGAATGAAGACTTCTAAAAATAAATACAAGGAGGTCACTTCTACTGAGCCTCAAAGCTCCCATGTAATGTCTAATATCATTATCAATCACACCTTTCCTTGGAGGGATCCTGCTAACAAGTAGAGTATAAAGATGGCAAATTTATGTTTTCTTATAAGTTTTATGTATCTTATCGAAAGAGTTGGCACAATATGAAAAAAAATCAAAGTGTCTTTTGAATGTGAGGATCCAATAAACTTGACTGCCTGGCACTGCTAATGAGATGCAGTCCCCTTCAAAGTCCCATAGCACAAAGCCATGCAATATACTGCAGTATATTAGTCAGTTTTGCTGCTATAATACAATAGCATAAACTGGATAGCATAAGCAGCACATACTTACTTCTCAGAGTCCTGGAGGCTAAGTCCAAGCTGAGGGTGCCAGTGGATTTGGTGTTTGAGGAGAGCCCTCTTCCTGGTTTGCAGATAGCTATCTTCCACAGCCTTGTCTAACTCAAAGAAACTATGAGCCAAGCCATGTAGGGCCACCCAAGACGGACAGGTCAAGGTGGAGAGTTATGACAAAACGTGGTCCACTGGAGAAGGGAATGGCAAAACACTTCAGTATTCTTGCCTTGATAACCCCATAAACAGTATGAAAAGGCAAAAAGATAGGACACTGAAAGATGAACTCCACAGGTCAGTAGGTGCCCAATATGCTACTGGAGATCAGTGGAGAATAACTCCAGAAAGAATGAAGAGATGGAGCCAAAGCAAAAACAACACCCAGTTGTGGACATGACTGGTGATGGAAGGAAAGTCTAATGCTGTAAAGAGCAATATTGCATAGGAACCTGGAATGTTAGTCCATGAATCAAGGCAAACTGGAAGTGATCAAACAGGAGATGGCAAGAGTGAACATCGACGTTTTAGGAATCAGTGAACTAAAATGGACTGGAATGGCTAAATTTAACTGAGATGACCATTATATCTACTACTGTGGGCAGGAATCCCTTAGAAGAAATGGAGTAGCCATCACAGCCAACAAGAGTCTGAAATGCAGTACTTGGATTCAATCTTATAAATGACAGAATGAGCTCTGTTCACTTCCAAGGCAAACCATTCAGTATCACAGTAATCCACGTCTATGCCCCAACCAGTAACGCTGAAGAAGCTGAAGTTGAATGGTTCTCTGAAGACCTACAAGATCTTCTAGAACTAACACTCAAAAAAGATTCCAGGAGACTGGAATGCAAAAGTAGGAAGTCAAGAAATACCTGGAGTAACAAGCAAATTTTGCCTTGGAGTACAAAATGAAGCAGCGCAAAGGCTAATAGAGTTCTGCCAAGAGAACGCACTGGTCATAGCCAACACCCTCTTCCAACAACACAAGAGAAGACTCTACACATGGAAATCACCAGATGGTCAATATAGAAATCAGATTAATTATATTCTTTGCAGCCAAAGATGGAGAAGCTCTATATAGTCAGCAAAAACAAGACTGGAAGCTGACTGTGGCTCAGATCATAAACTCCTTATTGCCAAATTCAGACTTAAATTAAAGAAAGTATGGAAAACCACTATTCAGGTATGACCTAAATCAAATCACTTACAATTATACAGTGAAAATGAGAAATAGATTCAAGGGATTAGATCTGATAGACAGAGCGCCTGAAGAACTATGGACGGAAGTTCATGACATTGTACAGGAGGCAGTGATCAGGACCATCCCCCAAAATAAGAAATGCAAAACAGCAAAATGGTTGTCTGAGGATGCTTTACAAATAGCTGTGAAAAGAAGAAAAGTGAAAGGCAAAGAAGAAAAGGAAAGATATACCCATCTGAATGCAGAGTTCCAAAGAATAGCAAGGAGAGATAAGAAAGCTTCCTCCGTGATCAATGCAAAGAAATAGAGGAAAACAATAGAATGTGAAAGACTGGAGATCTCTTCAGGAAAATTAGAGATACCAAGGGAACATTTCATGCAAAGATGGGCTCAATAAAGGACAGAAATGGTATGGACCTAACAGAAGCAGAAGATATTAAGAAGAGGTGACAAAAATACACAGAAGAACTGTACAAAAAAGATCTTCATGACCAAGATGATCACGATGGTGTGATCATTCACCTAGAGCCAGATATCCTGGATTGGGAAGTCAATGGGCCTCAGGAAGCATCACTAGAAACAAAGCTTGTGGAGGTGATGGAATTCTGGCTGAGCTATTTCATATCCTAAAAGATGATGCTGTGAAAGTGCTGCACTCAATATGTCAGCAAATTTGGAAAACTCAGCAGTGGCCACAGGGCTGGAAAAGGACAGTTTTCATTGCAATCCCAAAGAAAGGCAATGCCAAAGAATGCTCAAACTACTGCACAACTGCACTGATCTCACATGCTAGCAAAGTAATGCTCAAAATGCTCCAAGCCAGGCTTCAACAGTATGTGAACTGTGAAATTCCAGATGTTCAAGCTGGATTTAGAAAAGGCAGAGGACAGAGATCAAATTGCCAACATCTGCTGGATCATCAGAAAAGCAACAGAGTTCCAGAAAAACATCTGCTTCTGCTTTATTGACTATGCCAAAGCCTTGACTTTGTGGATCACAATAAACTGTGGAAAATTCTGAAAGAGACAGGACAACCTGACCTTCCTCCTGAGAAATCTGAATGCAGGTCAGGAAGCAACAGTTACAACTGGACATGTAACAACAGTCTGGTTCCAAATAGGAAAAGGAGCACGTCAAGGCTGTATATTGTCATCCTGCTTATTTAACTTAATGCAGAGTACATCATGAGAAACACTGTGCTGGATGAAGCACAAGCTGGAATCAAGACTGCCAGGAGAAATATCAATAACCTCAGATATGCAGATGACACCACCCTTATGGCAGAGAGTGAAGAAGAACTAAAGTGCCTTTTGATGAAAGTGAAAGTGAAGAGTGAAAAAGTTGGCTTAAAGCTCAACATTCAGAAAACGAAGATCATGGCATCTGGTCCCATCACTTCATGGCAAATAGCTGGGGAAGCAATGGAAACACTGTCAGACTCTATTTTTTGGGGCTCCAAAGTCACTGCAGATGGTGACTGCAGCCATGAAATTAAAAGACATTTGTTCCTTCGAAGAAAACCTATGACCAACCTAGACAGCTGACCCAGAGGGATGGGATGGGGAGGGAGGTGGGAGGGGGGTTCAAGATGGGGAACACATATAAACCCATGGCTGATTCATGTCAATGTATCGCAAAAACCACTACAATATTGTAAAATAATTAGCCTCCAATTAAAATAAATAAATTTAAAAATAAAAAAATAAAATAAAAAGCAGAGATATTACTTTGCTAGCAAAGGTCCATCTAGTCAAAGCTATCATTTTTCCAGTAGTCATGTATGGATGTGAGAGTTGGACCATAAAGAAAGCTGAGTGCTGAAGAATTGATGCTTTTGAACTGTGGTGTTGGAGAAGACTCTTGAGAGTCCCTTGGACTGCAAGGAGATCCAACCAGTCCATCCTAAGAGAAATCAGTCCTAAATATTCATTGGAAGGACTGATGCTGAAGCTGAAACTCCAATACTTTGGCCACCTGATGTGAAGAACTGACTCATTTGAAAAGACCCTGATGATGGGAAAGATTGAAGGCTGGAGGAGAAGGGGACAGTAGAGGATGAGATGGTTGGATGGCGTCACCAACTCAATGGACATGAGTTTCAGTAAAGTCCAGGAGTTGGTGATGGACATGGAGGCCTGGCATGCTGCAGTCCATGGAGTGGTAAAGAGTTAGACACTACTGAGCAACTGAACTGAACTGAACTGATCTTCCTGCTGTTTCCTCACATGGTGTGAAGAGAGAGGGTTTTGGTCTCTTTCTTTTCTTACAAGGGCACTTGTCCCATCATGGAGGATCTACCCACCATAGGCATTTTAGTGGGACAGACAAACATTCTATACATAACACTGCCTATGAAGTCAGGTTAAAATTTCAGCTTGAAGGTTTTCTACTTACATGTTATGGGTTGAGCTCTGTCCCGGAGGAAAAGATATATTGCAGTCTTAACCCCTAGGACCTCAGAATGTGATCTTATTTGGAGATGGGGTCTTGACAGAGGTAATCAAGTTAAAATGAGTTCCCCAGGGTGGGCTCTACTCCAGTAAGACTCATGTCCTTCTAAAAAGGGAAATCTGGACACAGGTGTGTAGAGGGGGAAGACAGAGAGGAGACATAGGGAGAAGACCACCATGCACAAGCCAATGAGAAAAGCCTGAAACAGATCCTTCTTTCAAGGCTTTCATAATTAACCAACCCCACTGACACCTTGACCTCTGACTTCTGGATTCCAGAACTATGAGGGAATAAATTTCTATTATATAAGCCACCCAGTTGGTGGCACTTTGTTACGGAGCCTTAGAAAACTAATACACTGTGTAACCATGAGGAAGACACCAGACTCATATAGCAGATGAGAACAGTACCCATCTCATTACATAGGCTGGATGTAAAGATTTAATGTGAAAAAAAGAGGAAAATCCTGGTTTTGACATCCGAGTAATGGTGGCCTCATAGAATGAGTTTGGAAGTGTTCCTTCCTCTGCAATTTTTTGAAAGAGTTTTAGAAGCATAGGCATTAGCTCTTCACTAAATGTTTGATAGAATTCTCCTGTGAAGCCATCTGGTCCTTGGCTTTTGTTTTTTGGGGAGATTTTTGATCACAGCTTCAATTTCAGTGCTTGTTATTGGGTAGTTCATAATTTCTATTTCTTCCTGGTTCAGTCTTGGAAGATTGAACTTTTCTGAGAATCTGTCCATTTCTTCCAGGTTATCCATTTTATTGCCATATAGTTGTTCATAATAATCTCTTATGTATTTCTGCATTGTCTGTTGTAACCTCTCATTTTTCATTTCTAATTTTGTTGATTTGATTCTTCTTTTTTTTTTCTTGATGAGTCTGGCTAAAGGTGTGTCAATTTGGTTTATCTTATTAAAGAACCAGCTTTTAGTTTTATTAATCTTTACTATTGTTTATTTCATTTCTTTTTCATTTATTTCTGCTCAGATCTTTATGATTTCTTTCCTTCTACTAATTTAAGAAAACTACAGGCCAATATCACTGATGAACATAGATGCAAAAATGTTCAACAAAATTTTAGCAGACAGAATTCAGCAACACATCAAAAAGGTCATACACCATGATCAAGTTGGGTTTATTCCAGGGATGGAAAGATTCTTCAACATACACAAATCAATCAATGTGATACACCATATTAAATTGAAAGATAAAAACTATATGATAAATCTCAGCAGATGCAGAAAAGGTCTTTGACAAAATTCAGCACCCATTTATGATTAAAACTCTTCAAAAAATGGGCATAGAAGGAACCTACCTCAACATAGTAAAGGCCATATATGACAAGCCTACAGCAAACATTCTCAATGGTGAAAAACTGAAAGCATTCCCCCTAAGAGCAGAAACAAGACAAGGGTGTCCACTTTCACCACTATTATTCAACATAGTTCTGGAAGTCCTAGCTACAGCAATCACAGAAGAAAAAGAAATAAAAGGAATCCAGATCAGAAAGGAAGAAATAAAGTTCTTACTGTTTGCAGATGACATGATAAGGTACACAGAAAACCCTGAAGATAGTATCAGAAAATTACTAGAGTCAATCAGTGAATTTAGCAAAGTTGCAGGACACAAAATCAATACACAGAAATCATGTGCATTTCTATATACTAAGAATGAAAAATCAGAAAGAGAAATTAAGGAATCAATCCCATTCACCATTGCAACAAAAAGAATTAAATATCTAGGAATAAACTTACCTAAGGAGACAAAAGAACTTCACACAGAAAATTATAAGACACTGATGAAAGAAATCAAATATGACATAAACAGATGGAGAGATATTCCATGTTCCTGGGTAGGAAGAATCAATATTGTGAAAATGACTATACCACCAAAGGCAATCTACAGATTCAATGTGATCCCTACGAAATTACCAGTGATATTTTTCACAGAACTAGAACAAAAAATTTCACAATCCATATGGAAACACAAAAGACAAAAACACAACAGCCAAAGCAGTCCTGAGAAAGAAGAAAGAAGCTGGAAGAATCAACCTTCCTGACTTCAGATTATATTACAAAGCTACAGTCATCAAGACAGTAGGGTACTGGCACAAAAACAGAAATATAGACCAATGAACAAGACAGAAAGCCCAGAAATAAACCCATGCACCTATGGGTACCTTATTTGTGACAAAGGAGGCACAAATACACAATGGGGGCAAAGACAGCCTCTTCAATAAATGGTGCTGGGAAAACTGGACAGCTACATGTAAAAGAATGAAATTAGAAAACTGCCTAACACCATCCACAAAGATAAACTCAAAATGGATTAAAGACCTAAATGTGAGACCAGAAACTATAAAACTCTTAGAGGAAAACATAGGCAGAACACTTGATGGCATAAATCAAGCAAGATCCTCTTTGACCCACGTCCTACAGTGATGGCAATAAAAACAAAAGTAAACAAGTGAGACCTGGTTAAACTTATAAGCTTTTGCACAGCAAAGGAAACTATTAGCAAGGTGAAAAGACACCCCTCAGAATGGGAGAAAATAATAGCACATGAAACAACTGACAAAGGATTAATTTCCAAAATATCCAAGCAGCTCATACACACAATACCAGAAAAGCAAACAACCCAATCAGAAAGTTGAAAAAAGACCTAAACAAACATTTCTCCAAAGAAGACATTCAGATGGCTAATAAACACATGAAAAGATGCTCAACATCACTCATTATTAGAGAAATGCAAATCAAAATGACAATGAGATATCACCTCATACTGGTCAGAATGGCCATCACCAAGCAGTCTACGAACAATAAATGCTGGAGAGGGTGTGGAGAAAAGACAGCGCTCTAGCACTGCTGGTGGGAATGTAAACTGATATAGCCATTATGGAAGACAATATGGAGATTCCTTAAAAACACTAGGAAGGAAGCCACCATACGACCCAGCAATCCCACTCCTAGGTATATACCCTGAGGAATCCAAAACTGAAAAAGACACATGTATCCCATTGTTCATTGCAGCACTATTTACAATAGCTAGAACATGGAAGCAACCTAGATGTCCACTGACAGTTGAATGGATAAAGAAGTCATGGTACATTTACACAATGGAATATTACTCAGCCATAAAAAGGAACACTTTTGAGTCAGTTCTAATGAGATGGATGAACCTAGAACCTATTATACAGAGTGAAATAAGTCAGAAAGAGAAAGATAAATATCTTATTCTAACACACATATACCTAATCTAGAAAAATAGTACTGAAGAATTTACTTACAGGGCAGCAATGGAGAGACAGACATAGAGAGTAGACTTATGGACATAGGGAGAGGGGAGGAGAGGGTGAGATGTATGGTGAGAGTAACAGGGAAACTTACATTGCCGTATTTAAAATAGATAGCCAACAGGAATTTGCTGTATGGCTCAGGAAACTCAAACAGGGGCTCTCTATCAACCTAGAGGGGTGGGATGGAGAGGGAGATGGGAGGGAGGTTCAAAAGGGAGGGGATATATGTATACCTATGGCTGATTAATGCTGAGGTTTGACAGAAAACAACAAAATTCTGTAAAGCAATTATCCTTCAATAAAAAAAAAGAGGAAAATCCTTTTAATAGAGCTTGGTATGGGCTTTCATTGAGCACTTGGTAACTGCTCATAAAACAATGACCAGCGGCAATGGTTGTAATTGTTATTTAATTTCTGTCTCAGAGTATACCTGCCAAAACATGATCAAGAAATATGATTATAGATAATCACCATCAGCGCTATCCTTTTCAATATCATCAGTGCAACTATTGACTGATAACTTAACTGGCAATGTGCTAATTGCTTTAGGTATCTTCTTAATTATTCTCCTAAATATCCTTGCAACTGAGGCATTATTATATATTTTTATACAGGGGGAACCTGAAGCTTGCATTACTTATCATGACCATATGAAGACTGCTTGTAAGTAACAAAATTAAATGGCGAAAAAAGAGGCATTTGACTCCAAAGCATGGTCAACCATCATTACAATGCTCTGCCTAGGACAGCATTTCTCTTTTAGAAAACCACTGAAGAAACTCATAAAAATGAACCCCTAATGGAATTCCAAATTCTGTCATAGGCTATAACTTTGTAGCTCACTTTGAGACCTCTGTATAGATCACTTTTTGCATTTCATTGGTTTCTTTCACTCTCTTGCATGCCAAGAGTGCAGTACATTTAGGGGCTGATGTGTTGTGTTGATGGATTTTTCTGGGATAATATTTTCTGAGAATGTGACAGATGTGCAACAGGAGACTCTGTAAATTAACTCAATGACATACTTCTTGAGCCCACACAGATGAAGAACCAAAAATAACATTTTTATCAGCCAACAAATGAGGGAGGGAACTATACAAATAAAAAAAAAAAGATGTCAAGGTAGAAAAATTGTTAATAGTTTATTTCATTGCATTTTACTTAGAAGATTCTTGGGGGAATTTAAAATTCCTACCCTCTGATGTTCTGTGGTAGTGGTTCTAAAAGTGTGGGTCCTGACCCACAATGTAAGCATGGACACCAACATTAATATGAGAACTTGCTAGAAATGTCAATTCTTGAGCCTCACCCCAGATCTACTGGGGCTGTATTTTAGCAAATGAATCTGATGTATGCCAAAGTTTGAGAACCACTGTTTTACAGAGTCACTCCAGGGCTCCAGCCTTCATTCTTCTCACTAGTATTGCTGCAAAGAACGTGGGCTACAGGGACTTCCTTGGAGGTCCAGTGGTTAAGATTCTGCGCTTCCACTGCAGGGGGCATGGGTTCAATCCCTGGTCAGGGAACTAAGATCCCATATGCTACACTGCATGGCCAAGACAAACAAAAGAACGTGGGCTACAGACTCTCTGGAATCTCAGGTGACCTTAGTTATGCTTCTCTTCTAACATCTTTTTGTTGACTTGCTTCAAATGGGAAGAGAAGACTGGTGAGCAAATGATTAGTTTTCTTAAACAAAGCTTACATCACAAAAGAGAAGACCTGGAAGGGTCTTCATAATTTTTTTTTAACTTTCTCATCTTAAAATGATTATAGATTCACAGGAAGTTGCAAAAAAATGTAGAGGGAGGTCCCAGAACCCTTCACTCAGTGTCTCTGAATAGTAACATCTTGACAAAAGTTATACTTCTCTATCACAGCCAAGAAATCACTGTTTATAGAGTTCACTCAAAGCATTCAGATTTCACCAGTTTTGAGTGGATGCATACAGATAGTTCTATTTGATTTTATCACGTGATAAAACAAATGTGGTAAAAAATTAGTGTGACCACCACCAGTCAAGACACCAAGTAGCGCCATCACAAGGATCCCTCCTGCCACCTGACTATAGACACTTAAACTCCCCTCCCTCCTACATTATCTAATCCTTGTCAAATATGACATCCCTCAGTGATATTGCAGTTTCCGTCTGAGACCACCACAATAAAGGACTATCACAATGAAGTGAGCCACACAATTTCTGTGATTTCCCCGTGCATATAAAAGTTTTGCTGAAACTACACTGTAATCTATCAAATGTGCAATAGAATCATGCCTAAAACACAACATACATACCTTAGTTTTTGTGTAAGCAGACACTATTATAGCTCTATCTGTTCCTCATTTACTACTCTTTGAATCAGATAATCCTCTAAGCCAAATCGACAGGAAGCTTTTACGTTATTTTTTCACATTAAAACCACAGTGCTGACTGTAAAAGATAACCACACTCTGGCAATTGCTGCATTTGTTTGTAGACCTGAATGGTATTTATATTTTTTACAGACATTTACCTGGAAGGATGTCTTAGGTTTCCAAAGATGTTTTTAGTTAATGAATTGTTTAAACAAAGAAAATACAGAGGAAATAACTCATGTTGTTGTTGTTTAGTCGTTGAGTCCTGTCCTGACTCTTTAGTGACCCCATGCACTGTAGCCTGCCAGGTTCCTCAGGCCATGGGATTTTCCAGGCAAAAAATACTGGAGTTGGGTGCCACTTCCTTCTCCAGGGGATCTTCCCAACCCAGGGATCAAACCCAAGTCTTCTGTGTCTCCTGCATTGGCAGGTAGATTCTTTACCGCTGAGCCAACCAGGAAGCCCCTAGTTCCCTGACCAGGGATCAGACCTGCACCCCAAGCACTGGGAGCATGGAGTCTTAACCACTGGACTACCAGGGAAGTCCCTGAAATATCTTATTCATAATTTTTATATTGATTACAGTAAAATTACAATATTCTAGATATACTGAGTTAAATAAAACACCTTACTAAAATCATCTTACAAAAAAATCATATTTTTACTTTTTAAAGATAATTACTGTGTGTGTGTGTGTGTGTGTGTGTGTGTGTGTGTGTGTTATCGCTCAGTGGTACTGACTCTTTGTGACCCCATGGACTGCAGCCCACCAGGCTCCTCCATCCATGGGATTCTCCAGGCAAGAACATTGGTGTGGGTTGCCAATTCTCTTCTCCAGGGGATCTTTCCAACCCAGGGATCAAAACTGTGCCTCCTGCATTGGTAGTTAGATTCTTTATCACTGTGTGACCCAGGAAGCCCAAGAACCCATGTAATTAACTACTAAAGTTAGTCACTCTGAAAAGTTAACAGATCCTGCTAAAAAGTCAGAATTTCAGCTAAAAACCAAGCAAGAACCATAACCAGAAAGTGGCAGGGAGAAACTATCAACTGTGGTTTCAGTTGATAATTTTAGTTGTAAGCAGGTCTACTAACAACTCATAACTCAGCCCCTATTGTCTACTTTACAGACGACTAAAATAGAACCTTTTCTGGTAGGAGAAAAGACTGACGTGCTTATCTGTGGAACACACAATCACCTTATATTCAAAACTGCCCAGATGGGAAAAATAAGCTAGATATGTGTGTCCCTGTTGCCCACCAAAACATAGTCAAAATGCTCTAAATAAAGTGCCAGAACAAAGACATCCGATGCAGTTAAGTAAGGGATGTAACAGAAGGCAATAAAATGAGGGAAAATGCCAATTCTGTAGGCTTTGTTACATTCCAGGAGGTGCTGAAAACTTTGGTCATACAGTGCTCACACAAAAGCTCAGAAAAATGGGGACACAATGAAGTCTTTTCTAAAACATCTCTAACAGGAAACTCATCAAGCTCTGTGATGTTCTGCTCCATCTCTAGAACTTGGAAAATAGGGAGACCTTCACACAGAGTTAACATTCAGATAAGGGAAAAGATTAAGTGCATGACAAAGAGAGAAATCCCTCAAAGAAAGGCAGGAAATCATGACTATAGTGGATCTGTCTTCTCTATCTGAGAAAAAGAGTTGAGCGATTTCATACACCAGTTTCAGGAGATGATCCCTCAAGGCTAGAGTTATAGTGTGGTTTGTTTTGTTCCTTTTTTTCTAAGTTTTTGGTTTTATATATATTTTTTGGGCGGGTGGGGGCAGTTAGTTTTCTCATTCCCATCTTGAGTCCTGGAAAGCAATTCATGGTGCATCTGTTACTAGCACTGTGATAACAGCACTCTCATCTCAGAGTACACTGTGCATTAAAACAAGGAGTAGGGGGACTTCCCTGGGGGTCCAGTGTTTAAGCCTTCCCTTTCCATTGCAAGGGGCGCTAGTTCAATCTGTGGTCAGAGAACTAAAATCCCACATGTCTTGCGGCCAAAAAACTAAAACATAAATCGGAAGCAATATTGTAACAAATTCAGTAAAGACTTTAAAAATGGTCCACGCCAAAAAAATATTAAAAAACAAGAACAAACAACCAAAAACTGGAAGTAGGAGCACATACTTAGGATGGATAATAGATGTCGGTTGTTTCTTTGAGAGCTGCATCTGACTGCCAAGCTGTTCCCGTTAGCCAAAGGGAATAGCCAAAATCATCCTGTAGATTAACTATGATCCCCACTACCCTTTTTCCTTCCTGCCTCCTCCACTCAGCCACCATACATGTGGACAGAAAAGTGTTCCACGTTCAGTGAGTTCTCTGTAAGAAGCTAAAATGCTGTTCTTTCTTTTTCCTTGAGCAAGGAGTGAGCAGAGAAAAAGAAAACAAATTTAATTGCTGCTTGGAGAGTAAAGTGAATGGATGATCTAATAGCCTGTTTCCACCCTTAATATCCACACTCCAATTCATGGCACATGAACCAAAAGAACTCCCTTTTGCTTTATGGCCAGCTCATCTGCCTCAGTCTAGAAGGATAAAGAAGTTAAAATTCCTTTTCATTTTGCTCAATATTCATATTATCTGTCCTCTGTTTTTAGAGCAGATATGTTATTTTTAGAAAGAATTGGGAGAGATCAGGAAATAAAGGAATTCTGAAATTCAACAAGATTTTCTTGAAAGTCATAATAAATTGAACTTTTTTTTTTGGTTTGATTCTAGGGTTAAATTGTCTCAAAGACAGACAAACTTTCAGGTGGATCACAACCTTTTCAGACAAAAAAGGGACCTCGTTCTTTAAAACAAAACAAAATAGAACCCCAACTATTTAATCCTTATACTGGGAAATAAGATTTTGACAGTATATATTTTTTTAGAAGTTCTAGAACAAATGTATCTGAGGCTCAAGAAACATGATGGACAACTTCTTACTCAAGCTCATTCAAAGAAGCTAGTTTGGTCAGGTCATTTGTTCTGCGGTCAAACAGCTCTGGTTCTGGGACTTAACAATAGTGATCATCAGATTTCAGTTTGCCTGAGACTCTTGGTGAAATGGAGATATCTGTACTTCCCATAAAAACGTTTGGCAAGCAACCCAAGATCTACCTTTGGAGAACTGCTAATCCTAAAATCGCCCCCAATGCACCTGGAAGCATGCCAAACTTACTCCCGTATTTGTGAAAGTGCAAATCTTGACGACTTGCATTGGAATCTGTCAACCGGTGCCTCTAAATTCAGAATCACCTGAAAAGCTATTTAAAACATCCTAGACTTACGAACTATAAGGGGTTGGATGGGGCTGGGACTTGGTACTTTTATTTTCCCCCCGTGTTTTCTATTTATGTCACTGGAAGTCTGAGAAGCACTGGTTATAGAGGCTCTGTTAGCCATGACCTTGAGTTTGTCAGATGGTAGGTCTCCAAACCACAAGACCACCTGTTTTTCAATCAACAGTGCTTTATTAAGAACCAAAAGGATACATTACATCTTTCATCTCTCTCTGTCCCACTTGGGAGGCTCCAACAGGGTGTTGCATTCACCAGGGCATAAAGTCCCCATGAAAACCAACCACTTGAATGCTGCTGCTGCTGCTGCTGCTAAGTCACTTCAGTCGTGTCTGACTCTGTGTGACCCCATAGACAGCAGCCCACCAGGCTCCCCTGTCCCTGGGATTCTCCAGGTAAGAACACTGGAGTGGGTTGCCATTTCCTTCTCCAATGCAGGAAAGTGAAAAGTGAAAGTGAAGTCGCTCAGTCATGTCCGACTCTTAGCAACCCCATGGACTGCAGCCCACCAGGCTCCTCCGTCCATGGGATTTTCCAGGCAAGAGTACTGGAGTGGGGTGCCATTGCCTTCTCCAACTTGAATGCTACTAAGAGTATTAATTAATTCTCACAACAGAGAAAAATGAGACACTGAATGAAAGTCTCTTATGTAGGAGGTTAAGAATCAAACAAAGGTAGAATATAAAGAAGAGAAGATCTCTATGAAGAGAATTAGTATAATTACTGTCACAAAGGGAAAATAATTACCAAAGCACAGACTTGATCAATAATGGTTCTTGGAACAACACCTACATTTCCTCTCTCTCTAACCTATTTGTTTCATAATTAATAGAAAGTAAATTCATCAATGTTTTTAGGGGCTCCAGAATTTACCCTCCACTGCAATCCATACTATCTACCACCTCTAATATTTCAGTAATGAAGTCACTGTCCTACTCTTTTTGCTGATGGCAATTTTACTCCAAATCCTTGTTCCATTAAGCGGGAGGGGTATGGAATACAGAGCTCCCAGGCATGGATCTGATCTGACTCGCCCATAATCTAAAGGTGTGAATTTGGGCAAACCACTTCTTAGCTTGCTAAAGCCTTAGTTTTCTAAACTAAAGGCTGAGATAACTATTATGAGGATTAAATCAGATTATACATATGGAATTGTTGTGAGGGTTGAATCTAATGATATATATGGAAGTTGGCTTATAACTGCAGAGCACTTCAGTTCAGTTCAGTCGCTCAGTTATGTCCGACTCTTTGCGACCCCATGAATTGCAGCACACCAGGCCTCCCTGTCCATCGCCATCTCCCAGAGTTCACTCAAACTCATATCCATCGAGTCAGTGATGCCATCCAGCCATCTTATCCTCTGTCATCCCCTTCTCCTCCTGCCCCCAATCCCTCCCAGCATCAGAGTCTTTTCCAATGAGTCAACTCTTCTCATGATGTGGCCAAAGTACTGGAGTTTCAGCTTTAGCATCATTCCTTCCAAAGAACTTAGCCAGTGTCAATAAGAAAACACTACTTAATGAAGACCAAACATGAGGTTGAGGATGAAAAGACAGGTTCACCAAGCTCTAAAGGGACTGGGGAAGTATCTAGAAGATTTTCCACTCTTTTAAACAGCTTTTCTTATTTTATTTTCTCTATCTTGGTTAAAATTAAGCCCCATAAATATCCATTATTAGGGTATTTGCCAATGTCCCTAAAGGTAGCAAAGTTACAAAGAGAAAGATGTTAACCATCTTGGTTTTTCTACAAGTTTTCAAAACATCCTCCTCACTTTATCTTGCACACAAGTTTCACTGATAATTCTGTTTATGAATTTCTTTCGCAACTAAAAATCAATACACTGTATTTTTAATGCCTTGACAGTTAGGCTTATATACACTCATGAAACTGAACTGCATGGTAAAACTAAGAAAGAAAAATAAAGATGGTGATATCTTTCAAAATCTCCCTATTGAAATACATGGGCAATAAAATGCTATGATTTTAAGTAGGTTCTACTGCTTTTATGGGCATTACAGGGTTTACAGTTATCTCCTGAGTTGTGGGGCAACAGATTTACCACCATATCCCCACTATATCAGTACATCCCTATATCCACTATATCCCACTATGTTGCCATAATATATCTGCTTGCTTTTACAGCCTCTACATTTATGCAGATACAACATTGTCAGTATTTATTTATAATGTTCACTTGTGGTTTTTTTTTTCAAAAAGAATTTGAGGTAGTATGCAACTTTAATAAACAGAGTCAATGAGACAAAGCATATAGAAATACAATTTTGGAAGTCATGACATATGTAAGAGAAGCAAATACGGTTACTGTGAATAAGCAACACAATTAGCTTTGAATGACTTGGTATATAGCAGAAAGTGGAAATCGTGATAAATTCCATAATGTTAATATGTAAAGAGAAACATAATACTGTTGAAGGAGAAACAAAACATGTTGGATTCAAAAAAAATTAAAGAAGGAATTTATTATATAGATCTTTATACAAAGAATCCCAATTATGTATCTAAGAAAATATCAAATGTGATACTACAAAAATGTGGAAATGGCCATTTTTATGTGACCCTTGCTAACACCCAGCGATAAATACAGAGTTTAGTTAAAGTTTTAGTGGCCAGAGTCAGCTAAAACGGTACAAAAATCAGAAGATTTGATAATACAAATAATATTAGATAAAGCTGTGGGTCATTTTCTCTTTTTCGTTCATTGTATGACTAACCAGGTTTCTTTCTCTGTAAGAAACACCAGTAAGATCCCAGGCAACTCTATTCTAGGATCAATTCTACACATCCCATTGATCCATACAAATTTTAGGTACTATTTTAAATAATGTCTTATTTTTAAAACATGTATTTTGATTTTGGCTTCATAAAATGTAACATACTGTCTATAGCATACAGAACAATCAGAGAAAATGAAAACTATTCATCCTTGCAATTCTGTTGACCTCCAGAGGTTTTTTATAGGGTTTTATAAACTGTCCTGGAACTAGCTTTTCTGTGACTATGAGAGAAACTTGAATAATAGGAATTATCAAGTTATTGAAAAATAACTTTGATTGCTTTATAACAAACAAAAATGCATTCACGGTAGAATAATTAAAAGATTTGGCAAAGCAAGGCCATTTTTTAAAAGTACTGTTCACAATTATTATATAACATTAAATATTGCATGTAACATTAAACTGTCCTTTCTATATGTGAAAAATATTTTTCTTTACAAAGTAGAATCATAACATAATATGATCTTTTAACTTGTTTCTATCACTTCACAAAATACCTGTATTTCCTTCACGTTAACAGTGTTCTATAAAACACATAAATTTATACCTGGGTTTGTAATTGAGCCCTAAGATACAACAATAAATTTGATAAACTTAATATATCTAAAAATAAGTTATGTTCTCCCCCCAAATTAGTCTTCTCTTCCAATTTTCCTATTTCATTAGACAGAAATATTCTTTCACCAGTTTCGTAGGAAACATCAGAGTCACGTTTCACTCCTTCCTTTCCTTCATATCTTAAGTTTCATCAGTCAAAAATCCTGTTACTTAACATCTTGCACACATAATGCACACTTATTTTATCTTCTATTTCTTCTGCAATGTCATGAATCTAGGCTTTTTTGTTCTCACTTTGGACTCTTAAGATAAGCCTCTACCATCTTTTGTTCCTGCACTGAATTCATCGACTTTTCACTGCTCAAAATATTTTAGTAACTTTCTACTTCTCTCAGGATGAATTGCCCTGAATTTTCCACTTCTTAATCTCTTCTTGCCCCATGGGTAGTCTTCATTCCCACCACTCAAGTTCTAGGTCCTGGGAGCAGTCACCTTATAGGTACAGGAAAGGAAGGAAACCAGTACAGTAAGTCCCCTACATATGAACGAGTTCTATTCTAAGAGAGTGTTCGTAAGTCTAATTTGATCATAAATTCAACACAGTTAGCCTAGGTACCCAACTAACACAACCAGCTATATGGCATTGTACTGTAATAGGTTTATAATACTTTTCACACTAATAACACACAACAAAACAAAAAATATTTTCAATCTTACAGCACAGTTCCTTGAAAGTACAGTAGTGTTGGCACACAGGGACTGGCATCAAGTGGGCAGGCAGGAAGAGTTACTGACTGGAGGAGGGACAGGAGATGGGAGATATGGTTGAGCTGAAGGGTCGTCAGCAATAGCAGATGTAGGGCAAGCTGCAGTTTCACTCATACCTGATGTTATTGGAATGAACATCTGCATCTTTGAAAGTTTGCAACTTGAAGGTTTATATGTAGGGGACTTACTGTATTTACTGTTGGAGACCCACACATTAGCAATATTTCAAGACATGAAAATTTTGTCTGTAGACATCTCCCTTTTTGCAACTTCCTTTCTGTTATCTTCCAGGAACCACTGCTGCTGCTGCTGCTAAGTCGCTTCAGTCGTGTCCAACTCTGTGTGACCTCATGGACGGCAGCCCATCAGGCTCCTCTGTCCCTGGGATTCTCCAGGCAAGAATACTGGAGTGGGTTGCCCTTTCCTTCTCCAATGCATGCATGCATGCTAAGTCGCTTCAGTCGTGTCCGACTCTGTGCGATCCTATGGACAGAAGCCCACGAGGCTTCTCTGTCCACGGGATTCTCTAAGCAAGAATACTGGAGTGGGTTGCCATGTCCTTCTCCACCAGGAACCACTGGCTGCCCCCAAGTTCACCCAGCACCTTTCTTTGAAAATTAGGGAAGGAAGACACTTCACTCTCTTCCAGGCTCCACAGTTACAATTCAAGCTCTCAGCATAGCTGGCTTCAGCTTCAATGTTAGAAGGAAAGATCAGATCAGATCCGTCGCTCAGTCATGTCTGACTCTTTGCGACCCCATGAATCGCAGCACACCAGGCCTCCTTGTCCATCATCAACTCCCAGAATTCACTCAGACTCACGTCCATCGAGTCAGTGATGCCATTCAGCCATCTCATCCTCTGTCGTCCCCTTCTCCTCCTGCCCCCAATCCCTCCCAGCATCAGAGTTTTTTCCAATGAGTCAACTCTTTGCATGAGGTGGCCAAAGTACTGGAGTTTCAGCTTTAGCATCATTCCTTCCAAAGAAATCCTAGGGCTGATCTCCTTCAGAATGGACTGGTTGGATCCCCTTGCAGTCCAAGGGACTCTTAAGAGTCTTCTCCAACACCACAGTTCAAAAGCATCAATTCTTCGGCACTCAGCCTTCTTCACAGTCCAACTCTCACATCCCTACATGACCACAGGAAAAACCATAGCCTTGACTAGATGAACCTTTGTTGGCAAAGTAATATCTCTGCTTTTGAATATGCTATCTAGGTTGGTCATAACTTTCCTTCCAAGGAGTAAGTGTCTTTTAATTTCATGGCTGCAGTCACCATCTGTAGTGATTTTGGAGCCCAGAAAAATAAAGGAAAAAAAGAAGGAAAGATACCAGTCTTTAATTCTCATAGTCCTGATTAACAATAATATATTCCTACTGGTTACATTTCAGGTAGTAAAAGTCAAGATGTAAAAGCTTTCAGGCAATGTCATCTGGGTTGGAGTTGGGGAATGAGAAGAGACAGGTTTGCAACTTTTTGTCTTAAAGACTTCCAGGGAACAGGACAGCTGTGTCTGAGATTTTGAAAGATGATTGTGTTCTGCTTCTATTTTTTCAATAATTCTAAGTGTTCCATTAAGGAGAAAATGGTGAATTCTAAACTGCATTAAACCCCAAACTGATCACAGTAGGAATTGCATGGGCAATGTCTTGGCAACATTTCCCTCACTGACTGTGTGCTTTTCCCTTTGTTGACCAAGGATGCTTTACGGACCTTAAGAAGGTCAGAGAAAGAGATTTTAGAACCTGTCAGAGGGTGATATTCCAATCGTGGCTTTGTCTGGCTATTGCCAGAGGAAAGTTTGACATTGCCCTGAAACCAACAGTCTTACCCCCCTTCCCACATGGCAGGAGCTGAGCTTTCTCACTCACTCGGGCCCTCCTCACAATACTGCTGCCTACTTGCCTCACCCAATCAAGAGCACCCTGGCTAACTATAGCATCATGAATCCAAAAGCTGTCCATCTGAAACTGCTCCTGGTAAATGAGTATTTACATTTGTAGCAGAGACACAAAGCCTCATATTATTTGCTTCTTCCTGTAGTTGCGATTTTCTTGGCATGTGCCATTTCACCTCTTTACATGATCTGGGGGCCTTGGCACATGCCAGAGGTAGCAGCCTTCCAGTTCTCACACTCCATGGTTGCCAACAGGAAATATCATGCGTCTTTCCGGTGTACTAATTAGCTCGGTGATGCAAGGTAGACGGCAGCATTTCCTACTGAAGACAATGCTCTCTTAAGGAGAGATTTTTTTCCACTGAGTTGGCACAAAGCTGCTTTCAAATTTTCTGTGTTTACTGGTGCAGAAAGAACTATCAAACGGTCTTAAGCCTGAGTTAGTCATTTGAGTTATTTACCTACATTTCTTTGTGTTTCTCTGGCAGTAAATTCTCTTTGATTTCACAAATAGAAGATTTAAGTTTATTCCTAAAGGAAAGTTTGTAGGATAAGAGGGGATTTAACTTGGTGGAGAGTAGACATGCAAACATGCTGCATATATATATATATATATATATGACATGTATATACATCACATACAAATATACATATATTTATGTGACTTAATTGTTGGAGTCTTAAATTGCTTTCGTATTGGTCTAATAAAACTTAAATTATCTATAATATAAATTAGGATATAATATTTTTGGTTTATATATACAACAGTAGTTGACAGAGGGTGCGTTAATGAGAAAAGTCAATCTAATGAACTGGCACACATACTCTATAAGGTATATGGAAAACGCAGAGGTATTCTCTAACCCATTCATATGTGAAAAGCTAAGTGAAAAAACTAAAAAATCGAAATGAATAGAACTAATACCACTAAGAGATTGAAAATAGAGTCATATAATAATTGGGTACCTTTTGTTTTTTACATTGAAATTAACCAGATACTCAGGCTAATAATGAAAATTAGCACTGAAAAGAAGTAGAACTATAAAAGACTTGGGACGTTATCAACTTCAATCCTGCTTCAGTGGAGCTACCTAACTATTATGTAATTGCATGGGATTGTTAAGTATGAAATTTATTTGAGTATTATTTTTTTTTGAACTAAGTGCAGTAATCTTAATATCTATTTATAGTGAATACATACATGTTATCTCACTCTATACTATACTCAGATTTTGGCAAAAATTAGTAAATATGACTATTAATAAAGTTGTGCCAAGAAGTTATAGTAGAAGCACTGCCAATCACAATGTAAAAATTCAAGGATAATTTTACTGTTACAGTTCAAAAAAATAACAGGTTAGAAAAACAAGAGAAAAAGTAAAGCATATTATCAATATCTGAGAGAGGATAGAATAAAGATTTACAGAAATTATATTTCTGAATGTTGCTAATATCTTGTGTATCTATATTCCCACTGTGCTTGCTAATTAACAAAAATGTCTTATCTCCAAGCAGTTTTTAGGATAAAATAGATGGCCTAACCTCTTCTGGTTCACTGCTACTCATTTTTCCTTTTTCACACCTGGAGGCAGTGATCAGGAATGTTGTGGTTGTTTGAGTACATTCCTAAGAAGCTCAGGCCAGAAAAAAGCAGAGAGGGTCCTGGCATGTACTCTGCTGATAGATTTGAGCTTAGTCACTTCTGGGGAATACGATGTTAACAATTAGGGGGGCTTGTCTGGTCTAACCTTTACTCCTGTGAAAAGCAAGACCAGTATTGACCCTTCTTAACCCCAAAAGCAATTCAGAAAAGAACAAACAGAAATGTTTGACTTCACTCAATATAGCTCAAAAATGCTAGTTATCCAAACTTGTGATTGCCAAGGGCGGGGAGGATGGGGGAAGGAAGGAATGGGAGTTTGGGATTAGCAGATGCAAACTATTATATATAGGATGGACAAACAACGAGGTACTACTGTATAGCACAGGAAACTGTATTCAATATCCTGTGACAAACCATAATGGAAAATAATATGAAAAGGAATGTATATATATATATATGTATAACTCACTGTACTGTACGGCAGAAATTAACACAGCATTGTAAATCAACTGTACATCAATAAAAATTATTTTTAAATTCTAGTTCTCAAGAATTTTAATCACTCAACTCTAACTCCTTTGTGTAGTAAGAGACAGAATACTGCAAAGATAGATGCTTGGGAAAAGAATATTAAAAAGAATGCATACATATGTAAAACTGAGTCACTCTGCTGTATAGAAGAGATTGGCACAACAGTGTGAATCAACTACACCTCGATTTTTAAAAATAACAAAAATAAAATAGAAGCACACATATTTGAATAACCTGAGTACCTGAGTTATCCTCCAAAATTAAAATGAAACTAACAAGAAGAACAAAAAAAGATAGATGCTTGATTTTCTCTTAAAATAATCCCCAAGACTGTAGAATTGTTTAACATTTTATACCCTTGAGTGTTATTTCACTTTATATAATGGGTGTTCTTGCTCTTGGAGTAGAACTAATGCATTCATAAAGAAAGAATGCTTACAATTCAATTCATTGCCACCAATGTGTGAGTCTTTGACTTCTGAATGGATTAAGCACTTCTGCGTAGCTGAGAACATGTTCCGGGGCTCATGAGCATGTTCAGCAGACCTGGCTCTGGGAGACACAGCCCTGTGAGGGAAACACTCCCACAGCTGGAATTCAGGAAATGTGTGCTTTTTGTCTGAACGACTCAGTTCACGAAAACTGCAGCATAAAAGGAGAAAGGAAGTAACAACCCTTGACAGAAGTCCCCACAAGTACTAACAGTAACACTCTGCACATTCCAGAATATTCACCCAGGATCCTATTTTCTGAAGTGATGAAAAACAAGCATGCCAGGTGACCCCGAGTTGCTGCACGGACATTTGTAAGACATGTTTCATTTCTCTGCTGTGATACAAAGGGAGAATAAGCAGAACTCAGCACTCTCTAGTTACTGGTTATTGTTCTACGTTTACGAACTTCCTTCGGCATTTGTTGTGAAGTCAAAACAACTTGACAGTTTGAAAGGGAACATTTATTTCCCACAAAATGCAATCAGATGACAAAAAAAAATTGCCTGCAAAATCATTTTCCCAGTTTTCATGCTTGCTGTCCTATGACTCTTCTAGCAGAAAAACTTTATAATCAAATGGCATGTCCCGTGAAAACAGGAATGGACCAAAAACTTAAAAGTACTTTTTATCACCCAAGAGAAGACAAACTTCCAAAAAGTTATTCTCAATAGTTTCACGTAATAATTTGAAATATGAGAAAGAAGTGACAGAATCAGAAATCAATTGTTCCTAACTTTACCCAAGAGATAAGTTCAAATGCCAGAAAGAACAGGTCTATTGAAGTCATGTATTCTTGAATTTTCATCTTGAAATATGTATTGAAATTAAAAACTGAGAGTGTACAAACTGAGAATAATAGCTACCCAGAATTTCTGCCAATGAGAACACATATACGTAGCAAGTCATTCACAGTCTCCAGAAAATGAATAATGAATTGGTGGCATATTTCTATGCCAATTTGAGTAATAGATGTTCTAGGTTTAAAATAGCAATGTGCTGTATGAAAGGGAAAAAAATAGCCTTAACTTATTTCTTATTAAGAGCCTGAAATACTGAGCACTGGTTGGCTAAATCAACTCTAACATTTAGCAACTCACTATAGAAAAAGGGAGTAAGAAGTCAAATGTCTCATTCTTCATTTTACTTTAGTGAAATTTTGTATGTGGATTCTCCACCGAAGCAGTAAGGAACCTAGAGTCATATCTTCAATTCTCTATCTTTTAAAAATGAATCAACTTATTTTTATTCATTTGACAGTGCAGGCTCTTTAGTTGCGGCATGTGGGATCTAGTTCCCTGACCAGGGATCGAACCCAGGCTCTTAGCCACTGGACCACGAGGGAAGTCCCCCTATCTTCAATTCTCAATGCAACGGGCCCCTGAAAAGATTCACACCAAGATTTTGTTTATTTGCAAAGAGAAGTAAAATTTATAGAATCTGAAAACTAAAGAGAGAGACAACCTACAGAAGGAGAAATATCACAAACCAGGTGAGCAGAAAAGAAAGAAAAATGGAGGCGGGGGAGACCAAGAGGTGGGAAACGGACTAGTTCTTAAATTACTGCGAAAACTCTTAAAATCTTTTGAAAATGTCACCTTAATCACACAGTCCACCCCTTCCCCATCTTTAGTTTTTAGACCCCGTGCTGCTCTGAAATGAACTCTACTTTGATATCTCATCACTTTGTTGTATTTACACTGCGGTCCTTCTAGCTCTTCTCCATTAGAGAAGGTGCCTTGTTATCCGTGCTTATCTCCATCTGTTTAGTGGCTGAATTTAGCAGAGATGGGCACAAGGATTGGCTGAGATATTGTGTGTGAAAACACAGAGCCCAGAGCTTCACAATATCATGTTTATGATTTCCAGGGCATTCTTTTCCACTTCTCCTCTACCTTGGGGAAAGCCAGGTAGAGAAGCCTAAAACCATTTGCCCTAACTGCCACCTGGTGGCCCCATAAAATAGTTTTAGAAGTTCTGGGCAAAACAGGGGTAAAGGAGGTGATACCTGTTAGGAGGGACATGATGTTGAGGTCACAAGGGACCATTTCCTTTCTCTCTGTGCAAAAAGGGACAGGGTGCTACTAGACATGATGCTTCTAGATAGGAGGAACATATTTAAACAAAGAGTTGAAGCCTGATGTGTAATAACTGCTTTATCTACTTGCTAATGAAAATCATTGGAAGGACTGATGCTGAGGCTGAAACTCCAGTACTTTGGCCACCTCATGCAAAGAGTTGACTCTGGAAAAGACTCTGATGCTGGGAGGGATTGGGGGCAGAAGGAGAAGGGGACGACAGAGGATGAGATGGCTGGATGGCATCACTGACTCGATGGACGTGAGTTTGAGTGAACTCTGGGAGTTGGTGATGGACAGGGAAGCCTGGCATGCTGCGATTCATGGGGTCGCAAAGAGTCGGACACAACTGAGCGACTGAACTGAACTGAACTGAATGAAGAGCTCTCTGACAATTAATTCTAGAGAGGTAACAGGTTTTGTGTTCACTGGAAGAAAAATGTTCATGGGGCAATGTCATTTCCAGTGTTGCCATGGGTCACACGCTCCCAAACTAACCTCATCTTAAATAATGCTCTCTGGGTTGGCAAATTTTCCATTGTTTCTGTTTGCTTTAGGGATGCACAACACTTTTTATTGTCATGGTGCTGAGAGGTTTAAAAGATACACCTGTTTATCTTTATCACAACTCTTAGAAATACTAGAATTTGCTCATCGCTACTACCTTGGAGCTCAACATAGCAAACTTGGCACATTATAAGTATTTAATGCACGTGTGCTAACTTGCTTCGGTCTGACTCTTGGTGCCTCCATAGACTGTAGGCTGCCAGGCTTCCCCTGTCCATGGGATTCTCCAGGCAAGAATATCAGACTGGGTTGCCATTTCCTCCATGATTATGAAGATCATGCAACTAGCAAATGTCAACATCAGAAGTAAAACTTACCCCTTCTGACAGCTTGTAGTACTCTTTCCATTGAATTGAAGTCTAATGTCTGCTAGTAAGATTATTTCAAGCACTCATTCATTTGTCTACAGAGAGCAATGACAGAACTTCACAATGTTGTGTGCCATCCTTATTTGAATTCCACAATTCTGTTGGACTTCAATGACTTTTCTATAAGACCCAGTTGGTTTAAGTGAATGTACCACATAAGCCTAATCCACTCAGGATTGTAAACTTTATCATCTGAAATGGGAAGCTAGACTTAAAAAGCTTCCCACAGTAATATTTGATCTCAGACAGCTCTAAGAAAAGAGGGATTTATTTCCCAAAGGAGGAAATTAGTCCTTGAGGTTTCTGGGTTCTCAAGAGAAAGACTCCATTATGCTTCTTACACTCATATGAATCAACAAATCTCCCAATCTGTTTGCTTCATTCAGCCACTTGATTGTGATTAAGATCCCGAAATATTGAAGTGACTTCAGACACAGTAAAAAGATCACTCTGGACATTTTTGGGGGCAAATCTTTCATCACTTTTCTCTCCTGTTTCTTTCTTATGGTTCTAGTTTTTCTCTCATCTTCTTCCGTTGACTCAGAGAATTTTGGTCTTGCAAAGCACTTCAGCAGATCTTTATGTTAATCATCTTATTTCCCTGTTAATGGGGGGCTGGTTACGGAAATCGAGCTTGGAGAAGATCCCATGCTGGTCAAGAACGAAGCCGAGTATAGATTGCAGTGCCCCTGCCTTCCTGGCCACTAAGTTCTGCATCTTATTTTTCTCTCTCTTCTATTTCCGTTCTTTTTTCTCACTTTGTGCATCGGGTCCCTCTTACTCAGAGAAAACTGTTGCTTATTTTTCCTGTCACTTGGGTTGGTTAATAGTCAGAATCGCCTACCACCAGCCTCCTCTCCCTTACCTCCAGTAACTTCCCTTGCTCTCTCAGGGCTTCCTCAAGGCCTCTACGAACTGCGGTCACTAGAGGGCAACATGATCACACACAGCTGACACGGACGAGGATGGCCTCTGAAGCAGGAGAAAGCGAGTGCAAACACACATACGTAGCAGTGAACCGACACGCATCACTATTTACAAAAGCATGTCCGCTTACACAGGCTTTTTTCACCTCACCACGATATGGCAGGACGAGGTCAAGTATCACTGTCTCTGTCTTCAACAAAAGAAGGAAACCAAGGTTCAGACGGACTGACATACCCAAGGTCACAGAAACAGCAAAATACATCCTCCTATTGAATGGCACATCCCAGAAAATGTTAGCATAAAACTTGAAAATGCATTTCTATTTCCCCAAGATTTCAACCTAAGAGTGGTCAGGTATTATATCTTTGAAATGCAACCAAATGGAACCCCAGAGTTATTTCATATTATTAAAAGACAAAGTAGCAGCTATAGCTTACATACTAATTTCCAGCTAGAGAGTTGTTTATCATTTTAAGGAAGCGGGTTTCTTTAAACATATTAAAATTGCCCTTTATTAATATCTTGCCCAGTAATCATAAATCTGATTACTTTCCCCCAGAACTGCCTGGTGTTTTCTAGTTATGCTTGTTTTTTTATTTAATACAATTTTTTTTAACAAAACAAATGCACGCTATTTTGTCCCATTTTCTCCCATCTATGTGAAGTAAAGAAAAGCAGGTAAGGCCACAGTTTCCCATTATGAAATATCTGATCTTTGAGAGAAAGCCACTGTTTTTCTTCTCCATGTGATTAACTGAGTGCCTTGAACAGGCGCTGCTCTCAGACCCATAATGTTGCTTGTTTGCTTGGTACTGTCACTGGCAAAACAGAAATAGCATCTATTTATAACAAGCAGGTCTGCAAAGCCTTGTTCTATCTATTTTCTCCAGCCATTCTGAGTTTTCTATGTCCTCCTTTTTGACAGGGCAGTCCCCTCCAAGTGGGAACACGTGGGACCCGCCTGGTAAAGGCAGATGAGAAGCCTGTTTCCAGGGAGCCAGACAAAACCAGGGCCAGGTGTGACCGTGGTAGAAACGATGGAGGAAAAGAAAAGGCTGAGAAAGGATGGGGGATAACCAAAGGTTTCCACTGCTAAGAGGTAAACGGTGAAATTCAAAATTTGAAAAGAAGAGAGCCGTGGGCTGGCTGAATGGTTTTGAGAAAGATGGACTTGCCTTAGTATGGCTGAAGGAGACGGCAGGGAAAATAGGATTTAGAGTGGGTCAAAATGTCTTCATCCTTTCTGTTTCAAGAAGTTAGAGTTTGAAAGATTCATTTCACAAATGAAACCTTACATGTGATGATAATGCTCATAACACTTATATGCTGATTGTTATAAATGTTAACAGCTTTACAGTTACTCTTCCTCATCTCATTCCTAATAGGCTGGAATGGAAGGAGTTAAGAAACCAAAGGATTAAGTTCAAAAAAAGCCTTGAGGAGCTCCTGTATATGTCTTCATTTTTATCTTTCTTCAAATACATTTTTACATAGAGCTGACACATTGCAATAACGTGAAGTCAGTAGCATTGGCCTTTATTCCCAGACAAACCTTATTGGAGGCTTTTGTATGTAGATTCTATTGAAAGGACAAATACATTTATGAATGTCTTCCTGTTTGTGGCCTGAAAACAGGTTGTGTGTATGTTTCCCTTATAGACACACAATTTAACTGTGAAAATGTGAAGAGGATGAGTACCGAATGGGGAAAAAGGGAAAATGTATTTTGGTAACAAAAATTTGAATGACAGGTATAGAACTGTAAATGTAAGGATATGCACCCTCTAAATGTAGCCAAACAACAAATACTGTAGAGAAGGGAACAAAAAAATATAAAAGTGTATGTTCAAATGTTTTTCCTTTAAGACCAATTTCTTCAAATAATATGACCCCTTTCCTAGCAATGCTAACACAATAGAGAGATTCATGGACTCAACATTTAGCCTGCAAGGACCACAAAAACTAAAAATGAGTATCCAGTAATCAGCACTCAATCAATACATGTTGTAATCATAGCCTCATTTTTGTTCAGAGCAAACAAAACAAAACGGAGATTGTTATTCCCTAAGCATTTACTATTTTTACTGTGATTTACTGCCTAGAAACAACAGGAACTGTAATTATCTGCAGTTCTTGAATAGAGATCATATCTCCAAGAATATCATATCTACTTTTAGCTGAGGTGCTCCACTTCAACATTACTAAAGCTTGTATTGTATTATTATCATTATTTTTGCCATGATTCTGACCACGTGAGGCAAACACATTTAGAGACAACAAGATCTTTCAAAGGCAACTCTTTGTTCAGATTTTCAATCCTCTACCCAGAGGTTAACCCTCTGTAGGAGCAGGGGAAAAGGCAGCAGGTCCCATCAAGCCAGGTAAAGCCTTATTTCACCCACCACCCATGGAATGACAAAATGCATCCTAGCTAGATATCACACAGCTGTCAGTCTCTAGGGAGCCACAGCTCATCGGAGAACCGCATCCCAGTTTTCGGCAGAAGCCACAATGCAGTGCACAATATAGAGAGAAGAAACATTCATTACCTTTATTTTTAAAAGTGGTTAACAAAAGCATTTCTTTTTTCATGCATCCAAAGAGGTTAAGTTACAACTCCGTGGGAGGGTTGGCTGCTGCGCGCCCCTGTAGGCTAGCACTCTTTTATAGAGGTCTCATTTTTTTTTTTTTAATCACGAATTGATAATCTATTAAAATAAACAGTGCTTTTTCAGACTGTGATGAATTGCTTTTTTTTTTTTTTTGTCTTTATAATTCTTTATGGTGAAAAACCCCAGGTTTCCAGCATCTAGAGCCAACCATGACTGGCTCCACCCTAGGGACGTCCTGGGATTCCCTCCCAGCTAGAAGCAGTGACGTCACGGGCCAGCATCTTCCCTGCGCTGGGTTGGAGCCGGGGAGGCCGGCGGAGGAGCTCCGGGAGGGGCGTGGCTGGGAGTTTCCAGGGAAACACTGCAGCAGATGGCCTGCCTGGCTGAGCAACAGTGTCACATCTGCAGCGCGGCTGATGGGAGGGCTATTTTTGGAAAATCTCTGCTCTCTCATGTCCAGCTAGTTCTGCTATTTTTTCCCCCTCTTTAATCAACGCTTTAATTTCTCCCCAGCTTCTTTTATTTCTGGAAATGAGGTTTCTATTTTTATTACAAGGACACGATCCGAAGGATCCCAAGCCACTAACCCATCTTTACATCCTCCGTGCGCTCGCTTTTCTTTCTAGTTTCTCCCCCCATCTCTCTGCGCGTCACATCACGCATTCTGTCAAGGTGGTCTGTGGAATACAAGGACAAATGTTGCTAAGGCAACAGGATTGCAAACCCGTCTGCAGAAGCAGATGCTTTATAACCTGGGGTTTCCCTCATTTGCATTTAAAGGCTCCAGGGCAACAGCCTCAAAGCAAGCCAAGTCCTTGAAGCTAAAATGAGAGAACTTTTTTTTTAACTGTCGCTTGATGTCGTTGAGCAGCTAGTGCTGCAAGGTTAAGTGCAGGGAAAATATCAGGGGCTAATAATTCCCACTGCGCGGGTAGGAGAGCTGATGCATTTAAGAGCACCTCCTACTCAACACTTTCTCATCTTAAACCCTGTGAGGAATGAGGAATCCCCTTGTCTTCCCCCCACCCACCCCAGGATTGCCCTTCATAGCCTTCTCAAAGGTTAAACTTCTGGCAACCTGGGGTGTATCTCTCCTTGGTGATTTCATGATGATCTAGGAAGCTTCGCTGTGCATTCGTCCCTGGCAACACTCAGATCTGAAGCAAGTGGGCAAATCCCATAGGCTAAGCGAAATTTGGAAATTTTGGTACCATTTTTTGATTTTCTTATTTTTTATTATTTTTATCGGAGTATAGTTGCTTTACAATATCGTGTTAGTTTCTGCTGTACAGCAAAGTGAATCAGCTGTATGTACACACATATCCCCTCTTTGTTGGATTTCCTTCCCATTTAGGTCACCACAGAGCACTGAGGAGAGCTCTCTGTGCTATACACTAGGTTCTCACTAGTTACCTATTTTATACCTAGTAGTGTATATATGTCAATCCCAATCTCCAAGTTTATCCCACCCACCCTGCCCCTTTGGAGTCCATACGTTTGTTCTCTGCATTTGTGTCTCTGTTTCTGCCTTGCAAATAAGTTCATCTGTGTCATTTTTCTGGATTCCAGATATATGCATTAATGTAGGATATTTGTTTTTCTTTCTTTCTGACTTACCTCAGTCTCTAGGTCTGGCTTTGACAACCAGAAATACCTTTGGAGGATCTCATCACTGCATATGACACCACGCAGATGTAATTTCGAGAACAGACTACAGTAACCAAGAAGCAGAAACTGTACTTTTCCCACTTCTTTACAAGAAGGATCGGACTGTAATTCTTTTGAATGAAACATATTAAGTATTCGTCAGTGTATCAGCTCCATCATAAAGGGCTCCCAAATGTGTATGAACAGAACTGGAAAACAGATGTTTGTAACTCAAGCAAAAAGGCAGATTCATAAATGTTTTAATAATCACATGAACTGCAACTGGATGATGCCTGACTGTGAGGAGAGAAACCTAGGAGCAAGATGACAGGGTTTTTGACAAGAGGGCATCCATTCTTGGTGGAATATTTCAGTAGGTTTTGAAATAGTTTTTTTCAATGAGCTGCTTCTTTGTTCCTAAAAACCAAGAGGCATATTTCTTTGTTTTCCTGCCAAAGCTCATAAAACTCCATCATATGAAGGATCAGATAAAGGAGAGAAGAGAGCTATTTTAGGTGTCAGAGATAGTGTTTATTCTCGGTAACATTTTCTGACCTTCATGATAATGAAAGTTAACTATTGCATCATGTAACTAACTTAGACATAAATTCTTAAATCACAACAAATACAAGTTTAAACACAATTAGAAATCATGCCTTCTATAAGATCCACCAAAATTTAACAGATCTTTGAAATCCTATTGAATCACAGAAATCCTTCTGAATCACTTAACAGAAAAAGTTGTTATCTTGTTTACTCATATTACCAATTTTTTAATAAAAGAACCTGCCAGAAAGTATATACTCAGTGAATGTCTCCTGATTCTGAATCTGTCATTATCAAGGATGCTGACATGTACTCCTATTATGAATAAGGACCTTGAACACCAAGGGGAGTCCTGTCCTTCTTCCCTGGAATAAATGAAGAATGGTTATTGATTCTGTGCCCAAAGCGGCTCAGGCTGATTCTGCATCCTTTAGCCTCTAAATATTGTCAAAGGCAGGCCTCAAATAATGCACTACTTGATACACACAACCAAAAAGTGACTCACAGAAACTTGGCACTTAAAAGGACCATAATAGTCATCTGATTCAGCACCTTCATTTTACAGACAAAGACAGTGCAGGCCACAGGGAAAAAAAAAAAAAGCACCTGCTTCGGTGGAAGCCAGGGAAGGATAAGCTTTACTAACTACTTTGTCATCTCTCACAGATGGAGAGAGGCAAGACTGGCAGCCCCATACAACACAGCCTATGACTCTCGGTAGCCTCCCAATCAGAGCTAGACTTGTCAGGGTGACCAAAGTCACCATCAGTGTACAGAGCTCACGTGGGGTAGCTTCCTAAGCAGGTCTTGGACTGAAAACAAGGGTGATGAACACCCCTCGGAGCTCCTCAGGCCCAATCTTCAAGTTCTTCTGAGGCCGAGTGTTTATCCCTCCAACCATTTCAAACTGTTCTCATCACTTCTGGTTCTTTCCTATTAGACCCAATTCAGTTTTTACACCCCTCTGCTGCTGCTAAGTCGCTTCAGTCATGTCCGACTCTGTGCGACCCCATAGATGGCAGCCCACCAGGCTCCCCCGTCCCTGAGATTCTCCAGGCAAGAACACTGGAGTGGGTTGCCATTTCCTTTTACACCTCTCACAGTCCCCTATGTGTCTGGGTTTCCAAATACTCAACCAGAATTCGATTTCTCAAGTATCATCTTAATTGCATCATTCTTTGGCTCAAGGAATTACATTAACTCCTTACTGTTGAAGACAGTAGCCAGTAATTTTCAAATGTGGTTAGCAAGGAGTGGGTGAGGTATACAGGAAAGACTGGGGTCCTGACTTCAACACATACAGATTTTACCTTAAGCATGCCTCTATTTCATTCTACAAAAGCTGTCATTCTATACATGCTGTATTTTTTTTTTTTTAAGTGGAAGTAGGGATCATGTTTGACATGACTTTACGTAACTAGGATTCAGTTTAGAGACTGTTATATGCTAAAGGTATACTTCTCTCATTGCTCAGTTGGTAAAGGATCCTCCGGCAATGCAGGAGAACCCAGTTTGATTCCTGGGTTGGGAAGATCCCCTAGAGAAGGGATAGGCTCCCCACTCCAGGATTCTTGGGCTTCCCTTGTGGTTCAGCTGGTAAAGAATCCACCTGCAATGTGGGAGACCTGGGTTCGATACCTGGGTTGGGAAGATCCCCTGGAGAAGGGAAAGGCTACCCACTCCAGTATTCGGGCTTGGGGAATTCCATGGACTGTGTAGTCCATGGGGTCATAAAAAGTCAGACACAACTGAGTGACTTTCACTTTCACACTAGAATATAAACTCCATGAGAGCAGGATCATTGCCTATTTTGTCCAATGATGTAGTATGGATGTTTGGATCATCCATCCTACAGTTTAGAATTGTAGGTTGAGTTAAAACAATAAATGAATAAATCAATAAATATGGGAAAGTTTTTGGCACAGAGGCATTCTTCATTATTGACAATTTCTTCCATCTTCCCATCTGGTTTGTTTCTATGAGTAGTTTAAAAATAGTTAAGCTTTTTCATTCATTTCTTAAAAATAAGAGTATTATAATAAGAGCATCCTATTCACAAAAGGATAGAAATTACAATATCAACTACAGCTTCAAGTAGTTCTTGGCTTTCTTTATTCGAAGTAATTTCTGTTAGCCAGACCAAATGCATCTAAGAACGTCACTGAAAAATACTTTAATAAGTTATATGCAGTGTTTTCTTGGTGAGTGCTGAAGTTACAACTTCACACACATTGGTAAAATTTTTTGAACTAAATAGTTACGGATTTAGCCAAGACAACTAAGCTCCCTGAATCTTAGTTTTTCTCATCTACTTATATTTTGCCAGCTCAGTAAATTTAAGACATTTATGGCATTATAATTTAGCTCCAAAGCCTTGAAAGACTCACGATCACAAGGCTAGTTAGTGACACAGGCAATCCTTGAATCCAGAGAGTTCTTTTATAGTAGATCTAGTGTTCACCAAAGCATTAAGAATAACTGACTGGGTCAACCATCAAAAGGAATGGAACTGGGTCATTTGTAGAGAAGTGGATGGACCTGGAGACTGTCATACAGAGTGAAGTAAGTCAGAAAGAGAAAAATAGCATATATTAGTGCATACAGGTGGAATCTACAACAACAGGATAGATGATCTTATTTGCAAAACAAGAAATAGAGACAGAGACATGGAGAACAGATAAATACCAAAGGGGAAGTGGGGAGGAATTGGGAGACTGAGATTGACACATATATATTAGTGATACTATGAATAAAATAGACAACTAATGAGAACCAACTGTATAGCAAGGAACTGCTTAATGCGCTGTGGGGACCTAAGTGGGAAGGAAATCCAAATAAGAGGGGATATATGTATATGTATAACTGACTCACTTTTCTGTAGAGTAGAAATACATACAACATTGTAAAGCAACTATACTCCAATAAAAATTCATTTTTAAAAAAGGAATAACTAATTGGGTATAGCATATTAGGTATAACTCAAAAGACAGTCACGGTTGAGCCCATACTTTTCCAATTACATATATAAACAAGAATAATACTGCAGAACTAAGAGCTCTACACATTATCTTGTTTGAGCAGTGACTACATCTATGGAACACTGTGTGACTTTTTGAAGAGCTAACATTATGATAAAAGGTAGTTCCATATAAAGATATCGCTATAAGACGTTGTGTTTTTAAAAAGAAGGAAACGGAGATCTTGGAGAATACAAAGTACCAAAAGGTTCAGAAAAATTCAGAAATCCTGAAACAGAAAAGTCACTTTCTGAGCCCAGTGGATTTGGGAGACTGCAATCTGAAACTGAAAATTACCTGAAAAGGGTGCTCAGAGGTGAGACATCTATCAAAATTCGTGGCAAACTGTAAAATACTCCACCCACATTGTCTGTGGTGCCATCTAGGAAGTGGTTATTTAAACAGTGCCAGAAAGCTTCTTTTCCTGAAGACTCCTCAGTGCCTCTCATGAGCTAATTCATACAGTGAACCTCTACTGATGAAGTGCAGGTGTTAGATTCAGACTCCGTCACTCAGTACTGTGTGACCTTGGGGAAAGGGCTTCACCTCTCTGAGCCCCAGTTTCTACATGTGTACGATCCCATTAGCTTCCTCACAGGTGTGGGCCATTTAATGAGTTGAGGGGCGTAAAACACCAGTGGGGCATCTGGCAAATAGCAGATGCTCAGTGGTGTAAACTGTATTCTCAGGAGAGTCACAGAGGCATTAATGACCAGAATCTGTTCCGACTTGTCAGTTGCCAGTCTACACTGATTGTTAACACATTATTGACCCGGAGATTTCTGCAGAAATTAATGCCTGTGTAAGTGAATACTGTTAGGTGAGTGAATACTGTTAGGTGAGTGAATACTGCAACACTCCAGTCAAGATCGTTCAGGTAACAAAAGGTGTATTAATATGTCTCTGTTCAATAAGTTGTTAAAATAAGTGAATATCATCCTGAATTACACTTAGAGGAAGCAGTGAGGGACCTTTTGCAATAGTTATTTTTGCTGAGTTTCACAGAATTAGTGTTCTAAAGAAGTTATTTGTGAAATGCTACCTTATACTATTATATGATGTTATAACTTATGCCTAAGGTAAGGTTGGGCCTCCCTAGTAGCTCAGACGGTAAAGCGTCTGCCTGCAATGCGGGAGACCTGGGTTCAATTCCTGGGTTGGGAAGATCCCCTGGAGAAGGAAATGGCAACCCACTCCAGTACTCTTACCTGGAAAATTTCATGGATGGAGGAGCCTGGTACGTAGTCCATGGGATTGTAAAGAGTCGGACATGACCAAGCAACTTCACAGTAAGGTAAGGTTGTCAGATTTAGCTCAGTAAAATATGAGCTTCAACTAAACAATATATACTTTTTAGTAGATATAAATAAGTGTGAATATAATTATATTAAAAATTACTCATTGTTTATCTGAAATTCCAATTTAACTGGGTGTCTTATATTTTCATCCAGCAACCTTACCCTAAAAGAAAACCTCAAGTTCATTTAAAATACCTACCAGGAAGATCTGGTGGTAGAGAAAGGAAATAGGGCCTTAGGACCAAACAAAAAAATGTCCCTGAACGGATCATTTCCACAGCACTTATCCCATTCTGCCTGCTTTTCTATGCAACCTTTTAGCTGTTACCCTCATTGCTCTACAAGTTCCGGGAGCAGTGGGGACTGATTCATTTTATTTCCTACCTGGTGCGTGGAACACCAGAAGTATTCAGCGGGTTTGTCTTGTTCTGTTTTGGTTTCTGGGAATGAAACACAACCACTGCTTTCCTGACTTACACTTAAAAGTTGGTTTAAAAACATGCTTTTCACAGAAACTTTGAAGAAAGCAAAGATGCAAATGGGGAAAAAGTCATTCTAATGCTACTATTCAAAGAAAAGCAATATTAATATTTGTATATATGGTCCACCAGTCAGATGAGAACTAAATCATTTTTCTATAGCATGATTTTAATGGATATATAATATCTATGTAACCAGTTTTCACTGCTGTTTCCAGTGTTAACCTACTGCAAATGATGGGATAAACATGCTTATGTAACATGCCCCTTACCCCACCCACCCCAAGGTACCAAAGCCAGATGGCTTTATTACCACTTTTCCTAAACTCTCAAGAGCTGATAGTAACTCCTATACTTAAACTGTTACAGAGTTTAGACTTTGACACTTCCCAATTCATTTTTAAAAGCCAACAAACCTGGATACCATTCAAGGTACAATTCAGATTTAAAATAATCTCAACTATGAATGTAGAAGAATTCTAAATAAAATTAGCAAATTAAAATATAACTATGTGGTCAAAGAATCAAATAAGAAAGACTAAGGCTTATTTCAAGAATGACTTGATTCCAACTAGGGACTAGATTTATTGTTCCTACAGGCTCTCAACTTAAACAGATCAAAGAAAAAAATTATAAAATTCATTTAATAAAACTCCAAATCCAGTCCTATAACAATCCTTAGTGAGGAGTTCAAGAAAACCTGTTTTCTATAATAAAGTATAACCAGGGAAGCCTTTGGCAAAAATTAAACTGGCTGTGTCCAATATGGTAGCTACCAGCCACATGTGGCTATTTAAAGTTAAAATAAATTAAAATTATATAAAGTTAAACGTTTCCTTCTTTAGTCATTCTAGCCACATTCCAAGTGTTCAGTGTAACGAGTGACTACCACACTGGGGAGCTCAGATAGGAAATATTCCTATCAACATGGCAGGTTCTCTTGGATGGTGCTGCTATACAAAACTCCAGAGCAGAATCCCAAGTATACATACACGGAGTTGTAAACATTTAATAAGAGCTAAATTTATTGAGGGCTCCTAAAATATCAAGAGCTATTTTAAGTGTCTAACACATTCATATTACCTTATTTAATCCTCATAAAGTTTAATTTATTATTATTTTTTCCATTTTACAGCTCTGAAATCTGTAGAACAGTAGGATATTAAATACATCACAGGTTGCATACTTTTTTCAGTGGCAGATCTGGGATGCACAACCAGGAAGTCTGACTCTAGCAGTACTCTAAACTTTTAATTGTGAAGCTATTTAACAGCCCTGAGTTAAAGGTGGCAATTCAATGGAATGGGAAAATACAAAATGCCCACTAAATTGTGTTATGGCAAATAGCTATCCATTTGAGAAAAAAATTAATGAGGTATATACTTTACATGACTTCAAAGATATAGCTGCAGATATATAAATGAGAAAATACAATCAGATACTAATATAAAAACCCTAGGAGAAAACACAGCATTATCATATTTGGGGGGACAGTCTAGGGTAAAAGCAATCCTTAAAGGAAACAAAACTAAGACCCTTTAAAAAAAGATACTGAACAACTTAAGAGCATACAAATTAAAAGCATCAGTTGTGATGAAAGAAACTATAATCAAGCTTAAAAGACAGCAATAAGGTGGTGGAAAATATTTGAAACAAAAATACTAACTTTCATAAAGAGGTTGCATAATTTGTTAGAAAAAGACAACAGTCCTGTGAAAAAGAGGCCAAGCATATGGGCAAATACCTCGCTGAAGAAGAACTACAAATGACCGATAAAAATGTGAAAAGATGTTCAAATTCACTGATAGCCAGAGAAATGCAAAACTAAACAAAATACCATAATTCACTCATTAGGCTGGACAGTCTTCAAAGGGTGATTATATGCAGTATTACAGTGTGGGTGCATCGAACTCCATATAAATCACTGGCAGCTATGTAACTTGATATGCACTCACGAGGATAATGTCTATCAGATTTTAAAATGAGGACATTTTTCGTCTAGCAATTCCACTTTGGGGGGATCTAACCCATGTCACGGAGATTTTTGCACAACGGATATTCTCTGCATGGCAATACTGTTAATAAAATGAAAAAAACTATAAACAACCTCAATGCCTATCAATTATTATGATTCAATAAACCACACTTTATCCACACTATGACATAACGTGCATTCCTTTTAGAAGAATGAAATGCACGTCCTTGACATTTGGAACGATTTCTAAGATACATTATTTATGTGAAAAAGCAAAACAAAACAAGACTCTTCACTTAGGCTTCCAATTTATCTGTGCTTATAACTTGGCAACAAGAAGGGCTGTAAGAATGCAGACCAAAATGCTAACATGGATGTCTTAGGAGAAATGCGATTTGGGAGAAGATTACAAGAGGAAAAAAAAGAAAACTTAAGCTTTCTTTTTACTTACTGTACTTTGTTGTTGTTGTTGTTGTTGTTTAGTTGCTAAGTCGTGTCCAACTCTTTGCAATCCCATGGACTGCCTGCCAATTTCTTCTGTCCATGGGAGTGGGCTGCCATTCCCTTCTCCAAGGGATCTTCCTGACCCAGGGATCGAACCCGCACCTCCTACATGGCAGGCAGACTCTTTACCACTGAGCCATCAGGGAAACCATTTATTGTACTTAGGGATTAATGTAATGTTTTGTAAAGAAGATGCATTAATATTGTAATCAACCAAATAAAAAACAGAGGAAAAGAAAACCTACAACAAATGTACTTAGTAAACTGGTGCCTACTACGTATGTACTAGCTTTTCTCATCCAATTCCTCTTCGTCCTTTCTCTGGAGAGGTTATCTATCTATCTATCTGTGAGAGAAGAGAAAGAATTATCATATGAATGATATGTCCTGGGCTGCTGCTATAACTCAGATAGAGCTGCAATCCACAGATATCAGTGACTGAGACACTCTTTCTACAAACAAGACCTTATAAATTTCTCCAGTAGTTTTCATCAAATCCTAGGAGAGACCACTACTACAGCACCTACATGAGGTGGTCTGCAGACTGGGAGGAAGAAAACTCAGTTGGTGTGTGCTTTCAGCTACTGTGGTTCTTTTGTGATGATAAAGTTCATCTTTTCTTGAAGGTCTCAGATCTGGCTGCAGTGTGCTCTTAGACAGTTCCAGATTCCAAAACTAATTTTGTCCGGCAGAGGGTTAAGGGAAGAGACATGAGAGTGATTTTCACAGTGTGATGCAGGGATTCCTGGTGGATCCCGAGAGCTTTTCAGCGGGTCTGTGAGGTCGATACTATTTTCATGGCAATACTAAGATGTTATCTGCCTGTTTCGCTCTCATTCTTAAACAAATCTACAGTGGAATTTTCCTGCAGCTATAGGATATGCAGTGATATCATTGCTCTGGTGACTAATGGAAATATATACTTGGGTATTCTTCTGCATCAGGCTTTTCTCAACGTCAATTTCTAATATGAGAAAACAGTGACAGAACACCCCCCCACCACCACACACACACACACACACACACACACACGCAAAACTCTTTGGCATCCTGGAGCATAAAGGAATTCTGAAACCAAAATTTTAAGTATTCCTGTTTTACAATATCCTTACAATTAGGATACATTCTGCCTTCATTCATAGTTTCTTTAGTGACAAATCCTTACAAAAAACTTCCTAATCATTGTGTTTATCATATTCTGTAAGAACCATGTGAAGAACTTCTTTAACAACATCAAAATCTGAAGAACTAAAAAACCACACCCTCGTAATTGAGGACTCAATTGCTCCCTGAGTAGGTTTACCCCAGCTCACTTCCTGCCCCAGATAACAGCCGTGGGGCCCAGAATACAAAGGTGGCTTCCTTGCCTGACTTCCATGTGCTTCTTCTCACTCATCAAATTTATGAAACGTTCACTGAAATGCATGAAATTTATCATCAAGCCCACTCCCATTTCCTAAGGTAATGACACCAAAAGAAGAAAGAAATTCACTTGAGGGTGATCCCTAAGTAGATAATGTTTTGCTCTTTTAATAGAAGCACATGCATTTTATTTTTCAAAATAACCTTCTTTCAATAGGTTTCCTTAAATTGTAATTTGGAAAAACATAGTAAAACTGAGCTATACACTTTTAATGGGTGAATTTTATGGTATGAGGATTCTATCAATAAACCAGTGAGATAGATTTTTCTTTGCTATTTTATTTATCCATCTTTTCAATTTAATAGTAGCATTTCTGTCTTGTAACAAAATAATAGTGATGATTTATGGAACATATATTTTGTTAGGCATTCATCGTTAAAATGGTCTATATAAAGGAACTCATTTAATGCAAACAACATCCTTAGGAAAAAGACATCATCAGTATCCAGATATTTCAGATGAGGAAACTAAGTAGATAAGTTAAAGAATTTCCTGAAATTACTAATTAGTGAAAGACACCAATGGGATCCAAACCCAGACTTTCACTGTGACATCCATGATCTTGACATGATTCTGCGTTTATTTAGCACCACTTCTCAGGGTAAATTATGCTATGCAGACTAGTTAAAGAAAACTCAGACAATGCTGAAAGGCATTTATAAGAAAACAAAAAAATGTCAAAACCTACGGCTTTGTAAAATCATCATTCATTTTGAGGGGTATTCATATTACACCTTATTATGTTACATATTATATATGACAATTACATATAAAATCATAGTATACTCAAATTTCCTCAGGTTAAGACTGTATTTTCACTTAACACTGTATTTTTCTGCATTTCTCATGTCTTTACCATTCTCTTTTCTTGTGCATTTAGGCTGTTCCCAATTCTTCCTTATTATAAATGCAACTGCCATGAGCATCTATAAACACAATTTTTTACTGCCTCTCTGATGATATTACTTAGGCTAGATTATTTTATGGAATAACTCTATTTTCATAGTCAAACAGTTGAAAAAATTAAACCACTGTCTATATACACCCACCAGCAATGTTTGAGAGTGCCAATTTCCTTACAACCACGATTACACTGAACAGTTTTATTCCATCTGCCAATATGATAAGTGAAAAATGATTTCTTAATGGTTTCATCTATTTCTAATGTAGTTAAGAAATCAAACCCAATAGGGTCATTTAAGAATTACTCAACAACCACATGTAGACATTAGACAGAGACCCAGGCATGTCTTTTCTTGTGCATTAACTATGCTGTGAAAAATCATGTCTCATTTCCTGATCCATCTGTTTGTCTTCCATTAGGTCAACCTCAGGCCCCTAACACCCGAGGATGGTACTGTGTGGGAAAATCAACGTGATTTTCTTTCCCATAAAAGAAGGGAGACTGTCTGCTATTTAAAGGGGTATAATTAAGTAAGAAGCGTTGGAGCAGTGTGAGGAGTGAAAAATTTTTATTCTAATGGGCAGGAGAAGCGAGGTTCTCACCACTGAAAGCCTGTTCACCATGAAAGATTGGCCTATAAACCATGCCCCTGCTGTGCTGAGCCAAACAGTCAGATATTTTTAACTTGGGCTTCCTTTTTTTTCAAACTGCGTAATTGGATTTTTAAAATCTGTCATTAGACAAAAATAGCAAAGTGGCACTACAGGAAGGCTCCCCATATACTAGTAGGATGTTTCCATAGTCTTGCTAGATGTAATCACATTTCATTCATAAAGAGTAGCTAAAAACAAAGAAGGAAATGGATTTTTTTTTTTTCCAATGGAACTAGCAAGAACAGAGTAGTAGCTTCAGACTGGGCAGAGGTATCTGACAGGGTAGAGAGGGAGCCTGCTTTGCTACAACTGAAGTAACTAAAATTCTTGGGGAAAGAAAAAAGGCTTTAAGCCTTGGTATTTAAACATCTCCTAAAGTCTGGAAATATGTGTTTTGCTTTTTCTGTCAGTTTTTGTAATGATATGAGTGTTACATTTTTATAATATTAGTATTGCAATTTTGTTATAAGACATTGGAAAACAGTAATATAAAAAAAATACTTTAAATTACCTGTAATTGCTTGTCTTAGAGACCATCAGGTTTTAATGGATTTCTTCCTCCAAAAAGTGTTCCATGTATTTTAAAAAACAAAATGTCATTTTCCACTCTTTGACAACTATGTATTAAATAGAAAAGGGGAACACAGTAGTATTTATAATACTGAAGAAAGCATTGAAATAAACGATGCATGGTAAGTCGCTTCGGTCATGACTCTGCAACTCTATGGACTATAACCCGCCAGTCTCCTCTGGCCATGAGATTCGCCAGGCAAGAATACTGGAGTGGGTTGTCACGTCCTCCTCCAGGGGATCTTCTCGACCCAGGGATGGAACTGGGTCTCTTATTTCTCCTGAGCTGGCAAGCAGATTCGTTACCACTAGTACCACCGGGGAAGCTAATGAAATAATCAGTATGCAATAACTAATAGAAAAGATGGATTATGGTAGAAGCCTGGATTCCAATATTTTAGCCAGGCATAGTTTTCCTTTCCAAATAATTAAGATAATAATTCTGCTCAGGGAGAAGTATTGCCTTGATAGTAATAAAAATACCAATTGATGTATGTCGGAGAGTGTTTTGCCTATGTTCTCCTCTAGGAGTTTTATAGTTTCTGGTCTTACGTTGAGATCTTTAATCCATTTTGAGTTTATTTTTGTGTATGGTGTTAGAAAGTGTTCTAGTTTCATTCTTTTACAAGTGGTTGACCAGTTTTCCCAGTACCACTTGTTAAAGAGATTGTCTTTAATCCATTGTATATTCTTGCCTCCTTTGTCAAAGATAAGGTGTCCATATGTAAATGGATTTATCTCTGGGCTTTCTATTTTGTTCCATTGATCAATATTTCTGTCTTTGTGCCAGTACCATACTGTCTTGCTAACTGTGGCTTTGTAATAGAGCCTGAAGTCAGGTAGGTTGATTCCTCCAGTTCCATTCTTCTTTCTCAAGATCGCTTTGGCTATTTAAGGTTTTTTGTATTTCCATACAAATTGTGAAATTATTTGTTCTAGCTCTGTGAAGAATACCATTGGTAGCTTGATAGGGATTGCACTGAATCTATAAATTGCTTTGGGTAGTATACTCATTTTCACTATATTGATTCTCCCAATCCATGAACATGGTATATTTCTCCATCTATTCGTGTCCTCTTTGATTTCTTTCACCAGTGTTTTATAGTTTTCTATATATAGGTCTTTAGTTTCTTTAGGTAGATGTATTCCTAAGTACTTCATTCTTTCCGTTGCAATGGTGAATGGAATTGTTTCCTTAATTTCTCTTTCTGTTTTCTCATTATTAGTGTATAGGAATGCAAGGGAGGACCTAATTAAACTTAAAAGCTTATGCACAACAAAGGAAACTATTAGCAAGGTGAAAAGGCAGCCTTCAGAATGGGAGAAAATAATAGCAAATGAAGCAACTGACAAACAACTAATCTCAAAAATATACAAGCAACTCCTACAGCTGAACTCCAGAAAAATAAATGACCCAATCAAAAAAATGGGCCAAAGAACTAAATAGACATTTCTCCAAAGAAGACACACAGATGGCTAACAAACACATGAAAAGATGCTCAACATCACTCATTATCAGAGAAAGGCAAATCAAAACCACTATGAGATACCATTTCATGCCAGTCAGAATGGCTGCGATCCAAAAGTCTACAAGCAATAAATGCTGGAGAGGGTGTGGAGAAAAGGGAACTCTCTTACACTGTTGGTGGGAATGTAAACTAGTACAGCCACTATGGAGAACAGTGTGGAGATTCCTTTAAAAACTGGAAATAGAACTGCCTTATGATCCAGCAATCCCACTGCTGGGCATACGCACTGAGGAAACCAGAAGGGAAAGAGACACGTATACCCCAATGTTCATCGCAGCACTGTTTATAATAGCCAGGACATGGAAGTAACCTAGATATCCATCAGCAGATGAATGGATAAGAAAGCTGTGGTACATATACACAATGGAGTATTACTCAGCCATTAAAAAGAATACATTTGAATCAGTTCTAATGAGATGGATGAAACTAGAACCTATTATACAGAGTGAAGTAAGCCAGAAGGAAAAACACCAATACAGTATACTAACGCATATATATGGAATTTAGAAAGATGGTAACAATAACCCTGTGTACGAGACAGCAAAAGAGACACTGATGTATAGAACAGTCTTATGGATTCTGTGGGAGACGGAGAGGGTGGGGAGATTTGGGAGAATGGCATTGAAACATGTATAATATCATGTATGAAACGAGTCACCAGTCCAGGTTCGATGCACGATACTGGATGCTTGGGGCTGGTGCACTGGGACGACCCAGAGAGAGGGTATGGGGAGGGAGGAAGGAGGAGGGTTCAGGATGGAGAACCCAGGTATACTTGTGGCGGATTCATTTCGATATTTGGCAAAACTAATACAATATTGTAAAGTTTAAAAATAAAATAAAATAAAAATACCAATTGGCTACAGAGAAGGCAGTTACCAACATTCAGAAAAAAACCAAAGGTATCTTCGGCCTTCTTTAGATCGTTAAGATCTACAGCTTTAAAAACAAAGCATTTAAACAATTGGGGGGAACTCACAAAGATACTTGGTCCTTGATAATCAATAATGTCCATTTCCTCTTACGTTTACCCCCTTTTAATACAATGGGTATCTAATTTTTTTTAAAAGTTTTTTGATGAGGGCCCTTTTTAAAGTCTTTATTGAATTTGTTACAACACTGCTTCTGTTTTATATTTTGGTGTTTTGGCCACAGGCAGGTGGGATCTAAGCTCCCTAACCAGAGACTGAACCTGCACCCCCTGCATTGGAAGGCAAAGTCTTAACCCCTGGAGCACTAGGGAAGTCCCTGTGTATTTAATGAATATCAGACTTGGCTATGTATCCTCCACAGCTTCACAAGAGCCACTGAAGCCTAAAGGATCAACTGGTAGTGCAGGATACCCCATGACATTTTGAGATATTGTTGGGGCACACACAGATGAACTCTGCTACCAGGAGGTCCATCGCAAAGTGCCTTTCCATCACTTCTCAATAAGACGTTCTAATTAGTTTAAAACCACCTTTATGTTCCACATATCAGAGATGTCATATGATATTTCTCCTTCTCTGTCCAACTTACAGGATATCGGGAAGTGATAGTTAGGGAGTGTGGGATGGACATGTACACACTGCTGTATTTAAAACGGATAGCCAACAAGGACCCTCTGCATAGCACACAGAACTCTGCTCTGTGTTATGTGGCAACCTAGATGGGAGGGGAATCTGGGGGAGAATGGATACATGTACATATTTGGCTGAGTCCCTTTGCTGTTCACCTGAAACTATCACATTATTTTTTTAATATTTAATTAATTAACTTATTTGGCTGTGCTGGATCTTAGCTGTGGCACAAGGACCTTCTATGTTCACTGTGGCATGCAAGATCCTTGGTTGTAGCACGAAAACTCTTAGTAGCAGCCTGTGGGGTCTAGTTCCCTGACCAGGAAGTGAACCGGGGCCCCCTGCATTGGGAGCGTGGAGTCTTAGCCAATGGATCCCCAGGGAAGTCCCTATCATAGCATTATTAACTGGCTATATCCCAATGCAAAATAAAAAGTTTTAAAAATCTTTATAAACAACAACAAAAACACCTTTAGTACTAACATTTTGGCATTGGATTTAGTCTGTGCATTTTTTATTTGTTTCTTTCCTGAAAATTTGTAGATGGACCATGGTCTTAAGAAACCAGATCCAGAAACACTCACCTTGCCAAGCCAACAGTCAACGTTTTCAACATTCTTCAATCACAGCTATTCTTGCCTGCCTAACGAAAAGTAAAGAGGGTGTATTGCACTATTAGGCAAATGCCTGATTTTTCTAAAGGACCATCTGATGCAGAGAATGACTCTGAGTTTGTCCCTTTCTTCTTTACAGTGCGGCAACAGTCATGCTGCTTTTTGCCAAGGCGATGGAGCTAAAGAAAAGGATTTTGGTAAATAGCGTTCTATTTAATTTCTCATTCAGAAATTCATTTATCTTTCACCTTAAGTTTTGTGTGAAAAATTTATAACCACAAATCTTTTATCAAATTATAGTTCTGCCTTGATTGCAGAGGACCTAGCTAAGCCTCACCCAGACTCTTGACCAAATGGAACTATGAGGTAATACATGTGTGTTGCTTCTGGGTGCTAAGTTTATGGTAATATAGTTATACAGCACTAATTGGTAGATGAATGGCACCCCACTCCAGTACTCTTGCCTGGAAAATCCCATGGATGGAGGAGCCTGGTAGGCTGCAGTCCATGGGGTCACGGAGAGTCAGACACGACTGAGCGACTTCACTTTCACTCTTCACTTTCATGTATTGGAGAAGGAAATGGCAACCCACTCCAGTGTTCTTGCCTGGAGAATCCCAGGGATGGGGGAGCCTGGTGCTGCCCCATCAGCCTGGGGGCTGCCGTCTATGGGGTCACAGAGTCGGACATGACTAAAGCGACTTAGCAGCAGCAGCAGCAGCAGCAGTGCAACAGATAATAAAGGCATTATATTCCAGTAAAAAGAATGACAGTTTTGCCCTCCAGGTGTTAATTATGTATGGTCAAAGAATCACTGAGAAAAAAAAAAATGAGTGTTGAATTCCTGTTTCTAGTTACTGGGTGATCTTTGCATCTACTCTTTCTAATCTTCTCTACAATTCCATTCCATCAAGATTTATTGGATAATTGGTACTGGCCACTTTTGATTACATAAGTAATAAAGAATCAATGCAGGAATATTTGTAAAGAAAGATAAAAAGAAAATAAAAATATTTTTTGATTGCACTGAAGATACTATTTACATTTTAATGTATTTCCTTCTAGTATGTTTCTAAGCATCTAAGCTATTAGTAATGCTATTTACAATGTACCATGTGTAAATTCTCAAGTGTCTGACAAAGTGGCATTTAAAAACAGCAAAGTATTTCATTTATTTATGTACCACAAATTCAGTCATTCATTTTATATTTGTTTCCATGTTTTTCAATGATAAAACTATAAATTTGGTGATCATCTTTACAGATGTATTTGAACACACTTCTGATTAAGAAAGTCATTCTTTAAAAATAAGTATGTTTGCTGGTATGAAATATTTCAGTTTCTAAATGAGAAACATCAAATGCTTTGCAAAATATTCATGAGATAGAACACACAAATGTGATGATCATTTCACAAAATATACAAACATCAAATCGCTATGTGTTATACCTAAAAATAACATATCAATTAAAAAAATTTAAAGACAAACAAACAAAAATACCTTGAAGGGCCCTCAACCCTTTCCACAAAGTGGAAAGATGGACAAAGATCCTTGTACCCCGATCCTCCATATTATAAATAAAAAATAATTTTTAAAATGTCTGGTAGGAGTTTTCTTCTTTGCTTTCATTCCAGCTGATTGTATTTTGCTCATCCAGACCACAACCATGAGAAACTTACACTCTATTACAAGCTGATTGACGTACAGCAAATAAAGCCTTTTTCAAACTTGAGATTTTTATGTGGGAAATAAGTCTCTGAAAATATTCCATTGATATTTCTCATTAATCAAACAGAACTTTTGGTAAGACTGCAGCCATCAGCCTTGCTACTCTGAAACCCAGGTGGATTTCTTCAGGTATCTTCAACTGATGCCATAGGTTAGGTTGGAATCACTTGGATGATAAATACACCAATGGTGAATATAAACCATTGAATTTGATGTAATGACAAATCCAGGCATCATCCTTTTTTTTTTTTTTTTTAAGTTCTTATTTTGTATTGGGATATAGTCAATTAACAATGTTGTGAGTTTCAGGTGAACAGTGATGGGACTCAGCCATACATTTACATGTATCCATTCTCCCCCAAACTCCCCTCCGATCCAGGCTGCCACATAACATTGAGCAGTGTTCCCTGTGCTATACAGTAGGTCCTTGTTGGTCATCAATTTTAAATATAGCAGTGTGTACATTAGACATCATCCTTTTCTATGGTCTATTTAAATTAGGTAAAATTGGAAACACCCTCCCCCAGCCAGTGTTTATGGTGTTACTTAATTAGTCATTGTTAATTTACGGGACTCAGATTTTAGGCATTAACAGGGATATTTAGAAGCACTAATTCTCACAACAATGGGACTTGAAACGGTAATAGATCATTTCACATGAAAGCAATTTCCTCATCAACATTGGAGAGATTCAACTCACCTATTAGGGATATAACTTAGGCTTCGGAGAGAGGACTGGAATATATGATCACCAAATTCCTTTGACTCTGATTCTGTGGAATTGCATAGGAAAGGTAACGGTTTTTAAACTGCATTACAGTTTTCATTTTAACTGTAATTTTTTTAAAAAAGAGGCAATTTTGGTCTATCTGGAGCTTCAAACAGCAGAACCTGGGACCTGCCGTGGGGATTATAACAGTTCAGGCTGGATAATGGTTACATACGATGCACAGACCATACACTTCAATGAGATATGGCCCCACACCTGTTATAATGGTTATTATCAAAAAGAAGAAATAGAACAAACATTGACAGGGATGTGGAGAAAAGGGAATGACTGTGCTCTGTTGGGGAAAATACAAATCATACAGATATTATGGAAAACAGTATGGAGATTCCTCAAAAAATTAAAAAGAGAACTACCGTATAATTCAGCAATTGTAATTCTGGGTATATATTCAAAGACAACAAGAACACTCACTCTACTGAAATGAAACTAAAGTGACAATAAAAAGTAAAAGTCAAAATCGATTACAAACTCACAAGGACAAATGAAACAATAGGAAAGGTAACAATGGATAAGCATTTTAACAAATTAACAGGCATCTGAGTGGCAGCTTATTAACTAAAATAGAGACAGCCTCAAATCTGAAGCCAGCAGACAGACATATGGACAAGGTCCAAGCAAGTTTGGCTGAAAAATATCCAGGAAAGGCTCAGAGCCTAATTTCCAAGTTTTAATACTTCTTTAGGAAAGCAACATGGTTTAGGGGGAAGAACATGGTCTTAAGAATAAGAGAGCTCTGTCATTAATGAATTACAAGTTGCTAAACTAAATTAGGGCATTGGTTTCCTTGCCAATCAAGTGGATAGAATCTTGACCTCAGAATACTTAAGGAAAAATCAAATAACTTGTAAAATCAGAAAATAGATGCCCAGTAAATGTTTCATCTTGTTCCTTCTTTCAACTTTATCTAAATTTCTAGATGCTGGAGAAAGATCCTTTATGAAAACATGACATTCTCAGGCAACTGCAGTGTTAAATGTCACCCCAAGGGCAGTTAACTAATCTTGATTAGAAAGCAGTGCCCTTCAGTAAGAACAGGATGATGAAGCAACGGTCTTGCCAGAGAGCAAAAACACAAGTGTTGTTCAACCTGCCAAAATATTGCCCAAATCCTCATGAACTATTTGACCCAGGAATACTCATTCATCCTCAGGAGCTCCTGCATGGTGGGCGGGTGGCTGGGTGTAGGTGTATGCACACATGCGTGCACTCGGTGATCTCAAAGTGCAGGGGAAATGTTCTCAGATGTGACAACGTGTGGATCACTTCCTGTAACATGGCCAAGCATTAAGACAAGCATTTACAACCTTCTGCTCAAATGTCAGGGGGCTCTACAAGTACCAAAAATACCAAAAGAAGAGAAGAAATTAAGGGAAAGAGAAAATGATTTAAGAAACATCAAATACTAGGAAAGAAGTCTTCTAAGACTTGAATCTGCCCCAGGACTCATTTTCAGTTCCCTGAGCTGAAATAACTGGCCCAAACTTATACAATAAGCCAATAATATATGTATTCCAGATGTTTATGGTGGAAGGTCAAAACTGTAAGGAACCTTAGAGATGATCTGGTCCAGGCTCTCACATTGTGAGTAAAGAAAGTGAGGCCTCAGAAGTGATGAACTATTCCCATGGCAAAGAGCTGGACAAAGTCTGGAACATGTGCGTCCAGGGCTGGCTCCACGGGTGTAGACAACACTGCTAATTCAGTTACTGAGTCAGTCTTTAACGAGGCTGTGACGGCAATGGATGCAAAGCTGAGGCAGACTCCAGGAAGTAAAGATAAAGAGAGAAGACAGAACAGATCCCCTGGTCCTTGTGTGTGAGCAGGAGAATCAGTAGCAGACTGAGATGGATTTTTCCCTCAGAGTTATAGTGGTCTGATAACACACCTGGTAGAAAACCAACTGTAGAAACACACAATCTAGTGATCCCATCCCCAAACCCAGGGGAGCAAGCAAACTCAGAGTCGGAAAAGATGCACCTGGGCTCTCTGTTCCTAGGGCTCTCTGCCGGGGGCATGTCTGCTTCTGCCAGCCCCAGACTGACTCAGAGCACGAACTCACTAGATGAATGGAGCCAGCTCGCTTTCTCATCCCTCTTTATTTAGTCTTTTCTACTCACTATCAGTCCTGAATGTAAAGTTCTAGGCATAGGGGATGAAAGTTTTCTTTTATCAGAGAGCCTTCTCTGGTAAATGTGAGAGAGACCACAGAGGACATTGCTTCATGCCCACTTTCCCATCAGCCTGCAGCCACATGTCTGAGTGACTGCCTCTGTCCCCCACCGTGACTGCTCGGGGACTGGGGGCTCCTTGGGCAGGTGGTCCCATTTCATCCATCATAGCTGCCCAGAGCACAGTCAATGCAAGACATACAGTAGCGCCCAAAAGTTTGTTTAATGAACTGAAAGAATACAGACAGATAACTTCCGTCCAAAGCAGGCACACACATCCACTATACACACAGACACACAGACACACACACACATAACGTATATATGTATAATCATATATAATACATAGTATGCATGCTGCTGCTGCTGCTGCTGCTGCCAAGTCGTGTCAGTCCTGTCCGACTCTGTGGGACCCCACAGATGGCAGCCCACCAGGCTCCGCCGTCCCTGGGATTCTCCAGACAAGAACACTGGAGTGGGTGGCCATTTCCTTCTCCAATGCATGAAAGTGAAAAGTGAAAGTGAAGTCACTCAGTCGTATCTGACTCTTCACGACCCCATGGACTGCAGCCTACCAGGCTCCTCCGTCCATGGGATTTTCCAGGCAAGAGTATTGGAGTGGGTTGCCATTGCCTTCTCCAACATAGTATGCATAGATATATAATAATATATAATGTATAATGTCTGTGTATGTGTATGTATATATATTCATCCTCTCCTCTATAGGGTCCCAAGAATACCAGGCATGATTTTTATTGCACATTCTTTGTCCAGGCACTAGCATAGTAAGTGAAGTTGTTCTATGATCCCACGACCTTAACTGGCAGTTTTAAGACTAAATCAACTACTTCACCTGGCATATTTTTGGTAAATATATTACCCGAATCCTTAACTTGTAAAACGTGGTCTTTGAGTTCTGTCTTAGGATTTATTTCAAGGTCATAATTATTCCTCTCGATGACTGAGCTTGGTCAGCGGTGCACTCAGAGACTGTGGTGGTTTGGGGTTTTGGAGGCTCTCTGTACTCAGACATAATGGCCTAACACTATCATGCTTTTTTCCTTTTTTCACTTCCTCTTAATAGATTTTCTGATTCCTGTCCTCAGCTTTTAATGTGAATTAGTAAACCAAACAGTTCAATAGACTAGAATTATGTCAGGTACAAATAGGCTTTGATTAAGAACCAGAACTCATGAGCATTCAAGGTGACCTATTTTAACCGTATATGGGGTTTTGGTAAGTACTTCTTGCTTCCGTACTAGATAACCCCAGTACCCAGAAGGGACGTCTCCAAGTCCAAGGTGTTACTGAAAATGCTGTTACTAATAACAATATCAGTGATGAAACACCTTCCACTTTAATCATATTAAATAATTTATACATTGGTAAACCAATCCTCCTAAGTACTTCTTCGGAAGAGGCTACACTTACTGAGAAATTGGTGGCATTATCAGAACACTTGGAAACTTTTTTTAATTACAAATTTATTTAATGGGCGTGGTTTTCTTCTGGGAGCAACTTCTATACTTGCAATAGTGTCTGTAGGAAATCTAGTTGTGTTTGTTTTGTTCTGCTTTTCAGTGAAGTGTATGAAGCAGGGTACACCATGGGAAGTGACTGCTTTAAAAATGGTTCCCAAATAGTGAAGTGCTTTGGGACAACGTTTTCCATGGCTCTCACTTTTGACATGCTTTGGAGTAAAGGCTGCATGTACTGGTCGCACCTTCTCCAAATATTAAACGAGGCAACGGAGAAGAAATTCCATGGGTGTGGTGGCTGTGACTGTCACTGTTCTGGGATGTAACCAGATCCTTATTCTCATCCCGGCTGACTTCAGTGTTCCAGGGGCTAGGGGATACCTACGTGTGTTTGACCTAACACATGGAAGAAGAATGAGTTTGGGTGGGCACCTGAATGAATTCTGCTAACAGAAATAAGATGAGAGCCAGATTACTATTATTACAACACACTATGCCACTCATTGGAAAACACCGTGATGCTGGGAAAGATTGAAGGCAGGAAGAGAAGGGGACAACAGAGGATGAGATGGTTGGATGGCATCACTGACTTAACGGACATGAGCTTGAGTGAACTCCGGGAGTTGGTGATGGACAGGGAGGCCTGGTGTGCTGCAGTCCACGGGGTCGCAGACAGCTGGACCTGACTGAGTGACTGAACTGAACTGATACCACTCCTGCTATTTTTAGGTAACACTGTTAAATCTTTGAGTTCCCCAGAAAGAGATTAAAACTGTTCAGTTTGAAGAGAGTCACTTCTGTGTGCATTTTATCTGCTGTGCAGATTATATGTACAACTCTCTTCTAAGGTCACTCTCTAATTTAGAGGACAATGAGGTAAGGAGGGAATGACTGCTAAATCGGGAGAAGCAGAGCTGAGGAGGACTTTACGCAGGAAGCTTTCATTATAGAGTCCTAAAGCAGCAAGGGGCTTAGGTTTCTATTTAGAGATGAGGAAATGGAAGTTTTGCGAGGAGAAGAAACTGCATGTTCATGAGTATATCAAAGTTGAGTGAGTCACTGAGTGCATTAGTTATCCAGGGCTGTTATAACAGAGTACCACAAACCGGTGGCTTCAGAAAGAGCAACTGATTACCTTACTATCCTGGAGGCTGGAGCTGTGAGATGAAGGTGTCAGAAGGCTGTGCTTCCCCTGCAGGTGCTAGGAAAGAATCTGACCCAGGCCTCTCTCCTGCACCTTGGTGGTTCCTTGGTTTGTAGCATCCTCACTCTTATCTTCACATGGCAGTCTCCCATGCATATGTCTGTCTCCATATCCAATTTCTTCCTTTTCATCAAGATGCCAGTTATGATGGATTAGAGTCCGCCCAAATCAACTCACTTCAACTTGATTATCTTGGAAAGAAGCTATCTCCAAATAAGGTCCCATTCTGACCTCCTGGGGGTAAGGACCCCAAAATGTCCTTTTAGGGAACACAACCCTTCGCAATCCCATGGACCGCAGCCCATCAGGCTCCTCTGTCCATGGATTTCCCAGGCAAGAACACTGGAGTGGGTTTCCATTTCCTCCTCCAGTTTAGGCAACACAGTTCAACCCAAAACACTGAGTCTCTTCCACGCTCTTTCTCAACTCCCAGACTTAGGATTCATTCTACTATTGTACAATGCAGCTGATATTCTACTGTTGTTTTCCTGATTACAAGCTCCTGGTTGCATCCTGAAGTCAAATGGAAATGATTTGGGGATTATTTCTTTAGCATCAGCACTCCATTGGTGTAGATAATTAACAGTTGATTGCAGAAGCCATTATTTTTCATTTCTAAAAGCCTGCATTAAGATGGAATAGCCATTTTCCTAGAAGGAATGAGGATTATCCATCACCCTGACACTGAGGGGAATTCCACCACAAAAAAAAGGTAAAAAGAGAAAAGCACTTTATCAATGTGATTCATTATTATCATCAACAGGGTCGCTGCTGCTCTGTTTCATTCATTTATTACTATTTCACACCCACACATGGAGGATCCAGCCCAGCCAATGCTGTTTTGAAACTGGCTTATCAGCTGAGTGGGCTTATCTCTGTAGGAATAAGGCAAGTAACCATGAAAACCCCTCAGTGTTAACATTCATTCATTCTTCAGAAAATATCTATTCAAAATTTTTATTTATTTATGGTCCAGACACTGATCTAAGTGTCTGAGAAAAATCAGGGAAGAAAATGTCCTGCCCATTAAGCTTACATTCTTGTTAAATAAATTGTGTAGTGATATATTTGAAGATGAGAAAAACAGAGCAGGTAAAGGGCATTGAATGTTTTGGTGTGTGTGTGTATAAGTCACCGCAATTCATGGGGGTGGGGGTGGGGTGGTCCCTGTCAAGGTAGCATTTGAGAGAGGCTTGAAGGAAGGAAGGAGGTGAACCCTGGGTTACCTGGTGAAGACAAGGGCCAGTGCAAAGAGAAGGAAGTGGGATCAGGTTTGGTGTGTTCCAGAAACAGCAAGAAGGCCAGTGTGGGTACCAACGACCCTGAGGGCTGAAGACCTGATTGTGCTGTGTTCCCATGATGGTTCTGATTAAGTTTGACAGCTTCAGCCCCTGGGAGCATCCTTGATGCCCTCCTGCCTCCGAGTCTGAGCTCCCCTGGACCTGCCTTGGCTCTCTTTCCTGGCTGCCAATCAACAACATTAAAATGAGTAGCAGAGTGCCACAGACTGGGTAAGGCTGGGCTATTGGTCTCATTTATACAAAACGAAATTGATTTACCTTTGATCCTGGCTGATCCAAATAGATTGGTCACATAACTGAAACCTGTATTCCACTACGGAAGCCTCGCCACTCAAGGGAATGTAGAATAAGAGTTTAGAAGGGTGGAAAGAGAATGTATCTTTTCCCCAGAGTAAATGGGTTTGGGAAAAGTGAAAAATATGGTATTGAATTTCAATTATTTATTTAGTCTCTGGAATACTGTCTACCTAGGTAAGAATAGAAGATCTTAATATCGAAGTGTCCTTCTAGGAATTCTGCTGCTCATTGCTACCTTTGAGGCCATTGAGTCAACTAAAATCAATTTCTAAAGACTTCCCCAGAAAGAATCCTTGGAAACCCACCTCCTTGGTATCTTACCTTAAAGTGCAATTAAGTCTCACTGTCATTTTGAAAAGTAAACACATGCATATTCTTCAGGAAGGATTTTTACATTTTATTCCAACTCAGAATAAAAATGAGACGTGTGTAGCTCTGTAAAGTAAGAGCTCTAAAGTTAATGCAAGAATCAAGGATGTCTCTTTTGAAGAAAACACCATTACCTCTATTAGATATCTGTTCACTCTCCAGATGATTGTCTTACTTTTTGCATAAAAGTTAGCATATATTGAGAAAAACACCATTCTAGTTTAAATGTTATCATGTTAGAAATCAAGTTTATCAAAATCCTTGAAATTTTATACATTAAATAAAACTCTTATCAACACAATGCCAGTTCAGAGGAAATTCATGACAAGCAAAAATGCTTTGGGGGCATATATTGGGCCTTGATTTCGTTTGGCCTCAGCAAAAATAAAACATCAAAGCATCAGTTTCTATACTGTGTCTAAATGTACTTTCAGGAAAATAGGAAAATTTGACTAGGTTCTATGAGTTCTAAGAAAAGGTCAAAATAAATTTCTATAGCACATGTCATGTGAAGTACCACTCCTGAAAATCACTGAAACAAAGTGAAAAATATAGACAATATACAATATATACATAGACATATATTTGTATGTGCATATCCATAAGGAGTAGGAAATGGCAACCCACTCTCATATTCTTGCCTGGAGAACCCCATGGACAGAGGAGCCTGGCAGGCTACGGTCCAGGGGGTCGCAAAGAGTCAGACACAACTGAGCGACTAAACCACCACCAAACATACACATAATACACAATTGAAGAGCAATTGAAGAGTTACTAAATTATTTTTCCAAGATTCCCACCACCTCACCACCTTCTAAACTACACATCCTTTTTGTCTAAGAAAATACTTCATGACTTCAGTCAACACAAAGCCTTCAAGGAAGTCACCGGGAGTGATCAAAGAGGACAGATGAGCTGAGTTAAGCTGTTTCTTGCGTCAGTAGTCTCAATTTCCAGTCATTCTCCCCACAACATGCCATGCAGAAATGCTAAGGAGCTGTAAAGGATGTCCGAATTGGTTATCAGGAGCTGGAGGGGTGTTTTCCTATCTCTGCTTAATTAACGGGAGGCAAGCTCCTTTTGGGTGGATGCTTCCCTCCCAAATGTATATGGACTCAAGACCTCTAAATTGAGATTAATGAAGATTGAACTCATTAACTTGAAGGCTTGAGCAGCTGGTACTTTGTTAGAGATTTTATTTTTGTTTCATGAGAATCTTAGATCAGGTAATTGAGTGATATTCATGTCGGTGGGAGGCCCCAGAGATAATGGTGCACATTCGCTTGTTGAAATTTATCTGCGTTCTCTGACTGCCACTATCGATTTGACTTGGCTGCTTCATCTTTCTAATCCCTGCAGCATTTTGCCTTGGGCAGAGCTGTAGGGCTTGAAGAGAAAAAGAAAATAAAAATTGGAATACATTCTCAGGTTAGAACCAAAAAAGAGGAAGACAGGAGTAGGGGAGAGGAAGAAAGAGACTGGACCTGAGCCCTTGGCATCATGGAAAGCCCCACGTGACGTGAGGTTAAGCTGAAAATCTTGGTCTGTGTGATTTACAAACATCAGTATGGTTTTGTAGCAAAGAATTTCCCTGAAGCTAGAATGTACATTCTACATCCACTATTCACAGATGGGGATGGAAAGTAGTCTTCCCTGGCATCCTTAAGACTTCATGGGGTTCTTTATTTCCTCTCTTAAAACTGGAAACCTAACTGTGCTGCCAAAAAAAAAAAAAGAATTATAATTCTTTCCCAAACATTTCATGGTCATAGGACCTTATTTATCCTGACAGCTTTTCATTGTAATTTTTCTCCCCCCATGTACTCAGTATAAATTTAAAAAAAAGAAAAAAGACATTGAAATCTTTAAAGCAGTGAAGCAGGAATGGCTTTTACTTCACCAATATTGGTATCCTTTAATCTCAATGATTTACTACATAAAAAATAGTTTTAAATCATAGGGAAAATCTTTTCATGCAATTCATTGTGGGCCAGAATGAACATTTTTTGGTAAGTATTTTATATGAATTAAAATATATAAGAATTTTGTAGTCATCTTAAAAAATTACCCTTCCCTCTAGAACAATGGCAACCCACTCCAGTATTCTTGCCTGGAAAATCCCATGGACAGTGATGCCTAGCAGGCCATAGTCCACGGGGTCACAAAGAGTTGGACATGTAGGCTTGCTTGCTAGGACAGCACAAGGGGAGGAGTTCAAGAAGAAAGTGTGTGTTAGGAAGAGGGACACACACAGAGGGGGAGAGTTAGCTTCTAGATTATCCACACCAGCATTCCTGAGAGCCTGCTGAAGGCCAAGTTCAAGAGGCTTATGGATTCTCTCTCCTCTGACTCCAGCTCTCTGTATCTTTCTGTTTATGAGTCTTGGTGCTCATGTCATGGTTATTTATCAGAGAGTGTGCCCACCTCCACTGTCTCCTAATGACTAAAACGTCCTGATATTTAACCTTAGCTGATCTTTGATGTCTGACTTTATACAGAACACAATTAGGCAAGATGGAAGTAAAAGTTTACACAAACAGTAGCTAATTCATGCTTCTTAGCAGGAAGTCTAATACATTCAGGATAATTAGAATAAATTATTGTGTAAGTACATTTTTTACTGAGAGTTATTTATAATCTCCCAACACATTACTCAGAATAAGTGTCTCGTGAACAAGTAATATTCCATTGTCAGGTTATAAATAGAAATATTTATTTGTTTGCTGGTAATCTTTAGAATATATTTTTATCTAATAAGGGAATTCATTTTTTTTTTCCAATTGTATGTTCATAAGGTATTAAAGTACTTTGAAGACTTGGTTACAAGTTTACAACTGTGACTTCATGAGCAATTACGTATCTATCAATGCAGAATAAAAGGTTCAGACTTGGCCCAGGAAGACCGAAAGCACACCTCTTGTTAAAGTTCAATGCTTGTATACTGTGCCCCTTGTAGAAATGAATAAATTAAGTGCAAGCCCTTCTGTTACTTGTGATCGGGGTAAACTTACCAGAAGCTAATTAGGGTTTTAATTCATTAATTAAACAAAACACTGATTGAGTGCCTACAGTATGTCAGACACTGTCTTGGATCAAGAAAAAAAATATATTTTATATACTTGTATATAGAGATACTTATACACAGAGATATTTACAAAGAGGAGAAAAGTACAGGAAAAGATGGTAATAGTAATCAGAATAATAAATGAATATTGCATAATAGGGAATGAACAAAATAGTATAGGGATAGGTAGAGAAGTGGGTCTAGTGAAATTTGGGAAAGTTTTATAGAGGAGATGGTTACTTGAGCTAAGTCTCAAACCCCAAAGGACAGCTAGCAGGGCTTATTAAACCCAGGATCTGGACAACCCCCTAGCATCTGTGGATAGAAAGCAGGGGATACATGAACTCAGATGGGAAGAAAAACGTCCACGTTTTCCCTTTCCCTGAACTCTAACTGAAAATTAGCATTTCCATCAATTTTAAATGTAAGCAACAAACCACAGTAATGTTAACAGTGATTTTTGACCAACAGAAATTGCAGACATTTCTGATAGAATTCTGATGCTTCATCTTATTACTTCATCCACCACCCAAGAAATGGGTTTCTTACTCTATCAGAATCTTACTCTATCAGAAAGAGAATATTAGATTGTCTTTCATGGCTTCTTGGTAATCTAATGTCTTTTACACAGATATTAAAGACACTATCCTGAGGCTGAGTCTCTGGGCATAACCAAAATGCCCAAGGGCTCCATGGCACCAAAAACATTTACCACCAGGGTCAGAGGATACTTGCTGCTGCTAAGTCACTTCAGTTGTGTCCGACTCTGTGCGACCCCATAGATGGCAGCCCACCAGGCTCCCCTGTCCCTGGGATTCTCCAGGCAAGAACACTGGAGTGGGTTGCCATTTCCTTCTCCAATGCATGAAAGAGAAAAGTGAAAGTGAAGTCGCTCAGTAGTGTCCGACTGTTAGCGACCCCATGGACTGCAGCCTACCAGGCCACTCCGTCCATGGGATTTTCCAGGCAAGAGTACTGGAGTGGGGTGCCATTGCCTTCTCCGAGAGGATACTTAACCAGAGGATACTTAACCAGATGTAAATAGAAAGGCTGATTTGTACACCAATAGAAGGTACTTACAAAAGTCTGCAAAAGCGTCGCAGAAGGCAATGGCACCCCACTCCAGTACTCTTGCCTGAAAAATCCCATGGACGGAGGAGCCTGGTAGGCTGCAGTCCATGGGGTCACTAAGAGTTGGACACGACTGAGCGACTTCACTTTCACTTTTCACTTTCATGCACTGGAGAAGGCAATGGCAACCCACTCCAGTGTTCTTGCCTGGAGAATCCCAGGGACAGAGGAGCCTGGTAGGAGTCTGCCTATGGGGTCACATAGAGTTGGACACGACTGAAGCGACTTAGCAGCAGCAGCAGCAGCAAAAGCGTAGGAGGAAAGGGGTAAGAGAAATTGAAATTCCTTCAGAGAGGACTGCAGAAGCCCCTGATTCAAGAAATACAGGAGGAATATATCAAGAAGACCTGAAAAAAAATTGGACAGTGCTTTGGCAAGGCAAAACATACACTTACCTGGTGAAAACTTAAGAGACAAAAAGATGGGTAGAAAAGACTCAAAGTGAAAATGTGTGCTCAGATTTAAAAAGCAAGGAGAATGACAGCTAATGATTGGCCTTAGAGTGGAGGCAGAAATGTGAAGTTGCCAACATCTCTGCCTGGAGAATCCCCATGGACAGAGGAGCCTGGCTGGCTACAGTCCACGGAGTCACAAAGAGTCAGATATGATTGAATGACTAAGCACAGACCAGCAGCCCACATCTCTAGTTGCACTTGGGTCTTCAAAGTTTCATGTGTTGTCCTTGAAAAAATGTAAACAACCATAAAAATGCTGGGATTAGATGCCAAAATAGGGCCTAAAATACTATAACACATGAGGGATTATGAATAGAAGAAAGTCAAAGGATACAAAGCATTTGTGCTAGATGGGGAAGAAAAACTGAGGTCCATTGAAAATATCATTGGTCAGACTGGACAGTCTTGGCTAACAGGCACCAAACACTTTCTGAATATGAAAGGCAGTCTGTTCAGCTGGGATTTGACAATAGAGAAACATCACTGGAGGCTGAAAAGCCTTTCCTGAGGACATAGAGGGCCAGCATTGAATGTACAGAAAATAAAAGCAAGGAGTTTAAAGCCTCAAGATATTTTGCCTTGTTACTTAATAATAAACAGTGCTATTTTATTGCATTCATAGCATTTTCTACCCTCCTCACATTCTTCTAGGTTTTTTAAGCGTGAAAATTAAATAACCTGCCCATGATCACATAGCTAGTTAGAAGAATGGGGCAGGACATACACATAGCTGGCTCAGAAGCTGGAAGAGGAGGTCCTATACGGGGTAGTCAATTTCCAGAAGAGTGTCTTGGCAAAAATTCCTGAGTTTGTTACCTACATAAATAAGTCCCCTACATATGACTGAGTTCCATTCTGAGTGGGCAATTGTAAGTCCAACAAAGTTAACCTAGGTACCCAACGACCATAATCAGTTGCATAGTACTATACTGTAATAGGTTTATAATACTTCTCACACAAATAACACATAAAAAAAAAACACATGCAAAAAAAAGAAAACATTTTTAATCTTACAGTACAGTAGCCTGAAAAGTACAGTAATACAGGATAACAGCTGGCATACAGGGGCTGGTATCCCGTGAACAGCCAGGAAGAGTTACTGACAGGAGGAGGGAGATGGGAGAGCTGAAGCATTGTCAGCAACAGGAGACAGGGGCAAGCTGCAATTTCACTCACACCTGATGTTAATGGAACACACGTTTGCGTCTTTGAAAGTCTGCAACTTTAACGTTCGTATGTAGGGGACTTGCTGTAATCAGTTGTGGCAGTTACTGCCTGAGAAATTTTGTCACTTTCCTTAAATAAACAGACGTCTAAGGAAACTTTTCAATGGTGGAAACCTACGGAGATTTCCTGAGAGATGTGTGCCTCGTAGTGTTTTCCGAGGGACAGATACTCTCCACCTAAAATCTGTTGATGAAGTCAATGGATGAGTGGTCATCACATGGCTAAGGCACCTTCTCTTTCCACTCTGGCTTTAGGAAGAACACCTTTCTCTGCCCCGCCCCCACTGGATGTGAACGCCCCTCCTCTGTTTATGACCACAGGGCCTTGGAAACACTGAGTGGGAGGCTGTGGATTACCCTACCTTCCGGGGTTAACGGGTCTAAAATCATAACTTAGTTATGGACCGAGTCTTCAGGAACAAAGCGTACACCCCTGGCTCAAAGTGAACACTTCAAGTGCATACAATTCTGCCACGTAGCACTGACACTGAGCTCTGGATTGCTATGTCCAGCAATTTCTATCATGACAGTGATTCTTTTCTAGGATATAAAGACGTTCCGTACGTTTCATGTATAAGTCAACCTTGACTCCTCCTTCTTCTCCATTTCCAAAGTTCATTATCACCAATCTAGCCTATCTAGCCTTCCTGTAACTTACAGATGTGTCTCCACTCCCACTGCCGGTGGCACTGCCACCTAGCGCACGTCTGCGGTACTGCAGCAGCCTCCCACATAGCTTCCCTGACTCTGATCTGGTCCAGGTCACCATCAGTTCAGTTCAGTTCAGTCGCTCAGTCGTGTCCGACTCTGCGACCTCATGAATTGCAGCACGCCAGGCCTCCTTGTCTATCACCAACTCCCGGAGTTCACCCAAACTTATGTCCATCCAGTCGGTGATGCCATCCAGCCATCTCATCCCCTTCTCCTCCTGCCCCCATTCCCTCCCAGCATCAGAGTCTTTTTCAATGAGTCAACTATTCGCATGAGGTGGCCAAAGTATTGGAGTTTCAGCTTTAGCATCATTCCTTCCAAAGAACACCCAGGACTGATCTCCTTTAGAATGGACTGGTTGGATCTCCTTGCAGGCCAAGGGACTCTCAAGAGTCTTCTCCAACACCACAGTTCAAAAGCATCAATTCTTTAGTGCTCAGCCTTCTTCACAGTCCAACTCTCACATCCATACATGACCACTGGAAAAACCATAGCCTTGACTAGATGGACCTTTGTTGGCAAAGTAATGTCTCTGCTTTTGAATATGCTATCTAGGTTGGTCATAACTTTCCTTCCAAGGAGTAAGTGCCTTTTAATTCCATGGCCGCAATCACCATCTGCAGTGATTTTGGAACCCCAAAAAATAAAGTCTGACACTGTTTCCACTGTTTCCCCATCTATTTCCCATGAAGTGATGGGACCAGATGCCATGATCTTCATTTTCTGAATGTTGAGCTTTAAGCCAACTTTTTCACTCTCCTCTTTCACTTTCATCAAGAGGCTTTTGAGTTCCTCTTCACTTTCTGCCATAAGGGTGGTATCATCTGCATATCTGAGGTTATTGATGTTTCTCCCAGCAATCTTGATTCCAGGTTGTGCTTCTTCCACCCCAGCGTTTCTCATGAGGTACTCTGCATAGAAGTTAAATAAGCAGGGTGACAATATTCAGCCTTGACGTACTCCTTTTCCTATTTGGAACCAGTCTGTTGTTCCATGTCCAGTTCTAACTGTTGCTTCCTGACCCGCATATAGGTTTCTCAAGAGGCAGGTCAGATGGTCTGGTATTCCCATCTCTTTCAGAATTTTCCACAGTTTATTGTGATCCACACAGTCAAAGGCTTTGGCGTAGTCAATAAAGCAGAAATAGATGTTTTTCTGGAACTCTCTTCTTTTTTCCACGGTCACCATATTCTCACACAAAAGCCACAGTGATTTTTCTTAGTCACTGCTCTGCTGCTATGCCCTCCATGACCTTCAGAATAAAGCAGGATTTCCTTAAACTGCAATGCAAGATCTTCACCATGACCTCCAACTCTATCTTTAGTTTCAGTTCTCACTATTCCTTCCCTCTCCATCCAAGTAACAGTCCTACCAAATTACTTTTGGTACCACAGACACGCAGGCTCCTGGAAGTCTGAGCCTTTGAATATGCCACTTCTTTTCCTAGAACCTTATTTCCCTCCCCTTCCCCCAACATTTTGTCCTGACAAATAGCTATCACTTTCCAGCTTATAATAGTTACAGAGTTCCCGCCTCAAGCAGCAATTCCGAGCAAGATACTCTTGTCCCACCTATTTGTGTGTCTGTGTCTCTACTAGACAGGGCCCGGGAGGCAGGCTCCGTGTCCTTGCTCTCACTGTATTTCCAGCTCCTATCACAGCACCAGGTAGGTACTCAGTAAACATTTGTCAAATGGGTAGATGAACAAGATAGGCTTGTAATGAGGTTTGCTCTTTAAAATAAATAATATTGACAGAGTCATAATGCTTTCCAGACAATATTTCTACATCTGTGTTTCTTTAAAAATGTCAAGTTAAATGTCACCATTTTTCTATTTGCATAATCACTAACTACAAATTGATGCTCTGCATTACATGAGTGACATGAGCTGAACATTCTACTGCTGTATCTATACCACAATCTCCTTTTTTACTAAAGAACTGAATTTTTTTTTAAAATTTGCTTTATAAGGTGTTTTGTTCCATCTTTCTTCTCCCTAAAATGCAGAAAGCAAGTGACAAAGATTTTGGATAATCTTTATATCCCCCCTAAATCTACTCATCCTCCCCTCCCCTCCATAAACCCTCAACAAGGTAGACCCACAGGAAGTAAAGGAAATCTGTTGATTGACCAGAGTAAATGATACTGGAAGAAGCTACATAGGGGTATGCATGAGGAATGCAGGTAAAGAGCCAGGTGAACGATTCCCAGCCTGCTCTGCTTACCCCTGAGAAGGCAGAGGAGGATTTGTGGATATCATCAAAACATCAATTATCCAGAAGCCACAGTGGATTGGTAGGTGTCTCAAGGGCAATCATTTTGGAAGGGCTAGATACCTCAAAGCATTTCCATCTTTAATGAAATCTTCTTTGCTTGACCATGATGCTATTCTTCAGTTAACTGAAGCTTACAGATGTCAAATATAAGACTAGCTGATGCAACTTGATGAAATGTACTAAGCTGATTGTTAGGCATCAGTGTCCTGTTTGAAAAATAAGAGAGTGACTGGCTTTTATCCATGCATTTTAAAAATAATGTGGGAGTCAGTTTTGCCAGCTTCCCTAGAGCCAAAGGTGTCATCAATAAAGCCAGCTTGGTGATGCTTCATCTGGGCAGCTGGAGGCAGCAGAGACACCTGGTCTTGGCTGCTGCTATTTCACCCGCTGAGACACTCTGGGTAGTCCTCCCCTTACTAGACAAGACAGAGGACCTTCCAGGCTTCCAGAAAATGCAAACTCTTTCTCTGCCAGAGCATACATGTCTTCTTACAAGTGGTGAGAAGCTGTAGCTTTGTACTCCACTTTTTGGCTTGGGGTCTTCCCTTTGCTTCACTACCTGGGTCTAGGAAGGCATATTAGTTTCCCAGGGATGACAAAATGAAGGATTACAAACTTGGCAGGTTAAGACAACAGAAATTTGTTGTCTAAAAGTTCTGGAGGCCAAAAGTCTGAAATCAAAGGGTTGGCAGGGCCAGGCTCAATCCATGGTCTCTAAGGATAATTCTTCCCTGCCTCTTCCTGCTTTTGGTAGCCCCAGACATTCCTTGGCTTGTAGGTGAACCACTTTAATCTCTGCCTCTTTCTTTGCACGGCACTCTCATCTTGGGTATCTGTGTATTCACATTGTCTTCTTTCTTTTTGTAAGATATGAGTCACATTGGATTAAAGTTCCACCTTACTCCAGTATGATCCTATCTTTACTAATTGCCCTGCAAGGACCCTATTACCAAAGAAGTTCCCATTCAATGATACTGGGAGTCAAGACTTAAACACATCTTTTTTTTTTCCCCAGGTGGGGGGCTGTTTATAAAAGATGGATAAAAGAAATCTTTCTCGTTTTCTTTTGTGTTACTGATTGTGTGTTTTTATTAACCTGTTACTTGGAGGAAAAATAACTTGTCCTTATTTCCATCTTTGGATCAGAAATTTGTAATTTAGGTAGAATTGTATGGAGCAGTCAGTTCCTGAGTTTCCACTGTGCTTCATCCCTCCACGTTATTCATCAACTACAAATGATTCTCCAATTTCCAGCACTTTCTCAATGACATACACTTAATTTTCACTAATCAGTGTCAAGCACCTCATCACCAACTGAACTCAACTCCCAGAACCTCAGCCCTAGAATTCTTGGCTCTAGTGAATTCCTAACAACAGTTATTAACATAAGAATTTATTTTCTTTTGGTCATTTGGGCCCCACTCTCAAATTCTGTGTTCACACTTACAAATCTCAAATTCCTATATGTTCCCTTACCACAGATTTTCAAAATTCCTTCACAGACGGTTAAAAGGAAGCAGAATTAGAGAGTCAGTTTTATGAAAAGCCTGCACCATGACCAGGTATGTGGAGAGGACCACCCAGCCACATCTACAGACAGAAAAACCAGGACGTCTTAAAACAGTTACTCATCACTTGGCCTTGTGCCTTGAAGACTGAATCTATCAAGTTTCAGGCATCCACCTGGGATGCTCCCTTGGAGGTGGATGTGTATGGATCCACTTGAACATGCGATTTACCCATTTTTAGAAGCCTAAAGTCATTCTGTAAAGACGACACCAGCATTGACCTCAGGGAATCTGAAGCTGGGGGGGTGTCAGGAACGATGCAGGAAAATGCCAAGGATCACAGATCCAAAAAAGAAGATGTTTTTCAGCCTTCGAGAGGAGCGCACCAGAGTTCTTGTGTTCAAAGAACACGTGATTTCTTGGTTCTTCTGACCTGTACTGGAATGTTCTACTTTTAGCTTGTGAAATTTTTTTTTTTTCCGGTCAGAATGCCCTTTGAGCAACAGTAAGAGAACTGAATGCATCCGAACTGCCAAGGAATATCCGAAGACATGTGCAGAGAATAAACCCATTTCCTCTTCATTTCCCTACTGACGATAGCTCTTTCAAAATGAAGAAAATAGAGGCTCCAGAGATGCACGGTTATCTCTGATGTTTTGATCTGAAGGGCTGCTGAAGACACATTCTGTTTGCTTGTCCAATTCATTTCTCAATTTGTAGCTGACGCCATCACACGGGTGGGGTTTATATTCTCCCAGCATGTGCTTCCTGCTGATAGCTATTATTTTAAATTCTATTTTATAGAGCATGTACGCTCTTCTACTTAGCCATTTTCTACATTTTATCATACCCCAAATCTGTCATTGATGGCGACAGCCACAAATCCCTGTGGTTTGCTCTCAGGAAAAGCTCTCTGTGAAGAAAGATAGATCCGGGGCCAATATCAACCAGGGCTGAATTCTTTCATATGGATCATTTTCTACTTTTTCTGAAAGAAAGAAATGTCCCCTCCTCAGAAATGAAACAAAGCTATCTCAGTAAGGACGGGATATATGTTCATCAACTACTCATGTTCAATGTTTGTTGACTATCTGTTATACGTTAGGCATCTTCCTAGATCCTAAGGGATACAAGAATGAATTGAACAGAAATAGTTCTTAATTTCATGACACTTATATTCTGGTTTACATAATACGATGTGTCACCTTAACCAAAATTTTCTATTTCCTGTGAGTTCTCAAGGGATGAGGGCAGAGGGTGTCATTTTAATGTACATATTTGGCTTTCCCTAGCTGGATTTTTCGGAGAAGGCAATGGCACCCCACTCCAGTACTCTTGCCTGGAAAATGGATGGAGAAGCCTGGTGGGCTGCAGGCCATGCGGTCGCTAGGAGTCGGACACGACTGAGCGACTTCCCTTTCACTTTTCACTTTCATGCATTGGAGAAGGACATGGCAACCCACTCCAGTGTTCTTGCCTGGAGAATCCCAGGGATGGGGGAGCCTGGTGGGCTGCCATCTCTGGGGTCGCACAAAGTCGGACACGACTGAAGCGACTTAGCAGCACCAGCAGCAGCTGGATTTTTGGCTTTAAGTTCCATTAATTTGTTACATCTTAAGTAATTTTTACCAGCTCCTCATTATATATCACTAATTTAAATCATAGTAATAATAATAATAGAAAACACTCAAAGTCCAAACTCATTAGCTTAAAAGCTTCAGTCTTTCTCCTGAGATACAGTACGTACCACACTCTATATAGGCTGTATGTAAACCTAACCAGAAAATAAAGAAGGGAACTTCTGCCTTGCAATGAAACCAGCCATAGTTTAATGTCCATTTTGAATGGTGAAGGTATTCTTCCATAAATAGTTCATGAATTGTTCTTTTGGTTATTCCATTAGTCGCAGCCTCTCATTATACAAACCATTAAACTTAATGAGGATGAAACTGTCTATAACTTTTAAGCCTGTTAAGCCTCCCTTACCCATAGATACAGGCAATCAACTCTGGGGCTATGTTCCCACTACTCATAGGAAAGGATTTACTTGAAGATCACTGGTTCCTTCCCTCCAGGACTGAAGCAACAGCGGCTCCATTAGACAGAGCATGGTTACCATCAAGGGAGACCCCGTGGTATATCTCTCTGAACTGTGGCTACTTCATCACTCAAGGTGAAAATAGTAGAAAAATGCAACTTGTCACAAATTTGCCGTTAGTGGATGATTCCTGCCAAGCTGACATATGTAACTTTGCTTCCTCTGATGTCACCGGATAATATAACTCACTGCTGAAACAGTGCTGACAGTGGAAGAAGGGAAAAAAATAAATCTGCCAAGCCAAGGATAATATTACAAAAACAAAGAATGACAATGAGGCTGTTTCTGCACATGTCTGCATTTCAATTGGCAAAGCACAATCTGGAGATGTAGAAATATCACCATGGTCACCGTCTAAACCAGAATTCTGTTCCCAGGTGTGGGCTGAGTGCTTTGCCCACGGACCTCTGCAAATAATTACTAGCTTAAAAAAAAAATTGCTGCCCTCCCCTCTTCCCTAAGCAGTACATGAGCATAGCAAATAAAATGAGTAAAATCAGCTTTTTAAGCAACTGCCCAGCATAAGTCATTACTTGGCAAGGGGCTGTAACATTTGTCCAAAATGGTTCTTCACAGTATGACGTCCACTTTCAAGTAGATGTCTTGATAAATATGGCATCAAACCCCATGCCTAGGGAAAAGTCGAGTGGGGATGAAATTATGCCATTTCAGAATGAAATAAGTAAGTTACTAGCACCATCTGTGGTCTTGTACACAGGCACATAGCTGACTGAACACATCTGTCATGTTATAGACCTATGCGCTTGCAGATGCTTTAAAGTCAATGAGTGAAACTTTAATTTCTTAGTATCTTTCACAGCATCTATCACTGCAGGCATTCATTTACTTGTTCAGGAAATATTCTGGGTCATGAGCTAGATACCAGGCACTACGCTAAGAGCTGTGATATAGTGATTCTCACATCTGATAGGGACCTTATTCTCATAGAGCTTATACTGTAGCTATGAAGGGGAGGAATTACCAAGTAATCACACAATCACATAATTACACATAATACAACTGCCATGATCTCTTCCCTTGAGTCTTCAAGTGAAATGAGTTATTCCTTTCTCTGCCCTACATTAGTACTTTCCTATTTCTCAATTAAGCATTCTCTAATGTCTGCTTGTGTTATGAATTGGGTACACACCTCTGGCTATTTAGATGGAAATCCATTCAAGAATAGGGCCACATCTTTGTGTTTCTCAATAGCCCGCCCCTCCCATATGCTTCTCTCCCACTACCCTAGCTTGCACAGAGCTTCCCATTCCCCACCCCGCCAAAAAAAATGTAGAAATAAAGCTGATCCATTTACTAGCTCTTCTATGTGGATCAAATTCTTTTTATTTCTTATGGCTCCATTTATACATCAGGGATAAGAATTTACTACTAGCCTCTTTGGGGTATTGTAACTCTGAGAATGAAATTGAGACCCTTGATATAAAAGTAGCAGAATATAAGAACCCCTGAGAGGCAGAGTAGTCAGTCCAAAGGCTTAACTGATGGTATGGGAAAAGGAACAATTTTACTGGACTCAAGGATCTAAAGTTGAATCAGCTCTTTGGCTGATATTCATACCCAGTCTTCGATAAAATGAGATAATACAGGCAAGGCAGTGAATTTTTCATAGGCTAAATTATTCAACTTGTGTTGAGATTATCTTTCAAAAAATGCCGGCTTTTATGACATAATGGTGACAATGGAGTTTTCAGAAAGTGTTTTCTTGTTAAAATTTAAACAAAAGGCTCTATCTATATCAATCTCTTCAGTTTTTCTTTGGTAATTTTACTGTCCCACAAAATCTATCTGGGAAACACTGACCTAGGGTTTCTGCTTTCATTGGCTGGAACAACTTGCAGCCAAAGTCGACCCAGATCGAGCTCAATCAGGAGGTAGCTTATTGGCTGGTGTGCTTCATGAGGACAGCGAGACCCAAGGAGGTTCAGAAGATAATTTTCTTGGCAGGAAGCCCTCTAAATTCAAAGAAAGATGTAGTCAACCTCTCCCTTGGTTGCATGTTTTTCAAATGGAGACAGTGAAACTAGCATTTTCCACAGTGCTTACAGCTTACATCATGATCACAGGTAATATCTTACCTGTGATAAAGGATAAAGGATAAAAGGATAAAGGAAAAGGGGGTGTAGAATAGGGAAACCAAGAGAAGGAAGACAAGGCACTTCCCTAATGGTCCGGTGGTTAAAGCTCTGTGCTCCCAATGCAGGGGGCAGGGGTTCAATCCCTTGCTGGGGAACCAAGATTCTCTCATGCCATGCAGAGTACAGCCAAAGAGAGAGAGAGGGAGGGAGAGGGAGAGAGAGAAGGAAGACACGAAGGCAACAGAACACACAGAATGAAGAGTGATTAAAAGGTTGAGGTGGGAAAATAGAAATAAGAAAAACAAGAAATTCACACACACAAACTGCCATTGCCAGTTACAGAAGCCAGTGATTCATGAACTCTACGTTTACCCCTGATTTCTCTTTCCTTTAGTTGCTGAAGGACAGAAAACCAAGCCAGCAATTTCACCAAAGACTTCTTAGCACAAAAGAAGCTCTTCAGCTCTGCCAATCACACAATAACCAAATACAAGGTCAAAACCCCTAAACAAGAATGCTATTCCTGACAGATAAGCATCTTCACCTTTGCTCACTCTGTTTTCTTCCTTCCAGGGCTGAGGAAATTAGTTAAAAGATTAGTTATACACTTCTGATTGTGACCTGTTCTTGGAGCAAAAGAAGATTCCATTTCTGGAACTCTCCTTCCTAAACTACTGTTGAGAGTCAGGGCGCTGGTGTTAAGCAAAGCAAGAGAAAACAACACTCAAACCATGGTTGCTCCTAAGCGTCACCCACATTCTTTCACCTCCTGCTAAGGATTAAAGGAGTCATTACACAATAGCACAGATGCTTATATGTGTTTTCTCAGGTTTTACAGCCCCAGAAAACTTCCCTTCCACTTAACAAAAGCCTGCCCATGTTTTGACGCCCAGCTCATGAAAGACTGTAATATTGTCTTGCGGGTTCCCACCATCCTTTACAAACAATGTGCCTTTAAGAGTGGGAAACTCTTCTCTGTTTCTGAACCGAGTGCCTTCACGTACACACCAACATCTGAAGGAGGATGCATGTAGGGTGTCCAGTGACCACGCATCAAGTTCCTTCCAGTTGCGTCCATTAGCTAGAAAACCAGAGCTTAGAACCATTTCTGCTGGAAGGGCTCCCTTCCTGTCTCTCTTCCCTTAGAGCTTAACCACCTTTTGGATAAATATGGCAGATCCATTGGTCATTCCATCCCCACCTCCATTGGCTTTTCTTTCAGGGGAGAAATAAACTTTTCTATACCAAGAGTAAGCATGGCCTTGCAGTTTCCAGTCTTAAGTTATGCTACATTTGGAATTTGGAAGTGACCCACAGGCCAAGAGCCGCTGTGAATAAAGATCATGTTCACAAACCCTGTGATGTGGATGGGTCATACTGCATTTCTCCTCACCCTGTGGTGGGAATGAAGTTCAATGCCCATGTAGTAAAGATTTTACCCAGCAGGTGGGAGTAATTACACACAGCTCATATTTCTAGGCAGCAACTTCTTTCACATTTATAACCCAAAAGAGTCTAGTAGTAAATCCCACAACTTTTTGAAACCTGAATTTGCTAATCCATTCTCCAATTCACAAAACATATATGGTGAGTCATAACTCAAGAGTCTTGAGTTTATATGAGAACTCAAGTGCAGCTGAAGAAGAGAGTAACTGACAAATAGTTCCCATGGAATTGAGACTTACTACCACTTCCGTTATATGCTCAGTTTTACTTTTAGTCACTTAAAAATTTTTTTATTTACCTGAGGTAATTTTATTCTTAGAAACATTTTTTTCTGCCCTTTTTTTCTGAAAATACAATTTTGCCATGTCTTTGGCTGTATTTTCCTTGTACACTTTAGTACAATTTATATCTATGCTTATGAAATACTAATGCAACTGAATCCCGAGTGAAACATTTACACACTTGCTCATGAAACAGAGATGACTGATCTATTCTCTACTGGTCCAAACATTTCAACAATTTTCAGGTATAGATTAAGTTGCCATCATGATGACAGATGATGTCTCTTCCGAGATCCAATATTTCTTTTATATCTGTTTAGAGACACGTGCCTATAGTTTATAATGGCAAGTCTTGAAATGAGTAGTTAAGGAATATGCTTTAGACTTTTCTACACTATGCAAAATATGGGTGCAAGGCTATGCATGCATATTTTACTTCAATTTGTTCATCTTGTGGAATGCAATGAAAATAATTATTTTTGTTATTACTGGTACAGTTTTTAAACCAATCTTATCAGAGAGAGTAATTAAATGAGTAGTTAATATGTTCCTTCTTCCTGAGCACAGGACCAAACTACACTTCCCAGGCTCCTGAAACCTATGTGGCAGTCATGTGACTAATCCTGACCAGTAGGATGAAAGCAGAAAGTAAGCGTCACTTCCTAACCAAGGCATTTAAGAATGTGTGTATATGTGTGTTCATGTGTACGGTTGCCTTTTTGTGCATTTTCATTCTGCCTACAGGGTGCTGGCTATATAGTGACCTTGAAGCCAAGTGTCAATGACACGAGAGCCATTTTCCTCTGCTACAGCCTGGGAGAAAAAGAAATCCCTGAGTCACCTCTTAGAGGAGTAAACCAACCAAAAACAACTGAGCTGGAATCTAAACCAGTAAGACAAAAGACTTGTTTTTTCTTTTTTTTTTTTACTGCATTGCATGGCATGTGGTATCTTCATTTCCCAACCAGGGATTGAACCTGTGCCCCCTGCAGTGGAAGAGGAGAGTCTTAACCACTGGACCTCGAGGGAAGCCCTGCATTGTTTTTTCTTTTCAACAGCAGTTGTCATGCCCCAACCAAATTATAAAAATGATAGCGTTGTCTATTTATTTCAAGTTTTTGTGTGCTAGCATACCAACAAAATGCCTATACATACACCAGGGGTTTCCCTGGTGGCTCAGAGGTTAAGGCGTCTGCCTACAATACGGGAGACCCAGGTTCGATCCCTGGGTTGGGAAGATCCCCTGGAGAAGGAAATGGCAACCCACTCCAGTATTCTTGCCTAGAGAATCCCATGGACAGAGGAGCCTGGTGGGCTACAGTCCACGGGGTCGCAAAGAGTCAGACATGACTGAGTGAGCGACTTAACAACTTAATACCAACAAAATGCCTATACAGAGATAAAATGTGTTATATGGCATACCATTTTTGATATAGATAATACATCTTTTTTCATTTAAGGATGATCTAATATTATGTGTCTCTCACATTTAATTTTACAATTTCAGGTTCATGAGTCACTTTTATTATATATATGAGAGTGGGCTCCCAGCCCATATAAGCAATATTTTGCCAGCTTGTACTACAGCCTTTTCTCTATCCTTAATTAATTGTTTCAATGAGTCTTTGCCAAAGACTGTCTGATATCTTTTGTTTTCTTATTTAGAATTTGCGATTATAATTTATGATTTACCAATTTTAAGTCATCTCAGTTATTTGATGAGGAATATAATAACTGTTTTAATCCTTTCTAAGGAAACAATGCTTGAAAGGAAATGAGGGCTAGAACAGATTATAACTCAGAACTCCTGAGGAATTCTGGTCCAGGGAACCATGGATGAAGAATTTAAATTTAATCTGTTCAGCCTTACCTTACTTTAAGAAACTAAAGACTCAGAATACTAATTTCCCCTCTCTGATGATGCTTCAAGACATCGATGTGGCTCAGGAAAAGAAAACAAAGTGCAGAGTTAATTATCTTTGACTGCATATTAGGCTTTATCCTTTGAGGTCACTACATTCTCCATCTGTAAAATGGTCATCAAGTAACATATCAATTTTCAAGACAACTCAGGAACAACCTTAAGACAAGGCATTATTAATACACTAAAATACAGGTCTTGATTGTTGTTGTTGTTTTTTTTAAAGGCTTTACTACAGGACTTTAGAAATCACCAGAGGAAAGAATCAATCTAACTGGATTAGTGTTTATAAATGGAGATGTTCTATAAAATCCACAAAATTTCTGGTATGTTTTAATCTAGTTATAATGTATTTTAATAATATGGACATAACAAATTTGATTATAACCAAAGGCTAGCCAGATTAAAATTTCTTGCCTATAAAAGAGGCATTTATAAGTACTTTTGCATTAGCACCAATCCAGCCATAGGGCTTTGTTGCCTCCAAGTTATTTGACTTTTAGTGAAATCTAAACACATCCTGAATGGGATGCCATCCTAGTTCACTTAATGGTCAACAGCATGGGCTCTGGAGTCAGTTTGAGTTCAAATCGCCTCACAGTTACCACTGGTATGACCTTGAGCATATTTTCTAACACCATTGGCTCAGGTTCTTCATCTGAAGAATGAAGGTAAAAATCATGATTTGTCTCACGAAATGGTCGTGAGCATGAGTGTGAATTCTCTCCAGGGAAGCACTTTGCACACTTCCTGGTCATACAGCAAGGGTTCACCAAACACTGGCTATTTTTACTACCCTTCATCAGCATATTTTAATTGGTTTAATTCTTAATTCCTTTGAATGAACCCAGATCGCCCATGCGAGCCCACATCCCACATGCTGTGGGCCTTCAGAATTCTGCCAGCCCATTCTTCCTTTTCCCACTGTCTCTCCACATTTGGCTTCCACAAAATGCCCCAAAGAGAAGAAACACACTCTCTTCCTCTGCCAGACTCATATATTGGGTTGGCCAAAATATTCATTCACATTTTTCCATAACAATGTACAGAAAAACCCGAACTATCTTTTTGGCAAATCCAACACTTACTTAGGATGTCCCAAGTGGCGCTAGTAGTAAAGAACCACCTGCCAATGCAGGTGACATAAGAGACGTGGGTTCCATCCCTGGGTTGGGAAGATCCCCTGGAGAAGGAAATGGCAACCCACTCCAGTATTCTTGCCTGGAGAATCTAATGGACAGAGGAGCCTGGAGGGTTACAGTCCACGGGGTTGCAAAGAGTCAGATGTGACTGAAACGACTTCGCACACAAGACTAATTTATCTGCCCCAAGATACTTCTTTGGACATTTGATAATTCGATAGAGAAAATGAATTCTCCTATCATGCTGGCTTTTCTCACAATATCTAAGGTGTTAGCCAAAATTACTGTTCTCCTATTACTGCATTCCATTCCAACAGTCATGAAAGAGTTGATCTCCAAAAGTATATATTATTGAATCATAATTGCAATATACAGTGATTCATTCCATTATGGTCATTAGGATGATCATATTAAGATTACTCAGATTAATGTCCCTCCTAACCATTGTACAAATGTAAGTTTTTTTTTGGCAAAAGACATTATGCAATGTGTTCAATTATTCTAATGATCATACATATTCTATATTTTCATCAACCAAGTATTTATTTTAAAAATACTTGGGATAATTTTAGAGGAAATAATTGTATTCCCACTTGCCACATATAGGCTTAATTTTTTTTAAACCAATCAATGTAGTTTAGAGGTTAAATAAAATTTGTAGTTCTACACAATTCTGTCTAAAGCTACTGATTTAGCTACTACCAATGAAAATGTTGATAAGTGGAAGAATCATGAGTGATTTTACTGCTTATAGGATTGAAAAGCTGGTCCTAAGGAAGGCTTCCATGTATACTGGGCATTCTTCCTCTTCTGATACGTGTATCTGGTGGCAGATGAAATGACCTTGGCATCCTCTGGACCACATCTAGGCAGCACCAAACCCTGCCAAACTCTTGTGTAGGAGGATTTGGGGGTCTATCTTAGGTAGCAACTCCCAGATGGATGAATTCGACAGGATGGATGTGATACAGTGGCTTTTCTCTGGGCTCAAATTTCACTTTAATTCTGCTCTCCTCCCTACCCCCACCCTTCACTCCCAACCCTTCCAGCAGAGATGGCTTCTCACAGTTCCTCTATCCTGAGTCTATGACGTTAGGATTAACTGGAGAGTTTTTATGTGTATACCTAGTGAGAAATGGAAGATTTCCTGCCTTGTCAGTAAACGAAGAATGTCTGATGCTGGGAAAGAAGGCAGGAAAAGAAGGTTGATGGCAGAGGATGAGATGGTTGGCTGGCATCACTGACTCAGTGGACATGAGTTTGAGCAAACTCTGGGAGACACTGAAGGACAGAGAAGCCAAGCCTGGCATGGGTCCATGAGGTCTCAAAGAGTCAGACAGACTGAGCGACTGAACAACAACACAGTCATGAGCGACTGCAGCCACCCCTGACGGTGAGTTGGTGAGCCCCGAGGGAAATCAGGAAGAAAAAGAATACCTGCCATCTAGCAGCCATCAGACTGCAGCCACTCCCTATGGTGAGCCCTGAGAATATGAACACAGGATACCGGCCCCAGATAGCTGAGGTGCATATCAAAAGAATGGTTTCAATGAGCCCAGATTCTTGCATCTTCTCATACGTAGAAAAGTGTTTTACTTTCAGTGACACAAGTTGCATTCTGCCGGTCAGCTTGTGATAATCAGTTTAAAGTGGCGTTTGCTTTGTAATCCATTTCAGATAAAGCATATGCATTATCTGAACTGAATAAACAAGAGGAGAAAAACATAACTATATTTTGTTGAAGAAAATTCCCATTGACAGAGTGACAGTTTCTTTACCAATTTTTTACCCCCAGTCAATCATTTTTGCCAGGAAATGTATGATACCCCAACAATGGATAAATACAGACTCTAAGTGTATCCTGGGATCAGAGCATCAGAAAGCCATTACCACCCCTAATTCTGAAGGGGTAACCCACTGAAACTAGCTGTACATTAGAAGGGGGCTCCAACAGGGGCTGGGGCCTTCAGAAGAGGAATTAGTTACTGCCAGTCATGACCAGCCCTAGAGAAGGAAACGGCAACCCACTGCAGTATTCTTGCCTGGAGAATTCCATGCACAGAGGAGCCTGGTGAGTTATAGTTCATGGGGTCGCAAAGAGTTGGACACAACTGAATGACTAACACACACACACACACACACACACACACACAAAACCATGACCAGGTAAGGAAGATTCATGGGAAATGAATGTGTAGGGCTCTCTCCTTTCCAACCTATGAACTCCTGTCAGTGGCCCCCTTTAGGGAAACCCAACTTGAAGACAGAGGGCAAGGGAGCCTATTGATTCCAGCATCCCAGTACACAGAGTTGGGAGAGCCAGGTAGACAGTGCATGAGAAACAGCAAATGACGAAGAGTCATCATGTAAACGGACCTTTAAGATACAAGCCATACTCACTCCCCTGTTCAAACTATAATGCCTTTCAAAGCACAGTTCAAGCAGAGCCTCTTGGGAGCTTTTCCTGGTAACCCTAGTTTTACTGATTTCTCTCTTGTTTGACTTTATAGCACTTAAAGCTTGTCTTGGTATTTCTCTTACACACATAAGGAAAGGGAGTTATAATCTGACAACTGAACTATTTCTTTTTGCCATATATTGAGGCTTGGCTAGAGGCTATACTGACGAATAGTTATTTTATATTTAATAGCACTGCTCCTTAAAAACATAATATTAACTCCATCGCTTAATACTTTAATGCTTCTGAACTTCCTATCCCAGTTGGTACTTCAAGGTTAATCAGTTTTATTCTCTTAACACTACTTATTAATTGCCTTCTATGAAAGTGTGAAAGTCACTCAGTTGTGCCTGATTCTGCGACCCCATGGACTATACAGTCCATGGAATTCTCCAGGCCAGAATACTGGAGCGGGTAGCCTCTCCCTTATCCAGGGGATCTTCCCAACCCAGGGATCAAACCCAGGTCTCCCGCATTGCAAGTGGATTCTTTACCAGCTGAGCCACAAGGGTTGGTTGGTTCCAACCTTGTATGTGTGGGGGTGAGGAAATAGCTCTTGATCTCAGGAGCTTCTATTATTTTTTCCATTCACGCATTTACTTATCTGTTCAATAGCCTTTTAGTGTGTACCTCTTATGTGTCAATGACTGTGCTCGGCACTGGGGTTCCAATGGCGACAGGAAAATAGACCCGGCATCATGGAACTTGCAATCTACTGAGGGAGAAGTCATCCAAAAACAATTCGAAAAGCATCACAGGAGCAAGTGTAAAACTGCAACTATGATGAGTGCAGTAGGAACAAGGAAACAGCTGTGAGGAAATCTAACAGAGGGAACTGACTTAACGGAGATAAGAGAAGGTGTCCTTGAAGACAGGGTCATTAACTTGAAACCAGAAGAATAAATAAGAGTTAACTAGATGACTGCTAGGGGGCACTTCATAACTATACTACTACTAAGTCACTTCAGTCATGTCCGACTCTGCGCGACCCCATAGATGGCAGCCCATGAGGCTCCCCCATCCCTGGGATTCTCCAGGCAAGAACACTGGAGTGGGTTGCCATTTCCTTCCCCAACGTGTGAAAGTGAAAAGTCAAAGTGAAGTCGCTCAGTCGTGTCCGACTCCCAGCGACTCCATGGACTGCAGCCTACCAGGCTCCTCCGTCCATGGGATTTTCCAGGCGAGAGTACTGGAGTGGGTTGCCATTGCCTTCTCAGCAAAGTCCTTTTCTCCAAAGAGAGGATAGCAAGGAAGGAGAACTAAGAGCAATAATGGATTAGGCAGATGTACTAGGAGACTGGGAACAGAGACAAGGGCCAGGAGCTGCCTGCCAGGGAGCTTGGTAAGGATTCTTGGTAAGGATTACATTAAGAGTGATGAAGTTTGGGATTAATACAGACATATTACTATATATAAAACAGATCAATAACAAGGACCTACTGTATAGCACAAGGAATTATATTCAATATCTTATAATAATCTATAATGGAAAAGAATCTGAAAAGTATATATAAACTACATATGTATAACTGAATCACTTTTGTATATACATGAAAGTAATACAACTTTGTAAATTGACTATAATTTTTAAAAATAGAGAAAAAAGAACACAGTTCATGCATATATAACTTTATAACACTGGTATGAACTCTTCATTCAACAAAAATTTTGCTGTACAGATGATTTAAGTGAAAAACTTGAATTCTTTCCAATAAAAATATGCACAATTGAATAATAAAAAGGAAAAAAAGAGCAGTGAAAATCCACTGGATTTGGGTGATATGCTTAGATTTGTGATTTGAAATAATCCTTTGACTTTTATGTGGAATGGTGTGGTTGAGAGGAGGGGGAGTGATGGCTTAGAGGAAGATATAATGTGAGAAAGAAAGGGAAGTGGATGAATTTGAATGACACAGGCGGGGAGATAAGATCAATAAGGATTTGGTGAATCGTTGGATATTCAGAAGAAATATACAGTGAGGAAGCATATATCCCACATTAGTGAAATGGGTGAGGAGCTAGTCATTGATATAGAAAATAACCACATAGCACCAGATACTCACAAATGAGAGGGAAAACACGGAGACATACAATGTGCCATCCTGCAGAAATATTACAAGAGTTATAACAGAGTATATAAGAAGATATGGCACACCACTATAAATAAAATTTTTTTGAGACTTTTAAAATTTTTATTTATTTATTTTTAACACCCAAACATTCTGTGTTGGGGTACAGCCAATTAACAATGTTGTGGTAGTTTCAAGTGAACAGCGAAGGGACTCAGCCACAGATGTGAAATTAAAATTTAAAAATATATATATATGGTAGAAGCAAAGAGGGGTGAGAATCATGGTCAATACGGTGTCTTTAAAGCTAAGGACACTGCCCAAGGGTATGACTGCTGTCTTATTGAATTAGTCACTAAAGCTAGAATCGCCATAGATATAAAAAACCCGAGGCCTTCCCTGGTAGCTCAGCTGGTAAATTTGCCTGCAATGCAGGAAAGCCTGGTTCAATTCTTGGGTTGGGAAAATCCGCTGGAGAAGGGATGGGCTACCCACTCCAGTGTTCTTGGGCTTCCCGGGTGGCTCAGCTGGTAAAGGATCCACCCATAACATGGGAGAGCTGGGTTCAATCCCTGGGTTGGGAAGATCGCCTAGAGAAAGGAATGGCTACCCACTCCAGTATTCTGGCCTGGAGAATTCTATGGACTGTATAGTCCGTGGGGTCACAATTTCTAAAATGAGTCCATTTCGTGCAAGATTATATAGTAGGTAGAAGCTAGGAAATTATGGGAATGTGTTCTTCTTCCTTTGCAGTAAGGAAAATGGAGATTTATGGCACTTAATAATACGGCCAATGTCATATACTCTGAGTCAGCAGAAAAGGAAAGGGAGAAAAATAATTAAATTTCAAAGAGCTAGAAGGAAACTTCGAGATCATTTGACATAGCCCCTTCGTGGGCCAAGAGTAGAAATTTTTGTCAAGGTTTGACAGGTAGCAACAGGGTGTAACTAGAACCCAGGTGTCTCGACTCTCAGCCCTACATTTCTTTTTTCACACCAGCATATGAATGGAATTTCAAGCTAACGGTTCACTGCTCAAGGATTTGGCCTCTCCCAGTAGCCAAAGAATCCTTTTTGAAAGTGGCAGGGAGCTAAAAAGCACCATGGAGCAATTGAGGTTCGGCTATGTTGGGTTAAAACATAAGCTGATGTGAACCTTGGCAAGTCTATGAGGACCACATCTGAGAACAATTACAACAATTCCCTGTGATCTCAATTTCTTCACCTATAAAATGTGACCATCGTGAATAATTATGTTCTTCTTCTATGAAAGTATGGTTCCATGTATGATTCCTCCAACATCTAAATATCCCGGCTGGACTTGGGAAAATAACTCTACCTTTCATTGTTTGGAATATGTTTCCTGGTGAAAGGGAATATGTGCTGGTTTTTATCATTGAACATATTTTCATGTTTAAACTCCAGAGAAAGTGAGAGGAAAGCATAAAACAGGAAGCATCTGTATTTTTCACTGGCAGAGCTAGTGGAATTTGATGTGACTTCAATATTTTTCACTGCCTTATATTCACAGATGGCTCGAATTCAAAAGTGCTTTGCATAAGAAAATGAGTGGAAACTGGTGAGGAGATCTTGCAAAGAGAGGAGGGGAGAAAGGACAGAAGACAAGAAGGGAGTGGCGAAGGAAGAAAGCTGGGACAATGGCCTTGAAGCATGTATAACTTAATGTATGAAACGAGTCGCCAGTCCAGGTTCGATGCATGATACTGGATGCTTGGGGCTAGTGCACTGGGATGACCCAGAGGGATGGTATGGGGAGGGAGGAGGGAGGAGGGTTCAGGATGGAGAACACATGTATACCTGTGGCGGATTCATTTCGATATGTGGCAAAACTAACACAATATTGTAAAGTTTAAAAATAAAATAAAATTAAAAAAAAAAAAGAAAGCTGGAAGATTATAAAAACCCTCAGGTATTACTAACTCATCACTGGAGGAAGAAAGGGGAAGGACAAAGCAGGGAGAGGGAGGAGGAGGGAAAAATGGAAGAGGAGGAAGAGGAGGGAAGGAGAGAAAGATTGCAAAATTGCACTGACTTTCCTCAGTATGGTCTATAGCCAGGGCTTTGGTTCAGAGCTAGCCAATCTATTGGGTGGCCAAAAAAGTCATTTTGGGTTTATCCCTAGCATCTCCTGAGTCCCAAACGAACATTTTGGCTAACCCAACACTTGGATTGATTCTTCTACTGACTGCTGACTGAGCAGTGTAAATTATGCAGACTACCGTTCTCCTCATCCAAAAGACGAAGCAGCCAAGACAGAATGAGAGAAGAGTTGCAGGTGAAGAGAGCCACACCAAAGAAAGCCTGCCGTTTGCACAAAAGCCCATGTTCAGCAGGACTTGGTCCTGACACCTGGATTGAAGCACCTAGTCTCTCTCATGTTGCCTTAGAAGGAAGCTCTGTAGCCAGGGTGGTTATTTGATCCCCAGAACTAAACTGTTACTGTGTCCTCCCATTCTACTTTTCAGACCACCCAAGGGCCTCCAGCTCTTGTTCACTTGGACGTCTTTTCATATCTACAGAAGAATACCGCTATCACTTTCTTCCTTCATGCACCCATGGGCTCTGAAGTTTTCCAACCCTAAGGCTCTCTGAGAAGTCAGCAATGTATCAGAATTCAGATTCAACGAATATTCTTGAAGAGTTTTTCAGTGGGTTTCTTGACTGAAAAAATTAGTGACATGCAATATTTTGCTATTGAGGAGAAAACGTCAAGGAGTTGGCTTGCACCTCCTCATTTGGTTGGCTGCATATAGCTAACACCTACTTTCTTTGCATACCTTAAATTATGAGTAGTAATGACAGGGAGAGAGAAGGATAATCAAATAGCTGCTTTGAAACTCCATTAGGGAACTGTAGATAGGGGGATGTAGAGGGCTTTGGGAGACCACAATAAGACCAATGATCACTCAAGAAAGTAATGGGGAAATTCTAAAACAATGTGGGCTTGCCTCACTCATAAAGAAAAACAAGTTGCTTAGCATCAAAGGCAGGTTGGCTTGTTTAAAAATAAAACCAAGCAGGCTGGCTTAACAACAAAACCATGTAGCAGAAGCAGGAGACATGCCCCCAAACAATAAAACAATGGTGGCCTAAGATTCACATCCTGCCCAGTGAGCTCAGTAAATTAACAATCCCCAGGACATGCTCTCTGCACACATGAAAACCAATTTGTGGACCTAGCTTAACCACACAGGGACAAGAAAACTCCCCTGCTCAACCTGGGGGAGGAGCTGATAATGGAAGCAGGACATCTTTTCAAGAAAGACAAAGAAGCTCTTTTTCTCCTCCCTACTTTTCCTTTGCTTATAAAACTGTAGCCCACTAAGTTCTTGGGCTCAGCATGGTCTGCTTGCACAAGCCTCATAAGCATCCTATTCTAATGAATCACTTCTTCTCTATCACTTTGCTCTTGCTGAATTCTTCTCTGTATTGAGACACACAGGGTGGGGGGTAACTGAGCTCCTCGGAGCCCCAGAAAGGGCACCCATCAGTTCCAGTAATGTTAGCTGGTAGACCATGGAGGTAAAAATTTGTTTATCCCTCACTTTCTTCCTCAATATTACCACCTGGTGATCTGCTGGATTGGCCAAAAGTTTGTTTGGGTTTTCCCACACGACATTATGAGAAAACCCAAACGAACTTTTTAGCCACCCCAATACTTCCTTCTCTCTTTTTCTATACTTGGCCATCCTTCTCTTTATCAACAGTCAGTCTATGGCAGATCATGGAGGGAAGGCTGCCAATAGTGAGGGAACAGGGAAAAACATACAGGATATATTCATCCTGGGGGGTGTTTCTTCTTCCTCTGCTTCTGGAGCAGGATTGTCCCTTCCCTGTCCCCGCTACCCTCCCCCAGCTCTCTCCCTACTTCCTTCTGAACCCCATACCTCACTTCTGCCCAGACCTCTGACCCACTTGGAAGAAACCCCCTAAATGCCCAGCTTATCTCGAGTCTTCCTTCAAAGCTTTGTGGATTCAGTGTTAGAATTCCTCTGTACTTTCCGCCTTTCACCACAAATTCTAAGAGAAGAGAAGAGAAAGGAAGCACCAGAGACTGCTTCATACCTCATTGGTTTCTGATTGTTGCTAACAGATTTATTCATTTATTCTGAAGAATAAGAAGTTCTTTCCCAGTGGACAATGAAGGGAAACCCTGGTTTAAAAGCTATCAGCTGAGGCGTTTGATGAGAAAGCGGCTGGTCCTCGTTGAGACTAACATTGGGACAAAAAGCACCTTCTGCCACACTTCAGAGCCCATTGAACGTTTAGAATTCGGGGAAACCCCTGGCTTTCACTTTTTTTTAGCCACAAGGCAAAAGGAAAATCCCCTCTGCTATTAATAAAACAAAATACAGTATGGTGTGAAAGTCGCTCAGCTGTGTCTGACTCTTTGCAACCCCATGGACTATAGTCTCTGTTCATGGAATTCTCCAGGCAAGAATACTGGAGTGGGTAGCCTTTCCCTTCTCCAGGGGATCTTCCCCATCCAGGGATCAAACCCAGGTCTCCCACAGTACAGGCAGATTCTTTACTGTCTGAGCAACCAGGGAAGCTCAAAATACAGTAGGCTTTCTCACAAAGAATTATTATTATATGTGAATATGATTATGCCCTACCTTTGGGTTTCTTAATGGGTTTAGAATCTGAATGGGTTCTCTTATCCCTTCAGATAGATAGTCATAACAGGTGAATTTATTTAGATGGGAGAGTTATTTGTATCTCATTAATTTTTTTCTATCTAAAAGTGGATAAGCAAACTTGCCTCACAGATTCATTAGTGCAGTGTATTTTTGGGGCTGCCTGAGGATTTAAGTGATTCAACATATTCTTTGGGACAGTTGCTTTTGATTTCCAAAGAACAGACTTAAAATCTGCTTTGAAATCAGTATTTTCTTATAAATTGGAGACAGACTATATTACTGGAAATAGTTCTGTATAAATTGATGTGTGGACTGTAGGCCCCAAGGAGTTTACTATTTAAAGAAATCTTACAGGAAATTATCTCATATTCATTGATCACCCCCTACATTATCTGAATTATGAGTATGAATTAGATGTCCTTAAAACAGTACCTACACATGACTAAAACTAGGGTTTTCAGTCTTTTTCAAACATTTTTTTTAATCCATTAACTTATCTTTAAAATTAAAAGTTAAACTTACAATATGTAACAATGCCATCAAGGTATCTTCAAATATTAGGGCCACAAGTGTCCTCTATAGCTTGTAAGTCTCCATCACCAACACCCAGAGTGAAGTCTATCTCCGTATTAAAAAAAAAAAAAAAAAAGACTTAGAAAAAAACTACTATTTCTCTTCTACTTAGTAAGCAATGTTTCTCTCTGATGTAATGTCCGAACACTACATGAACAGTAAAGAATGTCAGAGTGCAAAAGGTTATTTGAATATAGCTGTGGAGTTCTTTGGATATAAAATAAATAGCTAATTTACAGAGTCTTATTTTTAAATGTAGCTTCATAGAACCTAGCTCACTGATGGGGCATTCTGACTCTTTGCGACTTCATGGCCTATTGTAGCTCACCAGGCTTCTTTGTCCATGGAATTCTCCAGGCAAGAATACTGGAGTGGGTATCTTCCAGACCCAGGGATCGAACCTGGGTCTACTGCCTTGCAGGTAGATTCTTTACCATCTGAGCCACATGGGAAGCCCATAGATGGGGTGAGAAGTTTCCATTTCTTCCTCTTCCCTATTTCCATTAAGTGCTCCTACCCTCTCGTTGGAAATAGTGCAGAAGGCTTGGTGCCCATAGAAGGGATGTGGTGAATGATCTCTAAAGTCCCTTCCAACACTGCAGTTCTGTAAATGTCACCCAAAGGCGCCAGGCCCCACAGTGGAACACTAAAGTCCGGGGCCTGAGGAGGAAGTCTGGATCCACATCCGCTCCTGTCCTTCTGGCCCGTCCTGCCTGTTGCCGGGTCCTCTGGCCCAGATTCCTGATTTCAGCGGCTTCACTGGTGCTCTCCTTTTCATTTCTTACCCACTTCCCTAGCAAGTACCACCTCTCAGGTTGCTGATCCTCATGGTTTCTCCTGCCCCCCCCTCACATTTTCCCTTGATGTCATGCTTCCCAAGGTCTCACTCACAGAGCACTGGGGCCTCCCCCTGGCCTGACTTCTATACAGCTCTAAACTGTAGCTGACCCCAACCACCTCACCTCTTGACTTGACTTGCCTTCCAGATCCAAACCTTCTTTCAACTTGCAGAACCATGTGCTAGGAGCCCTTTTACTTAGAAAGTCATTTTTATTTCATGTTGCTTAATTTATATCGGTGGGTTTTATTTTTGTCCAAATGACAGCCTGATTTTTAGCTTCTTTGCTTTCTTGCGGCCTCTCAGACATGTTAAAGGATTTGTATACAAGGAGTCTCCAGACATGTCAAGAAATAATATATCCCAGTCTCTACTTCTTAGAAATCTCTTTGGGCTATGCATATGTCATTTTTTCCCCTTGATACCTGGATCAAGGGCAGCTCCTATTTGGTTTAACTTTTTTCTTCACCAGCCATCTTACCTCTTATCTATAATATAGATACCCCTTAGCTATTACATCTCTCCCTAAGAAATCTCCAACCTAATTTTCTCTCTCTCTCTCTTTTTTTTTTTTTTTTTCTGGCCACCATTCCAGTTAACAGGTGAGAAGATGACAAAAGATAACACCTTAGATCCCATCTCTGTTGATGCAAATGTTGATAGAAGGTTGAAAAACACTGGAATCTGAAAAGTACACAAAAATCTTACAACTTGGTTTTTGCACACCAGATAATAGGAGACAGGAGGCTTTGCAATGAATATAGGAATGGGACACTTCTTCATTCACACTAATCTGTATCTTCTGAACAAATGAGGAAACCAAGTCTAGTCCTCTTAGAGTTTCAAAGGCACTGAGATGCTCAGGTACCCTCAGGGCAGGGTTCTTTTCATTCTGCCATACTCTCAGCGGGAGATGTTTGCAAATTAAAATGTGTCTTCTCCACTGAATATGCCATTTATTGTCCTAGAAGGCTTTCAACCCCTTTGTTCTTTTCTTTCATGTACAGAAAATGAGCAAAAATGTAGTTTGTAAATGCCTTGTAACCTCAGTTGCTTTGCACTATTATCATTTATTTGTCTTTTGAGAATTACATTTGACATATACAAATGCCTTCTTATAAGCAAATGGATATGGTAATAAAGCATCTTAATACATTCAATCAATACATTTATAAGAATAATTCCTTTAAAAAAATTTCAGGTCTTGCTGATACTGCCAAGAAAACAACTCTGGCAGATGAAAGAATTTTAAAGCTGAACTCTCTATTGATCAGTCCTTTTACTTAGAATTCCCCTTGCATTTTATGTTTCCAAATAGCTTACAACCATTCATCAGGTTTTGCTTATGTCAAACCTGTTGGACAAAATGTATGGGCAAACTCCATTTTCCAAATGGGGACACTGAGACCTGGAGAAGGAAAGTTTCTCCTCTAAAGCTACTGTAACCAACTCAAGAAAACCATTTTACTTTTTTATGGGACTTGAAATAATTATATGAAGCTCCTGCCACATAGTGGCCACTTGATTTGAGTCTTCCTCCTTTTCTGTAAAATCAGAACAATCAACAACGAGGTACTGAATGCCTCTGCACTATTCTCTATGGGGATGAAAAAGAATGCTCTTGTCTCAAGGACTTTGTAAGCTATTTTTAAAGAAACACATAAATTCATAACAAAATACATAACCTCTAAGGGAATTTATATTAAATGGCCTGTTCAGCATCATGGATATCAGGAAAAGAAGGACACCGCTTTGGACCTAAGTGATCAGGGAGGTTGTTCATGGAAGCTGATTCGGTTCCTGAGGGCGGGAAAGGCTTTCCCAGCTAGGAGACACCCAGGAGCCAAGGCTGAGACACCAGAGGGTATGTGCTTTATTGAGAAGATGAGGAAGAGGCCAACTAAGAAATTTCACAGACAGAGAACTTAGTGTAATAAGTCTGCACTTCACTATAACTTTGGAAATTAGGTATAAAAGAGGTGGCAACATTTTGAGAAATGTCCAGTCCAGGCTTCTTTTTTAAATATATATTTTATACATGCATTGGGCTGTTTCGGGTCTTAGTTGCAACATGTGGGATCTTTCCTTGCGGTGCATGAGTTCAGATGCCCAGTGGGATCTTAGTTCCTTGACCAGGGATCAAACCCTCACCACCTGCACTGGAAGAGATTCTTAACCGCTGGACTACCAGGGAAGTCCCCAGTCCAGGTTTCTTAAAAGCTCAGCTTTATTGTCATCTTTGTAATCCTTTGTATGGGTTTATACACACTTGTACAGGAGTAATTAAAGAGAGACAGTAATTAAAATTCTCTTAAGAAGTAGGGATATTTCTATTATTCCCACCTTGAGGATGACAAAACTGAGGCTCGTGATGCTACCTTGCCTAAATCCACACAACTAGTAAACTCTGGGATCAGCTTCAAGCCCCTAAATATCGATCTTCTCCAAGTCTTTCCTCTTAACCACTCTGCTAAAACACAGAGACCCTGGTGATTGCTGCCCAACTGGAGAATAATAGAGGTGGACAGGTTGAAATTGGGAGTCTTGATGGGTTTCCTCCTCTACAACTTAATAGCTGTAAAGACCTGAGCAAATAACATAATAAATCCACATCTCAGTTACCTTATCTGTGATAGTAAATGGAAAACAATTGAAAATAACCACCCCTTCTGGTGCATTGTGAAGAGTCAGTGCAATGGTATCTAAGCCTTGTATATAAAAACTAACATTTCCCAAACGTTTGCTTGTTCTGCTTCCCCATGTCATCCGCCTCTAATATTTAAATATGTAATCTATTAAACTACTTCCCACAGTGCCATCTGCCTCTAATATTTAAATGCATCATCTGCTAAACTACTTCCCAAGGTCACATGACTTGGCCTCACTCCCTACCTACATCGTTCAGCAGTTCCTGAAAGTCTTTGTAAAGTGATCTATGTGAATCTCCCTTGAAGGGCGTCACCGTGGGGAGAGTCTGATATTTTGAAGCTAAGTTTCACCTCTGTGGCTTCCTCAGTGTGTTCTGGTTATGGCAGAGTGGTTAGTGCTCAGCCCCTGGGGTCTGACTGTCAGGTTCAAATCCTGGCTCCGCTCTGTCAGCTGTGGGTGTCTACCAGGGTCACTTACTGAATCTGGTCCTGCCTCAGTTTCCTCACCTCTACAATGGAAACATTAATAGTACCACACTTGATGAGTTAATACGCCCAAAACACTGGTCACAGGCATTCAAGAAATTTAGCATCTGTGATTTTAAACTATTATGATGATGATGGCTCACAGTAACCAGGCTAATAACTTTGTTTTCATATTATAAAAGCTTTCACAGGTACTATTAATAGTATATTTGAGCACTATGTTTATCCAGAGAGAAGGGTAAGGAAATGGTTATTATCCCTATTTCCTAACAATTCTGGGGGGCATGGGAGTGAATCATATAGCATTAGTTTTCAATTTTTTGAATAATACAGAAAAATTTAAATAAAAAAGGAAAAATAATGCTGAATTCCACCCGCTCACAGTAAACCACAGCCAGTGGTCTGGTGAACACCCCTCCAATCACCCGTTTCTTGATTCGTACATGGAACAGATGTGCCGATGTCACCAATGGGACCATACTCAGGGTTCACTCCACAAGCATTAACTGAACACCAAGCCTGGATCTAGGGGATACTGGTGGAGTTGGAGGGAAGGGTATAGTTTGAAAGGCATTTGGAGTTAAAAGGTGTCATGATGGATTAGATACAGAAGATGAGAAAGATCAGGGGACAAGGATAATTTGTGGGTTTTGCCTCTGAAAGAAGATTGGTTGCTGGGACATTTATTTAGGATGAAGCAAGCACTCCCTTTTGTAAGTGAAACTTTTTACTCATTAATAGGTGATGATAATTGTCCATGCCTATTAATATACTTGCACATTATCATTTTTAATGACTGCATAGATTTCATGTTATTTATAGTTTTTATGCATAGTCAGCTATTCTTAAACTGACAAACACTATGGTTGTATCCAATTTGTTACAATTTCCAATAAGGTTGCACTGAATATCTTTATTAAGACATTTGGCTTTATATTCATTTATCTTCTTCAGATATATTCTAGGAAGGGGAAATTGATGCTTTTGAACTATGGTGTTGGAGAAGATTCTTGAGAGTCCCTCAGACTGCAAGGAGATCCAACCAGTCCATCCTAAAGGAAATCAGTCCTGAATATTCATTGGAAGGATTGATGCTGAAGCTGAAACTATATTTTGGCCACCTGATACGAAGAACTGACTCATTGGAAAAGAGCCTGATTCTGGGAAAGACTGAAGGCAGGAGGAGGAGGGGACGACAGATGATGAGATGGTTGGAGGCATCACCGATTCAATAAATATGAGTTTGAGTAAGCTCTGGGAGTTGGTGATGGACAGGGAAGCCTGGTGTGCTGCAGTCCATGGGGTCATAAAGAATCAGACTGAGCAACTGAACTGAACTGAGAGGGTATCAGAACAAACATTTTGATATACACTGTCCTCTATTAAAGCTGCACCAATGGAAGCTCAGATCAACAGAACAGGAGATTGCCTACCATCTATCAATCTATCTTTGTCAACTCTGGGTGCCAATGCTCTTTTAAAGCCTTTCTTTTAATATGTCCATTTAAAAATAGATCAGATTCAGAGAGATTAAGTAACTCACATCATGTCACACAGCTAGAGCAGGGAAGCTGGAGAGAACACCCAATTTTCCCATTGAATGCTTGTTCTGCTCAATCTATAATTTTAAGGCATTATCTCTCAAAAAGACAAAAAAAGTAAAACAAAAGTCCAAACTCTTTACAGATGACGCCACTTTGGTCCCAGTCCTACCCCTCAGGGTTCAGAAGTAATAATCCCGGCACTGGACTCCTTCAACAATGCACTGAACAGGACGATGCTGAAGGGAAAACCCTGACAGCCCTCTGAATCAAAGATTTTTCTTCTTCTGGGTCTTTGCACTGAAAACCATCAAGAAATTGATGCCTTGGGGCTAAAATCTAAAATCCTCTTCTTAAAATACAAAAAGTTGCTTGTTATGATAACAATCAGGTAAAAACCAGTGGCAGGGTGGAGGGACTTAAACTGTGCACCTTCAGAGCCTGGAAGAAACGAAGCTGACAGCACAGGTTAGTGTTGACATGGGAAAGCCAGCCATAGACAGGTGAGCTGTGAGCATACAAGTAAGGGAAACTCCACTTAAACTCACAGTACAGTACACAGCCTGCCAAGATGCCTGGAATGTTCCGTACAGTGTAGTTATCTCCTTGAATGAGATTTCAACTCGGCACAAAAGATATGGCACAAAGGTAGGTCACCAATGCTCCAATTCTGCGTCTTTTATGACACCCTCCTCCCCAGTGTAGATCCTTGCCCTTATACACACAGACATTTCTCCCCCAAAAAATTAGGTCCTTAGGGGGCACTTCTGCAAGAACTGCAGTGGATATGTTCTAAGACAGACAACAGCGGCTGGAGTGGGCTGGGCTCTGGGACCCATGAGACCATAGGTTTCCTTTCCTTGGGAACCAACCAGTCTGTCTGGCCCACGCAATATGCTCTGGCCAAAAATGCTCTCACCAGAGAAAGGAAGGCGAAGTCCAGAGATAAGGTGTAGGTTGAGAGGAAATTAATGCTGACTGTTTCTATATATACCACACATCTTACAAGGCATGTAATTCTCTAATTAAACCCTCATGATAATCTCTCAATCTCTTATTCCCTCTCCTTTTTTTTTTTTTTTTTTTTGCCACATGTTTCCATGCTGTTCTTTCCTCAGCTTTTTAAAGAAATCAAAAGTTTTTCTATACAGAAGCTTCCTCCAACAAATAGGTGGAAGAAACATCAAATGACACTGTTTTCAGAAAACAAAGCTATGGATGCTAAGATTAACAAGAAAATTTTCCCACCAAATCACAAAGTTTAAACACGCTTTCACCAGTCCTTTGCTAGTGACATCAGACAAATTTCAAGAAAATAGGCAATTTCCTGACTAATTATAAGTTTCAAGTCATTTGTGACAATTTTCTTTGTGGAAAATCTAACACTTATAGGCCTCTATTGCTGACAGTCAATACAGCATAAGGAAGAGAACTGCAAAGATTTCCATTGATTAGGTTAATGCGCCTTGGGTTTATCATTCTGAACAGCATTTTATATAGATAGGGAGGACCCAGGAGACCAACTCTGACTCCAGGATATACTTGAAAGCTATGAATATGATTAATCTTCATTTTAGTAGTTTCATCAAGGTCTATCTTTTTCCCCTAAGGGAAGTGAAACCATCAAAGCTAGTCAGTAGGAAATTATGCTTTGGTTCCAATTAATAAGCATTTTACACTCTTCACAAGGTCTACTAGGAGATCATCAGTGACACAGACTTAAAGGAACCAACACGAAAAAGTTTTCACAGAGTCAGACATCCCCTCTCCTACACATATGTCCTGGTGAACAACTTCAGGTTCTACTTTGCACTCCGCTCCAGAGACACTGAACATATAGAATTCCTCCTTCTGTTATGTCCTTCCTTGATACTCATCTAAAATTTCTAGGTGTTTAGACACTGATCCAATGTGGTTTACATCAGACCTGGGCTACCAAGTATTGGCCTCCACAAAACTATAGTCACTAAGAAGGTGTTTGAAACCTTACAGTTTGCACCCCTTCCCAAAGAACTCCAAAGACCAGAGATTCTGTGCTCACTTTCCAAAACCTGCATGGAATTAGTTGAATTTTAAGGGAGACAGGGTATCAGAAAATGCCAGCCCTAGTCTGTACTACAAACATTGTTAAATAACGTTTAATATTAAGCATTTGAACACCATGGATGGGTGGCCGCATTCATGATGTTCACGTCCATTCATGTTCTAAAGTCAGGTGGTTCCATCATTTGTCTACCTTCTCTTTATGAGAATTAGAAAAAGCACTTCCTCTAGGGTAGACACAAACCCATGCATAGAACTAATACTTAGTAAAAGGTGATTAGTTGATTTGAGCCCTTGACTGGATACTCCGTTCAGTACACATATAGCACGATTATTTACAGCAGCCCTGTAGGCATTACAGAAAAAGTCACACACTCTGAACTGAGCACTGAACTTCAGGAACAAAAACTTAGAATCAAGATTAACTGGAATTCTGTTTATATATATTTATAAGAGATATTATTCTCATGTTTATATGAATGTCTACTTTGTTTTTATATAAATAGTTTAAGCAGGCCCTCATTTGGGCTTCCCTGGTAGCTCAGCTGGTAAAGAATCTGCCTGCAACGCAGGAGACCTGGGTTTGATCCCTGGGTGGGGAAGATCCCTTGGAGGAGGGCATGGCAACCCACTTCAGCATTCTTGCCTGGAGAATCCCCATGGATAGAGGAGCCTGGCGGACTATAGTCCATGGGGCTGCAAGGAGTCAGACACGACTGAGCGACTAAGCACTTAAGTGTCTAAGAATGGCATTCATCCTAATAAGAGAAAAGAAAATTCGATGTACTTAGTAGGTTCTGGTGTAAGTATTCCAGAAAACAAGAAAGCAATTTGTTCCCCTTTAATATTTTTTATCATTTTCCTGGGAAATCTCTATTTATACCTCCCAGGCCAGACATTAGGTAGAACAAAGAGGAGGGGAGAAGGAAAGATTGAGGCTTTGGCTGAATCTGGTTACTTCTAAACCTTTGGATTTTTCCACCCAGTTGGCTAAGCCAAGATGAGACTGTGAAACCCCAATCAGACATGCCACTGGCAGCCTAGCTCTGCTACCACAAACAAGCCAGCAGAGGCGGAAAACGGAAGATAGAATAATGGAAATCAATGCAAACAAAAAGGGCATTGCCTGTCACTCAAGCTTCAAATTCTATGTCAAAAACTGACAAGTATGCATGTATTGAAACCCAGCAATACACTTAGAAACTAGAACTGAGGAAAAGACGGAGGCCACAAGGACTTCAGGGGTGACCCAAGAATCTGCTGTAATTATTCCATTATTTTTAGTTGTTGTGATCATGGAACTATTTGACCTGTAATGTCCTTACTTTAGTGGGCACCTTAAAGGATTCATCCATCCCAGCTCAGCGTTTTTAGCCAGTCCCTGCTGCATCCAACGATGTACAAAACATTCCAGACAAAATCTCAGCCCCCAGGTGTGTGAGTCCCAAGGAGGATTTATTTTCACTGTGGAACAATCCACGTTTCTAGCCATTTGTATTCAGGCAATTCAAATGTTTTCAAGAATATTCTACTAAAAATGTAATTACTTCTCTTTTAATAGAGAAAATGAAAAAAAAAAAAAAAGGAAGAAATAGAAGACGAGACCTCCAGTAAATTGACTTGACTTTTTGTTTCCAAAGATTTGATAAAATCTCATACCAAAAGACAGTATAGAACTAAGCAATTTCAGCCTAAGAGTCAAATATCTTCTACACTCTTACTAATTCAATTCAATAAATATTCACTGTATCTTTAGCAGACACTATTTAGACAATACACACAAACACAGATGCTCCTGGAATGATAATGTGGCCATTTAAATAGCAGTTCACCGAAGGGTAGCTTCTGTAGCACAGACTTTAAAAGTTGCGAGAAAAAAAATGAGTTTAGCTTATAATCTATTCAAATATATTTTAGATTTTTAGACAAAGGAGCAAACTGTTCTAGAAGAACAGTGCAAAGTGGGAGACCCATAGATCAACAGATTTGAGGTGATCTTGTCAAAGTTTTCAGTGTAGCTCAGACACTCAGGCTTTATCCAGGGTTTTGGACATTCTTCTAAATTCTCTAACATATAGTAACTCCTATAATTCTTTCAATAATCCTATGAGAAAGTACTCTTATTGTATCCATTGTACCCTTGAAATATTGGAAGCACAGAGATTTTACAAAATCGCCCAAAGGGACAGGATAACAAAGGGTAAAGCCAATATTTGGGACCCTATAGTCTGTGGCACTCCATTCCAGTACTCTTGCCTGGAGAATCCCATGGGTGGAGGAGCCTGGTAGGCTGCAGTCCATGGGGTCGTGAAGAGTCGGACGCGACTGAGTGACTTCACTTTCACTTTTCACTTTCCTGCATTGGAGAAGGAAATGGCAACCCACTCCAGTGTTCTTGCCTGGAGAATCCCAGGGACGGGGGAGCCTGGTGGGCTGCTGTCTCCGGGGTCGCACAGAGTCGGACACGACTGAAGCGACTTAGCAGCAGCATAGTCTGCTTCAGAGCTCAAAACTTTAACCCCCTGGCTAGAGAACCCTCCAAATGCTTACAGGAAGGGGAACAGTAACATTAATACAAACTTGCAGGTAGCTGAAGCAGCTCTGTGAAAAGACGAGAAGCGGCACACTTCGTGGGCCTGGAGAGGACAATGCCCCATCTGGAGAGGGGACTTACTCAATTTCAGGCAGGAATTTGGGTCCAGTTGCCAGATCTGATTTTTCCAGACAAGCAGATAATTTATTTTATGGGAAACCCCATGAGTTTTAGATGCTGGAAACTATTTCCAACAAATAAGCCAACGAAAAGACATCCAAGGTCTAGATATCTGTGACACATTCTCTGTTTTGAATGGAGTGGCTCTGAGCCTTTTTTTTTGGGGGGGGGTGTCATATTACACTTTGAGAATCCAGTGAAAAATATACAAGTTCTCAGAAAAGTAGTTCTAAACATACACTTAAAAATGGTTTTGCCTACAATTTTTCAGAGGTTAAGCATGGTCCCTGGGCTTCCAGGCTGATAGTCACACACACACAGCCATCCTTATACAGCTTTCCTTCATGCTCAGTGGTGAAGGAATCCACCCACCAATGCAGGAGACACAGGTTTGATCCCTGGGTCAGGAAGATCCCCTGTTGACTTTGGAAAGAAGAGAAGGTAACTCAGTGTTGAATGGAATATGATAAACTATAAGTTTCAGAGGTAACTGCCCTAACAGCTTCCCACATTTCATCCCTTTATTCCTGTGTTGGACCGAAAAAGTCTCCTGAGAAATACACCTGTCCAAATTTCATGAAAAACCAAGTTCATGCCACTGTTAATTCACATCCACTCAATGGGGTACAGAGAACCTGTTGTGTGTTAGGCACAGTGGAAATAATGGGAAAAGAAGTACGCCAAGCAACTATGGCTTCTGTCTCATCATCTGGTGAAGAATGGGCATTTCCAGTATACTTCCATTTTCTGTTACTACAAGTTATTGAAATAAAGGATAATCCAGTATCAGGAGATTTTTAGCCCTAACAAAATCCAATTTATTCCGGTGTTGTTGTTCAGTTGCTAAGTCATGTCCAACCCTTTGTGATCTCATGTTCTGCAGCTCGCCAGGCTTCCCTGTCCTTCACTATCTCCAGAGTTTGCGCAAACTCACGTCCATTGAGTCAGTGATGCCATCCAACCATCTCATCCTCTATCACCCTCTTCTCTTCCTGCTCTCAATATTTCCCAGCATCAGGGTCTCTTCCAGTGAGTCAGCTCTTCACATTAGGTAGCCAAAGTATTGGAGCTTCAGCTTCAGTTCTTCCAATAAATATTCAGGATTGACTTCCTTTGGGATTGACTGATTTGATTTCCTTGCTGTCCAAGGGACTCTCAAGAGTTCTCCAGCACCACAGTCTGAAAGTATCGGTTCTTTGGTGCTCAACCTTCTTTATGGTCCAACTCTCACATTCATACATGACTACTAGGAATACCATAGCTTTGACTATATGGAACTTTGTTGCCAAAGTGATGTCTCACTTGTTTTATTATTAGTACAAAAAATTCCAGGAATATTAGCACAGAGGCAACTCCTTTGGAAGGCAAATAAATATTTCTTCCTATGAAAAATCATAGCAACTTACCTGCAGACACAGACCACATTCACATAGACCAATCAGAAGAAGAAGCAGTCACATGGCTTCTATTGTTCTCAAGCTGACAGAGCCTTAACTCAGAGGCTGGTAGACCAGTAGACTCCAGGTTCTGATTGATGTTTGAAAGTCTGCATTTCCCACATGCCAGGAAAGACCTCTGTCTGGGGCCTTCATGATATGACAAAGGAAGTAATATGGATTTAGCTTACATCACATTTATCACACTAAGACTCTTAAGATACATGCAAAAATTTGGTTTAAACTCAAGACAGACATAAATACACATTTAGAAACCTGATCCATATTCTAATATGTCCCTGATATAATTCTGTATTTGTACATCTGTGCTTGCCCTATTTCAAAAACATTTCTTTCTTTCTCAGAGGCCAAATTCCCTTATTATCTCATTGGTCTAATGAATAATTTATAAGTACAAGTATAAAAAAATCAAGGCTTTCTTTTGCTCTGTGCTCCAATACTCCAAGAAGGGAGAAAATGGAAAGGAGGTCTCAATAGTATTAAATTCTCTGGCCCCTTCCAATTTGCTAGGCAGATGTTCTCCAGACCAGTAGCTGGCATTCCTCAGCTAGGAAAGAGAAATTCCCCCTCCAAAACATGTGTTTAGAAATTGGAAGATTGTAGATGTTGCCTATTTGTGGTCTCTGAAGGTCAATGACACATGAGTGGAAGAATAATCATGCCAAATATTGATTTTCCAAAGCAAGTGTGCTGATGGGCTCTTCAAGGAGATTACACAGCCGAGGAAGTCTGAGAATTAACAAATGTTATCAACCCTCACATCACAAGGACCTGGCATTCCATGACTGCAAATAACAAAAGAGCAGGAAAATACAAACACAACCAAGTCACCTTTGCCATCCCCAGGTACCCGTCATTAGGACTTTGAACATCCTAAGATGATCTGGTCAACCAGATGCACTGGATATCCATTCATCTATCAGTTCAAAGAATGCCTGATGTCAGGCTGAATGAGGCTCCTGGGGCTGTAGGTATAGGGAAGCCGTAAGTCTCCTTACATTAAATTGTGTTTTCATGCAGTGCAAATAGACACTTAATAGCTGGTTTGATCCCCTACCCAGGAAACTGATGGAAGAGGACAGCTACTTTCAGGGGATGGTAACAGAGTCCCAAGATGTCACACAGAGCTAAAGATTACTGCCAAGCCTCCAGCAGTGGGAACTTGCCCTGAACAGACTTTTTTTTTTTTTTTTTCAGCCTTGGGAATATTAGTCATGAAATCCAAGCAGCCATTCTTTTTCTTTTCCCCCCACAAACTGGAAAAGCAATGAGTTTTATTAGTTGAAGTTACATGAAGTTTTTTTTTTTTATATTGTTTGTTGTATGGCATGCTGGGAGCTGGGCAAGATTTTGACACACATCTCCATGGAACAAATGAAACAGTTATCCTGATCTTTAGACAGAGAGTCATTTGTCAATTTTTCAAATGTTATTTGGTGATGAGGGGGAAAGTCAGGAACACATTGGATATGTGGATACATATTTACATATACACACATATACGCCGAACTCAAGCAACTATCTGATATCTGACAAATAACACATCTGTAGACACAGGTTGGCTAAATGGTTCCACCAAAATTGGACATTAGCAAAGGTTTCACAGGCCAAAATTTAGCTTCAGCAGTAAAAGAAAGAAGAGAAACATGGCTTATGTCTTTGGAGTGCATTAGTGGTTCTTAACAAAAAATATCAACTAACTTATGAATGACATTTCTATAGCTTGTGCTAACAATGCCCAAGTGTTAGAGGAATATCTGCACTGTGTCCAAGTTCCTCAGTTTTGTGCAATGACTACTTTATCTTCCCTTGGCAGCTTATCGCTGTCCTGCTACCACATCCCTTGACTGCATCCTAGAATGGCCCACCGACTATCTTGAGTCCTTACTTTACTTGGTAATAACCAACAACTCATCACTACATAGTTTTGATCCCTATGTTAAGCTTCTTAAAGATCCCCTGAGAAGCACAATGTAGATTTCCCGTTTTGAAAGAGTTTAAGTTATTAATGGGATGTGCTCATCAGTACCAAGTACCAGATTAAAATAATCGATGGAGGGAGGGAAGGTGATGTGGAAGAAGGGGGAGAAAGAGAGAGAACAGACAGAGAATCATAGAGAGAAAAGAGAAGAGAAGAGAAAACAGAGAGATGGAGAGTGAGAGAGCATGCACCACAGCAAGAGCTCAAAGGCTCTCAAAGGTATTGATACGAATGTAAGTTTTTAGTTCAGAGGAAGGATAAATTGGACTGAAATGCCCAGGAGAAAGGAGGTGGAGGTGATGGGACTCCAGAGGTGCCTCGAAGTACTTGATTAGCTAAGAGGAAGAGGAAGAACATTTCAGGAGATGAGAAAGATGTGAGTAATGCACAGTAACTGGAGATGACAGGAGAAATATCTGCCTGCCTGAAAGAGAATCTGTACTACAGAGCAGGAAAAATAAAGTTGGACAGGCAGGAAGGATTCAGATGATCGTAGGCCTTGGGTGTTGGTTGAGTCTCTGCATGAAGGAAATAAATGATGCCCCCCTGCCTGACAACATCATAGACATTAAACAGATGGCTCAGTACAGGTGAGAGAAATCCATTTACATAAAGGATAGCCCTGACCTTCAGGGCTGTTGATTCAAATTCCAGAATTGCAGTATTCAAGTGATTCCTTCCTCCAGCAAGGGAATATTTCCTGACAGGGATAATCATAGACTTTGGGTCCCTCAGGCATTTAGCAGCTGAGTCAGTGTGCCATGCGGGGAAAGAAACATGACCATCCTACTGCATTCATGACTACAAAACTTATAGCTACTGAATCCAAGAGTTCATGATTCAGTGCATCTCAGCTACAAATGAATACCTTATGGGATCACCTTAGGCTCCATAAATAAGGAACCTCCCTTAGAAAATATGAAGCATACCTAAAATAAGCCACATGAGTCTTGTCACCGAGAGTTTATCATACATTATAAGCATGCATTCTCATCTTGCTATTTGTAACCTTATCTTTTAAAGCTAAGCAAACACATTCATATACTTCCAAATACACTAAGATATGCATTAACATGCCTTGAGTATTTCTATAATCTGTGTATATATAACAGAAGGCTTCCCTGGTAGCTCAGTGGTAAAGAACGTGCCTGCCAATGCTGGAGACATGGGTTTGATCCCTCAGTCGGGAAGATCCCTTGGAGAGGGAAATGGCAACCCACTCTAATATTCTTGCCTGGGAGATCCCATGGGCAGAGGAGCCTGGCGGGCTACTGCCCATGGGGTTGCAAAACAGTTGGACACGATTTAGCAACTAAACAACAACAAAAGGTTCGTAACATCTCATTTTGTTTCAAAATGATTTATGATTTGTCAGGGAAAACATGGGTTCCCTTTCATCTGTGTTCCATGGTTGTGCTATTAATAGTTCTCTCTCCCATTCCATTCTCTGTCATCCACCAGGTCAAGTAAGCAGATTTCTTCCCCAGGCTCCTTCATTCTGGGAAATGGGTGGGGAAGGATGGAGATGAATAGGACTTTCCTCAGAGACATTGCAATGGCACCACACTCCAATATTCTTGCCTGGAAAATCCCATGGACGGAGGAGCCTGGAGGGCTGCAGTCCATGGGGTCGCAAAGAGTCGGACACGACTGAGCGACTTCACTTTCACACATTGGAGAAGGAAATGGCAACCCACTCTAGCCTGGAGAATCCCAGGGACGGGGGAGCCTGGTGGGCTGCCGTCTATAGGGTTGCACAGAGTCGGACACGACTGAAGCGACTTAGCAGCAGCAGAGACATTTACACTTGACCTTGAATGATGAATGTGATTTCCCCAGGTGGAAATGGGGTAGGAGAGGGGACACTGCACATCAAGACAACAGAATTATGAGAGTGCTATGTTCCAGAAAACTCAACTCTCTGGGTGTGCCTGGAGACTGTGAGTGGGGGATGAGGGAAGATGTGGTCAGAATGGTTACCTGAGCTCAAAATATTGAGGACTCTTTTATGCCATGGCATAATATTTAATGGCAAAATATTTAATTCCTTCTTGTCTTCTCTTTTGAAAAAATGCCTGGCTGAGACTTAAGAGAGGAAATAAGAAAAACAAAACTGGGTTCAACCATTCCCCCATTAGAAACTGTTCTGAGCCTCCCAAGGAGCCTGGCCTCAGAACATTCTTGTGCACTGAGCTCCCAGAATCGTGGGTACCAATGCGCCACGGTTACCATTTCAGGCCCTGGAAAAGGGCAAAAGCTGTGTTCTGCTTGGTACCGTGTTATTGCCATGAAACGTGCATTCTGTAAGGAAAACGCTTTGCTGTATTCCCCTGCCTTGCGGACCCCATGCTGAGCTTCAGATGTTTGTCTTTCTTGGATGTTGGGCTTAAATAAGGACCCCTATGGAGAGTGAAGCCACATTCAGTCCTCAGCGCAACAATTACATATTCTATTTATTCCACCAGTACACGGCCCCCAAAGTTGAAATCCACTCACCGATGCTAGTGGCTGCTGTTAGGCTCTACCTAGTCAGGCATAGTTGCTGAATATGCAGCCGAGGAGAGAAGCAACGGATGGGGGTGACAGGAGGACTTTAAAGGGGTTCCTGCCCTTCCCCTCCTCCCAACAGGACAGTGGGCATCCTTCCACGATACTAAAACCCTCTTCTGTTTCTGTTTCTAGATCCTTCAGCCCCAAGAGCACCCCAGCAAACACAGGATAGGTTTTAAGTGTCTGGCAAACCTAAGAAAACAATCGTAATGTAAAGCTGATTTTGGCAAAACAATTACATACAAAACACACATTTAGGAATGAGCAAGAAGATTCAGAATAAATACTGACTTGCCTGTGGCAGCATAGAATCACTCAGAAGGCAGGAAAAGCAATTTTCTGATACCCAAATCGAGACAGGCAACCGGAACTTGAGCTATGGGCATGCTGTATACATCAGGGCTGTCATGGAAAGAGGAGGTGGAGGAGAGGAAGTAACACTTAGAACCAGAGACGGAGTCTGCACTGGCTCTCCCTCTGGACAGCTGTCTGTAGGTGAAACAGACTGTCAAATATGTGGACTCCCTTAGTACTTTATATATGCACATATGCAGAGACAGTATCATTTCCACTAAATCTCTTTACAGACAAATATCTAGTTAACTGTTTTGTAGGATAATATCCTTATATTACCAAGAGAGAAACTGGCAACCAAGTGGCAAAGGAACTCCCTACAATTCAATTAAAAAATGCATGATAGAAATCACACTAAAAACATGTTTATTGATTCTCTACCTAATGAGCCCTAGATATATCACATGCCTATGTAATATGTAATATACGCCCTGAAAATGTATGCTGCTGTGGCGGCCACTGCTGCTAAGTCGCTTCAGTCGTGTCCAACTTTGTGCGACCTCATAGATGGCAGCCTACCAGGCTCGCCCATTCCTGGGATTCTCCAGGCAAGAACACTGGAGTGGGTTGCCATTTCCTTCTCCAAGGCATGAAAGTGAAAAGTGGAAGTGAAGTCGCTTGGTTGTGTCCGACTCTTACCCACCCCATGGACTGCAGCCTACCAGGCTCCTCTACCCATGGGATTTTCCAGGCAAGAGTACTGGAGTGGGTTGCCATTGCCTTCTCTGGAAAATGTATGATGTACTACTAATTATTATTAATTAAATGCAGTTCACAGTATGCAGGTTAGTCAAGTACCATTAATACTAGGGTATTGCTGCTGCTGCTGCTGCTGCTGCTGCTAAGTTGCTTCAGTTGTGTCCGACTCTGTGTGACCCCATAGATAGCAGCCCACCAGGCTCCCCCATCCCTGGGATTCTCCAGGCAAGAACACTGGAGTGGGTTGCCATTTCCTTCTCCAATGCATGAAAGTGAAAAGTGAAAGTGAAGTCGCTCAGTCGTGTTTGACTCTTAGTGACCCCATGGACTGCAGCCCACCAGGCTCCTCCGTCCATGGGATTTTCCAGGCAAGAGTACTGGAGTGGGTTGCCATTGCCTTCTCTGGAAAATGTATGATGTATACTACTAATTATTATTAATTAAATGCAGTTCACAGTCTGAAGGTTAGTCAAGTACAATTAATACTAGGATATTACATGAGGCCCAATTCTTTAATATGAATTATCATCTAAGCGTAAGAATATACAATTTGATTGTGACCAATGTTTGAGTAAAGTATTTACCATCTTAGTGCCTCTTTGGAATATCTAAATATGCTGGAACCCTGATCAACTCTTTACCTGCTAAAGTTAAAATATTTGTCTGTACAACCAAATAGCAAGGGGCTCTTCTTGGTAGCCAAAAGATCTATGGGCTCCTGCAACAAGCCACTCATGTTAAACTTGATATTTAAAACCATCTATACACACCATGCCTGCATCAGAGCCACTGAAAATTGCTAGGTTGGTGAAAGTATGTCACCATAATCAGATCTCAAGTGGACAGTCAAAACTGTCTACCACCTGTGGAGAACCGTGAGGGACCTGAGAAATTACCCTTCCCTTCTTACAGCGTTAACCTGTCCCTGTTTCATGGACGCTGCCTGGAGACGTGAGATTCAAGATCAGAGACCAAGGACTTTATATGATAACAAGAGCAACAGTCAGTTCATCAGTATTTGTGCTGGTTCCCTGAGCTCTAGATCTCCAAGGCAATGTGGAAGGGCCAGGTGGCATCTGGTACACACAGGTAGGTTTCATTTACAAGACAGAAAACATGCGTTAGGGAACCTGAATATTTTATAACAGGCAGTAAAATCTGTTGGACCTTTGCCCCAGAAGGTGATACTCTCTTTATTGTTCTGAACAGTAAGTAGACAGGCTTTGGAGGAAGACACTATTTCTCTCTCCCAAGGAGGTTTACTCTACAGCCCTGAAGAAAAGTCCTGAAACAAGGGAGTTAGCGATTCTGACTCTAAGATGAGCAAAAAGGCAAAAGACCTGCAGAGACCTGTCCTCGTCTCTTCAGTGTGATCCTCACTTTCATGGATGACTGTTCCCACCTTCTCTCCCTTCAGTCACCTGAGCTGCCGCTGCCGCAGCACACACCCTCTGCTCCTTCGCTTCCTTCTAGTTTGGGTTTGCTCCTTTTTAGTTTCTTTTCCTGGCTTCTATTTCTCTGCTCATCTGTAAATGTTAGAGGGATCTTGGGCTCCCTTCTTTTTTCTATCTGCAATGAACCAAACTGTGTCCCCATAAAATTCCTATACTGAAATCCTAACCCCTCACGCAGAGTGTTGGTATTTGGAGATGGGGCCTTTGAGAGTTAATGAAGTTGAGTTGAGGTCAGTAGGGCTCAGCTGATGGAATTAATGCCCTAACAAGGAGAGACATCAAAGAACTTACTACTCCTCCCTCCCTCCCTCCCCCCTTCCCTCTCCACCAAGGAGAAACCATGCATGTAACAAGCAAGAAGGCAGCTATCTAAACCCAAAGAGAGAGCTTTCACTGGACACTAAGCCCACTGGTACCTTGATATTGGACTACTAGTCTCCAAAACCATGGGAAATAAATTTCTATTGTTTAAACCACCCAATCTATGGTATTTTGTTATGGCAGCCCAAATGAAGACACTATTAGATTCCTGCTAAGAAAAGTTATGACCAACATAGGTAGCATATTCAAAAGCAGAGACATTACTTTGCCAACAAAGGTTCGTCTAGTCAAGGCTATGGTTTTTCCTGTGGTCATGTATGGATGTGAGAGTTGGACTGTGAAGAAGGCTGAGCGCCAAAGAATTGATGCTTTTGAACTGTGGTGTTGGAGAAGACTCTTGAGAGTCCCTTGGACTGCAAGGAGATCCAACCAGTCCATTCTGAAGGGGATCAGCCCTGGGATTACTTTGGAAGGAATGATGCTAAAGCTGAAACTCCAATACTTTGGCCACCTCGTGTGAAGAGTTGACTCATTGGAAAAGACTCTGATGCTGGGAGGGATTGGGGGCAGGAGGAGAAGGGGACGACAGAGGATGAGATGGCTGGATGGCATCACTGACTCGATGGATGCGAGTCTCAGTGAACTCTGGGAGTTGGTGATGGACAGGGAGGCCTGGCATGCTGCGATACATGGGGTCGCAAAGAGTCGGACACGACTGAGCGACTGATCTGATCTGATCTGATCTGAAGCTATGTCCTCTCTAACTTATTACTTGCCACAACGTGTTGTTACATTTTGAATTAGATGCATACTCCTGAACCAAGCTACAAAGCCCCATGATCTGCCCCTGCCTTCCTGTTCAGTCTCATCTTAACACCAGCTTTCTCCTCACTCATTATCCTCCAAGCTGTGGTCTGTTCAAGAAACAGAAAGAAAGTCAAGTCAGCCTTAGGGTCATCATGATAGATGTCTGTCACACTGATATGCTGTTTTCTCCCACTTCTCCCTATTTTTGCAAGGGTGGTTCTTTATCATTCCGGTATCATTTTAAATATATTTCAGTCTTAAATACCCAACCTAAAATTGGGTTATTCATCTAGTTATTCTCAGGTCACATCATCCTATTTTAATTGTTGGCATCATACTTATCAACACTGCTACTACCTCCTTGGTAATAAGGATTTCTTGGACGATTTCTTGCTTGCTCTGATATGCCTACTACTTAAACAGCATTTGGAATAATAAATATTTCTTAAATAAATTGATAGCTGGATGAACAAAAGAATAAATTACGTGTAAGAACTGGCAGAGGTAGGGGTTCCCTGAAGAACAACACAAGTAATTAAAACAGTAAGATTCTTTTATCTTTTGGCTCAACCTGGTCCACATATATAGAAGTTATTCAGACGTCTGGGGGCCTTTCATTTGAAGATGAACTACTTTAATTCACACTTTATGCCTAGAGAGTGCTTTTATTTATTTATATATATTTTTGTGGCGCCTCCAAATTTTAATGCATGGAAGCAGACCCACACACGTATGTGTATCACTTGACTCATGACAAAGGTGATATTACAGAGCTATAGGGAAAGAATACTCTTTTCAACAAAAGACTAAGTCAACTGGATGGCAAAACAGGAAGAAAAACTAGAATCTTTCCCTCACTATACATAAGTGGATCTAGATATGAAAAGTAAAATGATAAGGCTTTCTGTTAAAAAAAAAAAAAAACAATTAGGGTAGACAAGGATTTCTTAAACAGGGCACAAAAAGCTGTAACTATAAAAGAAAAACCTTGGTAAAATGAATAATGCATTTATAGAGAGCTTTTAAATCACTTCCTGATAAACATAGTCCTCGGGGTCGCAAGAGTTGGGCACAACTTAGCAACTAAACAGCAAACATCATCGCTAAACTTCCTACTTCATAAGCAATAACACTTAAAACCAAGCAGTGTTATAGAAATAACGTGGAAGACTTGACTTTGCTATTGTATCTTTTAAATTGATTTATTTATAAAAACTTTTTAGTATCTGCTATGTATAGTCACCATGTAGAGACTGAGATTTTGACAGTTAAAAGCAAAAAGACTCTTTTCTTTAGAGAACCTGTAAGTAATAAGATGCAAGATGCAGAAGCAACTACATTTAGCTGGGCACAGTTCCTTGGCAGAATATGAAATTCTTTTATCTTGTTTTCTAAGTTTTAACTTCGTAAAATTACTTTCATTAGCTAATCTATGTTTCTAAAAAAGTGTATATTCCTAAAATAGTCCCTTGAGTCACTGTGTTTAAGAGTCATGGAAAATTTAAAAAAAACAACTGTGTTTTATCTTATTTTTGAATAGTCTATGAACAGATCTAAGAAATTACCACTATTTAATTTGAAAATTTCTAGTCAACCATTGTATTGCCTTGAGCAAAACTTTTAATAGCCTGCTGCCTCAATTTCTTAATCAGGAAAACAGATTAACAAAACAAACATCTCGTTTTCAAACCAACTGGATATAATAAATGTTAAGTCATGATCTTTTCACAAATCTAGTTTTATAAAGAGCATTGATGATGAGGTGTGTGATAGAATAAAAAGTGGTACCTCCTGAATTATGTGATGAATGTATATTATCATCTCTCTAGGAAAGAAGGAAAAGATTTCTTGGAAGACAGACATTAGGGTATTGAAACCAATAGCTCTTTGAATTGCATAAAGTCTCAAGTCAGAAGTGAATATCAGTTCAACTCCATGGTATCCTATCGCTGCTATCTTCTGTAAAACATCTTAGATGGCTTTACTGAAATGTAACAAGGGAAAAAAATGGCCTTGAAGTTGGCCATGGTGGAAATACTGACACCACAGAATTTGGCAAACCTTAGAAATCAAGGTTTTGCTCTCAGTCACTCTTTCTGTCTCCCCAACTCCCACTGAAGAGCTGCTCATTGAACCACATCACTGATTCCAATCCTCAGATGCATGTAGAAATCCTGTCTCCTACCATTATAAACACATGTGCACACATCCCTGGGATCCCTGGGGTAATGACATTGGAATGAAGCTTCAGAAAGATCTGGATCCGATGTTCTGAGATGGAATCCAGCTTGTGAAATCACACACCACCCATGAGACCTGCCAGCCTGCAGAATGGAGTCTTCCCAGAGATGTAGGAAAGAAGGATGGGAGGGAGGGAGGAAGAGAGAAAGATCCATTTCTTCCCTAAAAGTGTCTGTCTATTTCTCACTTATATACCCCAGAATCTGAAAGTACTATAAGCCTGAAAAACTCTCTTCACTGTAAAGATAGATGATTAAACCACATTCCTCTTAATTAAAATAAAAGATAGTTTTAAGTGAAACTAGGAAGCAGATTCTGTATTTGAAAGAGCACTGGTGCATAGATTTGAATATTACACTCCATAAAGACAGCCCATTGTGCTAATAGCAAAGCAGTCAACACTACCTTATCTCTGATTCATCCTTTCATCTATTCACACACAAACATGATAATTTATCACAAAGAGCCACTTCTGCACACCCCATAGCCAGAGCATGGGAAGGGGGTTTAGTGAATATTCATCCTTTCATCTATTCACACACAAACATGATAATTTACCACAAAGAGCCACTTCTGCACACCCCATAGCCAGAGCATGGGAAGGGGGCTTAGTGAATAGGGAACAAAAATGCAAATATAAAGATGTATCATTTTTAGATCACAGCACCACTTAAGTCTAGGACCAGAGTAGGTCCATCACTTTGTATTTCCTGCCCCTTGCCAAGGCCAGAAGCCTTTCAAGTCTCTGTATTTGTATTTACATAAAGCTGTAACCTCCATATGTCAATCTCATACCTTTTAGTAACTAGTATGATGTATTGAAAAGAATGTGGCCTTAAGAACCGGGCGGTTCAAATGGAAAAATACAGAAAGCCCAGAAATAAACCCATGCACCTACAGGTACCTTATTTGTGACAAAGGAGGCAAGAATAATACAATGGGGCAAAGACAGCCTCTTCAATAAATGGTGCTGGGAAAACTGGACAGCTACATGTAAAAGAATGAAATTAGAACACTTCCTAACACCATCCACAAAGATAAACTCAAAATGGATTAAAGACCAAAATGTAAGACCAGAAACTGTAAAACTCTTAGAGGAAAACAGAGGCAAAACAATCGATGACATAAATCAAAGCAAGATCCTCTATGACTCACCTTTTAGAGTAACAAAAATAAAAACAAAAGTAAACAAGTGGGATCTGATTAAACTTAAAAGCTTTTGCACAGCAAAAGAAACGATAAGCAAGATGAAAAGACACCCCTCAGAATGGGAGAAAATAATAGCACATGAAAAAACTGACAAAGGATTAATTTCCAAAATATACAAGCAGCTCATACACACAATACCAGAAAAGCAAACAACCCAATCAGAAAGTGGGGAAAGACCTAAACAGGCGAAGACATACAGATGGCTAACACACACAGGAAATGATGCTCAACATTGCTCATTATTAGATGAGCAAATGCATCTAAATGCAAATCAAAACTACAATGAGATATCACCTCACACTGGTCAGAATGGCCATCATCAAAAAGTCTAAAAACAATAAATGCTGGAGAGGGTGTTGGAGAAGAGGGAATGCTATTGCACTGTTGGTGGGAATGTAAATTGATACAGTCACTACAGAAGACAATATGGAGATTCTTTAAAAAAATAGAAAGAAAACCACCATATGACCCAGCAATCCCACTCCTAGGCATATACCCTGAGGAAACCAAAACTGAAAGAGACACATGCATCCCATTGTTTATTGCAGCACTATTTACAATAGCTAGAACATGGAAGCAACCTAGATGCCCATCAACAGATGAATAGATAAAGAAGTTGTGTTACATAAACACAATGGAATATTACTCAGCCATAAAAAGGAACACTTTTGAGTCAGTTCTAATGAGATGGATGAACCCAGAACCTATTATACAGAGTAAAGTAAGTCAGAAAGTGAAAGATAAATATCATATTCTAACGCACACATACGGAATCTAGAAAAAATAGTACTGAAGAATTTACTTACAAGGCAGCAATGGAGAAACAGACATAGAGAGTAGATTTATGGACATGAGGAGAGGAGAGGAGAGGGTGAGATGTATGGAGAGAGTAACAGGGAAACTTACATTGCCGTATTTAAAATAGATAGCCAACGGGAATTTGCTGTATGGCTCAGGAAACTAAAACAGGGGCTCTCTATCAACCTAGAGGGGTGGGATGGGGAGGCAGATGGGAAGGAGATTCAAAAGGGAGGGGATATATGTATACCTATGGCTGATTCATGTTGAGATTTGACAGAAAACAATAAAATTCTGTAAAGCAAGTATCCTTCAATAAACAAATTAAATAAATAAATTAAAAAAAAAAGAACCAGGCATTTCAAACGTTGGGTTAAAATCCTGCCTCTTTTAATAGATGGATGTCATTGGAAAGTCAGATATTTAATCTGAAATTTTTCCTTACCCTTCAGTTGGGAATCATAACATCTTCCTCACAAGGTTATCATGGAAATGACCCACATGAAAGGGGATATATTGCACAATACACAATAAATCCTCTGTAACAGTCCTCTTCTCCTCCCTTATCTTTACTTCCTGTCAAAAATGAGGGAGCAATTCTTAACTTGATAGGACAAGAACACAATGGCTACAGGCCAGTTAGTGAAAACATCCAGATAATTAGCCCAAAGGGGGATTTTAATTTGAATCTTATTTATTATTCAATGTGGAGTTGATTATTCTTTAAACAACAACAACAACAACTATGCTTTAAATAAAGTATCCCTTTCAGTGACCTTGCTTGGTTTCTTTGTTACTAGCCTGGGAAAAAAAAATCTGGAAGCTCTTTTAATAAGATGGCTGCAGAAAATAAGTTGAGAGTTCACCGTTCCTGACTAGAGACAACCTCAGTAATTATGCAAAAGGAAGGAAATAATTACCATTTTATGATATTTCTATCACACAGGATGCTATTATGTGCTTTATCAACATTTACATTGAGTTCTCCCATAGCTATGGGATTAAGACAATAAGAGCAATTAACAACAAAGGCATTAACACAAATAGCACACATCTTTCATGTCACACCTTTCTCTTGGGGATTCTAAATGCTTTTCACATATTAGTGTACTAGCCTTAGAGGAAATGAACTACAATAGGCCACAGGTTTGCATAATATCAACATGGAAATTGATGCAACTAGAGAGAGAGGTTCAGTAAAACAGGAGATCCTTCTCTGAAGCTCTTTTCATCACTCTTGAATGGCCCCTGGGCATTAGACTTTAGGGATATTTCACTCAACATGGAGATAAATATGCAATTTGCTATCCTAAAGCCCTTTATGGTTGATAAAAGGAATCGTGGAAGAAGGGATGCTTTTTCATAAGTTGAACATACACAGACAGTAATGCAGTCTATTTCTACACAGCCCTAATTTCCAATTGTTTAAGAGTTTTTATACTTATTCCTCACACTTTTTTTTTTGTATATAGTTTTTTCCAACATTTTATTTTATATTGAAGTATAGCCAATGAACAATGTTGAGATAGCTTCAGGTGGACAGCAAAGGGACTCAGCCACACGTATACCTGTATTGAAAATGGGCCACAGGTGCGTTTTTCACTTGCATGTTTGATTTTTCAAGGTATTAATATTTCATAATGGGGAACCATGCCCATCAAATACACTTGTAGGTACCAACAACTTTATCAAGGAATTTATCATTAACTTTTGATAGCAATTGTATTTGGAAATTAAAGGTCTGATTTGTACCTGGTACAAGGATTTAGCTCATTTATTTGCTGACCTTCTTTGGTAATAAATGTTTTTTAGCAACTCCACCTTTTAAAGGGCTCTAATTTAGATATTTCATCTAGGAAGGCAACCTGCAAACTGCCTTAAAACAATGCAATGGCCTGATTCCTCCTTCATTGGGCCCTTCCTGCTCCCAACACTTTTCCCCCCCATTTCTAAAATTTAAAGAATATTCATCCACAAATATTTAGGGAAAGTTAGAAACGGATGAGACTGGGATTTGACTAACTAAATTTGAAACTCTAAGTCTCTTACTTGGAGACTTAGGGATGGAATTTGAAAGAATGTCTTGATAGGTTACTCATCTATAATCCTCTACATCTAAACTGTCTATTTCAGCCCAGTTAGTCTACAGCGTAGATTCTTGCTCACATCAACAGGAAAGGTTATGTCCTCTAAGCTTCTTGGAGGGATTGCTTTAGTAGCTCTGAACTTGAAACAAGACCAATGCAGATGGTTTTGTGGTGGCTGGATCCAAATGCTGATCCCAATATCAACACTAATTCAAATGAATATTAAAGAAAAGGAGCAATTTACTTAATAGCTCCTCAAATGTATGACTTTCAAAGTTTTTAATGAAAACCAAAAACCAAAAGAAATCTTTCACTTCCTTTTACCCAATGTTAATCTGAAAAAAGGCACTTCATCCAAGATATCTGTGAAATTTTCTTCTTGATTTTTGCACTGCCAAATGTTGTAAATTAGGACGTAATTTAACAGATCATTTGCTTTTTTGGTTTAATTTTGCTTCTCGTAATCTGAGGCTTAGGGAAAAGACCTAGTATATCCACGAATCATCTGTAAGGAAACAGGAAAGGACAGACGACAGGACTGCAGAACCGGAGAGTGACAAAGAGGAGAACCTCTAACCACAGAAAGTCCCTTAATTTGGAAATCTGAATAAATGATGGGAGAAGGCCACGGCACCCCACTCCAGTACTCTTGCCTGGAGAATCCCATGCACGGAGGAGCCTGGTAGGCTGTTGCTGTATAACTAAAATTACTACCAAGCTTTGGGTTCTTAAATTTTTAAATGGTAAGAACACAGAATTTACAAGGTGATGGATTATCATAATTGAGGATTCTAAAAGCAGGCAAAGAAATCATTTCTTGTCATCCAGAAAAATTTACATCTGAAAAAAGCTGATGTCTATAAAGTCCTTAAATAAATCACCCCGTATTTCTTATTTGGGGTAATGAGCCTTGCAGAATTTTTTTGGAATATAGAATGTTTAATGCACATGTGTGTATACACACACACAAATACACATATCCAGTATACACATATTATTTAAGCCAGCATATTAATTATATCTATATATATATTTGTCATAGGGGAAGCCTTTTCTGTCTATAACCTGTATTAATTAATTACTAATTAATTGGTTTCTGATTCGTTATGGCTTGAATTATGTCCCCTCAAAGGATATGAGGCAAGTCTAACCTCTGCTATCTAAGAAGGTGATCTAATTTGAAAACAGGATCTTTGTAGATATAATTAAGTTTAGATGAAGTCATTAGGGTTGGCCTGAAGTTAACAAGATTGACGCTTTTATAGAAAAAGGAAAATGCCATGTGAAGACAGAGACAGTGAGGAAGTATACCATGTGAAGGCCAAGGCAGAGACTGGAGGGATGCAGCTATGAGATAAACACCAAGGCTCCCTGGCCACGACTAGAAGCTCGTGAGAGGCACAGAAGGACATGGCCCTACTGATACCTTCATTCCAGACGCCAGGCCTCCACAACTATGAGAAAACATATTTATCTTCTTGCAAGACACCCAGTTTGCAGCACTTTGTTTTGGCCGTCCTAGGAATCTAATCTACCATCCAGTTGGCCATTCAACACATTATTTCTCGAGTATCTTGTATGGGCTTGAGATCGTGTTAGCTGCCAGAGTCTTACAGTACTGAGTTATCCAGCTTATGAATGTGCCTTTGTGGAGGAAAAGCAATCAGATAAAACATCTGAGGACAATACATATTTGTAGGAGCACCAATCAGAGGCTTCTAATAGAGGACCACGGAAGAGCTCCCTGTGACACTAACCTGATGTGAAATCTGGAACAATGAGTGGGAGTTCGCCTAGAGAAGAATGGAGAAACCTCTTTCAGACCAGGAGAACCACGTGACTGGAATCTGAAGAGCAAGAGAGGCTTCAGTGTTCAATGCACTGTTTAATCTATCAGGAGACAGACAGACCGGCCAGAGACGAAGAGCGCCTATGGCCAAGGGCTTTATAAGACATTTAAGGCATTGCAACTTTCATTCTATGGGAGGGAGACATATGCATTTTAGTAAGGGGATGGCTATGATCACATATAAACTGAGAAGGATCATTCTGATTATGGCGCGGAAAATGGATTGGAAGGTGAGAGAAGACTGGACACTAGCAGCCCGCATATTGGGAGAATGGATAGAATTCAAGTAGCATTCTGTTATCCATTGTTTAAATTCCCAAAGCACTTTCACATCTAATTTTATGTTTGTCCTCCAGCAAACTCCAGAGATAAACTAAACAGGAATGACTCCCCTACTCTACCTTGGCACCAACTGTCACAGCAAAATAATTTGATGCGAATCACACAGCTGGTTGACAATGAAACTGAGACCACAAACATGTCATATTCTCGCCCTCTATGCTATAGGCGTGCACAGTGCCCACTAACAAAAACTATCCTGCCATCTCGGGGAAGTCATCACTGTATAAAGACAGAATGCTGTACTGGAAAAATCACTCAGTACTCAACAGCTGGCGGAGAGTGTCTGGCAAAGGCTGGACCCTGTCCCTCAAGCACATATGTGCACAGCGCCACCAAGTGGAGGAAAATATATCTTGAGCTCAGGTTGGAAGAACCCTACACATTACAGGGTAGGTATTGGGGAAAAGAAGAATCTTATCATGACATTACCTCTGACTATATGACTTTACGTATCTATCCTTCATTAGATGAGCCATCAAAAACTGCTGATGGAGAGGAAGAGAAAGGAAGAGGGAATGTTCTTAAACCAGGTCTGGCTATCCCAATGATGGCGCAGCCACTAAGCAGAAAAAAAGACAACAGTGTGCTCTCACCTACACCCAAATCAGCCCCCTTTTTTTATGTTCACTTAATTGTGTACTCACTGGAAGACTGGGAACTACAGAAGCCTTTATTTCCTGTATCGATTTGGTTGAAGGCACACTTTGACCTCCAGGAAAGTCTAAGATCTCATGCTTCTAATTTTGGAAATATACACATGCCTGTGTGCCCATGTACCTACCCACATATGCCACTCCAAAGAGAGGAGCACCCAAACAGAGCAAGGCCCCACACTCTGTGGAAGGGTGAAGTATAAGGAGTGAAGTAAAAAGCTAACTCTTCTCTTGCTTTGGGTAAACATGCTGTATCTTCTTTCCTTCCCAGGTTCACAGTTTGATGTCAAAGGTCTGTGGCCATCCTCTTCCTGGAAGGCCCTTTGGAAGGTCTAGTAGCTTATGCTGGGGCCACATGCAGTGAAGATCTGGACAGCCATTCCTGGAAAAGGAAATGGCTACCCACTCCAGTATTCTTGCCTGGAGAATCCCATGGATAGAGAGGCCTGGTGGGCTACAGTCCATGGGGTTGCAAAGAGTCGGACATGACTGAGCAACTGACCCTTCCACTTTCATGTAGAGCTAAAATGAGGATAAAACTGCCCTAAACTTTTTGCTTCCATGCTTCTTGTTGCAACTGAAGAGGTAACATCCAGAAAGCCAAGTTCAGTGTGCTGATCTAGCAAGAAGTCCAAAGAAACAAGAGATCCAGTTGTCCTACATTCTACACTTTCAACTAAGGAGGCAAAGGAATCCTCAGTTGATCATACATGACCCTGCCCTGATCCTTAGGATAGGAAACTACATATATGTTTGTGACCAAACCCAACCCATCAGGGTGTTCATTCATCTGCAGCGTCCTCTCTGCGTGTGTCTCCTCGGGGACAAAACAGAAGATGTCTGGTGAGGACTTGGAGATGTGGGATGTAGCCCATCCTGTCCTTAGAGATTTTCTGCTCATGTGACTTGAAAAGCTCTTCCCCAGCTGCTTGTTCATTGAAGGGAAGCCATGGAAGCCGGCAAGGCACAGTTAAGACACTGTGATGTTGGAACTACAGTGATTTGTACTTGGCAGAGAGAAAACCGAAGAGGTAAACATATTGCTGGAAAAAAAACAAACCATCAGCACAATGGAAAATCAGGCTCCTTCTCCAAGGCTTCAGCTTTAGGAATCAGTGCCACTATGGGCTGGGCTGTTGTTTGCCTTAATGAAGGACTTTAGAGGGGCTGAAGTCACCACTTGGATACAGCCAGCCAGGGCAAACCCTGCCTCTACAGGACAAACTGGCTGATTAGGGCAGCCCTGGAGAATAACCTTCTGTAGCAAACACTGCCATTTGGATGAGAAGAAAGTTCTAAACCCCAACAGCTGTGATGATGAATGATCCTTCCATACTCTTTGGAAGGTGCGGAGACATTAACCTTGTACCTTGGCCAAACATCATCATATTATATTTTCCTTCCTTAAATCTGCCCTCTCTGCCACCAGCAAGAGCAGGTGGACAATACAGGTTGTTTGCTTCCCAGCCCCTGAAGTCAAAGCATGGTTGTTGCCTAATGGCATTTTAAGGTGGATTAAGAGGTTATGCTTTATATCATATCATCTTAATGAGAAGGGTTCTAATTCAGTAATAGCCTTTATCTTTTACAAGATCCAAAGAAAATGTGTAACACTCACAAAATTCCTGGAGTTTCTTTTCCAGCATTATCTTCATTCACTCAACAGTTACAGAATATCTACTAGCTCTAGTTCTGGAAAGATACAAAGATGGCAAGGGAGGGTTCCTGCCTTGCCCTAAAATTAAGAATTAGAAAGGATTCTAGGCGAGGAGTATCCATGGCACAGTGGAAGCATAGAGGAAAGATGCATAGACTCTACTTAAACAAATGAAAGACTCAACATGATAAATGAAGAAAATCCCTTAATCACTAAATCACAAAATATCAACAGGACATAACCATCTTATTGTGATGAGATTTATTTTTTCAAGAAAAGTTAGATACTAAGCCATAATACAATCATATGCCAGGGACATTGATGCAGCTGATAAAGAGGAGAGAAGAGAAGCAGAGAGAAAGAGAAAGAGGAAGGGATGTAGGGAAGTCAATGGTAGTGAAGATGAATTCTCTCTGCTCAAAGGACTGGAGAGCATAGTAACACGAGCTACAAAAGAAAGAAGAGCTGGTGGTGGGGTGAGTAGGTAGAATATTTCATCAAGAAAACAAGTAAATGAGAATCAATAAAGAGGTAAATAAAGTTGAAATAGAGAAGACAGATTGTGTCAGATTATCATGGTTGTTTAATGTCAGACTAAGGAGTTTAGACTTGATTTGCCACAGTAGATTTTTATACATTTTTGAGGCGGGGAATGATGTCAACTCTGGAAAGAAGTTGAAATGGATAATTTTGGTGATCTATGTATCATCTGTAAACAAAATGCAGAAATGATTCCTAAAGAGTGAGATTCCAGGCAGCAAGAGCTCATGGAAATTCAAGGATATAAAGATGAAAGCCTGGAAAGCATAATAGGGAAGAGGGCTTGGTAACGACAGGCCTGTCATGTGACCTCTGCAGGTGCTGATGACTGTCAATTTCTCAGAATGTCATTTTCACATCTGTACAATGGGGATAACAGTAAAGCTTATCACACAGGCTAAGAGAATTAAATTAGGCAACGTGGGTAAAGCACTTTGTTAGTTCTCATCCATCAACTGTGAGTACCTAGGAAATGCTTCCCAGGTGGCCTGGCAGTCAAGAATCCACCTGCCAATCCACCAGGAGACATGGGTTCGATCCCTGGGTCAGGAAGATCCCCTGGAGAAGGAAATGGCAACCCACTCCAGTATCCTTGCTGGGGAAGTCCCATGGACAGTGAGCCTGGAGGGCTACAGTCCATGGGGTCACAAAGAGTCGGACATGACTGAGTGGCTAAAACAAACCACCACCTAGGAAATATGCACTGCTTTTGATGTGGGGATAGTTGTTGCTACCTTTGAAACACGGAAGAAGGGTTTCATGAAGCTTACCGGAGTGGAAGCATTAACAGGATAGTGTGCCTAATTGAAATAACTCATTCAAGTTCACTTCACAGGTACCGTGAACGACCTAGGACTGCAGACCAGGGTCAGGGCACAAAGGGGCATCAACGGAAGCCACGACAAACTCGGCCTTCAGCCTAGTGTCAGGCTTCCAGAACTGTCCATGAAGCATCAAGTGCACTGCCTGCTCATCAGAAGTACCAGTTAATTCGTGGGAACATTGAAACACTATGTTTGGCTCTAGAGATCGGATTTGTCATCATGCAAACTTGGTGCATGGCTAAAGAATGCTTTGAAAGGAGGCAAAGTAATGAAGGAATCAAATGCAAGGGCTTTGAAGTTAAAGTATTACCAGGTTCCCCAGCTTATACTCAATTAGGTTGCCACATGCCATTGATGTGATATTTCATTATACTTAACTTGCATTATGGAGGGTTTCTGAAATGGAGGGAAAAGAGAGAAAATGAATTTAAACATCCCAACTTACGTTCATAAATAATTTTATTCCTTTAGTTTAAGGATTCATAGGATTCATAAGTTTAAGTTTCATAGGTGATTGTATTAACAATGCAAGAAATAAATTTCCACTATCAAATTTCGCTAGTCAATAGTCAAACTGCCCCCTTGAGTTTCAGCTCCTGAAGGTAGTAATTCACTCAGTTCTTTAACTACACAGCTCTGAATGATGATAAAAATCCAGAACTAGTGTCAGTGAATTTTCTTTAGCAAGTAGTAAAAAGAATGAGGAGATAGAACTTCACTGAGAGCATTCTTCTCAAAGAAATTTTGAATATATTGTAATTTATAGAATAAATATAGACTAAAATGAAGTTATAATAAAAATATTTCAACATATGACTATTTGGGATAACAGTACTGTAAGACAGAGAAGTGGTGTAGAACTTATACCTGTACAAGAAGTAACTGTGAATCTGACAGTTTTGAAGGTAAATTTATACAGAGGTGATCTTTTTTTGACTATGAAAATCAGTAAACAGAAACATCATTTAAAATAGGGTCAGGAGACCAGAAGGGGAAACTCTCATGCCCTACCACTTGATGTCAATTGGCTTTACTAACAGTAAGAAGGTTACTAATTTACTACCCAGCAAAAGGAAAGAGGACTTTCTTCTTGTCTGGCAACAGGGTAGCCTACCGGGAGCCAGCATATTGCATATTGAGTGCATATTGCATATTGCATATTGAGTGCAGCACTTTCCACAGCATCATCTTTCAGGATCTGGAATAGCTCAACTGGAATTCTATCACTGCCGGGAGCCAGCATGAGGAACTCCGCCCGTGGCAAAGGTCATGAGGAAGGAGGCTCGGCATACGCAAAGGCGGGATCGAGCCTCAGGAGTCTCCCTGGAAATTCTCGAGCATCTACCCCCAAAACCAGAGTCTGCCTACTTTCTGCTTTGTGCTTTCATCTACACCTGTGACTTTATGGGGAGCTGTCCCCCACTACCTCTCTCTGAAAAAAGAGTTAATAATTCCTGGGTGTGACAGTGTGTCAACCTACAAACTCCTTTGGAAATCCTCTAGCCTGCCTGAATAGGTTTTTCTGGCCACATGTGATTGTTCAGAGCCTCCCAACTGTGAGAAGCAGGAGATGTTCTAAACTGTCCAAACACAGATTCCTTTGAGTAGTTAAAAGATTGATTAGAAATTATATTGGTGAAGGGTTTTTCACTTATTGGGCCAATGTTTGCTGCTAAGTCTCCATACCCCTTACCTACTGTGTCCTTGGCAGTGTATTGATTGATATAATAGGTGTATAGAAATGTAAGTAGTAGCCTCAATGTTTGTAACCTTGGGACCCTTGAGTTAATTCTTTTCTTGATTGAGCCCACCTCACCTTTGCCCTATAGGAATGCAGCTTTGTCCAATGCTTTTTTGGAGGCTGGCGCCTGACTTTGGAATAATCACCTTTAGAGAAAAATAAGTTTCTTAAAATGTTAACAGGCCTCTGGGCCAGAAGATGATGCAAATCACCTAAACTTTTGCATATGCTAAGTTTGCAGGAAGAAAGCCTGGCTTACTGTGTGACTCTACCCCTTCCCCCATTATCCTCTATGCATAATTTAAGGTATAAAAACTACTTTGGAAAATAAAGTGCGGGCCTTGTTCACCGAAACTTGGTCTCCCCATGTCGCTCTCTCTCTCAAATTCTGGCTGAGTCTCCATCTGGAGCGCGGAACCCGCCACGCTTACTAATTATGCCTGGGCTTCTAAGATCCGACTGGGGAGGCCTCCCAGTGTCTCCTCTCCTTCGGGAGAACGGAAGGACGCCTGCGGCCTACGTAAGTGGTGCAAACTTCTTGTCTTGAAGTTTTATTGGTCTCCCGCGTAAACCAAGCTATTATTCAGCCTCTTTTCTCTACTGAATTTTCCTACTGAGCTATCCTTATTCTATTACTCTTTATATCTTTGATAAATATTTAAATAAATAGGTTGCCTACGCCGTCTCTCCTTTGAATACCCTGGATCAGCCAGGGCTGGACCCCGGCAGTAGCCAGTGAGAGACTGTCACCACTCAGCCAATGAAAAGCCACTATACTCTGAATTTCCAGTTTCCCCCAATGGACTATTTGTTTATAACTGCCCCCCATCTCCTTTATAAAAGACTATTTCTTTCTCTTTTTTGTTCTGCTGATTTCCCTGTAGTTCACCATTGATGGCATGTTCTGATTTGCAATTCTCTGCTGTTTCCAAAAAACGTAAAAAAAAAAAAAATTGGCTGTTTTATTGTTTTACAGTAACAACTCAACATAAACAGTATCATTTTCTGAAATGGAAAACAACTGTTAGTTAAGCTCTTAACCAAATCAAAAAAAAATTTCCCCTCAATATACATGGCAGTTTATGGCAGTTTCAGGTACTCTTAAAAAATTGAGTGCATTAAAAACCATAAAAAATATGGTGTGCATGTGTTTGTAAAATAAATTTATAATCTAACTCAGTCATTAGGAATAGGATTTTCACCCCCATGAATGTCCTGGGGAATATCACAAAGTCATGACAGATACAACCCTGGCTATCTACATAATTTTTACAGCACCTCCTGACTTTCTGGTTCCTGAGAACCAGAAATATACCCCTAAATTTCCAAAACCCTTTTTGGAAAGGAATACCATTAAGGAATACCCATTAAGAACCAATTAGAGAAAGAGAGTAGAGGACATGCTAGAAAGAAAGAATATTTGATGTTTGTTCAGGTTTGGGTTTTTTCTTTTTTATTTTTTTTTCCCTATGTATATGTACTTGCTTTTGGGAAATTAAACTCTGGAACTTATTTTTGCATGCTGAGGTCATAGGATACACTGAAAAGCTCTTAAAATATAACTCACTTATTAAGGATCAACTGCACAAAAACCCTTGCTTGGTTAATCAGGCTTACGCTTTTGATACTCTGCTTTTAAAAGAGAAAGGCAAATCAATAAGACAGATAAAGGAATTAATAAGGGAATTAACAAGTAACTTCCCTGGCATACACATGAAAAGTATTTTTCATTGTTTTATTTACTCAATTAAAAAAAAAAAAAAACTTTTTAGTTTATATTGGGGTATAGCCAGTTAACAATGTTGTGACAGCTTCAGGTGGACAGCACAGGGACTCGGCCATACATATCCATGTATCCATTCTCCCCCAAACTGCCCTCCCATCCAGGCCACCACATAACGTTGATCAGAGCTCCCTGTGCTATACAGTAGGTTCTGGTTGGTTATCCATTTTAAATATAGCAGAGTTAATGTACTCAATTTTTGAGTGATGTTTTCAACAACTCCCTTTTTCTCTATGTTTTTATTACAATGCAAACAAATGTTTAGAATGATAAGGCCAAAGCACTCTCCGCCAGAGATTCTTAACCTGGGGGCCTAGTATCAGAGGCTTAAAGGTGGGCTGCAGGGGTCTACAAACTGGACGCACAGCTGTGTGTATGTTTGTCTTTCTTGATAATTTATCTTATCCACAGCTCTTATTATATTCTCAAAACAGTTTGTCAAAAAGATGTATAACAAAGCAAACGATGTTCCACATTTTTCAGCCATTAAAATGAAATTTAACTCAATATTTTTTCTTCATAAAACAGTGAAGTAGCTTAGCCATGTCTAGAATGATTTTTCACCACAAAGGTTAAAAGAAACAGGGAATTCAGTGTGACACTCAATAAAGCAGAAGATTAACTGGAACACTCCAGTAAATTGAGGTTTTGTAATTTACCTTACAAAGGTAAGGTAAAAAACAAGAAACAAAACTTCCCAGTTAAATGATCGATCCATGCGGATTCCCTAAGGGAGTTCCTGATAATAAATCACCCCTTAAGTCCCAAGATTTTTCATGCATCCAATGTGAGGTTGTAGGCAGTTATCACTGGGTTGAGTTAAAATGCATTAACTTCATGTAGATAATTCACTGAATAGAAACAAAAGACATTAAGCACAACTGATTTAGAAAATGAATCTCCTTTAAAATGAGGAGAGAAAAGGCCCAAGAAGAGAGAAGACTACGAGAAATTTGTGGGGAAAGCACTGTGTGTGTATCAGTTCATTATAAGGCTCTGGAATTAGGTAGCTTGATATCAAAGCTCAAAGTCACCGAACAAGACACGATTTTTAGCTTTACCCTCTCTGTATCTTGGGTTTTCCTTGGTGGCTCAGACAGTAAAGAGTCTGCCTGCAATGCAGGAGACCTGGGTTCAATCCCTGGGTTGGGAAAATCCCCTGGAGAAGAAAATGGCAACCCAGTATTGTTACCTGGAGAATGCTATGGACAGAGGAGCCTGACGGGCTACAATCCAGGGGTTGCAAAAGGTAGGACACTACTGAGTGACTGACTTTCACTTTTCACTTTCAGGCTAACTCTACATTTCCCAGACGTCCTGGTGCACGAGGCATGCTGGGCAATGGGATATGAGTATAATCTAAACCAAATTCTTCACAGCAGGCTGTCAGCCCCCTATTTTCTCTTTGGTTAGGGATGTTCCTTTTGTCCTTTTTTCTCAGGGATGGGACATGAGTGAGTATGATGAGCCAGTTTCCAGCCTGCAGAGAAGAGACACCTTGAAGGAGGATGACGCAACACCACAGAAAGTATTTGTGTGCCTGGAAAACGCTGGCAAAGACAGATGCCCTAACTCCCTGCACTACTCACCATCTTGGATGTTTATGTCAAAGAGAAATGGTTTGTCTTGTTTAGAGCCATCAGGGACTTTCCTGGAAGTCCAGTAGTTAAGAAATCATGCTTCCATACAGGGGACACGGGTTCGATCCCAGTTGGGGAACTAAGATCCCACATGCCATGTGCGGCCACCCCGCCCCCCCCCAAAAAAAAGGAGAAAAAGTAACACTAAAAACAAAATAAAGCTATCATTCCAGGCTCTTTTAAAGCATCTAAATAAATAGCTAGCTATTACAATATCTAGAGTACCTAAAATGATGCTGCTGCTGCTGCTAAGTCGCTTCATTTGTGTCCGACTCTGTGCAACCCCATAGACGGCAGCCCACCAGGCTCCTCTGTCCCTGGGATTCTCCAGGCAAGAATACTGGAGTGGGTTGCCATTTCCTTCTCCAATGCATGGAAGTGAAAAGTGAAAGTGAAGTCGCTCATCCGTGTCTGACTCTTAGTGACCCCATGGACTGCAGCCCACCAGGCTCCTCTGTCCATGGGATTTTCCAGGCAAGAGTACTGGAGTGGGATGCCATTGCCTTCTCCTAAAATGGTGCTACCACATAGCAAAGGTTCAACAAATGACAGTGACTCTGTTTCACAGGGGGCATATAACCACGACCCATTTCCCAGGTCTACTCTGAGGAAAGCTACTTTATAATGAGGATAGTTAACAGAACCAAAGCAAGGATATGGGTAGATGGGATCAAGTAGTTTTGAGAACTACACTGGTTAGAAAAAAATGAGCTCCTCTATTGATGAATTTCCAAGTCTTAAATATTCTATTGTTAGGATTCCTCTTAAGAGAAAGAGTGTATAAGGCTTCCTAAACTTGTCAGACCCACAGCACCTTTTTTCAAGAAGCATATTGTAAAGACAATGCTCTGTGGACATGTTTTGGGGAAACAATTTACTGGAGAATGAATTTCAAAAATTCTCAATGAACCAGACTAAGATTATTCTGAAAGAACATCCTACGCTTATAATATGGCATGAGTATGCAGAAGAACACTAATTCATATTTAAGTAAAAGCTATACTTCTATATTCTTCATACTGTCTTCAAAAATAAGTCTAGTGAGTCACTAAACAGAGTAAATTTTGAGTCCATCATGAATTTCAAAACCAAATCGTTATTATAGTATTTCCTGAGTAACCACAGTGTTAGAGAACCAAGAATCAAGGAAGAAGAAGGAAAAGGAGGCTTGGATACAATCATGACTACTTTGATTTTGATGGAGAGCATTTCTGATATCTGGATATAGTTTTCGATCCAAACCATTCCAGGCAGATGAATTAATAAGCACATGTTTGGAAAAAGAATGCCTGGAAAGTAAATTCAAAAACAACAAAACCACAAGAGGAAAAGAAGCATGAAGTCAATTATGGCTAACAAATCAAGCTGACCACAAATTCCTATATTAATAAGAATGTCATGTGCATATCACGAGGGATCTCCCTTAGAGACATTCTGATAGCTAAATAATGCATTTTGGTGATTTCACAGTTATATTAAGTCCATAGGGTTTAGCTAGGATCCCATCTTCAAGAGATAAGACAAACGGCACTTAAAACGTAGAACAAATTATAAAATACAGTTCTATGAACTTGGATAAAATTGATAGACTAGCAAGCTAGAAGAACATGCTTTAATTGTCTTTCCCCCCTCCCATTTTTATACAAATTTGAGGAAAGAGAGGAGGTATTTAAAGTAAGATTCCCTCCTCAACATTTGAAGATGAATGTATGTTTTTATGAGCCAGCTGTAGAAGGGAAAGCAAAGATTCTCTCTGACAGGCACGTAAGAATAAACACTAACAGTTGAATAAAGGTGAGCCAATTAAACCACTTACTCATGCCTAATATAGTTCTGGATGGTCCAAGCACCTGGCTTGGGATAAACATTTACTTTCTGCAGCATGATATTTAATCAGCTCATCAGATGGTGGAAGGTTCCATCCAGAAGGGCGATTCTCTCTGACCTTACTCTTAATTGGAAACACTGTTTAGGGTCCTGCTTCCCCCAGTACCTCCTCAGTGTGTATCACTCTCATATATGAATCCCATTAGACCCTCTAACTCAGCACTCCCTTCAGGGCGAGGGTGACAGACTCAGGGATTTCCAAGCTTTCCTGGGATTTCCTGCCAGGTGCTGAAGGAGGAAAGGCAATTTTAGGATGGAGAGGAGGAAACGAACATAGACAGGGACCCAGCGGCAACACTAGGACCCCTCACTTTTAATTCGGGAGGGGATGAGTGGAAAATTATCCCCGTTTGGACAGTTTGGAAAAGTAGTTAAGTGATGTGTCTGAAATAGTTGGGGGTAATAAAATACATTCCATGAATTAATATGATCCCTCTGAACACTATAACATCAAGAAACGTGAAAGGTAGCAACTAGAAGGGATTTTCAAAGATCCAGAGAAATGCCTTTATTTTATGGTTGAGAAGATGACCTTACAGAGGGGTTGATTTGCCCAACCAATCAGGTAAATTGATTAATGGTAAAATTAGAACACCATCCTTGGACCGAGTAGAGGTTAAGACCATTGACTGTACCGTCAAGAATGTCTTGTTCAAATCGTGGCTCTATGACTATTTCAGAGAAGGCGATGGCACCCCAGTCCGGTACTCTTGCCTGGAAAGTCCCATGGACACAGGAGCCTGGTAGGCTGCAGTCCATGGTGTCGCTAAGAGTCGGACACGACTGAGCGACCTCACTTTCACTTTTCACTTTCATGCATTGGAAAAGGAAATGGCAACCCACTCCAATGTTCTTGCCTGGAGAATCCTAGGGATGGGGGAGCCTGGTGGGCTGCCATCCATGGGGTCGCACAGAGTCGGACACAACTGAAGTGACTTAGCAGCAATGACTATTTGGCTGTGTGAATTAGGGCAAGTTATTTGCCTTAACTATGTACCTCCTTAGCGAGGAAATGAGAGTAACAATAGTACCCACCTGACAGGGTTATTGTGAGGTTCAAATGAGCTTATATGTGTCAAGTATTGGGTTGGCCAAAAAGTTCGTTCAGGAGCGCCTGTACCATCTTACAGACAAGCCCGAACAACGTTTCTGGCCAACCCAATACTTAGTACAGCTTCTGGCACAACGTAAGTCCTATGTAAATGTTAACCATTTCTGCTCTTTTCTCTGTCACCTGACTTTTGCAAACACTCTTATCATGCAGTGGTAGAAACAGGCATTTCTCTTGCCAAAACATACACCCCAAACCATACCTATCTGAGGATCCTTGCCTGCCGTGCGGTCAAACAGGTGTGAGAGCTTGGAAGGCTGCCCTCAACCCCAGAGGGAGCTCTGCTGAGGTCTGGGAGGAGGTTATGAAGCAGAAAAGTCCATCATTTCGCTACTACTCAGCTCCCTTGTTCTCTGAAGTTGGATGGATTTCAAGACTGGTTGGGAACTTGAGTTTCTTTGCCTGATGAAATAGATAGGAACTCGACAAGGGGCCAAAAATTCTTCTGCTATGACTTTTCCCATCATGACCAACCTGGAGCTTTAACAGCAGGCATTTACAGCCGTGGTGGCAAAATAAAGGAACCTGTGGCTTTCAGATCTCCCATCAGCAAGTGCTGGTGGGTGGATAATATTTGTTATTTCTGAATCTCATGGCCATCTGGAAGCACCATTATCTTTGTAGAGTCCTTGGATATCTCTGGAAAACAGGAATGCCAGAGACCTAAATGGCATTTTTACTAATTTGCTGACCAGGAAGTTGTTTATTCCATCACTTTCTCCCCACTCCCAATTTTCTAGGTGACATTTGCCCATATTAAAGAAGGCAGCTGTAGGGAGACAGATTTGCAGTGAATCACAGACAAATAAAATGTTATCTTAAAATTGTTTCTGTTCTTTGAACCTGGTTGGCTTCACTTCCAGCCAAGCGTGGTGACTCAGGCTGGGCTTGGCTACGAGAAATCAAACAGATACAAGTAAATGCTTTGACCGTTTCAGAACAGGCTGGCCCAACTCTGTGGAACTATCCTGATGAGCCAAAGTCAAATGAAACAGTAAAGTCTTTGGGTCCTGTCTGACTAGGCTGTGTTTATATGGCATGATGTGGATAGCAAAAAGAGTTGCTACAATTTGTTGAGTGCTAATTAGGTGCCAGATAATCACAGACCATTGACTTTTTTTTTTTTTTTTATTTCAGCTGATAGAAAGTAATAGAGTTTTATTACATTATGAACTGGTGCACACTACACACACACACACACACACACGAAGCATTAGTTGCTCAGTTGTGTCCAACTCTGCAATCCCATAAACTGTAGCACACCAGGCTCCTCTATCCATGGGATTCTCCAGGCAAGAATACTGGAGTGGGTTGCCATTTCCTTCTCCGGGGGGCCTTCCTGACCCAGGGATTGAATCTGGGTCTCCTGCACTGCAGGGAATATTCCCTGGAGGAGGGCATGGCAACCCACCCCAGTATTCTTGCTTGGAGAATCCCATGGACAGGGGAGCCTAGTGGGCTACAGTCCATAGGATCGCAAAGAGTCGGACATGACTGAAGTGACTTGGCTCTCCTGAACTGCAGGCAGATTCCTGACCATCTGAACCACCAAGGAAGCCCAACATACACATACAGACAACTAAAAAGTTTTATGAAACATTACTTACCCTAATCACATACAATGCACTGCCGTGTTTTCTATTCAATGTTATTTTGGGGTTCTAAAATGCCATTTTGACCCATTAGATTGATTTTATGACGCACGAATGGATTGCCACCTATGGTTGAAAAACACTGCCTTAGACCAACTTATAGGCTCCCCTGGTGGCTCAGATGTTAAAGAATCTGCCTGCAATGGGGTTGTAAGGAGTCGGATATGACTTAGAGACAGAGCACACAGACCAATGAATTCCTTGTAAGAACCTCACAAGGCAGATATGTGTATCAGATTCCATGTGAGATAGCTCAGGAGAACACTGAATAAGGGGAACCAGTTAGAAGAGCTTAGAAGAACTGAAATGCCAAGCAGGGTACAGGCAGTAGTAGGAAGAAGCTATCTTTAGGGAGGCTGGAGAAACTGTGGGAAAAGATGCTATTATCAAAGCACAGAAGAGGGGCCACCTGCAGAGACCTGGGACAGCGGATTGTGTAACAGGAAGTGGGGTCAGGGAAAGAATGACCCCAGAAGGTGAGCTGGTCTGGGGTGGCTGGAGCGAGAAGAGGAGGTTCAGCCACTTGGAGATGCATCCGAGAAGTTAAAAGACAAGGGGAGAAAGAGAAAGAAAGAATGAACTTGACTTCTCCCAATTTCCAATCTCCTGTCATTTCTTCCCATTGCTCAAACCTACTTAGCAGCCAGTGGGAATGTAGTTTTCAGGGATCAGCTCTGAGATGCAGACATACACAGGGGGAGCATCTTATATCCAGCAGACAAATGGCCTGCACATCTAGGGGGTGTTGTGGAGATATAACCTGTTATATCACACAAACTCTAAAGGGCTCAGGCTCTCATTGAATCCTCTGCTATCACCATCCTGAAATTCAAAATATTGTTTGAACAGAGTCCTGCATGTTCATTTTGCAGTGGGCCTGTCGACCGTGAGACCCTTCTAGCACACAGCATGGTTATTGCAACTGTACAGATGAGAAGACCATGGCTCAAAGATTTCATTCAGTTTACTGGGGGTTTCGGGGCTTCCCTGGTGGCTCAAATGGTAAAGAATATGCCTGCAATACAGAAGACCTGGGTTCAACCTCTGGGTCAGGAAGATCCGCTGGAGAAGGGAATGGCTACCCACTCCAGTATTCTTGCTTGGAGAATTCCAAGGACAGAGGAGCCTGGTAAGCTACAATCCATGGGGTCACAAAGAGTTGGACATGACTGAGCAACTTACACACACACACACTGGGAGTTTTATAAAAGTGAGTAAAGTGAAATTTGAAGCCAGCCTCGTATATTTGAGACCAAAGTTCACACTATTTCTAGTAAGCCAAAGGTCAATTCCATCTCCCAGAACAGTATTAGAAAGTAGAGGGCGAATCATGCAGGTAAACCTCTTCCAGCTCAGGAAAGGACTCACATTTTCTGCCACTGCAATCCAGAGGATAATTCTTGCTATTCCCTCTGGCCACCACAATTCCAAATAAACATTAACTCAGCCTTTGGGGGCTTGTTAAGAGCAGCTGAAAAGATGTAAAAGTATGTAAATAGGATTTATCCTGTTTCTCTGCTGAAGAAGCAGCGCAATTCACAATGGAGAAATTCAGCATTCTTTTTTTCCTTCAAAATTTGCCTTATAAGAGAGATGTAAAGGAAAAAATATATGCAGACTTGACTTCAGTGGCCAATTCCCTTCCCAACCCTTACTAAGAAATGAATTGAAACTGTAGGTGCCAACTTTTCTTCCAAATAGCAGCCAACTCTCTCCCCTTATTCCTTTGTCCTCTGTCAAAATTTAGACGTTAGGTTTTCCCACAATAAAATCTTCTTAGCCTCACTTTCTGATGTGATCCTGGTCTTACTAACAGCTACACCAGGAATTCAGCCAAACAAATTTGGCAGGAGTCAGCTCACGGGGAATATTAATTAATACAAAGAAGCCCTAATGCAATTAGTGTAAATTCTCTATCTTAATATTGCAGTGATCATTCACTGTTAGTTCAGAAACCTCATATGGTCTTTGCCTTTTGTACATCTTGTGCGATTTGAGGCAGAGTTGAATGCTACAGTATTTGACACAACAATATATTATTATTGTTCAGCATCATGTCACAAAATAAATTATCTCGAGTTAGTCATCATTATCACCTTCCAGCCCCCTATCCCCTGCTCCAGCATTCCCTCTCTACAGGGTTCCATGCAATCTGAGCATACAAGAAAAGCCTAGTTATCAGAGGTTCATCCACAGAGTGATAAAGCTCAAGCCAACCTCTGCAATCAATTCTACACCCATTCTAGACAGATAAGAAATGTGATGCCCAGAGAGATGTAGAGACAGGTCCTGGGGCTTCTGGCCTAATTAGAATGTAAAGATGATCTGAGGCAAACCTACCACTATTTCATATTCTTTTCCTGGGATAAGCTCAATTTCTCATTCCCCAGGTACAGTTTCATAACAGTCTATTGAATATTCACTCACTAAACATGTGTTGAATATCTACTATGTACCAGGCAGGCAAAATACTGAAGACTTAAAAATTAATAAGACACAACCTCTACTTGAAAAAGCATGGAGTCGTGAGAAGTCTTGGACAATTTTCTCACCATATAACTGTAATTCATATCTGAGGCTATGACATGAAGCAGGGAAAGAATGACTAAGTCTTATAAAAGGCAGAGCAAAAACTTAACAGAGGAGGTTATCTCTCGAGTACTGACAATATAGACCAGAGTCATCCATAAAATTATCATCACTAGTAGCAGTAAGATCGCTCAGCTAAAACAGAGATAACTACTTTAAGAATATAGACCTGAAGTCTATTTGTCAATTTGTCAACTTCTGGTTTGGGAAAATGATGGTATCAGATTTAGAACTGCCCAGGTACTGAGACGATCATTTACTTTACTCTGAAGTGCTTGAATTTCTACAAGCACAAAATTTCAAGTTTGTAATTGTAAGAATCACCTGGAGGGAAGAATAAGCATCTCCAGATAGACATGCTTCTCAGTATTTGTAAAATCAGACAAGTTTGGGGAAAACAGCATTATTCTATTTCATCCAGGTCTTATTGAGAAAGACTTTCACACTTTGGGGCTTCCCTGGTAGCTTAGATGGTAAGGAATCCGCCTGCAATGCAGGAGACCTGGGTTCAATCCCTGGGTCGGGAAGATCCCCTGGAGGAGGGCATGGCAACCCACTCCAGTATCCTTGCCTGGAGAATCCTATGGACAGAGGAGCCTGGGAGGCTACAGTACATGGGGTCACATAGAGTCAGACACTACTGAGTGACTAACACTTTCATTTTTTTCACTTCACTTTTATACTTTCGGGGAGTGATTATGGGGACTGTGGGAAAAGACAAAAGCCATCTATCTGTAAGGGATTCGGGATCACTTGCGTTTTGGGTTCAGTTCCAGAGGGATCAATTGACAAGGAGCTACCAGAGACACCATTGAAACTGACATCAGTCCCATAAATCAAAGAGACCCTATAAGATCACACTGACACAGAGCTTCAGACAAGAGGGATGTTTAAAAGGGAGCATGCCCTTGCTCAGGGTCATCATTAGAAAAAAGGAAGGAGGGATTCTTACTTTATATTCTTTAGTACACAAAAGAGCAAAGCTCTCCTTTACAAAGTACTTCCTTTAGGAGATGAATCAGAAGAAAATATGACCTGGTGATTTCAATCACTCTCTGTGTTCATTTTTCCCCCCCTCTTCTCATGTCTTCCTCAATTGCCACTTTTATAAACCATCGCTGGCTTCTCTGCTTTCCTTCTCTTTCCCCCCTCCTCTCTCTTCCTTTGACCTTCTCTCTGCCCTTCCTTCTGACACTTTTTCTAGCCTCTCCTTTCACCCTTGAGCCTTTGAATTTCTCCAATCTTCCCCCCTTTCTGGAATGACATTCATTCCCCACCCCCATCCCCAACACCCCTGTCATCCTCCCTTTCCCGTCTCTTTCCTCTCATTTTCTAGATCCAAGGGTCTTGCTTAGCTTTCCTTCTGTTTTCCTTCCCACTGAGATATATATGCTCTTCAGAAATTTTAGCAAGTTTTATTTTTTTTAATGTAACAATAAAATAGCTACTGTTTACTCAGCACCTGTTATGTTGCAAATAACTGTATGGAATTTGCAGGTGTTAGTCCCTTTAATCCTTTTAATAGCTCTCTGATACAGAGTAGTCTGGTTTCCCTAGTGGCTCAGACAGTAAAGTATCTTGCCTACAATTCAAGAGACTGGGGTTCGATCCCTGGGTCAGGAAGATCCTCTGGAGAAGGGGTGGCAAGCCACTCCAGTAGTAACCCACTCTTATATTCTTGCCTGGGAAATCCAATGGACAGAAGAGCCTGGCAGGCTGCAGTCCACGGAGTCACAGAGAGTCAGACAAGACTGAGAAGCTAACATAAACAACAGTCAGTTCCATGGTACAGAGGAAGCAGCCAAGGCTCAGAAAAGCTGACTAATTTACCCAAAGCGCCATACATAGAGAAGACATTTAGTCATGTTTAATACCAGAGTCACCCAAAGTCACCGAGGTTTTGGGTCAATCCAGTAGTGGAGATTATAGCTAATAAACAAGGTAAAATATAAACTCATTGTTCTTTATGCTTGAATGATTTGGTGATTCGTAGCTTAAGTCATATCACTTATATCCACAAATATTATTGGTCTCAACTGTTACTGAACACAGAACTTTTCATTTCCTCTTGAGCTTTTTGGTGTTAACGAGAATTCTGTAGGGACTTTATCTAGGGAACATAAATAGATATAACTATGGTTTCCTGGATGTAATACTTCAAGTGCATTTGGCTTGATGGTGATTGTAATTTGGACCAGCAGAGGAACTGACTGCATAGGTCTGGTTAGAATTCATTCTACAGTAGAAACAATAAAGAACTAGGGAGAAACAGAATATTTGGTTTCTCATCTCAATTTGACTACCTACCAGCTGAGTGACCCTGGGCCTGAATTTCCTCATTGGTAAAACCAAACTATTAGACTAGATGGTCTCAAAAGTCCCTTCTATCAATACTTCAGCTTCTCTGGTAGCTCATCTGGTAAAGAATCCTCCTGCTATGTGGGAAACCTGGGTTAAATTCCTGGGTTGGGAAGATCCCCTGGAGAGGAGATTGGCTACCCACTCCAATATTCTTGGGCTTCCCTGGTGGCTCAGATGGTAAGGAATCTGCCTGCAATGTGGGAGACTTGGGTTTGATTCCTGGGTTGGGAAGATTCCCTGGAAGAGGGCATGGCAACCCACTCTAGTAGTCTTGCCTGGAAAATCCTCATGGACAGAGGAGCCAATCTATATTTTTTACTTATTTTTTAAATTCAGTCTATGTTTTAATACTTTTCCTATACCCCCAAATCAACCTGTTCCGGCAACTGAACTCTGCATGTGCCCAAGGACCGTCATGAGCCAGCATCCTTCTACCTTAACAGGGCACTTTAGGAATGAGATAGAGAAGGAATGGTTGTATATTTTGTGCATGGGTGGAAAGATTTTTGGGCTTCCACCCCACTGTTCACTCCACTAAGCTCCAGCCTTCCTAATATAATTAGTTGAGAAAATATAAAGCTGTTATCAAGGCAACTGACAGACACTCAAGTATGATTTTCACTCTGATTCATGGAGGATGTTTTAATTACACCTAAGATGCTACAGTAGGAATTAAACTGTATTTAATAAACAGGAAAGTAATAGATGTTCCATGACTGCAGGTATAGAACAGTCTTTTGGACTCTATGGGAGAGGGAGAGGGTGGGATGATTTGGGAGAATGGCATTGAAATATGTATAATATCATATATGAAACGAGTCGCCAGTCCAGGTTCGATGCACGATACTGGATGCTTGGGGCTGGTGCACTGGGACGACCCAGAGGGATGGTATGGGGAGGGAGGAGGGAGGAGGGTTCAGGATGGGGAACACATGTATACCTGTGGCAGATTCATTTTGATATATGGCAAAACCAATACAATATTGTAAAGTTAAAGAAAATAAAATTTAAAAAAAAAAGACGCTATTGTCTTCTGGGGTCCGTGTTAGTTTTTTATTGCTTCTGTGACAAATTATCACAAGCTTATTGCCTTAAAACAACATACATTTATTATCTTACAGTTGTATAGAAGTCTGGAATGGGTCTCACAAGACTAAAACAGGATCTTCTCAGAGTTGCATTCTTGTCTGGAAACGCGAGTGAATCTGATTACTTGCCTGTTTCGGCTTCTAGAAGATGGAAGCATTCCTTGGCTAATGAATGAAATTCCTTCCTCCATTTTCAAAAGCAGTAATAATGACTTGAGTCCTTCTCCAGCCTCATCAGTCCCACCTCTTCTATCTCTATCTTCTACTTTTAAGGAAACTTATGATTAATTTAGACCCACTTGGAAAATCAAGAATAATCTCTGTGTTTTAAGATCAATTGATTAGTAGCCTTAATTCCATCTGAAACCTAATTCCCCTTTGCCATGTGGTATAACATATCATTTACAGGTTTCAGGGATTAGGGCACAGGCGTCTTTGGAACATCATTGTTCTGCTTATTACTGCACCATCCATTTTTTTCTGGGTTTAAAAGTTTGGTATGAACGGGAGCACTTTATGAATCTACAGGGAGAGAGCATGTTAGACCTTATGCCAGCATCAATCTCCATCAAGAAGCTTTGATAATCTTGCAATGAAAGTAGATGCTCACATAGGAATGACGAGTCATTTCTTTCATTACTAAATAAGCTGACTTAGCCAATAAACTTAGAAATTAAGGATTTGTACATATTTCAAAAGAGCCTTCAGTTTATCTTTAGAGGAAAGAGATGGCTGATATATTTTACACAGTAGGGTTGTTTAAGGTTATTTGGGTACCACCTCTTAAGTGCAAAAGATTTATTCCCTTACTGAGAACATCAATCAATAGCCTGCTAAAGAACACATATTTTATCACTTACCTGCAAGAATTTTAGTATGCCACCTTATGAAATTTTTGCCATAGCACTGCCTGTGAGCATAAATAAAACTAAATAGTATTGGCATTATTCAGCATTATGAATAAGGGGACTGACTGACAAAAAAAATCAAGAATGATTAACTCTAACTCTTAATGGCTTTGGAACAGCTGGAGCCAAAAATCCATATACAAAAGTCAAAGAATGTCAATATGCTTATTTTCCCTATGAAAATTCTCCAGGAGTTCTGCTGGGTTTCTTATTGCTCTTGTCTTTCAAATGCCAACTGAGAAATAGCTGTCATTTTTATCATCATGTCAGGTCAACTGAAAGGAAATGCCAAAATGGAAAACAAATATCTAATCGCATCTAGAAAACTACTACATGTTATTTCCTTATATCCCTATAGTTGAGACTAAAAATATATCTCGATTTATTTCTACTGTAAAGTATGACATTTTCAACACAACATGTAATTAAATTCTAATCAGGCAGTTATTTTAAATGGCCTTAAAATAATATTTATAATACCAGGGGTGAATAAGGAAGAAAAAAAACACAGTTTTCATTCTTCATTTTTATGACAGAAGTCTCTGTGCCATAGAATAGCCCAACTTCAAAATTTTTTAAAAGGGCTTAAATTACATATGCATTTTCAACAACTCTAAAAACTCATTCTAGGTTTCCTTCTGCTTCTCTTTTCTATATATATATTTATTGTGAATGCATTGTTAGAGTAGTCAAATTACTAAAGAAATATCCGCAACATTAATTACATCTGAAGAAAGTTGGATAGTACATATTTGTATGAGTTCATTGTAAAAAAATAATCTAAGGCATCGATTGCCATTTTATGAGTCTTTCTTAAACAAGGTACTGTGGGTCCAGAAATGCCACCTATCATATTCACATCTTAGTCTCAAGCTGAATCCACTTGCCACAGTGCTACCTGAGCCCCCTGGGACGATCTGCCTATGTACACAGTTATATAATCAAAATACATTTCAACGGACTTCCATATGGTGACCAGTTGGTGACAAAATAAAACTGCATGTGCTTATATGCACAAGCTGTCTGGCTGTTATAAAAAGAAAATTTTGACCAATATGATTAAATCAGGATGTATGTTAAAATACAATGGTTAAATTCAAAGAACAAACTAAGTGTCCCTCCCATGAGCAAAATCTGGAAAAACAAAGGCGATACATTCAAGTTTCCACAGGCATTTACAGACCAAATATGTCTAAAGAAGTTATCCCATGGCCATATGTACACAGAACTTTTTTGTCCTTTACTTCTCAACTCTCTTTTTCTTTCTATAATTGTGTATTCTGAGAGAACAGTCGAGTTTGTCCATTTGGCAGAATTAGTAGCACATGAAGAACTGTTCTCAACAGGGGGTGAGATTTAAGTTTCTAGATGAATTTCTAGTATTTGGGAAAAAAATCCTAGATATAAAAAAAAGTAAAGCATAGAACCTATTAACCAAAGTAGCCATGTTTTATTTCATCCAAGGGTTATATCACCACAAAACTTTTGGGAAAAAATATTATTTATAATAAGTTCATAATCTGTGCATACTAATCACATATATATGTAATAAGAACAATAAGGACTGCTTTCCTTAGTAAGGTCCTCTCTCCTAGGCAGTATTTACAAGCCCTTGAAAACCCCCACAGAATAGGCTTGGGTGCCATTTTACAAATGATGAGCAACAGACTCAAGGGATTGAAGACAAGCTACTCAAGGGTTATTGTTTGGAATTCAGAATTGTCTAGTTCCAAATACTGATCTGTTCAGACCACAACAGTGAATTTATAATGCTTTTCTTCCTTTAGCAGAAGTCTTCAACACATAAAGGCAGAGCAGGTCTAAGAGAAGTTGAGGTGGGGGAGCCCAGAGCCTCAAACCTTATTCCCTGCTCACTCCCTTTGCCTTCTCCATGGCAGAATCACAGATCTTTCTAGAATCTAAGTTGTATATATATAAGGGGGGGCGCAGCTTGAAAACCTCTGTGCTACATCAACCTGCTGTCTTCTCATCTTCATCAATTTCCATCATCTCTCCCCAGAGGAGCTTCTAGAAAGAACACCAAGACGCCTCGAAGATGGATGGTGTGCCTGCTGGGCTTTCCTGCTGGGCCAGGAATTAACAAAGCACATGGATATAAAGCATGTCTGTTATTCTCCATCATCGCGCTTAGCACAATTTTTAACTGTTTATCAATGTCTTTGTTTATATTCTGGCTCCTTCTCTAGACTGTAAATTCCTGGAGGGCAGAATCAGTGTCACTTTTATTTCTGTATTCCTCAGCACCTAGCATACAAAAGTCTTTGTCAACTGCCTGAAGACTGTTAAGAGTGAATTTGAGAGCAAGAATCACTTTTTCTTCAAGTCTACTTCTGAAAAGAAAACCCTCTGAGTAGATCTAACTAACATCCAGATTCATTCTCCAAGGAAGTCAACTCAACTGCCCAATTCTAATCCAAAGTCCTCTTAAAAAGGGATAACTGAAAAGCATATTTCAAAAAAAAAAGAGGAATAAAGATAAAAAAGTACAATTCAACATACAATTCACTTCATCTGCTTCCCATAACCAGAGTGCCTCAAAAGACTACATCTGGTAGAGTGACATATTAGTATAAATTATAAAATTCAAAATCTCAGTGCAGGTTGGGAAGAGGCATACAGAATAGCTTCTAACTTCTACAGTTAATGGCGGTGGGGCGGGGGGGGGGGGAACATTTGGTGCATGTGGGTTTTCAGTTTGTTTGGTTTTAATTTTTCCTCCACATTAAACATAATTATCGTGCAACTTTTTTGACATGCTCTCAACCTTGCATTTCCCCCAACATTGCATTTATTGCTTCCTACAGGACTAATCAAATTTCTCACTTAAAACCAATGGCTGAAGAGCTCACTTCAGCTAAACTCTTTGTGAAAGTTGCTCAGTCATGTCCAACTCTTTGTGACCCCATGGACTATACAGTCCATGGAATTCTCCAGGCCAGAATACTGGAATGGGTAGCCTTTCCCTTCTCCAGGGAAGAACACAACACAATCTAGGTCACTTTTTTTTTTTTTTTTTTCATGTTTCAAATCTGCTTTAACTAAAAAAAAAAAAAAAAAAAGAAGAAGAAAGCAGTCTGCTTCCCCCAAACAAGAAAGTCTGAAAAAATCTTCTAGCTTCCTTCTTTCTAAGGAATAAGCTTTTTCTTTTTACTCTTGATCATTGTTTCCCGCGTTTTGAGCAACTTTGATTTGTGTGTGTGGACAAGAAACAAGCAGTCATAGGTGGGTATCTGTCTTGGAAATCTTTTCATGGAGAAAGAGAATTCCAGAAACTGAGGCCCAGGGAAAGTCTTAAGTGTGGAAAGAGGATTAAAATCACCACGTGCATTCTAGAATAAAGACAAGCCTGTTAGATGAATAAGAACAGAATTCTAAATGCTTCTGATTATTCTGTTTCTATTTATGCTGCCCTGAGTGCCCACTGAAATAAGCTGGATACATGCAGTTGCATATTCTATTTGGGTATAATTTAATAGTCAGAAACAAGATATCAGAAAAGGTCTGAAAAAAGCAGTATGTGGAATAAATACATATTTTGGTACTAATAACCAGACCTGTCCTTTGCATTGCTTATTATGCCCCTAAAAAATAAGTCATTTATAATCATGTGATCCAATTACAGATTATCCCTTGCAGTGGTAAACTCAAAATAACAAAGCAAATGATGAGTTCTTTCGGATTCTCTGAAGTTTTTATTACTAAGACTCAGCGTCACTGGGTGTCATGAATAACCAGGCAACTCTAACAACTTAAACATCACCTAACTTTGACAGTTTCTGAATCGAGTGTGTGTGTGTGTGTGTGCGTGCGCGCACGCACGCGTGCTCAGTTGCATCCAGCTCTTTGCAGCTCTATGGATTGTAGCCAGCCAGACTCCTCTGTCCATGGGATTTTTTCAGGCAAGAATACTGGAATGGATCACCATTTACTCCTCCAGGGAACCTTCCAGACCAGGGTTTGAACCTGCATCTCCTGAATCTCCTGCACTGGCAGGTGGATTCTTTACCAGTTTCTGGGTTGAATATAAACATTATCAATTATCCATCCTCTTTGGTTCTCCTTCTGTTGTTGGCCAGTTGCCTCCTGGCCTTTAGAATTTCATTAAAGTATGGGGTAAAAATCCTCAAATTTGCTTATTTCCTCATATCTAATAAATAACTGGTATTTTGGTACCTAAAACTATGAGCTGTCCTAAAAACAGACTTTTAATTTTTAATAAGTTTGCACCATATAGTGAAAAGAGCATGGCATTGAGGACCAGAGGACCATGTGGTCCGGAGGTAGGCTTGGCTGACTCTGCTAATTACTAAGCCGCATATTTAGCTGATGAGGATTTCATCTGTTTTCATCAGTTGCGAGGTTTATAACTATCAGCCTCAGGCATTATTGTGATGATCAAATCAAATGAGTTAATTATATTCAAGTGCTTTATGTATTATAAAGTGCAATACAAATGTTATTTTGAGCTTGCCACCACTTAAAAATCTTGCACACTATTCTTTGTAGGGCCACAGGAGCAAAGTGTGACAACACTGCTGGTTTTGGAATCACATGCTTTTTAGAGACCCAAGAAAGAGAAGGAGAGACACAAAGACTGTGAAGAGTGAATTTGATCTAAGCATCTCCTGGTCACAGATTCAGCCTCCACATTCCAGCTCTTGTCCTTCTCCAGATCCTTCTCTGCAACATACCTTGTCAATCTCTCCAGCCGGAGGCTCCACACCTTCTCCCTTCATTCACTTTGTTCTAACACAAACATCTACAGCAAGAGGCTATTTCTTTACACACCTATTAATATATACAGTTGAGAAATCTCTCAGTTCAGCTTCATGTTTTCTATCCATTCAGCTGAGGCTGAGCCACAATCTCCCCACTCTGTGGCACAGCTTTAAACAAGCCAAACAAATCTTGTCCTCATTCCTCATAAGCCTATGTGATGCTGCCTGGCCTGTGACTGAAATCCAGCAACTACTGTGAAGCCTTGGATTTCAGTTTCTTGCCTCCAATCTCCGACTTGCTTCATAGTCACACTTTTCCTTCCACCATGTTTTCCTCCACTCCTGTACTATTCCTACATCTTCCTTTTGGCCAACAAAGATCTGTATAGTCAAAGATATGGTTTTTCCAGTAGTCATGTATGCATGTGAGAGTTGGACCATAAAGAAGGCTGAGAGCCAAATAACATGCTTTTGAACTGTGGTGCTCGAGAAGACTCTTAAGAGTCCCTTGGACCACAAGGAAATCAAACCAGCCAATCCTATAGGAAATGAACTCTGAATATTCACTGGAAGGACTGATGTTGAAGCTGAAGCTCCAGTACTTTGGCCACCTGATGCGAAGAGCTGACTCACTGGGAAAGACCCTGATGCTGGCAAAGATTGAGGGTAGGAGGAGAAGCAGGCAACAGAGAATGAGATAGTTGGATGGTATCCCCGATCAATGGACATGATTCTGAGCAAACTCCAGGAGATAGTGAAGGACAGAGAAGCCTGGCATGCTGCAGTCCATGGGGTTGCAAAGAGTTGGACACAACTTAGCAACTGAACAACAATAAGTAGTCCATCCTGACCTAGGGTGATGACATTCATCTCCACCTTTTGTCAGATGACATTTCCCAGTTATATATCCAGGGCAAGTTCTTTGCTAGTAAGGCTAGATCTGTATAATCCAGACCCGTGTCCATGGATTGTCACTACATGCCTTAGAATACATCAGAGGATCCTGATAGTATTTAAGGATGTAATTCCCATTCCTTATTTAGAGAGTTTACAAATGTGAAACTGGGGGCTAAAAAGGTTCTACAGATACCATAGTAATGCAGAGGGTCAGTGACAGACACCTGCGAGATGAATCAGGGTTTCATCCTCTAGTCCAATGTGTTTTCATCTCATTATCTTCCTAAACAATTTTCACTTGTTTCATCCTTGCTAATTAAAACTCTTTCCCAGTTATCATTGGGCCAGATGCAAATTCGGAATAGACAGGTGAAAAGGCTTGAAAGGTGAACGGCAGAATTGTGAAAGCCAAGCCATTTAAAAGGGATCCTTCTGCCAAAACATTTTCCACTAAAAGTGGTCCATGGCACTAAATTAAAGTATTAAAAAGTCAGACAATTTAATGGAGTTATATTTCACCTAACAGAGTCAAGGCTTCAAACGTTTTCAGGAAACAACTAACAATAAACCTGATGTGCTTAACACTCTGGGATTTATTTGATCCTGTCGGAATCATTCATCACCAAGACATTATTTCTGAAGCTCTATTTAAGAGCAATGTATATCTAACAGGGGAATCCAAAGGACAAAACCAAAACATGTACTCCCGGGACACTGTGTACCAACTTCATACAGCTAGGCCCTCAGTTGGAGTGTATGAAGCGGGTGACTTTTAGTTTGATGTAGAATTTCAATGTATTACTTCCTGAAATGGTACCATTTAGATCACTGATGTGACCTCCACATTAGCAATTCCAACAGAAAGTCTTCTGTCTTCTCAATCAACATGGCCTTGACAATGAGGTGCTTTCATGATACTGTGCACTCCTGGTTTCTTGCCACCTTGTCACTACTAAGACTCAGTCTTTGCTGGTTTCTCCTTCTCTGTCAACTTTTAACACTGAAGTCCAAGAGCTTGGTTCTGAACTTTTTCATCTTCTGTATCTATGTTCTACCCAGGTGATCTCATCTAGCCAACAGACTTAAATCTATATTCCAATAACTTCCAAATATATCTCTCAAACCCTCACCTCCTCAATGAATTCCAGACTTTTCTAGTTTACATCTTTACTTGGATACAAAGTAGATATCTCAACTAAAAAAAAAAAAAAAACACTTAAAATGCAAATATTTCTAATAGCATTTCACCCTTCCAAAACACCCTACTAAATAGTCCCCAAATATTCTCTATCTCATTCTGTGCCACCACCATTTATCTAATTACTTAAGCCACAAATAGGCATTAACCTTAGTTGCATATCTTCCTTTCCTAACTATAATTATTTGATGAGTTCTGTTGACCTTAACTTCAAAATATATTCCAGATGATATAATGGCTGGATTTCCTGCAGTCATTTTGGACCATGGAATAACCTTAACAATAGAAATTACACATGATAAAGATAAAAAGGCACCAAGATTTTTTACCAAAGAGCACCATTAACAGCTCTTAACAAAGTTTTACATGAGAGAGAAATTAACTTGTTTATGTAAAAAAAAAAAAAAAGGATTTCAATTTCTCTTCTTCTTTTGCACTTACCCACTATTTCCCCTCTAAGTACAGTCTCTTACCTGCACCACTGAAATAGCCCCATCTGGTTTCCTTGCTTCTCTTGTTTCTTGTCTTCCTACAGAACAATCAGTGATCTTTTAAAACTCTAAATCAGATAATGCCACTTCATGCTTAATGCTGTCTTTTGGTCTCTGGTTGAACTTCAAATAAAATGCAAAGTTTCTACACCCTCCACTTCTACTATCCATACCACTCTGCCTTTGAACAACAGATTCTGGCTACAATGGCCTGAATTGTTCCCACCTGAGAGTCTTTGCATTTATTATTTTCTCCACCTGTAACAGTCTTCCTGGTGTTGCCTCCTCCTTATTCCTAGGGTCTCCAAGCTCAAAAGTTTTCTTCTCAGAGAGTCCTTCCATACAGAGCAAAACTAAGGTAGCCCTGAATACTTTCCATCATATTACCTTCCTATTTTCTTATATATCCATGCTGGAGTTGTATTATCTCCTTACTTGTTTACATCTTATTCCCTGAATCCAAAGTCTAGAAAAGTACCTGGACATTCCAAATGCTTACCATATTTTTGTTATGTACTGGTTAAATGAATAAAATCATTAATAGCTGGCATCCCTTCAAATTTTATAGTATTAAATATTCCATAAAGCATTTTTTAACAAGATTAAGGAGAAGCTGTCTGACGTAGAGACCCAAACAAAATTATTAAAGCATTCAGAGGGAATTGGAACAAAGATCACCACTAATCCAGCAACTGTGCTTCTAGGTATAGGCCCAAAAGAAAGTAGAAATTTGACCAGCTGTTTATATACCAATGTTCACAGCAGCATTATTCACAATAGCCAAAAGGGAGAAAGCTATCTAGACAGCTATTAATAGATGACTGGATAAACACAATGTGATCTAAACATACAATGGAATATTACTCAGCTTTAAAAGGAAATGAAACCCTGACACATGCTATAACACAGATGAACCATGAAGACATTACTGTTAAGTGAAATAAGCCCAGACACAAATGGACAAATACTGCATGATTTTATTAATATAAGGTACCTAGAACTGAGAGAGTCATTTCCTAGGCGGGTTGATAAGAAGTCCAGGGGTCCCCAAGGACAGAGGGGTCTGGGATTCTCAAGGAAGAAGAAAGGACAAACTTTTTTTCCCCTCTATATTCCTTAGGATTATATAACAATAATGTATCCTGTTTGAGGACAGTCTCTGGAAAAAACCTTCTGGCTAATTTTGTTATCTTAAAATCTAAATTATGAGAGTAGGTCTAGTGAGGTCTTTACAACCTCCAGACATTCTTTTGATTCATTGTAATAACTAGTTGGAGAGTATATAACTCCATTGCTAACACTAGCAAGGGGGTGCTCTTTCTGCCCTCTTCTGATGTCTATGTCAGAAGCTTTCTCTGTCCCTTTTATACTTTAATAAAACTCTCTTGCACAAAAGCTCTGAGTGAGCAAGCCTCGGCTCTGGCCCCGGATTGAATTCTTCTCCTCCGGAGGCCAAGAATCCCGGCATCTTTTCGTGGTTCAGCAACAACATTTCAGAACAGGCAAATCCATAGAGATAGAAAGAAAACAGTGGTTACCATAGATGGGACAAAGGGGAGGATGGGGAGTTTTTGTTTAACCAGTATAAAGTACTAGTTTGGGAAGATGAAAACTTTCTGCAGATGGATGGTAGTGATGGTTGCCGAATATGTATGTGCACTTAAGGCCATTGAACGGTATACTTAAAAATGATTTAAATGGGGACTTTCCTGGTGGTCCAGTGGCTAAGACTCTGTGCTCCCAATGCAATGGGCTTAGGTTCAATTCCTGGTTGGGGAACTAGATCTCACATACTGAAACTAAGACCCAGCACAGACAAATAAGTAAATTTTTTTTAATGATTTAAATAATAAATTTTGATTTCTCTATTTTTCTGCAATAAAGAAACTAGTTAAGAAAGAATCAGGATGGGATGGAAGTCAGGAAGGAACTGGGTTATACCTTTTGACAAGATTTATGACACAAATTCTTTTACATTTGATAAATATGAACTTTTCTCCTCAGTCCATGGAAGGGGAAGGTACAGGATCTATAATAATAATTTTCCTTCTTCAAGGACAATAGAGGAAAATTACATTCTATTTTTTATCAGTACTGATTTGATATTTTTATAAATGTTGATATGACTATATATAAGACATAATAGCATGGAGAACAATTAATTCATTCTGTTTTGATGTTCTTTGTCCAGAACAAAGCTATAAATAGCAGGTCATTATAATAGCAGAGGGTAATTTATTCTTTCCAAAAATTCTATTAAACACATTTAATCAGCTAGATGTTATTCTTCATGTCCAGACAACTAAAAATATATTCTATCAATGCGCATTATGCTACAGGTTTTCTCACATTATTCCAAGTCAGTGTTCCTTGTCCAAATCCTTGTGGAAAAGAAGGGTTTAGAAACAAATGAGTATCATGTAGAAAAAATATCCAAATGACTGACCTTTTATGTGTATGCAAATATTTGGATTTTACAATGCATAGATTCAAAGGATGTGAGAAACTCTATCTGATAAGACACCAGTATCAGATATGATAAGACAGTGTCAGTGAGCCTAGTCTTCCTTCTTATTCCAAATTACACACTCCTCTACTTTATCCTCATGTTAAAAGTAGTGAATCCATAGCTATATTAAAGAATACTGATTCTCTGACATAAATCACACCAATGTTTTAAGCTAGTCTCCAAGGCAATGGAAATAAAAACAAAAATAAATAATGGGACAAAATCAAACTTACAAGCTTTTACACAGCAAGGGAAACCATAAACAAACAAAAAAAAAAGACAACCTATGGATGTGGAGAAAGTATTAGCAAACAGTGCAACCAACAAGGGCTTAATTTCAAAATAAACATCTCATGCAACTCAACAACAACAACAACAAAAAAAAAACAATCCAATCAAAAAATGGGCAGAAGATCTAAATAGACATTCCTCCAAAGAAGACACACAGATGACCAATAGGTACATGGAAAGATGCTCAAAATCTCTAATTATCAGACAAATGCAAATCAAAACTACAATGAAGTAGAACCTCACACCAGTCAGAATGGCCATCATGGAAAAACTTACAAATATTGAAGAGAGTGTAAAGAAAAGGGAACCCTCCTACTTCATTGGTGGGAATGTAAGTTGATGCAGCCATTATGGAAAATAGTATGAAGGTTCCTCAAAAAACTAAAGATAGAATTACCATATGATCCAACAATCCCACTCCTGGGCATATATCTGGAAAAAAAAAACAAAACTATAATTCAAAAAGATACAAGCACCCCTGTGTTCATAGCACCACTATTTCCAATTGCTAAGACGCTGAAACAACCTAACTGTCCCTCAATAGATAAACTGATAAAGAAGCTGTGGTACATAAGTGACTGAATACTACTCAGTCACAGAAAACAGCATAATAATGCCAATTGCAGCAATATGGAGGGAACTAAAGATTATCCTACTAAAGTGAAGTCAGTCGGAGAGAAAAAGGCAAATACCAGATGATATCACTTATATGTGGCACGTAAAATATGACAGAAATGAACTTATCTACAAAATAGAAACAGACTCACAGACATAGAGAAAAGACTTGTGTGCCAAGGGGAGGAGTGGGGCAGGATGGACTGGGAGTTTGGGGTTAGCAGATGCAAACTATTACATACAGACTGATTAACAACAAGGTCCTACTGTGCAACACAGGGAACTATATTCAATAGCCTGAGATAAACCATAATAGAAAAGAATATTTAATATATATATATATATATGTAGAATGGAATTGCTATGCTGTACAACAGAAATTAACAACACTGTAAATCAACAATACTTCAACAAATTAAAAAAAAAAAAACAGATCTGAAAGCAAGTTAACAAGTGAAAAGAATCTGAGACTTTTTTTTTTTTACCTTTTAAATATTATGATTGGTGCTAGAAGCCATTCAGAGCAGCTGTTTTATGAAAACATAAATAGTTTTATTGCAGGGGGATAAAAAAGATAAGTACTTTTGTGAAGGTGTTAGGGCTGAGATAACAGAACTATTAGCTGAGAAACAAACATTTGGTTGGAATTCTCAAGAATGTCTCCAAAATTGGGGTAAAAATATATAATTGTTTCACTATAGACCAAATATTATATCCTTTATGGCAAAGTCAATCCAAATTGCAGAAATAGGCAAGTCTTTATCATGTTCTGGACTAAGTTCTCTTTAAATAATTTCACTTATTTCTCTTCTGATGCCCCAAAATATGTATTGGAATGTCAAATTATTTTAAGGGTTTTGCATATTTTGTGCAATAAGGTTTTTAGAAATTTTACTTTTCTATGAAAGGTTTTACTGTCCTTTCCCTGCAAGATTTATAGTCACTTTCAATCTCTGGTTGTCTAATTAAGAATGAAACTTTAAGCAATATGTTTGTGGGAACACTGAGAACAAGCAAACCCATCATCAGATCAAGGTCAGTTCAGTTCAGTCGCTCAATCGTGTCTGACTCTTTGCTACTCCCTGGACTGCAGCACACCAGGCCTCCCTGTCCATCACCGACTCCCGGAGTTTACTCAAACTCATGTCCATTGAGTCAGTGATGCGATCCAACCATCTCATCCTCTGTTGTCCCCTTCTCCTCCTGGCCTCAATCTTTCCCAGCATCAGGGTCTTTTCCAATGAGTCAGTTCTTCGCATCAGTTGGCCAAAGTATTGGAGTTTCAGCTTCAGCATCAGTCCTTCCAATGAATATTCAGGACTGATTTCCTTTAGGATGGACTGGTTGGATCTCCTTGCAGTCCAAGAGACCCTCAAGAGTCTTCTCCAACACCACAGTTCAAAAGCATTAATTCTATGGTGCTGAGCTTTCTTTATAGTCCAACTCTCAAATCCATACAAGACTACTGGAAAAATCATAGCTTTGACTAGATGGTCCTTTGTCAGCAAAGTAATGTCTCTGCTTTTTAATATGCTGTCTAGGTTGGTCATAGCTTTTCTTCCAAGGAGCAAGTCTTTTAATTTCACGGCTGCAAGTCACCATCTGCAGTGATTTTGGAGCCCCCCAAAATAATGTCTCTCACTGTTTCCATTGTTTCCCCATCTATTTGTCATGAAGTGGTGGGACCATTTGCCATGATCTTTGTTTTCTCAATGTTGAGTTTTAAGCCAACTTTTTCACTCTCCACTTTCATCAAGAGGCTCTTTAGTTCTTCTTCACTTTCTCTCAAAAAGGTGGTGTCATGGTTTTCAAAAGGGTGGTGTCATTGTTCTCCAAAGAGGTCCCCTGCAGCCAGCTCTCACTCTGGTCTTGATTAGAGTCTTGCCTTTGCCAACTGGTTCTCTTCATTCTGGCTTTGCACAGCCCTGGCTGCCACTCAGCTCTGAGTTCCCTCTTTCCACATCATCACCTCTGAATATCTGACAACTTAATCTCAGGTCTCAGTCACTATTCACCTCTCTCCCTCTCAGCTCATCTTTTTCATCATTCTTGATTAACTGTGGTGAATCACCTCCAGCTCTGGGACCTGAATTTGGTTCCTGCTCCAATCTTATCTTGGTTAGTGCCATGTTAGTTCCTGGGAATGACCTCCAACCTGGGATGTGGTACAGCAGTGTGAGTCTGACCAAGCCAGGCATAATAACAGCTATGAGGATATGCTTGGTCACCTATTAGCTAAAATTTTATTTTAGCCCTTTTACCAGGATTTGGATAAGAAAAAGTAAATGTAAAAATGCAAAACAGTGTCAACACACAACCCCCTTTACATTATTTCAGAAATGCCCTCTCTTTCCCCTTTACCTTGGTACCACCAGCACTGCATCTATCATTGGAAGTACTGTAGGAATGGAACTCCCCCAGTGATCCAGTAGCTAATACTCCATGCTTCCACTGCAGGGGGGCCCAGGTTCCCTTCCTCGTCCGGGAGCTAGATCTCATAGGCTGCAGCTAAGAGCTCACATGCTGTAACTAATGGAAGACCCAGCATAGTCAAATAAATATATACTTTTTTTTTTTTAAAGAAACTGTAGGAACCACTTATACCATCTGATTCAATTCCTCGATGTGACAAAAGAGAAAACTGATGCAAACTGCTTTATCGATTTCATTAAGAATTTAATTTTTTAATTAAAAAAAGTTATTTAAATTTAATTTTGGTCATCATAATAATGATCACAGTTGTAGGAGTGGTGACAAATGTAGAGCCTGGTGGAATTAATGGAAAGATCCTTGGAATAAAAAGACCTGAGTCCTGATTCTACTTCCTCTTCTTCCCCTTGTGCTATTGACACAAGTCACTTCTTTCCAACCTCAGGTTGCTGGAGAGGGGTAAAAGGAAGAAGCTGATTGGAGTAACCCCCAAGTTTTCCTTCTGAAATTCTAATGTTCCTGATGATAAAGTTATGGTTTCAAAAATACCCTTACACTCACTTGGTCCATGACTGAGTCCATGTATTTCTAGCCATATGCAACTTACCAATATTTGAAGCCAAAATAAAAGTTAATCATAACCAGTATAGTATTTGCATAACAGTCTACCATTTCCTGACCACTTACTGACAACCTCTCTCATTCACTTCTTATCAGTATAAGGTAAGATTGGATCACCATTCCACAGATGAGGAAAACGTTCAAAAAGTTCAGTGACTTGACTTGTCCAGGGTCTTATAGACTTTAGGAGGCAGAATCCAGGCGTGAACCTACTGTTGATATATATATTCTCTTGTCATTATCTAACAGCTTCTTCATCATTGTTATAAAGAAATGGACAAGTGCAACCATTAAAAGCATTATCAAAACATAACTCCCTCCTTTCCTCCATCCATCTCCCTTCTTCCCTCCCTTTCTTTCATATTTCTAATCTCAGCAAAGGTAGTGGACTCCTTCCATTTCTAGATATATGCTGGCTTTAACCACTGAAGCCTAATTTTATGGGGTTTTATGCTATTCTGTTTCTGATACTTTTATAATTAACCTCACTTCTATCTTACTGCATCTGCTCCACATACAGTATCACTGCTGAGAAGAGGATAATTCTGTGTTTTTATTGCTACCAAGGTTTATAGTGTGAATTCAAAGTGATATAAGAAGACTGTTGTCCTAGAAAAACATTTTCCCCTTAGGGAAAAAAAATTGCTTTAAATATTTTAGTTGGTATTACTAGTAGTCTTATTACCATTCTTCCACAGAAGGGAACAAAACACTCATGTTTTAAGAGGTGAATGTTGAGTGTTCAATCAGGAGAAAACCTCTTTTAGACACATTAATTCTTTCTATTAAGTGTGGGTAATGCTAAAAGGTCAAGAGAGCATTCTTTACAGGGGTATATTCTTGCCATTGCCAAGAGCCTGATGCAAAATACATCATCATTCTCTAGCAATCATACTGTTATCATGCATGCATGTCTGCTCAGTTGCTCAGTATATGACTCTCTGAAACCCTATGGACTGTAGCCCCACCAGGCTCCTCTGTCCATGGGATTTCCCAGGCAAGAATTCTGGAGTGGGTTGCCATTTCCTCTTTCAGGGGATCTTCCCGACCCAGGGATTGAACCTGGGTCTTCTCTTGGGTCTCTTGCATTGGCAGGCAGATTCTTTACCACTGAACCACCTAGGAAGCCCACTGCTGTCATGAAGAATGAATAGACCAGAGGTGGGGTATGTTGTATGCAACTTAACAAAGTCTATGGCGGCAAAACTGTTTTCTCCTCCCTCCATACAGAAACACACACAGAGACATATTCACATACCTTTTCATACCCAGCAGTGTACATTGTGACAGGGACCCAGCACCTGTTTTCATGACAACTTAGAGACCAAAATAGGCAGCATGTAGGCGGTGGTGCAGCTGAGTGAAAAGAAATCTGACGTTGGCTTCAAGAAAGCTGGGTTCCCAACTCCTGCAGCTACTATCTGTTTGCCATTTAAGTAAGTCATTCCAGTCTTTGGATCCATGTTTTCTAACTTAGAGAACTAGTCAGTAAATTTGATGATTTCAAAATTCCCTTCCAGATCGAAGGTTCTATGAACTCAAGAAAAGAGTTAGAAACAGTATCTTTGCTCAGGTAGTCCATCCACTATATCCAAACTGCTTTTCAACCAGTTTTAGAGTTTGAACAATATTTACACTTATAATTCACTTTTTCAGACCTGGGACAGGATGTATTTTCCATATTATTTATCTATCTACAGATACTGCAGGTTCATTGCTTGTTAACCCATTAAATACAAGGCCCAGTGGAAGACATGAAAAGGAGAGAAACATTGTCTCCAGCCTTCAGATTCTTTCACTTTAATTGTTGAGATAGATTATAGACACAAAGGCACTGCAAAGTACTATCAAGAGGGCCATTGGTTTTCCAATGAGGTAAGGTAGAACTCTGGAAACAAAACTTCCTAGTGGAGCTGGCATGTGAGCAGGACCTTAAAGGATGGTTAGGATACAGCTCTACAGAATGGGGTGGGAATGAGGAAGGGCCACGGTCAAGTCAAGACACAGAGACCAGGAACATTCCGTTTGACTTCAGCTAAGTCTTGGTCACCGAACTGGTCTTGTGAAAACTGTAGTAACATTCAACAACCTCATAAGCAAAGTGAACTGTGCAGTCCAGAAGGTCACACACTAACGGATTCTACTTATATGAGGAATCTACAACAGTCAAACTCAGAAGCAGGGAGTAGAATGGTGGTTGCAGAGACCAGAGAAAGGGGAAAATGGGGAACTGCTGTGTGTGTGTGTGTGTGTGTGTGTGTGCACACACGCACGCTCAGTTATGTCCTACTCTTTGTGACCCCATGGACTGTAGACTGCCAGGCTCCTCTGTCCATGGAGTTTTACAGGCAAGAACATTGGAGTGGGTTGCCATTTCCTCCTCCAGGGGATCTTCCCAACCTAGGGATTGAACCCATGTCTCTTGTATCTCCTGCATTGGCAGGTGGATTCTTTACCACTTCACCAACTGGGAAGGCTGCTATGGGGAACTGCTATTCAATGGGTAAAAAATTTCAGTTCTGCAAGATGAAGAACTAGAGATCTGCTGAACAACATCCTGTCTACAGTTAACAGTACTATACTGTACACTTAAAAATTTTTATAATTGTAAAAATTTTTGCCATAATGAAAAACTTTTATGAAGATTGTTATTGTTCATAAACCCATTTTAATTCCATCTAGTTAGCTGGACTAAGTGAAATTTATAGCACTACTATGAAAATAATCAATAACATGCTTTAAATACATACAATTGTATTAGTCAGTTATTCCCTATCATTCCTCAATAATCTGAAAAAACCAAGTAGTTTATCAATTCTTTACCTGAACATCCCTAATCACTTTCCAAATTCTGTTTTTATCAATTTACCTTTGGTTAAGATGCAGGAATTATGGTCTTTGGAGAATGTTGACTTAGGAAAATAAAGAGGGAAGAGCATATTGGCACCTTAACATGAAATTATTATAATACATAGATCCTCTCACCCAGGTTTATACTGCCTGGTCTAACAGAAAGTGTGCTCCATACAAACTGAGATGACCAATATTTGTAATTGACATGCATGTTCACAGAACTTACTCAATTGCTCAATATTCCCCATCAAATTCAAAGAAACCCTAATGGAACATTTCTAAGTATCCAACTATAAAGCCTATCTAAACGTAGGGACACTCTCATAAATACCTTGCCTTGCCTTTTTTGGCAAAGTAATCTGAATTATTCAGGTGGTGTGATTCATGTAGGTCAAAAGTATATGTATGTTTTTAATTGGGCTAAGAAAATCCTTATTTATTTTTATTTTTCTTTATCTTTCTGTACTGTCCACCACAAAACATCATACTTATACCAAGACATATCATTTAAATTGCTAAAAGCAAATATGTCTTAGGAAAATGCCAATTTACAAGGGAATTCCAATATAACTAGCATTAAGATAATGTCACAAGAACATCCTTTCTACTGTACCCATAACTTGTGACTCTTAGAAATACGATTTAATCTTTCTGTGCTCTATGAGGATTTCACAGAGTTCTAAACCTCAACTGCATTTACTTGCACTGGAGGTATATTTAACTAGGGAGACACCAACATTTGTAGAATAGAGCACTTTGGGATAATGAGGAATAAATTCTCCAGTGAACACTCAGTCTGAAAGTTAATATCTTCAAACCTAGAACGAGCAAAGTCTAGAGAATCCTTTCATTAGAAACCACAGTTTAAAAGAAGGTAATTTTAAGCATTTTTTTCTGAAGGCATAATGACACAGCATTCATGTTAGGGAAGAGCTGTAGTTCTATCAAATAGTGCAATTAACTTTTAAAACTAATTCAGCAACAGTGTCACAACCCAAAAATCTCTCTAGCACCAGGCAGAAATTTTCTATCATGTTAAGACAAGTATAACAAAAGATACTGAGAATTCTCTAATTAGCATAGAGGAAATGACCAAAAAAATGTATGACCAGTGAAACACAGTGGAAAGGATCACATGACCTAGTGAACATAAATTTTAAATGCCAGAGAATGAAGTATGTCATAAGCCAAGGACTCAGAACAGTGATTCCAGAGATATTTCCTTGCCTTCTTTGAGCAAAGGGTTTTCCCAATAGGCTAGTGACCAGGGGTTTGTCCTTAACTTTGGAGAAGCCCTGTAATGACCTGCATAATTATGTAGTTGTTGTGTTAATGTGTTTACACGGGAAGGATCACTGGATAGTGAACTATATGTAGCTCATTACTTAGCCTGAGATTAACTCATCCCCATGAACTCTTTCATGTTTCAGTATAATTTTGAATTAAAAGTGCTCCTTCAAACAGAGAAACAGTACTCTTTAGAGAAGAGCCAACAACCTCTCCCCTGACCCTGATTTGCACTCAGAAGGCTCCTGAACCTAGCATTTGGCTCCTGGCTCCTCATTTCTGATCTCTTGTTGAAGGGGTGTATAACCCTCCCAATCAGCCAACCAGCCATATTCGAGCTTGCCGCTTTTAAGACTAGGTCTTATGACCTCCAATGTAACCACCAAAACTAATACAATATTGTAAAGTTTAAAAATAAAATAAAATTTAAAAAAATAAGAAAGGAAATGATACATATGTTAAAAAAATAAATAAAACATAACTCTTTTTCTTCCAAAAAAAAGAATTACTGAGAACAGAATGTTTTCTAAAACTGGTACAAATAAACTTTAAGATTTGACTTTTGGAGGATCTTACCTATTTGAAAGTTTCAAAGAAAAACATCTTGAAGTAGCAAGTGATATCTCAAGTTTGTTTTTGAAACTCAATTAGACCAGAATGCATAATCATATTTTAAATAAACCATTGGAAGACATGCATACACCCCACGTTGTGTATAGCTGACTCAGGCTGTAATTTACACATTAATATTCACAATCTAACCCAGCTACTTCAAACTACTGACAACCAGCTTTGCTTCTTTACTTATAGAATTTCCCTGAAAAGGATCAGTGTTTGCTAGGAAACTAAATGTCTATGTTCTAATTGTGTTTCTGAGACCTCATTTCAATATCTCAGAAAAGTCTCTGAGAAAACTCTGTGAGAGGATATTTCCATAAGTGAATTCATAATAAGTGCCTGTTAATAAGGATGACTAACAAACACATGAAAAGATGCTCAACATCACTCATTATCAGAGAAATGCAAATCAAAACCACTATGAGGTACCATTTCACACCAGTCAGAATGGCTGCGATCCAAGAGTCTACAAGCAGTAAATGCTGGAGAGGAGGGAAGACACTGTGACACTGTGGAGAAAAGGGAACCCTCTTACACTGTTGGTGGGAATGCAAACTAGTAAAGCCACTATGGAGAACAGTGTGGAGATTCCTTAAAAAACTGGAAATAGAACTGCCTTATGATCCAGCAATCCCACTGCTGGGCATACACACTGAGGAAACCAGAAGGGAAAGAGACACGTGTACCCCAATGTTCATCGCAGCACTGTTTATAATAGCCAGGACATGGAAGCAACCTAGATGCCCATCAGCAGATGAATGGATAAGACAGCTGTGGTACATATACACAATGGAGTATTACTCAGCCATTAAAAAGAATACATTTGAATCAGTTCTAATGAGGTGGATGAAACTGGAGCCTATTATACAGAGTGAAGTAAGCCAGAAAGAAAAATACCAATACAGTATACTAACACATATATATGGAATTTAGAAAGATGGTAACAATAACCCTGTATACGAGACAGCAAAAGAGACACTGATGTACAGAACAGTCTTATGGATTCTGTGGGAGAGGGAGAAGGTGGGAAGATTTGGGAGAATGGCATAGAAACATGTATACTATCATGTATGAAACGAGTAGCCAGTCCAGGTTCAATGCACGATACTGGATGCTTGGGGCTGGTGCACTGGGACAACCCAGAGGGATGGTATGGGGAGGGAGGAGGGAGGAGGGTTCAGGATGGGGAACACATGTATACCTGTGGCGGATTCATTTCGATATTTGGCAAAATCAATACAATATTGTAAAGTTTAAAAATAAAATAAAATTAAAAATAAGCTATAAAAAAAAAGAAAGGGGAAAAAAATAAAAGTAGTTATCTCAGATAAGTAACAGACTGCTGCTGCTGCTAAGTCGCTTCAGTCGTGTCCGACTCTGTGCGACCCCATAGACGGCAGCCCAACAGGCTCCCCCGTCCCTGGGATTCTCCAGGCAAGAACACTGGAGTGGGTTGCCATTTCCTTCTCCAATGCAGGAAAATGAAAAGTGAAAGTGAAGTCGCTCAGTCGTGTCCGACTCTTCGCGACCCCATGGACTGCAGCCTACCAGGCTCCTCCGTCCATGGGGTTTTCCAGGCAAGAGTACTGGAGTGGGGTGCCATCGCCTTCTCTGAGTAACAGACTATTATAGTATAAATCCTGAGCACTCATGCAATTTTTAGTTTCTATAAGGGTAATGGTAATAATGATACTAATTTTTTATAACATTGGTCTTGATTTAGAATGTCTATTTCTCTCTAGTACTATCTCTGTGCTAAAAGGTAATATCCAGAAGAGAGATGTGAGGAAAGATAATGCAATTATTTTGTCCCATTTCAACATTATTGTCCTAGGGTAATTTCATGCCTCAGTTTCTCTCTACCACTTTGAAAACTGGTGTCAGTCATCTTGTTGGGGAATATTTCCTTCTCAAGTCGCTGAGGTTTTGATAAATATTGTTATTATTGTGAGCTGTATGAGAAGAGTCCAATCTAAATATCCAATTACACTATATGTGCATGTGTATTCAGTCGCTAAGCCATGTCCTGTCCTACTCTTTGTGACCCCATGGACTGTAGCCCACCAGGCTCCTCTGTCCATGGGATTGCTCAGGCACGAAGACTGGAGTGGGTTACCATTTGCTTCTCCAGGGGATCTTCCCAACCCAGGAGTCAAACCCACGTCTCCTGCATCAGCAGGCGGATTCTTTACCACTGAGCCACCTGCGATAATATATGTGGGCTTTTCTTAAAAAACACACATATACTGTATCATATGACATGAAATAAAATTTAATGTTTTCAAATTTCCCCATCCTTGTTTTGTAACTGACCTGTATCTACTGTAAAATGTAGAACAAACCAGATCCATTTCCAACTGTGCAGATGGCTCATTATCCAGCTGTCTTAAAGATAGAAAGATTAGTGAGTCTAAGCGTGGTGCTAGGAAGGTGCAAAAACTCTGGGAACTTGAAAACTAACCTCAAGCCAAATCTTTCTGCTCATGGTCCAAATCTCCCACTGGGAAATAAAGTTGAGATCTGAGATAAGACTTCCCATATTACTCCAGAGGTGATCCAACATTCATTTCATTTACTATATTGATAGAGCAAATGAGCACACAAGCGTACACACACACACACACACACACACACACACACACACACAATCTCTCTCTCTCTCTCTCCAACTCTGTCTCTTAAATTTGTAACAGAAGTAGAGTTGCAAGTTTAGAGTCTTTTTTCTCCATTTTTCTTTCCCTTTTAATAAAGTACTGAAAATACTGTATTAAACATATTTGGGGTAAAATATATTTTCTGTAAATATACTTTCAGAAACAACATTTTCTTCATTTTATTAAAAGGGGAAGACCACTGGTCCTAAAAATTTCTATCCTCGACCCATCATCTGGTGTCATTAATTCAGCTTTGTGTGCATGTACATATTTTTTTAAGTCCTCATAAACACACAAAATACCAAGGTAGGCCCTTTTACACAGCTGTTGTTTGCAGTCTGTGGGTTTGGTGGTGTTAATGATGTAGGCATACTCTTGGCTGCGCCCACGTCTCCAGCTGGAAAACAGATTCATGTAATTCGTGTCACCTTTGTTGACAGGAAGGTCAACAGTCTGAACAATTTTGTTTATTTATTCACTTGCCCTTTATTTAGTTTTTGGTGGGGGAGGACTCAGGGATAGGGTGATGTGGACATATACATTTACTTATGATGACTAAAAGCATGCTGTTTGAGTTTTTAAAAAATCAAAATAATATTTGCATGCAACAGTTCAACATATATCTTATGATAGACAAGGTGACTATACATAGAACAACAGTGAAATTTGGGAAATGGATCCCTGGAGAAGCAACGGTATTTTACTTATACTATCTGTTTTCAAATCAGATCTTCAAGCAAATACTAGAAGTAGGGAACAAAATGGATGAGTGTGTGGTCATGCAGCTGCAGTGCTCTTGAAGGGGGACAAAGAACAGGAAAAAGATACTTGGCATGTAGCTGTCTGCCCTCTATGGTTAAAGGCACACTCTAGGGTGGCAGTTTAGTTTCTTCTTGTTTGTGAGGGCAAGATGTAAGAGTAAGAACACCATGTTGAAAATACCCCCTTGAAAATACCCCCTAGACGTGGAGAGAGAGGATGCCATCATCACCTCTCTGCATAAGCATGGTCTTCACTGACAAGCTCAAACTGTCAATGAAGGTTCTGGGGAATCTTCACCAGGACTCTGTTTAGATGATGAGTCTCTCTCAATGGCATGCATATTCTCATCTCAAGAGAGATTCCTTCTGCCATCCCCACCAGATCCTTGTTCAGAGCCAATTTCAGATTTGACTTATTTAAGTAAAAGGGATATCCTGTGGTTCCAATTCAGATTGGCCAGAGGCATGAAGACCTCAGGGTGTCTACATTCCTCAAGTAGAAGTAGTATGCTACTAAGAATCAAAGAGCCTCCTGGGCAAATGATAATAATCCACAGTTATGAACATCTTTATTCTTTCCCCAGTGGCATCCCACATCCCCAAGGACATCAATGTTTATCAAAGCTCTAGCTGCTCAAAGGACTCTGGAATCTAAGGAAGATGGCTTGGTTGTATCTCACCATAAAATTAGTTTTCCCAAGATTTCAGTAAATATACTTCTTCTGGAAGAAATATATCTCCCAAAACATCTTATGACCTATCTACTGTATTTGATATCCATTCTTTCATTTTAGAACAAATCTGTCTTCTACCAATCTCAGCTGTTCACTTCTTCCATCTCTACTCCACTGATGTGAGTGTCCTCCTTGTTGACTTTCAGGATGTTTGGACTCGATCCCTGTTTTGTGCCCCAGCTCTCATCCTATTCTCTCATGGCAGGAGCATTAAAGGCTAGATGTAGAGGATGGTAAAATAAATAAAAGGGAACATCCCTTCTTCTCAATGGTCTTTGCCAATAAGAATGAGAATAAAGAAGCCCAAGCCTACTCCCATGTTATGGACCAAACTGTCTCCTCAAAATTTTTCTGGTCAAGTTCTAAACTCCAGTTCCTTAGAAAGTGACAGTAATTATAGTTAGATTGTGATTCAATATGGTTAAATGAGATGTGCCGAGTTAACTGGGTTAAATGGGTTCCAACTTGACTAGAGATGGACTTGTGATGGTTAATTTTGTGTGTCCACTTGGCTGGGATATGGTGCCTATAGTCTAAATGTGTCAATGAGGGTGTTTTTGGATGAGCTTCAGTTTAAATTGGTAGACTTTAAGTAAAGCACATTGCCCTTCTATAATGTGGGTGAGCATCATTTAGTTGGTTGGAGACCTAAATAGAGCACAAGACTGATCTCCTTAAGCAAGAAGAATTCTGCCAGGAGACGACCTTTATAACTTGAACTTCAATATCATTTCTTCTCCGGGTCTATGACCTACTGATCCGCTGTGCAGATTTTAGACCTCCCTAATCACATGAACCAATTCCTTAAAATAAATTTCTTCCTTAAATAAACTCACACATTCTATGAATTCTGTTCCCCTGGAGAGTCTTAACTAATATACTCACCATACCCCACCTGGGCACTCCTGTTCCTAGGCTCTGAGTCTGGAAATGATACGTGGGAACTTTCCAGCTGCATTTGGTTTTAAAGGATCTACTCTCTGCAGGTGGTTATGTTGAAAGTTCTGGGGATGGACAGAGGCTTTCTTTTTTGGATTACTTTTTACATACGTAATAAAAAAATAAATCTATCCTCATGCACCATATTTTTATTGCTATCACTATCCCTATGCAGCATGCAACATCAGACTGTCACTACCTGAGCACATGCGCAGCGACTGTGCTTCTAGAAAGAGCCGAGGAATAAATCACAGTGACATGACTGTGTCACACTGCAGTCTGTCACTTGAGCACTCTGTAAGGGGAGGGTGAAGGATGCTCCTTTTCCACCTTCTTTCCTTCAAGCCGCTCCTTCAAATACCAGGACACCTGCAGACATTCTCCATTGGTAGAATCCTAAAATCAAATGTGAGACTAACAATCATGTTGAGAACTGAACATTTATCTTCTTCTCCCCCACTAAGGCTGGACTAAAGGGGAGAAAATTTTTCCTTTAAAAGCAGGATAAGCAATTCAATTTATGCTCTATATTCTGACAGTTATTAAACAGCTATTATAGACAATGCCAACTATCTTAGTATTTAGGGTTTTTTCCCACTGTTTTCCTCTCAGCCCTGAATCTTATCCAATTCCCTATAAATATTTTTTATAATACTGCTTACATTTCATTAAAACAAATACTCTATTTCTTAAAGCCAAGTATATATTTGAGTATAAGTTTGTATGCATGTGATACACAGTTTTTAAGTTGGAGAGTGTATACACTGAACACTATTTTAAGAATTACAAAAGATACTTAATGAATCCCTTGAAATTTTATTCCCACATGAAGCATTTCCCTGGTACATCATTCAGATCACCTTGTCCCCTATGGGAATAAACCCATTACCCTGAGGTTTCATTGCATTCATTTTGCAACTGAAGGAAAAAAATACTGTATATGCCAGTTAATCATCCCAGATGGAATCACCAGCTGCACTCTCTGCTTTGTTTATGACCATATTTTACTTCAGGTAAACACTGTAATTCTGGCAGAAAATTGTGCCTGATGGATACAAACCCTGCCATTACGTATTCATTATTTTTTTAAAGAACATTTATGTTTGTACAGGACAGAATGTGAAATTAGAGAAAGGGAAAGTTGAATTCTGATCTTGGCTCTGCCACCCTGACTCTAGGCAAGTTAATTAGTCTCAGTTTTCACATCTATAAATTGGGATAATACAATTTAAAGGGTGGGGCTGTGAAAGGTAAAAGGAATAATTTATGTGAAAATTTGCAGAACTTGGACATAGCTTTTGCTCAGTTATTGACTATTTAACCCATTCTTTTCTGTAAAAAATAAGTATAATATCTGCTCTATATTTTAAGTATACATGAGGAAAAAAATATGATAAGAACCACAAATACTCGTGGGGGTATCCTAAAAGTGAAACGCAGTTATAAGTATAATCGGTCATGTGTGTGTGTGTGTGTTTTGTCATGTATTCTGTGTTAAATCCATTCGCCTTGGTTCCTGTTGGACGGCACCCATCAGCATTACTGGTATTTCTAACTTCCTCCCATGTGCCTGTCCCAGCTTTTAAGTCCAGTTCAATTCAGCATGAAAAATGTCAGCGGAAATGTTTCAGAAATGGCTGACAGAGTCAAGTCATTGTTCATGGTGGAAATTAATGAGTAACTGCCAGTTAATATCTTAATTCAACCCTGATGACAGAATTCACATTCACAGGACGGTGTTGGCCAGCTGCAGAAAATCCGCAACTGAATAGAGGGTGAGTCATTCATTCATTTTCTCAGCATTGGGCAGTTCAAGTGCAATTCACAAAAAAGTAAAGGAGAGAGAGGTGCTATCTGTCAGGAAAGTGGCCTGAGAAAAAGGAGACACGGAGATTTTTTTTTCCATGGATACTGAAAGAAGTTAATAAACAAAGCTCAGCAAGGTCAAATTGGAGAGATGTTCATTCATACAATGAAGGTTCCATTTTATTTGGTTCTATCACATTAATACAGGGAGAGCTTCGAGTCAGCACTTTCCACAGGTGAACTACATGTGTCCTCTTGGACTACTTATTTGTTGCCTATTAATTTGTTGCCTATTTAAGAGGATTTTTTTTCGGGGGGGGGGATGGTTTCTCTTTCACGAAAATGAAAAAGTTAAGAATAACATCACCAAATATTATACTGTATGGTTAACTCAAATTGATATGGGAAGTGGGCTGGACTGGCTTCTTGGTAACTTGGAGGAGAGCTCCAATACTGCTCTTCAGGTGAAGCCAGAGAGAATTTAGCCTCCAGTAGGATGGAATCAGTCTTTCATCTATAAGGTTTCATACTTCCAGTTGTTCAAGCTGGTTTTAGAAAAGGCAGAGGAACCAGAGATCAAATTGCCAACATCCACTGGATCATGGAAAAAGCAAAAGAGTTCCAGAAAAACATCTATTTCTAATTTATTGACTATGCCAAAGCCTTTGACTGTGTGGATCACAATAAACTGTGGAAAATTCTGAAAGAGATGGGAATACCAGACAACCTGACCTGCCTCTTGAGAAACCTATATGCAGGTCAGGAAGCAACAGTTAGAACTGGACGTGGAACAACAGACTGGTTCCAAATAGGAAAAGGAGTACATCAAGGCTGTATATTGTCACCCTGCTTCTTTAACTTATATGCTGAGTACATCATGAGAAACGCTGGGCTGGAAGAAGCACAGGCTGGAATCAAGATTGCCAGGAGAAATATCAATAACCTCAGATATGCAGATGACACCACCCTTATGGCAGAAAGTGAAGAGGAACTCAAAAGCCTCTTGATGAAAGTGAAAGAGGAGAGTGAAAACATTGGCTTAAAGCTCAACATTCAGAAAACGAAGATCATGGCATCTGGTCCCATCACTTCATGGGAAATAGATGGGGAAACAGTGGAAACAGTGTCAGACTTTATTTCTTGGGGCTCCAAAATCACTGCAGGTGGTGATTGCAGGCATGAAATTAAAAGACGCTTACTCCTTGGAAGGAAAGTTATGACCAATCTAGATAGCATATTAAAAAGCAGAGACATTACTTTGCCAACAAAGGTCCATCTAATCAAGGCTATGGTTTTTCCAGTGGTCATGTATGGATGTGAGAGTTGGATTGTGAAGAAAGTTGAGCACTGAAGAATTGATGCTTTTGAACTGTGGTGTTGGAGAAGACTCTTGAGACTCCCTTGGACAGCAAGGAGATCCAACTAGTCTATTCTAAAGGAGATCAGTCCTGGGTATTCATTGGAAGGACTGATGCTAAAGCTGAAACTCCAATACTTTGGCCACCTCATGTGAAGAGTTGACTCAATGGAAAAGACTCCGATGCTGGGAGGGATTGGGGGCAGGAAGAGAAGGGGACGACAGAGGATGAGATGGCTGCATGGCATCACTGACTCGATAGACATGAGTTTTAGAGAATTCCGGGAGCTGGTGATAGACAGGGGGACCTGGCGTGCTGTGATTCATGGGGCCGCCAAGAGTCAGACACAACTGAGCGACTGAACTAAACTGATTCCCATATTATGCAGCTTCCCCTAATTCCAGATCAAACTGCTTATATCGTTTTCTTAGAGAAATCTGACCACTTAGCATTTGTATACAGTTCTTCAAACTTCCTAGTATCTGATGGAAACTTATCTTTTTTTTGTTCCAGCTAATAGACTAATGTGATGCCCAGGTCTATAGTTTTACATATTTAACCAGCTTTTAAAAAATCTCTCACAGAACAATCACATAATCAATGTAAAAATTCAGAAACGCTAAAAAGCACAAAGAAGAAAGTAAAAATCACCTATGATTACGACTCATTCCATTAATCTACATTGAATCTATTATATAGCAGGCACTCTGGATTCAAGTGCTGTTTACACCTGTGGTCTAAATTCAGAAACACAAGTAAGTGGATATTAATATTTATGCTTGCTATGGTTAAAACTTTTAAAAGAGGGGTTCTGTAACTTTATTTACTAAGAACTATGATATGATAGTATGAGAAAAATACTATTTTACTTGTTGACCAAAGATAAGCACATAAGGGTTTAAAAATCCTTTAGTACTTTCTATATCTAATATTCTATGAGTTTTACTATGTCATCAATATAGGCAGTCCTTTTCATTGGCAACTTTTTAAACATGGCCCAGCATTATGTTTTTGTAAGTCAATGTTAGGATTTTCTGTCATAATAATTTGGTATAAGATACAGGTGAACTTTCTTCCACTTAGCTGTTCCTAAAATATTTATCTATATGATTCACTTTTGTCCTAAACCTCTTTCAAACAAACAACTGAACAAAAACACTCTATCTACAATATTGTTTGGTTGGTTGGTTGGTTAGTCGCTCAATTGTATCTGACCCTGTGCAACCCCATGGACTATAGCCCTCCAGGCTCCTCTGTGCATGGGATTACAGAATAATAGTCCTGAGATATCTCAGACTATTTTTTAATATTTAACAATAAATTTCCGATCATTTAAGAGTATTAAACACATTTCGGTTGACTTAAACATAGGAACCATGCACACATAATAGATCATACAGACAAAACAAAATCAAAGCCTGAACAGATTTGCTCCATTTCTAATCAGGGCTACAAACTCTGCAGGGTCTAGAATGTTTCCTAAAACTACATGGGTCATGATAAGTCTGAGAAGAGTAAATCACGACAATTTGGGTAATGTTAATGGTAAACAGATCATATTAATGGTAATCTTCACCTGATTCTATAAAGGAGTTCCTAAGACATGTGGGCATAAAAGAAGAGAGGGAAAAACTATATAGAACAACAGGGAAGCATATACTTCAAAGCATATACTTTCCCACTGGAAAGAAAGAGGAAAAAAGAAGACAACGGTAGCTTTTTGAGGATTATCTCCTCCAATAGTATTTGTGCAATGCTCAAGTAATGCTACAGGTAGACTCAGCAATTTGGAAACACAAGTAAGTGGATATTAATATTTATGCTTGCAGTGGTTAATGATTTTAAAGAGTTAATTTTATTTAAGTAAGGCCACAATGTGATTATTATGAGAAGAAACCGGAATAAGTTCAAAAGCCCTGGGTTCTAGATTATATCCTGTTTGCCTTATACACATCTGATTTCTTCTTATTATTATAACATGAGTAGTATCTTCTTCATTTGCTTACTATTAGTATGGTAGGTCATGGAGGAGTTTGGGGCTGATATCTTTAGGGGCTTAAAAGCTTCAGATAGGGGCTTCCTTGGAGGTCTGTCTGGTGGTTAACAATCTGCCTTCCAATGCAGGGAGCGTAGGTTTGACCTCTTGTAATGGAACTAAGATCCTACATGCCGATGAGGCAACTAAGCCTGTGGACTACAACTACTGAACCCGTGCACTCCAGAGCGCATGCGCTACAGCTAGAAAAGCTCATGCATTGCAACAACAACAAAATTAATTTTTTTAAAAAGCTAAAGATAAATGTTTACATTTATCTTTGTGTTTATGGAGTATGTTGTCTTTATGGAGTATCTCTACAAAAGTTCTCATTTCATTTAAGGGCTAACATTTACATGGAGCTTACCCCAGCCCTATTGCTGTTCCAGCATATTACACATAGTAACTCATTTAACTTACTCATAATAACAACCCATAAGCAACTCCTATCATCATCCCTATTTTGCATGAGGAGAATGAGGCAACTTGCCAAAAAGTACATAGCAAAGAATAGTATATTTAAGATTTGAATTTAGGTCATCTTATCCAGAGATTTTGTTTTAACTACTATATGTCTTTCAAGCATTTTTAAAATTAAAGCTGTTCTACCTCTAGATTGTCCATATGAATTGGAAGGAATAATCAATAATTTGTTCATAAATAGTGCATAAATTCTTCCTAAACCCCACCCAGTAATTAACAAATATGGCTACAATGAAAGAATATACCGCACTTATTCTTTTCTCCACATGGCCAATTTCATCATGAATTTGCAATAGTGACACTGACTGAGAATGAAATGGCCTGAGTTACTTTTAACGTCACAATAAGCAGAACAGAGGAAAGGAACAGGGCAAATCAACAAGCTGGATACTAAGAACTGCCAGACATGCCTCCTGGGGACCCACACCCACTGTCCTGGCAAGTTTCAGCAATAAACTCAGTGCTGGGAGGGCTTCGGGAACATGGTTCCATCTCTGGACAGAAAGGAGAATCTGAACAGATTTTGTGGGTCTACTTTATTAAAACCATATCCTATAGTCTGCAATTACAGTCCCATGGATTCTTTTTAAACCACTACTTAAGCATGAGATTCAAGCCCCCGCACTAATTATCAAGCTTGATTATCTATCTTTCCTATTCCTATCAGGTTTGAAGCCTACAGGAATTGTTACTGGGAGCTATTATAGCAATAAGAAGTAACAGCTGACTGTTGGAGAGAAGACAAAACTCAAAAGTAGATGTAGAAGAGTCTGTGCTTTGGAATGAAGAATGCACACCCACTGACGACCCTGAGTGGCCATCACAGAAAGTATTAAGGTATAGTAATCATCCCTTGCCTAGTATAATATCTGCTCGGAGAATTACACCAATAACTGTTTTGGTGGTTGCCACTGAGGTTAGTGACCTGAGTTAACTTTCTGGAAGATGCCTTTGTCTAGTGAGTTTTGTGCAGTATAGGAAATTTTTTTGTTAATAATATCCAATATCAAATAAGTCATTCATTCTGATTCTGGATAAAGTACTATTTACTAAAAAGGTGCTAAAATAAATAAATATATGACTAATAATATTTAAAAGAACCTGACAAATGAAATAGGTAGGACATAAAAAAGGAAAACCTTTTCTTGAGGTGGCAATTATTATTTTTTGAACATTTTATTCTGTATTGGGATAGAGCCAATTAATAATGAAGTGATAGTTTCCAGCGAACAGCTAAGGGATTCAGCCATACCTTTACATATATCCATTCTCCCCCAAACTCCTCTCCCTTCCAGGATACCACAAAACATTGAGGGAGTTCCTTGCACTATACTGATCCTTGCTGGTTATCCATTCTAAAAACAGTGTGTACATGTCATTCCCAAACTCCCTAAGTATCTCTTAGCCTCCTCCTTCCCCTGGCAAACATAAGCTCACTCTTGAAGTCTGTGAGTCTCTTTCTGCTTTGTAAGTTCATGTGTATCATTTTGAAAAAGGGAAATCGTTTTAATCTATGATTGCCAGCATGCTGATAAAACTCCAAATAAAAATTTTATACCTCAATTACCTGAATGTATTATTTATACAAAAATAAACCAACTGTGTATCTGAAACACCTGGAACATTCAATACACTTTTGACATTCATACTTACGCGTGGAATTGCATAGATGCAGCCTAAATGGCTGTTATTAAATGCTTAGAAACGTTTTCCTGGCAGGGTAGTGATAGTTTTCTGTCTCATCCTTCCACTCTGTAAAGTGAGGATGGTACTAGATGTATCATCTGGCTGTCAGACACTCAGGCTTTAGAAAAGAAAGACGCATAAACAGAGCAATTTTGTTATAATTCTGTGATAAGACATTGTACCATTAAGCGCTGGGCGCCATTCCGTTTTTAAGGAAAGACTGCTACACAGCCATCTGCCAGGACTTTTCCATTTTCATTCCCATTTTCTATTTTCTACATTTGAACTTAGTAACCCTTGGTATATTTTGGCAGAGCCTAAGCTTTCTCCTCAGTTCCAATTTCCCCCTTATTAACCGGAAATGAAATTCTATGAAGCTCTGCACAGAAAAAATCACAAGATCAAATGCAAAGGTTGCATTTGCTACCTCCTGTCTCAAGTTTCTGCTTAATGTTCTAAAGACAAGATAGGGAGTGACTCGGAATACCCGAGGGGCAGGAAAACAAGATACTGGTGTAGATGCGTGTGTCTCATAATGGGTTACGTACAGAGATAGAAACCAGGAGTTTCTTACTATTACCTAATTTCCTTATGTGCTGACTTCCTAAAAATAACCTCGGCTATCTCTCTGGCCAGACCTGATGTCAGAGACTATATTTAGGACAGTAGCTAGTAGGAAGATTTTATCTGTTCATTCAAAATTTCCCCTTACACAGCAACAGATGTTAGCAAGAAAAATGAGCAAGGTCTAGAAAAACTTAAGCAAAAGACTTGAAATGGTAGTAAATGAAGAGGGTAGAGCTATAGAGAAGCTGCACCAATTAACGTCATCATGGTCATCACCGAACTGGCTTGTTTTTCAGAAATCAGCACAACATTTTTTTTTTTTTTAAACATTCACTCATTTATCATTAAGCATACTGGGCCTGAAGAAATTTAAATTTGAACTCTTAAAGAACATTACCCTTATAGACCTGCCATTACCTAACTGCCTTGGATATGAAATTATATAATAAAATAAAATGGTTGCTAATGTATTAAGGGCATAGAGATCTGAAAGGTTCAGTAACGGTAAACAGTGCAACTTGTAAACAACAGAGCTGAGATTCAAATCCAGGTTTATTTGACTACAGAGCCCATGTGCTCAACCAATCCAACAGCTACTGCTGCTGCTGCTGCTGCTAAGTTGCTTCAGTTATGTGCAACCCCATAGACAGCAGCCCATTAGGCTCCTCTGTCCCTTGGATTCTCCAGGCAAGAATACTGGAGTGGGTTGCCATTTCCTTCTCCAATGCATGAAAGTAAAAAGTGAAAATGAAGTCGCTCAGTCGTGTCCGACTCTTAGTGACCCCATGGATTGCAGCCTACCAGGCTCCTCCATTCATGAATTTTCCAGGCAAGAGTACTGGAGTCGGGTGCCATTGCCTTCTCCGAATTCAACAGCTGCTTCCCCCAAACACCCTTGCACCTGCTAAGGAATGAGCTCTCACTGCACCAGGTTTTCAAGAATGGTTATCATACAAGAAAACCTCAGCTGACTTCTTCACCCAGCTCCCCACACTTTCACTGTCATATTAGGAATGTTAAATAATAATGAAATGCCCTCAAGTGTTTTGAGTTTCCTAGTTAATGGCACAGAAGGAACTGGCTAATTTAAAAAGTAGATCCACGCAATTGACCAAGATATTAACACTGCACTGATAAGGGAGGCTGCCAGCACCAGACAGAGTCATGGAGATCTTCGAAATAGAGTCTTCCATAAGATAACTTGAGAGGGTCATGTCTAATGTTAATGTAATTTAAAATAATCAAATATAAATTAAACCATTTAAACCAATGTAAAATATTTGCACACACATAGAGAAATACATCCAGGTCTTATCATCTTTAAAAGTTCCTGCAAAATGTATCAAACTAAGTCTTGATGGGATGAAAAAGATGATTTTTTTTCTCTTTTTTAAATCCAAATAACCAATAGACAAACGAATTTCCACATTTCCTCAGTAATCTTTGATAAAAAATACACAAAACATAGTTAATATTTTTGGAAGATGAATCTCTTTAGCAAATGAGACATCCCAACCCAATGGGTGTGGAGGAGAGGATCTCCTTAGTGTGTGAGGAGTCAAATGCCTGCCAATCTGTTCCCGAGTTGAAGTTCATTTTCAGGGTCATTTTACATACATATATGTGGCTCCACAGTCTCCATCCTCTCCCCACCCCTGCATCTAAGCACTTTTCTCTATGGCAGTCTCTCTGCAGGGTTAGAAGCAGCCAAGACACCATCATGAGCATTTTCACTGATTTATTTTTAAGGCAAGAAATATTAAATTCCATATATTTGTAAACCAAATCAAAAGAAGAACTAAAATTAAAACTCAGGTATCCTGATTTCTTTTTTTTTTTTTTTCAATTTTGGTTGAGTCTTGAACATTTTTACTGCTTCCCAAGCCAATTTTTTCCCCCACTTTTGAATACCATCAATTATACTGCTATGAAATCAATGTCTATACTTAGAATGCACACATAATATAGGGCCCTCATTTAATAGGTCCATAAAATTGTAAACTTATGTTTTGTTCACTTGAAGTTCTTACACTGCTGGTTTAAGAGCTGTCAAAAGCAGATAAAAGATGCTGACAGGGATCTTAGAAGTCTGTGATCTCTTTCTTTTAACTGGCTGAGGCAGTTTCCAAAAGGTTTAGCTTAGATCAATCTGGACCTGGGCTTCCCTGATAGCTCAGTCAGTAAAGAATCTACCTGCAGTGCAGGAGACCTGGGCTCGATGCCTGGGTCAGGAAGATCTCCTGGAAAAGGAAAAAGCAACCCATTCCAGTATTCTTGCCTGGAAAATCCTATGGACTGAGGAGCCTGGTAGGCTACAGTCCATGAGGTCGCAAGAGTTGGACACAACTTAGCAACTAAACCACCACCACCAATCTGGTCCTAGGAAATCATTTTCCCCATGGCATCCCTACTCCAGTAGTCTTGCCTGGAAAATCCCATGGATGGAGGAGCCTGGTGGGCTGCAGTCCATGGGGTTGCTAAGAGTCCGACAGGACTGAGCAGCTTCCCTTTCACTTTTCACTTTCCTGCATTGGAGAAGGAAATGGCAACCCACTCCAGTGTTCTTGCCTGGAGAATCCCAGGGACGGGGGAGCCTGGTGGGCTGCTGTCTATAGACTCGCACAGAGTCGGACACGACTGAAGCAACTTAGCAGCAGCAATGGTAATCTACACATGTCTTAGTTAATAAGCTATTTCTTACCATCCTACTAATTACAGACTTTGGCAATAAGTTAAAAAAAAAAAAATAGTTCATGAGACTGGAAAGCACTCTATGCTGGTAATCAAACCCTTCCTTCTAAGACAGCTGAACAATGGCAGAGCTGTCAGGATTTAGAGTCATCAACTAAGGCATACTTAGGGTGACTGCCAGCTAGTATCACTCATTAAATCACAGTCTCGGGGACAAGTCGTTTTGACAGATGAAACCTAAGTCTTTGGGGAAAAAAAATCCCTGATGCTGGGAAAGATTGAAGACAAAAGGAGAAGGGGTTGGCAGAGGACAGATGGTTAGAGAGTGTCACTGACTCAATGGACATGGATATGAGCAAACTCCAGGAGAGAGTGGACGACAGAGGAGCCTGGAGTGCTGCAGTCCGTGGGGAGGTAGAGTCAGACATGACATAGAGACTAGACAAAACCACAAACCTGTAAACGCAGGACAGGAGGAGCAGTTTGAGATACACTCTCTGCTACTCAGTGCACAACTTTCAACACATCTAGAATTTCTCTCCCATCTTGGCCAAACAAGTCTTTCCCAGCTTTGTTGAAAGTTTGAGTACTATTTTTCTTAGTTGACTGTTTCTTTCATTACAAGATGTCTTTTGTGTGCTTAAGAGTGCAGATGTATAGGAACTGGACTATTACCAGGTATATCGTCCATCCAAGCCTGTTGTCACAGGATAATTGTTAAGATTTCCCCTTTTCATTCACACAGGTTTTAACAATACATTAAACTGTCCAATTACCAATTACTAATGATAAGTAATGTGGGATCCTTCCATCAAGCACTGGTCCCCCTAACAGTTTGATCTTTGAAAATATTTTCCTTCCACTGAGCATTATTTTGATTGAGGTTTCTTTCCAGATGGGTTTGCTCAGCTGTGTTCTGAAGCTTCTTCCTCTGTGTTCTATATTACCACTGCAGACCTTGGTGATATGTGATGAACCCTACGTAATTCCATTTTCACCTCTGATGCCCTTAATCAAATGAATACATTGTGATGGTGAAAGTGAAATTGTCAGTCACTCAGTCGTGTCCAACTCTTTGTGACTCCACGGACTATAACCCACCAGACTTCCGTGTCCATGGAATTCTCCAGGCAAGAATACTGGAGTGGGTTGCCATTCCTTTCTCCAGGGGATCTTCATGACCTAGGGATCAAACTCAAGTCTCCTGCATTACAGGCAGATTCTTTGCCATCTGAGCTGCCAGGGTAATCAGTGTAAATCTGGCCATCTTTTGGATGATCTCAGCCTTGAATTACATTTGGAAGAAATATGAATTTAACAAGTAAAACTAATTAAAGAACATTTACATTTTTACAATGGTCTATTAAAAGATGCAAAAGGCACAGCTTCCACTACATTTAATGTTGCACATTTCCCCACCTTGCTCACACATAGTCTTTTCTTCCCCAAGAATTCAATAAGGAAGAGATTGTCCTCAAGGGATTTCATCTCAGCCTAATGCACAGAACCAAAAAAATTAGAGCAATTTCAACCCCTGAGGGTTGCCAAAAGAATGCAACTGTAATCAGGGATTTCCCATTAAAGAGATTATCAAATGACTTTGATGAAAGTAATGAGGACTGTGTCTGTGTTAAATACAGAGACAGAACCAGAATGAACGACCAGCAGAATTCTTTTAGTGAGATCTAAAGAATAATTGGAAGGAATCATTTAGAATGGCAGGCAATCAAGTGATGAGAGACAAAAGGGATGACTACTTCATCAAGTACCTTCCAAAACTGGTAAAGTACACCAAAGACCTCTCTTTTCTCACACACAACTCAGTGACAGGTGTTCTCCAGAAAGCAGACCCAGAGAGATTCATGCACATCACAAGGTCATGTAGGTCCCATGAGGGGCATAAACTGACTGCTGAGTTCTCAGCATGATGAACCCTTGAGTGGTAAGACAGGAAGCCTCCACCCGCCATGTGGCATCTTGAACACACCGACAATTTCTGAAGAAATTCAAAGTACACAAGTACACAGGTATCTCAATCAAATTGGCTCAAATTCGCTTCCTTTAATCTAAAGTCAGTACAGGGTTCACAACATTTTTCATATACTTTCCTCATTTTCCAGAAATGTGGTTTATTTCTTTCCACTGAAAAATAGAAGAATTTTAAGATTAATCAAAGTACTACACAGGATGGGTAGCCGAAACAGAACTCATCCACGTGGGGCACTGATCTGCAAATCAGGACGTTACTAGAGAAAATGATGGCAACCCAAGGGGCAGACAAGAAAGGATACACTGGCATAATTAAAAGAACATGTATTCTAGAAAGCCATTCTTTCATAAGGGCAGAACTGACACCAGTCTATTCCAATCATGTACTACGGAGCTGAGTTTTGGCCAAGGATTGCTGAACCTCACAGGACAAATCTCAGTGAAAATGAAAAATGGAGATGAGCGATTTTAGCTGATCTCAGAGGCCCAGCATAGGTAATTCATCCTCACTTTTTTTTTTTTTTGTATCAGACTATATGTCCCTTTTTAATAGTAATAATTTTAATGAGAACAAATACACTTTAATATCTGCTGATTGACAAAATAATATATGTACATATAGATTCAGAGACCATTTTCAGAAACTTCAAAGTCCAAGGAGTGGGAATCATTGAAGCACATCACATTATATAATTATAGTTCAATATTTTTAATCAACTATTGATCAACTATTTTTGATCATTTTTCCACACACATTTGATTGGCCTACTAGGATCACACAACTATTTAATAGCTTTAGAACCCAAGTTCTGGCACCCCTGTTATTTGCAATATGTTCTACTGCTTTGTCACTTAAATGCATTAATGCATGGAGTTGAAGATGCTTTAAACCAGAACAGACTTATATTTCCATTTAATTTAGTGATTCATAAGTAATTTATTGAGCACCTAGTCAATGAATTTATTCAGTTCAGTTGAGTTCAGTCACTCAGTCGTGTCCAACTCTTTATGACCCCATGAATCGCAGCACGCCAGGCCTCCCTGTCCATCACCAACTCCCGGAGTTCACCCAGACTCACATCCATCGAGTCAGTGATGCCATCCAGCCATCTCATCCTCTGTCGTCCCCTTCTCCTCCTGCCCCCAATCCCTCCCAGCATCAGAGTCTTTTCCAATGACTCAACTCTTTGCATGAGGTGGCCAAAGTACTGGAATTTCAGCTTTAGCATCATTCCTTCCAAAGAAATCCCAGGGCTGATCCCCTTCAGAATGGACTGGTTGGATCTCCCTGCAGTCCAAGGGACTCTCAAGAGTCTTCTCCAACACCACAGTTCAAAGGCATCAATTCTTAGGCGTTCAGCCTTCTTCACAGTCCAACTCTCACATCCATACATGACCACAGGAAAAACCATAGCCTTGACTAAATGGACCTTTGTTGGCAAAGTAATGTCTCTGCTTTTCTATATGCTATCTAGGTTGGTCATAACTTTCCTTCCAAGGAGTAAGCGTCTTTTAATTTCATGGCTGCAGTCACCATCTGCAGTGATTTTGGAGCCCCAAAAAATAAAGTCTGACACTGTTTCCACTGTTTCCCCATCTATTTCCCATGAAGTGATGGGACCGGATGCCATGATCTTCGTTTTCTGAATGTTGAGCTTTAAGCCAATGTTTTCACTCTCCACTTTCAACTTTCATTGAGCACCTACTATACAACACACAAACCATATGTGTATAACCTTCACCTGTTTTCTTCACAACAAATTAGAAAGCAAATGTCATTAACAATTCCTTTTTATCGTGTTAGGAAACTGAGCATCAGAAAAGTTGAGCAACTTTCTGAAAGTAACACAAGAAACAAGTAGTAAGGCAAAACTTGAACCAAGATTTTTGTAGTTGCCATCAGGATGTACTATTCACTATGAACCTCTCTGAGTGGTAAAATGCAAATAACGTAAGTATAATTCCAGGAGAGCAGTTTATTTAGACATCAGAAAAATCTATTTAGGGGATTTTCCTGGTGGTCTAGTGATTGAGAATTCACCGACCAATGCAGGGGACACAGGTTTGATCCCTGGTCCAGGAAGATCCCACACGCCATGGAGCAACTAAGCCCGTGCACCACAAACACTCAGCCTGCGCTCTAGAACACATGCTCAGAACAAGAGAAGTCCCCAATGAGAAGCCCACGCACCGCAACTGGGGAGTAGCTGTCACCCTGAACAACTGAGAAAGCCTGTGCACAGCAATGAAGACAGGCGCAGCCAAAAATTTAAAAATGAATACTTTAAAAAATACTTATTTATATATAATTCACATGTTAAGCACAAATCAAATTTTTCTAGAATACATAATCTAGGAGTCTATGAGAAGCAACAATTTATTGGAGTGAATGCATATGTTTAGCCTGGTTTAAGTGATTACATATGTCATACTATTTGCTTTTTTGCTTAGAAACTCAGTTTATCTTTACTTTTCTGGAATATTATGATTCCCTAAACAAAATAAAACAATTAAACAAATGCACTGTAAATTGTCCTTGCTTTGGGATTTTTGTAATGTCTATCAACTAAAATCTTTAATGTTTTTTAACTGTTAGAATAAAATGAAAAATAACAAAATTATTTTTAAAAATCATGCCTTTCAAAAAAATCACGCTTTCCATTTATTCTTCACCAAAATGAAAAATAACAAAATTATTTTTAAAAATCATAGCTTTTCAAAAAAATCATGCTTTTCACTTATTCTTCACCCAAATTAATGAAAATGTGTTGCATGTAGACTAAGACTGGACTTTAGCCTTTCAGTGGCTGATACAGGTTAAAAAATAGTGCCCAATCACACTTACTCATTGTTTCCCTAATTTTCAGGATAGACAAAAACAAACAATTTGGATAGATAAAAACAAAGTCACTAATTCAACAAAAACAGTCACTCATACTATTTAGGAATATTTATCTTTTAAAATATGTATTTAATTTCTCAAATAATTTAAAATAAGTAGTTAATATTTAAAAATATTTAAATGAGTCTGAGGATAGTTTTCAGTACATCCATGATCAGTATCATTCCTTGTCACACGTGTAAATTTTTATATAGTGGTACTGCTATTTCCAGTCCATGTGCTTCCACACTATGTACCAACTCATAAAACTTAAGAGACAGAAACGCCCAGTTTCTGTCCTCTGGAAATTGACTTAACTTTCAGAGTTTCTGTTTCTAAAGTGAGTACCAGCCGTCTTTAGATTCTTTGCCTGCGTGTGTGCTTGCTAAGTCACTTCAGTCATATTTGAAACCCCATAGACTGTAGCCCACCAAGCTTCTCTGTCCATGGAATTATCCAGGCAAGAATACTGGAGTGGGTCGCCATGCCCTCCTCCAGGGATCTTCCTGAGCTAGGGATCAAACACACACCTCTCCTGCGTCTCCTGCATTGCAGGCGGATTCTTTACCACTAGTGCCGCCCAGGAAGTCCCAATCCTTTGTCCACCTCTGCCCAAAGCTGTTTTTAATTCTGCCTCTTCATTTATATAAGCTTTGTCCATCGTTCAAAGTGTTTAAATCTGTCCCCATCACTGCCAAAACATCTCTTGTATCTTCTTGACTCATGTCTTGCCTGGATTTTTTTCCTCTCATCTATTAGAGCACACGAGTCTACATTCTAATACATACCACTAGGTACATCATTAGAGCATTCTAGAGCTGTCATGAATTGTATAAGAACATCCAGTATAACTTTCTCATTTTAGAAATGAGCAAACTGAGTTTCAGAAATCAGAAATGACTTTTTCCATACTGCATACATGAGCAAGTTTCTGAACATACTTTATAAGCCAGTGTTCTTTCTCCCACACCAGTGGCTATAAACACTTATTACACCATGATATTCGTTTACACAGAGGCAGTCTAGAACAGTGTTAAGAGCATAGACTCTGGAGTGAAGTGATTAGGGTTTGAACCCCAACTCCACACCCTGATACATCTGATATGTTAGTCAATGAATTGATATTTATAGACATCTCTAGTCAGAGCTTCTATTTCATTTGGCAATCATATATTCAACACACTTTTACTGACCGATCACTATGAGCTGGGCTCTGCCAGGTGCTAGGAATGCCAGGAGAGAAAGTCGTGATTCCAGCCCTCAGCGAATTGGGCATCCAAAAGAAATCACATGAAAGGTAGTATAAACGAGGTATGTCAGAAAAACGTCAGTGCAAGGGCAAGAAAGGTGACCAGTGCACCTGGGCAGGCCCCTAAGGAAAATGTTTGTTAAATGGATGAATGAAATGTATCTTTCCTGGGCTAGAAGAGGGGGAAATAGATACTTGAGAGACATACAGGGGAAAAGAAAAGGCACTTGTTTCTCAGTGATGGACTCTTGAGCTCAATAGAAAGAGTCCTCACTTATCCAGGCAATAACCATTTATTGAACTTTCCATGAGGCTGTCAGATTGTATGAAGCAGGAGAGCCTCCAGCAGCTCTATGCACAAATTTGTATAAAACTAGACAAAACTACTTCCTTCCAAATTTGGGGTCTGCAGGTCTATGTCTTAATACACTTTTCAAAACTTCACAGGTCCAACCACTCAGTAGCAAGACAAACCCAGGGGAGAGCTCTTCTATTGCCCTGGAACAATACCCCTAAAGCACCGTTTTTTGGACAATTAGGCAGGCTCTGCTCTGAGGCAAGTTTTGCTGTGATGCACATACCTTCTGCCATGCAAATTCAATGGCAGACGCATGAGCGGACTGGAAATATCTCAGAGAGGACCCTTCCCTTTTAAAAGGTCACTGAGCCAAACAGAATTAAACTGTCCACTATCACATGCTCTTCTTCCAATTAACATGCTTCAAAAGTGCATACACTGAGGAGATTTGTTACATGGCACACCTGGAGAAGAGGCTTTCTGAATTTCAACATCCTCTTGGGTACTCCTATGTCTGTCATGTAATTTCATTCTTGGAAACTCTGCTCTGTCTTCTGGAACCTCCTCCTGCTTCTGTTTTGGCTAGATTTTATTTTTATGATTTCTCCCCGTGACTTACATTTTAATATGACACCACATATTTCACAGAGGTGACAGAGGCATTTTCTGTACCTCCAGAATTCCACAGAGCAAGACTTCCAAAAGCTCGCTGGCCAACAGCTACTCACTAATGCCTCTTCCCATTTCCTGCCTAGCTGTGTGCATTCACCAAGATCAAAGGCGCTGAAATGTGATTTCCTAGTTGTAAGAGGAGCGAAAAAAATGAAGTGAATAGTAGATGACCGGGAGCCTCAGAGTGCTTTAGTTTATGGAGACCTACAGGCCTCACTTTAAAACCTCACTCCTGGAAGGGTGTTGTATATGCCATACAACACTGAATGTGCCAAACCAGCGTAAGGGTGAAGTCCTACTTTTACAGATCATAGGAAAAGGGATCAAGTCAAATTGTCTGTGGTTGTTGTTCTTGGGGGGAAATGTGTACATATTACATGAGTAAAGGAAGTTCAGAAATAACTGTGATCACAAAATGTTATACTATTGAAAAACAGGCATTTGTGGCAAGAGAAATTTCAGATATCAGGAGTGTATTGCACACCCAGAAGTAATACATCCAAGGTAAGTATGTGAATAATTGGCCGTAGGTCTTATGCTTTAAAGAATTTTAAATCCTAAAATAATCCCCCCGAAAAGGAAAACCAAAAGCAAACCACAGTGAAAAGATTCAGAATCCATCTACTCGTATATGATTAGATAGAAAAGATTTAGTGATACTTTAGATATGCAACTACTGGAATTGACGAAGACAGTACATTTTGCCTCCCCTCTTTTCAGAGATTCTATTAAACATTCATATATTACACTTACAAATACGTTTATATAAGTATCAGTTATATGTGAACATACTACTTATGCAACATAGTAGGATAAAAAGGAGAAAATAGGTAAGAGCAAAGAAGAGTGGGCACTGAGATGATGGTGACGCAGACAGAAGAGGACAAGGGACTATTATTAAGAACAGGCAGGGGAAGTCACCGTCCAAAACATGCTCTAAGGGGACTGCACAGTGGGTGGGGCATCTGTGCAGGAATCTCAGTGGAGTGCAAGATTCAGAAGTGTGACTGAAAACAGAACCCAACACAAGTTCTGTATTTGAAACAGCTACATACACTGTTCTCTTCCTCAGTACATCTTCTCCATTCTGGAGCCCAGCAAAGAGCTGGATTCACCCCCAAGCAAATAATAAAATACTACCAACATGACTAAAGCAACTATTACTACTAGTTAAGTAATAATATTAATTCAAAATCAAGATCCAAAATAAGATAAAAATTGATAGTGCACTCTAAAATGACTAAACAAATTCCCAGGAGAAAGACAAAGTTTTAGTTAGATTTCCGCATCTGAGAATAACAATCCTCTCGTTCTCATAAGAGATCTCATAAGAGTGGTGGAGATCCACTGATGCCAAATCGTACCTCTTTACCCAAATGTGATACCTGATCACACTTTCTTATGTCTTTTAATCCCAGAATTTCTACTCAGATAGGAATTTTAAGAATAAACAGTTCTAAAAAAATAAAAGAAAGCCACAATAGTCAGTTGTTTTTTCCTTTATTAACCAAACAATCAAGCACACCACTTTATCAGGCAATCCAGCAACATTATAGATAAATACTCAAATAGGCAGGCTGGAAAACAGAGATAATGTAAAAAATGGCTGGTGGGGTAGGGGGAAATATCTGATAAACTTAGGCAGAGGAAAAGCTATTACAACTAAAAAGCAAAAACAGAAGTTTGCTAAAGAGAATAATTAAAATAGAGAACAAGAAAGCATACTTAGAAACTAAACCATGCTCACTGAAATAAAATACTGTAGAAAGACTAAAGAAACAGCCAAGAGGCTCTTACAGATATGGACTAATGAATAAAGACAAAAAGTATGAGAAAGGACACCTCTGGAGGGTCTACTATCCAAGTATAAGGAGCCACAGAAAGGTGGCAGACAGCAATTATTACAGAAATGAGAGAGGTGAGGATTCCTTAGCTGAAGGAAGCCAGGCATCAACAAGCCTCACTGAATGAATATCATAAGTTCAAAAAGAGCCTCAAGTATGCCACTGAAAACATATAAGTACTTAAAATACTGAGATAATACTAAAAGTTTTTTAGGGAAAAACAGACCTTAGACTTAGTCTGGTACCTGAGTTCTCTTCAGCATGAACAATGCTTGAAAGGAAAACTCTTTACAGCCTAGAACTCTATACTCAGCCAAAGTATCAGAGAAGGCAATGGTATCCCACTCCAGTACTCTTGCCTGGAAAATCCCATGGATGGAGGAGCCTGGTAGGCTGCAGTCCATGGGGTCGCGAAGAGTCAGACACAACTGAGCGACTTCACTTTCACTTTTCACTTTTATGCATTGGAGAAGGAAATGGCAACCCACTCCAGTGTTCTTGCCTGGAGAATCCCAGGGACAGGGGAGCCTGGTAGGCTGCCGTCTCTGGGGTTGCACAGAGTCAGAACAACTGAAGCGACTTAGCAGCAGTAGCAGCAGCAGCCAAAGTATCAGTATACTGCAATTCAAGAAGAGTACATTTTGCCTTCACTCCTTTCAGAGATTCTATTAATTATATATCAAACTTATTACTATATTTATATAAATACCAATTATATGTGAACATATTATTTAGTGTCGGTATTACTGTCAGTTGCTCAGTTGTGTCTGACTCTTTGCAACCCCATGGACTGCATCCCACCAGACTCCTCTGTCCATGGGATTCTCAGGCAAGAATACTGGAGTGGGTTGCCATTCCCTTTTCCAGGGTATCTTCCTGACCCAGGGATTGAACCTGGGTCTCTTTACCATCTGAGCTATTAGGGAAGCTTTACACAACATTATAGGACAAAAGGAGCAAAGGATGAGTGAATGCATGGAGCAGAATATACTAGTGGTAAAGAATCCACCTGCCAAGCTGGAGCCATAGGTTCAATTCCTAGATTGGGAGAATCCCCTGGAGAAGGAAATCATAACCCACTCCAGTATTCTTGCCTGGGAAATCTCATGGACAGAGGAATCTGTTGAGCTACAGTCCATCGGGTTGCCAAAGAGTTTGACATGACTTATTGACTAAACAACAGTCTTTTCTTGGGACTTACTTTATGATGTGTTACAATAAAATGAGAAGATAAGCTAAGAAATCAGTAGAGAAATAGCAGATTTAACCAAGACAAACAATATGAAACCCAGGTCTAGGAGCTGGGAGTCCAGGAGGAGGAGTCAAGGGGGGAGATTCATGGCTACAAGAGAGGACAAAGAAAATAGACTAGATGATATGATGGAGAGTAAAAATATATGAGGGTATGATAAAGGAGCTTCCCAGGTGGCTCAGAAATAAGGAATCTGATGAATTTGAGCAAACTCTGGGAGATGGTGGAGGACAGAAGAGCCTGGAGTGCTACCATCCATGGGGTAGCAAAGAGTCAGACACAACTTAGTGACTGAACAACGACAACAAATAACACAGGAAAACAGAATAAAAAATACAGTCTATGACATAAATCATAGCAGGATCCTCTATGACCCACGTCCCAGAGTAATGGAAATACTAATACAATTATGTAAAGTTTAAAAATAAAATAAAATTTTTAAAAAAAGCAAAAATAAACAAATGGGATCTAATTAAACTTAAGAGCTTTTGCACAACGAAGGAAACTATAAATGAGGTGAAAAGACAGCCTTTGGAATGGGAGAAAATAACAGCAAACAAGGCAACTGACAAAGAATTAATCTCAAAAAGATACAAGCAGTTCCTGCAGCTCAATTCCAGAAAAACAAACGACCCAATCAAAAAGTGGGCCAAAGAACTAAACAGACATTTCTCCAAAGAAGACATACAGATGGTTAACAAACACATGAAAAGATGCTCAACATCACTCATTATCAGAGAAATACAAATCAAAATCACAATGAGGTACCATCTCTCGCTGGTCAGAATGGCTGCTATCCAAAAGTCTACAAGCAATAAATGCTGGAGAGGGTGTGGAGAAGAGGAAAGCCTCTTACACTGTTGGTGGGAATGCAAACTAGTAAAGCCACTATGGAGAACAGTGTGGAGATTCCTTAAAATACTGGAAATAGAACCGCCATATGACCCAGCAATCGCACTGCTGGGCATACACACTGAGGAAACCAGAATTGAAAGAGACACGTGTACCCCAATGTTCATCACAGCACTGTTTACAATAGCCAGGACATGGAAGCAACCTAGATGTCCATGAGCAGATGAATGGATAAGAAAGCTGTGGTACATATACACAATGGAATATCACTCAGCCATTAAAAAGAATACATTTGAATCAGTTCTAATGAGGTGGATGAAACTGGAACCTATTATATGGAGTGAAGTAAGTCAGAAAGAAAAACACCAATACTGTATATTAATGCATATATATGGAATTTAGAAAGATGGTAACGATAACCCTATATGTGAGACAGCAAAAGAGACACAGATGTGAAGAACAGTCTTTTGGACTCTGTGGGAGAAGGCTAGGGTGAGATAATTTGAGAGAATAGCAATGAAACATGTATATTATCATATGTGAAATAGATTGCCAGTCCAGGTTCGATGCATGAGACAGGGTGCTCGGGGCTGGTGCACTGGGAGGACTCTGAGGGATGGGATGGGAGGGACGCGGGAGCGGAGTTCAGGATGGGGAACACATGTACACCCATGCCAGATTCATGTCAACGTATGGCAAAAACCACCACAATATTATAAAGTAATTAGCCTCCAATTAAAATGAATAAATTAATTTTTTAAAATAAATAAATGAGGCTTGATTCTGAGCAAATGACTCAATGTGAGAACAAAATCACTGATTTGAACCTAAACGTTAGGAATCTTTGTTTTTCAGTGAACTAGGGAGTTGTGACATTGGACTCTTAAAAAAAAATTTAATTCCAACACAGATCTTGAACTAACACTAAATGACATGTATGTAGTCATAATAACATTAAGTGACAGTCAAAGTCTCAGTTGTGTCCGACTCCTTGTGACCCCATACGCTTTATTGTTCTATATTTAAAATTAACCTCTGGACAAAGACTTGGTTGTATTTTTAGCATAAAGTGAAAATATCTACAATCTAAAGACTGAAAAAGAGTGACAGAATTAAGACCTGAAATGAGAAAGAAAATGTTGGGGAAAGGGGGTTGGACTAAGATTCTCATTGTATTTTATAGGGAACAAAGAGAGTGTTGCAAATTATCAGAAATAGACAATTCTACTCAAAGCTTATAATTACCTTAGAGTTACATTAAGTGAAGGAGAAGAATATTAATAGAAGGAAGGTGAAGTACAAGTGAGCAAAAATCCATCTTCCAAATTGCAGAGTGAACTGTTTAAGTCCAGTCAGTCAAGAAATTACCAAGGTCTCTACCAAATTGCCTAAAATAAGAACATAACTTAAAAGATGCCTCTAGGAGTAAGAATGGAATGGGGAGTATGGAGTAGAGCATTCTGGTTTCTCATCGGCAGAATTCTGGTGCTACCTGGTGTGTGTATTGGCATGCAATACTTTTATAATAGTAGTTATGTGTGTAATACATTTCATAGTAAGTACTGACTGCATTCAATTTTTGTGTGTGCAACACATGAATTGCATTAGGCACTACTACAAAGTGGGATCCTTGTTTATTTCATAGACTGCATAACTTTTCTATATAGGGACCTATAGAAATTTATATATATATATATAAAACATATATATTATATTTTTTTATATATATTATATATCCTTTACATGTAGACATTTCTCTTGAGTTATAGTTTTCAGTATCTGAAGTTTCTTCTTTTTCTATCAAATTTCACCATTAGCAATTCAATCATCTGGATTAAATACAGTCCTTCCCTATGTTTATTTTTTAATGCAAACATCTATAAAAGGTATAAATACTGGGAACCTAAGGATGAGGTGATATTCACCAAGAAAAGGATAAATGGTTCCAAAAGGCAGGGTGAGGAACTATAAAGATATTTTGCTTACTTCGCTACTTCAATAAGGTCTTTCATCTTCATAGACTCTTAGTTTTCGATGCAGTAAGTACTTGTCTTATACTTACACAGAAAAAGTGAAAAGTTCAGAAAGACTGAACTGATACTTAACCCCATGACCTAGAGGACAGGGCATGTTTACCAAACCAGTCTCTTGAAGTTGGAAATTTAAGAAACACCGAGGGGCCGAGTGGGAAGTGGTTAAAATCTCTAACCATGAAACATCTCAGTCAGTCAGAATTTGTTTTGACAAATCCACACCCTGTGGCCGGTATTAATGAACTAGCAATTAAACCCCAAGCCTAGTCAGGAGCTGAAGGATGACTTTAGGACTAATGTTTACTGTTCCAGGCCATGTGCAAACCTTTGAACCTTTGTGAAGTGCAAATATGCAGGATTTGGTGTAGAGCATCAGGCCATTTCCCACTGTAGGGCTCAAAACAAAATAAATATATGGGCAAAGGAAATCAATAACTGATCAAGTACAATGTCATTACATAGATACAGTTTAAGAACTCCAGATTATCTTAATCTCTGCAATATAAACACATCCTTTATTTAAAGATCTACTCTCCCAAGTACTAAATACTTGTCATATTGGATTAGGAAAATAAATCAATCAGATTTGGTCATGGGTCAAAGATAACATACAATTATTCAGGTTTTGGCCATCTTTATTTTGAAGAAGTTGACATCTTTGAGGGTGGGTACATGGACACTATATTGGCTGACCCTCAGTGTATATCCAGTTGTTTGAGGAGATAGCAGAAGATTATGGAGCCATCTCATGAATACTTCCAGGGGGTATTTGATGTCAATCTATTCATTTATGCTGAAAAGTGTCAGTAACGCCTAACGCAGCTCCCGAAAAAGTACCCTCAACCCCCAAATCATCTCATATTCTCTTTATAATCACCAAAAAAGGAAAGTCTAGTTTTTACTTATTTGGCATTTCTTTTTTTGATTTTTTGAAAATAAGCCTCAAACTCATTTTAATTTGTATTAAATATCACTGACAAAGAACAATATTATTCCCCTGGATCTCACAATCCCATTTCTTTTGCCATTTTGGAAAATGTAGCAAAGAAATAGAAGTGTTTTTAAGGCTGGGTTGGAGGGCTGCAGTGAATTGATTTCCAGGATTTGAAAATAAAGGATATGATTAAACAAACCTAGAGTTAGACCAATAAATTACACATGTGATTTGAGGGTTTGGCAATACCCCTAAATGCCTATAAAGATTATATAGACTTGAGCTTAGAGCTCCAGGGCTGCAATGTGACTGGGATTGGATGAACTGACAGTCTGGTAGGCAAAAGCCCAAAGAGTTGCATTATGTCCTTCTTCGGAGAGAATTAGTTGGCCAAGAAAAGCACAGAAAAAGAAAAGGAAGAACACAAACACTGATTTAGGGACTGTCCACTTTCGTTTAGGGACTTACAGAGTAGTTTTCTTGGCAAGGCCAGCCTGGTAGAGGGGTAAATGTTAAAATCATCTCAGTTGGAAGACCAGACATAAGATCAACTCATTTCCATTGTTCTGAATCCATATTCCCTAGTAATTTTCAAAAACTTGGCAACTCATGTCTCTAATGTATAGGGAGAGACTGAATCTGTCAGACCAACAAGTGATGTTCTCATCAGACAGATGCACTTCTCATTATAAATAGATAAGCTGGCATTCTGATTATAATTTGGATTCCCAAGCAGCTTGTCTATGGGGACAGTCTTCTGGGACTCATTGTTGACTTAAGCATCATACCCTGTGTAACAGTTAAATTGATCATTGTAAATCAAAACCATTGCATTCTGGTTTGCATTTAAAACTGTATATAACACAATATATGTTAACGTGAATCTGACTCTGAATGGAACCAGCTCTACCCACTCTGCTAACAAAAGTCACAATTCTCAGCCTATAATCCTGCAGGAATATGACCATATTTAGTGTAATAACCAAACACCATCATAGGGATCTCTATCTGGGTGGTCAGCACCCAAGCAAGTTTTCTGATTTCAGATTATACCAGTATGTTAAAAGTTATAATGAGGAAGTTTTATTCTAAGTTTGTTTTTAATTGGGGGATAACTGCTTTACAATGCTGTATTGGTTTCTGCAGTATAATGCGAATCAGCCGTAAGGATACATTTATCCACTTCCTCATGAGCCTCCCCTCCACCTACCCATGCCTCATCCTACCCCTCGAGGTCTTCACAGAGCACCTAGCTGAGCAGCTACCCAAAGTAAGAAAATGTCAAAATCTGTTGTATGCCTTTCTAGGGACTTAGGACAAAGGAAAAGAGAAGAGAAAGATATGGACTCAGTTTATAATTTGCTACAAGTGGTTATAGTAACTTTAGCTTCTTCCATTTGTCTTCAGAGAAATGCTTTGCCTTGCTGCACTCTCTAAAATTGCAGCTAGATTTTCACTGAAGTTACAAATGAAGTAAAGTGGGGAGAGAACTTAGTCAAGATCCTTATGTACAGATCTTTTACAATGATAGATCTATTATACTGATGCCCAAGGGGAATTTACTTAATTTGAATGGAGCTGGCCAGTGACAAACAGGAAATTCTTGCCCCTAGCACGCTAAGTAGACATTGAAATATATTGTATGTAGAAAAAGGCTTTTCTTCCTCAAATGTTGCACACAAAACTATTCACCTCAAAACCATCACATTCTGTGTCTTTATTTCTAAACTTTTGAGGAAGAACAACAACATCCCAGCCAGCTGGAACAAAACATGGAAGCTGGGTCTGCTTTTATAAATTACATTGCTTTGTAAGAGAAATGGCTGCTTTTGAACTAGTAAACACCCGAAGCTTTACCAGAGGCAGATTTTATACCAAAGAGACAAAGAAAGCCAGAGTAGGTGATGCCAATTCCTTGATATATATCAGTCTTTGATTACTCTTTGCCTGAGTTACCCAGTGGATTGCTACAGTGTATTAATAGTACTGATCTATTGGGTTGGCCAAGAAGTTCATTCGGGTTTTTCTGTAAGATGTTATGGAAAAACCCAAATGAACTTCTTGGCCAACCCAATATAAGAAAGCAACAGTCGCAACACCATAGCCAGCAGATAAATCAGATAATAGAATGGAACTTTAAAAACATGGTCAACTATTCCCTAGTTTTGCTCACAACTTCCACAAATATCATTATCTAAATACTTTAAAAATAATATATTATTAATTGACATATTTGTGTAGCCAGGGACTTAAACCTTGTTAGTGGCTGCAGGCTGCAACCATCTCCCTCTTAACAGATTCTTATTCCATTTATGGTCACATACAGCTGACCCTTTACTCAATAAGAATTCATTCATTCAGTGTGCTAGCTGAACATTTTGCATCATCCTTGGGGATCCAAAGATAAAGACACTGGCATCTACCCTCAAAGAACTCAGGCATACGTGCTCTGATTACCACCACCGCCCAGTGTGGCATTTTAACAGACCGCTGGGTACAGAGTAATACTATTAGACTTTCCCCACGTCTATCTATCATTTCCATATGTATATTTAGTCATTCAGTCATGTCCAGCTCTTTGTGACCCCATGGATGATAGCCCGCCAGGCTCCTCTGTCCATGAGATTTTTCAGGCAAGAATACTGGAGAGGGTTGCCATTTCCTTCTCCAGGGGATCTTCCTGTCCCAAGGATTGAGCACATGTTGCCTGTGTCTCCTGCAGGTGAATTCTTTAACTGCAGGGCCATTGGAGAAGCTCCATAGCCATCCCGGAAATTTTAGTATATATCATAGTATCCAACATGGTGGTGGGGCAAAGGAAGCCTTCCAGTAGTTCTTTATGTCTGATTAAGAGAGAAAACACTATCTTCAAATTAAAATGGAGAAACGTAGACCTCACATGGTCATACTCAAGGGGCTATTATACACATTTTAATTTTGATATCATTCATCAATTTTTTATAAGTCTATACTACTTACAATCAGAAAAAAATAACCAATAAAAATTGGACAAATGAAAGTTAGTGATAAAGAACAGGTAACTGTTTTAACTATGTTTGTGTTCTCCCACAAACAACATAGATGTAGTCATTGTCACAGTATTTAAAAAATATTCAGCTCGAGGTAGAAAAAATTTCTTGAGCAGCCTGAGAAAGAAAACGACTACTCACCATGACGCCTCATCATTCTTTTTCACTCATGTATCCCACCTACAGAAACTGTTATAACAACACGATGAAGTCAAAAGCCCTTTTCAATTCACCTTTAATCCCTGACCCTTGTTATGTCTGTCACATTTAATACATGTGCTCTCTCCATGGTATTAACTGACATGTTTGATAACTAAACACATCATGTCAGAGGCCACCCAGTAGCTTTCACGATGAAAAGAAGTCTGATCCCCAAAACATGACCCCCCTCATCCTGGTTGTTCAGTTCAAATTCTAGTGCTGCAATTACTACACAAAGCTGAGTGGCCAAGTGACCCGGGGTGTGGAGTTGAGCTCAGTCCAGAGTTCCTGAGGGCTTTTCTTTTCAGTGTTATCCTCCCTCCATGGTGACTAGTGGAAACATTTTATTCATTTGTTCTTTGGCTCATTCAGCACTATGTTTGTAAAGCATGTAACTACCAGCCATTGTGCTCAGCTTTGAAGATACAAGGTAAACACAATGAAACGCACATGCCCTCACACATCTTTGACCAAATATGGATACTCAGGAGTCAAGCATCACTTATGTAGTCAATCCAGCTATCCATCCATATCACCTGGCCATTAAGGAGTCTCCAAAATGGAGCATTAATCAGTTTCTATGCTTTTATCAATCACCCTTATACTCACATACTTTTTTCTACTTTTTCTTTCATATTGGAGTACAGCTGATTACCAGTGTTGTGACAGTTTCAGGGGGACAGCAAAGGGACTCAGCCATGCATATCCATGTACCCATTCTCCCTGACACTCCCCTTCCAATAAGGCTACCACATCACATTGAGCAGAATTTCCTGTGCTATACGGTAGGTCCTTGTTGGTTATCCATTTTAAGTACAGCAGTTATACTTATGTACTCAACCAAAGAATAATTTTCTGCTTTCTAGCAAGTTTATTCAGTGTGGTTTATTCTGTGTATATTGCCAAGGCTTTCTGTGCATGTGCACACACAGAGGAGGCACCGAGTGGAGCAATCCGTATTAGCCAAGTCTAATGTAGAGATGACAGAGGCGGTGACTCTTCCTCCTTCACATTTAATACGAACTCTTATAGCAAATCCAGGTTCTCATCAGTGTGTTTACAATGACTATGTTGTCCACAGGAATATGATAGAGCATAACTCATAAATATTATGGCAAATTGATTGATTTAGGGGTTTTCATTTTTGTGTTAACCTATTTTAGATAGTTCTCTGCTATACACAAAAGCAAGGTAAACAAAGTATTTTTTTCACATTTCTATATCCAAGACAGAACTTGTATTGATTTTCTTTACCCACTCAAAATTAGATTTCTGGACCATACAACTCACTAAAATACAGACTCTTAAATCTATAGATGAAGTAAAAGACTTCTAATTGGTTTTCATAGACTTGAAAGTGTGAAGAGCTTGAATTAGTTACATAGCACAAAGTTATCCAAATAGCCAACTATCTGGCTATTACAGAAATGGAAGATGAAATGGTTTAATCTTGGATTTCTCTCCTATTTTCCAAACCTATTTGTATCCTATGACTTATTCTGTTCCACCACCCATATATCCCAAGGACATCTCAACTCAACAATCTCAAAGCCACTTGCATTTCCTTCATGAGAACTAATTACTGTTCCTCCTGTGTATCATGTTGCTTCAGCCCGCTAAAATATCATTACAGGAATCTACGCTGAGTCGAAGTCTAGTAAATTCTAATCTTTTAATCTCTCTCCAGGCTGACCACTTTGTCATCTCCCTATTTCAAATATGAACTCTCTTTCTTAAACTCCTAAGTTGTAAGGATCAACTCCAAACCATGAGCTATGCCGTAGAACAGCTCACATGTCCTGGTCCTGGCTTCTGAATCTGCCTCCAACCCTCAACATATCTGCCATTTGTACTCTCATATCCTGTGGTCTAGGAACAGATTTTTCTTTTTTCTTTCTTTTGTTTTTTTTTTGCAATTCCTAAGCACACCATTCTCTCTCCTCCTGGAGTTTCACACATGCACTTCCCTTTGCCCTTCACCTAGCTGAGCTTGCTGGCAGGTCATGAGTCTGCAAGGTGTTATACTTTGAGGAAACTTTCTCACCTTCTCTGCCCCATTAGTGCCAAGCTGTTTCAGTTAGATGCCCCTCCTCTGAGCTCCCACGGCACCTTATCTTTATTAACAACATGGCTGGGACACCCCACACTGCAGGATCTATTTACTTCTTTGTCGCCTAACATGAGATGGGTCCCTACTGCATACACTGGGCCTAGCGAAGAATATTACACACTATTGGTAGCCAATACGTATTTTAAAATACATAAACAAATGGAGCATCCTTTTAGGTCCATTCTAGGCAATACTTACTTTTTACTCACATTCATTAAAGAAAAAAAAAAATTGAGGAACAAATGTTTGGAGGATTAAAACGCAAAGGCATCTGCTGCTCTTATTGGCATCTTCATTAAGCCAGGAGGCTTTGTGGATTTTCTAGTGGAGAGTATGGAGCCACTCCATATTAGACTTTTCCAAAAGAATTACGACCTCCCTTCATATCCTCAAACAAAAGTACTAGAATATAATACTCACTAAAGGCACAGCATGGCATGGATTCAGACACTCTCTAAGTACCCAGAAACCTACTCCATTCTCTTCTCGCTGCCTTCTGGATTTTTCATTTTCTAATCTGAATATCTTTTCTCTACATTATAAAGCACCCATCTCAATGTTGTAAATCATACTTACCCATACTCAAAGTTTCTACTTTCCTTCAATTTCAGCTTAACTCATTGCCCATGATGGCCATCAGGATCTCTCTCTGCATCACAAGCATTCAGCTTCACTCACTGCTTTGCTCCCTCCACGTCAGTCTCCAAAGATGACTTCTTATCTTTTCAAGCAAGGAAGACCATATCAAAAGCTCCCGGCCAGCCTGCAAATGACCACCTTGGCCACCATGCCATTAATTTGGGGCAAGAGGAGGGGAGGGGCTAGTCCACGTGTTCTGTCCACAGTTCTCTCCTTGGCAGAGATAAGAGGCTGCAAGTGGATGCATGGGGGTTGGAGGGTGGCAGGTAGTTTAGTATGCTTGTGAAAGAAATGTGGATCTCACGTTCTGATAGTAATAACCATTCTTACCTCATACAAATTCTTAAATAATATTTGTCACTTTTCCAGAATGAAAAGAAACCCCTAAAATTCCATAAGTGACAAGATCCCACTTGGCAGCACAGTCGCCGCGGAGCAATACAATCCTAAGTCATTGAAGGTGTGATCTCACAGGACCCAGACTGGAAGTCACCCTCTAGCTGCATCCTAACCTTGTTTTACTGTTTCCTTAGTAAAAAAGATACTAGCTTACCTAATGCCTTTTTACTTTTCCCTTAAATAATATTTCTTCCCTTGATGCCATTACTGCATGCCTTGCTATGTATATTGTATATACTGTATGCCAGGCTAAGCCCTGGTAGCTCAGATGGTAAAGAATTTGCCTGCATTGCAGGAGATATGGGTTCGATCCCTGGGTAGGGAAGATCCCCTGGAGAAGGAAATGATGACCCACTCCAGTAGTCTTGCTTGGAGAATTCCATGGACAGAGGGCCTGGTGGGCTACAATTCATGGGGTTGCAAAGAGTCAGACATGACTGATCAACTAACACTTTGCTATATATTCACTTCTTCATGGAAATCATCTTATGTGATTTTTATAAGATTACAGATTTTATCTCAGTTTTCAAGATAAGGAGGCTCTTGGTAATCTATATTCCTAACTAACTACAAGCTATTTCTTCCTGAACAAGTTTGTATGGAGAGTATTTTCTAAGATGTATGTAAAGTACCACTTCACTCATTCAGTTCAGTTCAGTCGTTCAGTAATGTCCGACTCTTTGAGACCCCATGAATCACAGCACACCAGGCCTCCCTGTCCATAACCAACTCCCAGAGTTCACCCAAACTCATGTCCATTGAGTCGGTGATGCCATCCAGCCATCTCATCCTCTGTCATCCCCTTCTCCTCCTGCCTCCAACCCTCCCAGCATCAGGGTCTTTTCCAATGAGTCAACTCTTTGCATGAGGTGGCCAAAGTACTGGAGTTTCAGCTTCAGCATCAGTCCTTCCAATGAACACCCAGGACTAATCTCCTTTAGGATGGACTGGTTGGATCTCCTTGCAGTCCAAGGGACTCTCAAGAGTCTTTTCCAGCACCACTGTTCATAAGCATCAATTCTTTGGCATTCAGCTTTCTTCACAGTCCAATTCTCACATCCATACATGACCACTGGAAAAACCATAGCCTTGACTAGACAGACCTTTGTTGGCAAAGTAATATCTCTGCTTTTCAATATAAGGTTGGTCATAACTTTCCTTCTTCACTCATTATCATACCATTAATAACTGGTAAATTTTATTTTTATTTATTTTTTTTTAATTTTTTTAATTTTTTAATTTTTTTTTTTTTAAATTTCAGGTATACACGTGCAAATTTTAGATCCCAAACCACCTCTCTCTGATGACCATGGTCAAGGTCTTAACTATTATAGAGCACTAGGGAAGCCTCAGAGCTGATTGTAGAGATGTAGAGACAGGTGTGGGCTGATTGGAGGGCCTGTATTGACATTTTATTTCAGAAATCCTCTACTCCAGTCCAGGACCTAGATAACAAATCATCGTTTTTCCAGTTATTTATAAAGTCTTAGAGAATTCAAAACCATCTCAGAGAACCTTGCTCTTGGCTTTGTTTTCTCTAATATTCTATAGGTGCCCAGTTTACTTTTAAAGAAAATAATACTGAATTTTCTACTCCATGAATATATAATGGGAAGTATTTGCAATTAAACATCACTTCAATGTAGTCAAAATTCAGTTATAAGATTTTTTTTCTAACACTAATGAAAAGAAGATAATTTTTCTCAAGCTGCCATTTAAATGAAAACTGATTAAATCTGTGACATCTCATCAGAAATTAGCCAGGAGCTTAATGAAAAAGAAGCATGCCAGGGTTTCTGAGTTTTACCATCTGCCTTCACCAGGGCTTTCAAGTCCCTCAGAAAGAGTGGGAATCCTACATTCACATGACTGGAGTCAGATCATAACTTCATGAAATATACTTAATATAGGTCAGAAATTTTTCATAAATTTAGAATGCTAATGCTTAGGAAGGGATTAAACACAGTCCATGGCAGATACCAAGCTCTGCAGAGCTGCATAAATAATCCATTTCTCGGGGTTTCCTTAACTTTGGAGAGGCTTTTAAAGCATCAAAGCTGAGCAAATATTTTGCAAATGAATCTGGCCCTGAGTGATCTAGTATTAAATTCTGATCATTAGTGGAGGAAAAGCTGCCTCTCCTCTCAAGTGAAGAAGCTTTGCAACCCTCAAGTTCTTTAAATATTGACCTAGTAAAGAGGAACCTGAAGGAAACATGCCAGAATCCACAATGGAGTTGCAGAAGGATCTCCTTCAAGCTTTCCATTAAGCCCTTTTTTTCTGGCCATGTTACCTGGCATGTGGGATAAGGTTTCCCAACCAAGGATTGAACCTGCGCCCTCTACACTGAAGTGCAGAGTCTTAACCGCTGGACCACTAGGGAAGTCCCTCTATTAGGCCTTTCTTAAACCATCTCAGATGATGAAGAATCTACACTTCTCTTAAAGAGATCAAGAGAATGATTCCATAGTCAGCCACAGTCATGATTTTCAGCAGGGTAACACTTTTCATGGTAGGAAATTCTTCCTTATGGCACTTCTTAATCCCTCATGGTACAACTGATGAGCATTTCTTTTGCCTATATCCATTGTTAATGAGCAGAACAACTGTTCTCCATTTATCTGAATGGTTTATTATCTCCGTTCAACTGTATTTCTGCCAGGGTAAATACTCTGAGCTGCTTTCATCTTTGCACAGGGGTATTAGAGTCACAGAAAATTGTTCAGAATGTCAGTAGGATGAAATTCACCCTTGCCCAAAGAAGTTTTAAAACCATGAAAATGAAAACATTGATCCCTTTTCAAGTCTCTGAAAACTGAACGTTCTTGGTGAATAAGGTCATGCTGTAACCAATCACATCTGCCAGGTAACCAGCTCCAGATATGATGCTGGAACAAATATCAGTCCTGGGGAGATCTGTACCCTGTGATTTGGATCTTTAAGGAATAAAGAAAAACCAAAGTGAATGAGGCACTAAGGAATAGAGATACCCCATGAATTGGGACAGAACTGAGCAATCATGGAAAAACAGGCAGGAAGACAGGTGTGACTGGAATGGAAGTAATTCATTGCTTGCTCTGGAGTTTGGGAGATTATCTGAAGTCAGTAGACATTCATTGAGAAGGTTATTTTCTGATTTTATTTTATAACTGACTGTTTTTTAATTTTATACTTTAATTGAAGGGTAATTATTTTACAGATAAAATTAATTTACAGTAAAATTTTATGGATTATAACACATGCATAGATTTATATAGCTGGCATTAGAATCATGATACAGAACAGTTCCATCCCCACCAAAAAAAAAAAAAAAAATGCTCATTCTATCTCCCTGTAGGCACATCCTCTCCTGGGTCATAGACCCTGGCAGTCACTGACCTGTTTTCATCACTGTAGCTTTCCTTTTTTGATATGTTATGACATCTAACAGGCAACTTTTTGAGGTTTCTTCTTTCATTCATCCAAGTTGTTGCATGTTTCAATACCCATTCCTTTTCATGGCTAAGTAGTTGTCCATTGTAAGGACGTACCAGTGTTTGTTTAACCATTCACCCATTGAAAGATTTCTGGTTTATTGCCAATTGGGGGGTAAATATGGAGTATTACAAACATTCACATATGGGTTTGTGTGAACATACATTTTTATTTTGCTAGAGTAAATAGTAAGGAGTGGAATTTCTGCATCATATGGTAAGCATATGTTTACATTCAGGAGAAACTACCAGACGTTTTTCAAGTGGCTATTCCATTTTGTATCCCCATCAGTAATGTTTGAGAATTCTAGCTGTTACACATCCTTACTAGTAATTGATAGTGACAGTATTTTGTTTGTTTTGTTTTAATTACCATTCTAGTGCTACCACATTGTCATTTTAATTTGCATTTCCCTAATGGCTAATGATGGTGTGCATATTTTCATGTGATTCATTACCTTGTTTATATCCTTTTTGGTGAAAGGCCTGTTTAAGACGTTGCCTATTTTTAAACTGGATTGTTTGTATTCATACCATTGACTTTTCAGTTTATTTTTTAAATATCTAAATACAAGTCCTTTTGTGTATATGAGACATAAATATTTTCTGTCTGTTGTGTATCTTTCTCCTCTCCTAACAGTATTTTTCACAGAACAAAGGTTTTTAATCTTGTTAAAATTATCAAATATCATCAAATATTTGTCAACTTGTCAAATATTTCTTTCCTTTCTAGGGGTCATATCTAAGATGTTGCTGCCTAACCCCAGGTCACGGAGACTTTTTCCTATGCTTTCTTCTAAACGTTTCATAATTTTGGATTTTTATATTTAAATTTATGATCCACTTCAAACTTATTTTTGCACAATATGTAAGGATTAGGTTGAGGTTCCTTTTATATGCATATGGATTTCCAATTTTTCCAATAACCATTCCTTGGAAAGATAATCTTTTCTACAGAGAACTGTCTTTATATCTTTGTCAAAAATCAATGAGTGTATTTGTGCAGTTCTATTTCTGGATATTGGGTTCTGTTCTATTGATTTATGTATCTATCTCTTTAATATAATGTATTGATATGATGAAATAAAAGTGTTAGTCGCTCATTTGTGTCCAACTCTTGGTAACCCCAAGGACTGTTGCCTGCAAGGCCCCTCTGTCCATAGAATTCTCCAGCCAAGAATACTGGAGTGGGTAGCCATTCCCTTCTCCAGGGGATCTTCCCGACCCAGGGATTGAATGCAGATCTCCTGCATTGCAGCCAGGTTCTTTACTGTCTGAGCCCACCAGGGAACCCATATTGATTACTATGCTATGCTATGCTAAGTCACTTCAGTCGTGTCTGACTCTGTGCGACCCCAGAGACGGAAGCCCACCAGGCTCCCCCGTCCCTGGGATTCTCCAGGCAAGAACACTGGAGTGGGTTGCCATTTCCTTCTCCAGTGCATGAAAGTGAAAAGCAAAAGTGAAGTTGCTCAGTCATATCCAACTCTTAGTGGCCCATGGACTACAGCCTACCAGGCTCCTCTGTCCATGGGATTTTCCAGGCAAGAGTACTGGAGTGGGTTGCCATTGTCTTCTCCGATATTGATCACTATAACTGACAGTAATTCCAGTATTCACATTGTTTCAGAGTTTAGAATATGAAATTTCTCAATTCACTTCACCAAGCCAACAAAACCTTGATACCACTCAATACACAACACAAATTTAAAATACTCTCAACTATGAATGTAGAAGAACTCCAAACAAAATTGGCAAATCACATTTTTAAAAATCAGTATTTCCCCATTAAGTATGAGGTTAACTGTAAGTTTTATGTACAGGTCTTCTATCAACTTGAAGAAGTTCCTTCCATTCTGAGTTTGCTGAGAGCTTTTTATCAAAAATGAATGTCAACTGAATTCTGTCAAATGACTTCTACAGTAATTGAAATGATATATTTTTAATTTTTTAACTGTTTATTTGGAGGAGTATATTGATTTCTGAATATTAAACTTAGTTTCCATTCTCAGTCATGACTATTTAGAAGTGTGTTGTTGAATTTCCAGATATCTGAAAAATTTCCAGATATTTAATTTAATTCCAATATGAATAGAGTACCTATTTTTTTGTGATTTTATTTCTATTAAACTTGTCAAAAATTTTTTTTCTCACACAAATTAGGTCTACCTTGGTGGGTATTCCATGTGCAGTTGAAAAGAATGTATGTTCTATTGTTTGGGGTTCAAATGTTAAATAAATGTTATTTATGTCCATTTGGTTGATAAGAGTTTCATTCTTCCAGTTTTTCAACATACTACCAGATTTTCTACCTACTATTTCTACCAATTTTTGAAAGAGTATTTTTGAAACCTTCATCTATAATAATGAATATAACTGTTTCTTCTTTCATCTGTATAAATTTTTACTTCACATATTTTGACCCTCTGGTGTTGGATACACACTTATTTAAGATTATTATGTGCATCTTATTGGGAAATTGTTCCTTTCATCATTATTTAATTTCCTTTTTAATCTCTGGTCATTTTTCCCCCTAAATTCTACTTTCTCTGCTATCAACATTGCAACTCAAATTTTCTTTTTTGTTTAAAATTTCTATGGTTTATCTTTTCCCATCCTTTTACTTTTAAAATAGCTAGGATGGAGGAGCCTGGTAGGCTGCAGTCCATGGGTCGCTAAGAGTCTGGCACAACTAAGCGACTTCACTTTCACTTTTCACTTTCATGCACTGGAGAAGGAAATGGCAACCGACTCTAGTATTCTTACCTGGAGAACCCCAGGGGCAGAGGAGCCTGTTGGGTGCCGTCTATGGGGTCACACAGAGTCGGACACGACTGACGTGACTTAGCAGCAGCAGCAGTCATTATTTCAAAATGACCTTATTTTACACAGCATATTGTAACATCATGTATTTTTCCTTATCCACTCAAAAATTGATTTTTAATTGATTTTTAGACCACTTACATTTAGTGTAAGACTAATACACTTGAATTTAAGTCTACCATTTTACTATTTGCTGTTTGTTCTTTCTGGGTTTGTTCTCTCTCATTTTCTGCCTATTTTTCATTCCTGGATCTTCTTTTGGTGTTCCATTTAAATTCATCTTTTTTTTTTTTTTTTTTTTACCATATCTCTTTGTGTAAACATACAATTTATTTTGTGGTTGCACCAGGGATTACAATATGCATACTCAATTTTCACCTTCTATTTTGAATCAATATTTTATACCTTCAAATAGGATTTAGAAACTATATCTACCATCAGTTAGACTTCTTTTCTATGCCCCTCTTTGTGTGGTAAACATATGAATTAAATCTACATATAATGAAGACTAGTCAGGTATCAGTTTTCACTTTCAGCCAGTCCTGGAGCTCTTTCTGTTCATGCTGATTATTCCACTTCCTAGTTTCCCCAAGTTGAAACTGAGTATTACCCCAGAGGAAAAACAGAGAACTCACCACTCACTTCACAGTATTTTCATTTCTGCTTTCTCAATTCATGTGTGACTATTTACTTCTCAGAGTCTTTAAATATATAATCCATGCATTTGATCTGGGTTTGATAGTTGTATTCAGTGGAAGAGACAGGGCTCACACCCCATGGACTGTACGTAGCCTGTCAGGATCCTTTGTCCATGGAATTCTCCAGGCAAGGATACTGGAGTGGGTAGCCATTCCCTTCTCCAGGGGATCTCCCCAACTCAGGGATTGAATCTTGGTCTCCTGCACTGCAGGCAGCTTCTTTACTATCTGAGCCCCCAGAGAAGTCCTTGTTTACTCCACCTACCCCAAACTGGAACCTCACTAAAGAGTTCTGAGTAGAGAAAAATATCATAGTAAAGTAATAAGTTAGAAAACTGGATCTTGCCATACACAGGCATTTTTGTAAAGAGACTAAAAGACAAATAATCCAGCTGTTGCCTTTAGTCTTCAGCTGTCAGCTTCAGTCACAGCAACTCTTTCCTCGTTTTTTTCTACAAAATAATTAAAAATTACATAACAATTCTAAATAACTCAGTGTTCTATATTAAAAAATGATTCATCAGGATTGGGAAATTAATTTAGAATTTTACTCATTGTAAGATAACAGGAATTTCTCAACAATACCATTCATGTAAGCACCAAAGTAATACACAGTAGCGGTGGTCATGGAATTCACTTTTTAAACTTCCTGCCTTTAATAGAAAAAATCCTCTTCAGTCATCCTTTGTGACTATTTTCTAAAGAGAGTTCAGCAGTACAAACACACCTTCAGTGCTCAAATAATCTACCTTTAAATCAAATTCTTTTTATATAAGCCAAAATTTAAAATTATGTATGCAGGTGCATGTATAAAGCCAGAACATGACCAGATAAACAAACAAACAAAATGTCTTACCAACTGGGATTAATCATTTGTTTGCAATCTGACAAAGGCCACAACAATAACAGCTGAGAAGAATGAGAAAAACAATGGGTGCTGTGCATATAGCCAATTTTCTCCTTCAATTGTTCAGACATTCACATGCCAAGAAACCAGTGTTGCCTAAATTTCAGTTTGTAATATCTGTCTTTTAAAAACACAATAATGTACTTTGAATTCCACTAAATGAAAGCAAATTTTCATTCAGATTAACCTAATATTGAAGAGTTATTATTTATAATATTTATGAGAACTTGAAATAAAATATAGATAAACAGCCATTCAGGTAATAAACTTTAGATTTATTATTAATACTTATAAGATCATTTGCAAGTTTCTTGGACCAGCTCTTGTAATTTATTAGCATCGTGAGAATGATGATTCTTTTCTTAAAGTGATTTCCTCCAGACCAGAATCTTTCATGCAATTGTGACTTTTATGAGGGCAAGAACCAGGTGCTGAGCACCAGGATGTGAGTAAATGAATTTAGGATATGAGTTTAGAATGAGTCTGTTTTCCACCCCTGGTGAGTTCAGGTAAAGAGCAGTTTCTGGCTCAGAGGAGGTGCTGAATAATGCTTGTTAAATATTATTACTTTTCAAAAAGTTTAATTTCTACATGAGCCCTGGTATCTATCACATACATCACTACAATCTCCCTTTCTCTCTTTATACAGCAAGCCCTAAAAGTAACAGAAACCATTCGTATTAGCTTCTAGAAATGTGCTTAAAAACAAAACATAAAACCAAACCTCTGTATTTGCATTTTGCCCATTCACTGGCAGTTCTTATGTGCTAAAGCATGTGATACATTAAGCAAACACACCCAATGGTTTTTCCAGTGTGTCCTTTTCTACTGATCTCAAGCAAACACATGAAATAAAATCTAGGATTAAGTTAAATTCTTTGAGACTAGATACTAAATTCTGACACTGCATTCTGATACCAGAACGACGATCATAGGCTAAGATATACAGAAGGAGGAAAAGACTAAACATCTCTTGAATGAACATTATATGTCAATGAATATACTGGCTGTTTCCTCTACAATATCTGCCTTACTCCTCACAGTAAGCCCTTGGGTTATTTTTAACATGATTGTACAAGATGCTGAGACTCAGACAAGATAACAAGTAAGTGAAGACCTAGTACATGAATGGAAAATTAAATGAAAAGCAATTTTCATCTTTAGTTTTCAAAGACACAATAATAGAAAGTCAAAATAAACATCTTACAACTTGATGATGCTTTTACAACCAACCATTTCGGATCACTTCCTCTGTCCGTGTTCAATGCAATGACATATCTCTAGATGGGATTTCTCCCTTCACATTTTTCTTAGAGGAATCATTTTTCTGATGCTGCCCAGAACAAGAGAAACACCCACCCAAGGAGAAACTTCCAGGGATAGAATTCCTGTTGCACGCCAGCAAAATGAATCTGAACAACAGGTGGGGCTAGTTTCCTTTACAACAGATGTGAATTCTCTCTGCAGGCCTGACTGCTTAGAAGAGTACTAAGTCCTCTCTCTTTCCTCATCCTTGGTAACAGCAAGACACACTCTCGAGTTTCACAGGCTTCTAAAATCCTTATTAAATTCAGATGTCCAAATCTGGGATCATATTTCTTAAAACAGACAACCATACAGGAGCGATTCATAGTAAATATAAACACTTACTGAATACTACCTACTTCCTCTAATTTCATTAGAAAACACAATGGAATAAAAAAAATAAACAAAAACAAGCTGTCATCACGATGATGTAAGCTTCTGTGGCTTGTCTGCTCAGTTCTGCTACTAGCAGGATCTGCAGTATAAACTCAAACCTAGGTTGTTCAATTAAATATTAAGGAGATTGCTACCCAGTTGGAAAAGAAAACCCCACAAAGCAGATAATGGAGACTGACACTCCATCCTTAGACTTAAGGCTGCAGGAAGCAGAAAGAGGAAAATCGACAATATGTGAGGGATAACCATGGGGACGGGAGGGCAGACAGTGCTCCTATGCAGTGAGCTTCTGGGGCCATAGAACACAGATAAGAGTTGACTGGGGACTTCTCTCATGGTTCCGTGATTAAGACTTCACGTTCCAACACAAGAGGTGTGGGTTCGACCCCTGGTCAGGGAACTAAGATTCCACATGTTTTGCACCCAAGAAACCAAAACATAAACCGAAGCAATATTCTAACAAACTTTAAAAATGGTCCACATCAAAAAAAATCTTAAAAAAAAACAAAAACAAAGAGTTGGTCTGGAATGACAGTGAGGCTGCTGTCTTTATCTCTGCAGAGGAGTTTTCTAAACAGCTACAGTAATTAAAGAATGGGGAGAGACCACCTGCCTACCTACAGAAAGAGAGGTGAGCCTGAGGTCTGGGGTGTCCTGGGCACAGAGACAGAGGTTGGTATCCCCAGAAACAGAGCTTGGGTAACTGGAAAATAAATATGGTGGCAGAAAGCTTCCAACAATGGATGCTGGCACCAGCGGCCAGAGCTGTTGCTGAGGTCCAACGGGACCACAGCACCATATCCCCAGTGAGCCAGGTGCCATCAGGAGGCCATCAGACAGACTTGGCAGGGCTTCCCTGGTGGCCCAGTGGTAAAGAAGCTGTCTGCCAATGCGGGAGATGTGGGTTCAACCCATGGTCCAGGAAGATCCCACATGCCAGAGAACAACTAAGCCCCTGTGTTGCAACTACTGAAGCCCGAGCAGCCTAGAGCCTGTGCTCCACAACAAGGAAGCCACCGCAATGAGAAACCCACACGCTGCAGCTAGAGAGTAGCTCCCACGTGTCGGAACTAGAGAAAAGTCTGTGCACAGCAACAGACCAAGCGCAGCCAAAACTACATAAAAGTATTTAAGGGAAGACTTGGCAGCCAGGAAAGTTCTCACTCTAGTGTTAGGGCAGCCAGTGATCCTGCTAGAGGTTTCGATCCAGAAACACAGAATCCTACCAGATACGTTGACCTGGGGACACATCTGTAACTAAGCTGTGTTAGTATATATGTTGGCAGTTTAACTCCTGCCAGCGCTAATCTTCAATCATACTGAAGTATGATGGAGGCACCCTGAGGTTTCATCCTTTCCTACTGCCAAAGCTCATTCGCTTGATCCACAGACTTAGTGGAAAGGATCAACCAGAGGCAAAGAGGTAAGAGTAATTCTACATATTATCATCCCCAACCTAGGTCTGAGAGAGATTCTTGCCCCTCGCTAGCTATAGACTGTTCCTTAATAGGTTTTTAAAAATCCTCCTCAATAGTAAATGAATATTCCCTGCAAAAGAGGCAGAGGGAGGTCACAGAGTAGAAAAACTGAACAGGTTGCTAAAGAAGTAACATAATTCACATTTTACAAGCAAGGGCAAACTCAGTTGGATGTTAGTACCAGTGTCTGGCCAAAATTTGTTCTTGGTTTTCAAACTCATCCTTAGCCTATAGATAACGGAATAGCCAAATTCCTACATTGGTGACATTTCAAACTGGAGTATAAACAGTTAACATATAATTACACAGGTCACCATCCTACCAAATCAACAGCGTAACTTTAATAATACTAACAAGGCATTTACTGACTCTACCTGCAAGTGTGCAAGTGCACAGGCAGCAGTAGAGCTCTAAAGAGCAGTATAGCTCATTTTATGCAGGGTGTATGTTGAAATTGGCCATCAAATTGAAATACAGACGTGTACTTAATATTTGAAGTTTAAAATGCTACAGTAATTAATGATAACTATGAAAGCTGTTAAATTTAGGTACAAAACGATCATTAAGGACTTTCAATATAAATAAGTAGGAAAATAGATTAACAGTTAAAGTGACTATGAAGAGAGCAAGCTTTGTAGATAACCTTAAGGAAAGTATTTATCATTAGAGATAATGTCCATAAAATTTCCAAATAACATAAAGCAGAAAATAGATATCAGATTATATCATCATTTAAAATTTTTTGGAACTTTCTTCATGAACTAACATTCACAATTTTAAATATAATTACCCTTGAGAAGATATTCAATTTTTAGGTATTTAATACCACTTAGATCATAAGGTTTTCAAGAAAAATTTCTGCTTAGGATTTTTTCACATCTATGAGAATAAATTAAAGATGAGAGAATATGAACTGTGGAACTCAAAATTTCGTTAGCAGGAAAAAGTAAAATTATGCATGACATCTATCAATACAACATCTTTGATCTAGATGTCATAAAGGATATAAAAAATATAAAGAAAAACACATTCAGAGATAAAAATGAGATACCCAAAGAATGTTTTGTTTCTTTAATGAATTTTACAACAACACACTTAGAATGGCTTAGAAGACACTTCTTGAAAGTGCTGTGTCTATCTATGGATGGAAAGTTTTTACCAAAACTTTTACTGTTATAGATGAATATCACTTTCAGGATTTAATGATATTCTGAAATTCACATTCCTTAATAATGAATCTTGCTACAGAGGTCTTTCTGTTGCAATAAAACATGTTTATTGGAAAGCTATTTTCTCATTTTATTAACTATATAATATGTACTGCTGCTGCTGCTGCTAAGTTGCTTCAGTCGTGTCCGACTCTGTGCGATCCCATAGCCCGCAGCCCACCAGGCTCCCCCGTCCCTGGGATTCTCCAGGCAAGAACACTGGAGTGGGTTGCCATTTCCTTCTCCAGTGCAGGAAAGTGAAAAGTGAAAGTGAAGTCACTCAGTCATGTCCGACTCTTCTCAACCCCATGGACTGCAGCCTACCAGGCTCCTCTGTCCATGGGGTTTTCCAGGCAAGAGTACTGGAGTGGGGTGCCATCGCCTTCTCTGATATAATATGTACAGTATAGTATATATATTATATAGATGGGTTAGTGACATTTTTAAATATACCAATTGAATATGAACACCTACTGTATATCACAAATATGCTGTGTTCCTCTTTCTACTGTAGGAGGAATCTAGCAACTTACAATGCTGAAAAATACTGGTTTTGCAGCAACGAAAAATTAATTAAAAATTGTAGTTATTAATTTTAAATAAAATTTTAGCTATTAACATTGCCAAGGTTAAACTTCATCAATCTTATATTGATCTCACTCAGCCATGTAACATTCATTTATTTGGTACATTTCTAAAAGCCAACCCAAATGTTAATTTTAAATAAAAGTAAAATAATGCAAAACCCTAAAGTAGTCTTTGAAAATACACAGACAAATTTCTTATTGTAAAAATAAAGAAACTGAGTCCAAATCAAACACCAAATGGCAGAACTGACATCATTATTATTAAAATTCCTGTCCTGTCATTTTATTAGGTACGTTTCTTCCTTATAGTCAGAAAACAGTGGTTTTAATTCTTACAACTGTTTTCCACTGAACTGTTGTACATATAATCGAGATGCCTAGTTCTGATTGTTTTATGTTTGCTCATTAGAAGAAGGAAACCGTATTCACCAATAGTGCAGCCAAAGTATATGAACCAAACAGGTCATTAGTAATTTTCCTTTCCCAATCATAAGAGCTGTGTTGTTGAAAATTTTAGTGAAAATTAATGAATTAGAAACAAAATATTAGTTAAAAAAAAACTGGATTATTAAAAACAAACCACAACTAAAACTATGAATGCTAGCTCTTTAGGAATCACGCTTTAGAAATCATTGTCTCCGGAAAGGCATGGCAACAAAATGGGGAAATAAACGAAATTTGATGAGAAGGAAGAAACTCCTCTGTTAAGCTACTATATCTTGGGCCTTACCTGTTATTGTAACTTAGCCTCTCCTACCCTGAACAAGACATTAGCTGGCTCTGAAGAGAGTGAAGAGTCAAGGTTATACATTGAATTTGAGAAAGCATTCATTATCTTAGTGTATCTTCCCAGGCTGCTGCTGCTGCTGTTAAGTTGCTCCAGTCGTGTCTGACTCTGTGCGACCCCAGAGACGGCAGCCCACCAGGCTCCGCCGTCCCTGGGATTCTCCAGGCAAGAACACTGGAGTGGGTTGCCATTTCCTTCTCCAATGCATGAAAGTGAAAAGTGAAAGTGAAGTCGCTCAGTCATGTCCGACTCTTAGCGATCCCATGGACTGCAGCCCACCAGGCTCCTCCGTCCATGGGATTTTCCAGGCAAGAGTACTGGAGTGGGGTGCCATTGTCTTCTCCGATCTTCCCGGAGATTGGAATAAAACCCATTCTCCAATGTACCACAAAAAATCATGAGACATAAAAACAACTGCAGACTATCTGACATGAGCTTTTCTCTTCTTCATTCAATGTTCCTTAGATTACAGAAAAATAAATAGCCTGCAAAAGAAAATTCAGTTTTCAAAATGTACACTGAATGAAGAAAATGAACAGTATGCAAGGAGGAGAAGCAAGACGCCACCTACACGATATCAGAGCTAATAAGTTAAATTGACAGATACACCCAAGAATGAGCAAGAAAAAAATGAATGCTATGACAACCCCAATAGCTCAGTTGGTAAAGAATCTGCCTGCAATGTAGGAGACCCCAGTTCAATTCCTGGATTGGGAAGATCCCCTGGAGAAGGGATGGGCTACCCACTCCAGTTTTCTTGGACTTCCCTTGTGGCTTAGCTGGTAAAGAATCACCTGCAATGTGGAAGACCTGGGTTCAATCCCTGGGTTAGGAAGATCCCCTGGAGAAGGGAAAGGCTATACACTCCACTATTCTGGCCTGGAGAATTCCATGGACTGTATAGTCCACGGGGTCACAAAGAGTCAGACACGACTCAGCGATTTTCACTTTGATGTGACAACTATGCCAATATGTTTGAGTGAAGAAGGAGAGAAGGGAAGGAAATGCTGTACAAAAACTACAAATGAAAATACAAAATAGGAGATGCCCAGTTAAATTTAAATTTCACATCAACAACACATAACTTTTAAGTATTAGAAGTTCCTAAATATTGCATGAGACATATTTAACTGAAACAATTTACTGTTTCTCTGAAATGCAAATTTAATTGACAACTTTCATTTGACAACCATACTCCAATCAGCTTCTTCCAAAAGAATTTAACAAGAGAACATGAGTTCATTAAGGAAAGAACTCAAAGGCAAAATGAAAGAATAACTCAATGAGATGATACAGGATACAACTGACCTGAAGGATAAAAAATAACTAAGGCCATGGCTCTATAAAACTAATAACTAGAGTAGAATAAGATATGATTGAAAATTAAATTATTGACATAGAGGAATGGCTTAAGATAACTGTAGTAAAGGAAGATGAATGATGGATTATTGCAATTAGAGAAAAGCAGAACTTAAGACAATCAAACAGGAAGCTAACAGGTATTCCTGAAGCAGGGAATTTAACAAATGAAAAAGAGTATCTATTCAAATAAATAATCCAAGCAAATTTCTTGCAAATCATATGAGTTAGCTAAATCTTTAGACTGAAAAATCACTGTTCCTAGAAAATCTACTACAAAATAAACACACAACTTTCAGCCCTAATGGAGTTCAGCTAGCATGTTTTAAGTGAAAGTGTTAGTACTCAGTTGTGTCTGACTCTTTGCAACCCCATGGACTGTAGCCCGCCAGGGTCCTCTGTCCACGGATTCTCCAGGCAAGAATACTGGAGTGGGTTGCCAGTATTTCCTTCTCCAGGGACTCTTCCTGACCCAGGGATCAAACCCAGGTCTCCTGCATTGCAGGCAGATTCCTTACAATCTGAGCCATCATGTTTTAATGATAAAGTATTTCAGGCATCCTGGCACTGAAGAGCTAGTCAAATAAGAGGTACAGACATTAGTTCTACTTTAGTTATACTTCCTGCAAAATTGAATATACGAAGAAAATGAAAAATTGTCCACAAATCAAATGAAAGGAATTGTAAAGGATGGGCATTGCTGGAACCTAAATTGTGACAGAAGCAAGCAACAAGTAGATATTGTCAAACATGAAAATAGCCCATTTAGGGGGAAAAAATAACCAAAAGACTATGATCACAAAATTCAGCCAAAGAAATTAATTCACTGAAAAATTCAGGTAGCCAAGGGACTGAATGGTGGAGAACACTGAACCTATTTGAATTTATAATAGCTTGGAAAATATCATCATGGAAGATAATATGTTCTAAACTTGGTAAATATAAATACTAACATTACAGCCAATACGAGACGTATGAGAGTGGCGGTACCTTTACTTTCGTAATAGGGAGTCAACTGATCTTTGTAGGTTAAAAAATAAAAGATAAAGAAAAATGAACTCACTTCCATGTTTTTCACTAAGTTAATTTTGTTTGACTCTTAGGTAAATCTTTTAAGAAAAGATATCTCTTAGAAGATACAAATTATTTGAGGCCAACAGTTTTCTCTGAAAATAAAACTTTAGGTTGATTCTTCTGTTAAATTAAAATATTGACTCTGCTGTGAGCTGTGTATAAAGACTGAGCTCACCTTCCTACATTTAACTGTACCTGCACGTCTATGTGTCTATCGAGCCACCCATCATCTGTTCATTCATCTATCCATCCTTTCATTGTGTGTGTGTGTGTGTGTGTGTGTGTGGGTGTGTGTGGGTGTGTTCAGCCGCTTCAGTCATGTCTGACTCTTTGCAACCCACCGGGCTCCTCTGTTGGGATTTCCCGGGCAAGAATACTAGAGTAGATTGCCATTCCCTCCTCCTGGGGATCTTCCTGACCCAGGCATCAAACTGGCATCTCCTGTGTCTCCTGCATTGCAGGTGGATTCTTTACCATTGAGCCACTGAAGAAGCCCATCCATTCTTTTACTGATGAACATACAAAGAAAGATGTCACAGAATTTTATGCATCTAATGTTAACTGCAAGTCTGTGTGGTTTGAGAGTTTTTGTTTTTGTACTAGCTTTAAGTTTACACTGCTTTTAACAAAATTATACACAAGTTTCTTAAAAGAAACAAGGTGTGCAAGCAAATATGCAAAGATGGTAAATAAGGTTAATTTTGAGAAGAATGTAAATTATTATTTTAATCTCAATGTATTTCAGAATTTTTAACATTAAAAAGCATAATGTTCCCTCAAACTCGCCACAGAAATATAAAATGAAATGTAACAGATCTTCTGTATCCTACACCAGAATTGTATACTCAATGTCCAGAAGTAACTTATGTTCATTTTGCCCTCTTCTTTCTAGAACTCTTCTGTGTGTGTATACATAAATACACTGCTATCACTACAGATATATCTGTTTATGCAAGCCAGATCAAACAATTATCAAAACACTTTACAAACAAATTTAAAATGTTATGTAAACTAATTTTGTATAACTTTACCATTCTTTATTTTCTCTACACTTTTTGGATCATTTTCAATCATAGTTTCAATGAGATGTTGGAAAATACATGTATTAAAGAACATTTTCTTTCCCAGTCTTCCTGTGACTGATTTTCCATTTGATTTCATGATTCTGAATTGTTGATTCTTGTCTGCCTCCTGGGTCCCACAGGAGTCTCAGAAATGCCAATTAACTACAGTGCTTGGTAAAGATAGAAAATCAAGTTTGAGGGAATCTTAATTTAATAAATTTCCATTCACTCCCAAGGCACATTCCTGTCCTCTTTCCAAACACACAGGGTTGTGTACAATATTTGCTCCACTCACAGTAACTTCCTGCCAGAATACATTAGAAGACAGCAGAGCACTATAGACTTGCTTCATTCCTTCACTCTTCCCTCACTTTTAATCAATGCATTCTCCCCTCCTTGCCCACCACTCAAAACTTAGAAATGGAGTTACAAGACTTGGGCTATTTTTCTTTGATTTCTTTTTTTTTTTTCTAATTTTATTTTTAAACTTTACATAATTGTATTAGTTTTGCCAAATATCAAAATGAATCCACCACAGGTATACATGTGTTCCCCATCCTGAACCCTCCTCCCTCCTCCCTCCCCATATCATCCCTCTGGGTCGTCCCAGTGCACTAGCCCCAAGCAGCCAGTATCGTGCATCGAACCTGGACTGGCAACTCATTTCTTACATGATATTTTACATGTTTCAATGCCATTCTCCCAAATCTTCCCACCCTCTCCCTCTCCCACAGAGTCCATAAGACTGTTCTATACATCAGTGTCTCTTTTGCTGTCTCGTACACTGGGTTATTGTTACCATCTTTCTAAATTCCATATATATGTGTTAGTATACTGTATTTATGTTTTTCCTTCTGGCTTACTTCACTCTGTATAATAGGCTCCAGTTTCATCCACCTCATTAGAACTGATTCAAATGTATTCTTTTTAATGGCTGAGTAATACTCCATTGTGTATATGTACCACAGCTTTCTTATCCATTCATCTGCTGATGGACATCTAGGTTGCTTCCATGTCCTGGCTATTATAAACAGTGCTGCGATGAACATTGGGGTACACGTGTCTCTTTCCCTTCTGGTTTCCTCAGTGTGTATGCCCAGCAGTGGGATTGCTGGATCATAAGGCAGTTCTATTTCCAGTTTTTTAAGGAATCTCCACACTGTTCTCCATAGTGGCTGTACTAGTTTGCATTCCCACCAACAGTGTAAGAGGGTTCCCTTTTCTCCACACCCTCTCCAGCATTTATTATTTATAGACTTTTGGATCGCAGCCATTCTGACTGGTGTGAAATGGTACCTCATAGTGGTTTTGATTTGCATTTCTCTGATAATGAGTGACGTTGAGCATCTTTTCATGTGTTTGTTAGCCATCTGTATGTCTTCTTTGGAGAAATGTCTATTTAGTTCTTTGGCCCATTTTTTGATTGGGTCGTTTATTTTTCTGGAGTTGAGCTGTAGGAGTTGCTTGTATATTTTTGAGATTAGTTGTTTGTCGGTTGCTTCATTTGCTATCATTTTCTCCCATTCTGAAGGCTGTCTTTTCACCTTGCTAATAGTTTCCTTTGATGTGCAGAAGCTTTTAAGGTTAATTAGGTCCCATTTGTTTATTTTTGCTTTTATTTCCAATATTCTGGGAGGTGGGTCATAGAGAATCCTGCTGTGATGTCTGTCAGAGAGTGTTTTGCCTATGTTATCCTCTAGGAGTTTTATAGTTTCTGGTCTTACGTTTAGATCTTTAATCCATTTTGAGTTTATTTTTGTGTGTGGTGTTAAAAAGTGGTCTAGTTTCATTCTTTTACAAGTGGTTGACCAGATTTCCCAGCACCACTTGTTAAAGAGATTGTCTTTAATCCATTGTATATTCTTGCCTCCTTTGTCAAAGATAAGGTGTCCATATGTGCGTGGATTTATTCTTGAATGCTCTCAAAGCTTCACTTTGGAACTTTCTATCTACTCCTTTTATCAGCAAGGTTCATATATCAGTAGTCTGGGGAAGAAAAAGTCTGTGGCTATGGCTCTCCCTTCAAGAAGTTCATGTAATAGAAGTGTTCAACTGGAGTGAATTACAGAATGAAACACAAACTGCCTGATACATATGATCAGAGATCACATTTGGGGCCAGAGAGTGAAGCAGAGCATCAGACCCAAAGATGACCGGAAATACCCATCCATGGGAGGAAGCAGCCAGCATGGCCTCCGGGCTACGCAAAAAGGATCCCCGTTTTGTTTCCTACCAGGAGTTCCTTCTACACCTTGGGGTCCAAACACACAGAGCAAAATCCCAACCTAAGTGGGGGGTAAGTTAGCGTCAAATCAGTAGTGGCTGCAAGGTTAACTCCTCAGAGCTCGTGTTCTTCTAGAGAAAGGTTAAGATGAACGTGGAGCTACATTCTTCAGCCAGAGACTCGGATTTGACCCTAATTAAAATGAAGCCTAAGAATCCTGCTTCAAGCCTTTTCTCTCTTCTAAGAAGCCTGAGTGTTTGCTTGTCCACTTCAAGGCAGTGTCTGCTGGTGTCTTAGGAAACTCAGGACCAGCTGGGCTCTGTCTGGGTCAAGATACTCTTTCCCTCTTCTCAATCTTTCCCATAAGACTGTGGAAGGACCCAGAGCTACTCCGGATTGGCTCTCTGGGCAGCTGGTCACCAGTGGGTGCACTTCAGCAATTAAAATGCCAAGCCTGGTTCCTGGAGGGAAGCTGGTGAGGCTTTGCCTGCAGCTGCCCACTGAACAGATGACCGACTGCTCTGCCTTGGACATCTTACTCAACTGCAGCTGTTAGCAAATTTTGCTCACTTCCTTTCTGCGAATTCCAGGGGTTCTCTGTTTCACTATAAATCAAATTTCATTCCAACGTTGTTGAGTTTGCACTTTTGATATCTTAAGGAAAAATGAGGTAACTCTATGCTTAATGATATCTTTCCAGCATTTTCCTTTAGCCATTTCTTTAATCGCATGGCCAGGAAAACAGGACGATGCAATTTAAAAGTAATTTGAAGGGAAATACGAGATGGTAGGTGTAAAATTTCATTACCTACAATATCAATTAAAGTGTTCCAAATGTAAGTTCTAGAAATTCCCAAGATGTGGCCTACTTAAGTATCCAGATTACTTGAGAGACAGGACAATAAATGAATTTCCAACGCTGAAAATATGCATGTAACTATGTGTATATACCTCTGTCTTGGTATTGTTAAAGGTGTAATGTATAAATGTAATAAGATAATCCATAAGGGTGTAATGAAACAAACTTTGAAAGCTATACACTCATGCACATTAAATTGTGAGTTTTTTAAATCCCCTAATGTTGTTATAGTGATAATAACATTTAGCATAGACTCTGAGGTTCAATAGCTAGGTGTATTAAAACAAAGTGTTCAAATATTGAAATATTGTGGACTCATTCATTTCATACATGAAATGAATGCACAGTGAAGAATATAAGGTTTTGAGCTACAATTCTTTTTAATCTAAGCACTGACATTATACAAGTCCAGGTGACTGCATACGTCATATTAAATGGAGTGGTAGTCAAATAATGTGCCAAAAAAATTTTAGATAAACAATACTGCCCTACTTACTCTGAATAGTTCCCTCTCCCTTGCTGTCATTAGTTTTAAGAATAAATTTTCTGTCGTGTAATTTGAACATACTTCAGACTACCTAATGGAGCCCTCTGATACTAGATTTACCTTGAAATGTCAAAATTTCAGCATTACAAGTGTATCTACCTATGTATCTCTTGTTAAATAAATCACCTGATCTTAAGCAAGGCAAAGAGGGAGAAATAAAAGCCTTGTTTAGGTTGACTGACAGACTGGCGAGAAGCAGTGCAGTCTATATACTAGGGATGTCGACTAATACGTGTTTTTTAATTATGTAGATTAAGAGAAGATTCAGGACACACTGCTATGTCTACCTCTACCTGGAACAAGGATGTAAGTAAATCACCCTCGCTACCTAATGTCTGCCTCGGAAATGCATAGGGTAATTACTTTCTTTACAGGATTTAAAACCCATAAACAACATCCATAAGATTAAATACCCTTTAGTACATATGATCAAAAGTAATGTTTATAAAGGTACTATTGCAGATCTGATATAACAAATGTACCTACAATTTCACTTAAAATTAAAATTATAGACCTAGGTCTATAATATTTTCAAACACCACTGTCCCCAACATTATCCAAATTATGTATGGATGTGAGAGTTGGACTGTGAATAAAGCTGAGTGCCGAAGAATTTAAGCTTTTGAACTGTGGTGTTGGAGAAGACTCTTGAGAGTCCCTTGGACTGCAAGGAGATCCAACCAGTCCTGGAGATCAGTCCTGGGTGTTCTTTGGAAGGAATGATACTAAAGCTCAAACTCCAGTACTTTGGCCACCTCATGCGAAGAGTTGACTCATTGGAAAAGACTCTGATGCTGGGAGGGATTGAGGGCAGGAGGAGAAGGGGATGACAGAGGATGAGATGGATGGATGGCATCACCAACTCTATGGACGTGAGTTTGAGGGAACTCCGGGAGCTGGTGATGGACAGGGAGGCCTGGCGTGCTGCGATTCATGGAGTCGCGGACAGTCGGACACAACTGAGTGACTGAACTGAATTGAACTGAACCGAACCAGGGAAATCAGACAACACGGTTAATTTATGGGTAAATAAGAAAAACAAAAAGGAGAAGGAAGGAGGAAATAAAGAGATGAGACCAAAAAAAGTTAACATTTTTCTCTACGTTTATAGTAAAGGAAATTATACCAATGAAAATTAATTTGTATTTTATTTTAAAATTAGAATAAATTCTGTAGTCCATGTGATCAGGTAACAGGAATTTGGTATACTAACATGTAAAGATTGATATATACATGTTCTGATGATTACAAATGCATTCAGGTATCCTGTTATGTTTCAAAGCTGTATATGTTTACTTGTCTGGTTACACAATAGTGTATGCTGAGTTAATATAATTTTTAATTGATATTTTTCCAGAAAAAAATCAGCTTTGATTATATTTTGACTATTTACTACAGCAATAATATGGTAAAATGTAGTGCTATTTAAATGGTGATTATAACCAATAAGCAAGCTCCAGGAGATAGTGAAGGACAGGGATGCCTGGCACACTGGTAGTCCATGGGATCACAAAGAGTCGGACACGGCTTAGCAGTTAAACAACAACAACCATAATGCAATTTTAAGTTTGAGAATAATAAAAAGAATTTATTTTCTCTAAAACAATCAACAAGTATTTACTGAGAGAAGGCATTCTAATAGTTACCGTTGGGTTAAATGTAATCCCTGCTCTCTTTGAAACTATGTACAATGTGGTGAAGAAAAATATTTATATAAAAGTTGCCTATATTTTAAAGCAGTCACAAATAAAGAGGTATGAAAGCTTTGCATTTCATAAATTATGCTTCCTTAACATATATTTTCTAGAATTGAATGTGAAATACAAAGATCTCATGAAATAAAATTATTTGCTTTCTAAACAGTGCAGTTTGTCATAAATTATATTTGGAAATCATGTGGAGATCAAAGAAATCCAGTTAAATGTGAAATAACCAAATGTAAATTGTTGTGTTGTTACAAAGTATGGTTTGACTAGAGAATTAACAAGATAATGATATGCATTGAGTAAGCCTCCCATTTTAGAAACATGATAGGAATATCTGTGATCACCATTCAACATTACACTGGAGATCTAGGTGAATTCTTTACCTGCTGAGCCATTGTGGAAGACCACTGGAGATCTCAGCCACTGCAATAAAGCAAGGAAAAGAAAGAAAAAATACAAAAATTGGAAATAAAGCACTAAAACTATCAACTGTTTACACATGACATGGTTATGATCAGAAAATACAGAAGAAGCCACAATGAACAGATGAACTTAGTAATGTTTTAAGTTAGGTCAAAATGCAGAATTGGGTAAATTTCATTTAACAGCCATGAAATTATAATGGAATAAAATATCACTTAATGTAGCAACAAAACTATTAAATACTTAGGTTTAAATTAAATTTAATGATAAAGTGAATTAAAACCATGAATGTGACATCACTTTACACCTACCAAAATGGCTAAAATTTAAAATATTGCCTATATTAACTGTTGGCCAGGACGTGGAACACTTGGATCTCTCATACATTGTCAGTGTGAACATAAACCAGTTCAGCCAGTTGGTAAAATAGCTTGGCAATCTCTATTTAAGTTAAACACATGTCTATGTACAGAAATCCCACTTCCAGGTATAGACCCAAGAGCAATAAACACATACCATCCTCCAAAAAACTATACAAGAATGGTTGTAGAAACTTCATTTATGATAGCCCCAGACTGGAAGTATCCCATATGTCCATTGATATACAATATGCAGTTTAGCCATACAATGGAATATAAAAGAGAAATAAAAAAGTACCGATGCATCAAACAGGGCTTCCCAGGAGGCATTATTGGTCAAGAACCTGCCTGCCAATGCAGGAGACATAAGAGATACGGATTTGATCCTTGGGTTGGGAAGGTCCCCTGGAGGAGGGCATGATAACCCACTCCAGTATTCTTGCCTGAAGAATCCTATGGACAGAGGAGCCTGGTGGGCTACAGTTGATAGGGTCGCAGAGTCAGGCATGACTAAGGCAACTTAGCACGCGTGTGTCAAACAAAACAGATGGAATTAAAAGGCATTCTGCTCAAAGAAGAAAGATACAAAGAACACATATTTTTTGGAATCAACTTGTTCTCACCTCATAAACAGTCAAAGCTAATACAAGAGTAGAAGACAGAATGGTAGTTACCTTTCAGAGGGCAGGTGATTTCTGGTAAGGAGCTTAAGGGAGTATCTAGCATAATAGAATTACTCCTTATATTCATCTGGGTGGTGGCTGCACAAGTGTAAATATATAAAAACTTTTCAAGATCACTTCATATTAGTGTACTTTACTCAATATAAATGGCATGTCAGTTAAGCAAGAAATGGATTTAAAAGAAGAGATAATATGTTCTATCAGTTGAAAACATGAGATATGAATAGTTCAGTTTGTCCAGTTTTTCCCCAATGTTCTTCTGTATCTAAAAGACATATATTAGCTAGAACTATAGAAAGAAAGCACATAAGGGAAGAGCCAGGAGCATTTTGGTTGAAATTCTTTTTATCTTCACTTAGAAAAACTGAACTCTGTGTGTGCGTGTGTGTGTACTACAATATGATCGAATGTCTCAGCTCTAATGCTATTTCTGTTGGTTCTCTCACATTGCAATCACACACAGAAACACAGATAAAGCTTTCCACTTACCTTTTCTGAATCTCAACTCTAAAATGAAGGAAATAGCTGGGCTCTTAGAGTAGACGTTAGCCCTAAACATGAACCATTCCAACATTTTCCTCTCTACCATGATGTTTTAACGTCTTCTAAATTAAGAGTTTGGAAGCCTACAAATAAGTGTACTTTGGATGCCACTTCTTTTGGGAATCTTGGAGAGAAACATGAAATAACAAACCATCACGTAACTCATGCAGGAGCACTGCTGCTGGGTGTCACTGCAGAGACTGTTAATTACAGGCCATGTTCACACAATAGCCACTGATTGTGATCACTTTACTGTTATTACGAAGTTCAGTTATCCACCTCCACCTCTAATCACTTTCTTTAAAAGTTATATTTGTTATTCAGAGAATTGGGGCTTTAATTGTGCTTATGATTATGTACAATACTTTTTAAAAATTAAATCGGGAATGAAAATGAGAACAAGGAATACATATTTCACAGCATAAAGAGAAATTTTTTTAAATGTATTGTTATAATCATAAGAGAACACTAAAAAACAAAAAAACAGGATAAAATTGTGTAACCAAAGTTTGCTATGCTTTTAGCGTGACAAAATTTAGACAATCTTGAAATTTGTTGAAGTATACTCTGATCTGTTTTGTTCAAAACAGTTTGATAATTATTTTGTGACTATCTTTTTTTAAAAAAAGTTTGATGTCTATTATATATTTTTAAAGGACTGCATTATTTCCACCAGCAGGATAAGAAAGATGAAGAAACCTATACATCTGCTTTTCTAATAATAGACTTTGACAAACCTGTTGATTCCTGAAACAGCCTACCTCTCAAAGGAGAATGCCCATCCCTAGGCATCTGAATACTGTTCATACCTTATTTTCCTATTTTGGGTTGGGTTTTCCCAAAGAATATAAAAGGATAAGTTTCTCATTTTAGGGTTCCCTCACTCAATGCATGCCTTCACATATTCTATAAATACTACAAAGTAAAAAACAGAGTTGTAGAGTTGCTGTAATGAAACATGATTTTTAATTAAATATTTATATTTTAAAATGCACTGCAAGTTCAACGTGTGTGTGTGTGTGTGTGTGTGTGTGTGTGTGTGTCTGAGTCCCTTTGCTGTCCACTAGAAACTAGCATAACATGGTTAATCTACTCTAATATAAAGGTTAAAAAAAGGAAATGCAAGTTTAGATTAAAATTGGCTGATATATTCAAGATAACTCAGAACTATCAAAATAAAAACAAGAGGAAATTTCTACTGTGAAGCAGCAACTGACTTCCATTACCAGATTTACTTAGGCGTTGAGTAGAGGAATAAAATGGCAAAGCACATCAGAAAAAGTAAACCTATCACTTACAAAAATGAGGTATATCCATTCTTAATTTCTTCTTCTATTTAGCTTTCATATATTGATATGGCTTCCCCAGAGGCTCAGCAGTAAAGACTCCATCTGCAATGCAGGAGATGCAGGTTTGATCCCTAGATTAGGAAGATCCCCCAGAGGAGGGCATGGCTTCCCATTCCGGTATTCTTGCCTGGAAAACCCCTTAGACAGAGGAGCCTGGCAGGCTACAGTTCATAGGATTGCAAAGAGCTGGACACGGCTGAAGCGACTTAGCACACAAGCATGCATGTTGATAAGATCTGACATTTAATAAAAGCTATTAAAAAGACAAGGTGCATTGCACACTACTTCAAGATGGCTATGGCGGACACGTTTTCCATCTCCAAGGCACTCTATCTTTCTCCTGCCTCCCTGCCTCGGTGTGGTGTTGATGATGATGGTGGTGAATGGGGCAGAGGGGGACTTAAATAAGTTCCATCCATCAATGTAAGTCAATCCAGTAATTAAAAACAATCTCACATTTCCCCTTCTCCCTGTGTTCCCTCTAAGACTGCAAGGGGGATATGGAGACTGTAGTGAGTTTTAAGACCTCAGAATGGGGGACAGATTGGGTCTGTGTGGGATATGGCATCATGCCAGTCTCTGGTGTGGGCTGTCTCCTGAGTGGTGCTGTCTCTGGGATCTGATGCCAGAGTCTGGCAGCCAGTCTCTTGGAACCTAATTAGGGATGAAGGATGTTCCTTGGAGCCCTGGCCTTTATTTATCACCAGTCCAGCCTAGCAGTCAACACCTGGGTATCTCACAGAGAGCACAAAGCACTTCTCAGCTCCACCCATGCCACCATTAATAGCATCTATTCCAGAAAGCGAAACACAAGCCCTTCTTCTGTGCCTGGCTCCACTGCATCACCTGGTTCACTCTGATGCCCTCTCTCCCTGCACCCAATGGGTATGGGGGTACCCAGCAAAGGGAGTTCCTCCCCTTGCTGCTGATATTCCTTTTAATTAATATAAAATAACTTCCCAGTCCTGGACAACATTTGGAGAAGGAAGACTGCCCTGACTTTCCTATCTTCCTCTCCTTCTTGTAGTCCTCAGACCAGAAGGGATGAACTTTCTCTCCTTCCTATTTTTGTCTAAGAAGATCCTCTCTTAGGTAAAACACTAGGATATAGCCTGGCTTCCCATGTGGCTTAGTGTTAAATAATCCACCTGCCAATATAGGAGATGCGAATTCAATCCTGGAAGGGGGAAATGGCAACCCACTCTAGTATTCTTACCTGGAGTATCCCAGGGACAGAGGAGCCTGGTAGGCAACAGCCTGTGGGGTTGCAAAGAGTCAGACATGACTGAGCACTCACACAAGAAAGGCTGATCCGACTATCTACTAAGCCTCCTAGTAATGAATTGAATAAAGCTTTCCTCTCTCACAGTCTGGCTTTCCTTTCTACTGTCTACCTGGTCCCTGAAAATTCCCATGAGGGACATTAAAAGCTGAATCTCATCTTGATCTCTTTCCATTTCTCCAGGAACAATCCTACATCAGCCCTCTCTGTGACGGACACCTCAGCTCAGCTGGATGAAAGTCACATATTCATAAAAATGCAAAAAGAGAAAGCAACTTATATCTTTTTCACACACACACACACACACACCGTCAAATACAATTTCCACACCAGAATAATAAATGATATCATTTCTTAAGCATGTGCTTGCTGCCAAAACATTATGCTAAATTCTTGACATATATTATCTCATTTAATCCTGGTAACAACCCTGAAATATTGGATGCTTTAGTCCCATTTTTCAGATGAGGCAATTGAGCCTTAGAGGAAAGATACTATTTTTCCCAAGTCAAAAGCAAGTAGAGGACATATGTATACCTGTGGCTAATTCATGTTGATGTATGGCAGAGGTCAACACAATATTGTAAAACAATTATCCTCCAAGGGGGGAAAAAACAGTGAAACAAAGAGTGAAGCCTAAGTAATTCTCTTCTATTTATTTCAATCGAAAAAGCTACACATAACTAAACAGCATTCTCCCTTCTGGTCTCACTGTAATTCTTAAAAAGGTGATAATCTGGTAATGCAATCCTACAGAGTCATTCCTAATCTCTCCTGAGATTGATACTATCTCTGAAACTATGACGAAGGAGTCTCTCCCTCATGTCACCTTGTCACTAAGAACCACTGGCTACTCTTCCCACTTAATTCTGTTTTTACTAATACTTATTTATTTATGTGGAGAAGGAAATGGCAACCCACTCCAGTATTCTTGCCCTGAGAATTCCATGGGCAGAGGAGCCCGGGTGCCTGTGGTCCATGGGGTCACAAAGAGTCAGACACAACTGAGCGACTCACACACACACACATTTATTTATGACCGTGCTATGCAGCATGTGGGAGCTTAGCTCCCCAACCAGGGATGGGACCCACACCCTCTCCATTGGAAGAACACAGTCTTAACCACAAGGTCCTTCACTGGAAGGACCACCAGGGAAGTCCTGTCCCCACTTAATTCTGACACTGATGCTCATCTTCTCTAAACATTGAAGATGAATTATCATGGATGCCCTTTTGCCTAAGCACTTTGTATGCCTAGTAAATATACTTGTCATCAACAGCCTACTAGCATTCAGCAGCTGCAATAAAACAAAAATAAGGAACAAACAGTTGAAGCTCCAGAATTTATAGAAGTCTGCAAACAAAGGAACTGACAATGTGGGGCAGGCCTGCCTCCAGTGCAAAATTCTTGCTTTCCTCCAAAGGTCAATTTGCTTACCATAATGTAGCATCTAAAATTTCAGACCCAGCAGTAGGACTTTAGGACCTTCCCTAAATTTCTAGGGGCTCACCAAGTTTTTCCTGAGTCCCCTCCTCCCACAGGCCTATATGTGTATATATGTGTGTGATTGTGTTATATGTGTATATATGTGTGTACTTATATGTGAATATAAATAAAACATAAGTAAATAGGCAAGGCATATATAAGTATATAAACATATTCATATACCTTATCATATATACATATATATATATATATATATATATATGCCTTACCCACAGCATATATGTGTGTATATATGTATCAGTTCAGTTCAATTGCTCAGTCGTGTCTGACTCTTTGCAACCGCATGAACCACAGCACACCAGGCCTCCCTGTCCATCACCAACTCCCAGAGCCCACCCAAACCCATGTCCATTGTGTTGGTGATGCCATCCAACCATTTCATCTGTCGTCCCCTTCTCCTCCTGCCCTCAATCCCTCCCAGCATCAGGGTCTTTTCCAATTAGTCAGCTCTTCGCATCAGGTGGCCAAAGTATTGGAGTTTCAGTTTCAACATCAGTCCTTCCAATGAACACTGAAGACTGATCTCCTTTAGGATGGACTGGTTGGATCTCCTTGCAGTCCAAGGGACTCTCAAGCGTCTTCTCCAACACCACAGTTCAAGAGCATCAATTCTTCTGCACTCTATACTTATGTGTGTATATAAGTAAAATAGGTAAGGCATATATATATGTGAGTGCATATATATATACACATACACATACATATGTATATATATAATATATATGTATATATCTTACCTATTTTACTTTTTGTTTCATATATAATTAAGTTGACAGGATGCTATTCAACAGACTCTCAGAGTTCATTCAAAAAACAAAAGCTCACATAAAGGTAAGCATAAATTACGAATAAAAAGAAGGAAGAAAATTTCATGTAATAGTATCTTTTAGAAGCTCAGTTACTTGGAGCTTCCTCCAAGTTTTACTTGGAGGAAGCTAAACTTCCTTGGCTCTCCAGCCAAGCTGCATAAAGACAAAGCAAGGCTCAGCCCCTCCAGGTCTCGGGACTTCCTCCCGCTTCCTCCTCACCTGTAAACTCTGGGAGAGAAGACAGAGAGGCCTCTGTGCTCAGCACTGTCCACAAACAATGTTTTGTAGCCTCGGAAAGCAATTTGGACAACAAGCAATTTTGATAACATGGTACAATTTCTTGACAAAAAAAAAAACAAAACAGTAATAGTCAGTTGCAAAAGTGACAGGATGCAGCCAGAGAGAAGAAGAGATTAAAGAGGAGGGGCTGATAAAAGGGCTTTTAGGGTTGTAATTTTAATCATTCTGACGTTTTGATGAATGCCTACCCTCATCAAATAGGAGAGAGGTTGAGCTGTTCATCATGGGACGTGGCAAGGCGGTAGCTGCTGGCTTGGAGACTTGAACACGAATGTGCAGCAATGTTCTAAGAGCTCAGGCTTGCTAAACTGGCTAGCGTCACAAGCAAATCTCACTAATATTTAAATGTTTGCAGTTGTTGTTTAGTCCCTAGGTCATGTCTGACTCTTTTGTGACCCCATGAACTGTAACCTGCCAGGCTTCTCTATCCACAGAATTTTCCAGGCAAGAATACAGGAGTGGGTTGCCATCTCCTTCTCCAATCCTCATCTGACCATCAACTACCATAATATACAAAAGAAAAATAAATGCATGGGCTCTGCAGGCTGAGAGGAGATACTCCATGTTCAAGGTCAGGAGGGGCGGCAGTGAGGAGATACTCCACGTCCAAGGAGAGGAGCCAGAGAAGGCAATGGCACCCCACTCCTGTACTCCTGCCTGGAAAATCCCATGGATAGAGGAGGCTGGTAGGCGGCAGTCCATGGGGTCGCTAGGAGTTGGACACGACTGAGCGACTTCACTTTCACTTTTCACTTTCATGCATTGGAGAAGGAAATGGCAACCCACTCCAGTGTTCTTGCCTGGAGAATCCCAGGGACGGGGGAGCCTGGTGGGCTGCCGTCTATGGGGTCACAAAGAGTCGGACACGACTGAAGCGACTTAGCAGCAGCAGCAAGGTAAGGAGCAGCGGCTGCACTTTGCTGGAGCAGCCGTGAAGAGATACCCCACGTCCAAGGTAAGAGAAACCCAAGTAAGACGGTAGGTGTTGCAAGAGGGCATTAGAGGGCAGACACGCTGAAACCACAATCACAGAAAACTAGTCAATTTAGTTACACTAGGACCACAGCCTTGTCTAACTCAGTGAAACTAACCCATGCTCTGTGGGGCCACCCAAGATGGATGGGTCATGGTTGAGAGGTCTGACAGAATGTGGTCCACTGGAGAAGGAAATGACAAACCACTTCAGTATTCTTGCCTTGAGAATCCCATGAACACTATGAAAAGGCAAAATAATAGGATACTGAAAGAGGAACTCCCCAGGTCAGTAGTTGCCCAATATGCTACTGGAGATCAGTGGAGAAATAACTCCAGAAAGAATAAAGGGATGGAGCCAAAGCAAAAAGAATACCCATTTCTTCCTGGTCCAGTTTTGGAAAGTTGTACTTTTCTAAAAATTTGTCCATTTATTCCACATTGTCCATTTTATTGGCATATAATTGCTGATAGTAGTCTCTTATGATCCTCTGTATTTCTGTGTTGTCTGTTGTGATCTGTCCCTTTTCATTTCTAATTTTATTGATTTGATTTTTCTCCCTTTGTTTCTTGATGAGTCTGGCAAATGGTTTGTCAATTTTATTTATCCTTTCAAGAACCAGCTTTTGGCTTTGTTGATTTTTGCTATGGTTTCTTCTGTTTCTTTTGCATTTATTTCTTCCCTAATTTTTAAGATTTCTTTCCTTCTACTAACCCTGAGGTTCTTCATTTCTTCCTTTTCTAGCTACTTCAGGTGTAGAGTTAGGTTATTTATTTGACTTTTTTCTTGTTTCTTGAGGTATGCCTGTATTGCTATGAACTTTCCCCTTAGGACTGCTTTTACAGTGTCCCACAGGTTTTGGGTTGTTGTGTTTTCATTTTCATTTGTTTCTATGCAAATTTTGATTTCTTTTTTGATTTCTTCTGTGATTTGTTGGTTATTCAGCAGCGTGTTGTTCAGCCTCCATATGTTGGAGTTTTTAATAGTTTTTCTCCTGAAATTGAGATCTAATCTTACTGCATTGTGGTCAGAAAAGACGCTTGGAATGATTTTGATTTTTTTGAATTTACCAAGGCTAGATTTATGGCCCAGGATGTGATCTATCCTGGAGAAGGTTCCGTGTGCACTTGAGAAAAAGGTGAAATTCATTGTTTTGGGATGAAATGTCCCATAGATATCAATTAGGTCTAACTGGTCTATTGTACTGTTTAAAGTTTGTGTTTCCTTGTTAATTTTCTGTATAGTTGATCTATCCACAGGTGTGAGTTAACAGACCCATCACAAGCACAGAAATTAAAACTGTAATCAGAAATCTTCCAGCAAACAAAAGCCCAGGTCCAGACGGCTTCACAGCTGAATTCTACCAAAAATTTAGAGAAGAGTTAACACCTATCCTACTCAAACTCTTCCAGAAAATTGCAGAGGAAGGTAAACTTCCAAACTCATTCTATGAGGCCACCATCACCCTAATACCAAAACCTGACAAAGATCCCACAAAAAAAGAAAACTACAGGCCAATATCACTGATGAACATAGATGCAAAAATCCTTAACAAAATTCTAGCAATCAGAATCCAACAACACATTAAAAAGATCATACACCGTGACCAAGTGGGCTTTATCCCAGGGATGCAAGGATTCTTCAATATCCACATATCAATTAATGTAATACACCACATTAACAAATTGAAAAATAAAAACCATATGATTATCTCAATAGATGCAGAGAAAGCCTTTGATAAAATTCAACATCCATTTATGATAAAAACTCTCCAGAAAACAGGAATAGAAGGAACATACCTCAACATAATAAAAGCTATATATGACAAACCCACAGCAAATATTATCCTCAATGGTGAAAAACTGAAAGCATTTCCTTTAAAGTCAGGAACAAGACAAGGGTGCCCACTTTCACCATTACTATTCAACATAGTTTTGGAAGTTTTGGCCACAGCAATCAGAGCAGAAACAGAAATAAAAGGAATCCAAATTGGAAAAGGAGAAGTAAAACTCTCACTGTTTGCAGATGACATGATCCTCTACATAGAAAACCCTAAAGACTCCACCAGAAAAGAACTAGAACTAATCAATGAATATAGTAAAGTTTCAGGATATAAAATCAACACACAGAAATCCCTTTCATTCCTATACACTATAATGAGAAAACAGAAAGAGAAATTAAGGAAACAATTCCATTCACCATTGCAATGAAAAGAATAAAATACTTCGGAATATATCTACTTGATTAACTAAAGATCTATATATAGAAAACTATAAAACACTGGTGAAAGAAATCAAAGAGACACTAATAGAAATATACCATGTTCATGGATTGGAAGAATCAATATAGTGAAAATGAGTATACTACCCAAAGCAATTTATAGATTCAATGCAACCCCTATCAAGCTACCAACAGTATTTTTCACAGAGCTAGAACAAATAATTTCACAATTTATATGGAAATACAAAAAACCTCAAACAGCCAAAGCAAGATTGAGAAAGAAAAATGGAACTGGAGGAATCAACCTACCTGACTTCAGGCTCTACTACAAAGCCACAGTCATCAAGACAGTATGGTACTGGCACAAAGACAGAAATATAGATCAATGGAACAAAATAGAAAGCCCAGAGATAAATCCACACACATATGGACACCTTATCTTTGACAAAGGAGGCAAGAATATACAATGGAGAAAAGACAATCTCTTTAACAAGTGGTGCTGGGAAAACTGGTCAACCAATTGTAAAAGAATGAAACTAGAACACTTTCTAACACCATACACAAAAATAAACTCAAAATGGATTAAAGATCTAAATGTAATACCAGAAACTATAAAACTCCTAGAGGAGAACATAGGCAAAACATTCTCCAACATACATCACAGCAGGATCCTCTATGACCCACCTCCCAGAATATTGGAAATAAAAGCAAAAATAAACAAATGGGACCTAATTAACCTTAAAAGCTTCTGCACAACAAAGGAAACTATAAGCAAGGTGAAAAGACAGCCTTCAGAATGGGAGAAAATAGCAGCAAATGAAGCAACTGACAAACAACTAATCTCAAAAATATACAAGCAACTCCTACAGCTCAATTCCAGAAAAATAAATGACCCAATCAAAAAATGGGCCAAAGAACTAAACAGACATTTCATTATCAGAGAAAGGCAAATCAAAACCACTATGAGGTACCATTTCACGCCAGTCAGAATGGCTGCAATCCAAAAGTCTACAAGCAATAAATGCTGGAGAGGGTGTGGAGAAAAGGGAACCCTCTTACACTGCTGGTAGGAATGCAAACTAGTACAGCCACTATGGAGAACAGTGTGGAGATTCCTTAAAAAACTGGAAATAGAACTGCCATATGATCCAGCAATCCCACTGCTGGGCATACACACTGAGGAAACCAGAATTGACAAAGACACGTGTACCCCAATGTTCATCGCAGCACTGTTTATAATAGCCAGGACATGGAAGCAACCTAGATGTCCATCAGCAGATGAATGGATAAGACAGCTGTGGTACATATACACAATGGAGTACTACTCAGTCATTAAAAAGAATACATTTGAATCAGTTCTAATGAGGTGGATGAAACTGGAGCCTATTATACAGAGTGAAATAAGCCAGAAAGAAAAACACCAATACAGTATACTAATGCATATATATGGAATTTAGAAAGATGGTAACAATAACTGTGTATACGAGACAGCAAAAGAGACACTGATGTATAGAATAGTATTTTGGACTCTGTGGGAGAGGGAGAGGGAGAGGAAGGGATGATTTGGGAGAATGGCATTGACACATGTATAATATATATGAAACGAGTCACCAGTCCAGGTTCGATGCACAATACTGGATGCTTGGGGCTGGTGCACTGGGACGACCCAGAGGGATGGTATGGGAAGGGAGGAGGGAGGAGGGTTCAGGATGGGGAACACATGTATACCTGTGGCGGATTCATTTTGATATATGGCAAAACCAATACAATATTGTAAAGTTAAAAAATAAAATTAAATTAAATTAAAAAACAAAAAAAGAATACCCAGTTGTGGATGTGACTGGTGATAGAAGCAAGGTCTGATGCTGTAAAGAGCAATATTCCATAGGAACCTGGAATGTTAGGTCCATGAATCAAGGCAAATTGGAAGTGGTCAAACAGGAGATGGCAAGAGTGAATGTCGACATTCTAGGAATCAGTGAACTAAAATGGACTGGACTGGGTGAATTTAACTCAGATGACCATTATATCTAAGGCAGGAATCCCTTAGAAGAAATGGAGTAGCCATCATGGTCAACAAAAGAGTCCGAAATGCAGTACTTGGATGCAATCTCAAAAACGACAGAACGATCTCTGTTTGTTTCCAAGGCAAACCATTCAATATCACAATAATCCAAGTCTATGCCCCAACCAGTAAAGCTGAAGAAGCTGAAGTTGAACGGCTCTATGAAGACCTACAAGACCTTTTAGAACTAACACTCAAAAAAGATGTCCTTTTCATTATAGGGAACTGGAATGCAAAAGTAGGAAGTCAAGAAACACCTGCAGTAACAAGCAAATTTGGCCTTGGAATATGGAATGAAGCAGGGCAAAGGCTAATAGAGTTTTGCCAAGAGATTGCACTGGTCATAGTAAACACCCTCTTCCAACAACACAAGAGAAGACTCTACACATGGACATCACCAGATGGTCGAAATCAGATTGACACCAATCAAAATCAGATTGATTATATTCTTTGCAGCCAAAGATGGAGAAACTCTATATAGTCAGCAAAAACAAGACCAGGAGGTACTGTGGCTCAGATCATGAACTCCTTATAGCCAAATTCAGACTTAATTGAAGAAAGTAGGGAAAACCACTAGACCGTTCAGGTATGACCTAAATCAAATCCCTTATGATTATACAGTGGAAGTGAGAAATGGATTTAAGGGCCTAGATCTGATAGATAGAGTGCCTGATGAACTATGGAATGAGGTTCGTGACATTGTACAGGAGACAGGGATCAAGACCATCCCCATGGAAAAGAAATGCAAAAAATCAAAATGGCTGCCTGGGGAGGCCTTACAAATACCTGTGAAAAGAAGAGAAGCAAAAAGTAAAGGAGAAAAGGAAAGATATAAGCATCTGAATGCAGAGTTCCAAAGAACAGCAGGAAGAGATAAGAAAGCCTTCCTCAGCGATCAATGCAAGGAAACAGAGAAAAACAATAGAAAGGGAAAGACTAGAGATCTCGTCAAGAAAATTGAGATATCAAGGGAACATTTCATGCAAAGATGGGCTCAATAAAGGACAGAAATGGTATGGACCTAACAGAAGCAGAAGATATTAAGAAGATGTGTCAAGAATACACAGAAGAACTGTACAAAAAAAGATATTCATGACCCAGATAACCACGATGGTGTGATCACTCACCTAGAGCCAGACATCCTGGAATGTGAAGTCAAGTGGGCCTTAGAAAGCATCACTACGAACAAAGCTAGTGGAGGTGATGGAATTCCAGCTGAGCTACTTCAAATCCTGTAAGATGATGCTGTGAAAGTGCTGCACTCAATATGCCAGCAAATTTGGAAAACTCTGCAGTGGCCACAGGACTGGAAAAGGTCAGTTTTCATTCCAATCCCAAATAAAGGCAATGCCAAAGAATGCTCAAACTACTGCACAATTGCACTCATCTCACATGCTAGTAAAGTAATGCTCAAAATTCTCCAAGCCAGGCTTCAGCAATATGTGAACCGTGAACTTCCTGATGTTCAAGCTGGTTTTAGAAAAGGCAGAGGGACCAGAGATCAAATTGCCAACATCTGCTGGATCATGGAAAAAGCAAGAGATTTTCAGAAAAACATCTATTTCTGCTTTATTGACTATGCCAAAGCCTTTGACTTTGTGGATCACAATAAACTACAGAAAGTTCTGAAAGAGATGGGAATACCAGACCACCTGACCTTCACCTTCAGAAACCTATATGCAGGTCAGGAAGCAACAGTTAGAACTGGACATGGAACAATAGACTTTTTCCAAATACGAAAAGGAGTACATCAAGGCTGTATATTGTCATCCTGCTTATTTAACTTATATGCAGAGTACATCATGAGAAATGCTGGGCTGGAAGAAGCACAAGCTGCAATCAAGATTGCCAGGAGAAATATCAATCACCTCAGATATGCAGATGACATGACCCTTATGGCAGAAAGTGAAGAGAAACTAAAGAGCCTCTTGATGAAACTGAAAGAGGATTGTGAAAAAGTTGGCCTAAAGCTCAACATTCAGAAAATGAAGATCATGGCATCTGGTCCCGTCACTTCATGGGAAATAGATGGGGAAACAGTGGAAAGAGTGTCAGACTTTATTATTTTGGGGCTCCAAAATCACTGCAGATGGTGATTGCAGGCATGAAATTAAAAGACGCTTACTCCTTGGAAGGAAAGTTATGACCAACCTAGATAGCATATTGAAAAGCGGAGACATTACTTTGCCAACAAAGGTCTGTCTAGTCACGGCTATGGTTTTTCCAGTGGTCATGTATGGATGTGAGATTTGGACTATGAAGAAAGCTGAGTGCTAAAGAATTGATGCTTTTGAACTGTGGTGTTGGAGAAGACTCTTGAGAGTCCCTTGGACTGCAAGGAGATCCAACCAGTCCATTCTAAGGGAGATCAGTCCTGGGTGTTCATTGGAAGGACTGATGCTAAAGCTGAAACTCCAGTACTTTGGCCACCTCATGCAAAGAGTTGACTCATTGGAAAAGACCCTGATACTGGGAGGGATTGGGGGCAGGAGGAGAAGGGGACGAGAGAGGATGAGATGGCTGGATGGCATCGCCAACTTGATGGACATGAGTTTGAGTAAACTCTGGGAGTTGGTGATGGACAGGGAGGCCTGGCGTGTTACGATTCATGGGGTCGCAAAGAGTCATACACAACTGAGCGACTGAACTGAACTGAACTAATGATATCATGAGTTAGGAGCTAAAGGGTTTTGCCACCACAAAACAACTTCATATGTAATGTGCTCATCATTCCCACCACCCATGGCACTGTGCTATCCCTATTAGTATGCTGTGGCCAACCAGTGATTTCAAAAATGGCTTTGTCACTACTTTCCCAATATTTTATTTCAAAGCAAACACCTAAAACTCTATTTGAATAAGGGGGACTGCTTTCGAGATAACTGAATATTCAGCTTCTGGTTGCAAAAAATTTCCATCATCCTTCCCTCTAAAACATTGTAGGACATCATTTTACTAAGATTTGAAAAATAAAACACCACACATATTCCTTTTACTCTGTCAACTGTAACTTTCTGAAGATGATATCAGGTACATTTAATGTCAAACGTTTCTATAGCATTATCAATGTTAAGGAATAAATTATTTTCAAATAAAACAGATCAGATGGAAACAATGCAATGATGGGTACTGCTGGGTGGACCAAGTCATTGAAATAAAGGAGAAAACAAAGTAATGACCTATTTCAATTTCACCGGTTGACATTTTTAAGCAATAAGAAATCACACTAAAAACATGATAAAGTCACCATTCTTCTCTGTTAAATCATGTGAAGGTTAAAAAAAATATAGCAGGTATGTGCTACTCTTGCCTGAAATTAATGGCTAGTTTAAAAGAAAGCAAAAACTGTATACTGTACTTTTCTTTATTGCCCTATTTCTAGGTATTAGAAAAACTAATAGATAGGGGATGGGGAGAAAAGAAGTGAAGAAGAAGATGATTCGTCAGTCTCCTACCAGCCTCACCTGGATGAGGTCGCAACATAACCTAACGCTTTATTCAGTGTATATTATAATAAACATAAATGGCCTTGTCTTCTTTTCAGATATCATCATACATACTGAAATCTTTCATGACAATTTGTGTTACTCTAATTATGATGTGATTCCATCTCTGGTAGCTCAGATGGTAAAGAATCAGCCTGCGGAGCAGGAGAACCAGGTTCAGTCTCTGAGTTGGGAAGACTCACTGGAGGAAGGAATGGCAACCCACTCCAGCATTCTTGCCTGGAGAATCCCATGGACAGAGGAGCTTGGTGGGCAACAGTCCATGGGCTCGCAAAGAGTTGGACAGGACTGAGAGACTAATACTTTCACTTTTTTGTTTCTATAATAACAAAAATATATTTAATCTACCTGATTTGGGATGTAGAGTAATTAATAATACCTCTCAAGCTATTGTTGCAAGAGACTTGTCCATAGCAAGTACTTAGAAATGCTGTGGGACTGATCAGTAGGGGAATCTGGGTTCAGGTAGAATTCCAAGCGGTAGGTGACTTCCTTTCAGAGACGTTTATCACCAGCTCTTATCATGAATGCCAAGGCCATTTTTATCTCAGCCATAATGGAAAACTGAGAAAGGGAACTCAGGAACAGAACACTGGGTAGAGGGGGCCGATGAGGGAAGGAGGTGAAGCAGACAGAGTACACATGTTCCCTAACCAGTCTTGTGCTTCTGACATAGGTAGATACACTGATCATGAAGAAAGATAAGCCTCAGTAGGAATCCCCTGAAAAAGAAGGAGGCATTTGAACACATCTCTAAACAATGGATAAGATTTAGTATGAAGAGTCTAAACTGAGAGCTGGACAGTCAGGCCCACAGAGCATTATACAAGAAGACTGCAAATCATGTAAAAGAGACTTCCCAGAACCTAGAAAGAAGACCACAAAGGGACCAGAACCACCCCATTAGTCACAGTCATGAAGGGTTATTCAATGATTACTAATGAGGAAATATTACTTTACATCAAAGCTTACTTCATATTATAGTGAACTAGCCAGTCTCAGAAACAAAACCCAGCAAACCTGAGTCCCGTCATAAAATTCCAAGTAGAACAATTACTCTAGACATTGTCACATTATTTGACAGCAAGACCAAGTGAGCACTGATAACTGCTATGAAAAGATCTTAGTTTCCAGATTGTATCAACAAAATCAGCAGCCACCCACACAACTCTGCACGTGGCTTATTTCCAATGGGGTTTGTGGCAGTGCTTTTCCTACACTGATTATGAGTGATTTTAATTAATGGTTTTGTTTTACTGCAGCTTTTTTCCCATCTCATTAACAACATCTCCATCTTTTTTTTTTTTTTTTTCCCCATCTCCATCCTAGTCAACAGGCCCAAAACTTTGGAGTCATCCTGGGCTCCTTTTTCACCTCAAATCTCATATCTAAACCATGAGCAAACCTTCATGGCTCTACCTTAATAACCATAAACTGATTACTTATCTTCATGGCTACTGTATTGGTCTAAATCATCATCATCTCTTTCCTGAATTACTGCAATACCCTCCTGATTGCACCCCACCTCGGCCGATTCCACCCTGCTCCTGCCCCCAGCACACTTCTCAACATGGCCAGAAGAGTGAGTCTTAAAAATATGAAGCCAAATCATATTCTATTCCCCTACAAACCCGCCAAAGGCCCCTTCATTTTTCATGGCTCTCAAGGACCAGCACAGTCCAGCAACTCCCCCACTCTCCGTCTATGTCCCCAGGTCCTCCTGTTCTTTCCTACACTGCTGCAGCCAAGTTGGCTCCTTACAGTTCTTCAAACATATCTAGCATGCTTCCCCCTCAGGATTTGGCACTGGCTTCTGCTTCTGCCTGGAATATTCTTTTCTATGTACCTGCATGCCTTGCTATTTTACCAGCTTGGGCATTTTTGTTCAACCATTACTATCTCAACAAACAGTTATCTAGACCATTAAATCTTTTTTCTATTTCCTCTTTTCCCCCAAAACCCTACCTCATTTCCTGTTTTATCTTTCCCAAGAGTACTTATGACATTCTAATATATTATACTACTTATTTCCTTATTGCCTTCCTCCTCCAACTAGAAGTTTTGTTCCAGGAGAGCAATGGCCTGTTTTGTTCATTGCCTGCCCCCTAGCACTCAAAACAGTGTCTCTCAAGAGCAGACACTCAAAACCTGATGTGCTGGTCGACTGAATGAATGAAAGTAAACTTAACCATTGTATACACCGCTGGGAGTAAAAATATATCTTTAGGTCACCAGACTAGGTTTCATTCACCAAAAGAGCAGGGGAAGATGAAATGGTTGGAGAGGAGGAGGGATGAAAGTAAAGGGAAATGAGATGTCTGAAATAGCTACTAGGCTCTTGACATCTATGGGAATCTTATACGGTCATATTTTCCATGATGAATTTCCCAAGAATCTTAAGAAGTACGTTGTATGTATCATCTTGATTTTACAAAAGTGTCAGAGGAAGCTCTGAGAAAATAACCAGGATGAAGGCCATCAGAGTTCAATGTGGAAGTCACCCACAGAGCCATCTAGTCTCCAGCCATGTGCGGAAGACAGAACATCTTAGAGATGTCCCACCTGTGACCTCCTGGATATCCGAATACAGTTGGATGATGGGGAGGGAGGCAGGCTGGGTGGTAAGCACATTGTCTTGGTGCTTGGCTAGCTGACATGCTGACAGTGATGGAAAGAACCAGGACACAGGATCAGCAAGCACTATTCAACTTCCCAGATTTTTCTGGTGCTTTGAGTCAAAGTGAAAAGGCATTTCTTGGGACTTACACAACTCCCCAGAAAGCTAGAGGAGGGTTTGCTCCCTTCTGTCCCGAGGCTGATTAGGATCATACAAATCATGAACCTGACATATTCTGATCAATGCATTTGTAACTAAAAGTGTCACTTTCATATTTAGAGGCACTGAAACATTTCAATATTTTGTTAAAAAACACTCCCATCTTTTTCATAACTGTCTCACACAGAATATATATATATATACATATATATATATATACACACACACACACACATACATACATACACACATGTACATATAATGTATAGTGTATGTTCACTATTTATGTAAAAACATAATATTTAATATAAGTACTTAATATTTGAAATAGTCACTCTGAGAAACAGAACTAGGCACATCAAAGCACAATGATGAATCAATTTCCCAACAAAGCTGTTTTTGTTTTTCCCCTAGCAGTACAGAAGAAGAAATGTTTCTTTTTGTTTCTCTTATAATTAAAACTTGTTTGAAACTCCTGAAGAGACGTGAAGGGGAGGGTTACATATGTCTAACAGCTCCCTGGCGTCTGGCCCTCAATGGATCTCAGATCCGGTGGGGAAAACATCTGAGTTTAAACTAGCTTCAAAAAAAGCCAAGCTTCTATTCACTAGGAAAGCATACTCTAATAAATACATGGAAAACAAAAGCAAGCTGACATTCATCTTCACGAAGCAACATACAAGCCAAAGAAATAGGATATGTCTTAATGGTTCAAGGGACTCAAGCAACAGACACATTCTTTAATGTGCCAAATAGATGGAGAAAACAGCAGCAGAAGTATATCAGCCACAGTTATCCTGAGGGCAAGGGAGGTGTTTTATTCTCAGAGCTATTTTTAGACTTCATGACTAAGCATATCTTCTCATGGTTTCTCCTAAATCCTGTAGGGATTGGGAGTCAGGAGTGGGCAGTGAGTAAGGGATTAAACCATTGTTTAGTCACACATAACAGGATTGGGTATAATTCCCATCCTTCAGGTATGCAGCATCATGGGTTTCCCTTCCAACCAAGCTTAACACAATTCTGGAGCCAGACTAATGTTAAAATGACTCTAAAAACTGGTAGCCCCAGGGATTTCCCTGGTGGTCCAGTGGTCAGTACTGCACCTTCCAATGCAAGGGCTACAGGTTCGAGCCCTTATCTGAAATCTAAGATTATGCCGCAAGGCCAAAAACCCATAACATTGAACAGAAGCAATATTGTAACAAATACAATAAAGACTTTAAAAATGGCCCATATCCAAAGGGGAAAAAAAAACTGTAGCTTCGGAGAATATCATAGCTTCACTTTAAGTCACGGATATTCCTGTTGGAAGTATAGTGATAACTCGGAGGTTGTGAGCATATTTTATTTCTCAAACTGGTGTGGGTGCAAGTTCTATAGAACTGATACACGTCCATACAATTTAGTATAAAAAAAATACTGGAAATCAAGAGACTCACATTATAGTTCTCTCTCTGCCATGAACTGGCTGGGGACATTTGAAGTAATAATGGCACCTCTTTGGGCCTCAGTTTCTCAACTGCAAAGGATGACCTTGAACGAGCTGCTTGTTTCCTCTGGACTTTATTTAATTGTCCATTAGAAGCAATGTTATTTTATGATGTTATTAGGGAGACTCATATTATAATATAGATTTTTAAATCCTGTCCCTGTCTCTACCCTTCAATAGATACTTAAAGAGGATTCTGTGCAGAATTAGCCAAATGATCAAACAAGTACAGTATCTCTTTAGAGTTGGGATTATTTTCTTAGTTAATGAGAATATGCAGCTCAGAGGCAATGTGCCTTGAGGGGAAAGGTGACTGGGTTAGAAATTCTGCATCATGGCTTCTAGGACCAGCTTTACTTCCTGCTACCTGTATTACCTAAGTAAGTGGTTAGATTTGCAAGACCTTTTATGAGCAAAAAAAAAAAAAAAAAATTTACACTACATATATTAATAACTGAAAATTTTAATGACTTTTAATCCTTTCTGTGATGTCTGAGGGAGCCTGTTTTAACCAAACTAAAAGTCAAGTCAGTGGGATGTGAGGAAAAATGGGCAAGCGCTCTGAAACATCAAATACTGGAATGGGATTCTCTTTAGCATCTCAAACCATCAACGGCTACCTGTCTTAGATCCTATATTCACTGTCCACTGTTACATAACCAATTCCCCAATCTTAGAACCTGAAAACAGCCCCTATATATCATTGCACGGTTCTGTAGGTCAGAAGTCCTGTGGGGTGGGCTCAGCTGGACTTTGCTCAAAACATCGCAAGGTCAAAATCAAGGTGCTGACAGGGCTAGGCTCTTTTATCTGAAGGCCATGGAAAAGAACCCACTCCCAGACCCTCAGGGTGTTGACAAAATCAGGGCGACCTGAGGCCCAACACCCTCTGCTAGCTTTCAGCTGAGGATCATTCTCCCAGGACCTACGGCCACCCACATTCCTTCTCATGAGGGCCTTCCATCTTCAAATGGCAACAACAGGTCAAGTCCTTCCTACATTTCGAATTTCTCTGACTTTCCCTTCTTCCCTCTTCTGCCACTTGCAGGAGAATGTTCTCTTCTCTTGGCAGCGATGTGATTAGATTAGGTCCACTGGGAGGCCTGACCCTTTTTTAGGTCAACTGTGCCATATAATGTAACATAACCATGGGAGTGATAACTCACCACATTCAAAGATGCCGGTATTAATCACGTGAAGTTGGGGGGCCATTTCTAGACATTTTCCTTAATGTATGCTTTATTTTTATTTTTTCTAGAGTCACAAAGCCTGAATAATAATGACTTTTTGCTAGGCTGTTAAATATAAAGTTTTTGCCAATGATAAATAGTGTTCTGTCCAGGCCAACAATGATAAACGAGTATCTTCTATTTTTTGTGGAATTCAGAGGTTCTGACCATTTTTATGACCAGAGCACATTGCCTAGTGGGAACTTTAAACAAACATTCCCCAGCTCACCCCCATCTAGTCCAATCAGGATTCAAAAGCAACTCATGTTCACACAACCAACAGCAAATTAGGAAGTCAGCAAGTATAAGAGAATATGATCCACACAAGTAACCAATTTAAATAAGTAAAGTAAAATATTACACCAGAAACTAATACAACACTGTAAATAGACTACACTTCAATTTTAAAATTAGTATGAAATAAAATTTTTAAATGTTTTCTTTCCTAAATGTATGAGGTCTTTATCTTCTGAACAGTTATCTAAATAATTTCCTTAAAACTCTCTACTTTAATTTTTGTGGATGCAGCCAAAGTATAGAAAACAAACATCTAAGGCAGTTAATTGGACAGTGAGAAAATCAGAGAATTTTAAACACATATGAATTATAACAAAGAAGCTTCTGGTGAATGGGAACTCAAAAACTCCTTTTAATGCTCCCATTAGTGACCTTTATTGTATTGGAATATTTGTGCACACATATAAAGGATGAAATGGAAATAATACCAGCTTATGGAGTTACATAAGAGCAGCCAAAGTTCAGCTCATTTTTCTACTAAACAATAATAATTTAACACTCATCCCACAGAACATTTTGTTCCGTTCATCTGTTTCAAGGAGGCATTTGAATTTTGTAGAAAACTTATACTGTCAGTCAAGCGTCTGAAGTATCACACCATTTGCCTTTGAAATATTTTAAAGATAAATTAAGTAAAACATAAAAATGCATAAAAATGTCTTTAATCCTTACCAAGAATCATTACTCAATAACATTCAGATCAGATCAGTCGCTCAGTCGTGTCCGACTCTTTGCGACCCCATGAATCGCAGCATGCCAGGCCTCCCTGTCCATCACCAACTCCTGGAGTTCACTCAGACTCACGTCCATTGAGTCAGTGATGCCATCCAGCCATCTCATCCTCTCTCGTCCCCTTCTTCTCCTGCCCCCAATCCCTCCCAGCATCAGAGTCTTTCCCAATGAGTTAACTCTTCGCATGAGGTGGCCAAAGTACTGGAGTTTCAGCTTTAGCATCAGTCCTTCCAAAGAAATCCCAGGGCTGATCTCCTTCAGAATCGACTGGTTGGATCTCTTTGCAGTCCAAGGGACTCTCAAGAGTCTTCTCCAACACCACAGTTCAAAAGCATCAACTCTTCGGCACTCAAGCCTTCTTCACAGTCCAACTCTCACATCCATACATGACCACAGGAAAAACCATAGACTTGACTAGACGAACCTTTGTTGGCAAAGTAATGTCTCTGCTTTTCAATATGCTATCTAGGTTGGTCATAACTTTCCTTCCAAGGAGTAAGCGTCTTTTAATTTCATGGCTGCAATCACCATCTGTAGTGATTTTGGAGCCCCAAAAAATAAAGTCTGCCACTGTTTCCACTGTTTTCCCATCTATTTCCCATGAAGTGATGCGACCAGATGCCATGATCTTCGTTTTCTGAATGTTGAGCTTTAAGCCAACTTTTTCACTTTCCACTTTGACTTTCATCAAGAGGCTTTTTAGTTCCTCTTCCCTTTCTGCCATAAGGGTGGTGTCATCTGCATATCTGAGGTTATTGATATTTCTCCCAGCAATCTTGATTCCAGCTTGTGTTTCTTCCAGTCCAGCATTTCTCATGATGTACTCTGCATATAAGTTAAATAAACAGGGTGACAATATACAGCCTTGACATACTCCTTTTCCTATTTGGAAGCAGTCTGTTGTTCAATAACTCAATAACATTACTTGATAGCAATACTAGCCATTACACTAGACTCTTCAGATGACTGTTTCAACAATTATCATTTTGAAAATTTTTCTCATACAAATCTCTCATATTCATTCACTGTTGACCAACCCAACCATTTTTATAGGAGTGGCTCACATGGAATTGCCTCACATGCTACAAAATTGCTCACATGCTACAAAAAAATAACAACAAAACAAACAAACAAACTGTTGCAAAACAGACCAAAGTTCTAAGATACCTTCCATTGACTTTCAATTACAAACTTCATTGACAACTGAAGAATTTGTAAGGTTAAAGGACTCTTGAGCGTCTGCCCCTCGTGCTAAGCCTCACCACTCCCATCCCCTCAATTCACCCCATCTATAGAATAGCTGTGCACCTGCTCAATAATTTCTGACCATGTTTGGACTTCCCTTCCCCTCTCATTTCCCCTGACTCCTTCCCTCTCTCCCCCAACTCCCTCCTTCTTTCCCTCTTTTCTTTAATTTTTCTTTACTTTTCTTTTATTAGACATAAGTTTTGTCCTGGTTGGAGAGTTAAAATCCTCAAATTTTATTCTTCCTAAATTACTCCCATCTGATTCAGAAAATACCTGTGATAATTTTCCCTACCATTTTATATATACTAATACAATTCTACGTTGCACCTAAGTCAAGTTCCCTAGTATATTCTCACCACTCCGAGGGCCCCTCATGCTCTTTTTTCCCACACTCCATCCCATTCCACTAACCTGGATTTTTATCTCAAAAATCTCTAGATTATTTTAGATACAGCTTTTTTTCTCTTGGTTCTTGATACTTTACAAATCATAAACCTTACTGGTAGTTTTCTCATTCATGCTGCTGCTGCTGCTGCTATGTCACTTCAGTCGTGTCCAACTCTATGCAACCCCATAGATGGCAGCCCACCAGGCTCCCCCATCCCTGGGATTCTCCAGGCAAGAACACTGGAGTGGGTTGCTATTTCCTTCTCCAATGCAGGAAAGTGAAAAGTGAAAGTGAAGTCGCTCAGTCGTGTCTGACTCCTAGCGACCCCATGGACTGCAGCCTACCAGGCTCCTCCATCCATGGGATTTTCCAGGCCAGAGTACTGGAGTGGATTCCCATATATTCTTGTGTTCTGGATTTTTTTTTTTCCTGGAATACATTTTTTAAATTAATAGACTTTTAAAGAACAGTTTTAAGTCTACCAAAAAAATAAAACTGAACCAAAAGTACAGGGACTTTCCATACACGAATACTTCTTTCTCCACAGTTCTTCCCTATTACATACATCTTATATTAGTTTGGTACATTTGCTACAACTGATGACCAACACTGATATACTATTATTAACTAGAGTCCCTGGTTCATGTTAGGCTTCACTCCCTGTGTTATATAGTCTTGTTGGTTTCAACAAATGCATAATGTCAGGTGTCCACCATTATAGCATCATAGAGAATAGTTTCACTGCCCAGCAGTTTCCCTGAGCTCCACCTATTATTCATTCGTGCCCCTCATCCTTCACCTGGGACTCCTGGACACCACAGATCCTTTTACTGTTTCTACGGGTTTGCTTTTTCTGTCTTCACTATAGTAGGTAACTTCTTCAGACTGATTCTTTATATGTATTAATACACACTTAAATGTCTCTGTTTTTTCACAGCCTTTTTTTTAATATAAATTCATTTATTTAATTGGAGGCTAAATATTTTACAATATTGTATTGGTTTTGCCATACATTGACATGAATCCACCACAGGTGTACACATGTTCCCCATCCTGAACCCCCCTCCCACCTCCCTCCCCATCCCATCCCTCAGGTCATCCCAGTGCACCAGCCCTGAGCGCCCTGTCTCATGCATCGAACCTGGACTGGCAATCTATTTCACATATGATAATATACATGTTTCAATGCCATTCTCCCAAATCATCCCACCCTTGCCCTTTCCCACAGAGTCCAAAAGACTGTTCTATACATCTGTGTCTTTTTTGCTGTCTTGCATACAGGGTTATCATTACCATCTTTGTAAATTCCATATATATGCATTAGTATACTGTATTGGTGTTTTTCTTTCTGGCTTACTTCACTCTGTTTCCAGTTTCATCCACCTCAGTAGAACTGATTCTAATATATTCTTTTTAATGGCTGAGTAATACTCCATCGTGTATATGTACCATAGCTTTCTTATCCATTCGTCTGCTGATAGACATCTAGGTTGCTTCCATGTCCTGGCTATTGTAAACAGTGCTGCGATGAACATTGGGGTACACGTGTCTCTTTCAATTCTGGTTTCCTCAGTGTGTATTCCCAGTAGTGGGATTGCTAGGTCATATGGCAGTTCTATTTCCAGTTTTTTAAGGAATCTCCACACTGTTCTCCATAGTGGCTGTACTAGTTTGCATTCCCACCAACAGTGTAAGAGGGTTCCCGTTTTTCTACACCCTCTCCAGCATTTATTGCTTATAGGCTTTTGGATAGCAGCCATTCTGACTGGCATTTCACAGCCTTTTAACTCATTTATTTTTTATCACAGAATAATATTCTATTGTATAGCCGTTCCACTCTCAGTGGCATTTTTAAAGAACATCTTGAGTGGTAAAACTAATCATTTGTTTTATATTCACAATCAAATATTTTGATCAACAAATTTCGATGAAATCCCTTTCCTTGAACAAAATACTACTCTCATGTATTCAGCATAAAAAGTGAGAAATATGGTAGCACTCTAATTCCTGTTTCTTCCTAGAGGACCCACTGTTCTCTTCCCTGGGAGATTTTAGTGTATTCTCTTTGTCTTTGTTGTCCTAAAATTCACCATAATGTATCTATATATAGGCTTTTCTCACTTCTATTTTGTCTATATTGCCCTTTAAGAAACCTTTCAGTTTGTATTCTTACTCTTTATATCAGCTCATTTCAATTGCTCAGTCATGTCTGACTCTTTGCAACCCCATGGACTGCAGCACGCCAGGCTTCCCTGTTCATCACCAACTCTTGGAGTTTACTCAAACTCATGTCCATCGCATCGGTGATGCCATCCAACCATCTCATCTTCTGTCGTCCCCTTCTCTTCCTAACTTCAATCTTTCCCAGCATTAGAGTCTTTTCCAATGAGTCAGTTCTTTGCATCAGGTGGCCAAAGTATTGGGGTTTCAGCTTCAGCATCAGTCCTTCCAATGAATATTCAGGACTAATATCCTTTAGGATGGACTGGTTGGATCTCCTTGCAGTCCAAGGGACTCTCAAGAGTCTTCTCCAACACCACAGTTCAAAGGCATCAATTCTTCGGTGCTAGGCTTTCTTTATGGTCCAACTCTCACATCCATACATGACTACTGGAAAAACCATAGCTTTCACTAGATGGAATAATTTCAAAAATTAAAATAGATACTCTTCAAATATCTCTTACCCTTAATTTTTTGCTGCTTCTAGAACTTCTATTTTATGGATATGAATGTTTTAAGATATATTTTGTATGTCACCTTTATATTTCATTTATTTATCCTTTCTATATACTTGCTAGAAAAGTTCCTCAAAGTGATCACCATTGTTTTGAATTTGTAAAGGCATATTTAAATGGTCCTGTGTACAATCTACTTGGTGAATTTTTCACACAAGCTTAAGAAGAATGTGCACTCTGCTGCTATTGGATGGAGTAGTACACATGTATCAATTAGATCAAATTGATCGACAGTACTGTTCAGCTCAACTTACTAACTGTATATCTTTACTAATTGCTTAAACCTTACTAATAAGAGAAATTGAATATAGTACCATCTTTGCAATTTTTCTATAAAACTAAAACTGTTTTAAGAAAACACAAAGTTTATTTTTAAAAAGCAAAAAAGTGTATCACAATGCTACTTGTAAAAATTTTTTAAAAATGAAAGCAACCCCCATATCCCTTAAAGAAATTGGTAAGCAAATGATGGTTCATTAACATAAAAAATCAGTAGTATTATATTTTTAAAAAAAGGATTTAAGTGCCATATGAATTCAGTGATCAATGTAGTTTTCTCTGGGGAAGAGAAGCAAAAGAACAAGCAGGAGAGGAGCCTCTGTTTTCAGTGCAAGTCTGCATTATTTCGTATCTTAATCACAAGCATGTGAACTTGTCAAAAATAAAGTTGGTTAAGATAAAGCTAAGATGCTGAGGATGTCAGACTCATTTTCAAGGACAAGATGTCATGAAGATATTTCATTAAGGTACTGGCCCGCAAAAACAGGCAGCTCTGGGCACATGACATGAGTCATCCCCAGATACTGTAACTTACAAAGCTTGTTCTAAATAGTTTGTCTCAAGTATGTCATTAGAGTTCAAAATATGTGTTGTTTGCTTCTACTCACACAAAACAGTCCATGCATTTAGTAGGATTTTAAAGAATTTTCCAACCTGATTTCAATAAGCCTTTTCCTAATTATCTCCTATCTTGCTGTCATTTGCAGAGCTGTACTTCAGCCCTTGGCATTCAGCATCTGCCTTTCAAAATCTCTGCTTTGTTGTTCATATAGTTCTCTTTTCCTCCACTGTTTCCTCCACTTCTCCAGTTTTTAAAATTCTGCTCAGAGTTCAATTTTCAGATCAAACTTCTCTTCAATAAATCTCATTTAGATTTCAGCAAACAGGGGGAAAGTGCCCTCTTTTTGTTCCCATAGCTTCTAGTTTTCAAAAACATACAACAGTTATTTTAATTTATCCTACTTTAGAATTATAGTCTACATATCTACCTCCTCATTTGATTTGATTCATTTGATTGTAAAGGTCCTGTTTCTTCATCTGACTGTAAACTCCAGTGGCATGAGGCTATCTTGTTCCTCTTGATATCCTTGCTTCCTCTTTAACTAGTGCTTTTTTTTTTCTTTTTTCTTTTTTTTATTTTAAACTTTACAAATTGTATTAGTTTGGCCAAATATCAAATCGAAGCCAATTAATGGTAGTGACAACACACCTGAATTCACTGAAATGGATTCCTTTGAAGAGACTACTGCTGCTGCTAAGTCACTTCAGTCGTGTCCGACTCTGTGCGACCCCATAGACGGCAGCCCACCAGGCTTCCCCATCCCTGGGATTCTCCAGGCAAGAACACTGGAGTGGGTTGCCATTTCCTTCTCCAATGCATGAAAGTGAGAAGTGAAAGTGAAGTCGCTCAGTCGTGTCCGACTCCTAGCAACCCCATGGACTCCAGCCTACCAGGCTCCCCTGTCCATGGGATTTTCCAGGCAAGAGTACTGGAGTGGGGTGCCATTGCCTTCTCCAGAAGAGACTACTAGTGAACCTATTTTCTGGATTTTACTAAGTTGCCAAAGTCAAGCGTATGGACCACAACCTCTTGACTCTAAGTTCCCTGAAAATGAATGCTGAAACTTCAACTAGTACATCCTTTGGGAATTAAATTGTACTTCCTTTTTGGCATATGTCAAAATCTATATATCCACTGTTAATTTAAAACCAGTTAATCTCTTGATTCTGACCAAGAGAAGTCTTATAGAGAAGATACATTTAGACACATAACTTAGGCTTATTCATCTTTACTCCTCAGCTGCCATAGGTAGTTTGTAGGAAAAAGGAGTACAGAGTTGCTTAAGTGTGATGAGGACACTTACTAGGAAATGAACTGCAAACAAAATTCATTCAACTCTTGAACATAACCTTGAGGCTCGGAAATGAAAATACAATGTTTTCTTCTTAATCATGATTCTTAACAGTCTAACAATATACCTGTCAATTCCCACTGGAAAATTTGTCTAGTGTTGTTTTTGTAGAAGAGCAATCAATTTCAGCAAAGAAGTCCTCTCTCGTGATGTTAACAAAAGGAAGAATAAGCTTAGGTTTTTAAAAGCCGTTGATCAAAAACATTCTCCAAGAAATGATGTGAAAGTCTCATCTCTATTGCCCTTGAATTTCTAGCTTAATAAGCAAAGTGAGAGTCACAGAAATTCATTCAGAATTTATATTGATTTAACCGTAATCAAAATGAATGTTGGGTGCTTACCAAAAAAAGATATAAAAGTAGATATAAATAACTGCAAGAATTGATTCTTTGAGATGGGAAAGATTTATCCTTCTTAATATGCCCAATTAAACACTCGGGAGAACCTTTCTTCAACAAATGTCAGTGCAGTGGTTTCTCTAAGCACAGAGTGCTTGAAAATGGATGTACTTTATTTTTGCAATCACATAAAGTCCCTACTGATTCATAAAGTAAGTTCTGTAAACTTTATCCTTGATGAAGTATCCCCAAAGAACCCATATACAACTATACCATGTACTATAGACTGCCTTTTCCTCACTTTTACCCAAAGACTAGCTCCTAGGCTACTGTTTCCATCAAGTCTCCCTTGTTTTTTCCATATTAAGGGAACTGCGCATGTTTCCGTGAAGTTTTGTGCCTTTACTGGGTTTAACAAGTGCCTGTTCAAAAGTATTTCTTTTATTAGATTTTAGGCTTCGTGTTTTTGGGCTCCAAAATCACTGCAGATGGTGATCGCAGCCATGAAATTAAAAGACGCTTACTCCTTGGAAGGAAGTTATGATTGACCTAGATAGCACATTAAAAAGCAGAGATATTACTTTGCCAACAAAAGTCCATCTAGTCAAGGCTATGGTTTTTCCAGTGGTCATGTATGGATGTGAGAGTTGGACTGTGAAGAAAGCTGAACACTCAAGAATTGATGCTTTTGAACTGTGGTACTGGAGAAGACTCTTGAGAATCCCTTGGACTGCAAGGAGATCCAACCAGTCCATCCTAAAGGAGATCAGTCCTGGGTATTCATTGGAAGGACTGATGCTGAGGCTGAAACTCCAGTACTTTGGCCACCTCATTCGAAGAGTTGACTCATTGGAAAAGACCCTGATGCTGGGAGGGATTGGAGGCAGGAGGAGAAGGGGGCGACAGAGGATGAGATGGCTGGATGGCATCACCAACTCGATGCAGATGAGTTTGGGTGAACTCCGGGAGTTGGTGATGGACAGGGAGGCCTGGCGTGCTGAGATTCATGGGGTTGCAAAGAGTCGGACACGACTGAGCGACTGGACTGAACTGAACTGAGGCTTCATGTAGATATTATCAAAACACCTACCACAGCCCTTGAACATAACAAGTGTTCAATAAACAGATGTATAGTTGACTGAGCAATTGACATACTACAGTCTTAGTCTCAAAACTGGCAACTTTATGGCAATAGCATTATTCTTCATACCTCCAAAGATTTGAATTCTAACAGAATACATATTTCAGTTGAGTTTGCTAAGTTGCTTCAGTCGTGTCCAGCTCTGTGCGACCCCAGAGACAGCAGCCCACCATCCCTGGGATTTTCCAGGCAAGAACACTGGAGTGGGTTGCCATTTCCTTCTCCAGTGCATGAAAGTGAAAAGTGAAAGTGAAGTAGCTCAGTCGTGTCCAGCTCCTCTCGACCGCATGGACTGCAGCCTACCAGGCTCCTCCGTCCACGGGATTTTCCAGGCAAGAGTACTGGAGTGGGGTGCCATTGCCTTCTCCCTCAGTTCAGTTTACCCACTAGGAAATCCATCTTTTTTGGAAAGTGGTCCAATATAATGATTACTCAAATTCTTATTGGTATAACCAGTATCTAGAAAGTCATCTCCAAACCATGCTGTTGATGAGAAAAGTTATTTATAAAATCTTTAGAAAGTTATCATTTCAGAAGCAATGGATGGCGACTAAGCATATGGTCTCTCAAGGTAAATTAAGACCTATTTATTCCATTTACTGGCTATGAGATCTTGGGCAAGTTATTTAAGATCCTTGTTTAAAAAAACAGAATAGAGACAATAATCTGACATGCCTTATAGGTGTTACGTAATACATGCAAATACTTAGAACAGTAAGCACTAGGTATTCTAAGGCAGCATGTTAAGGACACTAACTAGTTAGTTAAACAGGTCAGAACACAGCACAGGAGAAGAAGACAATGTAATGATGTATTTTTTGTTGTTTGGTCGCTCAGTCACGAAAGACTCTTTGTGACCCCATGGACTGCAGGCCTGCCAGGCTCCTTTGGCCATGGGACTTGGGGACCCAAAAGTTCATTCAGGTTTTTCTGTAAGTTGTTATGGAAAAATCTGAACAAACTTTTGGATCAACCGAACAGAGAGGGCCCTGAAGCAAAAGTAAGAAAAAAATGGATTTAAGCCCTGGCTCTTATACACTGTGTCTTCAGCCAAATCATTGCTTCCTTGAGCATCAATTTCCTCACATTTAAATGCAGAAAATAATACCTAATTCACATCATTGTTTGTGCAGATTAAGTGAGGTAATGAACGTGAAAGAGCTTTGTGAAATATGTTATACAAAATGAAGTGTTATCTCTATTTTCTCATCAAAAGCATTCCGAGGAACATTGACCATTTATTGTCTAACTGGGAAAAGGACAGTAAAAGTCTGTGCCAAGCCATCCTGTTATTAGTTCTACTATTAATAGCTAATGACAGCACAGACATTTTAAATCAAAAGGAAATACATTCTTTCCTTTGACTCTAACAAGCCTGACAGACACTCTTGAAATTGAACTGTGAACAAGCACTAAAAATAAAATGAAATTAATGCGTTCATAGCAAAAATGCAGTTATCACAACAAGGGTAGTACTTTCTCAATCTATTTTGGCCAAGTGGTAAAAAAAAAAAAAAAAAATATATATATATATATATATATATATATGTATTACCTTTCAAATAACTTTAAAGATAAAGGACGTAATTTAACCAACATGGAGAAAACTCTTGAGTTTTCATTTTTATTTAATGATAAAGTAGAATAGAAATAAGTGATTGTATTAACAAATGTGGCATTCTAGTTGGAATCTGAGAGCATCACTATACTTACTATATATGTAATCTGAAAGAGAAAAACTATTTGGGTACTTATACCCCCTTCATAAAGATGGGGTGTGGGGTAGGGGAGATTCTCTTAACCAAAATACAGCTTTCACAATTGTCCTTATTCACAATTGTCTTTTATACAATTGTCCAAGTGGTAAAATGAGGATAAATTGCTGAATCAATGCAACTCTTTAAGGTGATTCATATTCTTCACTTAAGACTTTTAGTCAATTGAGCTAAGTTTATGAGTTTTCAATTAGGTCAGAAATCACTTGCTTCCTCTTTATGCATTGTTTCACTGTCCTAAATGCTTCTTTCTCTGATAACAAAATTTATTCTCAGTCTTTCATGCTTTCTGAGATTTTCACGTCAGGTGTTACCTACTGTAGAGCATTTGTGTCTTGAATCCGCTTCCTTCCATGGAAATGAAAGTTTCTCTAAATATTACTCGGATGGGAGAGATGTCAAACGGGACAAGAGAATCTTCCCAAAGGAGATGATATTCTCTGAAATCCCACTGAGAGGTCCTTATTCTTTGTGAACGTGCTCACCAAGTTTTCTGTGTGTTTGTGTGTGTGCATTAGTCACTCAGTGATGGCCGACTCTTTGAGACTCATGAACTGTACCCTGCCAGGCTCCTCTGTCTATGGAATTCTCCAGGCAAGAATACTGGAGTGTGTTGTCATGCCCTTCTCCAGGTGATCTTCCCAATCCAAGGATTGAACCTGGGTCTCCTGCACTGCAGGCAGATTCTTTACTGTCTGAGCCACCAAGGAAGCCCATTAAGCTTTCTACCATCTTCTAAACATGCCCTTTTGTTTACATGGGATGACAACATAAAGGATATGGAAAAGATGTGGTCTTATCCCATCAGATGCCCATGACTTAGAGTACAAAGACTTCATGAAAGAAAGTGACCTTTAGTATTACTGGATTCCTAACAGCAAAGAGATGAAGCCTGTGAAATGGAGAGGAGAAAGCAAATCATAGGGGAATAAGCAAAGATGCAAGCAGGTTTGATAGCTGAGAAAATGAAGAAAAACATGCACACTTCATGAGAGATGAAGCAGGAGCAATGGATACCATGAAGGAGCAGAAGATGGACAGGTTCAGAGTACTGAGAAAATAAAACCACTTTTCATTATAGCATTTCAAAGGAGTTTTGAAACAAACAAATTAGGTCAACACAGAGTATGTAAATAGAAAAAAGAAGGTAATTTTGTAGGTAAGCTGTCCAGGAAATAATATATATGGGTAAGAGAAAGGTAAATCAAATACAAAAAAGGTAAATCATATTTATATGACTAGGTAATTGCAATAATAATATTAATATGTTATTCTTCCTAAATTTATTCCCTCTCCAAGTCCACTGCTAAGAAAAAGGTACACTCAACCTTTTAGTGTAGAAAGGTACAACTCAGACCTTTACAAGGTCTATAATCAAGGATTCAACCAACTACAGATAGAAAATACTAGGAAAAATATTCCAGAAAGTTCCAAAGAGAAAATATTTAATTTTCCATGCACCAGCAACTACTTAAATAGCATTTACATTGTATCAAATATATGTAATCTAGAGATGATTTAAAGTACATGAGAGGATGGGAGTATTAATAGGTTATACAAAAATACTGTATCATTTTATATAAAGGACTTGAGCACCCTCAGATTTGAGTATTGGGAAGAGGTATGGTCCTGGAACCAATCTTTCATGGATGCTGAGGGACAACTGTACCTCTATATTCATAAAATAAGACTCATAGAGGGAAGTGAATTATTTGAGAAAACAGAAGTAAAGCAACTGCTTTAAAGCCTCCAAATTTCAGACATAACGCAAATGCTCTGCTGTCAAAATCAGGTCCAGAAAGAGAGCCTCCAGCTATGACATAAGTGAGGATGAGACACAATCCAGAGAACTCTTGGTACCCCCACTGCTGCAAGGGTATCCCAGGTAGACAACTGCTATTATATGACTTTCAATGTGATCTTTATTTTAGATAAAAATAAAGCCTCAATTCTTTAGTGAAAAAGTTTGAAGGATTCTAGTTTTCAGAATAAAATCAAGGGAACAATATAAGGAGGATTTACTCAAGACAGCAAAACACCTTATAAAATAATTTTTCAAGTGCAGTAACAGCATTACATATACTCTCAGTATATACCGAAGTGAAAGGGATTAATTCAGCTTGGGATAAAGGACAGAGCAAAGAAAGCTCCACAGAGGATGTGACAAGAAGTCAAGCTTAAAGTCTTAGCAAGACTTTTGCTGGTGGAGAAATTTCTCTAGCACCTCCCGCTGAACTTCTAAATGAAGAAAGATGCTGGTATTTTCCCCTCCTTTCCAAATTCAGTCTTTCCAATGGATGTTTCCTCCAGCGCAGGCAGCAGGAACATGGCCAGAAACTGAGCCATACCTAAAGGGCTCACAATAGCTTTAGAACCCAGATCAAATCATTTTTTTTAATCAAAAAGGAACATTGAGTGCATAAAGCAACGAGAGATGTGAGCTATCTTCCCAGAACCCAAGAATTCAATGTCCGTGGCCAATGTCCATTTGGCCATGGCATCAAGACTGATGCTGTATCTACTAATAACAAATAGATATGTGAAGATCATTAACTGTTTCAGGAAATTTTCTGAACCCTCATAGCATGATAAAATATGCAAATTATGATCCATGTGTCTACTGCATGACTTATGCAAGTGGATATGAAATGAAAGATCCTTTTAAATCCTATGGTTTACTCATAAGAAGGGAAAGAAATGGTATATGGGGTAGGTTGTGAGGAACTCACTTGTATATCACGTTTCTGTATTTATAGCCTAGCCTCCTACAAACCACTGGAGAAGAAAATGGCAACCCACTCCAGTACTCTTGCCTGGGAAATCCCAAGGATAGAGGAGCCTGGTGGGCTACAGTCCATGGGATTGCAAAAGAGTCGAACCCGACTTAGTGACCAAACAACAGCTCTTACAGGTAGTCTACTACTTTTCCAGCCTACAAAGTTAAAATATATATAATAAGGTAATTAAGAAAATGGAGTAACAAATAGAAATTGTTTCTGAATGAAAAGAAAAAAATAATTGAACCAAAACTAACGGGTAGGTTAGTCACTCTAATTGTTACTCTAGTTGTGAATTAAATTTAGCTGTGAACTTCCTGGTAGCCAAGGACAAATTAGAACTGTCATGGATTATTTACAGATCACTAATGAATGACAATTTATGAGACTGTCGGTAGGAATCTGTCATTTCTGGGCATTAAGTCCTTGGAAAATATCATCATGCAAATCTTTGTATAAGGAATTTTCCATCACACTAAACAAAGTCTTCAACTGCAGTTTTATAGAAAATATAAATTGGCTCTTCCTGTGCTACTTCTTACAGTGACCCCATAAAAAATATGAGGACGAAACATTAAAGTGTTAACTCAGGGAAGGCATTTCTATGAGGATGTAAAGTAAAATATATTTCTCTTTGGTAATATAACATAATTCAAGAATAAAACTTGGAAAAACAAAAGATATTATTAGATAACATGTCACTGAGATGTTCAGAAATTGTTCAGCTTAACCAATTCAACACTTGAAGCACTGGATCTCTTCACTGTAAAAGAAAGACCTTTAATTATAACAAAAGCTAGTGATCATTTAATATTTTAACCTAAAGCCAAGTGTCTTGATTTGTATTCTCAAGAGAGAAACTTTGTCATTTCCAAGTCAGAGTGATTCACATGTTTTCACCCTAAAGATTTTTGAGGCCACCCAAGTCCTCAACTGCAAAGTGAAAAGCCCAGAAGGGAAATAAAAGGTATTCTCAACCAGTCTTCTCTTAGGTGAGCCACTGGAGGCATCTAATCTATCAAACTACTTTGGGCTACACTTAGCTATGTTAACATCCAACTTAAATTCATTCCTAATTCTACCTTTGACATTCACATCCCAGAGACCTTCCACTGACCCATTCTTAACTGATTACTCCCCCTTGCAGTCTGAAACACTCTACTGAAGAAATAAGAATACTCTTCAGACCCACATCTTATAAATTCATGTGGTCCAATAATTTCATTTAAAGCTCACTGGAATTATCCTCAAACTTTCTCTTCTGTCTTGCTACAAGTTTCTCTAAATAGCACCATACATGTTTTAAAGAAGGCAACCAGCACCTGGAAAATTGAATTAGTACGTCACTACTTTTAGAATTGCAAAGACTGATGTTTTAAATCTATCAAATCAGAAAATCCACTCTTTATCTCTCTGCCTATTTCCTCTGTTAGGTTTGAACCTCAACTCTATTTGGATTCGGCACAATCACTTCTTGTTTTAATGGAGCCAATTAGTAGTGTTGGCTGTGAGCGATCTGGTCTCCATGTCACTGTGTCAAGCTATAAGATACAGCACAGTAAGCAATTCCACGGGTGTGCAGCCGTGTTTATCACCAACTAAAAGATGCCACAGGGCAGGTACTCTGTTTATTATAAGACCCATGAAAGTATAAGTGATTTTGTGGCCAAGTCTTTAGTCCAAAGATCCAAAGCGGATCCACGAATGAGACAAGCAGAACTCAAGGTCGCAATGACACTCTCCACTCTTTTTCTGGCTGGCCTTGTATTTATAGTATCTTGCTCATCTTACTTTCCTGTAAACCTCCCATGTACCCTAAAATAGCATGCCAGTTTTCTTGGTCTCCTAAATCATCAAAACCCTGCTCCTTAGATTTCAATTCCCTCTGTGATCCAACTTCACTTCTTTCACTTTGTTTTTCAGCCTTTCATCTGCATTCTCCTTTTGCCTGCCCTCTTCTCTCCTCCTTCAGCATCCCATACTCAATACCACGAACGGGACTGCTTGCATGACGTGAACTGAGAGGGCCCTTTTCTCAGTTCACAATTTCTCACCTGTCCAAGCCCTTGATGAGTATGTTCAAGGGTAGGTTTCCTCCATGAAGCTTACTGATCACCCTCTACTTAATAACACATGCTTTGTAATTCAGATTCAACCTTAGTTTCCGGGCATTGCACTTGTTGCTCATACTAGAATGTAAGCTCCACTAGGGATGGTACTAATTGTAATAATTCATCTGTATCCCACATCACAGCCAGAAATGTGAGCCTCAATAATACGTATGGGCTATTCGGTTAATTAAATATGTTTTAGAGTAATACAATGATAACTTGTTATTCATATCATTTTGGAAGAGATCCCACTTGCGCTTCTCTGAGTTTTTGGAAACTTTTAAGTACTTCAATATTCAAACATTCTTGGAAAAACCAGTTCACATTTGTCAACATTTTATATTCAGTTATAATCCTATTTCATAACGAAGCTGAAAATTGCACCTGCCAATAATTATGACAAATGTACTATCTTATGTAATCTTTTGTTCATCACTGAAATTAGTAGAAGCATAGGTGGCAACGATACTTTCAATGTGGGATGAAAGTGAGTGATATATGACTAGAATGTTTTTCAGCAGAGATGAAATCTTTTTAGCTTAATTAATGTAAGTAGGAGTCAGGTGGCAAAAGCCTTTGTATTTCCTACGGAAAATTCCATCCTTTCAACTCCAGTTCTCCTTCTCCCCCAGGGCGCCCTGCCTGTACTTGGCTCCTGGTTTTATCATCAAAGGTTACCCTCTACCCTCTCTCACATCCAGGAGATGATACACGTGGTTAGTTTAGCACTGTACAAGCAGAGGTGACATCACAGCAATGCAGGTGTCTTCAAATGGAACATCAGACACGCCTGTTCTTAAACACCATTTTGGTAGAGCAACATGTCACTTGGCCCAGACGCTCCATTTGGGGGGGACATGTTTCCTTTCAGAAATCCAGCCCAATTCAATAAAAATTGAGTCCCTCCTATTTTCTTTTTGAAGCAAACCATCTCTTGATCGCCCTTCCTTGAATGTTTAGAAGCTCTCGGTAAATTGCAGCATGTCGTGAACTTGGGGTCTTACACTCCCTCCTTTCCCTAGCGGGCTCTACGAGGGAAGGGGGCAGTGAAAGGGTGTTATTTTGTCTTTGATAAAATGTCTTACTTAGCCCAGGGCAAAAGCATGGAGCCATTTTTAGTGATGTATTACAGGTAATCAACACCTTAAAAAAATTTAAAGCTTAATTTTAAAAGTAGATGGTCTTCTACATAGCTGCCATATAACATAAGGAGCCCAGCCTGGTGCTCTGTGATGACCTAGAGGGGTGGGATGGGAGGGAAAGGGAAGCTCAAGAGGGAGGGGAGATATATATGTGTGTATATATTTACAACAGATTCACATTGTTGTACAGCAGATACCTATACAACATTGTGAAACAATTATTATCCAATAATAAATAAATTTTACATAAACTGAATAATAAAATAGAAAGTAGATGACCTTCCTTCTATCCATGGGTGAGGGAGAAACTTGAAACATACTCACAGCATATGGTTTGAAAACAGCATGGGCTTTCAAACCTGATAGCTCTGGTGTCAAATTTGAGTTCCATCAGAATGTTACGTTGAGCCTGGTTTCCCTCTCAGACTCTAAGTCCTGTATTCTAGCACTTATGTTAAAGAATGGTGCAAAGAGAAGGATGAAATCTATAAAGATCTTGGTGCAGCACGTGGACACAGAAAATGCTCACTAATTGGTCACTGAAATGATTATGGTGATGATGACACTGCTAATGTCAGAATGAAGTGACTTTGTCCCTGAGAAACAATAAACATACAGGTGGCTGAGGGAGTTTGTTTACTCAACAGTTAAGAACTTGTTCTCCAGCATATAAATAACTCCTTAGGATGAAAAGGGTAAATGCTCTAGGATCTCATCTTACATAGAGGGTTCTAAGCATTCCTCTAGATTTATGCGATGGAGGACCCCTCCTCAGAGAGAAGAGAGAGTGCTGTCCTGTGGTCATGCGAGATGAAGAAGCTTACAGTTAGGATGAAATTAACAGACATTGGCAATTTTTATAAATTGTTTATTCTTACTACTAGAATTATTGCAATATATATTTTCTTTCTGAAGCAGCAGCTAACAGGGAAGGTGATGAAGCTATTAACATTTCTAATTGACTTGTAAACCCATGAATCAGGATAGTTTAAAAAAGCAACTATATTTCAATTAAAAAAAAATTTAAAGCAACAATCTAGGAGTACCAATTATTCCTTTGCTAGAACTTACGCTTCTCAGTTTAAATGATTCTCATCCTACCTGTATGGAATGATAAAAAGGAATCCCATCCTGCAGTTTCATCTGAGCCCAGGGCAACCATACTAACACTGTCTCTTTGGTGATTTGACAACCATGTGTGACACTCTTTTACAAGGACAAAAAAATATGGCAATCTCAAAGAAGTTTTGGTAAGAACCCATTTCACTTGGTGTTGATACTTCAATCCTGTCCAATCTAAGATGAAGGTTAGGATGGTCACACGAAAGGAAATGGATGTTACTTGATGCCAGGTGGCTTAACAGACAGAAAGCATCCACCACAAAATGTTCTTTTTGGAAGATATGTTTTGCCTTAAGCTAAATATTACCAAAAAAGGGAAAACTTCTTATTCAAGGCTTACATATTTTCCTTGTCCAATACTGTCTACCACTAGAGTGCAAAACTGCAACTAGTAATTTCCTGCTCTTATCCACAAAAGTTCAAGGTACAGTAACCCTGCTTGTATTTATCAAATAAATCAACTAAGCATTCATTTCTTTCAGGTCTGTCTCGTCTGCACATCTCTACCTATATCACCTATAAGACTCTCTCTTCCACATCATAATTGAAAACTTCAAAAGTGATACCTATGATTAGCAACTCAATAACTCTTTGATAAATGCAACCTAAAGTGAGTGTTTCATTTATAATTCAAATAAAGTAAAGTGTAACATAGCTGGTTGAAGCAGCATAATCTAGATTAGGATATGCAGTTTTCACTAGGGTATCCGTCAGTTACTTGCTTTCTTGCTTAACTCCAGTTACCGGCTCTCCATCTTCCTATCGGTAAAACAACATTTTTTAATATTTGAATTCAGAAAGCCACACAGGGCTCAGTGAAAATAAATGAGATATGTATTTGGTACCATGAAGTCCTTGGAGTTACAAATTGGGACATTCCCTTGTTGCTAGGTAACATCAGAATGGATAACAAATCAGAGCCTGAAACAGCACTAATCTGACTATATTTGTAACACATTCATAGGATAACTGCACAGATAAAATTCATAAGAAATTGCTCACTAGACGTAACACCTTTGAGATGTAGAAAATTCACATAGAGTCCAGAATGGCCAGTGCATATATCAAGAAGCAGGAGGAATTTCAGTTGTAAGCCAGTCTTTCAAAATGGTTCAGACTCAGTCAACTTCATTGGCTTGTCAAGGAATAGGAGGACTAATATACCAAACAGAAAGGAGTCACAAGGGCCTTGAACAAAGAGTAGGACATAGGGGTTTTCAATGGCATCTTTAGGTTAGATGACTCTTCTCTCCCAGTGCAGACAAAATTCCTTTTTTTTTTTACTTAGAAATAGCCAAATTCCATATTTTATTCAAAATTTTGTCAAGAGTGACCCAAGAGGACCATATAAAGGCAGATACTTAAAGGTTAAAGGAAGTGTTTCAGGCATAACAGCTTCGGAAAGGTACTTGGGAGAATCTCTGTATCATTTTTGCCTGATGCTTCATGAAAAGTGATGTAAATTGGACTGTCTACCTAAACAATCATGGTAAATGTGACTGGAACTCAGAAAACAAGCCTTTGGAATGTGACACCCCTGTTGAGAATGTGTAGGCTTTTCCCAATACACCCAAGCCTATTACTTAGGGTTTTTTTTCTGTCATAAGCAAGGTGTCATATAGGCATCTTCAAAAAAGAAAAGAGGACAAGTTGCTCTAAAGATCCTGTGATAGTAAAGATTAAGAATCTCACTGAAACTCAGGATGGATAAATGCACACACCCAGACTTCTTGAGAAGTAGAAATGAAAGAATACAGGATGTAAGACATGCAGTTATAGAGGCTAACATCATTCCCTCAGAATCATAAATGTACTGCTTCTCCCTTTTGTGACAGGCAGTTTATCAATGGGCCTCTGATCTCCCCACAGCTGTTTTATCTAATCCATATGCATGTGTTCTCAGTCATGTCTGACTTCTTGTGACCACATGGACTGTAGCCCGCCAGGATTCTCTGTTCATGGGATTTCCCAGGCAAGAACACTGGAGTGGGTTGCCATTTCCTACCCTAGAGGATCTTTCTGACCCAAGGATTGAAGCTGTATCTCTTGTGCCTCCTGCATTGTCAGGAAGATTCTTTACCACTGTCACCACCTGGGAAGTCCTGTATCTAACCCACATCACCCCCTTTGAAAGTGAAAGCATGAGTCACTCAGTCGTGAACAACTCTTTGCAGCCCCATGGACTACAGCCCACCCGGCTCCTCTGTCCATGGGATTTCCCAGGCAAGAATACTCTGTATATATTACTTTACTGCCTAATCATTCATTGGAGAAGGAAATGGCAACCCACTCCAGTGTTCTTGCCTGGAGAATCCCAGGGACGGGGGAGCGAGGTGGGCTGCCGTCTTTGGGGTCGCACAGAGTCGGACACGACTGAAGCGACTTAGCAGCAGCAGCAGCAGCAGCCTAATCATTCTGACCTGTTGTGACTACTTATGGTCCCCTGCTACCTTGAGCGGAGAAGGCAATGGCACCCCACTCCAGTACTCTTGCCTGGGAAATCCCATGGACAGGGGAGCCTGGTGGGCTACAGTCCATGGGGTTGCTAAGAGTCGGACACGACTGAGTGACTTCACTTTCACTTTTCACTTTCCTGCATTGGAGAAGGAAATGGCAACCCACTCCAGTGTTCTTGCCTGGAGAATCCCAGGGATGGGGGAGCCTGGTGGGCTGCCGTCTATGGGGTCGCACAGAGTCGGACATGACTGATGCGACTTAGTAGCAGCAGCAGCTATGCTGAGGTCTCAGATTTCTTGTTTTCTGTGTATTTATAACACCATCATAAGAGAGAATTTGATTGGCCCAGCTAATTAATTGCTGGTCATTTCAGTTTATTTATTTATTTTTTTTCACCGCCCCCTGCCCCGCCCCCAGCTCCATTTCAGTTTAGATAGAAGTTTTCTTGGTAAGCTACCTGTAGTGTTTTGGTCAATCTACAAACTGACCGAATGGGTCACTGACCTTGGCTCCCTCACTAGTACGGGTGGTCACATGAGCAGAACCTTCAGTGGAAATTGTGAGTCTAGTATTTTTTATTTGAAAAGGGCATGGAGAAGATGGTATTGGGTTTGAACCATCCAAGCACATCATCCCTCACAGTGTTCATCTCTCTTATGTCCAAATTTTAAAAAGTAAGGGTGCCAACCAACTTCCAGTGATGGACGTTCACCCAATTGTCTGTGGCTCACCTACTCTGCACCAGGCACTGAACTACATGTCAGTTCATACCATTTGCTCTTAGAGATGAAAGTCCAGTTTCTTTTTCCCTAATATTTAATAAGAAAAGCGAAAACAGAAACATCTGGATAAAAGGATGCGAGTGATTCTAAAATGGAAGTGAAAGATATTATTATAGTTAGTGTCCTAGGGGAGAAGGCAATGGCACCCCACTCCAGTACTCTTGCCTGGAAAATCCCATGGACGGAGGAGCCTGGTGGGCTGCAGTCCATGGGGTCGCTAGGAGTCGGACACGACTGAGCGACTTCACTTTCACTTTTCACTTTCACTCATTGGAGAAGGAAATGGCAACTCACTCCAGTGTTCTTGCCTGGAGGATCCCAGGGACGGGGGAGCCTGGTGGGCTGCCTTCTATCAGGTCGCACAGAGTCGGACACGACTGAAGTGACTTAGCAGCAGCAGCAGCAGCAGCAGCAGCAGTGTCCTAGGAGGCAGTATGGTGTGGAGGAGTAAGTATTGAATTTAAAGTTGAGATCTAAACTTTTGTCTCATCTCAGAATATAAGTATTTTTGCCCTAAATTTCAGAGTAACTTTAAATAGGTTCATTTATCCCATGACATCTAAGTTTCTTTTTCTTAAAATGAGTGTGAAGACCTAAGGGTATAGCTTAACTTTTTGAAGATTTTTTGGTGTTACTATTATTACTTACCCAAACAGGATACAGAAAAAATCCTGTAAAATGCTGATGTTACAGAACAATTGCATACCAATCTTATAGGCAAATTACATCATATCATAATCTTACAGTAATCCATTTCAATTGCCTGATTTTTTTTCACAGTATATTTTGATTCTTATAGTAAAGAGTTAGATTATAGTACTGTACTAGAATTGTCTATTTATGACTTTAGCTTTTTGAACATAAAAGTCAACTAACTTAATGCATGATTCTAATTTAAAGAACACCTCAAATTGAAATGCACACCATGGTTACCTCAGGTTTAGATTCAAAATAACTCAAGTACTGAAATAATGAGAAAAATAACTCAAATACTCACAAACGAGTATTACGGCTACCTCAGGATTAGACTCAAAATACCAGAGACACACAGAAGCAGAGGCTGTACTTGCATCCCAGAATGAAACGGTCATAATGTTTGGTCCTCAAATGTGCCTTATTTCAGCCATTCTGCTTGTCTCACGTGTGCAAATGACACAGACAGCCAGTTTGTACTAAAATCACATACTCATTTCTCATGCTGTTTTTTAAACATTAACCAAGAAAACCAAGTCAATACTTTGATCTGCATAACTAAGAAATATTTCGTGTTCCACTGTTTCCAATCACTTTGCAGAAAAAGTGTGAAGTTTAGGAGCCAGTCAGAATTGTGTCAAATGCCAATTTCATCATTTGCCAATTGTATAAAGTGTCTTGGGCAAGTTACTTGAAATCTCTGGTCTCTGATTATACTCAGATTTCAGAGTCATTTCAAAATGTACAGAAGGCAACATACGCAAGGACCTGGCAAGATGTAAGCTGACACTCACTGGGTACAAGTGCTTCTTCCAAATCCTCTCCCGTTGGTCTACCCACCTTTTTCATTCCTCACAAGCCAATGATACCTAGTGACCCACACTCTACATAAATCACATCCTATCCCATATTCACCCCTGTAATCTGAGAAATCTACTACAAGAAAGCTGCCTCCCACTTACATGGAATCCACACCAGATGGTTAAATGAATTTCACAGAAACCATCCAGCTGAACCACACAGCAGCCCTCAGAGCCAAGCAATGACAGCAATCGCTACAAAAAATTTCATAGCCATGAAACCAAGACATCAAGTGATTGAGTGAGATCACTTAGAGGGTAAGTTATAAATGGATATCTAATAATATAATTTACTAAACGAGTCGGTACAATGGTATTATAGAGCCATTTCCCCAGAAGGTACACTGAAGAGTTCAAATTAGGAAGCAATGTTTTGCCAAGTGCCATACTGCAGAACAAGGGTGCATCATCAATAACTACAGAGATCTGCAACATGTCTCCAACAGTAGATGATACGAATTCCGTAATCATTAAAATAAGACTGGAAATCTAATTTCTGCCTTTTAAAAGCCATCAATGAATTGGATTTTTTTTTCATGTAGAATAAGTGTACACAGAACCAACTAGAAATCATGAAATATTTGAAACTGTTAAATATGATATTTTTCTTTTCTTTTGAGGTTGGAGGTACTCCCAAATGTCTCTTTGTAAATTCTACTCTTCGTATATAAAGTTAATTTTTTAAAAAAGCCATTGAGGACTGAAAGACGATATGGAAAAAGTCATTTCTATTCATCTATTTCTAGCCCTCTTAATAATAAATAATAACAATGGATATTAAATCACACCTTTCTTTTGGTGGCCATGAAATATGCTCCTAGAGTTTATTCATGAATCTTCAGATGCACCAAGTATATTCAACTGGGAGAACTTTGTGTCTCTTTCTATAAAAGCTTGCTCGTTATGGATACAAAAGCTAGCCTAAAATTTTGTAACTCCTTTACTTTAGAGCCAAGTGCGAGATGCATAAAAGAAAACCAAAAATAACATGGACATTCCTGAGTGCTTGTTGCAGAATCAAACTTCCCTACCTATTAACCTCTCGTCTTTCTCCTTTTCCCTTTCTCTTCTTGTAATAATCCCTTCAAGTAAATATCTGCCTTTTTTCTTGTCTAAATAAAGCTCTTAAATCTCACAATTCTTCTTTAAAAACACTATGACACTTGAGTGTTAATAATTATTTAGCATCTCTCTCTATCACACTCAATATCATCTCTTAGTTAAAACAAACCAGAAAAAAAAAAGGATTGTTTCATCTCATTTGCAGAGTCTGGGATGGGTAAACCTCCAAGGAATGTGTAGTTTTAGCAAATAAGGTAAAAAATAATTCTCTTTCCAAAAATGACCCTCAGTGTCAATGCTTTTTAACAGCTAATTTCACTGCTGAATAATCAATATGAGGCAGAATAACCCAATATTCTTTTTAAAAATGTATTATGTGCTTACAATACAAGACGTCAAATACCTCCTTCATGCTTTCTGACCAAGGTACATGGAGCCAATGAGCCTCATGCAGAACGTGCAGTGCAGACTTATCATGATGGTTGCCTCTTTTCTCTTGACATACTTGACAGAAAGAATTGGAGAGACTAAGCTGAGTGGTTTTCAGCAAGCACAGCATCCCAGGGTATAGATTTCACCAAGACCCCAACCAGGGGACCTGACACAAACATGATCTTAGGTCTCCCAACACAGAGACAGTAGAAATGGGACCAGTACAGCTCTGTTCCTCATTTTCAGAACAAAGTTATGTCTTACCCAAAATAACCTTATTATACCTCAGCATTCAGGATGAGTTCCAAATGTCTTAGGGTCACCATCTGTCTAGTTTTAAAGGAGATAACCAGCCCGCCAATGCAGGAGACATAACAGACATAGGTTGCATCCCTGGGTCAGGAAGATCCCATGGAGGAGGAACTGGCAACCCACTCCATTATTTTTGCTTGGAAAATCCCATGAACAGAGAAGCCTGGCGGGCTACATTCCATGGGGCACAAAAGAGTCAGACACGACTGCAGTGACTTAGCACTTCTGGCATTTCTGAATTCTAGTAGAGATATATCAAATAGGCCTTGACAAAGGCCAACTGCAATCATGAGGATGGAGATCCATGCATAACTGGGGTTCGGTTCTGTGATAGGTAGCTCAAAGAAAAACCTCTCAGAGTTTCCATACCCTTTTTAAAGTTTATATCATGGCTATTATTTTACAGTTTTTACACTGTTCATAATTCAAGAAGAACCATACCTTTCAAAATTTCCTATTCTACACTTTATCACACTTATTCTGAGTAAAAATATTTCCCTTCAGGAATGAAAGCTTGTTGTTTTGAGATGGAAGGGTATATCACTTATGTCTCTTTGGTCTTTATAAGATTTTAGATATTTTAAGGATTTAAAAGCTATTTATCAAAGACTCCTTAATTTGGAAGATAAAACCCTTGATAATATGGCCTCTGCCCACTTTCACAGTTTTTCACACTACTCAACAATTTTATCATCAAAATTACAGTTGCTTTTTCTCTTTTCCTTCTTCAGTCTTCTATAAATACTCGCTTTTTCTTTTTTAAACATGGTAATTTCGCTTCAATGTCAAAGATTCAACTTGAGATCACTTCTCTTGTATAGCCAGCTCTGACTCTTCCTGGTTAGATTAGGATCTTCTCCTGTGTACTCCCTTAGCATCTCGTGTGGGTCCTTAACCGAGCCTGTCTCAGTACCTGCTTTTTTTGACTATTTCCGTCATCAGTTCAATAGTTCTCCATGAACAATTATGTATTATTTACTCACTTTTATTAGCATAGTCCATTTTTTTTTAACATATCACAACTAAGCATTTATTACACTATTTAAGAAGGGAATAATTGCAGTGGTATTTCAGAAGCTATATCTTTTTTAATGTGATATATGCTCATAAACTCTAAACAGTATTTTAAAATATACAATCTCTCCAAAAGAAAATATTCAACTAAAGATAGATAACTTTTAATGTAAGCAATATGTTACAAGATTTTTTAAAATTAAAGTCATCATAGTCCAGAACTGAGCATATAGAAGTTGTTCCATAAATGTTTACTGTATAAGTTAATCCATGATTCATGATGGAAGAATTTATTCTGATTTTTAATATTTAATTAAATATCAATAGAATGTGGCATAGATGAGTAAATTAAAACTTGTGTGATTTAAATGACTGGTCTATAATACAAATTCTAGAAGTCAACAGATCTGGTCAGAGCAGGAATTTAACTCCATGGATTGTAATTTTACCATGTTTGTTGCTGCTGTTAGTTTCTCAGTCATCTCTGGCTCTTTGTGACCCCATGGACTGTAGCCCACCAGGCTCCTCCGTCCATGGAATTCTCTAGGCAAGAATACTGGACTGGGTAGCCATTCCCTGCTCCAGGGGAATCTTCCTGACCCAGGGATCAAACCCAGATCTCCTGTACTGCAGGCAGATTCTTTACTGTCTGAGCCACCAGGGAAGCCCAGTTTTACCATGCTACTAGTTAAATACCTTATAGCAGCATTTGGCAGTTAAGCACAAAAATGTTTTCTACTGATGACTAAATAATGAATGTGAGGAAATATGACTACTGAACTCTAGTAGTGCTTCAGTTATTGACTTAATGTTCTGAAAAGATTCCAGGAATATATGACAATGTCACTAAAATATAAATATTCTACCGATTTTGTCTGGGGACTAGGTGACCTCTAATGTCCATTTTAAGCTTAAAATTTCATGGCATTTATTTATATAAATTAACGATACTGTGTGCCAACCTTGAGTGAATCACTCTAGAAAGAAAATAATGGCCCAACCCTCTCCTAACAGAGGCAAAAGTTCTCCTTCTTCAGTCTTTAATAACTCCTGCCAGGTTGAAACTGGCACTGATTATTTGGCAGGAATAAATTTCCATCTTGCCTTGCCCCAAATAATCATGTTGGTTATTCACAATTACTTACTAGGCATCTATGCCCAATCGCCTCTGGGAGCTAAATGAAAGATAATTAAAAGTCTTAGATGAAAAATGGCTGTTTCTCAATTAATTTCATATGAGGCATGGAGCAAGAGTTGACCGGGTACCCTTGTTCATAACCAAACCAACTAGACAATTAAAGAAAACAACAGACCATGGATTTCAGGTGGAGAAATAGAGAAAAGAATAATCTTTCGAAGTCTGATCATGTCATTAACTTACCTGAGACTCTTCAACAAGTTCGCATAGCTCTATCTTCAGAGCTATGGAAACTGATAACTAGATAACTGATAGAATTCTGACCAGAGCCTACAAGGCACCACATGACCGTACCAGCTCTTATGCCACCAGCTCACTGAAGTCCCCACTCCTACCTTCCCTTGGCTATGACCATAGTTTTCTTTTCTCAAAACCCCCATGTTCCTACCGACCAGGGGACATATTTATAGACACTGTTCCATTTCATGACCTTTTCTTATCCATCACCCCTACCATTCTGATTAGATAACACCCATCTATTACCTAAATATCAACCCATTCCCAGCACATACACACCTGTTAACTGGTTAATATCCCTTTGTCTAGGTTCTAACCACCATACTCCTTTATTGTAAGCTCTTATTTAAAACTACCTTTAATGATGAGATTAATTGATCATTATCTGTATCCCTCACAGGGCTATAAGCTCCAGTAGAGCAATGACCATGATGTTTTTACTCAAAATTTCAATAGGCCAGGGAAGAATACTGGTGGAGGAGACAAAGGATAGATTGAGGTGAGAAATATACAAGTAAGAAGACTAAACTGGAGGCTGCCATGATATTTAAAGGAAGAAGGAAAGAGTAGTGAACAAGGCAGGTGTTGGTAACAATGGAGGACAATGGAGAAAAGGAAAGGAAGTTTCAGTAAGATGATGATTGACAGACGACAGAAGAAGAGAGGACTCAGAGGTGACTCAGACTCTAAGCTCACACCACCCTTACAGCAGAAAGTGAAGAGGAACTAACGAGCTTCTTGATGAAGGTGAAAGAGGAAAGTGAAAATGTTGGCTTAAAATTCAACATTCAGAAAACGAAGATCATGGTATCTGGTCCCATCACTTCATAAAAAATAGATGGGGAAACAATGGAAACAGTGATAGACTTTATTTTCTTGAGCTCCAAAATCACTGCAGATGGTGACTGCAGCCACGAAATTAAAGGACGCCTGCTCCTTAGAAGAAAAGCTATGACAAACTTAAACAGTGTATTAAAAAGCAGAGACATTACTTTGTCAGCAAAGGTCCATGGTTTTTCCAGTAGTCATGTATAAATGTGAGAAACGGACCATAAAGAAAGCTGAACACTGAAGACCTGATGTTTTTGAACAGTGGTGTTGGAGAAGACTCTTGAGAGTCCCTTGGACAGCGAGGAGATCAAACCAGTCAATCCCAAAGGAAATCAGTCCTGAATATTCATTGAAAAGACTGATGCTAAAGCTGAAGCTCCAATACTTTGGCCACCTGATGTAAAGAGCCAATTAATTAGAAAAGACCCTGATGCTGGAAAAGATTGAAAGCAGGAGGAGAACGGGATGACAGAGGATGAGATGGTTGGATGGCATCACCGACTCGATGGACATGAGTTTGAGCAAACTCTGGGAGATGATGAAGGACAGGGAAGCCTGGCGTGCTGCAGTCCATGAGATCACAAAGGGTCAGACACGACTGAACGACTGAACGAGAAAGCTCACAAGGCCAGGAGAATGATGTTAAGTCTGATTAACAAATAGAGAAAAACAGAATAAGGAAGTAGTTTTATGAGAGAAGTGAAATAACCACATGTAAACTTCTAGCACACAGTTGGAAATCTTGATACAGAGAGTTCATTTTACTGGAATAAATGCTCAAGACTTGGAAATGAATAAAATCACTATGAAGAATTTACCACACTGTCCCTCAAGATGGTAGTCATATTGTTGAGGGAATCTGAAAATCTATCAGTCCTTCCCTGTCTCCATTAATCTTTTACTGTGGGAGAGGAGTGTTTGGACATGTGTGCTGGTCTAAAAAAAAGTTTCAGTACATTCTATACCCCCACCCACCTCTCCATCAAATCCAATGCCCAGATTGAGAACTGTGATATAAAGGAAGAAGAGCAGGAGGCTAAGGGCCAACATCCATATTTAAATCAGAAGACATACAACCAGTGAAAAACTCAAGAAAGAAAGATCAGGGAAATAGGAAAGGAGTAAGATAACACAGTGTACTCAAAATCAAGGATTTTAAGACAAGGAGTTCTTAAAAGAATATTATATTCACACATACATGTGGTATCTTGAAAAATGGCACAGATTAACCTATTTGCAAAGCAGAAATAGACACACAGAGGTAGAAAAAAATGTAAGGACATCAAGGAGGGAAGAGGGAGGCGTGGGATGAATTGGGAGATTGGAATTTACATATATACATTATTGGTACTATGTATAAAACAGATGACTAATGAGAACCTACTATATAATACAGAGAACTGTACTAAAAACTCTGTGGTGATCTAAATGGGAAGGAAATAAAGAGGAGATATATATATATATAGCTGAGTCACTTTGCTGTGCAGTAAAAACTAACACAACATTGTAAAGCAATTATACTCCAATAATTTTTTTTTTTAATTAGGGAAAGACTGCATCTACTTATCAACTATTACAGGAAACTTTGAAAGTGAAACTTTGAACCACTGAGTTCAGCTACTGGGAACATATTACAGTCAACAGAAAGGTATGATGGAACTTGCCCATGGTGGGGAGGTGAGAAGAATTCAATGACAGATTTCATATGAAGTCCTTATTGATGGATTGGTCACTCAACAAAGAAAACAGTCCTGGTATAACCTTCCATCTCTAAGTAAACTGCTGCTTAGAAGGACATGCAATTTGCAACAAAAGATTTAGATATCCTGAATAGAAGATTTCACTCTTAGCATAGACATTAAATCACAAATAAAAATTTGGAATATACATGATGCTACATCACTGAATAGGCCTTTTGTTGTTGTTCAGTAGCTCAGTCATATCTAAGTCTTTGTCACCCCACAGACTTCAGCACGCCAGGCTTCCCTGTCCTTCACTATCTCCCAGAGTTTGCTCAATTTCATGTCCATTGAGTCAGTGATGCTATCCAACCATCTCATCCTCTGTTGCCCCCTTCTCCTCCTGCCTTCAATCTTTCGCAGCAACAGGGTCATATTTTAGGTTTTCTTTCCCTCTCCACATAAAATGCAAAAATATCCACTCCATAGTACACCCCACAGATCTCAAAACAAAGATGTACATGTCTTCTGGGTTAGCACCTCAGCTCTAGTAGGAACCATTAGTTGAATGCAGTTGATCCAATTCTCCACCTCATACAACACTACTCTTTGGTGCAGTTAGTGGATAAAAGAAATGTTTTCTCATATACATAATTAATCATGCCTTTTCAGTCATTTTTACATTGCTATTTACATCGAACACTGTCACATTGCATTATAAGGAAATTTCAACATGTTAACTCTTTGTAGATGACTACCCAGCAGTTCTTTATATTCTCCCATCTAGAATGAAGTAAACCATCATGAAATATATATATATTTTTTAATTTTTTGGCTGCACCACATGGCATGTGGGATCTTAGTTCCCTGACCAGGGATCAAACCAATACCTCTTTCACTGGAAGCACAGAGTGTTGATCACTGGCCTTCCAGGGAAGTCCTGTGAAATACATTTTTAAGAAACAGGAATGCAAGAGCAATACATTACTCTTAATAATGATTATGCCAAAATCTATGAAATATCATAAAGAAAACATGGAAACTCAAAGATTTCTAACTTCCAAAGAAGAGTGACTGGAAGTAATTACCTAATCTAGACATAAACCCTCATGATGATTTTAGAGAAAACTAGGAACATTACTGATAATAGAATTAACTACATTTGATGTTTACACTGTTTTAATACTACAACTGATACTCAATTCCACACTTTGGTTGCAAAAACATAGCCAGTATACACACCTGAATGAAAGTATTTTTTAAACTAAATTGCAATTTTCCTTTAGGTATTAGGAAACGTTAGCAATTAAGAACCATAATCTTGTGCTTAAAGGGAGGAAATTTTTTATAAAGGGGAAAAGACTAAGTTAAAAAATTGAAGGACACCTACATTTCAAAAAAGGGAAAGCAGGAAGAGGAAAACAGATTCTGGGAAAATGGGAATAGAGCCTGAACCCCAAAAGTGAATCTAACAGTGATAAACTACCCCCCACCATTGGCAGAAAGGGAGTCCCAAGAGGATTCATAAGTAAGGGGTGAGTGGTGATTGAGCCAGCAGAATTTGGAGATAATTTTCAGTGCTGAGTAGTAAAAGAGGCAGAACAGCTTCATTTATTATTTAGGGAAATTCTGTCCAATTCATACACAGATGGAAAGATAATATGTGCTCTATGAGAAGAGTGGTTTTAAAGAAGAGGGCTGGGCACAAATGGCTCCTATGGAAAACTGGGAGTCACTAAAGAGCCTATAATGGTTGCCTGCTTTTAGGCTGAGCCCCTTTTATGTTGATTGCTTCAAAAGACGCTACACTTTTATACAGGACATTGGGCATGATAGCATATCATGAGAATGATGACCCGTGGCAAAATGGTCATCAGAAAGGAAAGTCTCATAGAAGGTGGATTAGACCATCCCTTAGGCTTTGAATTCCTGTCTCTTCTGTGTACACCAATGAAGCTCTGATGCAGTACCTAAAATGTGTATTAATTTCTTTTTACTAAAAAGTAAATGACTAGTTTTATGTGATTTAATATTCAACCTATAGGGATATCATAAACAGAGAAAGAAGCCTAGTTCTTAGAGAAAGCTACTGTCTAAATCCCAAAAGCACAGCTGTTAAAAATGGAGGCTCAAATCCTGACACTGACTAGCTCTGTGATCCTGGCCAAGTTACTTCTCAGTAAATCAGTTGTCTCCCATAGGGATGGTATTAATAACTTTACACACTACAGAGGGTTGACTTCAAGATTAATTAAGATAACATTTGTAAAATGCACAGAAGAGTATCTAGCACATACTGTACACTGCTGTTGCTGCTGCTGGTAAGTCGCTTCAGTCGTGTCTGACTCTGTGTGACCCCATAGACGGCAGCCCTAGCATTTGTTAAATAAATTAAAATGCCACTGATTCAAATCAGATGGTAAGGAAGCTATAAAGAACGAATGAAAATTTTTGAATAGAATGCTTTATTGAAAAGGCATGTTATATTTAAATTCTTGTATCAATTTTAAATGAGTGTAGGGAAAATCCTGGGCCCCACATTTACTGAAATACAACGTTTATTAATCACAGTGTGCCAACCTGGAGCAGACGCACAGGTAAGCTTGCGTAAACAAAGCATGTCACGGTCATCAGCAATTATAGCTACCAGCCAACAGTGAGCTCTGAGGGAACTCAGGAAGGAAAAGAATACATGCCATCTAGCAGCCATCAGCGGAGAAGGCAACGGCACCCCACTCCAGTACTCTTGCCTGGAAAATCCCATGGACGGAGGAGCCTGGTAGGCTGCAGTCCATGGGGTCGCTAAGAGTCAGACACGACTGAGCGACTTCACTTTCACTTTTCACTTTCATGCATTGGAGAAGGAAATGGCAACCCACTCCAGTGTTCTGGGCTTGAGAATCCCAGGGACAGGGGAGCCTGGTGGGCTGCCTGCCGTCTATGGGGTCGCAAAGAGTCAGAGACGACTGAAGCAACTTAGCAGCAGCAGCAGCCATCAGACTGGAGCCACTCGCTATGGTGGTGAACCCTGAGGATGTGAAAACAGAGCATACTGGCCCCTGATAGCTGAGGTGCATATCAAAGGGATGACTTCAGTGGGCCCAGACATTTGCATTTTCCCATGCAAAGAAAACTTGAGATTTCTAGTTTTCTTTAATTAACAGTCATCTTTTGTTCCTACTACCTGTCCTTTGTTTCAAAACCCCTGTATACCCTAGTACCCCCTTCACCTTTTCCAAGTAGTTCTCTCAGGGTTAAGATGCTGCCCCTGGGGCTGGGCTTGAAGTTCTAAAAATTCCAGCCGAATAAAATATAACTCATACCTTTTAGGTTGCGAATATATATTTCTTAGTCTGGGCAAATAAGATGGAGCTTCTTTGGGGGAAGATCTTGAATGTCAGGCTAAGGAGTTCTGACTTTATCACATAGGCTATCAGAGCCACTGAACGGGGTGTGTGTGTGTGAATGCGTGGGTGTGTTAAAGGAAAGTAACAAGAAAAAAATAATATAAAGCAAGGGACAGACCACTCTTTTTCAACGGGAGACCTGTGAAATAGTAGTAGTTGCCAACAACCTAGCACTTAGGAGATTTAAACTCCAAGCTTAATTATGGTTCTCATAAAAATTTTATCATGTTCTTAATAGTTCTCACATTTTTAAACATCTTACACACATAGAATATGTAGACTGGATAGGGTGCTATTCAGTTCAGGTGATTAATTCGCACATAATTTGCTTGTTAGTGCCTTATATTTGATGACTTTATAGTTCTTCTTATCACCCCTTTATTGTGTCTAATAATATCAGTTCACACAAAATAAACTAATGACTCAAAATTAATCCATTGGGCATATAAAGTACTAAAATATGAAAAGACTCTTATAAATTATGTACTATAATATGGCATAAACTTGTCAAAGTAAATAGCAGAGAAGTTTTCAGAAAGAAGAGAGTGAATCTGTGCACAAAACAAGTTTCTGACCAACGCATGATGTTCATGAGTAGTGAAGGAGTCTTTGGGCCTAGAAAAGAAAACCACGGTCTCAAAGGCCCTTGCTGAATCATCTAACTTTGGAGAAAACAAAACCGAACTTTAGGTCCCACCCTGATGCTCCAGGCCGGCTGCATCTACATGGGACTTATCACCCTCTGTCCAGAAACCTTCCACCCCCTACATCTGCCCGGGACTTATCACCCCCTGCCCAGAGGACTTATCACTCCCTGCCCAACTACAAATGCCATCTCAACTAAAGAATACCCAATATATCCCGCCTGTCTAACATTTCCCTTATCACTTCCACAAACCTCCCTTTAAATATGAAGCCTCCCCGATCCCTCGCACACTCAGCCTGGTCATTCGGCCGACTGTTGTCCCCTCCTTGCCTGAATAAAGGTAACCTATCTCTGTTGAGGTCGTCTCTCCTCCTTTTCTGCCTCAGCCGGAACTATACCTTACAAGTAGGATGAACAGAAAATTACACACAGGAAATAAAGCAATGAAAATCTCAAGACTAGACCTTTTGGACCAGCTATTTTTCATCGCTGGTCCTCAGTGTGCTGCTTGTTATAAAGAGTTGTCTGACGGTGGCATGAAGACATTAAAGCTTTCTGGTAATTTTCAAGGTGGAGTTCAGGTAAATCTATGGAGTTTTTCCAAAACGAGTGAAAAGTAAAAGCTTTTAAGGAAGATATTGATGAGTTGTCCCACTAAAGGCAGAGAAGAGACCGTAACTAAAGAGGCATCATTAAAACTTGCAAAGAAGTTCAATAGCAATTAGTAACACCCAAGAAAAGCAAAACTAATTTCAAAACCCTCTATGAAGTGACACTGTTAGAAGATGAATATCATCAGTGGAATGCAATGTGAAAGAATATTTACTATTTATCATCATGTTTTCACTAGCAGATATTTTTCTTCCGAGCTGTACAAAATCATATGTTCATAGCATAAAGCAGACCATGTGTGTAGAAGGGAGACTAGTGCCAGAGTGTAAGAGATTTCTTGTTTGTTAATAATTTTGTCAGCCCTGATGCAATACAAAGTGCATTGGGATCGATATTAACTGAGTACCATCACTATGTACAGCAAAGTAAAGTGTTACCACGTGAATGACAGAAACTGGACCTCAGGGCAATCCAGTACTCCTTTATTCATAGTTGGCAATGTTTGCCTCCTGAACTTGACTGAAGTTTCAAGGAAATAAAGAAAGCTGTGAATTTGATCAGATCATTGCCAAGAATTTTCAGCATGCTATGCAGAAAAAAATGAGTAAAGAAGAGAAGAGTCTATTTCTTCACACTCAAGAACTCTGGCTGTCAAGAGTTAGGCTCCTCAAATAAGTTTTTGCAAAGTGAAAAAAGTCCAGTAAAACTAGTTCTTTAATTTACAAAGGCTTATCTCAGTGGTATATTCAATGTATGGAGGAGCCTGAAGACAAAGTACCAAAAAATTTAACACTTGTAAAAAGAGAGGGAATGTTCCCAAGGTTGACTATTGACATAAATGGATTAGTTAACAAAGATTCTTTCTTACTATTTAGACATATCCAAGCTTACGGCAGAAAGAAATCAGTGCTGTATTAGCCATATTTAATGTGTGTGAATGCCAAAACGGAATATCAAAAATAATTCCCACAGACAAAGCTAACTAAGAATCCATAAGAAATCCATCTGCCAGTATCTTCTGTGTTGATACAATAATATTCCAGCCACTTTTGAGAAATGCGTTCCCTCAGCCTAATTAGCTCCCAGTGGGGCAATGAATGTCTATCAGTGAAATCTCTCTGTAATATCTGATTCCTCATATAATCCGAGAAACCAGAACTTGCTGACAGACCACCGAATATTTGCTTTGCTTCACAATGACTTGTAATTTAAGTCTTTCTAATTTGGCATAAATAAAAAATAAAGGAAGAAACAGACTCTGTAGAAAGTCTAATCTGTGTTCAAATTCTCTTAAAGGTGGTTCTCTATATTCTAGTGAAAGACTGAAAACAGTCTCCCCCTCATTAATATAACTATTGTCTTTTTCATTATTATAATTTCTATTATTACCATTTTAATTTGTGTATTACTGTTATTTTTAAAAATTGTGGCACATATTTAAGAAATTTTTCTATAATCACCCAGGTATACCCCAGATATCCATTAAGTGATTTTCAAGTGTCAAAAGATGGAGTAACTGATGTACTGGAGGGATTGAAGGAAGAAAAATGGTAGGCAGAGAGATGAAAATAAGTTCAGTGGGTTAGTAGAGGTCTGAGATGGAGACGCCAGAAATGAAGCTAAAAATATAGCTGAAAAGTAGAATTTCTGGATGTTGTGACAGAATGGATATGCTTAACATGAGAGAGTTCATAGGAAGACTTTGAGTTTCCAAGGTAAGAGGAACAGTTCTATCAACAATAAAAGGGGGTAGTGAGCAGGTAAGACTCATTTATCCTAAAACTGAGGATTTTAGGGTAAATATGTTGGGTTTGAAGTTAACATGGTAATGTCCAAGTAAAGAATATTTTTACATATAATTAACATAACCTTTGTTTGTATATAGATGCTTCTAAAATGTTTGAAAATGGTTTTCTGAATGACAGTAAGCAAATTACATTGATCATTTGCCTAACAAACTGGCTTCATAAACAGACAAAGATAAATAATAGCTCATACACCAAATTAGCATGGTTGAAATGTAAACAAATATTGCAAAGGAATCACTGCTGCTGCTGCTACTAAGTCGCTTCAGTCGTGTCTGACTCTGTGCGACCCCATAGACGGCAGCCGACCAGGCTCCGCTGTCCCTAGGATTCTCCAAGCAAGAACACTGGAGTGGGCTGCCATTTCCTTCTCCAATGCATGAAAGTGAAAAGTGAAAGTGAAGTCACTCAGTCGTGTCCGACTCTTAGCGACCCCATGGACTGCAGCCCACCAGGCTCCTCTGCCCATGGGATTCTCCAGGCAAGAGTACTGGAGTGGGGTGCCATTGCCTTCTCTGAAGGAATCATTATTAGTATTAAATGTTATAGCACCATAATACAAACATTTAGTCTTTATAAATAATAATTTGGCCCCCATTTTGAATAACTCATATAAATCTTTACAGTTTTCAGGATTTTATTTCTAGGTTTCCACTGATGCTTTCCAGTATTTTTTTTCCTAACAACAGATAAGGAATTCTCCCCAACAGTTGGCAGCAATACAAACACCACTTTACATTCACTGTGAAGTGTTGCCTGTTTCCCTTCACTTGATCATTTGCCTTTCTTAGATAATTAACAACCATCACATACGTACAACCATTTCAGATCCTGGCCCACTGACCCCAACAATCCCACAACGTGAAAAGAGCTGAGATGGAGTAAAATTAGTGAAAAGCGTTAGTCTGCTCAGTCATTTACAACTCTTTCTGAGCCCTGGACTGTAGCTCACCAGGCTCCTCTGTCCATGGAATTCTCCAGATAAGAATACTGGAGTGGGTTGCCATTTCCTTTTCCAGGTGATCTTCCTAACCCAGGGATCAAACCCGGGTCTCCTGTATTGCAGGCAGATCCTTTACTGTCTGAGCCACCAGGGAAACCCTAAAGATTAGCAGTAAGAGTAAAGTTTGGGCTTCCCTGGTGGCTTAGGGGTAAAGAATCTGCCAGCAATACAGGAGACACAGGGTTCAATTGCTGGGTCAGGAAGATACCTTGGAGGAGGGTATGGCAACCCATTCCAGTTGCCTAGAGAATCCCATGGACAGAGGAGCCTGCTGAGCTCTTCTGAGTCCATGGATCACAAAGAGTCAGACATGAATGAAGCAACTGAGCATACACACACCAGATTAAAGTTATAAAACAAAAGGTTTCCCTCTGGATGGATGGGCAATTTCTTCAATATTTCAATATTTCTTTCTAAAGACATCTATTAAAATAAGCTAATTTCATCTCCTGTAACTGAAGTGAAAGTCACTCAGTCGTGTCCAACTCTTTGTGACCCCACAGACTATACAGTTCATGGAATTCTCCAGGCTAGAATACTGGAGTGGGTAGCACTTCCCTTCTCCAGGGGATCTTCCCAACCCAGGGATCAAACCCAGGTCTCCCACATTGCAGGTGGATTCTTTACCATCTGAGGCACAGGGGAAGTCCTGTAACTGAGTAATCAGGACCCTATGTGGCCTTCCCAGGACAGGCCTTCTCTCATATTCTCTGCTTTAGCTCCTCTCTGAAGTACCTATTTAATTGATGTTGTTGTTCAGTCATCCAGTCACGTCCGACTCCTTGAGATCCCATGGACTGTAGCACACCAGGCCTCCCTGTCCCTCACCATCTCCTGAAGTTTGCCCGAGTTCACGTCCATTGCTTTGGTGAAGCCATCCAGCCATCTCATCTCTAATGCCCTCTTTTCCTCTCCTCAATCGTTCCCAGCATCAGGGACTTCTCCGATGAGTTAGCATTCACATCAGGTGACCAAAATACTGGAGTTTCAGCCTCACCATCAATCATCACCTCACCATCAACTTCCAATGAGTATTCAGGATTGATTGAATAGATAACAGTATTTAATGCACATTTCCTGAGTTGTTTTACAGATGTGAAACCCCCCCCCACCAGAGGGAAAACGTTAACTCCTTCATGACCATGAAGCACATGTCCCCAGGCCTCTTGGAGTTTAAGGACTGATACTGTTTACTCCTGTGACACCACTCTGTTCCCTCACTATCAGCCAATCAGAATCGTGCACAAGCTGATCATGTATCCTGAGATCCCTCTCCCTCACCTGGCTCTTAAAAATGCTTTGATGAAAAGCTCTGAAGAGCTCAGGGCTTTTTAGGGCATGAGCCACCTGTCTACTTGCACGGCCTTGCAATAATCCTTTCTCTCCTCCAGACTCTGACATTTCTGTTTGGCCTCACTGTGCTGGGCATACGGACTTACGCTAACACTCCTACCAAGACCCACATGCAACATGTCAAGAGAGGATGATGCCATTGAATGTCCAGTGCTTGGGGTCTCTTTGTCATTGGACTCTCCTCTGAGCCCATGGTGAATATATGGAATTAGCTTCTCAGGGGATTAAGCTAATATAAAATTGCTCAGAAACCTCAAAGATGAAGGGAGACCCAGGCTGAAATAAGGGTAGGGAGGTATTATTCAGGCATGAAGTGTGTCATGGTAACATTAAACAAGCAGTTGATTTCATTACCAAGGAGCCCAAACCGGAAGTCCTATCTTTTACCCTATAGTGGTCATTAGCCAGAGAGTGGCAGACATCCAGATTCATTCCACAGCTAATATGGTAACCTTCAAAATGAGTTCTCTATTAGAACACATGAAAAATTACATGAAACTCTATATACAATGTCTCATCTAAAAACGATTTAATTCCGGCTCTATCACAGAGTCTATCACAGAGCCAGGTAGCCCTTAAGGATCACTTTTGTCTTTCTGAGGTTGTTCCCTCATCTTGAATAAATACAGGCATGATAACACAAATCACCCACGAATCTATTGCTAAGAAAACTTTAAGGAATACACATATAAAACAAATATAAGAGCTAAACAGAACTGTTAAGTTTAGCTGTGAATAACAATACTTTGATTTATACCATATGGTCTCCTAAGAGACTTTCTCACCTGAAGTATCAATTTACGACACTTTCTCTGTAGACTCTGGCTATATGTAGAAATAGTTAACTAGAGAGATATAGAGAATTCCTTGCTCACTGAAGGCTGGGTTATCTGACTACCCAGAAAAACAAGTATTGGATCAGCCATAATGACCCTAGAGAGATTTTTTGGCAGGACTGGAAATTGTAGTTTTCATTTTTTTTTTTTGTAAACTGTCACATTCTCTGAAAAGTCAGTCTGCTCTTCCTTTCCACGGTTCTTTGCAGTACTTGTGCAGAGATGGCATTCAAAAGAAAATTCCAGCTCCAGGAGACCACTCGTATCAAGCAGGACATCCTCTAAACATTTATAATTCAGCTTTTAGAAAATAAGATTCTCCTTTAAAGATTTTTTTTAATGTGGACCATTTTTCAAGCCTTTATTGAATGTGTTATAATATTGCTTCTGTTTTTTATGTTTTGGCTTTTTTTTTTTTTTTTTTTTTGGCTGCCAGGCATGTGGGATCTTAGTTCCCTGATCAGGGATTGAACACACACTCCCTTGCATTGGAAGCAGAAATCTTAACCACTGGACAACCAGGGAAATGCCAAGGCTCTCCTTTAAAACTGACCCATGAGAATATAATTCCAGTCCCACCTGCAGCCCCCATGTCCTAATTCTCCTCTGCCCCAGAGCTGGTGGGGGTGGCGTGTGCAGTGCAATCCGTCTCAACCCCAGTTTTGGAGACATGGGAATCTGGACCTCCTCCCTACCTTGTGCATTTATGTGACATGATGTAAACCACCTCACCTCCCTGGGCCTCCTTTTTGAAGAGAAGATACAGTAACAGAGGATTGGCAAGGTGACTGGATTAGAAAATGTCTGTGAAGTGGCTAGTAGACAATCTGACACCTAGTAAGTATCCACTGAAGCCTAGCTATGATCATAATTTACACAGAACTGCAGAGTCCCGAAAGGAAAATATAACATACACAATAAAGACCCTGAACCCAGCACTCTTTCTGAACTGCCCCAAGAAAACCCAGCATTCAAAGCAATTTTTTATACAATTGTCAGGTATCCTGTGATATAAAAGCCCATCAAATATTTACAGAGCTGAGGTGTTCCCGGGGGTGGGTGTGGGGGGAGCTGTCTTGAAGGGTCCATATTATACATGTTCTGGTGAAATTATACCTTCAGAATTTTTGGAATGCATGCAAAAGATCCAATCAGCTTCTTAATAACCACAGAATTAGCTGGCTTGAAGGAACGTTTGTTCATTCCCCTCTGTTTTCAGTGAAGGTCATGGAGTCCACTGAATTATCTAGAGGGATGAATACACGGGAGATTCGGTGGTTTCCTGCTTGGACGTGGAAGGCCCAAACCCTCAGATTCTCCCTTTATTCAGCCCCTGGCAAGTGCTGGCATAGGACAGATGCCTGACAATTATCTGATGACCGAATGAACAGAGTGGGATTCAGGTCAGTTTGGAGACAATGGAAGAAATCAAATGCACAAAAATCTGGCAGAGGATAACACTTGACAATTAGATCCACAGAAGCCCCATTAAGAATTATAAATGGGGTGGGATGGGCGGGTGGGAGGGAAGGCCACGAGGGAGGGGATATATGTATACCAATGGCTGATTCGCTTGCACTCTACAGCAGAAACTAACAACACTGCAAGGCAACTACATCCCAATTAAAAAAAGAGACGTGGGGGCTTTCCTGGTGGTCAATTGGTTGAGAATCTGCCTGCCAATGCAGGGGTCATGGATCGGACCCCCGGCGTGGGAAGTTCCCACATGCTTCAGAGCAACTAGGTCCTGTGTGCCTCAGCTACTGAGCCACTGCTCCAGAGCCCATGAGTCACAATTACTGTGCCTCCAGGATGCAACTGCTGAAGCCCACATGCCTACAGCCTGTGCTCTGCAACAAGAGAAGTGACTGCGTTATGAAGCCCGAGCACCACAAGGAAGAGTGGTCCCCACTAACCACAGCTAGAGAAAGCCTGTGTGCAGCAAAGAAGACCCAGCAGAACAAAAAGTAATCAATGTTAAACAAAAAAATGTGATGTGTTTTTTTTTCCTTATGAACACAAAGTTTCTCATATTTTGCCATAAGTTTTAGCCTCTTGGGCAACAGCTTCCTTTCCCTCAGCATGGAAAAGGGGCTCCAGGTGAAAGCTCAGCCTTTCCAGATGTGTCTGAGCAGCCAGGATGGATCTTCAGTCACCTACTACCATGATTTTCTCTGTGAAAAGAGCTCTCTTAAGATGGGGAGGGAATTCCTTTCATAAGTTCTCTTATGTAGCTCTTCAATTCAAATTTCTCTTTTCTATTGATGTCCCTTCAAATGCTGGGAGGTCCTAATGAGTCTCCACTGGTTGATAAATTTGGTTCAATAAAAGCAGTTTGCTCTGTCCACAGGGCCAATGAACCATTATGAGGAACTAAACTGCTCATCACTATCCTTCGCTACCTCAAGCCAGAATATTTATCTTATTTTGTAGCATTTTCTCAACTTCAGGTGTCAGTAACTGTCAGACAAGACTCGCATATTAATTTATGGGATCTAGTATTGGTTGGCCAGAAAGTTTGCTTGGGTTTCCCCATAACATGTTATGGGAAAATCTAAACAAATCTTTTGACCAAACCAATATATAGTGCAACTGAACGAGTACTGAACTTGGAAACCACAGGAGCTAGGTTCTGATCTGAGACACGACACCAGTTGGCTGCATGACCATGAACAACTCATGGATACTTATCAGGCCTTAGTTTTCTCATCCATTCTATGGGAAGGCTGGATTATGAATCTCTTTATGCCCTCTTCAATTCTGAAATGTGAATAAATCTCAAATTAGAATGCCCATTGTAGATGCTCAATAAATGTTTATATGAAGTAACAGCATTAATAATTCAGAGTAAAAATGATTTGGAGTGATTTCTGCCACTTAATACACAATGACAAATGCAAGAAACAGACAATGCATATTTTAAAATCTCATCTTTTATAACAATGACCAAAAGCCTATACAGCCACACTGTGCATGTATGTATATACATATATATGCACATATATGGATGCTTACATGAGTGTGTATATATCTTTATTAGTTCCCTGGTAACTCAGCTGGTAAAGAATCTGCCTGTAATACGGTGGATTAGGAGACCCCAGTCTGATTCCTGGGTTGGAAAGATCCACTGGATAAGGGATAGGTTAACCATTCCAGTATTCTTGGGCTTCCCTAGTGGCTCAGCTTGGAGAAAAACATAGTATCTTTATATCTTTATGAGCTTGGAGAAAAACATATGCTCTAGGTTACTTAGTTTGGGAGGTAATTATATGTTTGTGAAGTGAGAGCTGATACTGACATAGAAAAAAGAGGAAAAAATGGAAACAAAACCAAAATGGGGAAAAACAATCAGAAATTCTGCTCATCTCTCCCCACCAAGCATATTTTCTCATTTCTATAAAATTATCTACTATGTATGCACACACATAGGGAATAGAGAGAACATTTTAAACGCACTTAATTTATTGCCCTTTCTCAATTAAGAGATCCCATCCGTTTCAAGTCAGTATTTCTGATTCTGAGGCAGACAAGTGAGCTCTGTGAGCAGCATGGACTTTGAGGACCTGCCAATCGCACCAGGATGGAAAGTAAGATGAACACTGTCAATATGAATGACTCATTCCTTCACTGTCTTTCATTTTACCAGCTGTTCTGATGGGTTGTAGGAGTAGCAAACGCCACTAAGAGACCTGATGCAGAGCTGAGGCAGGCATTGCAAAGAGGATGAATTGAAAGGTCAGGGGAGCCAAGGAGGTGATGAAAGATAAATTGAAGTGATCAACCACGAGGTCCTGAAAAATGAAGCCTAAAGGGGCCTGAAAACAGGGAGAGATGAAAGAGTTCAAGACTGTAAATACACAAGAGGTCAAAGGGCAGGTAGGATTGAAAGGTTCTTGTTGAAAGAGTATAATAGGTCCAGGCCCAGCTTATGACAAGTCACTGAGGAAGTAGATTCCTGTGGATCTAGGGAGATAAAGGTCCCTAGAAGAGGGACATAGCAGAACCATAAAGCTAGGCTATTCAATGGGGCATTCCAAACAAATGAAGAATCACGCACAAGCACATCAGAGATTCAAGCAAGACCATGAACCTATTGCCTAATTCACTTATGAATGTTTATTTCAGATATTTCCAGGAACTCAGATGTGAGTCACAGAAGGGATACACTATGTATAGCCCAATGGCAAAATCTTTTCAAGAGGATAATTTTTTCGGACATGGTCATAATATGGCAAATATCTGAAGATGCTGATGGGAAAGAAGAAAGCCTCCAGACTAACCACTCCCCAATCTACCTGCATGTACATGCGTGTGTGTTGGAGGAAGGGCAGTTGGTCTGCAGGGAACCCGTGCCCTTGAAGGAGCCCTAGATTTCAAAGTCAGGAATAAGGTGTCGAGAAAATAGAAAATTGTGTTAGAAACTCAGGAATAAGAAATCTAGGCTAAGAGCCGGATCAGTGGGGAAGGATGAGTACAGGGCAAGCTCACCTAAAGGAGATGAAAGCTGAAGTTTGCTAACCAAAAAGAGCCTAAACTCCGCATAACACCTGGGGCTTTGCGGGGTGAGGAAAAAATATATATGTGATGAGCTTAAAGATTCTTCAAACTGTTCAAGTTGGTTTTTTTTTGGGGGGGAGTGGTATGTATGGGGCCTTTGTTGCTGTACTCAGGCTTTTTCTAGTTGCAGTGCAAGAGCTTCTCGTTCCAGTGCTTCTCTTGTTACAGGGCACAGGTTGTAGGGCATGGGGGCTTTAGTAGTTCCTTCATGTGGGCTCAGCAGTTTCAATCCGTGGGCTCTAGAGCTTGGGCTCAGTAGCTGTGGCTCACAGGCCCAGATGTTCCCCGGCATGTGGGTTCTTCCCAAACCAGGGACCGAACCAGTGACCCCTGCACTGCTAGGTAGATTCTTAACCACTGGATCACCAGGGAAGCCCTCAAGTTGTTTTGCTGCTAAGATTAAGGCTCTAGGAGATGGTACAGCCTGGAAGAATCTCTAAGGGTTCAGTGGTCCCCATCTTTGCTCCCTGCATTTGGGAAGGATGTTGAACCAAATGACTGTCTCCATGATTCACATGGAGTGGCCAGGCAGGACAGCAGAAAAGCAGCTCAAGGGTCCCTCAAAGCAGTGGGGAGGAATAAGCCAGGTGAGTGGTCTGATGTAGCGCCAAAGGAAAAATAACGCTGAGGAAACTAAGAGTTGAACTAAATATGCTGGGGAAAGTTCAGATGACTTATGTTCATGCCCAATCCTGATGGCTGTTGTAGGGACCTGAGAACCTTCCTTCAGGACCGTCACCCTGCCCAGACTTCCTGCCAGAACTCTTCCTCCCACCCGACCCTAACTTTGACATGACTGCCAGGTTCATCTATAGTATTAAAAGGTCGTTGATCCTTTCTTTGTAGCTCAGGGAAGGAGAAGGTAGCCATGTCTGGGGTTTCCTAGGTAGCTTAGTGGTAAAGGATTCACCTGCCAATGCAAGAGACTCAGGAGATGCAGGTTTGACCCCTGGGTCTGGAAGATCCCCTGGAGAAGGAAATGGCAACCCACTCCAGTATTCTTGCCTGGAAAATCCCACGGATGGAGGAATCTGGTGGACTACAGTCCACGGGGTCACAGAGTCAGACACGACAAAGCATGCATGCACGCAGCGATGTCTGCAGGGTAAGAGGAATTGAGAGGGAGGAAGACATGGAAACCATTGAAGTAAGTGGCATTTAGAAACTCAAAATGCTAAGGGCTAAGGGTAGCCCTTCTCCATCATATTCTGAAAATGGCCATTAGCTGTATCTGGATTTACTGAGAAGTGTGTATTTTCAGAACCTCTGTGGAAGATGAATTAATTTCTTCACTAGGAAATAGGTCAGATCATATTTTTTTATAGCCAGGGCAGTAAAATAATGAAAGTTTGAATGAAATGCTTGACAGCCACTCAAGGTACACTATTATTAGCCCCAAGATGAAATTGCTATACACTTGACCCTTGAACAACACAGTGGGGTCAAGGAGCAAGTGTAACTTAGGTCAGTGCTCCACACACACGGTTCCTCTGTATCAGAGGTTACACACCTGCAGAGTCAACCAGCCAAGGACGATCCTGGAGTTCCACAGTGTTTACTCCTGAACGAATCCACATGAAAGTGGACCCACACGGTCCAAACCCCTATTTTTCAAAGTCAACAAATATCTGCTTTATCTGTCAACTATTTTATTCATGTTTCATTAAAGGAAACAAATCAGTGCATCACAGACTCATACAGATGGAAGCAGTTCACCCGTCCAGACCTCAGTTTTACAACAATAAAGTGGGAGTAATGCCAGGAACGTTTTGCCTGACTGATCCTCGCCAGACACCACCACCACTACCCTGCCTCTCACACACTCACAAGTGTATATACACACATGTTCTCTTAAAAAAAAACTGGCAGAAATTGAAGAGATGTCCTAATTCTTGAGAAAGAATTTTTTGGTTGCTTTATTGATTTTTTCTGAAATGAGTAACTTAAGAGAGAAAAAAGAAACTAGGATTCCCTCTGTAATAAGGTGGAGCAGAGGAGAGAAAGAAGCAGAACAGATTCATAGGTATAGGAGGGTGTGCATGTGTAGTGGGTAAGTATTCACTGCCTGCTTGCTAGGTCACTTTAGTCATGTCTTCCTCTTTGTGACCCCAGGAACTGTAGACCGCCAGGCTCTTCTGTGCATGGGATTCTCCAGGCAAGAATACTGGAGTGGATGGCCATGCCCTCCTCCAGGGGATCTTCCCAACCCAGGGATCCAAGCCGTGTCTCTTTGGTCTTCTGCACTGATAGACAGGTTCTTACCACTAGTACCGCCTAGGAAGTCCAAGCATTCATTGGGTCTTATAAACTGAGCTTCCATCCTTCTTGCCTTGCTAAGTCACTTCAGTCATGTGCAACTCTGTGCGACCCCATAGACAGTGGCCCACCAGGCTCTGCTGTCCCTGGGATTCTCCAGCAAGAACACTGGAGTGGGTTGCCATTTCCTTCTCCAATGCATGAAAGTGAAAAGTGAAAGGGAAGTCGCTCAGTCGTATCTGACTCTTTGCGATCCCATGGACTGAAGCCTACCAGGCTCCTCCTTCCATGGGATTTTCCAGGCAAGAGTACTGGAGTAGGGTGCCATTGCCTTATCTAACCAAAGCAGAGGAGAGGAAAGGTGATATTTGGTAAAATGTATACCAGACGGGGCCCTTTTGAGATCATCAGCTTCAAACATTCCAGGATTTGCTAATGTACCATCAGTAAACCTCTCCCTCAAAGCAGCCTGGCATGGTTATGAATGCTTCACCGTGATCAAAAGCTCCAAGTTCCTCTGAAAAGTGAAACACCATGCATAAAAAGGCTTTTATCGCTTTAGAAAATGACCCCAAGAGAATGCTGGTATTCAATTCTTAGAATTTAGTGTTTCCTGAGGTTTTCCTATAATCTAAGTAAAAACTACTGTAGGTTTGAGAAGAAACTCAACAGTTCTTTCATGTGCTATAAAAAGTTAATTTACAGAAAAACAAACTGAAAGTTGACAGATGGAAGGAATGCCACGTGGGTAAACAGACAACATGGAAAATCCTTTCCACACAGGAACTAGGAAGGACTGTAACTGACTCTCTGGTGGGGCTGCGGCACTGCAAGGGTTAAGGTGGAGGGGAGGTGCTCACAGGACATGTCACCCCCCAACACAGGTGGTGGTAAAGATATACAGTTGAGTCCCCTACATACGAACCTTCAAATTGTGAACTTTCAAAGAGCTGAACGTGTGTTCGCATGTCCGATCACGTATGTTACTTCACATGTCTGGGGTACACTGTCATATGTGTGCATCCCCTACGAGTGGCTGCGCTCTCATGAACTTTACATTACTGTATAGAGTACAGTAGTAAAGTATCTATTTCAAGCCCAGGATGTCTGGAGGAAAGCATAAAAGCAGTGGTGATGTAGCTGGCATTACTATGAAGCACCAGCTGTTCTACTGTACTGCTACGCTTTTCAAAGTACCATGCTGTAAGATTCAAAATGTTTTCTTGGACTTCCCTAGTGGTACAGTGGATAAGAATCTGCCTGCCAATGCAAGGGACACAGGTTCAATCCCTGGGCTGGGAAAATCCCACACACCACAGAGCAACTCAGCCTGTGCACCTCAACCACTGAGACCTGCACATTTTAGGGCCCATGAGCCACAACTGCTGAGCCTTCACGCCACGACGACTGAAGGCTGTGCACCTAGAGACTTGCATTTATTTTTTACAGTTGTTTCTTATCTGGTTTTTGTGTGAAACGTATTATAAACCTCTTATAGTGCTATTTAGCCAATTGTGTCGGAGAAGGCAATGGCACCCCACTCCAGTACTCTTGCCTGGAAAATCCCATGGATGGAGGAGCCTGGTAGGTAGCAGTCCATGGGGTTGCTGAGAGTCAGGCACGACTGAGCGACTTCACTTTTCACTTTTCACATTCATGCACTGGAGAAGGAAATGGCAACCCACTCCAGTGTTCTTGCCTGGAGAATCCCAGGGATGGCAGAGCCTGGTGGGCTGTCGTCTATGGGGTCGCACAGAGTCAGACACGACTGAAGCGACTTAGTAGCAGCAGCAGCAGCCAATTGTGTTCATTGACTACCTAACACACTGGACTCTGGGAATGGAATTGTTAGCCCCTGGAGGACTTACTGTAGTCACAGAATAGGCCCAGTCCTTGGTAATGCCTTTTGCTGCCTTGGAGAAAAGCCTCTCTTGTTGTGTCAATTACCACATTGTATGCCAGCTGGCTGAACAAAAGGCATTCCTTAAACTAAAACCCAGTTTGCCACCCCAGCACAACTCTTTGGCATATGGATTAGTTCAAGCTGAAAACAATCAAGGCCCCCCAAACTCAGAAATTCTGACCTCCCCCTAAGTGCCTAAGAGAAGAGAGCCTGTTCTCAGCATAGAGCTATCAGCACCAACACTGGAAAAGAATATGGACCAGGTGTGGTGGGGGAAACCCCTAGAGATCAGCGTCCTCTCTGGGTCCCACTGTTTCTGCAAGTCCAGCAAATATTTATTTACCAAACATCAGCTTTTCCAACTCCCTGTGAATTGCCCTCCTCCCCGTTGAAGTCCCAAACCACACCCCTCAACATCCTCTTTTGTCTTGAGCTGAACATGGTATTTAAGGTGAGGGCTTGGGCCTGTTTAGTGAGTTAACTCAGTCTCTCTGGGTCTCTCCAATGGATCCATGTTATTCACCTTTTGTGTGACTTTCTCCCATTGATCTGTTTCATGTCAATTTAATTCATAGACCCGCCAGAGCACCTAGAAGGTAAAGAAAAAGTTCTTCCTTCCCAACAGCCCAACTTGATACTGCTTTACAGACAGATAAAAAAGAAATGCTGATTCTTCCTGGGTTTACCAAACTCAGGAAGCCTCTTCCTCTAGTATAATACGAAGTGAAAGTGAAAGTCGCTCAATCGTGTCTGACTCTTTGCAACCCCATGAACTACACAGTCCATGGAATTCTCCAGGCCAGAATACTGGAGTGGGTAGCCTTTCCCTTCTCCAGGGGATCTTCCCAACCCAGGGATTGAACCCAGGTCTCCCGCATTGCAGGCAGATTTTTTACCAGCTGAGCCAGAAGGAAAGCCCAAGTATAATACAAGGGTACCTGCAATTTTTGAGACAGGATCCATTAAATGAAAGCAGGAAGTCAGGCAAACACCCCAGGAGTTGGGATATCATATCTCATGTTCATCAAAGACACTATCGAAGAAGACAGAGATGCCCTTGTGGAGAGTACATTCTAACACTAATGACATAATGAAGCCAACAAAAACAAAGTGATCTTTAGTTTATACTGGCTTTTCGGGAATAAGGTGAAGGGTGGCAAATATGAAGCTGATTCATCAGCAAGTAGAAAGCTGATTTGTCAATGCTCCCCTTTCCTTCACTGCCGGCAGGTGTTTGGCAGATCAATGATGACATTCTCAGCAGCTGAACCCTCCACAATATGGTACTCCCAACAGCCAATGATAATTCATCGGTGTCAGCCCATGAAAACTAACCCCGAGTTACCTTATATTTGACATGCATACTATTTTCATCCATCTTACTTTCCTTATTTTTGTTTCTTTTTTTGTTACTTGTTGAAAAATGTGAAACTCCTTGTGTTAGCTGGGCTGGGGGAAAGCAAGGAAAGGGAAGGTTATGGCTCTCCTCTAGTCAGTGTTGGAAAAGGAATCTTGAAGAATCCAGGGAGTAGATCCAGTCTTGTTTGCAGCACTGGGGACAATTTACCTTGAAAGCTGAGCCTGTACTGGAGCTGGGACAGGCTGTACAAGCACGTTCATTCTCCTTCAACCTTCTCACACTGATGTTTCCAGGGAGGGTTTGCAGCTTTATTTGAACAACTGTGACCAGTGCCTTAAAAACGGCACTCAGGTGCTTTGGACATCATCTTCAATCCAAGAAGTGGTGGACCATTTACTTTGGTAGTGTTTTCCTTTGGTTCTGATTGGTTCTGCTAGGGGTGGGTGACTGGAGGCCCCACTTACTGGTGGCTTCTTGGCTTGAGTGTAATCTTGTCTCCATGGTACCACCGCCTTCTTACTGCCACTCTGTGTCACTCTACACAACATCTGGCTGGTTCCTGTGTCTTCCACATCTGATCTCTAGTTTTTATGGAACTGTGCATGCCTGATCACATGCTAAGACTTTACCAAGTGCCTTGCTTGAATCTCTGGAAACTACTTACCAAGGACTCTGTCCTTGCTACTTGACTTTGACCCACTGCCTTGCTTTCAGTCCTGCCTGTTGGTGTTAGATGGCCCAGACTGCTCCTAACTCCACTGGCTGAGACTCCCCAGACCTTGGTAGCAGTGTCCGAGGCCTAGCACTAATGTATCAGGTTCGCCCAAAAGTTCCTTTAGATTTTCCCATAATACCTTACAGAAAAACCCAAATGAACTTTTTAGCCAGCCTAATATTTAGTTGTTTCCTCTTCTTGAAGTTACTTTCAATGCTTCCAAGAAAAGAAGGGAGGGAGGGGAGGAGGAATAAGGGGAGGAAGTAGAAGGGGAAAGGAAGGAAGGAAAAATAGTTTCGTGCAACTGAGGTCCTACAACCATGTCAACTACTCAGATCATGCATATTTCCTTAAGCTTTGAACTGTTCAGCCTTTCTTTGTGTAAAGTGCTGAGTGTCTTCCCCAGCCTGATTCTCCAACATACCCCTGAGACTCCTCTCTATCAAATAGCACATAATCACTGAACACAAGTTAATTTTAATATTATCCAAAACAAAACATAATTAGCAGGGCAATGTGCTATGAAAATCATCATAAAAAGCGTTCAAACGCTAAGTATAAATACATTGGAATTATCTATGGTTTAGGAGTATTTGTGCCACTGTTCCTCTCCATTAGGGCAGAAACAGAGTTGACTTTAGCTATGATTTCATGGTCTATAAAAACAACCATTGAGAATTGGGAATGGACTGCAGTTGTGTTCAAATATTGCAGGAATCTTCTTCAGCATCAACATTTACTCAACTCCCTCCTACTAATGACAGTCCCCCTATGTGACTTCAGTATAATAGACACAGGTTACCTTTCCTAGATCCAGAATGTACCAGAGATATCAGTGGGAAAACGCAATTCAGAGTTAGCTTCTAAGATTGAAATGTATTAAGCAACTCCCTTAAGAAGCACTATGCAGTGAATTGCAGTGAGGAAACTATAATAACGAATAATAGGAGAAATATTTCAAACACCAGGAGGCACAACTTCAAATAATGGGACAAAGCTATAGACCAGCCTAACATGCAGTCTTCAGAAATGGGGAATCTCTTCTTGAATTTGGGCTATTAAATACCTTCATGTAAGGGCCCTTGAACTAGAAAAGTCCTGTGCAGTTATCCTGTAGACAGTTTTAACAACAATGATAAATATGCCTCTAATCTTGATGCCTCTGCTAGATTATGGCCCCAGAATACAAAAGTAGGTCTAGGAAAGATGAGTAGTCCCCTGAATCTTTCTGGTGTAGGTCCCTAAATTCATGTATGTTACAATGTAGGTAAGTTTCAGAAAGCACAGGCAAAGTTACAAAAAGCAAAGACTCTTTCTCTTCTATTATGTTTTTTAAAGATAAAATATGGACATGAATCTTTTTTAATGCAACAGTTCAAAAAGAGCATAGAGTAAAAAGCAAGCCTCTTTTCCACTCTTGAATAGACAGAAAAATACAGACAAAAACATCTTCCTTGGAACAATGTAGAGTCTGATTATTCTTCCAACAAACATTATCTTTTACCAAAAACATTTTCAGAATGATATCTCCTTGACAAGGTGAAACAGTCTCACTGATTTACTCACATGCATTTTATCGAGTGCCTACTCAGGACTAGGTCTGAATTTTTTAGACATTTGCATTTTTCTACTAATTCTCCTTTTAGTTATGAGCCCTTTGCCTCAGAGGATATCCAGCCATTCACCATTCTTTAGAACCAGTTCTGTCTGTGGCCAGGAAAGACAACAAGCTGTTGGTCAAAAATGCAGCTCTAGGGGCTTCCCTGGTAGTTCAGGGGTTAAGAATCAGCCTTCCAATGCAAGGGCTGCAGATCTGACCCCTGGTCAGGGAACTTAGGGGGCTTCCCTGGCAATACAACTGGTAAAGAATCTACCTGCAATGTGGGAGACCTGGGTTCAATCCCTGGACTGGGAAGATCCCCTGGAGAAGGGAATGGCTACCCACTTCAGTATTCTGGCCTGGAGAATTCCATGGACTGTAAAGTCCATGGGGTGGCAAAGAGTCAGACATGACCGAGCAACTCACTTTCAGGGAACTATATCCCACATGCCTCATGCCAAAATAAATAAAACATAAAACAGAAGCAATACTGTAACAAATTCAATAAAGATTTTGTAAATGGTCCATGTTAAAAAATCTTTAAAACAAAAACTTAGCCCTAGTACTCCACCACTGGGTCCAGTCTGATCCTGTACTTTGGCCCTAATGATAAAGCTTTTTTATCTGGTGCATTTTTTTGGTTGTTCCAGCTTCAGCTCTGCTTTATTCAAATGTGTCATAGTCAAAGCTTTCACAATCTGCCCAGCAGAGGATCATGTTAATCACCACGAGCCTTGAAGTCAGATGATTTGGATAGGAATGTTTACTTTCTTACTTAAAGTTTTTCCTTCCTAGTTCAGTTCAGTCGCTCAGTTGTGTCCGACTCTTTTCGACCCCATGAATCGCAGCACGCCAGGCCTCCCTGTCCATCACCAACCCCTGGAGTTCACTCAGACTCACGTCCATTGAGTCAGTGATGCCATCCAGCCATCTCATCCTCTGTCATCCCCTTTTCCTTCCTAGAGTCCCACAGAAAAACTTCCATGTGGCTGGTTCCTCCCCTGATAAATCAAAATACTATCAGTACAAACTTCATAGTGTTAAGAGAATAAACTAACTTCTAAAGTTCTCAGCACCATCTGTCTACGATTGTGCCTCTAGTCATCAAAGGGACTGGGCCCAACAATACTCTTGAAAATTACTCTACTGAGACTAAAAGACTCAGTTTAGAATAGAACTAAGATTCAATGGAAAAAATCCAGAGTCCTTTCTCTTTATAATAAATGTTGCTGATAATGGTGGTTTGCCTGTATCTTCAAAGATGTCTACTTCATCTCTCATCATCTCTCTGACTGATGGACACCTTCTCGTGTCTTCAAAGGCATTCACGATGTATACAGAATCCTTACTGATACCTGTTTTCCATTTTCACAGACACTGTGTATCATATTTTAGCATCCTCATTAAAATTTCTTCTCTGTTGTCAGCTGTGTTTCCAGTGCTTTGCCATGATGAACACCAGTCCAGTGCCCATGTGGGTTAGAAAGACAGACAGCTCCCAGTCTGATGTATCCTGGTTCATGCCAGAAGTCCGGGGTTCCACATGGCACCTAATGCTCACTGGAAAGGTAAAATCCCAGCCAGCCATGGTATGTGTAGGTAAGAGAATAAGTTAGTTTGAAAATTCTCAGTTTCCTCCAATGCATTTCCTACCCATTATTAGAGGTCAACTTTATCTACAGACATCAATCTGAACTCAATTTGCTCAGACAACTCATCTGTTAAATGACACATCTGACCTAGAGATCAGTTAAAGAAATAATCCTAGTGCTAAGCTCTCTCAGCCAATGACCTCCTCCAGTTTTGGTGGCAGGTTATGGTTTGCAGAAATGCAGATAGCAGACCTCCGATTAAGTACCATAAAAGAATAAACTTTCATTTTCTCGAGTTTCATGACTGGAAAATGAAACTAGAAAAGTGTATGATTGTTTTGTCAAACTGAAAGGAGTCAACTGTCACACCTTTGAGGATGAAATAAATAATTTCTTTAGCAAAAAGAACAGAGGTAACATACAATTATCATAAATAAAAACTGGCTCACCTTATATAGATTTCGAAAACCACCATATATGTGACTTTCCTGGTGACCCAGATGGTAAAGAATCTGTCTGCAATTCAGGAGACCTGGATTTAATCCCTGGGTCAGGAAGATCCCCTGGAGAAATAAATGGCAACCCACTCCATTATTCTTGCCTGGGAAATCCCATAGACAGAAGAACATGACGGGCTACAGTCAATGGGGTTGTGAAGAGTCGGACATGACTTAGCAACTAAACTCAACAAACATATGTGGGAATATTAAGGTACCTTATATACCACAGGTTAATTTAGGTTATGCAATAATTATTGGTTTTATTGGCTCACAATCTGTTAATATCTTATTTGTACTTAGAGGCGTAAATTGATTCTATGGAAACCCAGAATTTTAAAAATCAGATATTCAAACTAGTGAAATTTAAAACATAATAATACAAAAGCATAATTTATTCACTTGAAGTTGTAGAACAAAATAATTTAGCTGGTCTATTTTGTTGATTAGAATATGAGGATAATGAAATCAAGGATTCATTTGTACATTTGCTAAAAAAACCTACTGACTTATTGATACAGCCTGTAAAGTTTCTAGTTACAGCCTCTGAATTTGTCGTCATTGGCCACAACTGGAATTTTCACATCAATGATAGACAACTACAACCAATATCAGAAAAACACATCACAGAATTTTTTTCTTCATGTAGGGAAACAGAGAATGGATTCAGTTGGAGATCTAAAACATCTCTCCAAGCCAACTAATAAGATGCTTGGGAATATTAGAACAAGTAGTCACTTCCCAATCATTTTCTGCATCCTTCACTGTCTACATGATATGTCATACCCATTTATACTCTTGTCTCTTTTCTCCTTTAAATATAAATGAAACTTCCCAAAGAAATATTGATTCCCTCAGAAAAGGTTTTAATACGCTAGGCCTAGTATGTCACCTCTTTTTATATAGACACAGCTTCCAAGCTGCAGGGAGAAAATAGATCTAAAAAGATGGCACCTTTCCCAAAGTGCTTGAATGTAAGAGAAATGGCAGCAATGCCAGGCTTATACCCAGCAGGCCTGGGAAAAAACAGGACTTAAATGAATTAGATATTGATTGCTTGAGTATTTTTGAAATTTCCTTTAATCCGAATTGGTTTCCCAGACAAGGGATTAGATTTGGACGATAAATAACACTGAAAATAATTCTTGAAAATACAGAAATTTCAGTTAGAAGGTTGCTTAAAGGTCATTTATTCTAAGCTTCAATTCCCTCCACTTTCCCCCTTCAGTGATTTTTCAAACCATCACTGAGTACCTCTTGATAAAAAAAAAATAATTAATTTATTAAGTAATGAGAATAATTTGCAAGGTTAGAAAGTAAGAGCTCTTAACCAAACCTTGATAATCCCATAACTATTACTATTGGAAAATTACAAGTCATTTATTTCCTTTCTGACAGCTATCCCTATGGGGTCTGAAAATGAATATGACTTTCCAAACCTCTTAGTAACTGGCTTTGGGACTTTCTTTTAAACATTCCAAAAATATATGCTGAAGTTGAGTGCTTCTGAGCAATGCCTCTATAACATCCCACTGGAATGAATGAGGGTTGGGCAAAGGATATGAAAATAAATTCAATATGATATAATATTAGTAGAGCTATATATATTTCCTTCATAAGTTTAATTGCAGCACTTTTCAAACTTCATATATTGTTATGTTTGTGCTAGATTGGTTACTGTGCCTCTCAAAAGATTTGGCCATTTGCACAAGTGAAAGTGAAAGAAATCATCCTTTTAATTGTTTTTAAATCTTAGACTCTCAGAGCTCCTAATTTTCCCTTTACCATATTCAAATCTCAGTTGGAAGAGCAAGGATATTCCCTGACTGTCAAGAAAAGCATCCTTCATGTTGCTCTGAGTACGAGAGATTCCCAATGAAGCCAACACACACTGGCTCTCCCTCACTCTGCTGGGAAAGACTGAAGGCAGGAGGAGAAGCGGGTGACAGAGGATAATATGGTTGAATGGCATCACTTAATCAATGGACATGAGTTAGCAAATTCTGGGAGACAGTGAAGGACAGGGAGGCCTGGCGTACCACAGTCCACGGGGTCGCAAAGAGTGGGACATGACTTAGCAACTGAACAAAAATCTCATGTACTGCTCCTTGAAGCTTTGAGAGGGAAGTACTATTACAGATGCCATTGAACTGATAAGAAAAGGGAGGCTCAAAAAGGTCAGTAACTTGCCCAAGGTCACATTGTTAGTAGATGAAAGAGCCAAGACTCTAAGCTCATGCTCCTAACCATGGCATTCCCTGAATACGTCGTCGTTCAGTTGCTCAGTCCAGTTGGACTCTTTTGGGACCCCATGGACTGCAGTATTGGAGTGGGTCTGCATTTGGAATATTGGAATATTGGAGTGGAGAATATTGGAGTGGGTCTGCATTTCCCTCTCCAGGGGATCTTCCTGACCCAGGGATTTAACCCACGTCATCTACGTTGTAGGAGGATCCTCTACAACTAAGTCACCCCATGGCGTCCCATATTCCCTGAATATATCTATTTGTACTTCTTATATACTATGATAAATTTATATTTATACACTCCATGGGCTGAAAAGATGAGATCATTACCTTACTGAAGAAGTAATAGAACCCTCTTTCTTTTAGACTATTCGTAGTCTACTGTGGACAAAAAACACATTGCTCACCATTTCAGTAAACAAAGAACATTGCCTGCCATCAAGCCAACAAAGGAGCAGCCACTACAGCACGTAATGGTACTCCCTGAGGGGATTCAAGATGGAGGAAAATAGGATACTGGCCCTAGATAGTTAAGATGAGTATCAAAGGAGGAGTTTCAATGCGTCCAGACTCTTGCATCTTCCCACACATAGATAGGAACTAAACCCATTCAACTGCTATGTCTGTTCCGGGGTGACTAGCAGTAATCCTCTGATGCTCGATTACATGTTTTCAACACAAAATTCCTATATATCCTCGCTCCTCCCTTACCTCTTTGGAACAGTCTCTCAGCACTAAGAGGCTGCCTTCCCAGACTACACTCCTCAGTAACGCTCCAAATAAAACATAATTCTCAGATTTTAGGCTGCACATTTTCAGTTGACATTACACAAACTGTTTTTATAAATAAGCAAGATACCACTTTTGTAAATATTCAAATAAGCATTACTTTAAATTTTCAAAGTGAAGGGCAGCACCTTAATTCACTTTTTTAGTTAAATAAATGCATTTCTTCTTAATAATATAGAGACAAAACAAATGTCTTTAAATTGAGGGTAAAGTTTTAAGAATTAATATGCAAAAAAACACATTTATTTAAAATTTTTTCTAGGATCCAGTATGTTCTACCTACAATGATTTGGATTCTCTTTCAATCTTCCAAACCCTTCAGAAAGGAGCAGCGAGAAAATAGTGGATGGATGTTTTATGCTCTATACATTGATTTACAGTGATTTCCAGAATGAAACCTGCCTGTCTCACCCAATTTAAATGTACTAGACTTTGCTACTGAGTAAATGATGCTTCTTTTAATTTAAACCCAAACCCACACAAACCATCTCAAGTCTTGTTTCTTTAAACTATGAAAAAAATTTTTTTCAAGGACTAGAAGTCATCACTAAATTGCACTGAGAGACACCATTACAAATCTACTAACTAGAAACAGCTAAAGCAAATTGAAGACAAATAAGTAGGAATTGAAGTAAAATACATTATAAGTGCCTGAGAAGAGAATCACCATTCTCTTATAAAGTGTATTAAGTCATACTGTAAATGTGTCTAAGTGTGATTTTAGACATACACCCTGGCCTAGAGGGGCTTCCCTGGTGGCTCACATGGTAAAGAACCCACCTACAATGCAGAAGGCTTGGGTTCAGTCCCTGGGTTGGGAAGACCTCCTGGAGAAGGGAATGGCAATACACTCCAGTATTCTTGCCTGGAGAATTCCACGATCAGAGGCACCTGGTGGGCTACAGTTCATGGGGTTGCAAAGTCAGACATGACTGAGCTGGCACACACACACATATTACTCTAAAATTATCAATCCTTTGACAATGAATGAGCTATCAAAAGTAAATTTCTAGAAACTAAAATCACTGAGGAAGGTTCACAAGAGATACAAGATTTGGAGAAAATAAAGTTAATGATTGTGGAGTCTAACATGACTCAAAAGAGCAGAATAAAATAAGCTCCCAGGTTTGATGATCAAGCTTTATCAGAGGGAAGAGCTTTCCATCAACAACTGGCTCAAGGCTGCAGGCAATTCAAAGAAACTGGAAGAAATGGTAACATCCCCGAGTGTCTCCTTCTAAATCCTCTTCTCATTCTTGAGAACTCCTTTGTCCCCATGGTGAGCTCATTTGTTCCCACGGCTTTAGCAACTGTCAGAGAAGAACCCCAACTTCATAAAGACTAGCCCGGAATAAACGCACAACAGCCCCCATAAGAGTTCAAAGTAGACAGTAAGAGGTAACGGATCAGGGAAGCACAGATTTCTTCTCTATGACATCCTCATCTAACCTGTCATCAGTAATCCTGCCGAAGCCATACCTTTCTCATCGTTCTCAGTCATGCTTTATTTCAAATTTCATATGATTTTTCACTTGAATTAGTTTGCAACACTGCAACTTCAGACTGGTTTCTAAGGCAGATCTGATTATGTCATTCTCCCTTCCCAAAAACCTGTAGCATAAATAATCTAAAGTGGTAGCTGCCCAACTGGAATCTCTGCCTTCCTGGATTTTTTCAAAGTGTCACTTGGGACCAGGAAGCTATTGTCAATATTTCCCAAAAGCTTAAAGATAATCATGAATCTATCTGGATATGGCTGCATAGATTAACTATGTGTTGTGCTTTGTCGCTCAGTTGTGCCCGATTCTTTGTGGCCCCGTGGACTGTAGCCCACTAGGTTCCTCTGTCCCTGGGGATTCTCCAGGCAAGAATACTGGAGTGGATTGCCATGCCCTCCTCCAGGGAATCTTCCCAACCCAGGGACTGAACCTGGGTCTCCCGCATTGCAGGCAGATTCTTTACTGTCTGAGCCACCAGGGAAACCCTTGAATACTGCAGTGCGTAGCCTATCCCTTCTCCAGGGGATCTTCCTGACCCAGGAATCAAACCGGGGTCTCCTGCATTGCAGACGGATTCTGTACCAGCTGAGCTACCAGGGAAGCCCTAGATGAACTGTAACTACTGAAATTACTACAACTAAATATGGTACCCAGTGTTCTTTAAGCCATCAACACAGGGCCAGGGGCTAATCTGAGTTCTCCTGGGATTCTGAACCTCTCCAAACTCTGCAACACAAGGCTCACTTGACTTTGCCTGGTTACTCTGATTCACAGGCAAGACTAATGGAAGGCTCCTTTAGGGCAATAGCTATCATAATAATTCACTGTTGTGTTTCCAGAGTCTGGCACTGAAATAGAGTAAGTACTTACTAGGTATTCGTTTTAATGACATTTTAGAAATTTGACTGACAGATTTTTTTTTTGGCGGGGGGTGGGGGGTGCACCACATGTATGTGGTATGTTAGTTCCCTGACCGGGGATCGAAACTGTGTCCCCTGTACTGGAAGCACTGAGTCTTAATCACTGGACTGCCAGGGAAGTCCCTGACTGATAGCTTTTGATTTCTAACAGATTAACTGTATATTATTTAATACAAAATTAAGAAGAGGATAGAGAATGTTAAATTAAATCCAGTCTGTAGGCTGCAGAACTTCTCGAAAAGCAGGGTCACAGGAACACAGAAGCAACACGAAGCTCTTAGAGGCATAAAAAGCAAAGGCACCAGCCAGAGTTTACTAAGCAACTGGCATTCACCAGGCCCTGTCCCAGACAAATTAGATAAATGCCTTCATTTCCTCCTCACAGCAAAGCTGAGAGCTGGTGTTTACATCTAACAGATACAAACAAAATAAGATTCAGAGAGACTGAGTGATTTCCTAGAGTTACGGAACAGCTAAGGTGTAGAAGCGGGGTCTGAACACAGCTGCCAGACAGGAAGTCTATTGTTCCGCACCTTATTTTTGTTGAAGGGATCTAAGCATCCACAATAACAAATCCAGAGAACAGTCCGGCTAGTTCTGTTTAGTTTCCTAAAAGAATCTTGATAAATGCATCCAGGAGCTATAGAGTGAAAACGATGATATTGTGTGTCCACAGGAAATGACCTGGATTTTTGTATTAACTTCTCCTAACTTCTCTATGGGGCTGTCCTAGAGCATTCACAGACTTCACATATATAACTAATTAAGCATATTTTCCCAAAGCTAAGGCTCATGCCACTCTCCCGCAGACTTCCACAAGACACTTGGCTCAAGAGAATGCCTTAAGAAGCTTCCTGCCGCACAAGACTGTCCATTCAGGGCAGTAGCATAGCATCCTCGATACACAGGTTGAATCCCTAAAATCCTACACCTACTTCTCTCTTCTTTGCCAAGTACACTTCTCTGTAGCTATAGCCCAGCAACAACTGATACATTTTAAAATGTAATAGAGAAATAAAAAGGAATGGGAAGAACTGAGCTCTCTTATGCTAAGGCATGTGCCTGGGCAGGATGTGGGGGTATGATACATTTTTTTTTTCCTTTAAGTTAGAGAAAGTCAGGAAAATGACAAAATATCAACTGAATTGACTGCTTTCATGAACAGCTTTATTCCTATTCTCTCTTACATTCTAAGTTTAGCCTTTTAGTTCTGTTTAAATACACAAACTGGTTTTTATTGGATGTTCATTTCATTTACCTATTATCTTTAATCAGAAGTTTCAGTGTATTGTCTTCTGGGATGTGAGCCAATTCGACAGGTACTTAGGGATATAGATAGATAGTGTCTATTGCTGGGTACACAGGTTGTAAATGATGTAATATTTACAGAGCTGATAATGATGTAATTCCTCTTGACAAAAAGAGGAGGCAGATCCCTTCAATTAAATACCACGTACACGTCCTCTCTGAGATCATCGTGTCACACATTCCTCTCCAGGTTCCCTCAAGTTCTCTGATGGAATGGAAATGGTGTTCTCCCTCTACAGGTAGATAGATGGGGTAATGAAAAATATAGAATGCATTCAACGAACAGCGACTGAATACTTCCCTGGTGTAGACCTTCGCTGTCCAACAGAACTGCTAATCAGATGTGTCTATTGCATACTTGAAATGTGGCTTAGCTGAACTGGACTGGATTGTGAAGAGTAGGACTGACATATATACACTGCTGCTGCTAAGTCGCTTCAGTCGTGTCCAACTCTGTGCGATCCCACAGACGGCAGCCCACCAGGCTTCCCCGTCCCTGGGATTCTCCAGGAAAGAACACTGGAGTGGGTTGCCATTTCCTTCTCCAATGCATGAAAATGAAAAGTCAAAGTGAAGTCGCTCAGTCGTGTCCGACTCTATCGACCCCATGGACTGCAGCCTACCAGGCTCCTCCGTCCATGGGATTCTCCAGGCAAGAGTACTGGAGTGGGGTGCCATTGCCTTCTCCATGTGTCAAATAGATGGCTAGTAGGAAGCTGCTGTATAACATAGGGAACTCAGCTCAGCACTCAGTGATGACCTAGAGGGGTGAGAGGGGTGGGTGGGAGGGAGACTCAAGGGGATATATGTGAACACAGAGCTGATTCACACTGCTGTACAGCAGAAACCAACACAATATTGTAAAGCAATTATCCTCCAATTAAAAGTAAATTTAAAAGAAAGAATATGGTAGAAGTGTCACTAATAACTTATGCTAATTATATACTGAAATGATAAATTGATACATTACATTTTGAAATGTGCTACCAGAAAATTAATTTTGTATATTTAAACAAAATACAAAAAATTATATAAATTTTAAAACTGTATAAGTAAAATTATTTATAATATTTATAAATTACACATACTATTGAATTATTCTTCTATTGCTCAGTGGCTACTCTTTCTATTCTTTTATAAGTTTTTTATTTTGATGTGGGCCATTTTAAAAGTCTTTATTGAACTTGTTAAAATATTGCTTCTGTTTTATGTTTTGGTTTTTTGGCCACAAGGCATGTGGGATCTTAGCTGCCCAACCAGGGATTGAACCCACAGCCCTTGCACTGAAAGGTAAAATCTTAACTGCCAGAACATGAGGGAAATCCCTGCTCCCAATATTCTTGCCTCTAAGATTTAAGACAAGTTGGGTAGAGTGGAGTATAGTGGTAATAGACTGCTGCTGCTGCTAAGTCACTTCAGTCGTGTCCAACTCTATGTGACCCCATAGAGGGCAGCCCACCAGGCTCCCCCGTCCCTGGGATTCTCCAGGCAAGAACACTGGAGAGGGTTGCCATTTCCTTCTCCAATGCATGAAAGTGAAAAGTGAAAATGAAGTCGCTCAGTCATATCTGACTCTAGCGACCCCATGGACTGCAGCCTACCAGGCTCCTCCATCCATGGGATTTTCCAGGCAAGAGTACTGGAGTGGGGTGCCATTGCCTTCTCTGGGTAATAGACTAACTAGGGATATAAAAACCACTTGAAGAAAAGAAAAAAAAAAAAGCAAATTAGGAAAGTGAAGAAGTTGTGGCACTGTGAACCATATTTGGTTGGCTCTTATCTTTGAGTCATAAGATCTGGCAAGAAGGTGACCATGTGACAGAAGGTTAACACATGGGTATGTGTGTCTTACACTAAAAATTGCCTCTATATCTCATTTCACCTCCTCTCAGGGACTCCCTTGCAAAACCTGCCAAAAAAAAAAAAACCCATGGATGTCAATTGGCCAGTGTAAGACTCATAATTTTCTAACTGTGAGTTCCCAACATTTTTTTTTTTTTCCCACAAGAAAACATCTTGGCATTTGACAAATCTGGCAACTCCCAATCTCTTTCAACATCTAAATTTTCCTTAACCTGCAGCCAATATTCTCCCAAACCTAGATTTCTCTCTCTTTTTTTTTTTTTTTCCTCCATTTCTCCCTGGTAGAAATAACATGGTTTGGCTGGTTCTCATCAGGGAACTGAACAATCAAAATTCATGCTTATTCTCCATACCTCATTTTAGCCAATAGTTTCCATCACAGCAGTTAATGCAGAACAAAGTATGCTGGTTTGAATGTCAGTTTATTTTACATCTTTCATCCTCCTAATAATTGAACAGTCATGAGCCAGAAGGCGCACAGCATAGGTAATAGAAAAAGAAAGGGAATTGAAGCCATACAGGTGTGGGTTCAAATCCCAGCTCTCTCGCTTAAAAGAATCACCATCATCACTATGTTACTTTGAAGGGCTGTTGTGAGGATTAAATTAAATAATACCCATAGAGCACAGTGCCTGCCATACAGAAGATTCTCATGGAAAGTCAGCTTCTTCTTCCCTTTCTTCTGTTATTAAACAATTCAGTTATTAAGTAATCTGGTGTCTCCATAGTCACTTTGCATTCCATTGACAGCATTGATTCTCTCTTAAAATGCTACATTGGGCAAACCACAAGTACAGTCCATTTTATCAGCTCATTCAGTTAGTAAGGAATTTGATTTTCATAATTAGGCTTCCCAGGTAGCTTAGTGGTAAAGAATCTGCCAGCTAATGTGGGAGACACAGGAGACCTGGTTCGATCCCTGGATCAGGAAGATTCCCTGGAGGAGGAAATGGCAACCCACTCCAGCCTTCTTACCTGGAGAATCCCATGGACAGGGGAGCCTGGCGGGCATGAGGTTGCAAAGAGTTGGACACGACTGAGCACACATGTACACATTTTCAAAATTACAGCAATGACGGGTATGGTACAGGAGGCAGCTACAGATGTGTCAGGGGTTGAGAATTTAAAGACATTCTTTAAGTAGCTTCCTGCTTCTTGACTAGTTGAGGCTGAGAAAAAACAGCAACAACAGGAGTGTCATTTACTTCCCAGACTTGCAAGGGCTCCCTGACTTCCTTGTGAGATCCCATTCCCTCCAAAGCTCAGACAGCCTAGATGACTCCATAGGCTGTGCTTCTACCCCCAACTCTCACAAGACCTCACTTGCTCACCAATAGTTCTTTTTAATCTGCTCAACAGAGCAAACACCAATAAGTTCCCAAGTAGAGCATGGCTCTGACTTTTCCTTTTCTTCTCTCTTAGAAAACAGACCCCAGCAAGCTTTCTAGACCTGTGTATAAACTCTTCTATTTATACCAGTTTCTCAAATAAAGTACAGAAGGATCTGAATTGCATACCATAAATAACTGTATGTGTTTCTCTGCACTGTTGCTTGAGAGAAACCCTCTTTCTTTTGCTGAGCTTTGCCTAGTTAATTTTACGTTAATTTGGCTCAACCCTTTATATAGTGACATTTATTTTTATAAAATTTAATAGTGTCAAGGGCCCAATAAGTCAAATTTTTCTGCTAAAAAATCCCATCAGCAGTTTTTATTCATCTTTTTCTTCGATCCTTTCCATTCATTTTCTGTCTCCTCCTTTCCTTTTCTCTCTCCTCTTACTCACTCTCTGTGTCTCATATTCCCTTTTCCCCTCTCCTCAGTGATAAGAATTCCACTAACAGAAGAACCTCCATCTTATCTCTGAGTTGAGCTGTCCCATCAAAGTTCTTGAGCCCGAAATACGGGCCACTGACTCCAATATACAGAACTCGCAGAGTGTTTGAACCTTAGTTCCAAGCTGTGAATCTTCACATCCCTAGAGGCCACCTCTGTCTTGTCAGGGAAAATGTGCTATGCCACACAGATCCAACAAGATACACAGAGAAAGAAATTTCTAGAATACTCGTGCTATTTGCAAAAAGAGGGAAGCCATCTTTGCTGTTTCTAATTCCATATAAACCTAGGTGGGGCTAAAAGATACAGCCTGTATAGATTGTAGATATCGATCTATAGTTGAAGCCAATTGTGGCTCAGTGGTAAATTATCCACCTGCAATGCAAGAGATGAAGGTTTAATCTTTGCGTCGGGAAGATCCCCTGGAGAAGGAAATGGCAACCCACTCCAGTATTCTTGCCTGGGAAATCCCATAGACAGAGGAGCCTGGTGGGTCACAGTCCATGAGGTCACAAAGAGCTGGACATGACTTAGCAACTAAACAACAAAAAAAGAGAAGTCATTAGAATAATTTAATTAATGGGGCAGTCACCCACATGGCAAGATTCCACCAAGCCATTCAGACAGTGTAACTCGGGAGTGGTGTGATGCAGCCTTCTGCATCACGTCCTTCTTGGGAATCTTCTCGTGCATTACCTTTGTTGTTGCTGTTCAGCCGGCCAGTCACGTGCAACTCTTTGCGACCCCATGGACTGCAGCACTTAGGTACCCCTAACACATTCTCTTCTAACCACATGAGCATATACCTAAGTATTTTCTCCCTTACTTCCTGAGAAATGCTAACATATTTCCCAGGGAATGTCTTTCCTTCTACCTCTCTCTGCAGTCGAAGCTTTATTACCCTACGTGTTCCTCACTTGCCATGGACTAGCTATGTCACTGCTTTCAATCCATCTTAGTCTCCTCTTCTCTAAATGTGAGAAGGAGAAGCTGTCCCAAATTTGTGGCAAGCTCTGTTTCAGCTCCAAGACAGTGATGCTAGAACTGTACTAGGACCACAGTAGGGGCAGAGGGCAGGAAGAGAGAAAGGCAGCTGTCAAGCAAATCTTATGACTGTAGAAAAAGTGAAAGTGTCAGTTTCTCAGTCGTGTCTGACTCTTTGGGACCCCATGGGCTGTAGCCCACCAGGCTCCTCTGTCCATGGAATTCTTCAGGCAAGAACACTGAAGTGGAATAGTCATTCCCTTTTCAAGGGGATCCTCCTGACCCAGGGATCTAACCCAGGTCTACCTGCATTGCAGGCGGATTCTTTAACTGAATCACCAAGGGTCTCTGTCAAGCAAATCTTATGGCTATTGATGGGTTAATTTATTTTTTGATTTGCCACTTTTTCTTCCTCTCTAGGTGAAAGATATTAGTGACCTTTCATTAAGTCTTGCTATTTAACAGACAATGGGTTATCAGTTTTTATTTGCCAAATTTTACAGATGAAAACACCAAGGCACAAAGAAGTTAGGTAACCTGCCCAAGACCCCAAGATCACAGAGTTCCTAAGTCCAGCAACTCAAAGCACTTTAAGACCTCCATTCACTTTATCGCATTACTTATTATCTTTATCTATTTCTTGATACTAACCTTTCTGAAGCACTTCCTCTCAGAAGCCCCAATGCCAAGCACCATGGTTGGAGTATATGAAATATTCAGTATATGTGGAAATGACTGAGAAGGCATAAACTGCCTTACCTGTGAAGACTTCAGGCATTTTACAATGCAAAATAACTCCAAAATATCCACTTATATATTGCTGAGTGGACAAAAGATTGAGCACTTACTGAGCTAGACTTTCCCCAAAATGCCCTTTTTTTCTTATCTGACAGATTCATATACTAATGGTGAAGAAAGATTATATCGGCTCAGAGATGCAGCTATTTACTTATGTCTGTGTTTTAGTAAGTCAGAAAAATTTATCTTCATTTTCAGTCACCTAATGTTTATCCAAATACCTCTACCAATTTTGGTCTCTGCTATTTTATCCGCCCCCCAATATTATAAAAATGTCAAACATTCCATGAAGTTAAAATAATTGTATAATCCATACCCATGTTCCCACATCTCAATTCTACTGTGAACATTGTACTATACTTGCTTTATAATATAATCACCCTATCCATCCATTAATCCACTTGGTGATACATTCAAAATAAAAGGCATACATCTCCCCTCTTCCTTTACATACTTCCACATGCATGTCTATGCTACATTATTTTTTACCAACAACATGAAATCTTTGTATACTTCATATCCTATAGAATTGTAAGATACAAACTCTTTGTTTTCTGTGGATTTGAGGGGCTAATTGCTTGCTACTGAAATTGAAGACCAAAACCTGCAAATTATTGCCTGATCTAGATGAAAGTGAGTTTAGGTAAGACCAGGAGAAGGAAAGACCTCAATATTGTCAAATGTATAGAGTTGTCTTGAGTAAATGTTGCATAAAATTAAAATTCCAGTCTTTAGTCTTCATTCAAGGAGATAGTGACAATCCTATTTGCATTTGCTTCATGATTTCATAAATCGACAGATGACAACATGGCATATTAGATCATTAGAACATCATTACTGAGGCTTACGTCTATGAGGCTTCTCTTATGAAGGCAACTATGACATTTTTTTGGTCTGGGTCAAGTGTTTGACAAGGGCAAACCTCCAGGCCAGTACCATCCACCTGTTTATCAGATGCCAGCTCACAATGGGCACAAGGCCGAGGTAGGAAATAATACAAACAGTAATTTTCAGAGTTAATGATCTAAAATAATTATAGCAAATGTAGCAGTTGTTTGCAAGTTGTTTGGCAAAGCTAAAAAACCAAGCAAGGAAAAAAATTTATTTAAACCCTTGAAATAATCTTGTTAAGTCCCCAGTGCAGGCAGTAGTTTTCCTACCTCAGGGTCAGGGGAAGCTTCTCTGGTGGCTCAGATGGTAAAGAATCTGCCTGTAATGTGGGAGACCAGATTTGATCTCTGGGTTGGGAAGATCCCCTGGAGAAGGAAATTGCAACCCACTCCAGTATTCTTGCCTGGAGAATCCCATGGACAGAGGAGCCTGGCGGGCCACAGTCCATGGGGTCACAAAGAGTTGAACACGACTGAGTGACTAATACCTTCATTTTCACCTCGGTGCCATGCTGATAGAGAAAACCCTCTCAGTCTGATAAAAACACTCCTCTCTTATTACACAGTGACTGTTCATTGTATCATCTCAGGCACAGATTCTGCTGCTTGCATTGCAAAGACTTCCTGGTCTTTTCTCAGCAGAAGTCTATCTTCTGTTTATTTCTCATTGTAACTGCTCATGTGTCAATGATTATGTTTATGATTTGATTTATAATGAGTTCATTACATGTACATCTGCCCCATTATTAGTACACGGCACCTCCCTCATATTTGAAAATGCCAGTCATGAGACTCGACTTCTGCTAAATGCCCAAGGGATGTTGAGCAAATTAAAGTTGAAGCTCATGCCACATCATTTCATCCCAGGTGGTGGGGAGGGGACATCCTGCAGTACTCCTTCTGAGAATCCACTGACCAACTTAAAAGGGACAGCAATAAAAGCTTTGACTCTGAAGCCCCAGAGAAAATGCATCAACAGTCTGTTTTTCATTGAACCCCCCCAATTAATAGATCCTGCTTGAACCCCAGTTCGCCCCTGAAATGCATGGCTATTCAAGTGAATTTTTATCTTGGCCAAAGATTATTTTTAAAGAGTTCCTTTCTTAACAGAAAGAGCAAAAATATTTTACAGGAGATAAGATTTGGTTTTATGTCCTGTCATTGTTTTGATCAAAAAGATGCTCTCTGTTTTCTATATTTCTTTTTCCTCTCCTGCCTTCCACTTCCTACTGTGTTTGAAAAGGGGCACTTGGATGCCAAGGAAAACATGCTCATTTCGTTCAGCATCCCAGGGGAACAGGCACCACGGGTCTACGCCATGTTTGGCAATTTCTTTCCCCTCATCAATTTATCAGAACAGGTCTCCAGCACGACAATGACACCGCTTGCATTTCCCCAGCAAATTTATCAGCTCCTGTCATTATAAATCTGCATTTGGATATTTTTAGCGCGCCTAGCAAGAGAACAGTTCTCCTGAGACTCAATGTCAATGCTGCCGTATGAATCAGTCCCGCAAAGGGAGGGGAGCTGCAATCTCAGAGTCACTGTGTTTTGTGTGTGTTTTGTTTTGTTTTTGCCCGCCTGGAGCTGGAATCACCTCTTTGGCTCCCTGCCCAAAATGCTCTGTAGGCTGCTCCAGCTCATGGGGCCCCAAGTGGTGCTCTGTCTCTATCTGGCCCTGCGACACACCATACAGCTGAACCACCCCTGACTTCTGCCTGACGGACGATCGTTCAGGTGCAAAGCAAACCCTTAGAAGGCAAGATGACGAGGCTTCAAAGAACAGATACCCAAACTCAGAGCACGGATGAAGTACAGGAGGCAAACACACCATCTCAAGGGAAAAGTCAGCCTCCAATGCATTTCAGTCTGGACCTCTTTGTGTTTTGACAGTTATTTTCCCCAACTATCATGAGGAACGGAGGAAGACGGGAACTGCGACATCCTCAAACAATCCCTTCGACCTGACAAATGAGCAAAATATTACCGTGACGTTAATAAGAGGATGAACTGTCAGTGAATCCATGGTACCGCATTACCCTAATCACTGTTATTTTCCATGACTCAGATTCGAAGTACTTTCAATTTAAGTCCCTTTGGAAAGTGATTTGCACAGTGTCCTTTCCTGATAGTTCTGTTCCTTTTTTGGTCAGTTATTTAAAACGCCATACTCACCTTGGGAAGACCAACATGTCCAGGGCTTAGAGAACGCAAGGTTCTGGGAGCCGCGAAAACACAGCCTGCCTTTGCTTCCTCTGGAGCCACCGCGATGTGGAAGGCAAATACCACAAGGAGAGAAAACATTATGTGATTTAGGGTTTGGCTTACACAGGATGATACGGATTATTCCCATTTAAATGGGGTGTGGAGGCAGACAAAACAAAAGGAAAAAAAAAAAAACCTAAAAACTCAGAATGATATAGAATACTAAGAAGTTAGCTGGTTGACTCTAGCCTCAGTTCAAAAATGAAGGAGCTGCTGGAGGGGACCCTGACTGAGCTGTTCTAGTTGCCACATGATCAAACTGTTTGATTCTTACCAACCTGTTTTGTTTTCCCAGTCTCTGGGAGAGAAATGGCTATATAAAGCTGTTTTGTGGTCAACTGAATCTACGAAAAAGTCCTCCTACCAGTTTTGTTCCCACTTCTCACCCCTAAGTTCGCCCCCAAATAATAAGATTCAGTGTCTCCAAAGGATGCCATGGAACACAAACCCAAAGGCTATATAAAAAGACACAGAAACCTTTTGGAGATAACTTAAGGAACCTCGGTCACACTAATAGCATTCATTGGTAACTTTCAACGCCTCATCCGTATTTTCCACTGTGGGCAATTATCTTTCATATTCATCCTCTTCCTTCCCAATTTAGACTGTCTTTACCCGAGCTCCAGTCTTTCCCAAAGTCTAAGAAGAGCACCCTCAAGATCCATACTGTTTATCTCCCCACTCCAAACCTTCATCTAGTCACTGAACATCCATTATGTACCTCCTGGAGGATGGTGGGAGGGTGACAAATGGAGAGAAGACAAAGTGAAAAGTTTGAAATAGTGAAGTCAGAATAGCCAAGACATGCTAATGGACAGGGTAAGATGTGTATGTGAGAATAAAGGAGGAATCACAGATGATTTCTGGTTTTCCTAAGCAATGGGACTGACAATGGAAAAGACTAAAGGAAAAACTAAACTGAGACTGGAAAACAATGTCATGTTTGTATAAACTAAGTTGGGATAAATCAAAATATCCAAGGTGTTTTATACATGTGAAAACACAAATCCACTGCTGGCCACAGAAGTACATGGTACCAATAAGGTTTAGAACCCCTGACAGAAGATGTCCCAGGGCAGAAGACTAAAGGCAAGAACGGACGCATCAGAACTCAAAGTAAAATGCTCCAATAGCAGAAGTTAGGCATAAGAAGCGTTATTATCAAGTGGAAAGGAACCACTAATGATTTCAGAGGCAACTCAGGTGACTATGACGTAAGAAATAGCATGGTCTGAATGTTTGTATCCCTCCAAAATATCTAGGTTAAAATTCTAATGCCCAGTGCAAGGGTATCAGGAGAGGGGCCATTGAGAGGGACTTTAGTCATGAGGGTGGAACCATCATGAATGGGACTAATGTTATTTTATAACAGAGACCTCACAGAGCTCCCTCACTCTTTTCATCATGTGAGGACATACGAGATGTCTATGACCAGTATGAGGGCCCTCAACCAGCCATGCTGGCACCTTGATCTTGAACTTGCAGCCTGGAGAACTGTGAGAAATAAATTTCTATTTTTTTTGTAAATGACCTGGTCTGTGGTATTCTGTTATAACAGCCCTGATGGACAAGATGGGAAGTAAGGGAGGGTATTATTTTAAGGAGGGAGTGGTTAATCATGGCAATGGCTGCTAAGAAATCCAGTGACATAAAGACAGTACACAGGAAATTGATGACCTTGTTAATGATTTCATTTCCATGGTAGTGGCAGATACCTGTATGAATGGGTTGAAGACCAAAGAGAAGGTAAAGAATAAGAGACGATATATATGTGGAAATCTAGAAAAATATTATAGATGAACTTATCTGCAAAGCAGAAATAGAGAAACAGAGAACAAATGGATGGAAACCAAGTAAGGAAGGAGCGGTAAAATGGATTGGGAAGTTGGGACTGACAGATACACACTGCTGCTGCTGCTTCTAAGTCGCTTCAGTCGTGTCCGACTCTGTGCGACCCCATAGACGGCAGCCCACCAGGCTGCCCCGGCCCTGGGATTCTCCAGGCAAGAACACTGGAGTGGGTTGCCATTTCCTTCTCCAATGCATGAAAGTGAAAAGTGAAAGTGAAGTCACTCAGACTGCAGCCTACCAGGCTCCTCCATCCATGGGGTTTTCCAGGCAAGAGTACTGGAGTGGGGTGCCAATGCCTTCTCCATATACACACTACTATGCAGAAAATAGATAACTAATGAGAAGCTACTGTATAGCACAGGGAACTCTACTCAGTGCTCTGTGGTGACCTAAATGGGAAGGAAATCCAAAAAAGAGGGCATATATGTGTATGTATGGCTGATTCGCCTTGCTGTACAGTAGAAACTAATACAACATTGTAAAGCAACTATACTCCAAAAAATTAAAAAAGAATAGAGATGATTAATGTAGATATTTTTCAAGAAATTAACTAGGAGGGGAAAAAAAATGAGGTGACAGCTAGAGGGGGATATGGGGTTAAGTAAGAATTCCGTTAACATGTGAAATTTCTGAATTTATCTAGCTCTCAGTTTCCTCATCTATAAAATAACAATAGGATCTAACTCATAAATTTGTTAGGATTAAAGAAAATAATGTGTGTGAAAGGCTTGGCACAGTGCCTGACAAATTGTAATTACTCAATAAATATTAGATCTTATCATAACCTTTTATTGTTCAGATCTATAATATGATCCTCACCACATATTACAGTAATTTTTTAATGTTTCTTTTTTCTGAATTGGAAAATATAAAAATCACTTAATAATTTTTGTTTGCACTGAACTGCAATTAAATTGAATCAAAACTCAATTCAACTGACCAAAAAAATGGTGAAGAAGCAATCAAGTCCTTTCAAGACTTTTGGTTCCAATCTGACCTTGTCTCCAGTTGGCCATCCACAGCACACACGGCCAGGGGCAGGGGAAAGGATGATAGCATGAATCACCATGTAGGCAGCCAAGTCACCTCTCATTTAGATTTATGAATGTCATATTCTTTATTGACTTTCAATAGAGTTTCTAATCAGAAAGATTCCAAACAGGTTTCAGCCATCTCATTAGGCCACAGGAAATTGGATAAAGAGGATAACCTCTGAAATCCTCCCTTAGTCATTGATCTTTGGGAAATTAGCCCTCGATCGCTCTGCAGATTATAAACATGTCCAGTAAACATGACCTCCATCTCGATTTGCCCAGCAATTGCAACTGCACTTGGCAGCAGAGAAAACGCCTGCCAAGGTCCAAGCAGCTGTAGCAGGTGCTGTATAAATCACCACAGGAAGCTTACATGTATTCCACCGGGGCTCCAAGCCTTCCAAGTAGATTATCTGCATAGATCTCGGGGTGGCAAAGTGGCATTATGAACACGCAACTCCCATATCCATTTTCTTTCCATTTACCTGAATGTCAGAGTTGTTGAGCAAGAAAACTACATGCTTCAACAGGAAAAGCTCTACGGCTAAAGTGGAAGATACATTTCAATAAGAGCAGTGCTCAAGGAAAGTGAAAATGGTAAGAAGGGGAAAGAAGGTTTAAAGACGGGATGCTCTGGTAAAGACTCTTGTTTACACTATATCTGCTTTATAGAAATATATATTATACAAACACATACATATGGACATGTATATGTTTATATGTATGAGTGCACATAAACATTCCAATTCTCAAAACCCCTGCCCCTTTATATGTGGATCTACTCATTGAGGTTAAGGAGCCAAAGGATTCAAAACATTACTTCTTAAGGCGAATTTCTACGCTCGAGTGGCATGTGATTGAAATGATCAGTGTTTAATATCATGAATGCGTGTGCATGTCGAGTGTTGAATGAACAAATAAGCAAACAGCTAGGCTGTTAAGATACAGAGCCAGAGGAATATAGTTTCTTCTCCATGACCCATCTTAGACTTGTTAACAGGGAATAATAACGAAAACAACATACCTGAAGACAGGAAGAAAAAAACTGCATTTCAGCTTAAGACTGGAAGAAAAGGTTATATGCTAAATTACAACCATTCTTTTATAAACAAGTGCACAAAATATTGTTTGGATTTAGCATATGATTAGAGAAACAGAAGTTAGATCTATATTTATTCTATCTGCTGAGAAGTAACATGGCATGCATGAAACTTTACTGGTTTCCAAATCTAAATCTTCTTATAGGTCTCTTATTCCTCTTAATTTAAATGCAGGCAGAAAAAGTCAGAGCTTCCATGTACACTTGGGCAGGCTGTGCTCTAGACAAAGGTATCTGAACTAAGAAGAGATCAGTGGGTCCTTAAAACCTGGCTGTGCTCTGCTCTCCCAGCCATGTGTCCAGGCATGGGTTGCCTCTTTCTGCAGACGATGCCTTTTTCCAAATTTCAGAGAGGCACCCTCCAGGCTCCTCTGTTCATGGGATACTCCAGGCAAGAATACTGAAGTAGGTTACAATTTTCTTCTCCAGGGGATCTTCCCAACCCAGGGACTGAAACTTCATCTCCTGTGTCTCCTGTATTGGCAGGCAGATTCTTTACCACTGTGTAATCTTGGCAGCCCCTGAAAACGTTTTCTTTTCTGAGTTGCGGTAATCACAAAGAGTGATACATATCAGGTCATATCATAGTGCCAGGCACATCATAGATATTCCCTAAATACACCTATGGTTCTTATTTGGTTTTAAAAATCTGTTCATTTTATAAGTTGGATATAAATCATCATCACTCAAAACCAGAGACAATTACTGAACATTCGGATAGAAAGACAGTTGCTAACTCCTTGCAAGCACATGCCTATGTGATCTTTTTGGCCCTCCATATGCATTCAGGATTTTAAAACAATAAAAAACTGAAGAGAAAGCAGGGTGGGCACCAGCACTGTTACAGAAAGCTTCCCTAGTCCAGAGGATAATGGAAACTGTCAATAAAAGTTGGACATCCTAAAGGATAAATGCCTGATGTCAGACAAACTTGATGAATTGTTTAGACGATTTTCAAGTGGTGCAGGAAAAGCACACATTATAGTCACTTGGATACAAGAACAGGGTGCTCACAGAGGAAACCAGATGAAACACTGGCCAAGAAAAGGAATAAGGTAAAATAAAGTAATGACCATCAAGTTGTGGGGGCAGTCTAGAGAAATTCCACAGATGTCTGTGTTAAGTCCTCTCTTCTGTTTATTCATCTTTATTAATGATCTTCAGAAGGCAGTAAACAGCATGCTAATGAAATCTGCAGATGATAGTAAGCTGTGGAATGTTGCAAAACATCAGCAAGGACAGAGAAATAATACAGATGGTCTAAGAGGAGTTACAGATCCCGGGATCAAGTAACAAAATGAGAGTCAGGTTGGGAAAAGGCCAGCTTATACACTAGGGGAAAATGAATGAAAACACAGATATTCACAGGGAAGAAAAAAATGTAGAAAGGAGGTCTTCTGAGAAGGATCTGTTGGAAAGCTGAGGCTGGACCACAGCTACCATCCAGATGAGTTTGGGCAGCAAAATGGCAACCCAAATGGAAGTATATCACAGCAAAAGAGGTGCAAATTATTTCTCTCCATTCAATTCTCAAGTGGTTGCACCTGGAATACTGCTTGCTTTTGGTGTACCAGAGACTCTGGTACAGATTGAGAGCATACGAGCAGAGATGCAAGTAACAGGAAGCCTGTTAAAACAGAAGATTAGAAGAGCAAAGTATGGAGGACTTGGCTAAAGCACACAGAATAAAGTCTGGTGACAGTCTATAAACTCTGGAAATAAAAAAGGAAACTGGGATGGTAAAAGTCAAAGTAGCAGAGTGAAAAAAGAACATACTAAGTTAAAGAGAGAATGCAGCTTGAATCATGGGGCAAAATTCCAAGTACATCAACTATGGAAACGGTGTCATGAATTGTTCTGGAGAACACACAAGATCAAGGTCAAAGATTACTCAGAGTAGGAAGCTTAGAATGATACAAAGCATTTACGCTAAGGTAAGAAAGACCTCAGGAAATGTTAATCTACATCTATGTCTCTGGACAGGAGTACGTCTAAATCATTCCTAATAAATTATAATTCATACTATTTCCAAAGAATTCAAGATAAGGAGTATGTTGGAAGAAAACTGGTCAACAGAGAGAGTTTTGACAAGTTAATTTTCTACTTGACATATTGGGAAACCTAGTTGCTTTTGACACCGAATCATTCTGTGACCCCAAAACATTCATTTGAATACTGCATACATGTGGTTTTTCAGACTCAAAGTCAAAATACAGAACTACTCACCACTGAACAAAAATTTGAAATGAATTAAATACTTAAACATAAGACCTGAAACTATAAAATCCTCAGAGTAAAACATAAAAGTTCCTTGACATCGCGCTTGGCACTAACTTTTGGATGTAACACCAAAAACACAGTAAAAGCAAAAATTAATAGTAGAACTATATCAAAATGTAAAGCTTCTACACAAGTAAAAGAAAGAGTCAACAAAATTAAAAAGAACCTACATCCAGTAGTCATGTATGGATGTGAGAGTTGGACTATAAAGAAAGCTGAGCACCGAAGAATTATGCTTTTGAACTGTGGTGTTGGAGAAGACCCTTGAGAGTCCCTTGGGCAGCAAGGAGATCCAACCAGTCCATCCTAAAGGAAATCAGTCCTGAATATTCACTGGAAAGACTGATGCTGAAGCTGAAACTGCAAAACTTTGGCCATCTGATGCGAAGAATTGACTCATTTGAAAAGACCCTAATGCTGGGAAAGATTGAAGGCAGGAGGGGAAGGGACGACAGAGGATGAGATGGTTGGATGGCATCACCAACCTGACAGACAAGAGTTTGAGAAAGCTCTGGGAGTTGGTGATGGGCAGGGAAGCCTGGTGTGCTGTGGTCCATGGGGTCACAAAGAGTCAGACATGATTGAGCGACTGAACTGACGGACTGACATACTGGGAGAATATGTTTGCAAATCATCCACTCATAAAGGGTAAATATCAAAAATATGTAACGAGCTCATGCAACTCAACAGTATCAAACAAAAACCACTAATTCAATTTAAAAATGGACAAAGAAACTAAACAGACATTTCTCCAAAGAATACATACAACAGGTAATGAAAAAGATGACTGACATCTTAGCCATCAGGAAAATGCAAATCAAAACACCTGTGAGATATTACCTCACATATGTTGGAATGGTTACCATTAAAAAAACACAAGAAATAAGTGTTGGCAAGGATATGGAGAAAAGGGAACCTTTGGACCTTTGAACCCCATTGGTGGGAACGTAAATTGGTACAGCCCCTAAGGGAAACAGTATGGAAGTTCTTCAAAAACTTAAAATAGAATTACAACATGTCAGGCTTTCCTTATGATTTAGTGGTACAGAATCTGCTTGCCAATGCAAAAGACAAGGGATCAAACCCTGGGTTGGGAAGATCCCCTGGAGAAGGAAGTGGCAACCCACTCCAATATTCTTGTCTGGAAAATCCCATAGACAGAGGAGCCTAGCAGGCTACAGAGGTTGGGGTCACAAAGAGTTAGACATGACTTAACAACTAAACAACAACAGCAACAACCATATGATCCAACAATTCCACCTCTGGGATAGCCAGATGAAGTGAAAACAGGATTCTGAAGCATTATCTGCACTCCCATGATCATTGTAGCATTATTTCCAATACCCAACATATGGAAACACCCTAACTGTCTGTCAACAGATTAAAAGATAAAGAAGACGTGTATACATATGTGTATGTGTTTGTGAATGAACGTTATTCAGCCAGGAGAAAGAAGGAAATTCTGCCATTTGCAATAACATGGATGGAACTTGACACTTTTTTATAGTAAATGGAAATAAGCAAGTCAGGGAAAAACAAATACTACATGATATCACTTATATGAGGAATGTGAAACAAAACACAGAAACTGAGGGAAGAATGGTTGTTGCAAGGGGTTGAAGGGTGGGAGAAATAGGGAGATGGTGATCAAAGGGTATAAAATTCCAGTTTTAAGATAAATAAGTTCTGGAGATCTAATATATAACATGATGATGACAGTAATACTGTATTAAATATTTTAAAGCTGCTAAGAGAGTAAATCCTAAATGTTCTCACCACAAAAAAAGAAATAGTAATTATGGTGACATGGTGGCATGATGGTGGTGTTAGCTAACACTACAAAATAATTTTGAGTATGTAAGTGAATGAAATAAACACATTCTATACCTTAAACTCACACAATGTTATATGTCAGCTGTATCTCAATAAAGCTAGAAAAAATAATGACAATAATACATACATAAAGAAGACCCCAGAGAGCTCTCTTACCCTTCTTGCTATCTGAGAACATAGCAAAAAGACAGCTGCGAGCTCATGACCTCATTTAAACCTAATTATTTCCCCTAAGCTCAGCTTCCTAAAACCATTAGTTTGGAGGGATAGAGTTTCAACATATGAATTGCGTGGGGAAGGATACAAACATTTGGTCGATAGCATTGGTGTAGGAAATATGGTGACAGAAAGTACTTACAACAACCCAGTACCCTGAAAGGGACACAGGAGGTGTGGGTTCTTATTTTACCCCGTTCACTAACTTGGGAAATAAAGAGCTGGAGCCAGAAGGTCTAGAATTAAATCCCAGCACTATTTCTTACTAGCTAGGAATTCTTAGTAAAGTCTTCTCATTTGTAAGGTAGTTTCAATAATCGTACGTGCTATATGCGATCTCTGTGATGATTAAATGAGTGATACATATTAAAATGTTACAGCTGTCTGACAAATAGTAGGCATTCATTATCACTACATGCAATCTCCATTTTTCAAAGCTTCCTTCTTTGTAAAATTAAAGGCCTGGATGAGCTCAAGCTAGCCTCTGAGTTCTGTATTAAGAGTTGTTCTTTGAAGTCAGAGCTTCTAATTAAGCTACAGAGACAAAATTAACATTTGTGAAAGAAAAAAGGGCTAAAGAATATGTCACTCTGTGTAGTGCTAGTCACATGTGCCAAATAAAGGAAGAGAAAAATAAATTAATGTTCATTACAATGGCTGGAAAAGGCACGTGGAGTTAGAACTGAAGACTGGCTATCACTTGGGTAAAGAGTCATGAGATTATCTTAGACTGAGGACTAGTTAAAAAAAAACAAAACTGCCACCTTGGAGAATGTGAGGGGATTGAAACCAAATCATGAGAACATTAATGCCAGAACAGCATACAGTCTTGGAGCAGCAGGCAATAGGAAACATTTATGGCTTCCCTATGGATGTCTTCTCATTAAGGTTCTAATCCAATTGCACATTCTTTCATCTCACGTTTAGCTGTAAAAATGATTATGCATTCAGTTACCTCAACAAACTTGGCTCAATTTATCCATATATTTAGAGGCTGAGCAAGTCAGCATGTCTTCATCTCACCACAATCACACTGCCCTTTTCTTCACCAAATCATCTTATTTCTCTTGCTTCCTCACCAGATACTTCTAGCTCATCCCTTCCAATTTAGACAAATCTGTTTGCAGTCCAGTATTTCTTGTGTTTTTTTTTTAATTTTATTTAATTTTTAAACTTTACATAATTGTATTAGTTTTGCCAAATATCAAAATGAATCCATCACAGGTATACATGTGTTCCCCATCCTGAACCCTCCTCCCTCCTCCCTCCCCATACCATCCCTCTGGGTCGTCCCAGTGCACTAGCCCCAAGCATCCAGTATCGTGCATCGAACCTGGACTGGCATCTCGTTTCATACATGATAGTATACATGTTTCAATGCCATTCTCCCAAATCTTCCCACCCTCTCCCTCTACCACAGAGTCCATAAGACTGTTCTATACAATACTGTCTCTTTTGCTGTCTCGTACACAGGGTTATTGTTACCATCTTTCTAAATTCCATATATATGCGTTAGTATACCGTATTGATGTTTTTCCTTCTGGCTTACTTCACTCTGTATAATAGGCTCCAGTTTCATCCACCTCATTAGAACTGATTCAACTGTATTCTTTTTAATGGCTGAGTAATACTCCATTGTGTATATGTACCACAGCTGTCTTATCCATTCATCTGCTGATGGGCATCTAGGTTGCTTCCATGTCCTGGCTATTATAAACAGTGCTGCGATGAACATTGGGGTACATGTGTCTCTTTCCCTTCTGGTTTCCTCAGTGTGTATGCCCAGCAGTGGGATTGCTGGATCATAAGGCAGTTCTGTTTCCAGTTTTTTAAGGAATCTCCACACTGTTCTCCATAGTGGCTGTACTAGTTTGCATTCCCACCAACAGTGTAAGAGGGTTCCCTTTTCTCCACACCCTCTCCAGCATTTATTATTTGTAGACTTTTGGATGGCAGCCATTCTGACTGGCGTGAAATGGTACCTCATAGTGGTTTTGATTTGCATTTCTCTGATAATGAGTGATGTTGAGCATCTTACCATGTGTTTGTTAGCCATCTGTATGTCTTCTTTGGAGAAATGTCTATTTAGTTCTTTGGCCCATTTTTTGATTGGGTTATTTATTTTTCTGGAGTTGAGCTGTAGGAGTTGCTTGTATATTTTTGAGATTAGTTGTTTGTCAGTTGCTTCATTTGCTATTATTTTCTCCCATTCTGAAGGCTGTCTTTTCACCTTGCTAATAGTTTCCTTTGATGTGCAGAAGCTTTTAAGGTTAATTAGGTCCCATTTGTTTATTTTTGCTTTTATTTCCAATATTCTGGGAGGTGGGTCATAGAGGATCCTGCTGTGATGTCTGTCAGAGAGTGTTTTGCCTATGTTCTCCTCTAGGAGTTTTATAGTTTCTGGTCTTACATTTAGATCTTTAATCCATTTTGAGTTTATTTTTGTGTATGGTGTTAGAAAGTGTTCTAGTTTCATTCTTTTACAAGTGGAGAAGAGCTAACACCTATCCTGCTCAAACTCTTCCAGAAAATTGCAGAGGAAGGTAAACTTCCAAACTCATTCTATGAGGCCACCATCACCCTAATACCAAAACCTGACAAAGATCCCACAAAAAAAAGAAAACTACAGGCCAATATCACTGATGAACATAGATGCAAAAATCCTTAACAAAATTCTAGCAATCAGAATCCAACAACACATTAAAAAGATCATACACCATGACCAAGTGGGCTTTATCCCAGGGATGCAAGGATTCTTCAATATCCACAAATCAATCAATGTAATACACCACATTAACAAATTGAAAAATAAAAACCATATGATTATCTCAATAGATGCAGAGAAAGCCTTTGACAAAATTCAACACCCATTTATGATAAAAACTCTCCAGAAAGCAGGAATAGAAGGAACATACCTCAACATAATAAAAGCTATATATGACAAACCCACAGCAAACATTATCCTCAATGGTGAAAAATTGAAAGCATTTCCTCTAAAGTCAGGAACAAGACAAGGGTGCCCACTTTCACCATTACTATTCAACATAGTTTTGGAAGTTTTGGCCACAGCAATCAGAGCAGAAAAAGAAATAAAAGGAATCCACATTGGAAAAGAAGAAGTAAAACTCTCACTATTTGCAGATGACATGATCCTCTACATAGAAAACCCTAAAGACTCCACCAGAAAATTACTAGAACTAATCAATGATTATAGTAAAGTTGCAGGATATAAAATCAACACACAGAAATCCCTTGCATTCCTATACACTAATAATGAGAAAACAGAAAGAGAAATTAAGGAAACAATTCCATTCACCATTGCAACGGAAAGAATAAAATACTTGGGCATATATCTACCTAAAGAAACTAAAGACCTATATATAGAAAACTATAAAACACTGGTGAAAGAAATCAAAGAGGACACTAACAGACGGAGAAATATACCATGTTCATGGATTGGAAGAATCAATATAGTGAAAATGAGTATACTACGCAAAGCAATTTATAGATTCAATGCAATCCCTACCAAGCTACCAACAGTATTCTTCACAGAGCTAGAACAAATAATTTCACAATTTGTATGGAAATACAAAAAACCTCGAATAGCCAAAGCGATCCTGAGAAAGAAGAATGGAACTGGAGGAATCAACCTACCTGACTTCAGACTCTACTACAAAGCCACAGTTATCAAGACAGTATGGTACTGGCATAAAGACAGAAATATAGATCAATGGAACAAAATAGAAAGCCCAGAGATAAATCCACGCACATATGGACACCTTATCTTGCCTTTTTAAAATGCCTGGCTTCTTACACATCATGCCTAACATCTAAAATGTCTTTTATTTACTCTGTGACTCCAAATGTTGTCTTTTTCCTTTTCCCTTTAAATGCTATTAATAATTTCACCATTCCTAGTACATTTTCTCAAACACCTTCAAGATTCCATTTAATCCACCCAACAGAGAAAAAGATCCTAGCATTTTGTTTTGGTCCATTTTCTTTTTTCCTTCTAGGAAAGAAAAATGAGTGTGCAAGTTGGGAATCAGTGGCAAAGTGGGAGGTCAACCAAGATGGTACCATAGGATGCTACTAGAAGAGAATAAAAAGAAAAGCATGGGGTGTGTCTGCAGAAGCTTGTGGAAGTTCATGTAAAAACCTTTCCATGATGTCAATGGAAAATAAACTGAAACCAATTGACCAAAATGTTCTGAAAAGTCTTTCTACTGCCTTTTTATTTTTTAATTCTGATCATTAAATTAATGTCAAGTAGGTCACTTGTAAAATGATTACTATAAAAGGTAAGTTTCACTGATTACATTTACTTGGCAATAAGGACATCTGAACTAGATTAAAGTTCTAACAGCAATTTTCAATATGATTCAGATACACCCCAAAAGGTCCATTTATATCCACTTCAGTTCTTGGACTTAGTGATCTATTTTGATTGTACGGGCTTATTTGTATTTATCCAACAGCCTGTAAGACAATGAGTATCTTGTTAAAGCACTTAAAATTGCACCCTACAAATGATGTCCACTGAAAATATACCAACAACAGCTGTTCTCATCCCAAAATGCACTACTCTACAGGCTTCAAATCCAGTATCCATTCTTTAAGAAATTAAAATGAGTTTTGCATTTTAGGTAATTATTCTGAGGTAGAACATACTTATGTAAATCAGAAATGTACAAATTGGGTCATCTTTCGGGATTTGTTGCTTTGCTCTTCTTGAACCAAGATGGTGTAGGTTTAAATGTAAATATTCTAGGTTAATTGAAAAGAGGAGAAATACTCAAAGATCACTAGAAATTGCCATGCTTGCAAAAGGGAATATAAAGTTATGCTTATTCCTGGATATCGACTAATTTCTGAGAAGCCTCGTAACTCTGAAATCAGAAAATATTTCAAAATAAAAAAGTTATAAAATACATATAACTATCTTTTAGTTTTCAGTCCACTAAATAGTTTTATGTCATTGTGCACTACTACATACTTGAAACTTTAAGGAAAAAATTTAAAAATTACTTGCCACTACTTTTTCCCTAGGGAGAGAAAATATTTTACCATAAATTAAAATAAATTAAAACTCTTACACGTTTCCTGCATTATTTGTTTGTTCTACCTCCTTTGGGACCCCCGACTGCTGCCTTTCCATTTCTCCAACCACGTTGCCATTTATCTTTGCTTACTGCTATATACTCTTCATTATCATCCTCTTCATTCTATGGCTCGGCCTTATTCTCCTCCCAAACCAAGAAGCAGACAGAAGCCTTCAAAAGGCTAAGTGAGGTATTTTAGGACATTTACTCTAAACCAACAGATCAGGCTCTTATGGAGCCCTCATGCAATAATTTATCATAGGAAGAAAAACACCAAAAACTCTGAATTTAGTCAGCACCGTATAATCATGAAAAGAATAGAAACCCTTATGGCCTCAAGGACCCCAGAAGATACTCCCTTCCAATGTCCTGAGAGACTCGGTAGAAAGCCTCACACGGTGAGTACGAGCTCTGGGGTCAGTTCAACAGATGCTCCACATCTGCTTCTGCCACTGAACCAGTTGTGACAGTGGGTCAGGAATCCATGTTGTCTGAGCTTCCAGTTTCACGTTTGCCAAACTGAAGATATTGAGAGTACCTTACAGAGATACTTGGACTCAATTCTGAAAGCATATACTGAGTGCCCACATGTGCAAGCAGCATGTTAAGTGCTTGGTACATCAGTGAACAAAACTAGTGAAACCTCTGCCATCATGAAGCTCAAATCTTACTGAGAAAAATAAGATAGATATATGAACAGGCAAGCAGGGAGATGACAGACAGGAAAGAGATCCAAACATATAGAAAAGGTTCATTAAAGAGTAGCTACCAGACTCACCGACTCAATAGACATGAGATTGAGCAAATTCCGGGGGATGGTGAAGGACTGGGAAGTCTGGCGTGCTGCAGTCCATGGGGTCACAAAGAGCTGGACATGACTTAGCAATTAAACAACAACAATCAGCCTATATATGCGTAACTAATCCAGAGAGATGTCATGTGTGCTTCCTTGGGTGATAATCCACTTTTGGGGTAGAAATGCAAATTTCTCTCACCATAAAATTTGTATAGTAGGAAATAAAGATATCTATGAATATTTATATCAGTCAAGTTCCTTGCTCATAATCAAGATTAAACACATGAGGGCAAAGTATATATTTTAACTTTGTAACTAATTCAATATATATATGTATATATATAGTTCATTTCAGTCACTCAATCGTGTCCGACTCTTTGTGCCCCATGAATCACAGCACGCCAGGCCTCCCTGTCCATCATCAACTCCCGGAGTTCACCCAGACTCACATCCATTGAGTAGGTGATGCCATCCAGCCATCTCAGCCTCTGTCATCCCCTTTTCCTCTTGCCTCCAATCCCTTCCAGCATCAGAGTCTTTTCCAATGAGTCACCTCTTCGCATGAGGTGGCCAAAGTACTGGAGTTTCAGCTTTAGCACCATTCCTTCCAAAGAAATCCCAGGGCTGATCTCCTTCAGAATGGACTGGTTGGATCTCCTTGCAGTCCAAGGAACTCTCAAGAGTCTTCTCCAACACCACAGTTCAAAAGCATCAATTCTAGTCAGATCTAGGCCCTTAAATCTATTTCTCACTTCCACTGTATAATAATAAGGGATTTGATTTAGGTCATACCTGAATGGTCTAGCGGTTTTCCCTACTTTCTTCAATTTAAGTCTGAATTTGGCAATAAGGAGTTCATGATCTGAGCCCCAGTCAGTTCCCAGTTTTGTTTTTGTTGACTGTATAGAGCTTCTCCATCTTTGGCTGCAAAGGATATAATCAATCTGATTTAGGTGTTGACCATCTGGTGATGTCCATGTGTAGAGTCTTTCCTTGTGTTGTTGGAAGAGGGTGTTTGCTACGACCAGTGCGTTCTCTTGGCAAAACTCTATTAGCCTTTGCCCTGCTTCATTCTGTATTCCAAGGCCAAATTTGCCTATTTGGTGTTTCTTGACTTCCTACTTTTGCATTCCAGTTCCCTATAATGAAAAGGACATCTTTTTTGGGTGCTAGTTCTAAAAGGTATTGTAGGTATATATATAAGAGTTTGTTCAATTTCAAATGACCCAGGCTAAGGCAGTGAATTTTCAGCCTATTGTGGTATATATTGACAATGTATAAAAGTATATTGTGTGAGTAGGTTTCCGGTTACAGTAATATAACCCTCTTTACATTTGTGACTTCTTTGATGTTTTATAAAATATACATGAGCTGTATTCTAACTGTGACCAGACTTAGCTGCATGCACTCAGGCTCATGACTGCATCTTTCCTGTCACAGGATAGGCCCAGACATTCTAATGTTGGTGTTAATAAAATTTAGGAATATACAAGGTTACTACTGATTCTTGGTTTAGACAGCAATAATTAATAACTACCCATGATAGAAACTATATGTAAATAGAATTTAAGACCAATACTTTTAATATTTATACCAGTTAAAGTATATAAATTACAAATAATAAGACTTATTCTAGTGAAGTATTCAAGAACACATAGATTGGAACTAGGCTGTTTTTAATCTTAGTTCTTACACTTTCTAGCTTTGTGATCATAAACAATTTATCTATTTCAGTTTCATGTCTTCAATGGGGATAAGCAGTAGTAACACCTCACAGGGTTATTATACGGATCAAATAAGTTAATATGTTATGTAATAACAGATCTACATAAATGTTAAATATCATTGTCCTTTAACAAACAAAAGTAGATTTTCATAAACAAGAACCTAAACTGTTGAATGGTCCTGGAAAAAAAGGCTTTTCCTTTCTTAGAATAAGTCAGTACTTAATAGCTAAAGTTATGATTTTAAAACTTTATATAAAATTTCATATAAAAATAAAACCATTTTTCAAACAACAAAATGACTTTTTTTGGGTTAAAAAAAAAATTCAAGAAGCAAGTTCATGGTGAAATATAGTTTACAATAGAGGTAGATGTTCTTCAGGGCTTATAGTCACAGCAGTTCTGTACTACATTTAAACAAGTAATTCAGAGTTACACACATACACACACACACACGTGCACACACACACATATTCCCTCTAGAGCAACCAAAAGTATTTCAAAGTTAACAAGGTTCAGTAATCTGATTTTCAGATGGTGCAAACCTTAGACTGGCAATGAGATAACATGATCTTAGCCATGTACTCCCCATGAGGTTTGTTTTTATCTCAACATATACTTTAATGTGAAAAATAAGGATGTTAAGGGAACAAAATACAGAATTTCTGTAGAAAGTATTCTAAGTACCCCCATTTGATGAATAAAACTTTTCAAGTTCAAACCAGAGAAAACTAAGACCAATCTATGTCACTCTTGAAGATTTTGTAAAAGCAACCTTTAGTGAAATACTTCAAAACAGGAACATTTCAACTCACTTAGAATCTTGGAACAAGGTGATCTCAAAGGAAAAGCAGAACTATGCAACGACTTGGCTTGGTTCTCTACTAGCATCATCCAAAGTATGGGTTCTTCTTTTGACACCACTGTCAGGCAGCTGGCTCTATAAATCTATTAAATGCACCAGACACTTGCCTTAAATGTATACTTCCAAATCTCTCTAAATAAAATGTGTTAAATGAAAAACACTGAAAGGATACAAGATCAAGGGTTTCTCACAGTGGAATATGCCAATATTATTTACAAATCACATTTAACTTGAGACCCAGGAACTGGTGATTTGCAGCACGTGTCGTGACTAGTAAACTTGAATGAATGGATGAGAAAGGAGTTACCAAAAGACTTTCCCTAAAAAGTTGGCAAGATGAGGGAAAAACTCAAACCTTCCTTTTCAGGTGTCCACCTTTTCAGATGACCCATTCAGCTGCAGGTATAGAATGCTTCATTTCTTCTGGTCTGAAGCCTTCCCTGACTCAGAATGACAGTTCTGGCCATCACTCCCTGTTTGGGGGACTTGCTTTTAGAGCAGGGGCATTCACATGACACACTGATGGTGCGTGGCCACTCAGAGCGATAAAGGAATTAGTACAGTGACGATCTAAGCTTTTACTAAAGTAACTGAGCAGATGACAGGACTCAGGCTAACCTCAGACTCCACTGATAGAACATCCTCTCATATCTATGGTAGGAACAGGGACCACTTCCTCTCTACAGCAACTTTATGGGGTAAAAGCAAAAGCACTAAGAATTCTGGAGACATAACAAGTATAATTTTTCATAAATTGAAGTACAACATTCTCTTGGGAGTATTTTTGTGCTTATTTCTTCAGCTAATATGTATTAAGTACAGAATATGCGCCAACACTATGCTAAGCTCTTTGGGACAAATATTACGTGTGACTTTCATAACAAAATAATAACCTACTTACTCTTATTTATCATAACACTGACCACAGGAATTTCATAGGTTAGGAATATAAGGTGCTGATGAGTTAAACAGCTTGCTCAAATCACACGTTTAGCAGGTAACAGGGCTAAAAGTCGTATTATGATATATTGGTTATCAAAGGTTAAAGCCTTCATTATAGGCTTTTTTAGTCCTTTTCTTTGGGACCTTTAGTCCAAAGGCAGAGAAGGCAACGGCACCCCACTCCAATACTCTTGCCTGGAAAATCCCATGGACGGAGGAGCCTGGTGGGCTGCAGTCCGTGGGGTCGCTAGGAGTCGGACACGACTGAGCGACTTCACTTTCACTTTTCACTTTCATGCATTGGAGAAGGAAATGGCAACCCACTCCAGTGTTCTTGCCTGAAGAATCCCAGGGACGGGGGAGCCTGGTGGGCTGCCGTCTCTGGGGTTGCGCAGAGTCAGACACAACTGAAGCGACTTAGCAACAGTAGCAGCAGTCTAAAAGGTCATTTGTCTTTTTGGGGATCCCACCAAAGGGAAGCATAGGGTAGCAATCATCCAATTAAAAGCAATCACTGCTTTCCCCTTTACCCAAGGTTTAGATGAGGGAGTCAGTATACTCAATATATTGACTATTAGGAGAGAAAAGATAATAGTAGCCCTCACCCTATCAGGGGATGGGAGAGAGGGCTGTTTTTCACCATTCTCAAGGGAGGAAGTGGATGAGCAAGAGTCTGTGGGAAAAGCCTTCTATCTGAATTGAATCCAAACTCTAAAACATCAAGCATTTATTAAAAAAAAAAAAAACCTTACCGAAGACAGAGAAATAATACAAATCCCGAGAAACATAGACAGGAACCAACAATCACATTCACCAGAAGGAAAGATGAGCCCATAACATCTGGAGAAACTATCTAATATTCAGATATGGCATTCAAAGCAAAGGAACATTTGGAAAAGAGCAATTGTAACAAGTGATTATTCATTCATATCTACTGTGGTTGGAATTTTATAAAATGAGCCAGCAGGATACCCTAAAAAAAAAAAAAGGCAGTGGTAGTTTCTTGCTATCATTGCTGTAAACTTAAGACAACATTACATTTCAGAAAAATTGAGGCAATTATAAAAGGTCACACAAGTTGGCTCCAAAACAGATCCTGATTTCTCAGTTGCTTTGCCTCAAAACATCAATATCACTTCATCCCCTTAACTAACATCCACTCATCCCAGATTCTGACTTAAGGGTTTAGAAGAACTAGCTGTTTGTAGTTCTTCAATAAAGTTGTTTAGAAAACAACAATCAAAAAATAATCACCAAAGGCAGTTAATCAAGGTAAACAAAGGAAGAAGCAATGGACACCTAAAGCCACTGTGAATTACTTTGCCATAGGATCGTATTGATGTGAAATTCAAATCAATGAACAATCATCTAGGGAGTGCTGGAAACTGTACCACTTGCTGGCATTTCTAGGCCTCAGTAAGATTCACAGCTGTTAAAAAGTCAAAAGAATGCCTTTAACACTAGCTAGTCAACATAGGTAGATAACAGATAATCAACAAATTAAAAAGTAAAGGCTTATCGTTGTCTTTCAAACCTTTAGTGCCTTTAACCAGTTAAAAGTTAACCAGTTAACTGGAGTCATAGCACCTCTTTGGACTATGAAATTAGGATCTTTATGTCACTGATCAGACTCAAAAGAATCGTGTTCACAAGCTCCAAACTAGACAGGAACCTCCACCCTGCATCATTTGTTACTTTCCAAGTCTACACATCTGTCCTAACAAACCTGGAGAGCAATCCATCCCAGGCAGCTACACAGGGTTGAAGGCACACTAACAAGAGAGAAACAGATTCTAGAGAGATGCTTTGCTGGGAAAGATATAAGCAATGAAATATTTACAGTCAGGTCACAGACAGGCATGGGGTATATGAGATGACTATATCTTCCTTACCGGACAGGCCTATAAATAATAATGAGACGATCAACAGGTAGGAATGGTAAAAAGAATAATATATGTATATAAGACAGTTTTTAGAAATAAGAAGGAAGGGAATGAAACACAGTAAAGAAAAATTTAGGTGCATTATCAGGAGTAGTGATAGGATAACAGGAAGTTGACTGTCTTAGCTTGAAAATTTATAGCCATTTAAAAAATATTTTCTACAAGGAATGTTATTTATGACAGAAAATAAATCCAGTAATATGGAAACAGTTAAATATCCACCTAAAAAAGTACAGGTTTGATTAGAAAACGTTATGTATATACCTTTATATAATTATGTCTATACCAAGGGTTTACAATAACATGAAAACCATTGCACATAATTTAAGTACAAATTTTGAAGCAATACACAAAAACCCAAATGATAAATGATCCAGCCTCATAGAAAAATATATAAAAAGGAGATGAAATTGTTAAGGGATAAACATGGTTACAGAGAAAGAATTACAGGTACTCCTTTCTTATTCTATTCCATTTTCATTTTTTTTATATAAAAATACCATTTACATTATAATGAACTTTGAAAAACGGAGGGCAGTCCCTGTAAATAAGAAAAGACAGACCTTCATTGCATCTGAGGGATAAAAGCAACTTTGCTCTATTTTCCAAGGACCTAAATTCTCTACAACATTCTCTTTGCTTGTCTCAGACTCAGAACCACACTTGACTGTCTGCAGAGTAGTCAACAGCACTTTGAAGTGGAATTTAACAAATACTAGGAAAGCTCCCTAAACGGATATTCCTCTTCAGTAGAGCCTAAAATGCTATTCTGTTTTTTGTCCACAACCAAATCCTGCTAAGTTTGTAAGGGGAGCTTGCTCTTTGCTACAGACACGTAACATTATCATGCCATTATTTCAAGCTGCAAAATGCCCCAGGGTTTTCAGTATTAGTAACTTAAAAGTTTGGAAAGATTAGGCTCCGAGGAGGAAGACCAAGAACACCTTCATCCTTGGTGTCTTCTTCTGTGGCTCCTCTACTATCCTTGCCAGCTTCCAGCAGCAGCCTTTTGTTTCTGAGCCCTGGATTTCTGGACACTAAGACTATTTTTCCAGTAGCCTAATCACTCTCTTCTTACCTAGGTAGATGCCTCATTTCACACCCTCTTGTAAAGTATTCCTCCTCTAGAATTAAGCTCCATCCTGCACCCTTCCTTTTTTCCCACAAACACATTAAAAAAAAAAAAAAAAAACTCATGTGCCTTCAGTATGATTGTTTTATTATGCAAATTTATTTATTAAGTGAATTTATTAAGCAAATTCACTCTAAGTAATAAGAGCTCCTATGTATAGGGAGATAATATGTCATCATCCAAAGCCTTAAAAATGTTTTTATACACAATGCTCAATGTCCAACCATGGTGGCTCAGATAACGAATCCACCTACAATGCAGGAGACCTGGGTTCAATTCCTGGGTCAGGATGATCTCCTGGGGAAGGGAATGGCTACCCACTCCAGTATTCTTGCCTGGAGAATGCCATGAACAGAGGAGTCTGGCTGGCTATAGTCCACGGAGTTGCAAAGAATCAGATATAACTGAGCAACTAATACTTTCACTTTCATATACCATGGTCATCAATACCCAACCCAAAATTACCAAGCACACGACAGACAAGATCAAATGTCTGGATAAAAAAGAAACCAGGACAAAAGAGAACAGAAATGGACCTACCAAATGGTTTAAATACAGCAGTTATGTATAAACATGAAAATAAATGTCATTAATATATTTAATAAAACAGATGACAAGATGGAGAATTTCAGCAGAGAACTGAAGTCAATGAAAAAGAACAAAATGGCAATTGTAGAACTGAAAGTTATAATAATTGAAATTTAAAGCTCAGTGGATAGGTTTAACTACAGAATTGACATAGAAGAAGGCTAATGAAAAAGAAAGCATGAAGAAAAAAATATCCTGACTGAAGAATGGAAAGGAAAAAAATGAACTCTAGAAGAAAAGAAAATAAAGGCATTATGTTAGATAGTAATATACAAGTGATTAGAGTCACAAAATGAATGAAGAGAAAGATTTGGAAACAGAAGAAATATTTGAGTATATATTGGCCAGTTTTCAAACCATGACAGAAGACATCAAATCATAAAGTCAAGAAATGCTACTAAATCTAAGCAGAGTATGTGTATCACATATCAGTAACTACATCCAATTTAAAAGGATTGATTAATCTAATTTGAAGGACTAATTATTGGTTTACTAATAACAAATTAGTAATTCAAAGAATTACTAGGGATAAATTTTTAAAATCCATAATGATAAGAGTCATACCTCCAGAAAGACATAAACATTCTTGATATTTGTATGCCAATAATATAGCTTTAAATTATAAACTGGTAAATCCACAAAGTTAGAGATACTAGCATACATCTCCTTACAGTTGACAGAACAGTCAAAAACAAAACTCCGTAAGCTTATACAACATTTGACTAGCATATTTTACAAACTTGCTTTAATTAGCATTTATGATGCACTACACTTAAGCAAAATACATGTTACTCACATGTGTACATTGAATATTTATCAAAACTATACCACACAGTGAGCAATACAATTCTCAACTTTCAAAGCACTGAAGTCACACAATATATGTGCTATGCTCATTGTGGAAAAAGCTAGAACTCAAGTATAGAAACACAACTACAAAATCTCCAAATGTTTGAAATTAAGCAACACACAAAAAAATCTATGGGTAAAAAAAAGTCCATGAACTTGAAAGTTAGGGAATAACTTTGATGTAAAGATGTTGAAAATACTCATATTAAAACTTGGGGAATTTAGCTAAGACTCTAGAGAGAAATGCACAATTTTATGCAGGCATATATTAGGAAAGAAGGAAGACTAAATGTAAATAATCTAAGCTTCCAACACAAGAAGTAAAAAGGATGGAAAAAACAAACCCAAATACAGTAAAAATGGGAAAAAATAAAGAGCATGAATCAGTAAAACAGAAAATAAAGCCAGCAACTTGTTCTTCAAAAGGACTATTTTAAGTAAAAAATATCTCACAAGCCTGATTAAGTAAAAAAATTACAGCACAGATGATCAAGTGTAAAAACAAAACAGATATATAATTAGAGTTCCCACAGACATCAAAAAGAGAACATTAGACCAACACATTTGACAATGTGTATAAAATGGATAAATAAATTCCTTGAAAAAAACCCAAATTAAAACCAACATCAGAAGAATGGAAAATTTGAAGAATCCTAAAACTTTTGAATGAACAGAACCAGGAATTTAAAACACTTCCACAGTGGAAATTAAAGGAAAGATGGTTTCACTGGGGAATTCTCCCAAATAGGTAAGGAAGAAATTATAGTAATGTTATATGAAAACTCTTAACAAAAAAAGAGAAAGAACCTTCCTCCAAGAAAGAGGGGGAAAAGGGAACCACTTTCTAATGTATTTTATGTGGCTATTATAACCCTGATATCAAAACCCAACAAGAATATTCTAAGAAAGAAATTACAGGACAGTTTCTTTCATTAACATAGACTCAGAACTCACACACATGCACTCACGGATGCACACACACACATATTTAATTGTAATTATATGTGTGTGTATATATGTTTTCCAGAAAAATAATGTTGGAAATGTGAAAAATGAAGTTATATTTGAAAATATATCACTCTAATTCGCCTCATTAAAAGGATAAAGGAAAAACATACATTTCTACGTAGAGAGAAATATCAAACACTTTTTTATGATTTAAAAACTTAGAAAATCTGGAATGAATTAAAATTGTTCTTAACATGAGGAAGGGTTTCTTAGCAAAAGGAAAGAAAGCCTATGACAATCACAATGCTTAATGGTGAAATACTGAAACCTGAGATCTGGAGTGCACCAAAGATGCTTCTCATCTCAGACCTCTTTGCTCGTCTCCTTTCTGTCAACTCTTCTATGCTCAGCACACAGTCATCTCTTCCTAGAAACCTTCCCAGGCTCAGCAAGACCAGGTTCCACTTCCTTCCCACGTGTTTTCCCAGCTCTAGCCTAGTCTTTATCTCACTCTGTTATTCAGTTCAGTTCAGTCGTGTCCGACTCTTTGCAACCCATGGACTTCAGCACGCCAGGCTTCCCTGTCCATCACCAACTCCTGCAGCTTACTCAAACTCATGTCCACTGAGTCAGTGATGCCATTCAACCGTCTCATCCTCTGTCGGTCCCTTCTCCTCCCGCCTTCAATCTTTCCCAGCCTGAGGGTCTTTTCAAATGAGTCAGTTCTTCGCTTCAAGTGGCCAAAGTATTGGAGCTTCGGCTTCAGCATTAGTCCTTCCAATGAATATTTAGGACTGATTTCTTTTAGGATTGACTGGTTGATCTCCCTGCAGTCCAAGGGATTCTCCAACTTCTTTTTCGATACTCTGTTACTATTACCTGCTTTTCTCTTTCCCACTGAGCTCCAAGCTCTTTCAAGGCAGAATAGCTTCTTGTTTACCTTCATGTCTCCCAATACCTAATACACAGGACATATCTGAAACCTGTTTGAATAAGTGTTGAAATACCGAGTGAACCGTCCACAGTTCTTCTAGATAATGATTGGAAATCTGGACTAGGACTTGGTCTCTTTACTCCTACCTAGTCCAGTTAGCCACTTAACCTCTAACCAATAGCACAACCCAGCATCTTCCCTCTTTGTTGTTCGGGCTTATCATTTCCACATATTGGTCACAGCACAAATCATTAGGTTCTAAAGTTTTACAAGTTTTAGTTTTTATTCTAATACTGGCACTAGCATATCAGTGACTGTGTGGCATATAGTTCACCACAGTACTGATTTCTATGGTGAGATAGGTGTAAGATTCACCTATCTATATTTTCTTCTTTCTTTCCTTTTTGGAGGGTTGGCTGTCAATCACTTAGCACACCACTGGCTGATTGCCTAGCTTAAAAAACATATTGAGTCCCCTGAGATTTTCTAACAGTAACATCGCTCATTTCATTGTCTCTGGTTATTGACCACAATGTCTGGCATAACAACCACCAAAGCTACGACAAAGTGATTATAAATAAAATAACCTTTTGAAGGTAAGCTTCCTATTCTCACTCTGCCAGGCTCACCTGCCCCTGATTTAGGTAGCTTTTGTCAAGACGTTATTTAAATGCTTTTTTTCTAATCAGCACTGAAATTCTGGGGCTTGCATTTCCTTGGAAATATTCTGAAAACAGACTGCAGCTTGACTCACTGAAGAAATGGTAAGTGATCATGATGTGTACTCAGGGAAACATCAACTAAGAGTTTTCTTTTCCTTTATAGAGAAAAAAATTAAAAACCAAGAAAATTAGCCAAGTCTCAAATAGAAGGGACATGCGTATTACAAGCCACTTTATTTCTCAGTTTAGGGTTTAGATGCTATGGAAATTGATCTATCAACATCTCCATAATTGCCTGCAATACTACAAAATAAAATTCTGAGGGTTCACCAATCATATTTTAGTGCTGAACACTTTGTACAAGCAGCTGTTAATGACACCAAATATAGTTTTCACAGCATGCAAAATGAGCTAATGACCAAGCCTATATTTCATATTTCAGAGAGCTTCTCTCAGTATCATTAATCCTCAATTCTGCAGAGACTCCAGTCCGCAGATCGGCACAGAGGTCAGAAGGAAGGATTGTTTTTGATGTCAAGGGACTAGCTAGCATGTTCTTCCTGTTGCCAAAATTAAAATAACCAAGACCCTTTTTTTTTTCCATATGAAAAGAGATATGTACGAGCAATTTCTGCCCTTTGGGACTTTTACCACATGCCCTGTGTGTGATCTTGAGAAAGATCCTCCCCGGAATCCTACGGGCTGGGTTTAAGAGTCAGCTGGGGTGTTCAATGAGCTGGCACCAGTCACTACGGCAACACAGTGGAGACCACAGCTGACCCTTCCCATCACTCTGGCCCACAGACATTGTAAGCTGGGCAAATTTGATTTGTTATACATTATACTGCGGTGACTTTCAGGAAAAGTGAGATTTGGGCTTAAATTAAGTATGTCTCTGTATTTTTATAATTGATGTATTTCACAAAGAATAGGAAAGCAATATTAATAATGGTAGTTAGGAATCATTACTGTATGCCTCAGTGGGGAGGTATTATACATAACAATTTTGTAGCAGAAAATTCCACATAATTTGATCCCCTGTAATTATTTAAAAATTATCCTGTAAATGTATAGCAGGATCAGACTGTCTTATACTTTGACCATGTATTAAAAAAAAACTCTGAGACGAGCTTTTGCAATGTTGTGGGAGAGAAACTTTCAAGTATATGGTTTTTAAACCTATCTATCTCTCTATAGGCTTCCCTGGTGGCTCTGACGGTAAAGAATCTGCAATGCAGGAGACCTGGGTTCCATCTCTGGGTCAAGAAGATCCCCTGGAGAAGGGAATGGCTACCCACTCCAGTATTCTTGCCTGGAGAATTCCACAGACAAAGGAACCTATACAGCCTATTTTTAAATGGTCAATAATTGAGTCCTTAAAGCTTGCCAAACTCTATAATGACTGACTTTTACATGTATTATCTTAGAATATCTTCCCCACAGGCCTACGTACTATAATATTCAGCATTTTACAGATGGAAAGCAGGCAAAGCAGCTCACCCAAGGTCATAAAGATAGTAAGGAGGAGAGCCTGGATTTGAACCCAGGCAGTCTGTCGCCAGAGTCTGGGATCATAGCCACGGCAACATAAGGCTTCTTAGGAGCCAGATGGGCCCAGAGTACATCGGAAGAACCATTTGGAGTCATTCAGAATCAACCAGGTTCCATCAGTCACAACACAATTTTTGGCAACAAAGCAACGGCAGACAACTCCATGTGTTTTGGATTTTGATTCTATTGAATGAAAGATACCATACATTCATTAATAATGATTATTTATTTCTATAAAATATCTGTCAATTATTCCTTTCAAGATTAAAATATGTGGGCCTAAAACAGTCTTTACCATTTATTTAGAACATATGCATGCCTTTTTTAATTTAAAGGACAAAAGAGTTTCCAAGCAGTGACAGTAAAATTCAAAATATTGACATATTTTGAAAGAGCACAAGCATCGTGATTCTTCTCAACTTCAGTAAGCAAAATAAAAACAAAATACCAGGTCATGTGACAACCTCCCTTTTTTTTTCTTTCAACATCTCTGCAATGTTTCTAAAACATTTGATCATTGAAATATTTTATTAAGTTAGTTTTAATAAAGACATATTTAGCTCAATTGAAAACAATTAGGAACATGTATTTAATGGCAATAGTTTCCCCCATTCTAGCAAGTGGCATGAGTAAAAGACTGTAGGTTTCTGCATCCTCTTTTATATATATCTCATAGAAAACACATATCCACATAAAAAAGTTCTCCATTTCAAACCACATTTTTTTCCTTCTCTACCTCATCGAACTTCATATTGCTTATAAGACACTGTGTTATCCCTGTTTGTATTTTATGGACTCATATTTATCTTGCTTCTACTGAAGTATAAGCTCATTGAAAACAAGAAAACTATCTTACTCATCTCCCTAGTCCTTAAGTGTCTTGTACCACAAAGATGCTTACTGTTGGCCAGACAGCACTGCAAATTAAGGTATAGAATCAGAGTACCCCAAAGTCATACATGTGTCTTCTGAATTTTCTTATATTATTAATTGTGTAATCTTTTCTTATGTGTCTAATTTTAAGAGCTACTTTTTTAAAACCTATTTGCAACAGGATTTCCTCAAAGCACATTCATAAATTGCCATTATTATAAAATACACAAGCCTGTTTTTAAAATAGAATCACATACAAAAGATAGCTGACTTCTGAATCCAGTATTTCAATGATAAATTGAAGAAAAAATATTTTAAAGAATGATAGCCCCCATTCTTTCTTCATTGTATTTGGTTGAAGAGTAAAATTAAAATGAAATACTCAAAGAAACCACAGCTTAAATACATTGCCCTTCTTCAAATAATATCACAAATATTTACCCAAGAATTTTAAAAATAGACTAAAATATTGGAATGGAGTTGTATACACAGCTATATTTAAAATGGATAACCAATAAGGACCTACTATATAGCACAAAAAAACAAAATACAAATACAAACAGACTAAAATATACTGGGCCTATTATGCAATTTTCCATAAGAATATACTTTTAGACAATATAGCCAAATTATTCTATCTCATGTGCTATTTTCTACTTGGAGGTATCAAAACTGCTGGAAGAAATGAATGATCAACGCCCTCCTGTCTCCTTGGATACTTCAATTTCCCATGAAATGTGCTTAAAGAGAGAAAAATAAAGCTTCAATGTCAGAATATGTCAGTATTAAGGACCATACATTTAAGAAATGTGCACAAAAACATCCTTACCATGTAATGTGTTCCTAAAAAAAATTTTTTTACAATAAAAGGGAGTATTAAGTTGCTATCAAAACCCATAATATTAGAAATGTGTGCATAATAAATATATTAAGAAAATGCGTAAATTAACCCGGCAAAATATGTCATCTCTAGTGAACTGCTAACCGTTATAACCTACGCCATCAATCATGTCATTGATACTAATGGCTTTCTTGGATCAAGAATCTAGGAAACAGCTTGTAAAGAACATAAAGTGAGCCTATATTTATAGAGATGTATTCTGTGTACTTTTTATAACTACCTTGCAAAACTGCAGGTGGAAGATTGTGAAATATCCAGTTTAAACAAAAATGGTGCACAGTTATTAATATTTAGGTTCTCTGTAACTATTTTGGCACAGTTTACCCAAGTGAAGTTAAAGCATAACTCAGTTTCTATCTGTTCTTTCAGAGGAATAATGCGGTCAGTAAGGATAAGATAAGTTGACAGAGCTCAGTGTGATGGGGATGTTTTTCAAGACTATAACTTACACAAGATCCCCCAAGGAATTAATGTAGAGATGAATGCACCGGAGCTGATGTGAGGATGAAAACAATATTTCATATAGTTCTGTCAGCAAACCATGTGCCTGCCATCATAATTTATGGTCTCAGCTATCTTGCCCTTAGCAAAAATAACTATAGGCAATGTAAGCAATTATTTGGGTATTGAGCAGTATTTTCAGTAGAAGTGTTTTTAATTAAAATTAACTAAAAACAGAGTTTTGGAATCACCAGCCTCCAGATGAACAGCAGGTATTACAATGCTGTAACAATAATTTAAAATATCATATACTCAATTTCTAAGTGACTTTAAGCCATTCCATAAATGGAACAGTCTGAATAAAATGAGTGATTTGGAAATTCAATAAATTATGAAAAACAGTCTCAAGAAATTATTAATATATAAATAACTGATAATTGTGGACATTTCATAATTTATACCATATGATGACCTTTGAAAAGAGCAAACAATGCCAAAAAGAAACTGTCGTCAGTCAGGCAATTAAATATATTGCATTATGCTAAAATTCTAACTAGTTTTTGGCCAAATAATCAAACTGCCATGGGAAATAAAGCTCTGAGACATTTTGTCCATCACCTAAATGATAATTCCTGCTTTAAAAAATCCAGAAAATAAAATTATTTGATGAAGTCATAAGTACCCTGATTGGAATAAACTAGTCTTATTTTCAAGTAATTTTATTAGCTATTAACATTTTCATAAAAGTGAATGCAAGCCTGTGTGTGGTTGCCTTAAAATCTAACAATTGTCTCAGATATTCAATAATCTTTCCCTTCACATACCCAATACCATTAGCTGACCTACAGTGGACTAATACTCAAACTGCAATAGAGCCTACATATCTCATATCTGGCAGAAGCTGTAGGTTGCTACATCTACTAACCTTCCAAAATCACATACATATTCTCTCAAATGTTGAAAACTCTTGCAGCTGTCATCTTCAAAATATCGGTCAGAAAACGTATTTGGAAATTCAAAGTTTTTTTAGGGTGACTCCCAAAAGCAGCACAGGATTTTAAAAAATAAAACTTGTTGCAAAACTGAGAGAAAAAATGGCATATAATAATGTTAATCGTGTTTACTGGAGTTTTGTATAGTAAATGGAATTTAATTATGTCTGAATCATAGTAGCTAAAAAGTTGCAAAGGAGTTATCTATCTACATGAACCAACATAGAAGCTTCTGAATGGCAGAATCTCTTCCTCTAAGAAGGACATCCCCTTTCAATAAGATTCCTATTTGGTGAGAAAAGTCACGTCGGTGGAAAGGTCATAGCCAATTTGGCCAAATACGTACTGAGAAACCAAATGAGTGATGATTTTGCCAGAATTCAAATTAGTGGGCTGCCATACAGGCTGAGCACCGAATAATTGATGCTTTTATTATTTTTTTAATTAATTTATTTTATTTTATTTTTTAACTTTACAATATGGTATTGGTTTTGCCATATATCAACATGAATCCACCACACGTGTTCCCCATCCTGAACCCTCCCCCCTCCTCCCTCCCCATACCATCCCTCTGGGTCATCCCAGTGCACCAGCCCCAAGCATCCAGTATCATGCACTGTGGTGTTGGAGAAGACTCTTGAGAGTCCCTTGGACTGCAGGGAGATCCAACCAGTCCATTCTGAAGGAGATCAGCCCTGGGTGTTCTTTGGAAGGAATGATGCTAAAGCTGAAACTCCAGTACTTTGACCACCTCATGCGAAGAGTTGACTCACTGGAAAAGACTCTGATGCCGGGAGGGATTGGGGGCGGGAGGAAAAGGGGACGACAGAGGATGAGATGGCTGGATGGCATCACCAACTCAATGGATGTGAGTTTGAGTGAACTCCGGGAGATGGTGATGGACAGGGAGGCCTGGTGTGCTGTGATTCATGGGGTCACAAAGAGTCGACACCACTGAGCGACTGGACTGAACTGAACTGAACTGATACACTGTTGCATCTTGACAAGCTTTCTTCCTAGATCTGCAATTTTTGCTAAAGAAACCACATTCTCTTCCATCCTGACAGAGCTTTGGAACTCAAGGAAAATGAAAACCTACTTAAGATGTCTATGGATTGCTGACAGTAAAAATAATATTATAAACTAAACCTAAATATGTCTTCATCACTTCTTTCCTGTAAGAACTGGACTCAGACTCCTTCAGTGCAGAGACTGCAAGAGACTGCATTCATTCTACTGGGATGGCCAAAAACTTCTTTTGGGTTTTTCCATACAACATTACAGAAAAACTCTTTTGAGCAAATGTTTTGGCCAATCCACTAAAGGCACCATGGTCTAAGGGGCATGTGGGTGGGGTGGGGATTAAGGTTGAGGAAGAGGAAAGACCAAACGTGAAGCTTCCCTTCTTTGAGTCTTTTCAGACTGGCTTATAGTCCCTGTGAGTGCATACAATGTAGAATATACCCCTCACTTTCTACTGATACTTTACTATAATTGTCTCTATATGTGTTTTGTCTTCTCCAGTATGGTTCCTGTTCTCAAGGGATTCAAAACGTATTCTTCTTTGTAATCCTAGACGACCCAGTCTCTAAATGTTAGATGAAAAGTAAACAAACACGATAAACTTGGGCAAACTATTTAATTTCTCTAAGGATTTCCCAAAAAAATAGTAATTACCTCTCTAAGCAACACAGGGATTTAATATCCATTTTGGATTTTTTTTTTTTTTTCTGAGGATCATGAGAAAGTATTTGCAAAGTAACATGGCCCATGGTATGTGGCCAGTAAATGCATTTTCCTTCCCTTCCTCCTACTCTGAACAAATATATGAATAAGAGGGCAGAGAACACCTGTTCAATTATAAATAGGACCTAGAAGATGGCTCTTTCTAAGGAATAGAGATTGTTTTAAACCATAGCGGCTCAAGAAAAGGGCTGGAAGGCGGAACCTAAGTTGAAACCGTGGCTCTACTAGAACACTGGCAAGGTACATTAGCCTCTTTAAACCTCAGTATCCCAATTAGCAAAAGACAACTAAACCCACTTCCTAAAGAGCTTGTATGAAGTTAAATAACAAAATGCCTGAACAGAGCTATTACAGAGATTAATTTTAAGTGCTCAATAAATGATGGCTAACTCTAGCTAAACAGCTATCAATCAAAATAGCACAATAGAAAAAGGTGAGTTTCCTAAAACCTCCATATGGAGACATAACCTAGAAATATTTTAAAAATCACAAATAGCAACATGTGTGAGGCTTAAAAAGAAGAATTAAAATAACAAAAAATAGGTTTAAACCTCAGCATCCCTCTAGTAGATATGACAAAAGATGAAAGATTTCAGTTCCATGGATATTTGTTTTCTTCCCTAGAGGGGGATTAAAAGACAGAGTTGGAGAGAGAACTACAGAAAGCCTATAGAAATACTGGGAACATTTTTCTCTTTCTTATTCTCTTACAAAGAACATCTCTGAATAATAGACAAACTTCATCCCTGACTTTTACCCATATCCCAAACCCAGCAATGAATATTTCTAAAGACCAGTGGATTTTTCTGAGTCTTCCTGCAGCACACTGCTGATGTTCAGTCGCTCAGTCGTGCCCAGCTCTTTGCGACCCCATGAACTGCAGCACGCCAGGCTTCCCTGTCCTTCACCATCTCCCAGAGCTTGCCAGGCTCATGTCCATTGAGTCAGTGATGCCATCCAACCATCTCATTCTCTGTCACCCCCTTCTCCTCCTGCCCTCAATCTTTCCTAGCATAAGGATCTCTTCCAATGAGTCGGCTCTTTGCATCAGGTGGCCAGAGAACAGCAGCCTGCTGCATGGTATGCCCAGTTTCTCCAAGAAAGCTCATCCACCTTTGCCTGATGCTTCTCCCTCAGCCTGTCCGGCCCTCCCTTGGATTTTATCCTCAGAGCAGCTGCCTTCCCGGCTTCCAAACCAAATGCCGCCTGTACCTCCATCTGCTCCTCTGCCTACGCTCCCAGAGCCATCCTCTTTCCTGGCTACCCACCAACTCACCCACAACTCCTAGATAGTAAACAGATCTGCACCAAAAAGTAAGGTGGTGCATCTCAAATTAAAAAGCTGACAAAAAAAGAGTTATCAATGATAAACACATCAGCACATTTTATTTCAAGGTGTTTATAAGTTAACAAAGCCCTTTTCCATCCCTGATTCCATTTGGACCTGTGCTAACTCCCAATACATTTCTAATAAAAATTAAATGCTGTTCACTGAGTGCCTCTTATGTGTCTTAAGCCATGTTATTTTAACTTTTATGACAAGTCTATCAGGCAAGTCTAGTTTTCACCATTTTCAGATGAGGAAATTGGAGCTTGGGTGCTTTGGTGATATTCCTGGGTTTGGGCAACTGGGTAACTAATGGACCTACAATCCAAGGGTCTGAATTGTAGTTCGATGCTCTCACTCCTTAACTAGAAAGTAGGAAATCATAGATCAATAAGTGAAATCTAAAATAAATCCTCAGACATCAAGACATTAAGGACAGTTGTTTAACTTGAATTGCCACCCAATGTTTAAGTATGGTCTCACTTCAGTTATTCTTTGCATGTTCTTCTCATTATCAGGGGACACACAAGAAATAGCTTCATCATTTTTCCAAACTCAACTACTCTTGAAAACCAAACCAAAGACTTGGGGGTACTGCTTGAGCCCACTGGCTGCATTTTGCTTCCAAGGCTGACAACCTGGATGGATCTTCAGATTCCTCATGAAACTGAGCAAAGTAAGGCAAAGAGAATTGCTTCAAAAATTACTAATGACAGTATTTCATGATGATCTTTGAATGACGTGATAATTATCATGCCAGCTCTGTTGGTCAGCCTGCCTAGGCTATACTGACTTCTCAGTATCATCCAAGCCAGTGACTTACTCCTTCCTTTCTAAGAAATCCTTTACTCATGGACAGAAGAAACCCTCTTCTCTGTGACAACCCCACTTCCTCTTTCTTCACCTCCCCCATCACTGACTTTCCTCCAGTTTTACTTTTTGTCCTACTGTACCATATTTTATCTCTAAAATTAGAGTTTTCTGAAGTTTGCTCCTGGCACATCGTCTTAAACTGATGTATCCATATATGCCCAGCATCCAAAAATGTCTAAACTTTTCCTAGACCGCCTCTTGGAGGTCTGGAGACCACTCCAGACTTTTATATACAAAGAAGAAAGTATAAGTGTTAGTCACTCAGTCGTGTCTGACTCTTTGCAACTCCATGGACTATAGTCCACCAGGCTCCTCTGTCCATGGAATTCTCCAGGCAAGAATACTGGAGTGGGTTGCCATTCCCTTCTCCCAGGCGTCAAAGGACACTTCAAATCTTCTTAGACGTCTCTTGAGCATCTCAAATGTAACATCGCTGTGTTAGAACCCTTGTTAAACCCTAGTATCAACAGTAATCTATTCCTTAGCCCATCTTTCCATAGTAGTCAACGGTGTTGGCACAAGTTTTGCCAATCCTACTTCAAAAACATGTTTCGTTTTTATGGTCTTTTCTCCCCAAAAGACACCCCCAAGTCCAGTTGCCTCTTAAGTGGTCTCTTTTCTGTCTTTTCCACCTATATCAAATAGAATAATCTTTTAAGATTATGTCAGAATAACTCATGGCCATGCTTAAACCCTTTAATAGGGCTTTTTGTTTGTTTGTTTTGTTTTTACCGTCTTGGAAGTTAGACACAGAGAGCTCTCAAGGTCTGGCGTCCTTTAGATGGTGCTGCACGACTTTTGCTCTGGTTGGTCCGGTAGCCTGGAGCACTCTTTCAGATGACTCACTGCCATCCTTTGGCTCTCGCTTTAAACATTACTCTCCTCCTTGAAGAGGTTGTCCATAGCCACCCTATCCAAATAAACCAGCCTCTGTTCTATCATGGTATTCTCTTTCTTAACAGAATCTGCAATGTTTTCAACCATTGCTTTTGGGTTTGCATCTTAATAGCCCCATTTTCTGCACCAGAATGTCACCTCTGGGAAGAAAGGGGACACATCTGCCTTGTTCACTGTCTTATTCTCAGCACCAAGAAGAGTGCTTAGGGTGGATAAGTTCCTGGAAGGGATGAATGAGAGAAGCAGCAGAGGACAGATGGGGAGGTGCTAACATGGTTCCAAGAAGAAAAACATGCTGTCGGGGACCTTCCTTCTATGTGTAGACTGTGCTGTGTGTCAGCAAACATTCTCATGAAAAGTTTCATCAAGGTTTCTAAAAGCCACTGCCACCCACAACCATGTGTGTGAGCCACAGGTCTATGTTTCAGTGTTTATAGCAACAGCCACACTCTGCCACGGTCGTTGCCGATGTGTACGTAAAGAGGAAGGATGTGACAGCACACAGTCAGCTAAGGATGTTAGAAAGAACTCACTCCCATCCAGAGAGAGATTCCTGAATTAAAGTGAACAATTTTTAACTAGTTGTCTACATACACAGTGGCCAAACGAGACAGAAAGTGCTAGAGTCAACTTATCTTGAAGGCTGTCTGACCGACAGACTGTACCTTTGGGCAATTCCATTGCAATAATGTGGAAGAGCTCTGAATATCAAGGCAGAGAGCCTGGCAAAGGTTCTGCTACTTGCCAGATGGCAGTCACTGGCCATCCCTGACCCTCAGTGTCTTCATCTGGAAGAGGTCTTTCTTGCCTCCTGTACAGGTTTGTTAGGAATTTCAAGTTTAAAAAAAATGTAGTTGAATGCCCTTGAAAATTACACCATGTTCTATAATCATAAGGCAATATTGTTTCATCTCTCAAATAAATACTAATGAAAATTGAGCATATTTTCTTGATTAGCAGAATGTAGAGATACATTGCATAAGGTCATATGATGATCTGCTATCCAAAATAGTATTAAGTATTGATTTATCCCTATTTTGGATACTGAAAGTAAGTAACATCAATATTTGCTAGGATGGAATGTCTTGAAGGGCAAATTTTTATCTAAACACACACACACTAACTCCAGTGAGATGACCTACAGTAGAAGTTTGATTACAAGTCAACGTTGGTTTTATCACTTCTATTGAGCTAGGGAATTCTCGAGATGAGGACCAGTGTTGTCTTCATTTTACATAATGCATAGAGTTTGAAAAGATACTAGCATATCAATGGTTACTCAATCTATAATTATTGAACGATTCAGGTGAATAAAGATTTAACATGTCACCCCCGTTTCTCATCTTCTCTGGAAAATCAATTTGGGCATTTTAAGGTAAGCATTTATCATTAGAGTCAGCTCACGATGAGCCCACACACTCACCTCAAAGCCCCTCCTCTCCACGAATAACTGTCTATCACCAGGCTGACCCCTCTCATGTGTACAAATGGACCCTAACAATATTTCCCCAGAGAAGCCATGTAGTGTCAAGTCTTGGTTATCAAATATGCTTGTAAAGAGACGATTCAGATACAGAAAAACCAATCCAAGTGATGGAATTTCATGTCACCTTACAATTTCATGTTTTTCCCGTGTGCTTAAGAATTGGTATGGGCTTATGAATTTAGAGTTTTGCACTTCAACTCTTTGCCCTCCCCTCCTTCAGGAAGAGGTAGTAATAAGTACAGAAAGATCAACTGAGTCTAGACCTTTATCAAGTTTAGAAAATGAAGTTATCCATTAAAGACTTCAGTCACTGTAGCCTTTTCTGGAAGACCTGGGATCCAAAGATGCCTGTAAGTGGCTAAAATGGGGGTGCCTTGGAACAACAGGAAGGTAAATGGAATGCAAACTGCAGAATTAGATGGTAGTAACTCTCTACATATCCTTCAGTGTAAATTAGCAGACATCTGCTGAGCATCTTTTACATGCAAAGCCTTGTGCTAGGAAAAAAAAACTAGGGATAAAATGATATATATGATGGTTCCTATTTTGGAGAGCAGGAAGGTGTGTGCTAAACCTTGGACTGGCAAATAGAGGTCTGGGGTGGGGGGTCAGTGTGCCTCAGTTTCCTCCCCAAGAACAACTGAATTTTTATAATATCTGAAAATTGAGACGGCTTCTCTGGTGGCTCAGGCAGGAAAGAATCTGCCTGCAATGCAGGAGACTTGGGTTTGATCCCTGGATTGGGAAGATCACTAGAGAAGGAAATGGCAACCCACTCCAGTACTCTTGCCTGGAGAATTCCTTGGACAGAAGAGCCTGATGGGCTACAGTCCATGGGGTTGCAGGGTCGGACACAACTGAGAGACTGACAGAAACACACACACCTTCAAATAGTTTTCAGTTTTGAGAGACACCTTCATCACAAGTCCATGAGTATAGCTATAATTAGAATATCATGTGCAAAATTAAACAATCCAAAAGGATGTACTGAGCTTTGACTGTATCATCACAGATAAAGAAGGACTGAATTTAACTATTTTTTCATTTCACCTTAACAAGATACAAGTTTATGATAAAGCCCCCATCTCACTTAGAAGTTTTAACTCCTGAAAATACAGGGATCAATATCATTTGAAAAAATAATATTCACTATTAATAACAGCTCGGAGAAGGCAATGGCACCCCACTCCAGTACTCCTGCCTGGAAAATCCCATGGACGGAGGAGCCTGGTGGGCTTCAGTCCATGGGGTCTCTGAGGGTCGGACACAACTGAGCGACTTCACTTTCACTTTTCACTTTCACGCATTGGAGAAGGAAATGGCAACCCACTCCAGTACTCTTGCCTGGAGAATCCCAGGGACGGGGGAGCCTGGTGGGCTGCCGTCTCTGGGGTTGCACAGAGTTGGACACGACTGAAGCGACTTAGCAGCAGCAGCAGCATTAATAACAGCTACAAGTTACAAAGCACCTAAATGTGTCAGCATTTGCGTTTCACATAGGAAGAAATGAGGCTTTGACAGGCCAGTAAGCCTCACAAAATGTCACAAGTAGTCAGGATCAGAGCCAAGATTCAAACCGAGTTTTCTATAACTCTGAAAAAACACGTAGTTTTGTTTAGGATGTTTTAAAAAGCCTAAAAACTAACACACATGCTTTTTGACTGAAGAGATCTGATACTGGTTTGTGTATTTAAAAAAAATAACAGTAGAGTACTGTCTGCTTTGCTAAAACTTGTCAATTTAATATTATCAATTCTTGGTCCCTTCCTTCAGAAAATGGCTAAGAAAAAAATAAGGCACGATCTTCCTGGAGCAACTTCCCATCAGGAGTTCAAATTCTCTCCTTGTCCTTTAAGTTAGAGGATGTTTCTGATTATGAGACTCATGAGAGCACATTTTGAATGTTTTTTCCTCCACAGTGCCCTAAAGCTCTGTGTACACCTGGTTTTCCTTACAGATGGCCCCAAAACACTAAAAACATTTTGCACAAAAAATTCTGAGATTGGTGTCTTTTTCCCCTATTGGGATCCCTAAGCTTTTTGCTCTGTATTTTATATTCTGACTTTTCTCATTTCCCTCCTAAAAAAAAGCATACGTTTTCTGGGCATTTTTACTGTAGTTTTATTCTAACTTATCTCTTTTTCACAGACTGACTGTAGCCTTTTTTTTTCTTATTGTTTGTATTTTCTCTCTAGACTTTGTGCCATATTTGTGTCCACTTCACTTGACAAACTTCACAGAGATAGGTTTTTATTTTTGTGACAGAACCTGGAAGAGTGTTTTGTTTTGTTTTTTTAAACCTGGCCCTCCACAGAGAATAGAATATTCTAAAGAGCAATGAAGTTAAATCTCACCGCATGTCACACTAGAAAGAGATAGTGAATGATTATTGTTTTTATACACTGGGGAGATTTTCCTCACATTAAAAGGAAAGATAATTCTTTCTTAAAAGAACTGCTCAGTATGAAAATTGAGGTGTAAAGAAAGAGTAAGTGCATATGAAAAACATTATATTGGGATATGTTCAGTCTAGGCAATGACTCTGTTCAGTCACAGGCAGGATGCCAAAATAGTAACTTCAGCAAGAGACGTGGCTATGATAGCAGCCTCTAAGATGGTGCCCAATGGCCTCCATCTCCTGGCTTCCCCACCCTGTGCTGCCCCTCCTACACTGACCAGGGTTGATTCCATAATAGTGATGGCTTCCCACTTCTGATAGATATTACAACTAGTTCTCGCCCTCTCTCACATCACTATTTTCACATAAGGGGAGCCATGTCCTCAGAGTCTTACCAAGGGTTCCACAAGAGAAGGGACAGAAGACTCCTGTCAACAGCCAAGTGAGTGAGCTTATCTCAATCAACCCTTCAAAGACAAGCCTTGACCAACAGCTTGACTACAATGTCATGGGAGGCCAGGAACTGGAATTGAAGGAGTGTGAGATAATGTTTGTTATTTAAGATGGTAGGTTTGGGGGTACTTTGTTATAAGGTGGTAAATAGCTAATATAGTCAGTGGGAAAGGATTCACCTGCCAATGCAGGAGACTCAGGAGACATGAGTTCAATCTCTGGGTTCCGAAGACCCACTAGAGGAGAAATTGGCAACACACTCCAGAATTCTTGCCTAGGAAATCCCATGGACAGAGGAACCTGGGGGGCTACAGGCCATGGGGTTGCAAAGAGTCAGATATGACTCAGCACACATAGGGTACAGACATGGGCATAGATGAGTGCTTAATCAGATCCCTTATTGGCATAGGTCTAAGGGGTAAGATGAAGAAATATTCTAGTGAATGATGATGATGACGACAGTAAAGAACATGATGATAAAAACTCTAATAGTTACAGCTAATGCCTATTTGCTGCTGCTGCTAAGTTGCTTCAGTCGTGTCCGACTCTGTGACCCCATAGATGGCAGCCCACCAGGCTCCCCATTCCTGGGATTCTCCAGGCAAGAACACTGGAGTGGGTTGCCATTTCCTTCTCCAATGCATGAAAGTGAAAAGTGAAAGTGAAGTCGCTCAGTCGTGTCCGACATTTACTATATACCAGTCCTTGTGCTATGTCCGTCGCCTACACTGTCTCACTGAATTCTCACATAAACTTTTTTGAAATGAGAATGATGAGAAAACCACGGCTGGGAAAAATCAAATACATTTTCTCAAGTCATAGATTAATGGATAGAAGTGATATTTTTATAGTCAGGTCTGTTTGACTCCACATTCCCAAACCACCTCATTAATACATGGCATATGGGATTGGTTGAGTTGGTGTCAAAAGTGACCATAAGGACAAGATCAGTGGACAACACTGACTGAAGCCTGGTCAAGAAGCCCAAGTCTGGAGTTACTCACAGACAGTATCAATGTATAGGAGCAATCTATTTTCATCAATACCTCTTGGCTGAGCCTAAATTCACCAGGGCCTGGTGAGGTGAAAAAATAGATTTTTCACTTGCACCATCACAATCTACTGAAAAAGAGCTCCCCAAAAGTGTCATCTGAGTCATGTACAAACTCATGTCACAGGGAGAAAACAGGTAACACTCACGAGAGACCCGTGGTGAACTCAATGCCTTGTGCTCCCCAGAGCACCCACCAGTACTAAGTTACTACTGAAATTTAATCTTTGGTCTGCTTCTGTATAAAGTGCTTCACAATAAACCCCATAATATTTTTCTGTAAAGAAATCTGTACATACATGGGAAAACAACGTTTTGGTTTGTAAGAATATGATACAACTTTGTTGTTTTCCGACCCCAGTTTCCTCAAAGAATTCAGGTGAAAGGGAAAGTATTAGTCGCTTAGCGGTGTCCGACTCTCTGCAACCCCATGGCCTGTAGCCCTCCAGGTTCTTCTGTCCATGGGATTCTCTAGGCAAGAATACTGGGCTGGGTTGCCAATTCCTCCTCCAGGGGATCTTCCTGACCCTGGGATCGAACCTGGGTCTCCTGCAGTGCAGGCAGAGCAGATTCTTTACCACCTGAGCCACCAGGGAAGCCAGGTATCATGGAGGAAATTTTAAGAGAGAAAATTGACAAGTAGTCTTTGCTTTAAGGATGCAGTATAACACTTCTTTATCCATGCTATTCATCATTTCAACCATTTTTAAAATATGTAGAATGATAGATGAACTCTATTTTCCCTGCAAATTTTGCACTTATATACGATTAATAACCTTCCAATTTTTAACTTGTTGAATAACAAAGATATTTTGCTTACTTGATCAATGATCAGAAATTCTGAGGGTCTATTAGGCAGCATTGTTTATATAAAAATGTTAGTACTTTAGTGTCAAACATTACGGTAATGCTTGCCATTAACCTGTAAAGAGTAAAAAGGAACACTCATTTATCCAAGACAAAGACAAAGGAGGTCCCCATTCAACAAACAACCTGGTTTGCTCGAGCTGAGTTCATGATGAAGCCTACTCACACCACCATTTGTTGCCAAAGAGCATGATTAATCTAAAAACTGGGGACATAATGTAAGAGCAGAATTATACTACTTATTAATAAAGTATATGCCCTCTAATGAGCAATGCCTGACACACTGCCCTTGACTAATATAACTGTTCCCAGATTTTTTAAATAAATCATATATAAATGTGCCTTCCCTAACAAAATGACAAAAACATACATGATAGTTTGACTTTCTCAGTCATGGAAATTGTGCCTCTAGAAACATAGGTGATTTGACCCTGAAAACAATTAGGATTTTCATGTTGTTGTCATACAAAGGAAAAGATCAAACCAAAATTAACCTTAGTGCCTCATCTTTTTCTTGAAATATACTATATATATTTAGGAGGCAGAGACCCATTTCAAAGTATTTCATCAATAATTTGGCTTAATCTACTGGTTCTTTGGGACAAGAAGAATAAATCTTGAGGAATGTAAATGAATTATTTCATGATGACATTTCTGGTTTAGAGAAAATATATATTTTTTTAAGGTAAGCATACTCTTAAGAGGAGAAGGCAATGGCAACCCACTCCAGTATTCTTGCCTGGAAAATCCCATGGATGGAAGAGCCTGGTAGGCTGCAGTCCATGGGGTCGCTGAGTCAGACAAGACTGAGCAACTTTTGACTTCACTTTCACTTTTCACTTTCATGCATTGGAGAAAGAAATGGCAACCCACTCCAATGTTCTTGCCTGGAGAACTCCAGGGACAGGGGAGCCTGGTGGGCTGCCGTCTATGCGGTCACGCAGAGTCAGATACGACTGAAGCGACTTAGCAGCAGCAGCAGCATACTCTAAGAAGGGGACTTCACTATAGCTCAGATAGTAAAGAATCTGCCTGCAATGCAGAAGACCCGGGTTCGATCCCTGAATTAGGAAGATCCCCTGGAGGAGGAAATGGCAACTCACTCCAGTATTCTTGCCTGGAGAATCCCATGGACAGAGGAACCTGGCGGGCTATAGTCCATGGGGTCGCAAAGATACAGACATGGCTAGGCGACTAACACATACATTCTCTATACACTAAGAAAATAGGCAAATATACATATATTTCACAGATGAGGACTATAATTATAAAAGTTTAGTAATTACCCCTAAGAAAGCGAGATCATTTTTACTAAGGACTGAGGAAAATGTTCCCATTGTGCATATGCTGAAGGCCTTCCCCTGCTACAATGATTGGCTTTTACATGAGAGCAGTCACCTGGACAGACTGTAATTTCTGCCAGAACTAAAGTCATAGTTCCCAACATAAACTCTACTAAAATGAGTCTTCCTGCTATAGGAAAGCATTTGCTCCTATGCCTCTTTAACACATCTATAGGGAAATGAAATCCAGTGGTTTCTCTTCAACGGGATACATTATTGACCAAAAATATAAAAAACACAAAAAACAAACAAACAAATTAAATCTTCTGCTAAAGAGACAGAAAGAGAAGCACCATGGTTGACAGCATTGTTCCCCACCTTTTTACCCATGACTCCTCCCAAGCTAAGAAGGGAAGTTAAGTATTAAGAAGTAAGATTTTGTAGTTGGTTATCTTCTAATATACTGATGAACCTATCTACAGGGCAGGAATAGAGATGCAGACATAGAAAGCAGACTTTGGACACAGCGAGGGAAGGAGAGGGTGGGATGAATTGAAGAGAGTAACACTGACATATATACTGCTGCTGCTGCTGCTAAGTCACTTCAGTCGTGTCTGACTCTGTGCGACCCCATAGACGGCAGCCCACCAGGCTCCCCTGTCCCTGGGATTCTCCAGGCAAGAACACAGCTATTAGCAATATGTGGTGTGGGCACAGGAAGCTCAGCTCGGTGCCCAGTGACAACCTAGAGGGATGGGATGGGGGAGCGGGGGTCAGGAGGAAGCGGACATGTATGTACTTGTGGTGATTCATGCTGTTGCATGGCAGAAGCCAACACAATATTGTAAAGCAATTATCTTCCAATTAAAAATTTTAAAAAGTTTTTTTAAAAAGAAGATTTTTGTCAGAGTTGATATTAGACATTACTGATAAATTGTTATATGTAAGATTTGTGACCCCTTCCCCTAATAAGAGTCCATTTTCAGCCCCTTGGGAATTATATGCCCCCAGCCATGGACATGAGTTTGAGCAAACTCCGGGAGTTGGTGATAGACAGGGAAGCCTGGCGTGCTGCCGTTCATGGGGTCGCAAAGAGTTGGACACAACTGAGCAACTGAACTGATTGAAAAATGTATAGACTGTGAAATTTAGTTCAAACTATTTCACCCATAAAACCAAATTTATGTCCTATGTCATTTCCTCCCACCTTAACACCGACGGTCTTGTCTACCACCCAGTGCAGAATTCTGAAGTGAAAGATCCTGTCATTCTTTACGGTAATTCTAGGATCTAGCACAGTGTAGAGCCCATACATTGTACAAACCAGTACTTTCTTGTACACAAGTGGACTTCACAGTTCCCCAGATCTACCAGACTCTTCCAGGTCTAAATGCATTTCATACACATTCCCCTTACTGGACTCTTAGAAATTCCCTGATGTCAAGATTGAAAAGCCAATCAACCAAGTTTTGGGGGGAAAAAAAAAAAACTTATTGGAAGGATTTAGAGGGAATTGCACAGAATTAAAAAGCAAGAGTGACAGTCAAGGTGGCAGGAATGGGACAACCTCTACCCGACGCCCTGACCTAGGATTCCTCTCTGCAGACCATCTGTATCAAGTCCACAGTGTTGGCAACCCCAAGGCTACGTGATCTTAACAGTTTCAGCAATAACTTCTCTCTCTCAATCTCTGCTCTCCTAGTTCAAAATCTCCAAAGAGAGATTCTGATTGGCGGTACACTATGGCTTTACTTCCTGGAGTAAGTTCTTCACTGTACTTGAACCCAATGGCCATGGTTCAGGAACCACTGGCCACTAGTAAGCCCTTTACCCTTTGTTATTTTCAACTTTATTCATTTAATTTTTTTTGCAGGAAAATTGTTTTACAATGTTGTGTTAGTTCCTGCCATATAACAACGTGAACCAGTTATAATTATACATATATATCCCCTCCCTCTTCAGCTTGCCTCCCTTTCCCTGATCCTACTTCTCTAGATGTGGTATACACACACACACACACACACACACACACACACACACACATAATGGAATATTACTCGGCCATAAAAAGGAACGAATTTGAGTCAGTTGTAGTGAGGCAGATGAACCTAGAGCTTGTTATACAGAGGGTAATATGCCCTTTACCAGTGCCCATGAATGAGCACAGGCGTTCTGATAAGACGATGCAGTGTGGAAGTAATTAATGACTGGCAATTTCGTGCAAATAAACTCCCTGAGCCCATCTCATTTCTAAACTCTTATTCCTCCTTCAACATAGTTCACAAGTTAAGTTTCTGAGGGCTGCTTGTCAACATATAAGTTACTGCTGGATAGTTTTCAGCAGTCAAATTAATATTTTCACACATGTGCAACTTTATCAAATAAATTAAAACAGGAAAACATATTTTAAATGTTTTTCCAGAGGTTCTATCATGATACACTTTCTCACCTAACCTTTAATTTTAGCACACAGTGGACAGACTCAGTGGTAAAAATGATGACCATATATATTTATATGTGTAAATACACATACACACACAATAAATGGATAATCCATGTTTATTTACATTACAGTGCAATCACTGAATGGGATAATGTACTTATAGGCTCATTCTGGCTAAAGCTTTTTCTTAATTTTAAGTAGCATTATTTAAGGTATATTTCCATTTTCCACCTATACTGACAGAAACTTCAGCATGAGCCATGGAGAACAAAGGTCAGCAGATTCTGAGAAGGTTAATTCATTATTTTTTTTAATTGAGCACATTACAAAAGCAAGGCAATTATACCACATGCTAGGGACACAGTTGAGTTTTAAAAACTGTTTTCCAAAATTTTGGCAAAATGATTAGTCCACTATTTGGAAACTGAGTTTTCAGATGTACAGAAAGATATTTTTGAAACTAAGATTATTTAAAAGAAATTCTTAAGTGAATAACTGTCCAGTCAGCATAGACCTAGGTATGAAAACTTGATTGACACATTTTCCAGTTACCGCAGCTGTGTAACAAGTTAATAACCTAGTTAATAACCTAGCTGTTATGTTAGGACTGTGTGGGTCAGGTATTCAGACGGCGCAGCACAGGTGGCTCACCTCTCTTCCATGACGTCTGGGTCCTCAGATGAAAGACTTAAGCGAAAGACTAAGGGCTGGAATTATCCTTCCTCCCTTTCTTCCCTCACACATTTAGTGATCAATGCTATAATAAGTGTTGGGGTGGGGGGAGTCCCCAGTTCCTCTCTGTGTGGGTCTCTCCTGATTTCTCTACATGGGCTATAGACTGCACTTTCTCACAGTATGGTGGCTGGTCTGGGCTACATGCTCAAGTGTCCCTGAGAGACAGAACCAGGTGAAAGTTCCATCACCTTTTACAACTTCAGGACTATTTCTGTTCCATTCTCTTGGCTAGAAGTGAGTCTGAGGCTTGCCCATATCAAAGACAAAGAAAAAAGTCCCCAATTCTCAACAGAGGACTGTCAACATCACATTATAAGGAGGGTCACATGGAGGGCATTTATTGATGTAGCCATCTTTGGAAAAGATCCACTATAATATAAATTAGATATTACTAATTTTTATTCTAAAAATATGCCTTAAAATCCACACACACACACACACAAAATAGCTTTCTGGATTCTGGCCAAATAATGATAACACTTGTAGTTGTTGGTCAGTCGCTCAGTCATGTCCAACTCTTTGCAACCCCATGGACTGCAGCACGCCAGGTTTCCCGTCCTTCACTACCTTCCCCTTGTACACAAAAGTATAAAAGAATTGTATTGTAATCAGTACTTTTTCTTACCTTAAAATGACTTTTTGTACTCATTCATTTCATGGTAACGTTTCATCTTTTGCATTTTCTCTGGCAGTAATAGCCAGGTAGGCAGTTCACTTTTGAAACTAAGACAAGCACAATTTTTCACCAAAATATTCTTAGGCATGAAGTGGTTGCCCGGCAGCACATAAGGGAACAATTACTGGTTACTGAATACCTGGCAATCAAAGCTGATGTATACAAGACAACTGTCAACTTAAAAAATAGTCACTACTTAGAGGTTGAGAGTTATGTTTTATTTGGCGGGAATTTTTAGGACTTCAAGCTTGGAAGATAGTATCTCAAGTGAGCTGAACTGTTTTTAGGAGGCAGAGGAGAAGTCAGTTTATACAGAAGTTTGCAACAAGGGGCAGGTAGTCTGAACTTCAAAAGATTGCTGCTAATTAAGGAAAAAAAGATAGCTCAAGTTAAGGAATTTAGTACTATTTTATGTATGGGAAGATGCAAGAGTCTGGGCTAACTAAAATTATTCCATTCATATGCATCTCAACTTTCAGGGCCAGCATCCTGTGATTTGATTTTTCACATCCTTCTTTCCTACTGATGAGTGGTTGACGGCTGCCAGATAGCAGGCTGGTTTTCCTGGGCATCTTCTGGACTCAGATATTCACATTTGGAGGACTGGAATCAAGGATGGCTGTGACAGCCCTGTTTACTGATACAGCAGGAAATACTCCATGTCACAAAACCAAGAATCAAAAAAGATCTCAGGTAATAAACTAACCTAGTCATGTTAAGTTCTCCCAGGGTCCATCCAGATTCACTTTTAGAAAGGGAAGTCACTTAGTCGGACCCTCCTTATTCCTAAATCCTCCCATTTTAAGTCCCACTTCCTACTAAAGGCAGCATTGACTAGACTGAAGAGCTTGTTCTTTCTGAAACAGTTTTTTTTTTTTTTTCTCTCTTTCTACTTCAGTGTCACAGAAGTTAATGTCTTCTATTTGTTTCCCTATCTTCTGATTTAATTTCCCTCCTTAAGTAAATTCTCCACATCCTGGTAGAAGGATAGTCAAGTCCTTCCCCCACTTTTTGCAGTCACATACATTAACTAGTATGGTTCTGAATACAACCCATGCATCACTAAGTAATTGTCAGCATCTTCCATAATTGTAAGTCGGGAAGATCTGCTGGAGAAGGGATAGGCTACCCTTCTCCAGTATTCTTGAGCTTCCCTTGTGGCTCAGCTGGTAAAGAACCCACCTGCAGTGTGGGAGACTTGGGTTCAATCCCTGGGTTGGGAAGATCCCCTGGAGAAGGGAAAGGCTACCCACTCCAGTATTCTGGCCTGAAGAATTCCATGGACTCTATAGTCTATGCGGTCACAAAGAGTCAGACATGACTGAGTGACGTTCACTTCACTTCACTTCTATAACTGTGACTGCATCATTCCAAATGCCTTCAGCTCAGAGCTAGAAGGAGGCAAGTGGTTGTGCTTCATGGAGCAGGAGGCAGAAGATGACAACAGAGAGTGACATCCTTGTGGAACTGTCACCAACAAACACAGAAATGAAAAATTCACTTGAGAAACATAAAAATTCTGAAAATCTAAGAATTATGACTCTTGATTCCAGTTTGTGATTCATCCATGAAATTAATAAAATACATGAATTTAAAAAAAATGAAATTAAAAGCCATGAATTTAAAAGATGCTTGCTCCTTGGAAGGCTATGACAAAACTAGATAGCATATTGAAAAGCAGAGACATCATTTTGCCAACAAAAGTCCATATAGTCATAGCTACAGTTTTTCCAGTAGTCATGTACAGATGTGAGGGCTGGGCCATAAGGCTGAGCACCAAAGAATTGGGGCTTTTGAACTGTGGTGCTAGAGAAGACTCTTGAGAGTCCCTTGGACTGCAAGGAGATCAAACCAGTCAGTCCTTTAGGAAACCAACCCTGAATATTCATTGGAGCCACGTGATGGAAAGAGCCAACTCATTGGAAAAGATCCTGACGCTGGGAAAGAAGGCAGGCAAAAGGAGAAGACAGCACAGACAGATGGTTTAGGTAGCATCACTGACTCAATGGACATGAGTTTGAGCAAAGTAGGAGAAAGTAAAGGACAGGTAAGCTTGGCGTGCTGCAGTTCATGGGGTCGCAAAGAGTCAGACACAACTTAGCAACTGAACAACAGCAACAAGAATTATGACAAGAATCAGGAACTCATACTGAGAAGAAAATAGACAGGATCTTCATGGAACTTTGTTCAGCCACATACATTTCACTTAAAACAGGTCACCCGATCTTTTGAAAAGCTACCATCACCTCAGTAAGAAGAATTCTTTACCAGACCTGCCTTATCTGCCAGGTCTGATATTCACTCATTTTAGGCGAACGTAGATCATTCAGAATCTAAAGAGGCACTGAGGTTATTGAATAAAATGGTTAAAAGCACCTGTTCAAAAGGATGTGTGGCCTTTGATGTAAGGCTGCCTGCATGTGCGCTAAGTCGTTTCAGTCGTATCCGATTCTGTGCAATACTATGGACTGTAGCCCACCAGGCTCCTCTGTCCATGGGATGCTGATGTGAGACAAGGCAGTTTCAAAAGGGCAAAGTCTGATTATCCAGTCAAAATCCTTTTTCTACTTCCTATGCAGGACCTGAGACCAAATGCTTTGGTCAAGCTACTTTTCATTCTCCGTTCACTACTTTTCCTTTTCCACATTCTGAGTCACTGTTTTGAACAGAATTTCGTGTAATATTGAAACAGTGTCATAAAAAAAGTGTCTTCAGAAACAGCTTTCCTCAGCAATAGTTTAAAGCAGACTTACATTTAGAATCAGGAAGAAGCTATCTGAAGTCCCTCCGAAGTCATATGGACAGATATATATCATCATTAGCTTTTGAATATGTTACCGTATAATGAGTCTTAACTTTCTCCATATATGTGTATATATATATTTTCACAACTCCAAAAACTCAAAGGTCTCTTCCTTCTCTTTTCCTATTAGAAACGTTTGTTCTAATTTTTTAAAATTAATTTTTAATGGAGTATAGCTGATTTACAATGTTGTGCTAGTTTTTGTTGTACAGCAAAGTGAATCAGTTACATATTATATATTTATATATCCACCCTTCTAAATTTCTAGAGTTTGTATAGAATTGAAATATTTTTAATCAGAAGTTATTTCTAAAAACATGGAAATTTCCGGGGGAGGGGGGAGGAAAAAATTGTATTTGGAATTTGAATAGGACTAAGATTTCAAATGCTTTCCAGAATCATTTACCTAGGGCTTCAATAGCAACAATTTTGACCTCTAGTTTCAGGAAGGGCACTTACCGCCAGTTGCTCTTATCTAAAATCTGTTTAGCAAGAACAGGCATCGAAAGATAAGAAGCAGTGAAATGGTTTCTCTGATGGCAAATTCTTGATTGCTACAGAAAGTGATTAAAAATACACAGCCTGGTAGTTTGACTTGCGAGAGGGGAAGGGGGGTGGAGTGGGAGTTTATATATGCTATGAGTAGTCAGGGTGGGATATGGTCAGGATGTAGTTTACAACAGAAGATGACATCTGTTTCTTCTATTAAAAAAAAATTTGGCATGTTCTAACTTGTTATATGATCTGTCCAACTTATTTGATCATAGCTGATAAAAACTCTGTTCCAGAGTTCATGACAAATAAAAGGATGACTGGTATCTGTAGGTTCTCAGATTTTTACAGGTATCTATTTGCATGTGTCTTAGTAGGAAGCTATCTTTGAAGCCTACTAGAAGATTAAAGTAAGAATGTATAATAAAACCTTTAAGCTTATAATATAGTGATTTTAATTCTTGGACTCTCATGGGTGACCATATGGTTGATTCCAATATACTGGGAAAATATAAAATATATTGGAGTCAACCAAACAGTTGATTCCAATATATTTTATGGTTTTGTTTTTGTTTTTTGTCTTGCTCCCTTGGATTGTTTTCAGGCTTTACAGACAAAGCAATTCACCTCATTTTTGTGTGGGGTAGCCACTCACTGCCTACGGATGAAAAGGTCACCATTAGTGTTAATTGACTTAATTACTCTCACATGATGGACTATGTAGAGGCAATACTAACAAACTGGTTTGTCCCTCACTTCTAATTTTACCCTCTCTTTCATCAAGCCACATTTTTAATTACCTTCTCACAGTGTCTGTATTTATATTTGCCACTGCAAATATACATCTGAAACACAAAGCAAAACAATGATACACAGAATGTGTATAAACAAGTATTTATGAAGTGCCTAGCATGCTTGATCTCAAAGATCCAGTAGAGATTACAGACCAAGATTTAGAAAAAAATGAGAGATCCCCAATTCATCCATCCCTCACTCTCTTAACTGTTTTTCTTTTATTCTTCGTGGATCAATTCACCGCTGGCCCTAGGGTAATAATCTTAAAACAATGGCATCTGTTTTCCAAGTACGAAGCTGAAGTTTGCTGAGTACTTTTTTTTTTTTTTAATGGACTAAAAATTATGATGGACTTTGTTTTCTTCTGTAACTCAAATTTAAGCTTGGAAAATTTTACAAATGAACACAGCCAGGCATAGCCAAAGGTGTGCACAATGGAAGTAGAGAGTAAATCTAACAGTAAATCTCTGGCATTCCAAGTCAGCCAGTGGACCAACAAGCAACATGAAGAGTCCCAGGTACCACTCTTCAGTCATTTTTTTTCCAGTTGCAGAATTCACAAATGCATAAACACTAAGATTACCCAATAGATAAAGGGGAATTAAATCAATATAAATGAAAAAGGATTCCCATATTCATCTTCTTCTGTTAATATAAAATCCATTCATCAGTACCAAACAAAAACACCCAACAATACAATATGAAGAAAGAAATATATATTTTTTGCCTTTTAAATTATAAATTATATTTTTTCTTCAAGTGCTTTAAACAAATGAATAGATAGAGGATACTAAATTAAAAGTCTGGGCCAACTCTTGATACAACACAATGGTTCTCAGCTTCACATCAGTGAATGATAAGAAATATGAAATTTACACTTAGTGAATTATTAATGAAATGAATTGGTCATTTCAGGTCAATTTTGTTCTTTATTTAAAAGTGGTCATCTATCACTATTCCTCAGTAGAGGATTATTTCAATAATAAATGAAATAAAGAATAGATATTTGACCTTCTAAAATATATCTATCTTATAACTTATGGTAAAAAAAAAATCCAATTATTCCCAAGAGAATTTAATTTTCTTGGAAAGAAAAAGACTTGCAAGATAAAAATTAAAATGATATGATACTGAAACACATACATAAATCAAAAGATTCAAAAAATAAACTATTAAGCTTAAGTACCTGTGAAAATGAATTGTTTTTCCCTCAGCTCCAGAGAACAAAATCACTTATTAGAAATTACTAGTGAGTCCTCAGTTTTAACATCTCTTAGCTTAATTCTTCAATTTGATTAATGGAGAAAATAAACTACAAATGCAGTCAACTGAAGTAAGCTTTGGTAAGCTGTAGAAGCAAAGGCATGTGGAGCTACTTCTTCAGTGATCTACAGAGACAGAAGGACAGACAGGGTAGAAATAAACAAGAACTAAAAGTTGGGAACTGAACCTGTATGCAATAAACAAAAGGAAAGAGTAACTGAAACACAAGACCCCATGGGCAGGAAGCCTGCCCCCCCATGTCCTCCACCTGCCTTTTGTCTGTAGAGAAGCTTTAGCCAAAGAGTAAGTTTAACTGGAGAAGTGAGAAAATGCAGAAACAAAGAAAAATAGTCAAAGGAAACCAAATAATAATAATGTAGTCATTCAGTATAGTCAGGAACTTACAGTTCCTCCTCGAGGGCCATAAGTAATGTTCTGAGCCATATCCTATCTTATAGCTACTGAAACTCCCATCAGGTGGAAGAAGTTAACTACATGATGACCAGACCATAGCCATGACATCAGCTGCCACAATGCCAAGAAATGACCTCTAGAAATGGAAACAAATTGACCCTGGAACTGAAGATTAATTGTACTTATCAGTGACCAATTTCAAGATGATTGTCAGAACTGACTGTGCTATTTCTTCATGTAGCCCCTTTCCTCAGCCTATAAAAGCTCTTGCCCACTGACTGTCAGTTGGGAAGGAGTTGGTCTTTGAACAGGTATCCACCATCCCCACTGGTTGCCAGCATCCAAAATAAAGCAAACTCTCCTTTCTACCAACCTGGTGTCTTCACTGGCTTTTTGAGTGGCAAGCAGCTAGAGCCCAGTTTTGATTCCAGAAGCATCACTAATAATGCTAACTTGAAGGCCATCTCTTACTTTATCTGAAGATATATTACTAACCTATCATGTTAACATGCCATTAGAGAAATAAGAATTAATTCTGGAGGCAGCAGATTGGAACAGATTTTACGGAAGAAAATGCTGAATTCAAATCTTATTTTGTACCACTTTTCAGTTATACGATATTCACAAAATCACTTCATCTTTTTGAGCCTCAATTGATCTTTAAAATGGGAATAGAGCAGTTATGCCATGGGAATTAATCAAAGAATGATAAGCTATGACATATGTAAAGCATAATACCTGGCACATAGTAGTTATTTTGGAGAACAAAAAAATAGTTTTTCCATTCCAGTTGTCCTAAAGAAAGAAAAGTTTGACTGGGGAGAAAAGCCACAATATAAAGGAACACCAGTGAAGCAAAAAATTTATCCTGTATAAATAACTTAAAGTGAACAAGTATTTCCAGGCACATTAAATAGTCATTCAAATTCTTAGTGAGTTCCAGCAGGTGCTGAATATTGCATTAGACCATGAGGATCTAAACAAGGAGAATAAGTCTTGACCTTTTCAAGTAAGACAGTTAAGTAGGGAAGACATTCACTAACAGTTACCCCAAAATGTGGTGTAACAAATAAAAGCATGAACGTATAGAGAAAGGCACTATGAAGAATGTCTGTAGTCACAAAAGAACTTATACATCACTTCCGTTTGTGCCTAGAGAATCAGTAGGTATTAATACTTTAATACTTACACTAATATATTGTTTATGAAAGAGCAGTGCCAGTCCAGCAGCCTCAGGATCACTTGTGCATTGGTTAGAAATACAACTTTGAGGGTCCCAGACCTATTGAATCAGAAACCCTGGATTCAGAGCCAGTAATCTATGGTTTAACAAACCTTCCAAGTGATTCTGATGTATAGTAATGTGTGAGAACCACAAAACGAGGCATTCAATAAGTAAATGAGGAAGATAACATTTCAGACAAGAAATGTTATCGAGTCCAAGATCGCTCTGCTCACCATACAACAGGCAAGTAAGTCTGAGAGATAAGGTGTTGAAGTAAGGAACACGACTTTTCTTTGCCATCTGAGAAGATGGCAGACTAATGTCTCAAAATAACCATCTTATTGAGGTCTGAATGCCAGGTTCTTTTATAGAACTTAATTTCTTTCCCCTGAAAATTTCTGCACAGAAAATGGGTGTCACACATATATAATAACAGAGAAAAATGAAAAATCCTATTAAAGAAGTTTGATCAAAGCATCAATAATAATCTCAAAATGGATTCCACCACGATTAATTCCATACTTCGGTGTCATTCAAAAACAGCTCTGCTCCAGCATGTGAATGCTGGAGGTGGAAAGAGAGGAGCTAGTGATTGCTAACTGGGTACCCTGGGAAAAACCATCCAGTTTTACTCATGTTCAGTTTTCTCATGCAGAGAATGGGTAAAAACCCACTCCAGAAAGAGTTATGAGAATTAAATAGAACAGGCATGTCAAAGTCACTGTGAAGTTTAAAGAATCAATAGGTATTAATATGTCGCATTGTATGGTAGTATGCATTGCAAGGTAGTCTTGTAAATCATATAACTTAACTCTTAACTGTTTCTGTGGAGGAACTGCCAAACACGTATTAATATATAAAAGGTATTCTAATTGCTAGGGTGGAGGCACATTAGAAATACTTTTAACTTTTTTAAATTTATATTGGAGTTTGGCTGATTAATGGGCTTCCCTGATGGCTCAGTGGTAAAGAATTTGCCTGTCCATGCAGGAGACACAGGTTCAATCCCTGGGCCAGGATGATCCTCTGGAGAAAGAAATGGCAACCCACTCTAGTATTCTTGACTGGAAAACCCCATGGACAGAGGAGCCTGGCAGACTACAGTCCATGGGGTCGCAAGAGTCCGATATGACTCAATGACTAAAAAACAACAACAACAGCTGATTAACAATGTTTTGATAGATTCAGGTGAATATCAAAGGGACTCAGTCATACATATACATGTATCCAGTCTCCTCCAAACTCCCCTCTCATCCAAGCGGCCACACAACATTGCACAGAGTTCTCCATGCTATACAGTAGGTCCTTGTTGGCTATCCATTTTAAATACAGCAGTGTGTACATGTCAATCCCAAACTCCCTAAATATCCCTTCCCCTCATCCTTCTCCCACCCCTCATAAACCATAAGTTCTTTCTCTAAGTCTGTGAGTTTGTTTCTGTTTTGTAAATAAGCTCATTGGTACCGTTTCTTTTTAAGATTACGCATATAAAGAATATCGTAAGGTATTTCTCCTTCTCTGTCTGACTTCACTCGGTATGACAATCTCTAGGTCTATCCACATTGCTGCAAATGGCATTACTTCATTCTTTCTTTCTATGCCAAACAAGCCTTGACTGGTTAAGGCTACAAATCCAAAGTCAGACCCTACCAAACGTGAACAGAAGGAAGAAATATCTGAGGGTCAGATGCTCAGAGCTGAAGAGAAAACCCAGATCCTTCTGCCTCTGGCCCCATTTCCTCTGTGGATATAATTAACAACTGACACCTAATGATAACACAAGCAGAACTAGGAACAAAATCTGGTCTGCACTAAAGGTAAAAGTCTACAGGTTTTGCACCTGGATGTAAATGAACAGCAGACCAACTGCTGATCCTAGACACAGATAAGAGAAAGCATCCAGTGAATTACATTCAGACTCCAGGATTAGAAGCGTTTCCAATTTCAGATGCAAAGACAGAATTTTACCATCAACAAAGCCAAAGGGGAAATGACATTTGAAAACCAACAGATAGAGTTTTTTGCCTTCTACTGGCTGAAAGCCAGGCATTCAAGCCAAAAAGGACAGGATTCAAAGTCAGTTAAAAGCAGAAGGAGTAATTGCAGACATTCTGCCTCCAGCCAAGTTGAGGGTAATACAAAAAAACCTTGACTTCTTTGGGGACCTAGTTTTAGCCATAAAACCCTTGAAAAAAATCAATGCAAATGAAAATACAGATACAGTGCACAAAACATACCAGAGTCTGTCAGACTACCTCCTACTAACAGAGGACCTCAATCTCTCCTTTCTTCCTTTGTATAAATACTTTACTGTTATTTTACTTGCAACAGTTAATGATGCCAAATCCAGGCAGTGCCAAGTAAAATAGATCAGGACAAAGCTGAGATATCACTTAAAGAACATTATAGTTTTATTAACTGTTTTAGCTAAATAAATTTATAAACACTTCTGGTGCTTTATGTATAAAGATATTTTTAGAGCCTTTTTTTCTGATAACAAAGGTTAGATGCTTATAATAAACTCGAATATTCAGAAAAGTGCTGAGAAAAAAATGACAATTATGATTCCCTCACTTAGTGGTAATGGTTGCTAACAATTTACTGTATTTTCCTGAAGCTTCTTAACATATATTTATATTGTTTCATCACTTAGCATTTTGCCATAAGTACTTTTCCATATTGTTAAAACAAACACTCTTTGAAAGATATGATTATCATGCCTGCATACAACTCTACTAAGAGTTTGTAATAATATAAACATGTCTCTATTGATGAACATTTAATTTTCACCCATTATTATGCATGTTGTGATTAATTTCTTTGTGCATAAACTGTTGTTTGCAGCTCATGCAGCTCAATATCAAAAAAAACAAACAACCTAATCAACAAAATGCACAGAAGACCTAAATAGATATCTTTCCAAAGAAGACATACCAATGGCCAACAAATACATGAAAAGATGCTTAACATCACTAGTAGATAAATGCAAATCAAAACTACCATGAAGTTATCACCTCACACTGGTCAGAATGGCCATCAAAAAATCTACAAACAATAAATGCTGGAGACTGTGTGAGGGAAAGGAAACTCTCCTACAATGTTGGTGGGAAGGTAAACTGGTTTAGCCACTACGGAGAACAGTATGGGGGGTTCCTTAAAAAACTAAATGTATAACTATCACATGACCCAGCAATCCCACTCCTGCGCATATAGCCGGAAAGGAAAAAAAAAAACATAATTTCAAACGATATATGCACCCCAATGTTCATCACAGCACTATTTACCAAAGCCAGGACATGGAAGCAACCTAAATGTCCATCAACAAATATACAATGGAATATTAGTCAGCCATAAAAGAAATGAAATTGTGCCATTTGAAGACACACAGATGGACCTAAAGACTGTCATACAGAGTGAAGTAAGTCAGAAAGAAAAAAAAAAATATATATATATATAAATAATCAAGTTGTTCACATTCAAAAACTTTCTCAACAGTTGATGCAGTATTACCACAAAGCCTTTAATATTTTTTTGCGATGCCTCAAGTCTTTTTTGTTTCATATGCAAGGATAAATTAGACTGAGATCATATTACCATATTATCTCTTTTTCTTCTTTTCTATTTATCTATAATGGAATCTGTCAATATCTGTCAAAAATAATTGTACTAATTTGCCTGATTCTTTCACTCAGCATAATTTTAGCTTTTTCCCTAAGCACTAAATAGTTTTTGGAAACCTATTTTACCATTTTGGGGTGGGGGGGGGCGGTAAGAACACTCCAGTTCTTCTCCCTTCAGTTCAGTCCAGTTCAGTCAGTCACTCAGTCATGTCCAGCTCTTTGCAACCCCATGGACTGCAGCACACCAGGGCTTCCCTGTCCATCACCCAATGCCTAGAGCTTGCTCAAACTCATATCCATCGAGCCAGTGATGCCATCCAACCATCTCATCCTCTCTCATCCCCTTCTCCTTCTGCCTTCAATCCTTCCCAGTATCAGGGTCTTTTCTTAGCCAATTTCAATTATACACACAATGTTATCAACTATAGTCATCATTTTATACATTAGATCCTCAGATTTTATTCATATTATATCTGAAATTCTATACCTTATTACCAACCTCTCCCTATTTATCCCATCCCAAGGCCCTGGAAACCACTTTTGCGCTGTTTTTAAGAGTTCAACTTTTCTATATTCCACTTGTAAGGAGTACCATGCAGGATCTGTCTTCCTCTGTCTGGTTTATTGCACTTAGAGTACTGGCCTCCAGGTTCATCTGTGCTGTCACAAATGACAGGACTTCCTTCCTTTTTAAGACTGAATAATATTCCTAAATGTGTGTGTCTGTGTATACATAGTTTTCTTGATCCATTCATCTGAAACAGACACTTAAATTTTGAACATCTGTTTTGGAATGACTGCATGGTACTTCATCTCAGGAATTAAAATTACATATATAACATAATAGTAATATTCTTACTATTGGATAGGTAGGTTAGAACTTAGCACCACCAGTTTATATTGCTGAAATAAACTGCCTAGTATATTTTTATATGCATTTCTGATTTCAATAAAGGGAATAAATACTATCCACACTGTAAAATACATATTTCAAAATGTTGTCCAAAAAAGGTTTCATATTTCCAGAAGCTATATATTAAATAAATCATTCTTCACAGGTCAGATATGAGTCCTTAAAAAACAGTCTTTCTAAAATACTTTTATTTTAGTTTGCATTTCTTGCATTAATCAGTGGTTGAGTGTTTCAAAATTTATTTTGTAATTAAATATTATTTTATTAATCATCTATGTAAGGTGTCTTTTAGTTATCTATGTAAGGTCTTTATCTTAAGACGTTTACTCTTTTGTTCTTATTTATAATATCATGTTATTATGTTATTTATAAGATAAATGCATATTAATCATTAAATGTCACCTATCACTAATATAAACATTTACTATTCTAGTAATTTTTTACAAAGTTTAGTGTTTATATAGCAAAATCTATCAATATTTCCCTTTACATTTTCCCTGTAATCCTTTGAAAGATTTGCTTCAATCTATTATATGGAAATTATTTATACTTACTTCCAAATATCTTTTATTGTTAGGGATTTTTCTTCTTTTGCATTTAACCTTTAAATTCATACAAGATCTATTTTGCTGTTAGGTGCAACAAAATGGCCCAAGTTTACAGCTATCCAATTGGTCTAATACCTTTTATCCAATAATCGTCTTCTTATACTATGTAATAGCATGTAATAAAACCTATGCTATATCATTAATATTTATCAAAACATGTTCTATCAGATAATGTATAAATTAATATAGCATATTACACACAGATTCTCATACAGAGAAGAATCTCTTTCTGAGCTCTCTGTTCTATGATAGATTTTTCCCTTATATTCCTTATTCAGCATAAGATTAGTCCAAAAGTTACACTTTCAAAGTACATTTTGAAAACTAGTAGTGATAATCCCACACATTTTATTTTACTAGAAAATTAACTGTCTTCATACATTTGAGATAAATTGTATGTATTTTTCAATTTCAAAAACATTACTGGACAAAAATTCTTTCAGGGAATTTGGTTGAAATCACAATCACTGGATGAATACATTAAGGGAAACTCTTATCTTTCCTGTACTTGTGTTTACTAGGGAGACAATGACAAACTGCAAGATTTATTAAAAGTTCACCTCTTAACCCTGTCTGTATGCATACACCTGCCAGGGGGTCAGTAATTAAATAGCCAACATGATACACAGCAAAATAAGAGAATAATAAAGGGGAATTAGCCATCAACCAGAGAGAAACAGAAAAACCATTAAGTTTGTAATACAGTGGTGGGCTTTTCTAATGTTAACTTTATTCTGAATCTCGATTCAACAAATAATTTTACCAGAGCACTGATTAACTTATATATAAACTACTTTCCCTATAAATTACTCAGATGCAAGAGTTTCACACTATTTTTTCATGTATGCAGATATCAAAATATCTGTAGACATTCTACGTTACCCTCAACTGTTAAAAAGCAATCCAGGCCTACTTGAATATTAGCTTTTTTTTTAAGAGGCCACTAAAACAGAATCCAAACAAAACTGAAAGAGAAGACAAGATAAACAACCGAGAGTTATCAGCAGTTGCCTGATTCATTATGTAGAGTGTTCTGAAATTGTTATTTAAGCTAAAAGCAGCCTGATCAAATGATGAAATCAAGCAGTACCATTTTGTTAAACGTTTCATTTTGAAATAATCGTAGATTCATAGGTAGTTGTAAGAACAAACACAGAACCCATGTGCAAACACAGAAACACAGAATGTACAAACACATGTGCAAACAAACACACACAGAATCCAGTTGTCCCAATGGAGACGTCTTACAAAACTATAGCATAGTCTTGTACCTGTAGTGCAAACTAGTGCAAAAAAAATAACACATCCAGGAAATTGACACTGATGTAGTCAATACATCATCACAAGCATCCCTCACGTTACACTTTTATAATCATGATCACCTCGCTCCCACTGGGAGGGCAACTACTCATCTATTCTCCATGTCTTTAATTTCATTATTTTAAAATATTGTTAAAAGTAGCATCATATATTGTATAACCTTTTAGGATTGACCTGTCCCATTTAGAATAATTCGCTGGAAGTTCATCCAGGTTGTTTACATGTATCTGTCCCTTTTTAGTGTTGAGTAGTATGGCACTGATGTGGATTTATCATGATGTGTTTAACCTTCAACTCTTGGAGGACATAGCGGTTCCAGTTTGAGGCTATCACAAACAAAGCTGCTATGGAATATTTGTGTACACTTTTGTATCAACACAAGTTTTCATTCCTCTAGGATAAATGTCTAGGAATGCAATTGCTGGGGCAGATGGTAGTTGCAAGTTTTGTTTATTATGAAGTTACCAAACTTTTCTAGGCTGGCTTCCCTGATAGCTCAGTTGGTAAAGAATCCGCCTTCAATGCAGGAGACCCCAGTTCAATCCCTGGGTCGGGAAAATCCCCTGGAGAAAGGATAGGCTACCCACTCCAGTATTCTTGGGCTTCCCTTGTGGCTCAACTGGTAAAGAACTCACCTGCAATGTGGGAGACATGGGTTGGAAGATCCCTTGGAGAAGGGAAACGCTACCCACTCCAGTATTCTGGCCTAGAGAATTCCAAGGACTGTATAGTCCATGGAGTCGCAAAGAGCCAGACATGACTGAGTGACTTTCACTTTTTCAAACTTTTCTAGACTGGCTGTATTATTTACATGCCCACTAACAATGTATTAGTAACCCAATTTTTCCATATTTTTGCCAGCATATGGTAATATCACTATTTTTTAAATTTAATCCACTCTGATTTATGTATAGTGATACCTCATTCTGGTTTTAATTTGCATTTCCCCCAAAACTAACAATTTTAACATCTTTTCTTGTGCTTTTTGCCAGCCATATATCCTCTTTGGTAATCTATTTCTTCATGTCTTTTAACCATTTTCAAAACAGATTTTTTTTTTTTTACTATTGAGTTGAAGATACTAGTCCTTGGTCAACTATGTGGTTCGCAAGTTTTTTTCCCCAAGCTATAGCCTGTCCTTTCAAGTTCTTTGAAAAGGTAAATTGACTGTCTCAGATCATCTGGATTCCTTTGAAGACTTGTACTGCTTTCTTTCTGCTGGTAAATGCTACAGCTAGTTACATGCATGGGTTTAGAGAAAGCAAGCCTGAGCCATTCTTCAGACTTGCAACCAATGACCCCAATATTTTTTTTTTTTTTTTTGCTTCTTACCTATGCTGTTCTCTGTACCTGCTGACCTGAACTCAGAGCCCATCTCGGCTCCTCCAGCTTTTACCAGTGGCCTCCTCACGCTCCTCGGAAACATATTCTTTATTAACTATCCTCACTGCCATTTCAAACGGGATTTGTGAAGGGAGAGAAGACACAAGTTTACCTCAGTCCACAAACGACCTTGAAAGCTCTTCTCATTTATTTTCAAATTAAGGATGTTTGTTGATGAGGTTATTTTACAAAAGGATACACCGCCAAAAATTTTTAGAAAAGTGGCAGTCATATATGCCAGGAGAAAAGAAACTTCTAATCAATTTTGGATGACATTAAGAAAAAAAATACTAGATTTGTAATATTTGGAAAATGATGTCACTTTTCTAGGCATGGGCTCCATGTTTAAAATGAGATGGTCTGAATCACATACAAATCCTTCTCAGTTCAATTTCTATTATAAAATGTAGATGCTTAGAGTAAGACTTTGCACATCAACATGAATATTATACCATCTTTTAATGAAAATATATTTAGTGTATGATTCTCCCTGTGATACAAATGGAAGAGTACAAGATGCTTCCCTGGGATAAACCAATATTTATGAGTGTTTTTTGTGTAAATATAGAGCTTTCGCATTTCCTCATGCACTGTATTCACATTTTAATGTTTTTCATCAGAAGAAGTATGAATATGTTAGTCTAAAAGTAATTATCAGATAGAGAGAGATGCTAATAATATATATTAATGACGGGGCTATACAAAACCTGCCACTAAAAGATCACAGATCATCTAATGGCTTTGTACCAAATGTATCTTATGAAAGATTATTACTGCTGATTGTTTTTCTTTTGATGGAAAAAAAATAGATTGGGGAGGTTTATCCATTTGCAAGCTGTTAATATTTGAAAGGTAGATGGTCTATTTTTTCTGCTTAAGGAGAAAAACTGAAGGAAAAAAAAAAAAAATACAATGACCTAGTCGAGAGAAAAGGCAATTCAAAATCCTGGAAGCCTCCAAATTCAGAGTTCACAGTTGTCAGCGTTAGGAAATGCATCACTGCTTCCCCAGAAACACACTGCTGCCTTCACTTTCTTTTCAGTCAACAAAAGAAAAAAATTGGAAATGTTAAACTTCCTCACTGCCCTAGTTCACAGAGTAGAGAAAGGAGGTTTATCTTTTTCTCTTGCAAACCTGTAACATCTTTGTATATTGATAAAAGGTGAAATTCAGTACTAATATCATCCAGTAGTTTGGGATATTATCTACATACATAAGCCTTCCGAACAGTACCCATAAGGCAAGGCATTGTGTTTTTCAACAATGTAGGAATAAGAAATATTGAAGAACACTATGAAAAAAAGGCATTGATTTTGAGTCCCCAAATAGTAGAATTATAAGGTTAGTAAGGCATTGAGGTCAATGGTGTGTGTGTGTGTGTATATATATATATATATATATATATATATATACACACATCGTGTGTGTGTGTGTATTTATGTATATACCTATTAACATTTATGTAAGTATAAATTTTCATTATTCTTTAATATCTAAACACAAGTAACAATTTCAGCACAATGATTTCATAACCTACTCAGGAAATATATTCCAACATTTAACAACTCTTACTATCAGAATATACTTCCTTTATCTAATCTAAATCCCATACATTGTAACTCAGATCTATTTCTATCCCCAGTAGGATTGCAGAACAGCTGGTCTGCATCCTCCATAAAATAATCTCTCATGTATTTGACTCTCATCATTAAAGAGCCTCACAGCCATCCTTCCTCAGGCAAAATGACCCTAAAGACCTAACTTCGTCTCATAGACCATATTTTCTAAGACTTGAATCATTCCGAAGCTCTATCTTGGGACTGCTCCAAGTTCTGTGCACCTCTCTTTGTTTCCTCTCAAACATCTCTATCTGCTCCTTACTGACATCTTGGTAGTGACCTACTCTACAAGTACAATTCCACTGTGAAATCAGTACTAGAGTAGCTCTACTCTAAGAATGCAACCATCTTCATTATAAGACTATTCACACCACCCCTAAATCTGTGTCAGAGAGCTACAGAATGAAATCCAAATAATAACTGAAAATTAAAATGATCTTAATGTATATTTTCCCCGATATACATGTGTCATTACTAGTCTTATCTCATGAATTCTTGGGCTCTATCACGGGAAAACCATCTGCTACTTCATTCATCTATATGACAATTTTTAGCTTTTTCTATAACAGGAAACAGGAGAAACTAACAGGAATCCTAGAATGACAAGGAAAATCCAAAGAAATCTGCTTACTGATTAAGTTTCCCTTTCTAAGCTGATCTAACTAACCCCAAGAAGATCTAGACACAGCCATGTCCCCTGAGTAGTTAACATGACAAGAAGAGTTGGAAACAATTGTACAGAAAACCATCAGAGACAACGTGAAAACCCAAAGGAGGGTCTGTAATCCACTGAACCAAAATGATATCTGCACGGAATGTTCAATGGAAAGAAAAATCAACTGGAATCTGAGTATACTTGTTATTAACTGTCCTCGCCAGATAGGTGGGAACAGCCCAAGGCTTGGTGATAGGTTTCTTATTTGCTTCTCCAAAGCTTAATGACCTGTCATCCAGAGCATACATTCCAATCAGCGATGTACAACATTTTGATGTACACTTTATCACTGAAGACAGTGATAACTATATAAAATGAGGCAAAGCACTAAAGCTGAAGGGAAATACATGAAAACATGAACATGGATTATCTCTGATGACAGAATTATGAGTGATTATTTGCTTCCTTCTACATTTCTATTTCCGTACTCTTAATAATAAGAATATATTTCTTCCATGAGAAACAAAACTTCAAATCATTCCTCCACATTATTTTTGGTAGCCACCAAGTGATGCTAAATTAAGGTTAGCACAGCTGTTCCATTAACTCTGGACATGAAGAACTAATAAATAGAGGGATGAATTTTTAATATTCTGCCTTACTGAGGAATATAATTTTAATCTTTTTTACTCTTTGCCATGCATTTTGTCACTCAATGAGTCTTACCCACGTCCCAAGCAAGAATCATACTTACTAACCAAAACAACTGCTTTTATGTTTCTTGTATTTCCAATAAAGTACAATTTCTCCATATACCTCTATTAGTACATGCTCCAACTTCAGCTAAACCAGCTTGCTGGGTAGATATGACCTTCTCCCTAATTGTAATCAACTTATCCTATTTTTTCACCTCAAAAAATTCAACTACATTCAAAACTAAAGTGGTATATCTAAAATATGGTTCCTATATTGATTCCAATACATTTAAACTGTGACAGACAATAGTATAAGAAAACCTCTTCATTTGTCCCAGGATCGGGCAAAGGTCCAGGACACACCAAGGTACTAGGTTAACCTGCTGAATGAATGACCATGAACACTGATGGCAGAAACTGTTCCTTGCCCACTCTTGGCACTTCTCTCCTTATCTGTTCCAAAAATATATGTTAGGCAAGTACCACTGTACGAGATGACATCGAGGGGCATCATCTTCTCTCTCATAATGAGTTTTGGGCATTTTATTGACATAAACAAACAATTCTTAGCTGGAAATTATTAGTCAACTCTAACAAAATCAATCCCAATGGAAATTAAAATTAGGCAGTGGGCATCTTTCCTTTCAACAGTGAGTGTATGTATCTTCCACATAATGATCTCCCTGTAACTAAAATATAGTTTATAAACAATGAGACTGTATCTTCCTAGATCTCAGATTTTTTACCCACAACCATTTTTCCAGTTAGTATTCATTACAGCACTGTTACTCCCACAACGATCACCACTGCAACATCCAAAATTATTTTAACAGCCAATTATTTTAAAGCCACTTATTTAAAACAAATCATTTTATAGATTCTGACTTACTGAAACCTTACAAAATCCTACTGTGCTGCTGCTACATATCAAATAGGTAAACAACCTATTGTTGGTAAAAAGACCAACCACAGAACATAAGGGACTATACTCAGTATCTGGTAACAAGATAATGGAGAAGATTCTGAAAAAGAATAGGTATATATGAACACACATCTATGTATAACTGAATCAATTTGCTGTACACCTGAAATTAACACAACATTGTAAATTAACTATACTTCAATTAAAAAAAATTATACTGTCTGCAAGAGTCTTCATCTATCAGTAGCATTAAGTTCAGTCACTGACTACAGATTCTAGAGAGACATAATTTCATTTTATTTATTCCTTATTTACTTGAGATTAGGTCATTGAAAAACTCCATATCCTCCAAACCCTGGGTTATAAAACTGATAAGTTGATAGGCATCTTCATTGAGCCAGAGTTATTCTAAAATTATGCAGCATAAAGCCTCTTCCCTCCTCTGTGTTGGACACAGTCTCGTAGCCTTTTCTGCCACATTGTCAGTTCTCTTTTCTCTTGTTGGGTCTCTTCAGCATGGTTACTAACTTTCCGAGGACAATGTTTAAAAAAAAGTCAAGTGCATTACTCCAAAGGTATACAACAGATATTAAATTGAATGTTTGATCCACATATTACAGAAGAAACTAAAGTGATCTACATATTAATCCCTGACTGGGAAGTTACACAAGAATGTGACTCCCTCTGTATGCTGGCGTTTTGGATAAGCTTAGGGTTTGTTATATTTTCATCCATCTTTCACATGTCACTAGATGAAAACAATAGAATGGGAAACACTAGAGATCTCTTCAGGAAAATTAGAGATACCAAGGGAACATTTCATGCAAAGATGGGAACAATAAAGGTAGGGACCTAACAGAAGCAGAAGATATTAAGAAGAGGTGGCAAGAATACACAGAAGAACTGTACAAAAAAGATTGTCATGACCCAGATAACCACGATGGTGTGATCACTTACCTAGAGCCAGACATCCTGGAATGCGAAGTTAAGTAGGCCTTAGGAAGCATCACTACGAACAAAGCTAGTGGAGGTGATGGAATTCGAGTTGAGCTATTTCGAATCCTGAAAGATGATGCTGTGAAAGCACTACACTCAATATGTCAACAAATTTGGAAAATTCAGCAGTGGCTACAGGACTGGAAAAGGTCAGTTTTCATTCCAATCTTAAAGAAAGGCAATGCCAAAGAATGTTCAAACTACACAATTGCACTCATCTTACACACTAGCAAAATAGCACTCATCTTACACACTAGCAAAATAATGCTCAAAATTCTCCAAGCCAGCTTCAACAGTCCGTGAACTGTGAAATTCCAGATGTTCAAGCTGGATTTAGAACAGGCAGAGGAACCAGAGATCAAATTGCCAACATCCGTTGGATCATTGAAAAAGCAAGAGTTCCAGAAAAATATCTACTTCTGTTTTATTGACTATACCAAAGCCTCTGACTGTTTGGATCACAACAAACTGTGGAAAATTCTTCAAGAGATGGGAATACCAGACCACCTGACCTGCCTCTTAATAAATCTGTATGCAGATCAGGAAGCAGTTAGAACTCGACATGGAACACAGACTGGTTCCAAATCAGGAAAGGAGTATGTCAAGAATGTATACTGTCACCCTGCTTATTTAACTTAAATGCAGAGTACATCATGCGAAACGCTGAGCTGGATGAAGCATAAGCTGGAATCAAGATTGCCAGAAGAAATAACAATCACCTCAGATATGCAGATGACACCACCCTTATGGCAGAAAGTGAAAAAGAACTAAAGAGCCTCTTGATGAAAGAGAGAGGGTGAAGTAGTTTGCTTAAAACTCAACATTCAGAAAACTAAGATCATGGTATCCTGTCCCATCACTTCATGGCAAATGGATGGTGAAACAATGGAAACAGTGAGAGATGTTATTGTTTGGGGCTCCAAAATCACTGCAGATGGTGACTGCAGCCAAGAAATTCAAAGACATTTGCTCCTTGGAAGAAAAGTTATGACCAACCTAGACAGCATATTAAAAAGCAGAGACAATACTTTGCCAACAAAGATCCATCTAGTCAAAGCTATGGTTTTTCCAGTAGTCATGTATGGATGTGAGAGTTGAACTATAAAGAAAGCTGAGGGCTGATGCTTTTGAACTATGGTGTTGGAGTAGACTCTTGAGAGTCCCTTGGACTGCAAGAAGATCCAACCAGTCCATCCTAAAGGAAATCAGTCCTGAATATTCATTGAAAGGACTGATGCTGAAGCTTTGGCCACTGGATGGGAAGAACTGACTCATTTGAAAGACCCTGATGCTGGGAAAGATTAAAGGCGGGAGGAGAAAGGGATGACAGAGGATGAGATGGTTGGATGGCATCACCAATTCAATAAACATGAGTTTGAGTAAACTCCAGGAGTCCTGGCGTGCTGTAGTCAATGGAGTCACAAAGAGCTGGACATGACTGAGCGACTGAACTAAGCTGAACTGAGATGATAACATGCAAGTCGGGACAGAAAGAGGAGGCAGAAAAAGAGGCATCACTCTAACCTCCAGGTGGGAGAACCTGCAAGTCAACCAAAGTGTTTAAAAAAAAACTATTTTATCGGAGAAGGCAATGGCACCCCACTCCAGTACTCTTGTCTGGAAAATCCCATGGACAGGGGAGCCTGGTAGGCTGTAAACCATGGGGTCGCTAAGAGTTAGACATGACTGAGCAACTTCACCTTTCACTTTCATGCATTGGAGAAGGAAATGGCAACCCACTCCAGTGTTCTTGCCTGGAGAATCCCGGGGACGGCGGAGCCTGGTGGGCTGCCGTCTATGGGGTCGCACAGAGTCAGACACGACTGAAGCGACTTAGCAGCAGCAGCAGCGTTCTCTCCCAAACTCCCTTCCATCCAGGCTGCCATAAAACACTGAGCAGAGTTCCCTGTGCTATACAGTAGGACCAACCAATGTCTCTTAAGGGAATTTAAGCTTGAGTTCAATCTTAAAAGAGGAAAAAGCACAGCTCGGAGAGCAGGCTGACCTGCCACCCGTATGTCCTCGCTCTGGGTGGCTCTCCTATGAGTAATAGTTGTTGAGTCTTCATTTAGAACATTTCAAGAACTATCAACACCACATTTATTCCTCAAGAGGGCTTTTCATGATGTCTTTGTGTTCTAGCTCTCATTATGTATAACTCCTTTAAGGGCCCAAAGTGGATCAAAACACTGAAGCTTATGTTACAAGAAGCATCAAAATAAATAAATTCTCAAGCCACAGATGATATCCTAGAAATTTGCAGTAAAGCATTTCTAATATTTCAAAGAAAAAAACTGAGGTGCTATGGTATTACTTTCTGAATGTAAAAATTAGTCAGGCACCAATAGGAAATAGGAGCTAATTTATTTTAAATATCTAATTATTATCAAAATATTTACTAATCAACCGCTATATGCAAAATCAGATCTCCAGCTTTCAAGGGGCTTTAACCCAATGGGGAACACAAGATACACAGACAAATTAAAAATACCCGTGGTAGAAAAATATAATTGCCAACTCAAGACATTACAGAATCACAAAAATATCAGAATTCTATTTAAATCCCATCCTATAAAAAATAAATGCGAAGCACATAAATAAAGATATGCAAGCCTCTCCCCATGATGACTAGTATGTTTTTAATTTTTATTTTATATTGGAGTATAGTTGATTAACAATGTTGTGTTAGATTCAGGTGTACAGCAAAGTGCCTCAATTTTATATATATATAAATACATGTATCTATTCTTTTTCAAATTATTTTCCAATTTAGGTTATGACAGAATATTGATCAGTTTCCTGTGCTATATAGTACATCCTTGCTGATTATCTATTTTAAATATTATAGGATTATTTTATACCATAGAATTTATGTCATAGAAAATGAGGATTTCGAAACAAAAGAATGTTAGGTACAACTGTCTCTGATGCCTTCTAACCAACTGAATAGGATCTAAGAACATTTCATTTCAGATTAACCAACTTCTCCTACCTACTGAAAAGAAGAATTATAAATTATTGCCTGAGTTCCAAAGGAATATAGTTACTCAACTGGGCTATTCTGCTTGTTCTTCAATAAAGACTTTTGAAGCAGTTCAACATCTGCAAAAGAAATTTATTATCTGGCTTTTTCATTCATTACACATCTAGTAGATAAATATTTTTAAAATGCACAGATTTGGGGATAGAGATTTTAAAATGTTTGTTGAATGAATGAATGTTGAAGGGGAAATAAATTTCCATGTTGGCATGTGAATGTGAAACTCTTTTTAAGCCCATTACCACCACCAACATAAATTTTGGGACTTGATAACCTAGATTAGTTCTAAATAGATAAATGCGTATGTTCCAGTCTACTGATTTATATCTATATTCATACATTTCAAAGAGATTATTATTTACGCAATCAAGCAGAACTATTCCTTTGAGCCATTCATGTCTTTTGTATAATTAGGTAATTACGACACGCTAGCCATAGTAAAATAATAAGCAAGAAATGCTGGGAATGACTGTGAGACCTTATTTTTAAAATGTACATGACCAAAGAGATTTTGTCTTTGGCAAGGTGACTATTTAAATATTTGTTATTTATGACTCGTACGACATTGTGGAGAAGCTTAAGTATGCAAGTCTTTATAACTAATTTGCAATGGTCTATTTTGCTGAAGACTGAGACAGGGAGAAGAGATTAACACTCACTGAGAACCCCTCTGCATACTGGATGCTTTATATACAGAATCTCACAAAACCCTCACAGAATCCTGTGAGACACGTATTATTGGATACATTCCTTCACTAGAACAAACAGAAACTCAGAGGGTGCCATTTGTACGCGATGATCACACAGCTGGTAAGGAGAATTATAATTTTAAGCCCTAACTGCATGCCTCCAAACCCATGTTCTTCCCACATGAGCTATTCTACCCTTAAAGGAAGAGCCCAAAATGACTAAAATGGTGGCCAGTATCTACTGTAAGCTTCACGAAGGCAGATTCTCTGCCTCTTTCCCTCTAAAACAGTGACTGACGTATTGCAACTACATACTAAAAATGTTTATAATGAATTACGTTAGCTCTTAAAATGTTTTCTTCCTCCTCCAGATCTGATTCAAACTCTGAATGACCTAAGAACTAGCTTGTTCACCTAGATAAGAGGACCGTAAGCTGCATGAAATGTGAATAATCTACCCTCTGTATCACTGCATTCTACCTCTATAGAAATTAGCTATTAAATTAAAAACAGAATTACCATATGAAGCAGCAGTCCCCGTTCTGAGTACATATCCAAAAGAAATAAATATCTCAAAGAGATGTCTATACACCTATGCTCACAGCATCATTTTTATAATAGCTAAGATATAGGAATAATCTAAGGGTTCATCAACAAATAAGTGGATACAGAAAATGTGGCATACTCCTCAGTCTTCAGAAAGAAGAAAATCTCGTCATTTCCAACAATCGAGGACATTATGCTAAGTGAAATAAGCTGCCAGAGAAAGTCAGCTATTGCATGGTATTTCTTACCTGTGGAATCTTTTAAAAGGCAAATTCACCAAACAGTAAAACAAACAAACAAACAAAAAAGGTTGTCAGAGAATGGTGAGTGGGGGAACAGAAAGAGGTTGGTAAAAGTGTACAAACTTTCATTTATAAGAGGAATAAGTTCTGAGGGTTTAATGGTGACTATTGCTGATAATGGGCTTCCCAACTTGCTCAGTGGTAAAGAATCAGCCTGCCAACACAGGAGATGTAAGAGAGGTGGGTTCAATCCCTGGGTCAGGAAGATCCCCCGGAAAAGGGAATAGTAACCCACTCCAGTATTTGTGCCTGGAAAATTCCACAGACATAGGAGCCTGACGGGCTACAGTCCATAGGGTCACAAAGATTTGCACGTGACTGAGCGTGCGTGCGTGCACACACACACACACACAAACGTAGTTGATAACACGTGAGCCTGGAGGCTACTTGTAGTCCATGGGGTCACAAAGAGTCAGACATGACTGAGTGACTCACACTATACAATTAACATTTGCAAAGAGAATAAGAATAATGTATTTACCAAAAGAAAAACAAAAAATATCTAACAAGCTTGTACCCTATCACGATAACGTAATACAACAGTTGTATCTTGCATACAGATTGATAGTCTGTTTGTATTCTTAACTCAAATACCACAAGCAGTGTTGCCTTTGGGCATCTTACTTTCTGAAACGTTTCTGAAGTGTTGAGTGTCTCTTATAAAAGTTCTGAATAAGACAAAGTAACATATTATCAATTTACCCAAGTTGTCTTCCTGGAAAACTCAAGAGTATGTTAAAAGTAGGCGAAAACCTCCTTGTGTTTACAAGTAAAAGGAAATTAATTTTAGACTCAGATAAATATAAAGTGCTTTCTCACTTATCTGAAAATCTAGTGGGTCATCCATGTATTTTATGAAAAGCAGGATGATTCCTAGGCAAGATCGTTTAGTCCATTGCAAGGCATCAGGCATCCTTCCCTTCTGCGAATCATTGTGAAAATAAAATAAAATCCTGAAACATATAGAAAACCCCTAGGATGGAGCACTGCTTCTGTTAAGAAGCACTGCTCTAATCAGATGTATGTATGTATGTATGTATGTATGTATGTATGTGTGTGTGTGTGTGTTAGTAGCTCAAGCGTGTCCACCTCTTTGTGACCCCATGAACTGTAGCCCACCAGGCTCCCCTGTCCATGGAATCTCCAGGCAAGAATACTGGAGTGGGTAGCTATTCCCTTCTCCAGGGGATCTTCCCAAATCAGGAACTGAAGTATGCTCCTAATCAAAGACTCAGTATAAAATACCTGACCATGCATTGATATATGTCACAAAACAAGCTGCAGATGTAAGCCTCTGGAATGTTTTACAGTAGCAGAAAATTATTTTAAGTCCAACAAAAATTTTATAAAAAATGATTATAGATATATAAACGGGGTTAGATAAAAAAGAAGATAAAAAGGAAAGAAGAACGGGTGAGAGACAGACCCCAAAAGAAGTCTGGTATGTCCTAGTTTATGTAGGGTATGTCGAGATATACAAACACATTTCAACGCAGCTGCTAAAGTAGATAGCTTTAAGGTCCTTTCCACTCCTGAGGTATAAATATCTGTGATTTCTTAACAGACCATAAATACGCCATAAAAATAACTTGCTACAAAACAATCAATCAATAACAATCTTTGCTGGAGTCCTTAGAGTCTAAAATGACTTTCAAAAAGCATTTAATTTGCTCATATCTACAACAAGTACATCAACTTTTAACTGATGCCCTTTCCCCCCACAATAAATATTCTCCTACTAAGCAGGTAATTAAAGATAATGGTGTTCCCTTTAGAGCTACACTCACTGTTGGCATTCTTCTTACAATCATTACAACACCAAAGGCTTCATTTCTTTATGGGATTTGGATGAGCCTCTTGAATCATATTTGGCTGTTCTTTCCTCTGTTCTTGCCATTCCCAAACCATTCAAAAGTTACAACAGTGTCAATGTGCAGAAAAGAAAGGCAAAATTAGCCATCTCAACCTAAGCTAAAGAAAGTGTTCATCTGCTTTTACTTTTATTAGAGACGGCAGTGGGGCTTGTTGACTTTAGGCATAAAATTTTAATCAAGCATCAGAACTACTGTCTTTTCCAACTCTTAACTGGTTCTATGACAACCATCCAGCATTATTTAAAAGGGGGAGAATGCAGAGAGCTGTGAACGATGGTGGTAAACAATGCTGAATGCAAAACATCTGTCTTTGTAACTGTTTGCCTATCAAGTGATATTTATAATGTAACAGATTTTTAGTTGGGCTCAGATGGCAAAGTGGTAAAGAATCCACCTGCCATTGCAAGAGATGCAAGGACATGGGTTTGATCCCCTGGTTGAAGAAGATCCCCTGAACTAAGAAATAGCAACCCACTCTGGTATTCTTGCCTGGAAAATCCCATGGACAGAGGAGCCTGGCAGGCTACAATCCATGGGGTAGCAAAGAATTGGACATGACTGCACACTTGAGCACACACAACAGATTTTAACTCTTGAATTTTTAAATTTTCTCAGAGCCACTATTCTAGTGCATATCCAATCCATAACTAATAGGGTATGGATATCATTTACTTACTCCTCCATTCATTCCCCCTTTCTAACTGGCAAATTGTCATTCACTATTTTAGGTTAAATGTTGAGTATTCAACTAAAGAGGCTCAAACACATCAATGGATTGAATCAGAATGTTTTGCTTATCTTCAGATGAATAGAAGCTCTGGGAACAAACCCCTATAGCAAATAGAAAATAGTTATCTTATTTAATGGTCACATAACCAGTTGCATGGACAGAAGAGCATGGCAGGCTACAGTCCATGGGGTTGCCAAAGAGTCAGACACAACTTAGCAACTAAACAACAAACAAAAAACAATAACCAATTAGTTAACTGTCATTATTTACCCCCAAAATTACAACTTGCTATGAACAACCATCAAAAGGAGAATGTTGGATTGCACCAAAAAAAGATACCCCACGTCCAAGGGCAAAGGAGAAGCCCCAGCAAGATGGTAAAAGGTGCAAAAATCACGTTTAGAATCAAACCCCATACCCACCAGAGATGCTCAGAGAGTTCAAACAAGCCCTCTGAGGGTGCTCGTTTGGGTGCGCACCAGGACCCAGAGACTCCACAGAGACTGAGCCAGATCTGTCTTTGAGTGTCTCTTGCAGAGGTACAGGTCAGCAGTGGACTGCCCCAAGGGCAGTGGCTCTGGCTGCAGCAGACCTGGGTATGGCATAAGGCCTCTTGGAGGAGGTCACCAATAACCCCATCATAGAGCTGCCAGAACTCACACAGGACTGGTGAAACAGACGCTTGGAGGGCACAAACAAAACCTTGTACACACCAGGACCCAGGAGAAAGGAGCAGTGACCCCACAAGAGACTGACCCAGACTCGCCTGTGAGTGTCCAGAAGTCTCTGGCAGAAGCGTGGGTCGGTGGTGGCCTGCTGCAGGGTCCAGGGCTCTGAGTGCAGCTGTGCACGCATGGGACCTTTGGAAGGAGGTCACCATTATCTTCATTACCTCCACCAGAGTCTGGCCTCAGGCCAAACAATAGAGAGGGTACACAGCCCCGCCCACTAATAGAAAATTGGATTCAAGGTTTACTGAGCATGGCCCCACCCTTCAGAACAAGACCCAATTTCCCCCTCAGTCAATCTCTCCCATCAGGATGTTTCCATAAGCTTCTTATCCTTCTCCATCAAAGGGAAGACAGAATGAAAATCACAATCACAGAAAACTAACCAAACTGATCACATGGACCACAGACTTGTCTAACTCAGTGAAACTATGAGCCATGCCATGTAGGGCCACCCAAGACAGATGGGTCATGGTGGAGAGTTCTGACAAAACATGGACCACTGGAGAAGGGAACGGCAAACCAATTCTGTATTCCTGCCTTGAGAACACCAGGAACAGTATGAAAAAACAAAAAGATAGGACACTGAAAGATGAACTCCCCAGGTCAGTAGGTGCCCAACATGCTACTGGAGATCAGTGGAGAAATAACTCCAGAAAGAATGAAGGGATGGAGCCAAAGAAAAAACAACACACAGTTGGGGATGTGACTGGTGATGGTAGTAAAGTCTGATGCTGTAAAGAACAATATTGCATAAGAACCTGGAACGTTAGGTCCATGAATCAAGGCAAATTGGAAGTGGTCAAACAGGAGATGGCAAGAGTGAGCGTTGACATTTTAGGAATCAGTGAACTAAAATGGACTGGAATGGGTGACTTTAACTTAGATAACCATTATAACTACTGCTGTGCGCAAGAATCCCTTAGAAGAAACAGAGTAGCCAACATAGTCAACAAGAGTCTGAAATGCAGTATTTGGATGCAATCTCAAAAAAGACAGAATGGTCTCTGTTTGTTTCCAAGGCAAACCATTCAATATCACGGTAATCCAAGTCTATGCCCCAAGCAGTAATGCTGAAGAAGCTGAAGTTGAAGCTGAAGCTGTTCTATGAAGACCTACAAGACCTTCTAGAATTAACACCCCCAAAAAATGTCCTTTTCATTATAGGGGACTGGAATGCAAAAGTAAGAAGTCAAGAGATACCTGAAATAACAAGCAAATTTGGCCTTGGAATACAAAATAAAACAGGCCAAAGGCTAATAGAGTTTCACCAAGAGAATGCACTGGTCATAGCAAACACCAACTTCCAACAACACAAGAGAAGACTCTAAATATAAACATCACCAGATGGCCAATACCAAAATCATAATGATTATATTCTTTGCACCCAAAGATGGAGCAGCTCTATACAGTCAGCAAAAATAAGACCTGGAGCCGACTATGTCTCAGTCATTAAATCTTTTATTGTCAAATTCAGACATAAATTGAAGAAAGTAGGGAAAACCACTAGTATGACCTAAATCAAATCCCTTACAATTATACAGTGAAAGTGACAAATAGACTCAAGGGATTAGATCTGATAGAGTGTCTGAAGAACTATGGATGGAGGTTCACAGCACTGTACAGGAGGCAGTGATCAAGACGATCCCCAAGGAAAAGAAATGCAAAATGGAAAAATGGTTGCCTGAGAAGGCCTTACAAATAACTGTGAAAAGAAGAGAAGTGAAAGGCAAAGGAGAAAAGGAAAGATATTCCCATCGAATCCAGAGTTCCAAAGAACAGCAAGGAGAGATAAGAAAGCCTTCCTCAGTGATCAATGCAAAGAAATAGAGGAAAACAACAGAATGGCAAAGACTAGAGATCTCTTCAAGAAAATTAGAGATACCAATGACTTTATTTTGGGGGGTTCCAAATCACTGCAGATGGTAACTGCAGCCATGAAATTCAAAGATGCTTGCTCCTTAGAAGAAAAGCTATGACCAACCTAGACAGCATATTAAAAAGCAGAGACATTACTTTGCCAATAAAAGCCCATCTAGTCAAATCTATAATTTTTCCAATAGTCATGTATGGATGTGAGAGTTGGACTGTAAAGAAAGCTGAGCACAGAAGAACTGATACTTTTGAACTGTGGTGTTGGAGAAGACTCTTGAGAATCCCTTGGACTGCAAGGAAATCCAACCAGTTCATCCTAAAGGAAACAGTCCTGAATATTCATTGGAAGGACTGATGCTAAAGCTGAAACTCCAATACTTTGGCCATCTAATGCATAGAACTGATTCATTGGAATAGAGCCTGATGAGGGGAAAGATTGAAGGCAGGAGGAGAAGGGGATGACAAAGGATGAGATGGTTAGATGCCGTCACCGACTCAATGGACATGAGTTTGAATAAGCTCCGGGTGTTAGTGATGGACAGGGAAGCAGTCCTGCAGTCCACAGGGTTCTGAAGAGTTGAACACAACTGAGCGACTGAACTGATTACCTCCATATATTCAGATGTGTAAACAGACTCAGCAATATTGAGCAATCTATTTCATTTTTTCATTCAATTTATTTTATGTTTTATTAAGCTTTATATTTTGTTTTGGAATATGGCCGATTAATAACATTGTGACAGTTTCAGGTAAAAAGCAAAGGACTCAGCCATACACAAACATGCATCCATTCTCCCCAAAACTCCTCTCCATCCAGGCTGCCACATAACAATGAGCTAGTTCCCTATGCTCTACAGTAGGTCCTCGTTGGCTATCCATAAGCTTCAAAACCCAGCAGTGATCTTAATGCAGATCCTAAGCAGGGCTCATTTCAAACTCCATGCTCTTATAAGCAGGAGATCTAGATTGGGAAATATTAAAATAGGTTATATGAATAACCTGATTTTTAATTGGTTCTGGTTCTAGATGATCCATTCTCCTGTGATTAATTCATTTTTTGCCTACAGTTTGTTTTTGGTATGGCTTTGTTTAGGACAGAGTGATCATAAAGGCAACGTCCACCTCTAGTAGATCTGAATGTGTCACCTACTATAATGAGTGATATACAAGACATAAACAGTTTTTTAAAATTATTTTAATAATAATTTTATTTTTTCCCAAACTTTAAACTTTTTATTTTGTATTGAGGTATAAGAGATGGCAATAGCAGACCACCTGACCTGCCTCTTGAGAAATCCGTATGCAGGTCAGGAAGCAACAGTTAGAACTGGACATGGAACAACAGACTGGTTCCAAATAGGTAAAGGAGTACGTCAAGGCTGTATATTGTCACCCTGCTCATTTAACTTATATGCAGAGTACATCATAAGAAACACTGGACTGGAAGAAACACAAGCTGGAATCAAAACTGCCGGGAGAAATATCAATAACCTCACACATGCAGATGACACCACCCTTATGGCAGAAAGTGAAGAGGAACTAAAAAGCCTCTTGATAAAAGTGAAAGTGGAGAGTGAAAAAGTTGGCTTAAAGCTCAACATTCAGAAAACGAAGATCAAGGCATCCGGTCCCATCACTTCATGGGAAATAGATGGGGAAACAGTGGAAACAGTGTCAGACTTTATTTCTGGGGGCTCCAAAATCACTGCAGATGGTGACTACAGCCATGAAATTAAAAGATGCTTACTCCTTGGAAGGAAAGTTATGACTAACCTAGATAGCATATTCAAAAGCAGAGACATTACTTTGCCAACAAAGGTCCGTCTAGTCAAGGCTATGGTTTTTCCAGTGGTCATGTATGGATGTGAGAGTTGGACTGTGAAGAAAGCTGAGCACAGAAGAATTGATGCTTTTGAACTGTGGTGTTGGAGAAGACTCTTGAGAGTCCCTTGGACTGCAAAGAGATCCAACCAGTCCATTCTGAAGGAGATCAGCCCTGGGATTTCTTTGGAAGGAATGATGCTAAAGCTGAAACTCCAGTACTTTGGCCACCTCATGCGAAGAGTTGACTCATTGGAAAAGACTCTGATGCTGGGAGGGATTGGGGGCAGGAGGAGAAGGGGACGACAGAGGATGAGATGGCTGGATGGCATCACTGACTCGATGGACGTGAGTCTGAGTGAACTCTGGGAGTTGGTGTTGGACAGGGAGGCCTGGCGTGCTGCGATTCATGGGGTCGCAAAGAGTCAGATACGACGGAGCAACTGAACTGAACTGAACTGATGCATGCAAAGTCGCTTCAGTTGTGTCCAACTCTTTGTGACCCTATGGATGGTAGCCATGGTAGCCCTATGTGACCCTATGGATGGTAGCCATGGACAAGCTCCTCTGTCCATGGGATTCTCTAGGCAAGAATACTGGAGTAGGATTCCATGCCCTCTTCCAGGGACCTTCCTGATCCAGGGAAAGAACCCCCATCTCTTATGTCTCCTGCATTGGCAGGCAGGTTCTTTACCACTAGCATCACCTAGGTAGCCCAAATTTGGATTGTAACAATAGCTGAAAAGCTATCTGCTTCCTCTGGAAGTTCAGAAATTTCTTCTAGGCAAGTTGTATTGAGACATGCAGCAAATTTCACTGTGGAAACATTATTACTTGCTCTGAGATTAAAACCTAGAGGAAAAAAAGGATGATAGAAACAAAGCAGAATTATCATAGAAAAGTCTCAGGAAAGATGAGAAGCTATTGCATGAACACAATCCAGAAATCAATTTATATGAACCTCTGATTCTTGTATAAAACTCCTCCTGCAGGTGCCCACAAACTAGCAAGGTGATCATGGAACAGACGAAAAAAGGGAATCACTTGGCCTTATGGTCTCAGTACCAGGCTGACTGTCTTTTGCTATGTTCACACCTCAATAATCAATCGAGTTTTCTCAGCTCCTAAGCTCAAAGGCACAAAGTTGGAAGTCTGGATCTTAAATGCTCATCATGATAAAAAAAAAAAAAATTATGAAGTGGCCCCTCTTTATTAGAGGAGGACATGCTTTTTCTTTCCTAAGAGTCTCACCTCTCCAGGTGACTCTCTCCCCAATCTGGGGAAGGATAGTATTTCTCCCAAGAAGAGAATGTGAATAAACTTAATTCTGCTCAGGCTGCAGCAAAGAAACTGCAAGCATGTCTTCGGCGAGAGTATTGCATTTGGACATTCCCATCATCGAGGAAGTGATGGCGAAAAGGTAGAGGGTTCCTCAAACACTGGACTCGCAAGGACAGGAGTTCTCCCCATCACTACACTCTCAACAAAGAGGGGAAAAGAGATATCCTAATTCCATCTCACCCCACAAGAGCATCACTTGGGTAGCCACTGCTCAACCTCTTTGCTGTCGTGGAAAACAGTGCTGCCAACCATGAAAACGACAGCTAGAACTCTGGGATACCCTGTGACTTTCACATGTGCTGATTTTTGGTTGTTTGCTCTGCATGGATTCAGCTGGGTGATGCTGACTTTAAAGAGAGATGAAGTGTAAGGAGCCCTGTGTCTCAGAGTGACGTCCGATTCATCACAAAGGATTTCCCTCTTAGTTTCCCAATGAGTCACTGAAACCTGGAAGACATTTCAGCAAAATCAATGAAAAGACTTTTCTCCTATGAAACACGATGCCTCTCATCTCCTGATTTCTCAAAAGTCAGGGCATGCAGATAAAATCTAGTTCATCCATCAATTTAAATTTCAGCATTAACATAAAGAGCGAATATGCAATTGACTTTTTGGTCTCCTATTTATCACATGTCTTTGTTAAACAAATGCCATGCTAGTTAAATCCCCAAACTACACCCAAAGGACACATCTGCTCACCTGGATTTGCAGAAATGCAAAACATGATAAGTTGTGTTTCTTTCATAAAATCTCATAAAATGAATTAATGCCAAAAACAGAGGCATGATTCAATTCACCAAGATGACCAGTCAAGGCCCCTTTCACTTTATGAGGCAAACATCTTTTCTCAAAGATTCCAATAGAAATCTCACTGTAATTGCCACACCAAGGACCACAGGGACAGCAAAATGCAAAGCAAATAGTTAAGGCTTAAGAGCACAAAACTTTGATTGAAAGATTATTTTAAAATGGAAACAATCATTTTAACATATGTAGGCTATTCTATGGAGAAGACAATGGCACCCCACTCCAGAACTCTTGCCTGGAGAGTCCCATGGATGGAGGAGCCTGGTGGGCTGCAGTCCATGGGGTCGCTAAGAGTCGGACACAACTGAGCGACTTCACTTTCACTTTTCACTTCCATGCACTGGAGAAGGAAATGGCAACCCAGTCCAGTGTTCTTGCCTGGAGAATCCCAGGGATGGCGGAGCCTGGTGGGCTGCCGTCTATGGGGTTGCACAGAATAGGACAGGACTGAAGCAACTTAGCAGCAGCAGCAGCAGGCTATTCTATTGTCTCCAATCCTCCTGAAACATACTTCAGTAATATTTCACCCCATGGGCATATTATGAAACCAAACACACTCCTCTGTCCATTAGACTAGTTTTCTGATCAACATGTTCATCAACATAATCCTGTCCTGACCCTTGTTCTGCTACTAAGTGTTACTGTGTGTATCGATGAACATATGCTGGTCTTGTGTGGCCAGTTACACCCAAGTTCACAAGGGACATGCAACCACGCTTCAGGTTCTTATCAGCTTCTCTCTCTGTGGACATCTTTCCCTTCCCCTCATTGTCTCTAATCCCAATTTTATTGCTTTGACAGTGAGATGCAAATCCAAAAACTCCATCTCTGTGTCTATCCTATAAGAATCTCTTCTACACCTGATTCTTCCAAAACCTCCTTTCTGCCTCTCCTCCAAATATTTGCTGTGTATAATGGAGGTGCATTACAGCTGGACTCTTGGCTAGGTCTTAATATAGGTAAAGTTTTAAGTCTGAGGTTTGGGGTTCTGAAAAGTTAACGAATGAATGAATTAAAAAATCTGAGACTACTTGATCACCTGTAGAAATTCAAAATCATATAGAGTATTTTTAGGACTTCCCTGGTGACTCAGTAAATAATCTGCCTGCAATGCAGGAGGATAACAGAGGCAATATATAGGAGTCCTGGGTTTGATCCCTGGTTCAGGAAGATGCCCTGAAGAAGGAAACAGCAATCCACTCTAGTATTCTTGCCTAGAAAATCTCATGGACAGAGGAGCCTGGCAGGCTATAGTCCAGAGGGTCACAAAGAGTCAGATGCGACTGAACAACTAAACTATCACCACCAGAGTATTTTTATAAAATCCAATATGTCTTTAGCTGATTAAAGGAAAGTAGAACTCAAAGATCCCTGGTACTGGTTTATAGAACAATAAATGACCTTCCTTCAAGAAGTGTTAGTTTTGTTTTCTTATTGACAACCAGTGATAATATAGCACTGTTTATATAGCCCTTACATAGCAAAGTTCTCAAGATGCTTCCATACCAGTTAGCTATTAATGGGATGAACACTGTATTCCTGTTTCAATATTTTATCCTTACACCCAAGGACTGAATAAACAGAAGTAATCCACCAAGTTTTCTGCAGAACTGTTATTCTCTCTCTCACTGGTTGATTTTCAAGTGCTGATAAAGCACGCTTTATTCTAATGGAAGACATGTAATTTTTTTTACTCTATGGCTCACTTTCTCACCAAATAGACCATAAAAGAGTTTGTGTTTCCTTGTATTCCATAGTAACTCTGTGGACAATATTGGAAATTCACCAACATCACTGGGAAAATAAATGAAACATGAAGAACCCTTACTTGTTCTGGACCTAGTTTTGAAGCAAGGCTGCCGAACAGAAATAACTGTCAGAGTTCCACAGGGTGTTAAGTCTGCAGAATGTAGGCAATGCCATTTGAACAAGAAAAGAGGGTATTTCAGTATAGAGGGGGAGAAAAGTGCTGAAAGGACCAAAGCGAAGGGGTTGTGGGAAAGAGCTTTCTCTCTTAAATAGTAAAGTGCATAATAAACCATGTGAGTTAATTCCCCATTAAATTTAGTTTCTGGTGCTAGACAACAACAGACGTGTAATTAAAAACTTCATTCCCCGTCTTTACTGGATCCAAGGATTTCTTCAAGTGTGAGTTCTCAGAGCTCCTGAGTGAGCACCTACAATGCTGGACATTGTAGCACTGGCCAAGGGGCATTTCACACACTTCAATCCTGACCTGACGTCAAGGCAGACGCCGACCCTCCTGCATTCTGGTGGCCCTAATGTTCAATGATGAACGCCAACTGGGCAATGGTGCCCTGAGTAACACCACACGAAATGGGATCAAGTGAAATAAAGCAGCATTATCCTTCTGAATTCACTCTTCTCTCTCTCTCTAATAATGGACTCCTTCCTGCCAAAGTGATCCACAGTAAAAGCAAACTCATTTTTCACAGAGGAAAAAAATACTCATCATGATGGTTCCTGTGCCAACAAGCAGAGGTATCAAATTGATTTTTTATTTTTATATATTTTAGATTTCTTTTCAAGGAGGAATTGTATATCTGTAGAAACAGAAAAAAGCTTTTAAGAGTTAAGAAGAGTTTTTGTTCAGTAGCTGCTGATTTTTTAATTGTTGAGTTTTTCATTCTTTGTTTTGCTTATAAATAAGAACTACAATTTCTTAGTGAATGTTTCAGGATCAGAAGAAACCAAATGGTAATAGTCCAGGGTTGACTACTGACGCCCTTCTCGCTCTCTAGAAGATGGCACACGGCGGAGTGAGGTGCTTCTAAAAACCGATAAGCCTTCAAATCAGGGAACACTGAGAAAAGTTTAATGCAATATATCAGGTCCTCTTGCAGGGAGCTATTTCCTGGGAATACTAGATTATGAGTGGGCACTGGATTTTGTGAAATTCTTCCTGGGGGTGGGTGTCTCTCACAGCCATCGAACAATGAAGCAACAGAGCTAGGGTTGAGGTCAAGCTCTTCTCTGTCCACCGTGCCATAGAACTTTCTGGAAAATGCACACACATTTGGCTTTCTTAATAAAAAGGTCTCTCATGGAGCTGAGAACACATGGCAGAAAACAGAAAAATCTTCAGCTACTAACAAGCTCTTCTTTTCTGAGTCTTAATTACCAAACTATTTCCTATCATACAAACACAATCCTAGCACAGAGATATCTCAGAGACTTAATTCTAATTTCCTGTAAGTATTGGGCATCACACAGCAGATGGAGAATTTAACCACTGAGTCCAGTGCTGTTTCTGCAGGAAACACAGCACAGGAGGTGGATCTAAAATTCTTAGCAAAAGAAGCTCAGTAAGACAGAGAGAACAGACTTATGGTTGCCAAGGGGGCGGGGGTTGGAGGAGAGATGGAGTGGGAGGTTGGGTTAGCAGATATAAGATATTATATATGAAATGGATAAATGACAAGGTCCCACTGTATAGTAAAGACAATTATATTCAGCATCCTATTATAAATAATAGAAAAGAATGTTTAAAGAATGTGTGTGTGTGTGTGTGTGTGTGTGTGTGTGTGTATATAACTGAATCATTCTGCTGTACAGCAGAAGTTAACACAATATTGTAAATCAACTATACTTCAAGTAAAAAAAAAAAAAAAAGAAACCTGATAATCCAAAACAAAATTGTAACAAATCACTACCTTTCACACACACACACACAAAATCTAACTCACAAGCTTTACTTTCAAATGACACAGGAACAATCCAACCATAGCTGTGTGATTGATTTTCTTACAAATTTCACTTTGTCATAAACTCTTCGTCTACCATCAAAACCCTATAATCCAGAAGCACATATAAACGGTTAACAACAGAGACGTGGGATATCTTCACTCACTATACAAAATGAGCCTTTCACTTTCCTTCAAGACCAACTTATTTCATCAAGTTTATTTTAGTACCTTTCCTTCTAAGTTTTTAATCTTAAACACTCATTTTATGAATTCCTCCAGAATTATATAAAGGCATTCTATTTTTATCTTTCTACTTTTGTATTTTGAACCACCTATGTTATCAAGACTATCTCATAATTGGGTGCCTTACCTTCTGATTACTTAAACCTATCCCTGAATATAATTAGGCTCCACTGACCATCAGATTAAATTTCAATTTTTTCCCATCACCATGATCTTCCCAAGCCTTTGGTCCTCTTCTTCTGCCTGTGCAAACAGGCTTTACTTTTCTTTCTTCAAAGTCCTCTTGTGTTCATGGAAAATTAGGAAAACTAGCAGCCATAAGAAGTCCATGCTTTTTTCAAAAACTTACAAGAAAAATCTAACTCTTTCCTTTTCCTCAACTCAATACAACAGATTTCCTGGGATTTCAAGTTACTTTGCCACCCACTGCTTTCTGACAAATTTGTAGCTAAACACAAACTGCCTGGTTATTGTTCTTGATTGTATCACTGCTAATGAAAGGTACCTGAACATTTGTCCTAATTTGGAGACCCCCAAAGGTAATAAGAATTCAGTAAGGTGACTCCTTGCTCTTTTTAAACATACCACTTTCCAACAGATACACATGTTCAAAGCATCCTTCAAGATATTAAGATTTCAAATCCACCATGATGGGATTTGCTAGCACTCAAAGACAATTTAAAAATTCAATCACTGAATGTTTGTACTAGCTTTTAGATGTGCACTTCAAACTTTTTGAAAAGCATGAGTATGTCAGATGGGTATTTCTCATGCACCTAAAAAACTTAACACGAAGCAGAAATAACCCCTGAAAGACAAAAATGAGGCAGGCGGTTAACATGCACCAGACTTTTCTTCCCAAAAAGAGACTGTGGAGTGGGTAACAGAGCTCTTCCTCAACCAAGGGTTGTTTGAAGAGTGAAATCTTACTCAGCGGGAAAGCCTGGACAGAATGATGTGTCACTGTAGGCCTCAGTTTTACCCCCAGTTTGCACAGCGGCGTACCAGTGGAGAACTCAGAGGCCCCATCAGAGGCAATCCACACTGAGAAAGGGGCGTCTACGTGATGCACCGTCAAAATGGCGGCTCACATCCGGGCACGATCAGAAGGAGCACAGGCTGACGTTTCCACGCTGAGTCTATGGAGGAACGATGCTCTTCAGGGACTAATCAGCCTTGTTGTTGGACAGAGAAAGACCACCTGCATCTAATGGGAAGCAATCAGAGTGTCAAATGCAGACTTCATATAAAGGTTAAATCTTTAGGATAAGGTCACACATCTAAGACTGATCTAACATTAATGCAACATTAACCTCCATGACATCCTTGTCAAAGATTCCTGTTTGCGCTCATCACTTAAAACTAATTTACTGGGATTTGATAACTGCTTCACAACAACTACCACGTGACATTAAAAAGTCAAGTTATCTCACTCTACATAAGCTTTCCTGGCCCTGTTTAGAAGCTCACAGAGAGCTGTGAGCCAATACTTCTTTTAGAGGGGATCATGTCAAGGTACTACACACACAACACAGCTAAGTACACAGACCAGGGAATCATATCCAGACTGGAGTCAGTTTCTGCCTCTACTAGTGATTAGCTGTGTGCCCTTGGGCAACAAACATTGTATAAAAGCTCAAGGATCATAACACCTTTGTCATAGAATCAGTGAAAGGATTGAGTGAGGTAATGAAGAGCATGTGGGAAGAGGAAAAACTGTACCTTGGAGAGAAAAATTTGAAATGTACAAATTAAGGAAGTTACTTGCTAAATAAAACTTAAGTCAACTGAAGAGGGAGGAGGAGGAAAAGAGTTATTTAACCATCACACAGTGTGTTATTCACACATTCTTGTCACCTTGCCCCAAGGTTAATAGGACAGAGGCACAAATGTTTGCTTATACATTTTCCATCTTGTGGCTTACCGCATTTAGAAAGGAAGCAATCTTTTTCCCCCAACACTGTTCTGGGTTTGATAAAAGAAAACAAAGCAGCAAACATCTTTCTTTTTAAGTGATGGAATTCTCTGTACTGGTTTCCAATGAAGAAGGAAAAACAGGAATAATAAAAGGCTAGGTTCGTTCACATGACATTGGGACTAGATTTAAATGTCAGCTCAGCCAAACAAATTAAAACTAGGCATTTAAACTTGACATCTCAAAGTTGTTATATATTAAAAAAAAAAAAAACTAAAAATCTACTGTGTGATTGAATGCTTTTTGAAGATTAAGAACAGTCCCCACCTGAAATGCATTACCTAGATAATTCAATAACTAGAAATAAAACATAAAATTTCTTTTATCCCATATTTTTATATACTTTAAAAACCACCACTGTAAACTGAGAAATGGAATAGGCTAACATTTTAAAAGCTACTTTCTCATGCACACATAGAGGGTGCCATATTTTATGAAGTTTGCTTCCATCCAAAAGTAACATCAAGGTCAGCTCTTAAGCTCTCACAAAGAACAAGACTCAAAGACTGTCTTAACATCATAAAAGTAACGCCATGCTCATGAAACACACAAAATAAACTGGCCTTTGCAGCATATTACAGGAGAGTTTTCTACTTCCATTATAATATGGGAAAATAAATAGCATTTGGATTCCTCATCAGCACTATTCTCTGCTCTCTTTCTTTGCCCAGTTCAGTTAGTTCAGTCCCTCAGTCGTGTCCAACTCTTTGAGACCCCTGGATACAGCACACCAGGCTTCCCTGTCCATCTCTAACTCTTGGCCCAAATGAACCAACAAAAGCCAACAACAAGTACCCCTTCTCTTCCTCTCCAAATAGTCCTTTATAGGAAAAACATTAGTACTTTATAGTAAAAACACTGATTAAAAACCTGTTTTCTCATTCTAGTCCCAGTACTCTCTTGCTACCTAATCTTTAATACATAACTTCCTTTGTTTTTAATTCAGACAACACTGAGTTTTCACAGTCCCCACAGATGGGCAACATCTCACCTCAATTCCCCCCATCTGCTGTCAGAAATCTGAAGGCTGTGGGACAGGGGTTTCTGTGGAAACCTCACATTTGCAGTCCTAGGAGGGAGTAGGCTGCAGCAGTGGTTGGTGATCCCAAAAGAACCTTATAGGAAGGATGCTTGGCACACAGCAGAGTCAAAACGTAGGAGTCTTTGAAAAGGAAAAGGATTAGGACAAGAGCTGCAGATAAAATCTGAGGCCAAGTCTCTGTTTTCTGACAAGCTTCTCCAGGTGACCAGGGGGAGGAATAGGGCCCCATCACTGCGTAACATCAAAAGGTGATTGAAAGTAGGACCTTCCTGCTGGCTAAGACTTTGTGCTGTCAATGCAGGGGGCCTGAGTTCAATCCCTGGTGAGGGAACTAGATCCCACAAGCCATGACTAAGACATGGCACAGTCAAATAAATAAATAATGTTTTTAAAGTAATTGAGAGTGAATTTCTTCCCAAGATTCTATTTATATATATACATGTATGTGTGTGTGTGTGTGTGAAGTGAAGTGAAGTGAAAGTCGCTCAGTTGTGTCCGACTCTTTGCAACCACATGGACTATACAATCCATGGAATTCTCCAGACCAGAATACTGGGGTGGGTAGCATTTATGTTCTCCAGGGGATCTTCCTAAACCAGGGATTGAACCCAGGTCTCCCACATTACAGGCGGTTTCTTCACCAGCTGAGCCACCAGGGAAGCCCATGCACGTGTGTGTGTGTGTGTGTGTGTGTGTGTATAATTTTACTAATACTGGTACTCTTCAGTTGGACCTTCAAACAATTTTTCCTAGTTTCTTACAGGTGCAAATTCTCTGCACTTCGGAGGTTCAGCTGTTCTGACAGACTGGACTTTCATGGTCAGTGCTGGGCTTAGTTAGTGTAGACCAGTTAGTGTAGTTAAACAGCACTGGCTTTGTTTCAGATCTGCTCAGAGAAGAGGTGCTAGGTCTGCCTTCAAGAGACAGATTTCTCTGACACTAGCATCACTGGCTCTCAGAGGGAGTAGAGGCCTCAACTGCTCCTTCAAATTCAGTCCCTCCTGGGGGCCACTTATACTCTTTTTTAAATTAATTATTTTACTTAGAGGCTAATTACAATACTGCAGTGGTTTTTGCTATACATTGACATGTATCAGCCATGGGTGTACATGTGTCCCCCATCCCTTACACTCTTTTTAACAAGGCCATCTGTCTGCATGGTGACCAGATCCATCACAGACCATGTCATGGACTCCTCGGGGCCAGAAGCAGTGCCAAAAGTGACTAGGTCACAGACAACCGAAAACACTTTGGCCACAGGAAAAGAGGGCCCGGGTATGTAGGAAACGGGAAAGTCTAAAGCAGAAAGGCATCCCTGACAATTCCAGTTAAGCCAGATCCCATGTGAGCTGGTTCCCATCCTTCCTACTTAGCACATTTACTGAGGGCATTGGTCCAGTGTGATTGCTGGATTACCGATCCTCTACTGCACTAAGCTATAAGCTCCATCAGGGCAGGACCATGCCTTCTGTTCTGTTTTACTCATTATTTTATACCTGGTGGCCAGCACAGTGTCAGGCACACATGGAGGTTCAATGCCATGTGTTACATGAATGAGCACAGAAATTAACAGATGAACAATGAACAGACAGACATGAATAGACATACACTCTGGTCTTCAGTTTCCTCAAATATGGATTGAGGCTTCAGACAAGACTGTATCTTTCATAGTCACAATAAAATTATTCTGTTTTTTTCATGTCTGCATTACCAGGTATAAACCATGCTTGTGTTTAGAATACATTCATTCGGCATTTGCTGAAAACTGGAAATGCAAAGCTAAAAGATGAAGACTGTGCCCTTAAGATATTTCCAACCCAATTACAAATTCAAACAAGTTTATTATGATGCAGAGTGCTGGCAACTCTGCCGTGGGCACATCCATAAAGCTGTGAGGGGACGCAGGACTCTATCCAACTATCCTGGAGGAGAAACTGTGGCAGAGGGGAGGGAGGCAAGTGTCTAGAAGGTTTTACAGAAGGTGTGTCCCAAGACCTGAACGATGGGTTAATCAGATAAAGGAAGGAAGGAAGGAAGGAGTACTTTCCGAGAACTGGCATGTGGACAAGGGGATAAATGAGAATTTGTTACTTTCCACATAATGCCCGGAGCTGGATGCACATGGCTGGATGCATAATCACATGGTTCATCCCATATGATAACCCACAGGTTCATCTTTTGGGGATCTAACCTTTTTTTTTTTTTTTTTAACCAACCTAAATGCACCTGAAGGATTTGAAGCTGTGATACGTCTATCATTCACTATAGAACACAGATGTGTGATGCTCAAAGCTCAGGGCTGTTGGGAACCATGTCACTCAACAGGCACATTATTTTGATAAGTGATACTACATACAAATGTTTTAGATGCTTGGGATGACTCTTCCCCTCCCTTCCAGAAACACTGCTGGTTTCAGAGAACCTAGAAGAACTGTTGTCCCATTTTGTAGCTGGACAACTGGAGGCAGTTACTTACCTTCTAAGTAACTAATGTTATAGCCAGGAGACTATTCAGTACTTTCAGTTCCTGAGAAATCTCACACATCTGCTTCAAGTTACTGATTTGAGTGCATATTTCAGGGTCCTTGTTGCTGTTAAATCTGCTGTCAATCAGCTGATTGACAGAACAAGAACCAAGGAGGAGATGGGAGGGACCCATGAGCTCTGGAGCCCTTCTTTTAAAGCCTGCACTCTCCACATCTGCCTTCGCTGCCCACAGCTGGATCTGCTAGGAGCTACCTGGGAGGAGATAGGCAAGCAGGTGATTCAGAGGAAGAAGCAGAGGAACAACCCTGCAGATGTAATAGACAACTCTCTAGCCCATATGGCTCAGAAGGATGCTCAAAGCCACGGGTCACTTCTTACTCAATAACAATGCCTGAAAATCTAGGTACAAAGAGGATTTCAGTGGTGTCTCTATATTGCAACCTCAGCTCAAGTCCATATTCATATTTTTGTTATGAGACTGGCCATTTCTAGCTCACGTATAGCAGTTTTCACATCTTTGTAAAGGTTGCATATTTGAAGTCATTTTCTTAAAGAACAAATTCAGTTACCATGCAGGCAAAAAGCCAGTAAAATTATTTTAAACGCTGATATTATTTTTAAAGGGCAAATCAATTTCCAAAACCAAATTAAATGGAAAAGTCATTAAAAAGTCATGGCAGGGCTAAAGCATGTGTTTAGGTATGTCATTTTAATGCCAAAATCAAGTTAAGTTCAAAAGCAATGACTTTTTGTCTCAGAACAAATAGTTTACAAGAAAAAATACAAATATCAAAACTAAAGGCTGAATGTTAGATATTCTGTCACAATCTAGCATTAGGTTGAATGGAGTATTACCCACTCTACTATCTGATCGGATATTTCACATTTTCCCTATCTTTGTAATAAACGTCAGACCCAAATTTGACAAATTCTTTGCAGTTTAAAAGAAATATTGGGACATTTTATCTGGCTTAACAATAAATGTGTTTCCTTACCACTCACAACATTTTTCTCCACATAAACAAGTAACAGCTTATGGTTGTGTGTGTTGGTCACTCAGTCATGTCTGACTCTTTGTGACCCCTTGGACTGCAGCCCACCAGGCTTCCTCTATCCATGGGATTCTCCAGGCAAGAATACTGGAGTGGGTTGCCACTTCCTTCTCCAGAGGCTCTTCCTGACCCAGGAATTTAACCTGGGTCTCCTACACTGCAGGTGGATTCTTTACCGTCTGAGCTACCATGTTTCAGAAGTATTCCATGAGAATAAAAAAATGCCTTCTATGTGCTGTATGTCAGAACATGCATTTGCTTTTTAAATCCATATTTTACAAACTAAACATTTCCAAGGTTTTCCAACTCTCCAAGTACAAAATTAAGTTTGCTTACCTTCCAAACCCAACCAAGAACTGAAACACACTTTCAGCCTGATATTATATACAGTAATCAACGTGGATTCTACTCAGCTTTGGCAATGCCAAGACTTGTAACAGACTCCTGTCATCCTGACTCACATCCTTATGAAATAAGAGGTCCTTGATTCTTCTTCTTCAAAGGGCAGGGGGAATTGTCAGACTTTTCTTCAAGTTATCCGAAAGGTGAAACCTTTCACCCAAAATGATTACCAGATTAACAGAATAAAGTGATCAAGTACCAGATCAAGCTATCTGCTCACAACAGGTGCTTGTGGGTTTAGGATTTTTCACAAAGATGATTTGGAAAAACCTTTCGTTCCTTAAAAGGAGAATAAGGAAACAGGCCGTTAGGTCTCAAACTTCTCATTTCAGGTTTCTCTTAAAGCTGGGCTCTGTCTCTGCCTCCTGTTTTTCATCACATCTTCAGATTCAAGAAATTGTATTGTAGCTGATTGCATCACAGCAGTTGCAAAGTTGCGATGGCCACAGTGTGGAAAGCAAATTTTCCCAGGAGAATTGAAGGAAAAGTCTGTGGTGTTCTTGTTTGGACTGTTGCCTTTTTTTTTTTTTTTTTTAAACTATATGCAATTGGTTTAGGTCCTAAGACCAAACTTTTTAATTATTATTTTAAAAGTAGCTCATCAATTTTGCACACTACCTCCACTACTGAATATCTACATTTCCTTGTCAGCATAAAGAGGACATGGCATTAATTATGCAAAATATCTGTGTCATACCCACAAGACATTTCATTTGAATAGAGAAGCACTGATCTTCCCTTAAAACGGGTGTTGTGATCTATTCAACACTGAGGTATCAGGCTAAAGAGGACAGATGTGTTCTAAACCCAGTGCATGATTTTATGTATTCTTTCAGCAGCATAGCCTTCATTTGGTCAATCTGTGTCTTGCTCTTCCCGTCTTGATCTCTAGACACAATAGGTTTTCCAACAGAATGATATTGAAAATGACACATAGGTAATACTATTAGTATTTCAGAATGGTCATTTTACTATCACTAAAGTTCTCAGCTTTATCAGAGAAAATTCAAAACATTTCTGACTTTGGTATAGCAGAAATAGCCTCTGAATCTCAGTTTTCTAAATAGCAAACAGGAAACAATGTTTCTCACTGACCTACTTCAAAGAGTTACAAAAGTCAAGCGAGATACCACATGAAAGTGTTTTTGAAACATTCTGAGGGGCAGTTACAAGTATATAAGAACATAAGCATTCAAGTGAATTGAAATCTCCTTTGTTGAATGTAGGTGGAGTAAGATGGAACTCGAATAATCATCTGAATGAAGGAAGGAAGAAAGAATAACTTTGGCTATTGAAAGCTATCTTTGCTTTATATTCCCCAGACTGGTCTTTTACATTATTTAAATACACTGAATAATCATTTTTCCCTTTTAGGGAAAGAAACATCGAAGCTGAAAGTATTATTACTGTGATTATTATTATTATTGTGCAGCACACCTGCTAGTCACAATTTCCAATACCTATTGAACATATGGCAAATGCTTTTCATGATAAAAAATAATAGGCATATGTTGCCTGGTTAAATGACACCTCTAATAGGTCTGAAAGCTGATTCATAGCAATCATTCACAGCAATAATTTATATTTTCATGATCAAATGCTCACCACACAACCTTTCCTTGGTCTAATTCTGCTCCACAGAACTCTATGGCTGCACAAGAGTGTTCTTCTAGTCTAAATCATTCTATGTCTTCAGCACTAGGAGTGTTTCCACAGTATGAACATCGCTGTGCATGCCTTCAACTCAAACCTGCATCCTGGCATTATCACAGCTTGGTATCTATTTTGAGCCTATACCACAAAGAAAACCTGGGAATGCCTGCAACTCTGCTCTCTTGTCTTCACAGCCCTGCCTATCAAAGCCCGCTCTCATCCAACATTCTTTCCATGGCAAACAAACCAGGGCCAACTCTATTTTATTAATTTCCCTGACAGAACATGGCTATTCACGTCTTGCAAATATCCCTAAAAGGCAAGCTGGATACTGTGCTTTCCAAGGCAAAGTTTTGCTAGAGAGTGTGTTATTTCTAAGTACTGATCTGGGAAAAGAACTAAGCAGGTTGACTGTCCAAATGCAGACAGACAACCACCCACCATAGGGGAAATGGCCGAGGAGGAACAGGTGCAATGGAGTTCAAGTTCAAAGTCCCAGGTTCCATCCGACTCTGCAAAGCCAAAGAGATGTTATGAAGAGTCACATGAAACATAAGTCATATTTTCATGTGCTAAAAGAGGAAACAAGGACCCAAAGATGTTCAGACCACCTCAGGGTACCATTTTGGTTTAGCAGTAGAAAATATAGTAGATTAACAAGCCAACTTTTGTCCAGCTCTGAGCCCTCACTAGGCAGATGTTCTTCACCTTCTGAAATGGTGGCTGTTGTATTCTCTGTGGGTTATACATAAACCATTTGCAATAAAGCAATTTTAAAAAAAATTATTATTTAAGCTATCATCATAGTTAATATATTTGGTAACCGAAGGTCTGTTTCCTATGTTAATTATATGCCCCTTCCAAGAGACCAATGGTTTGTGAAGATGCTTCAGATACAGCAGGTAGAGTAACCATTTGATGTAGATTGCACTGTGATGGAAATAACCTTTGCAAGAAAAGGAGGGAACCTAAGACTTTTCTGGGGAGACCAAAATTTTGATGGACCCAGGAGGTACAACAAATAATGAAATGAAATGAATGTTAAGTGTGGCTTGTTGCTTTCCACATAGCATCATAGACACTTGGTGCTTGGCACAGCAGACCCAAAATTAATGACAACTTAATATTGGCCTTCTCTTTGCATTTTGCTTTTCAAATAAAACAATGCTAATGATAAAGCATCCGTCTTTCTACTTCTAAAGTTCAAGCTTTTGATTCTATCCAAAGAATAGAAAAGAATACAACTGAAATATTATTTTAAATAAATTTCAAACAGTTCAGGGTACATTGTCTTTCACTGAGCACGCATCACAGAATACTCACACAATCCTTCTAAGAAACGGTGTCCATTTTTCACTCCTAATAACCACAGAATATGGAAAACTATTATCCCAAAGACAGACAGTGAACTATTTCCTTCTGCTAGGAAGACTGCTCCCAAGACACCATCACACACTATTAAAATCCTTTAGCAGGCAAAAAAGAGAAAATTAGCTTTTAATTAGCAGTGTGGATTGAAGGTTTTGGCATTTCCTTTGTCCTTTTTCAACATACGTGATAAAACATCGGGCTTAGTCCCACTGAGCACTTGAACCACACTTTCTGGCTCACCTCTCCATGAAACAGACTGAATCACTTCATCTCTGAAACACTCTATTTCTCACTCAGGTATCCCACAGCACTGAGAACACCACCACCATCATTATTAGCGCATCATGGAGGCAAGAGGGGAGAAACTTGAAGGAACGGGTGTCCACAACAGCAAATACTATGGAAAATGAGAAGTAATGATCAATTTTTGTGACAATGAGTTTCATGTCGATCCCTCAGAAAATCATTTCAGTTGAGTAAGATGAGCAGATACTGAGCCATGCATGGTGGAAAACAGCCAGTAGAAGACACAAAAATTTTAAAAAGTACCAGAGTACATACTCTCTTTAAAAACCTTTTTGGCAAGGAAGCTGGGAGGAAGGTTGCTCACCAAGGGGCAGAGGGAAATAATTAGGGAACGGATGCCTGGGTATCCGTCCAGCAACGACTGAGGAAGCAGCACTGAAATAAATCCCTGTGGGGGTCCTGGCAAAGAAGGAAGAGAAGCCAGAAGGCACATGAATGGTGACAAAATACCCTCCTTGATCAAACTTTAGTCAAGCTCCTCTAAGAACTCCAGACCTCAGCCTCGTCGTGCCAGCATCGCCAGTTGTAGCAAGAGTCTTGCTACATCATTTTAAAGTGATCTTCATATCCTCACTGATCAAACTCCTTACCCCAAATCCCCACCCCTGGTAGCTGATCACCCTAGCCCACCCTGAGCAAGAATCCTGTTGGCTTTTGTTTAATCAGCCTCTTCCCTGCCCCCAGATGCTTCTTAGTGAAGTGAAAGTGAAAGTCACTCAGTGGTGTCCTACTCTTCGCGACCCCATGGACTATACAGTCCATGGAATTCTCCAAGCCAGAATACTGGAATGGATAGCCTTTCCCTTCTCCAGATCTTCCCAACCAGGAATTGAACCAGGCTCTCTTGCATTGCAGGCAGATTCTTTACCAACTGAGCTATCCAGGAAGGCCCTTCTTAGTGAAATTTCCAACCAATGACTGACCCCTATCCTGCTCCTTGGCTGAAAATCCCTACTTTCTCAAGCTGTTATCAGAATCAAGCCTGGTTTTAAATGGAGGTCTCTTTTCCCTATTGCAATAGCCCTATAAAATCTATTTTTACTGTTTTAATTATTGTCAGCCTCTGGTTTTCCTTTAACAGTGGGGGGCGGGGCACATGGAAGACAAGTTAAAAAAGAGGGATCAGCAGGGACTAAATTCAGTGAACATGAGGAAATAAGGCTGAATAAAAAACAGTCAATCCGAAAGGAAATCCACCCTGAATATTCATCGGAAGGACTGATGAAGCTGAAGCTCCAATACTCTGGTAACCTGATGCCAAGAGCCAACTCATTGGAAAAGACCCTAAGGCTGGGAAAGATAGAAGGCAGGAGAAGGGGATGACAGAGGATGAGATGGCTGGATGACATCACTAACTCAATGGACGTGAGTTTGAGCAAGCTCTGGGAGTTGGTGATGGACAGGGAAGCCTAGTGTGCTGCAGACCATGGGGTTGCTAGGAGTCAGACACAACTGACAGACTAAACAATAACAATTTGGGGAAGAAAAAGTCACACAGGGAGAACAGAAAGTTTGGAAAATTCTGTGTTCAGATCTCTATTAGATGATCATAGCTTAATGACACTGTATTATCTTCTCATCTTTTTAGACAACAGATTCAACCAAAATTTCCCTCTGCCACATTTCTCAGAGACAAGGAATTCAAAACATAAATATGTCACAGAGAGGTCCATTTCGGATCCAGAGACGGAGAAAGATGTCAAAACCATCGAATTATCTTCAGGGAAACACAGCAAAGTGTTACTGAACAGGGAATTCAGAATCCTCCATTCCGGTAACACATTTATTAAAGCACAGTTAAGTGTGATGGACAAATAACCCCTTGTCACCTGTGATGAGAATGTCAAGGATGGGTCAGCCTGAGACTCTCAGGGATTAGGTGGAGCTTGCACTCAATTTGGGACAGAATGTTAGAAAGAAAAGGAAGCTCACTGTGCTTTCTAGTATGAAGCAGGAGGAAAAGATAAAGTACTATTTGACATTTGCCTGGTGGACAGCCACTGCTCTAGCCTGGGGACCAAGAATGACAGGGTTTTATCAGGGATACTTCTGCTAAAGTTAGAATATGTTGCTTGAAATGAAGTAATTCTTCTCTCCTGAAAATAGCTTCGATATGCTCTCCTGTTATCTTTCTTTTCCCTCCAGCTTTACTGAGATATAATTGATATAGAGTACCACCCAAGGTTAAGGTGTACAGCATAATGATTTGACTTACATACATCATGAAATAATTATCACAGTAAGTTTGTGTGTGTGTATGCGTGTCAGACTCAGTCATGTCCGACTCTTTGTGACCCCATGGACTGTAGCCTGCCAAGCTCCTCTGTCCGTGGATTCTCCAGGCAAGAATCCTGGAGAGGGTTGCCATGCCCTGCTCCAGGGGGGGTCTTCCAGACCCAGTGATTGAACCCTCATCTCCTGTGTCTCTTGCACTGGCAGTTGGGTTCTTTATCACTGTGTGAGTGTGTGTGTATATGTGTTAAATCACTTTAGTTGTGTCCAACTTTTTGCAACCCTATGGACTGTAGCCCACCAGGCTCCTTTGTCCATGGAATTTTCCAGGCAAGAATCCTGAAGTGGTCTGCCATGCCCTCCTTCAGGGGATCTTCCTAACCCAGGGATCAAATCTGCATCTTTTACATCTCTGGCATTGGCAGGCGGGTTCTTTACTACTAGCACCACCAGGGAAGCCCCTCTTTACCACTAGTGAGCCTTAATTTACTTATTTTCAGGGAGAAGTAAATAAGAATGAATACAAGGAAATAAAGAGTTAATTCCATCAGAACTCCCAGCATTATATGCATTTCATTTATGATGGCCCATTCCACATTATGTTACAGTTGTTGGCAAACAAGATTTTTCTATTATCTTGCAAACTTCTTCATCCAAAACCACAATCTGACATCCTCTTTGGAACCCAAAGTAACATCTACCATAACGTTTTGCACACATTAGGCATCAACAAGAATTTGCTGAATGTTCAAGTTACAAAATGTTTAATATAAACCTCTACCATCACAATATTACATAAATGTACATACTGAGGCAGGCACTGGTAATGAACTGCCGTGTGGTATCCAGCCTGAATGCAGGTTTAAAGGAATTCATCATTTTGTCAATTAAGCCTCAGGATGCACAATATAATACAGAAGGAATTGAACAGCATCCTCGCTGACTTCCTCTGCTTGCTTTGTATCACTGTACACAGAAACCAAATATAAGATAATTTTAGCACTGACCTGCTTTAGAACACCCTGCTTATAATGCAGTAGAAATGAACTTCGAGCTTGCCCACCCTGCTATACCTGCCTGGGGTTCAAACCCCACAGTTAAGCCTTGACATGAGGTTGACTTTTGGAACTCTATGTCATGGATGTCAGCACAAGAAAGCTCTTTGGATCCATCGGGGGAAGAAAACTCATTAGCGTGAGACCCAAGAATGATCTTTCTTATTTTGAACTCTGTTCTATAGATGACAGGGTACAATAAGGTCTTGTAAACAGAAAATAAATTAAATGGATACTATTGTAAGTCTTTATCTTTTCCACTTCATCAGTATCAGCTTCAGGAAGGAAGGGATCTCAAATGTATTAATTTGAATGCAACATATGGTGACTTACTCTGATGGACCCCCAAAAATCTTTGGTCAGATTGTAATTAAAGAAATCCTAACTTGCTAATTAGGAGCAAAGTGACTTTCTTGGCAAAAGGAAAAATACAGATCTCCTAAATCTATGATCTTCACCTCTGTTGATCTGGGACTATTCAATACAGCATTTTCTCCCTCCTTGAAAATCAGACTGTAACTGTTCTTAAAAACCAACTCCTAAATTTCAAGGTTAAGAAACACTTAATCAACCACTGAAGTCCCAAGCAGTTAGGGTGAACTGAACTGCAGGGACATTACAACAACATCTCTCACTTAGAAAACAACCTAAAATGTAAAGAGGATCCACTTCAATTACACACAGGGGAAGTTAATGAAGAATAGATAAAAAAGGAACCTCTTGATGGGAGGAATTTTTCCTAACATACTAACCTTGGAGACTATTGACAGAACTGCATCTAATATACTATGAGTGTGATAAGTTCACACAACTATAAAAATAGTGGCCCCAGAGGAAATGATTTCTAGAGAGAAAGAGGTAAGGGAGGAATTCATAGAAGCATTGCTCTTTTTAAGCTATTCTAGGCTCCCCAAACTCACTCTTAGCTTTTTTTCCTCAGAAACGACTTTGGGAGAAGAAAAGGAAAAATACACTCATCAGGCCCCCAGAATGTTCCAGATCCTACAGAAGTACTCTGAAAAAATATTCAGTCACTTAATCTAAGCGACAGTCTTTTGAGGGTAGGTTTTATCTCTATTCCCTGGTGGTTCAGTTGGTAAAGAATCCGCCTGCAATGCACGAGACTCTAGTTCAATTCCTGGGTCCAGAAGATCTCCTGGAAAAGGCTACCTGTTCCAGTACTCTTGGGCTTCCCTAGTGGCTCAGCTGGTAAAGAATCCGCCTGCAATTCGGGAGACCTGGGTTCAATCCCTGGGTTGGGAAGATCCCCTGGAGAAAGGAATGGCTACCCACTCCAGTATTCTGGCCTGGAGAATTCTGTGGACTGTATAGTCCATTGGATCACAAAGAGTTGGACAGGACTGAGCAATTTTCACTTCATAGACGAGTCAAGTGAAGCTTGAAGTAGCTACAGAACAATAGTGATGGTGTAAGTAAAGTAAGATCACCTCAGATAACGTAGTTCCCGAAGGCCTCTTTGAGGGTACTTTTTCTGTTGAACTCAAGCTTTTACTTTCTTCTTGGATACCTTTTCCTGGCAGGAAAATACTACCAAGTCATACCATTGAGTTCCATGGGCTGATGCCAAGAGGCAAAACTGGAGGTGGGAATCATGCAGTGAAGAGAGCAGACTGGGAGGAGAGAGAGCTGCCCACCAGATACGTGTGCAGAGGTGAGAGGAGATTCTACACTGACAAGATGCTGACTGAGCCCTTCAGCATGATGCTGTTCCAGGAGCTTCTGAGATGGGCAGGTGTGAAAACAGTACCAAGAGAGCCACCTCCTCTCATTCCTCCCATGGGCAGCGTGTCCTAGGGGAGCAGAGCCTGACATCTAGCTGGAGTCAGACTGCCTAGGTAAGAACCTGGTTGCATGCACACGTGCTAAGTCACTTTGGGTGTGTCTGACTCAGGGCGATTCTATGGGGTGCAGCCCGCCAGGCTCCTCCATCCATGGGATTCTCCAGGCAAGAATACTGGAGTGGGTTGACATTTTCTTCTCCAGGGGATCTTCCCAACCTAGGGATCGAACCTGGGTCTCTTATGTCTACCTGCATTGGCAGGCAAGTTCTTTACCACTAGCACCATCTGGGAACCTGGTTTCCACTTTCCAGTACTATAACACTAAGCCAATGACTTCATCTCTCTCTACCTTGAATGGCCTTATCTGCATCTAACAGTATCAACCTTATGTGGTTGGGGAGTGAGAAATGAATTAATACACAAAGAACTCTCTGAGCAATACCTGACCAGAGATAACTGCTCAGTCACGTCTGACTCTTTGTGACCCCATGGACTGTAGCCCACCAGGCTCCTCTGTCCATGGGATTCTGCAGGCAAGAATACTGGAGTGGGTAGCCATTCCCTTCTCTAGGGTTCTTCCTCACTCAGGGATCAAACCCATGTCTCCTGCACTGTAGGCAGATTCTGCATCACCTGAGCCACCAGAGAAGCCCCACCTGGCCAGTGAGCACTCCAAAACTCAGTTGTTACCAACACTTATTTCTGATATGGTATTGAGTACGAAGCCCGGATGGTGGGTCATTCAACAAAAGATTACCTGAAGCACACTGACAATTACTTATGAGAAACATAAAACAAAAACAGGGACTTCCTGGTGGTTAAGACCCTGTGCTTCCAATACAGGGGCCGCACGTTCAATCCCTGGTTGAGGAACTGTGATCCCACATGCTGTGTGGTGTGGGCAAAAAAAAAAAGGTATAAAAATGAAACCCCCCTCCTGCCACACCAAAGGCTGCTCATTCACACACCAAGTGACAAGATGAACATGAAGGTTCCCCTTCATGATGAAAATTTTAACCTTTTAACTAAAAGATCACAACAGTATCATCAATCGAGGGGAAAAGGTGGAGTAACTGGAGACCAGCAATAGATAGTTTAAATTTTTTCCATCATGAGCATCATATACACAATCAGGTTATTTGAACTGGACTCATATCGATGACACTATTGTTCCCTTGATGCTCTGTGAGGGGATCAAATCAAATGCAAGAGGATTAAGCAGCCTCATCTGCAGAAAGCATAGGCATGGATGCACTTTTGCAAGTAACAAAGTGTGGCCAGATTCTGGCTTTAAAAGACACAGCCTATGGAAGAAGCAGGCCACTGCTGGAGACAAAGAGAAAGCAACCAATTTCTCATCTAATTATCTGGACACAGGAGTGATATAAAGCCACATGACAGTTAGTGTCACTACAGATTTCTGTGCAGACCTAGAGCTGAAAGAACAAACTCCCCCACTGCACAGCGGACTTCGGAAAAAGCGCTGACAACAGCGAGAACACAACCCCAGCCCTTCCAGCCACGGCAACACTAGATTTATAAAACTGCTACGTCTGTTCCTGGTGAGTAATCGTACCACCTTGTTCCTGAACATGAAAACTAATAGGACAGATGCTGGCCACAAGGTTCACTGAAATTCAATATAAGCTGGGTGTTTTGTTTTGTTTTGTTTTAATGGCGATAAAACAGAGGTAGCCTTCTATGTCCAAACTAAATGCTTATTTAGAAATAAAAATGTTCACAGTTTGCTACATCTCCATGTTAATACACATCATTAACAGTAAATTTTAAAACACAAACTATTTTTGTGTCTTAAAATTCCTGAGACCGTTTCTTATCGTCTTCAACATTCTATGAAATCTAAGATTTGGTAGGATTGTCACCTAGGACAGCTGCTTGTCCACTAGTAGTTAAAGCTTGCCTTGACAATGCAAAAAGAGGAACTGAACAAACAGGAAAAAAAAGAAGAGGAAAAGCCACCCATACATTTTGTCCTAACAATAAGATCAAAGGCATATCTATGCATTTAGTTAATCATTAAGATGCATTAAGCAAATTTCCATCAAATGTCTACTATGTTTCAGATACTGAGCAAGATGCCATGGATAGGAAGGTATATTTCCTGGCCTTAAGAAGCCCCCAGTCCAATTGAGGAAGACAACAAATGATAAATTATACTAAAGAAACATGCACTAGGAGAAAGGTACAGGATAAAGATTCTTGCTGTGGTACAAAGTGTTTTCATGACTTCTCACTATCCACAAGTTCAAGTCCAGATTCTTTAGAACTGGACTTGATTCTTTAGTGTGCAAAGACGCTCCATGACCGAGTACCCTCCACGCCTCAACCCTGGGCTCCTGAAGGACCCATCCCACCATAAGATATGTAAGTTCCTTCAAAGTACCATGGTCTTCAAAGCATCTACTTTGAAGATGTAGACCTTCAAAGCAGTCTGTCTGACCAGAAGCCTGCCTGCCACTCTTAACTTCTAACAAATAAGTCACTCATCATTCAAAACTCTGTTTAATCGTCACTTCTTCAGCAATAGAATTGAGCATTTCTCCTTCTGAGAGCCAACTACATCCTGTTGCTGTTCAGTGGCTCAGTCATGTCCGACCCTTTGCGACCCCACGGACTGCAGCACACCAGGCTTCCCTGTCCTTCACTATCTCCCAGAGTTTGCTCAAACTCATGTCCACTGAGTCAATGATGCCATCCAACCATCTCATCCTCTGTCGCCCCCTTCTTCTCCTACATCCTAGGCAAGCAAATGCTAACATCTTTTAAATTATACTGCAAATCTAATAACCAGCAAACTCTTCGAGGGAAGGGATTCTAATCTGTCTCTGAATGCCCGTAACCAAGCACAATGCCAACCTAGTAGGCATTGTAAAATTTCTGCTTAATGTCCATGCAAATGTGAATTAATGAATGCTAAACCCAAATAACTAAGCATAAAGCATATGTCACACTTGAAAGAAACATGACTACGTGGAAAAGGAGAAGCTGCTTCTCAACAATGGCTCTGCGGTATCCTCCCCCTTCTCTTGTCTTGTGTGTATCCCACCCAGCACCTAGCAGAGAGATACACACCCATCAGAGGCTCCAAGATACTGAATCAGAAGGATGTCCAAATGACAGCAAATACGTAACCATCCTCATAGTAAGAAAAGTGGGTCAGTGAGAATATTTCTCTGTGTGTATGTGTGTGCACGTTCATGCTTTTTCCATCTGAGGCTGGAAAAACCAAACTTCTTGAGCAGAAGATAATGGATCCCCTCTGATGGGAGGTCAGAGTAAGACTGGCTGTTTGCTACAAAGTGGATTCGTAGAAGGAAATCAGTCCTGAATATTCATTGGAAGGACTGATGTTCAAGCTGAAACTCCAATACTTTGGCCACCTGATGGAAAGAACTGACTCATTGGAAAAGACCCTGATGCTGGGAAAGATTGAAGATGGGAGGAGGAGGGGATGACAGAGGAGGAGATGGTTGGATAGCATCACCGACTCAGTGGGCATGAGTTTGAGTAAGCTCCAGGAGTTGGTGATGGACAGGGAGGCCTGGTATGCTGCAGTCCATGGGGTCACAAAGAGTCAGACATGACTGAGCAACTGAATGACTGACTGACTGACAAAGTGGGATGAAAATGAAGAGACTAAGGCAAGGCGCGGGTGGAACGCAGTCAGACTTGGCTGGGGAGGAAAGAGACTGTATGTTTTAGATGCTGATATTTCTTGCCTTGGAGGGAATGTTAATGTTTCCATTTTATCTGAATGAAAAGAAAAATAGAAAGATAGAAAATATCCCGTGTGACCTTTCCCTGCTTCAGTGATTTACCTTATTGAAAGGTCTTGCACCTGGGCCAGCTCCATCAGTGTATCTGCTGTGTTCTGTGACTCCAGTTTACTGGCTGGCTTTGTCATCGCATCTGCAACGGGACCACTGCAAATGGAAGTGCGTCATTTGCCCATCACCTTGATACTAAATTTAGGCCCCATATGTTTTCTTAAATTGTTTACTGCTCCATTTGTTCAGCCGCTTGTCCTTTTCCAGTGAACACTGTGTGCTCATTCTCTCTGCCTTACAGGGACACTCAGAACATCTGGCTTAGGAGGGCCCCTCCCCAAAATAATTCTGAGTTTGTAGACCATTCTTCACACAGGCCTCGGGAGTCTGCTCACATCTTGGAGACCGATATCAGGCTTCTTACTCTCCTCTTGGTGAAAGTCACTCAGTCGTGTCCGACTCTTTGAGACCCCAGGGACTGTACAGTCCATGGAATTTTCCAGGCCAGAATACTGGAGTGGGTAGTCTTTCCCTTCTCCAGGGAATCTTCCCAACCGAGGGATCAAACCCAGGTCTCCCACATTGCAGGCAGCTTCTCACCAGCTGAGCCACCAGGGAAGCCCAAGAATACTGGAGTCGTTAGATAATCCTTTCTCTAGTGGATCTTCCCGACCCAGGAATCAAACTGGGGTCTCGTGCATTGCAGGTGGATTCTTTACCAGCTGAGCTATGAGATAAAATCCCACCCCTACAACCTTGCAGGATAATGCTTCACTCATGAGATTCCTGAGGAAGGCAAGGGAAGATGACCAGAGCCGAGGAGAACACTGAATGTGTTTCGCTAAGTACTTCTATGTCTTAGTGATATTTTTGCCTTTCCTCAAATACATTTTCTGTTTCCATTTTGTGACTGACTGGGAATATAAAATGTAATTTGGGTCAAAACAGTTGCAAAGAGAGTGAGTGGGCTACTTTGTGACCTGAAACATCTCGCTCAAAAATAAGAGAATCTAAAGGGAAAAGGCTTTCCAGTTTAAGCACAGAAAAGGATATTCTTGACTTGCCTCCCAGTGGGTTTTACAATTTTATATGGCTAGACATAATTCTCCTTCCCCATCACTAGAGAGTTGCATGATAACACAGCACATAACATGAGGAATAATGATCCATTCCTTTGGGGAAATAAAGCACAAACATACACAAAAACAGCAATAAAGGGAAAATGTTCCATTTCTTTGTGGCTGAATTTCCAGCTCTTATCATTTTACACTTTGCTCTCTTGATGTGAACATTTGTTTTGAGTCAGGAAAAAGAAGTAATTACCACTGAATTCACAGAAGGGGACTCTGGGATTCTTACATAGGACAAGAATTGGGAAGGACCAGTAAACAAAGGATGAGTAGAGAATGACTGAAACTTAAAAACAATAAGGCTTCTTAATTATAAACCTTAAGTACTTAATTTAACATAGAATATTAATAACCCTATGGAGATAAAAAAAAATAAATGTTGAAATAGCAGTTACCGAAATTTAAATTGGTTCTTGATAAAAAATACTTAATAAAATATTTATATCTTAATCTAAAAGGCAGCACTATGTTTCAATGGGATGTCTGAACCTTTCCCAGGTGAAATAAAGAACAACAAAACATTACCTCAATTTTCTATTACAGTTTAGTTCCACAGGAAATATTGAAGACAATTAGGCCAGAGAATGAAAGTAAGGGCATAAAAATTGAAAAGAAAGAGATCAAATTAACACCTTCTATAGATTTATTCTTGGGACCTTGGAAAACATAAGAAAATCAATTGCTAAAATGTTACAAAAATCAGATAGTACAGAAAGTCCAAAGTTAATGTACACAAGTCAACAGCTTGCATTTATACAAAGAACCCACTTCAAAGGCATAATAAGGATAATGTGAGAATAAACTAAATAAATGTGTCATATCTACTGGAGAAAACTATAGAACACTGCCAGAGGTTCAAAAGAATCCTTAAACAAAACACAAGGTAGACCATGTTCCCAGACAGAAATAGGCAACATCAATCTTGACATGATCCTAATAAAAATAACAAAAGAACTTGTTTAGGAAATCGGCAAGCCAAGTCTAAGTTTTATAAGGAAAAGTAACTCAGAATGGTGAGCAACACTCTGAAAAAGAAATGTAATGGAGAATAGTCCTACGATATACTAAAATATATTTTAGATATAAAATAATATAAATAATACCAGCAAAAAAGCAGATTTCATGGGACTACAAAGTAAGATACAGTCTCAAATACCAACTGAAATTTGGTATGTGATAAAGGTGGAACCTCAAATATATGGAGAAAAGATGAAGGTGATCTGGGGACAACTGAGCTGTCGTTTAGGAGACAGAATTTACGTAAGTCATACTTTACATCTTTAGGATAAATGCCAAGTAGATCAAAATAAGTATTGTTTATTCTCAGAATAAGAAGGATCTTTCAAACTACAACAAAGCCAGAAACTTTAAGAATACTGACACAGTTACCTGCATAAAAATTTAAAACTTCTCTATGGTAAATACCAGCAAAAGCAAATTAAGAGGACAAACAATAAACTGGAAAAAAAAAAAAACTGCATTGTTTGCAATACATATATTTTACCCAGTAGATAAAAACAAGTAACAAAACAAACAAACAAAAAAAGATGGAAAATGTACAAAATATACAAACGCATTTCCCAGAAAAAGACAAATAATTTAATGGACATAAAAGATAACTCATCCTAGGGAAAAAAAAGTTTATTAAGACAACACAGACTTGTTTTTGTTGTTGTTGTTTACTTAGAATGGCAAGGATCAACCAGTCTGATAACACATTGGGTTGATAAAGACACAGAGATCATATTATATTTATAGATTGCCAGTGAGGATTGAAAAATCATGTGGCCTCTATGAGGAGCAATTTAAAATACTTATCAAATTGTAAATGCACACACACCATTTGACCTAACACTTTCATTTCTAGGGATTATTCTCCAGATGCATCTGCACACAGGGAAATTATAAACAAGCAAGGCAGTTCACTATGGCCTAGCAACAGGGATTTCATCAAATAGACTAAGGTTGATGTGTAAATGGAATTCTGTGCACGTGCTTTAAGAGTAAATTCTGTATACTCATTTGGAAAATCTCCAAGATAAACTATTTAGTGGAAAATAAAAAAAGAATGCAGAGCAGTATACAATGATATCCTCATACTTGTTTAAAATGAGAACATTTTGATACACTTAAAATACCTGAAAAGATACAAAAGCAAATGATAACCATTCCCTTTGGAGAGAGGATTCAATGGCTAAGAAACAGGGATGGAAGAGAACTTTATTTTGAATCCTCTGATCCTACTGTATGTGCAAACTATGAGGATATGTGAACACATGTATAAAGATGTTACCATATGGCCTATCAAGCCTTCCCAGGTGGTGCTAGTGGCAAAGAACCCCCTTGCCAATGCAGGAGACATAGGAGATGCAGGTTCGATCCCTGGGTAGGAAGACCCACTGGAGGAGGAAATGGCAACCCACTCCCGTATTCTTGCCTGGAGAATCCCATGGACAAAGAAGCCTGGAGGGCTACAGTCCATGGGGTCGCAAAGAGTCAACGCAACTGAAAGACTTAGCATGTGTGCAAATATGGCCTATTCTATAATTATAAAACTTAAAATAATTATGACTAAAATAAGCCAAATTTTAATTCAAGATTTAATTCTGGTTGCAATGCTTTTGTCAATATAAACATAGTTCTAACTCAAATAATCTTGAAATACTGTATTTCAAGAAAGCATTTTAAAACTTTCTCAAGTTCTGATGCAGCAAACAGTGGACTAGAAGTCAAGAGGTGAAGGTTCCAAGCTTAGGTTTATTGCTTTTCTTGCTCTGGTTCTACATTCATCTAAAATAAAATGAATACGTTGCATATGGTCAATTCTAAGGTCCCATCCTGAGGTAATATTATGGACCTGTGCTACAAGGTTGCCGCACGGCTATTTCAGTTTATACTTTAGTTTAAATTATTTAAAATTAAATACACTTTAAAAGTCTTTTTGTCACTTGTGCTAACCACATTTCAAATGCTCAACTATATGTGGCAAATGGCTACCACATTTGCCAGTACAGACATAGAACACTTCCATCATCAGAGACATTTCTACTGGACAAGGCTGTTCTAGACTCTGTAAACCAGGACGACACATCAATGTATAACACTGTTTGATACAAGAGAGTTAACGCAAAAGGGAAGGGCACATGCCCTCTTTCTTGTATGTGTTACACTGGTTAATGTAGGTGAAACGAATATGAAGGGCAACTATAATGGGAAAAATATGCCATTACAAGAACAATATACAGCCCTTAAGGGGCTTGTGAGGCAAAGACGCAAGCCAGGCTGGGTGATTTGATGAATCTGAATCCACTTATCCACTCACCTGAGTCTGATAACCCACGCTGTGAAATCACATCACTATCCATCATTATCATCCCTGAAATATTAAGCATCTATAGCTGTCACCCATTTCCTTTTCGACACCAGATTTAATGAGGCTAAACAGGATTTTCAGTTTAGGACATAGATAAAAAAAATGACATTTACACCCTACTATATATACAATAGATAACTAAGAAGGACCTACTGTATAGCATAGGGAATTATATACTCAATATTCTGAAATGACCTAAATGGGGAAAGAATCTTAAAAAGAGTGGATATGTGCGTATGTATAACTAATTCACTTTGCTGGACATCTGAAACCAACACAACACTGTAAATCAACTACACTCCAAGAAATGTCAAAAAAAAAAAAAAAAAGCCTACAGAGTCTCAATCCAGTTAAAACACAAAACAATCTTCAAGAGGGTGTACTTTTCTAAATGAGGAGCTACTGAAGGGCACTGCTATTTGATATAAGTAATGATCATTGGGCTTCCCCCTTGGCTCAGATGGTAAAGAATCCACCTGCAACGTGGGAGACCTGGGTTCAATCCCTGGGTTGGGAAGATCCCCTGGAGAAGGGAATGGCTACCCACTCCAGTATTCCAAGAACAGAGGAGTCTGGCAGGCTACAGTCCATGGGGTCGCAAAGAGTCGGTCACAACTGAACGGCTTTCACTTTCACTTCATTTTAATGATCCTTAGTTATGCACTCTGGGGTCAGGCAGCCCTGAGTTCAAATTCTGACTCTACTGTTAATTAGCTACATGACTTGGCAAGTCATGTAACCAATCACATTGTATAAAATGTGTTAATGGCTTCTACCTCATCGATTCTTTGGAGAAGAGACACAAGTATGTAAAAGATGTAGTATGCTGTCATATAGTAAGTACTCATTAAAGAGTACTATTAATAAAGCTCCATAAGATGTTTTTGAAATAGATGTCTGGTCCTCATGGCATCAATGTTAATAACAGCATATTTAATACATGTTAGCTTTAGACCATTTACAAGATAGAAAACACTATATGTTGCCTTCAAATGCTTGTGACTCTAAAGGCAGAAGGGAGAGTTAGGTGCTGAAAGGCTAAAGGTTCAGTGACATAGCCTAGGTCTGACCACATGCTCCTTGAATAAATCTGCTACAGCCAATGGCGATAGGTAGGAGAAAGCAAAAAAGAGGCTTCAAACCACTGAACAAAAGGATATTTAGCATTTTTGCTTGTTGATTTATATGTATATAATATACACACATCTACAGATTAACTACCTCAGGCAAGAAGACTGGGTTTTGTCCTGTTACATTAAAAATTTAAAAAAAGTGCTGTGTATGTGCGAGAGAAAGATTTTCTTTTTCCAAATCCTTATGAAAATAAATGGCTCCACAAAATCAGATGAACGATGTGGATTTGGTGTCATATGGTTGGCTGATGTTTAGCTAACTGGCAACCTTCAGAGGGAGATGGCAGACAACAAACGTATTTGCCAAGAGCTCATGAGTAAAATTATTGCTGGGACAGGTTTAAATCATGCTTGCTCATGGCGCCTCACATCACTGCACTTATTAAGAACAGGCAACAGTTTCTGAAATATGTCCAGATTTCAGGAACCCACCTGCAAGCCAGCCCAGGAGGGCTTACTTTTACCTGAGCCAAATCAAGTCATGCTGGTTGAAAATATCTCCCCTACTAACTTGCCAAAATGTTTAAAATCTCTACTCTTGGGAAACTCTTTGCCTTGAAGCCTAGGGAAACTTCTGTGAAAGTCTGAGTTGGTTTTCTGAGAATTAACCCGCTCGTACCTGCTATGGAATAAGCAGCAGGATTTTATGCTGTGTGCTCAGTCGCTTTAGTCATGTTCGACTCTTTGCGACCCTATGGACTGTAGCCTGCCAGGCTCCTCTGTCCACAGCATTCTCCAGGCAAGACTACTGGAGTGGGTTGCCATTGCCCACCTCCAGGGGAATCTTCCTAACTCAGGGATCAAACCTGCGTCTCTTGTGTCTCCTGCATTGGCAGGCGGATTCTTTCCCACTAGTGTCAGCTGGGAAGCCCAAATTTCATATATTGACACAAGATTTTGGAGCATACATAGACCAAGAAAATCCAAAGGGTTTTGCACAAGGGTTTTGCAGTGCAGAGAACAGAACATTGAAGAACTCAAGCGGAAGAGAGTTTGTCCACGCCAATAAGTAATTGGTAACTATAGCTAATGGTTGTTCTTTACCTCTAGCTGCCATCTTAACCGAAACCTATTTATTGAGCTATCTGCAGAAGGAAATGGCAACCCACTTCAGTATTCTTGCCTGGAAAACCCCATGGACAGAGGAGTCTGGCAAGCTACAGTCCATGGGGTCGCAAAGAGTCGGACACAACTGAGCGACTTCAATTTCACTTATTGAGCTTATTAATGGTCCTCATGGAACCAGGCATATGGCAGGCTACTCTGGATAAATTTCTGGAAGGAATTCTCACTACTGTGTTCATATCTGCATCCATCTTGAAAACTAATTAGCCAAAGATGTTCTTTCAGAAATCATAATCACCCCAGACTATTAACACTCTGAGACCAACACTAAGGTTTCAGAAGAGGATCTCTAAATGTCAGACAGGACTTCCCTGGTGGTCCAGTGGTTAAGACTTCCCCTTCCTAATGCAGGAGTTAGGGTTCAATTCCTGGTCCGGGATCTAGGATTCCACATGCCTCATGGCCAGAAAACCAAAACAGAAAATACAAATAATATTTTAACTAATTCAGTAAAGACTTTAAAAATGGCGCACATTTTAAAAAATCTTCAAAATTAATAAATGTCAGGCATCAGTTGCTTCCAGAGAGATGTTCCTGAAACTGTCAGAAGGAACCATATGTTTTTCTGAGCTATACTTGAGCAGTGTAAACTTACACATTGAATATGAACATCGGTATACCCTAAGTATAAAAAAGACACTAAAATTTTAGCCTAAACAACCAAAAAAACATATCCTTCTCCTTCCTTTACCTAATCTCCCACCCACCTCCAGTCTTTCACAACAATATTCCTTCCAACAGTTTCCTCACTTGTCCATGGTGGAGCTACCTGCTTCAAAAGGGAAAAGGACGGGGATGAGTCCATCGTTGGTTGGTTTTAACCTTTATTGGAGGACGGTGAGGTGCCGAAACTTTGCAAAGCTGGCTTCTCCGCCCAGTGGTATCTTCCTAAACAGATAAAGCTCTGGGGTTCTAGTTTTCAAAGAACGCTCACTTGCCATCAAGTCAGTGTGAAACGCCTGCAAAAGGTAAACTGATGCCCTGATAAAATACACAAGAAACTGCCATATAATTTAGACTGCTTGCAATTTGAATAAACAGAGTTCTAAGACCATAGCCAACTGAAACCGAATTGTTCACATGTGCGACAAGGTCAAGACTGCATTGCAAGAAAGGGAGACCATTCAGAGGAATCTCTCATACCCCTGCTCTAATTTTTACTGTGGGAAGAAGCAGGATAACACTAGTGAAAGAAATATACGGGACCAGATTTTATGCAAGCAAGGGATGAGGGAAGACATGATAAAACTATGAAATGTCAGCCATTCTCCACCATCATGAATAAAATTTACAGCATTTAACGGCTGCTTTATTTCCCATCTCAACTTTTAAATTCAAAGCAGAGAATCACTAAAAATAAGCCTTACACCCCAACTGCAATTGGAGATTCAATAAATCACATCCAAAGATTCACTTCAAGCCAAAGCTTTTTCCCTGACTAGGAGACCTTGGATTGTATGAGATGGATGTCTCTATTAAGGCATTATCACAGAGACAACTGTACAGCAATGTGTTAAGGAGAAGAGTAAGAGAATAAGACGTGCCCTGCGAGAAAGTATCAACAGACTAAAAATACAGTCATCATTGTCATCCTTTTAAACAGTATGATCTGAACGTACTCAGGTCAGAAACACCTCCTAGCTGTCACTGGTAAGCATACAGATGGCCTCTGAGTATATGCATCACTAAAGCACCGAGTTTGCATGCCCATCTCAAAACAACATAGCCATGGGGAACTACGATAAAGCTGAAATTTTCTTATGGGAGGAGAGGCACTCTCAGCTACTATTCTGAGTCTTCCTTCCCACCTGGAAAATATTCCAAACTGCCAACATCAATCTCAGAAGAACCAGTCCTTTTAACAGGCAGAGAATGCCCAAAATTAAGCCTGACGCTTGCTCCAGATGTTTCTCCTTGTCATTAGCAGGCAACGTTTCACATTTTATGACTATTACAGTAATAAATCAATTACTTCTCAGAAATCCTAAAATTGTTTCACATCTGTCTTAAGAACTGTTTGAAGCTCTATGACATTCTGAACAGAGCTCAAAGTTCTGTGCTCTGTAATTTCCCCTGAAATCCGAAGCTCTTTGAGAATAACAAGCAAACGATATACTATTTTTAAAATGAATCTTTGCAGAGGACAGTTGATAGGTTTTGACTGTCTTGTATTCATGATACCCAAATCATCACTTCAGCATCCCTTCTCCACTTAGTGTTTCAGGGGAAGCTGAACTCAAGTTCCAGCTGTGAAAGATGGAAGTATCTGGGGTGGAAGTCTTGGGCTTAGACTAACCAGATTCAGCCCATCACTAACCACAGTCATCCGTTCATAGACAGGCATATGACCTAAAATGGCCCAATTAGATTTAAGCCAAGAAAATATTTTCAAAGATAATAGGAAAAAATGTGTTTTTCCTTGCTGTATTTGAGTGGGATGATAATGGTTCATTTAGGAACATGAAGATAAAACCATCATAAAGCCAAACAACCACTAGAGCCAAAGACCTAGGTTGAAATGGAGAGAAACCAATCTTGACCAGCAGGTTGCAATCACTATGGCGAGCCTCACCAGAAATGCACTCTACCTCCAGGACCCAATCATCTTCACCCATTAAGTCAAATTCGTACTTTTCTGTTACTTGCAATTGAAAGCACCCCACCTGATCTAAACATCTAGTACAAGAGGTTTTCACAAGACCAAACAGGTAGTAAACATACATACACATACATATGCACAATGCATGGCTCAAGAATAAACATTAAAAGGATTAAACAAGGACATGCCAAGACAGACTTCTCTTGATAACAACTCTTTTTCATTTTATTTTTAATTTACTTTTTGGTTACCATCATTCATCATATCCTGGAAAAGACTGACAATACCCTCAGCGATGGGTGACTCATACTGACAAGGAATGCCTGTGATGTTTTTGGGGGTGTGAAATGCAAAAATCCGAAGAAAGGTCAAACCACCAGAATAAGAAGTTTCCACCTATCAGATCCGGAGTGAACTCTGCACAAACACCAGCTTCCCTGGTGGCTCAGTCGTCTAGCCACTGCCAAGAATTCACCTGCCAATGCAGGAGACATGGGTTCAACCCCTGGTGTGGGAAGATACCCTGGAAAAGGAAATGGAAAACCACTTCAGCATTCTTGCCTAGAAAATTCCATGGATAAAGAAACCTGGTGGCCCCTCACAGTCACAAGAGAGTCAGACACCACTGAGCACGCATGCACACACTGCCCATACACACTTCCCCAGGACCTAGTGAGAAACGCAGGTGTGAAGTGCGGTTTGATCTGCTTGGCAGAAGAGAAGATATGCATCCCAAGTAGAATATGATAGTGACAAATGACTCAATCATCCCAGCTGCCTTTTGGGGCCAACCCATCCCTGGCCTCATCATCTGCCAGTCTAGTCAGCCTCCATCAAGCAAGGAGGGCCCCTTCCACAGGGAAGAAGGCGCCTACATACAGACACGTGCAGACGCAGAAAGGTGCCTACACACAGACATGAGCAGACGCAGAAAGACGCCTACATTCAGATACGCACAAAGGCAGAAAGGCGCCTAAATACAGACATGCACAAAGGCAGGCTACCTCTGCGGGTATGCATCACCAGCTCTAGAGGATGTCCCCCTCCACTCAGCACTAACAGCATTCGAGGACTGCCGTGGTTTTCCATTCAGGCAAATGCGCTTCAGAAACCCTCAGAGGCTGTCCCTACCTTGTTAATAAACAATTATGAAAATATTCCAATTTGGAAACTAAGTTGGAACCCATAAGCCTTCAGGCAGTGGGTGAAATTTTAATAAAAACTGAAAGAAAATTCTCCATGGTGTATCAGAAATACGGTCTGTTAGTATGCTACTCCTCACTGCTATATGGTGCTCAGTTGCCATGAGAATGCTATCCGTTTGTAGCCTGGCGTGCTGAAGGTGCAGAATCTTTTGTCGAGTAAATTTGCCAAGTTTACTGAACACAAATTAAGTGTCTGGCGATGTATTAGTGAAAGTGAAAAGCAGAAATCAAGGTGCCAGGAACACTGTAATCTCGCTTGAGGAGCTTCCAATTGAGAGAAAACCTAACAAAAAGACCATGAAAAATTCAACTCATTTGCATGAAAGAAGTATAGATGAACACGGTTAAAAAGAACCCTGAATGTATTAAGAGAATTCTAGAAAGACAGCCTGCTCAGAGCTGAGAGGGGTTCATCAGCGAATTCTCCAACAAAGGAGGCAAGCTTTTCATTGATTCCTGAAGGCAGGAGGCTTTAGCTGGAAAGTCTAAGACTAGCATTCCTGGAGAGCAAAGAAAATCTTCAAACAGATCCCATCTCCTTTACTCATCATTATAGCTCCAGTAACTAGCTGTGTGTGTGTGTGTGTGTCTGTCTGTCTGTCTGTCTGTGTCTGTGTGTGTGACTTCATGGACTGTAGCCAACTGGGCTCCTCTGTCCATGGGATTTCTAAGGCAAGAATATGGGAGTGGGTTGCCGTTTCCTCCTCCAAGTTGAATAAATGACCTGCACCCAGTAGGCATTTTTGAATAAATGAATAAGTAAACAAATTCTCCTGACTAGCAGATATTACGATTCATCTGAAAGATTACCAGGAAATCCAAGGACTGGTTCTAAGAATAGCTGCAGGAGGGGAAGAGTGTTGGTAAAGCTGGCTTAAGGCTAAAAAAAAAAAAAAAAAAAAAAAAACTAGAGTTTGCCCTGCAAGTACAAAGGCAAAAGAGTAAGCTGAAAATGCCATGGGGGAGGTGAGCAATATGGCAACAGGTGCCGTATGTGTAACTCCCAGTGCTGCCCAGCTCTGCTGTTTTGCTCTCTTGACAGAGCAGCTGATGCTGTTGGACAGAGCGCCAGTGGTGTTTACACCAGAGGAGACCATCTGGAAATGTAATCAGAGACCTGAGCCTCAGGGGATTATTGGACCCAGCCGAGCACGAAAGGAAGATTTGTGCCCAGAGCTCTCTGGTTCAGTCATGACCTTAGCTCCATGCAGCTATAATTTTGACCCTTTAATGTAACTAAATCAACTATAGTTGCTTTCGCAGCCCCAGCCTGGTCACTGGTCATCCAAAAACGGGAGTTATATGGAAGCAGGTAACATAGCAGAAAAAGGCAATGGTTATTTTGCAAAGACAAACACTCATCATGAATATGGACCAGAGGAGATTTTGTCACATAAATTCCATAGAATACATGTGGTATACCATGTCATAAATATGTATCATATACAATGTGATTTCAAAATGGAATGATACTGAAAATACCTGTAGGAGTCTTCAAACATATCTGGGCACTCATAGAAACTTTGGACTTTCCAGGCCTTAGGAGTGCTCTGATAATGCTTTGGTACAAGCAGTTTTCACAGGCTCAAATCTTTCTGTGTTTGCAGTATCACATATTCTCAAGTTCTTAAAATTAAATTTCCTGCTGCCCAAAGACAAGATTCCTTTGGAATATCAACTAATTTCTTTAAATCCTAAGCTAAGAATAGTTTTCTGGCCATATCCTATGGATGTAAGGCTAGGTCCATAATGCGCTAAAATGTAGACCGGTTTATGCAGAAAGATTTCTGCAGAGCTGACTGCGAGCACTCAGTGAAGTCGGGAACAGATACAGAACTGGATTTAATGAAACAACAAAAGTCACCCTATCAAAACAATCAAATAAAATGGAAAGGGAAGAAGAGAAATTAAAAAATGGAAGCAGAAATAATTTATCTCTTTGTCGAATGAAATCAGGCTAGGAAGGCTACCCAAGTATTATCAGAGAAAAATGATATTCATGACAGTCAGCCTTAAAATATTCGATTTAATTTCTTGATAGTTCATCATCTAAGAATCATGCTACAAAAGCTTAGCTATTTACATACAGAATTTTAACCATGCTGCTGCATTTATCTTTTCCAAATGACTATGCCAAAGTCTTACTATTATTCACTCATTAAAATTCATACCAAACTCCATGTTATTTTGTAAAGAGAAAAAAAAAAATCACCTTCCCAAAAGATGAAAAATAAAGGCCAATTTCCTCCTAGAAACTGTGAGGGACCATATGGAAAAGTCTTACTCAAATGGCCATTACTCTTTCATGACAAATAGCTCACATAATTGGAGCAGTTAGAACTAAGAGTACCCAGATATTGGGTGGAAAACCATCCCAAACTTCTGTCCTTTTTTCAAATAAAATCAGTTCAGTTCAGTTCCTCAGTTGTGTCCAACTCTGTGACCCATGGACTGCCTGACCAGCACACCAGGGCTCCCTGTCCATCACCAACTCCGAGAGCTTACTCAGACTCATGTCCATCAAGTCAGTGATGCCATCCAACCATCTCAACCTCTTGTCCCCTTCTCCTCCCACCTTCAATCTTTCCCAGCATCAGGGTCTTTTCCAATGAGTCAGCTCTTTGCATCAGGTGGCCAAAGTATTGGAGTTTCAGCTTCAGACCTTCCAATGAATATTCAGGGATGTCTTCCTTTAGGATTGGCTGGTTTGATCTCTTTGCAGTCCAAAGGACTCTCAAGAGTCTTATACAACACAACAGTTCAAAAGCATCTATTCTTTGGTACTCAGCTTTCTTTATGGTCCAAATCTCACATCATACATGACCAGTGGAAAAACCATAGCCTTGACTAGACAGACCTTTGTTGACAAAGTGATGTCTCTGCTTTTTAATATGCTGCTAGGTCAGTCATAACTTGTCTTCCAAGGAGTAAGCGTCTCTTAATTTCATGGCTGCAATCACCATCTGCAGTGATTTTGGAGCCCAGAAAAATAAAGTCAGCCACTGTTTCTCCATCTGTTTGCCATAAAGTGATGGGATCAGATGCCATGATCTTAGTTTTTTGAATGTTGAGTTTTAAGCCAGCTTTTTCACTCTTCTCTTTCACTTTCGTCAAGAGGCTCTTCAGTTCCTCTTCACTTTCTGCCATAAAGGTGGTGTCATATGCATTTCTGAGGTTATTGATATTTCTCCCAGCAGTCTTGATTCCAGCTTGTGCTTCATCCAGCCCAGAATTTCACATGATGTACTCTGTATATAAGTTAAATAAGCAGGGTGACAATATACAGCCTTGACGTACTCCTTTCCCAATTTCAAACCAGTCCATTGTTCCATATCCAGTTCTAACTGTTGTTTCTTGATGTGCATACAGATTTCTCAGGAGGCAGGTAAGGTGGTCTGGTATGCCCATCTCTTTCAGAATTTTCCACAGTTTGTTGTGTCTAAAGCTTTAGCATAGTCAATGAAGCAGAAGTAGGTGTTTTTCTGGAACTCTCTTGCTTTTTCAATGATCCAGCAGATGTTGGCAATTTGATCTCTGGTTCCTCTCCCTTTTCTAAATCCAGTTTGAACATCTGGAAGTTCTCGGTTCATGTACCTTTGAATCCTGGCTTGGAGAATTTTGAGCATTACTTTGCTAGCATGTGAGATGAGTGCAAATAATCAAATAAAATATCTAACCCCAAAACACTATGTGCTAAGTCACTTCAGTTGTGTCCAACTCTATGTGAGCCCATGTACTGTAGCCCACCAGACTTCTCTAAGAGGTTTTCCAGGTAAGAATACTGGAGTGGGTTGCCATGGCCTCCTCCAGGGGATCTTCCTGACCCAGGGACTAATGTACAACTCTTCTGTCTCTTGCACTGGCAGGTGGATTCTTTACCAGTAGAGTCACTTGGGAAACCCCCACCAAAAAAACTATTGCTGTTGTATAAGCAGCTTTCCTAGCATTAACTGAAGATACTTCAATTACAGAAGCAATCAGCTCAATAAAAAAATGTAAATGTCCACTTTCTTCTGTGATATTCTGAATCAGAAGAACCAGGACACAATTCTTGCAAAAGAGTCAGCAAAACCACTGGTCAAGGACTTGCAGGGCTTTCCTGATGGCTCAGTAGTAAAGAATCCTCCTGCAATGCTGGAGATGCAGGTTCGATCCCTGGGTTAGGAAGATTCCCCTGGAGGAGGAAATGGCAGCCTGCTCCAGTATTCTTACCTGAAAAATCCCACGGACATGCGAGCCTGGCGGCCTACAGTCCAAAGGGTCACAAAGAGTCGGACAAAACTGAGTGACTGAGCATGCACGCAAAGACTTCCATAGGCCCTCAGCTCAGTTTCACTTAGCTTTTAGGTCATCGTCCGTTGCAGCCCAGTGAACAATTTTCTTTCCAGTGGGTTTCTAAAGTTATCTTATCAAGAGTGTGCATCCGTCAGGATTAGCTATAGCATCATATAGCTGAAAGAAAAGCGATTTAAAAATAAAACCCAACCTAACTTAAACATAATACAATAGCATTTCTTCTCATACGAAATGGCCCAGGACTGAAAGAGGATCTGTGGTCATCAGGGAATCCCCTGCTCCAAACCCCTTCTGTCTTCCTAATTCAGGCCTAAGCACTGGTTTCCATCTTCTAGGTAACCTCATGACCCAAAACAGTGACTGAAACTCCACTCCCATATGGTTATTGCAGGCCACGGGGAGCGAACAGAGAAAGGCTAATTGCATTTCTCACAGCTGAACCTGATCCTTTGGGAAAATTTCACCAAAGTCCTTCCAAAAACTCCTACTTAGAGGTCACTGAACCAAGTCTCAAGGTTTCACGTAGCTGTAAGAATAGGCAACACAGCCTTTTATCCCAACTGGCAACGCACACAGCTCAAAAGAATGATTCTATTTCTAGGGCAAACAGGCAGTGTGGACACTGATAGTGAACTGGAATTCTGTGAGTCTGTGTCACAGGGGGTGCCTCTAGTGTGTGGGCAACAGCTAGAGACTAACTTATTTTATAAAATGACAATGTAAGTTGACTTGCCATCCAAGATGTATGTGTCTCTGTCTGCCTCTGTCAGTCCTTCTTCTCCTTTATCTTAACCCTCGTGTGTCTCTTCATTATTTTAGACAAGTTACCTTCATCTCTGTGCCTGTTCTTCTTCCAGAAGATGGGGATAACAATAGCCCTGATCTAAGGCTGTCCTGAGGACAGATGTGTTAATGTCTTAGATACCTTTTCTTTCATTTCTCTGCTCAGCTACTCTCCCTCCTCCCCTTTTTGAATTTACTTCCATTTTCCTTAAACCAGCAGCTAGAAAAACATAAGTGGGAAACATTGGAAAAAAAAAATCATTTGTTGTATGCATTAACAGTTTGCATCCTGGTTATTAAGTTTTGCAAGTGATTTTTATCTACATGATTGCATTTAATAAAACAAATAAATGACACATAAAATCTACAATGTAATTAAATGTTTTTTCATTTCATGTGATTAATGCTTGTTTTTCTTTTGTGGCTCAGTGATCCCCAGTTTAAAAAAAAAAAAAAAATATATATATATATATAGCCCAGATTTCAATAACCAGAAGTTATTATTCTTTATATATGTATAAAGTGTAATTATAGCATATATTTGGTCACTATGCTATCATTTTCAAAGTGGCATGCCAGTTTTATTTGTTTAATTTATTGTGGACAAGATGTTTCCTTAAGTCCAAAGGTGTGTGTCAAAATTTGCTCTACACTTTTCCCTTATCAACACATTTCCAATTATTGAACTGACCTGACCAGAGGTTAAATATGCCACAAGATGAACAGAGATGATGCTTGTTTAAAAACAAACCAAGTATTCCAATAAAAGTTCTTCAAAAAAAAAAAAAAAATGCAGTGTCCAAGTTGCCAACCAGCTACAGTTCATACAGTTATAATACAATTGAATTTGCAATGAATCGCTGTATTGAATTTACAATGAATTCAACTGTTGAATGTCAATGGGGAAAAATTGAAAATTTCCATAACCAAAGTTTTCTTGATGTGGGAGTAGCATTACTATTAACTATAAGATGCCTACAGCATACCATTAATTAGGTCAAGGATCCGTATGGGATTACTGAGTTAAAAGAGATCCTGCCAATACATCCTTAACCCACTGACAATCTTTTCCAAGAGGCAGTCAGTCACTTGGTGCTAAGACTAAGAGGAAGAAAGAGGAGGAGAACAAGAAGGATTCAAGAGAATATAAACAAAACTACCACAAAAATACCCTTGGAAATAATTGTGAGAAAGTGTTCTATCTCTCCTGGTTGTCAGAGACTCTGTATTTATTTGCTTCTGTATCTCTTCCGCAATTGTTCCCTTAAAAATGTCAGGGCTAATATTTGTAGCCACCTCAATTCATAAAACATGGCCCCCTCTGTTGGCTCCTTGAGTACCAAGGAAAATATTGACAGCAAAGCCTTGCCTGAGATTGCTACTAAAAATAAACTTCATAAATTTCTCAGGCCATTGTTATTTGTCTCCTGAGACTGTTTCTATTTGCAAAACAAGACACCTTCCTCTCACACGCCTGCATATAAAACTGAAATCTAGACTTCCAGAATAAAAATACAGAAATAAGAATTCAAGAACTTGGAGTTTGTTTCTGGCTTCTATATTAAATCAATATTTCATCGCCAGTAAACCAGGGCCTGCCTTTTGCTTTAAATGTCAACTATTACATAAAATGAACTAAAAACACTTCGCCTTTCAGAAGTCTCTAGTATGGCTGGCAGGCACAGGCATGGCTGTAATATTACTGTTGACAAATAATCACTGTCCCTCCTTGGAGAAGAATTCTACTTCCTCAACCCATAAATGTCAGGTTTTTCCACTGGACTTGTTTGGATCAGTGGAATGTGAGCCAAAGTGACACATGTCGCTCCCAGGACAATGCTTCAGGAGTCTCACAAGGCTTGTTTCTCTCTCTGCCATGGCTAGTAACATTTAAGATAGTGGCTGCCAGGTTACACAGGGTCTAAGAGTGAAGACGACAAGTATCAAGGCTACAGATGATCCATGAAGGACTCGCAGAAGTCTTTACTTATTTGTGTAAGCCACCAAGATGTGGGAGACACTTGTAACCATAGTATTACCTAGCCTATAAAAACATACACATTATTCAGAAGAACATGGCCTCTGTATTCAGGCAGATGTCAATTCACATCCTGATTTTCACTTTCCTATGCGACCATGATCAATTTCTTAACCCATTCCCATCTGTAAAATGTGAATACCTATCCCACTAGTTTTCTTACAAGGGCTCAGGAAAACAATGCTTATAAAGCTCAACATAATGCCTGGCTTTGTGAAAGCTCAATAAAGTGTAGCCATTACTAAATAAGGATTCTGTAATAGTTTCTTTAAATATAGGTGCATTAACAGCCTCTCCAAAGATCTCTACTTAGTGAAATCAAATCAAATCCAAGAAAGACACAACCAGGTACTACAATAAAGCCAGGGAGCTCTTTCTATCAAGTGATTGCCAAAGGTACCAGTTAACCAAAAGTCTAATCTTCTCTATTGTGATCTGAATAATTATGGGATGGTTTCTGAAGCTAAAAATAATGGAAATAAAATGATCATGTTATATTATAGTACTTCCCACTATGCATATGTTTCCGTCTCTAAGACTTTGTGCCTAATTCTAATCCATATTTCTCTGAAGCCATCTTCACCCTCCTTGGGGAGTGTAGGGGTGTTAGGGCTGCAGGTGGAGGTCCCAAAGCATTTTCCTTCCTTAGAAATACCTTATGCCCCTGACTTACTGTCTTTTTTTGCACCCAGATCTCTCTTTATGTTTTGATAAATTAATCTCATGAGGAAATTTGAATTGATGAGTTCTGGAACTTCCCTTCCTTCCCAGGATCCTTCTAATCCCACTGCTGACTCATCATACTGATGAATGATCCTGGTAGCCTTACATTCAAAACAGATTAATGGAGATGGGAGTGGGGTATCTTCACTGAGAAGCCTTCAAATTACAACATACATGTGTCAGTGTAACTATCTCTCCAAATGCTCTCATCAAAATGAGAACTTGTCGGTTTATGGAAACAGTTTATTTGAGCATCTATACAAAAAGAATTTAATGTAACTGCAATAATTACGCCAGTCTTCTCCACTCTTACTTCTCCCAAGAGAGAGTTCTGATGAGTTACATCCTATCCATGATAATTAGAGTCACAGTTTAGGCAAATGTTTGAGACAATACTCCATAATAAAGGAAGGTTACTTGGAAATCATTCAGATGATCACGTCTAGTTCAAGCTTTATTTAACATGGTCAATTCAAGGTTTAAAGAATACATTATGCCCAAATCTCACTTAAATCTAATGAAGACTCCCTCCTCTCAGTCAGTGACATCGGAAGTTTCATCCTGTTCAAAAACAAATATACATTGTAAATTTGTAGAAGAAAAGTGATGTATTTTTTTAACTTGGGGTAAATATCGAAAGGCAGTTCACACTAAGAGACAAGATAGCACATATAAGCCAGGTTTCTAATTTTGGATGTACTCAAAACGATTCCCAGAATCTACCTTCACAAACATCCCATTGACACTGTAAAGACTTTAAGAAAAGTGAGAATTCATGCTTCATGGGTTCTAACACACTCAAAAAAATGACATAAGTGTATCTGGTTAGGCAATGGCACCCCACTCCAGTACTCTTGCCTGGAAAATCCCATGGATGGAGGAGCCTAGAAGGCTGCAGTCCATGGGGTCGCTAAGAGTCGGACACGACTGAGCGACTTCACTTTCACTTTTCACTTTCATGCACTGGAGAAGGAAATGGCAACCCACTCCAGTGTTTTTGCCTGCAGAATCCAAGGGACGGGGGAGCCTGGTGGGCTGCCGTCTATGGGGTCACACAGAGTAGGACACGACTGAAGTGACTTAGCAGCAGCACCATGCCACCTCCCTGAAAAGAAAAAAAAAAAAAAAATGACAAGCACTGCATTTTCTTGTGAGTAGACTATCAGACCGGAGAGGGCAATGGCACCCTACTCCAGCACTCTTGCCTGGAGAGTCCCATGGACAGGAGAGCCTGGTAGGCTGCCATCTCTGCGGTTGCACAGAGTTGGACATGACTGAAGCAACTTAGCAGCAGCAGCAGAGTATCAGACAAGTATTAAAGAAGTAAATCCACTGCAGGCATAAGTTTAGAAAACTGTCAAGAAGAACTAAGGATCCAGAAGTATTCTCACAAAATTGGCACGTATGTACTTAAGCCCAGCGAATACTTTCCTAACGCTCTTTCAACCGTCTTTGGAAAGAAGATAACCAAGAAAGAGATCTTCAACTCATAGTGGGAGTAAAATTATTTGGGGATTGCTAGTAGCCACGATGCATATAGTTTTATGACATTTACCAGAAACAATGAAAATCTGGCTCTCAGAGTTTGAAGGTGGAGAGCTAGCTGTAACATTCCATTACACAGCTTTCACCAAAGCATTGTGACTTGAGAATCACAAACACACTACAAAGGTAGAAAACCAATCAAACTGAAAGAGGGCATATAATACCACTTGTCTCATACCTAGCTTGATTTCGCTTTTATGGGGCTCAATGACTACTGGTATGCTCAGACAATATGAATTAGAATCTAGAGATAACTTACACAAAACATAAAAAACCCCAAATGACCTGGAATACATGTGTCTTGAGTCTAATCGTTAACCGACAGAATTATGTTCTCACCAAGTGTGAATGTTCCATTGCCAGGTGATTTAGGTCATTTCCAATGCTCGTAACTTGAGTGCAAGAGTTCAGTCCCTACCAACGATTTCAAGGACATTAAACAATACTGCACTAGGTACCATGTGCTGAGAGACAATTCTCTATGAATATTTTCATTTCTTCATGATCGGGTGCTTCTGAGTAAAGAGCGTTGGTAAGGATGGTCCAAGGATCATGGAATGGCAAGTAAGGCTTAGAAGTTAAAGGCAATGAACTGCTCTGCAAAGAGCTACAGACATTTCTCTTATGGGGCCATTTGTTCATGAAATGAAACCTACAGACATGTTTCCACTCCCCCCATGTGCTTACCCTCCTGAATGAGTCTCCCTCTCTCTGGAGGGAAGGAAAGGCAGACGTGCTACTTGTCCTAGGTAAGCTCTAAGTCTCATAATTTCTGGGCTCTTCACATGTAGAGCAACACTGCTCCACACGGAGATGGATTCTGGCCCTCATCCACCACCCCCTGGGACTGGGGCCTGTGAGACTGATTTGAGATGTTCTGGGAGCAGAAAACAAGCTGCACTTGGATCCAGAGATCTTATGCTTCTTCACAGCATAGATACACTTAACACCCTTCATCACACAAAGGAAGCACAGATGGGCCCCAACTTATAATGGTTCAGCTTTGGATTTTTTTTGACTTCATGGTGGTGTAAAAGCAAAATACATTTGGTAGAGACTCTACTTTGAATTTTGAGCTCTTCCTGGTCTCATGATATGTAGTATCACTCCCTCTCTGGTGATGCTGGGTGGTGGCTGTCTTAGTGAGCATGAGGGTAAACCACCCACACACTTACAACCATTGTATCCAGACAACCATTCCATTTTTCACTTTCAGTACAGTCATCAGGGACATGAGCTATTCAACACTTTATTATTCAACACAGGAGATATTCTAACATTTTGTGTTAGACAGTTTTGCCCAACTGTAGCCTAAAGTGAGTGTTCTCAGCATGTTTGAGGTAGACTAAGCTATGATATTTGGTAGATTTTCAACTTAGAATATCGGGTTGGCCAAAAAGTTTGTACTTTCAAGTTATGATGGGTTTGTTGGGACATGACCCCATCACAAGTGAAGGAAGTTCTGTATCACTTATGACTCAGAAAGGCATCACTGCCTTCCTGCCTGATTATCTTGTAACTATAGTCTGTTGAACCGTATTGTGAAAAACAATGGGTTAAAAGGAGTATAGAGACAGGAGGTTTGAAAAAACAAAATAATAAGAATTATGAAGCTTCAACATGACCTTGAATTTGCTTTATCATATAATAATGTCATTAAAACCCTCACATCATTAATAATGTCGTTAAAAGTCTCACATCAAAGTTAAGAGACTAATTTTTAAATGTCAACTTATGGGAGGCTAGGTTGAGTTGTTCCATTTCTAGAAGTAAAAAACTTGCTCTTATCAATTAATTTATTATCTTTTCAGTTTTTTTAAGAACCCCTATTAAGACCTAAGACCTAAAAGAAGGCAAACTGCACATTGAGTAGGGTGAGATTTCTCATTCATTACTCACTGTCATTATGTTATTTCTCTGAATTCTGCCAAATTCAGGATCTAATAACTGTATAGGAAATTGAAAATGTAAAAATTTGCTAAAACTTGGGAAGAGAAACAACTTGCATTAGGAGGGTGTGGTCATTAATAACTACAAAGGGAGGATTACCTTTAAAAATGCATTATTTTAACTAAAATACTAAATAAAGCATATATCACCAAAACTGGACATCTATGCCAAACTATACCATGGAACTTCTTAATGTAGCAAGACTAGGAATTCAACTGTCTTTCTAAAGATATGTTTTTCAGAAATACCTGATAGATTTTATTCTGTATTTAAATCATCATAGAATTCTTGGAAAAGAATTCAATAATACAGAGCCTGCTGCTGCTGCTGCTTCTGCTAAGTCGCTTCAGTCGTGTCCGACTCTGTGCAACCCCATAGACGGCAGCCCTTCCAGGCTCCTCCTTCCATGGGATTTTCCAGGCAAGAGTACTGGAGTGGGGTGCCATTGCCTTCTCCGAACACAGAGCCTATACAATGGCAAACAAGCCGTTAGGGCAAGGGTCCCCAACCTCTGAAATCTAATGTCTGATGAAATGAGGTTCAGCTGATGCAATAATAACAGAAATAGTGCACAATAAATGTGCACTGAATTATCCCCAAGCCATCCCCCATCCCTGGGCCATGAAAGAATTGTCTTCCACAAACCCAGAAACCAGTCTCTGATCCAGACAGGTTGGGGACCGCTGTGTTAGGGTATTGTTTTTCTCACACAATATGTACACAGCATCATAAAAAATGTTTTTGGTGGAAAGAAGACTTAAATATAAAAATCCAAAAACTATTTTAATATAAGTCAGGATTGAATCATGTCAAAACAGCTTTCCAATGTAACTTGACCCAGCACCAGGCCACAAATATGTACTCAGTAGTGAAGTATCAAGTCAACTTCGACGCCTCTTTCTCAGTGTCATGAGTAGACCTCAGATATGTATTCAAGTTGACCTTATGCTTCTTCCTTTTCCTTCTTTTTTGAGACAGACTTGATAAAGGTCTTTCTAATAGCATCCATGGGAATAACTTACTTGCAGGCACAAAAGTAGCAACAGCAAATCCAGAAATTGTTCCAAGAAATCACTTCCCTCTCCCTCAAAAAATATTTCAAATTAATGTGTAGAGAGAAGAGTAGGTCTACAGAAACTAATTTAAAATATTCATTATTCTTCATGCATAATGGGGATTTTCTGAGGAATGTAGATGCAAGAATAAAATTTATAATTCAAGTGTTCTCTGTAATATTTCACAAAACAAATTTCAGATGGTGAGACTGATTTTAAAATAACTGAACTTAGACAATGGAAAACATGTCCTATTTACCTACAATGCCAGTGAAAAGGAAAAACTTTTATTTTGCAGAATGCATATTGTTTTTGCTTAGATTAGAAAAATAGCTCCATTTCTAATCAGATGCTGCAGTGCTGGGACATTTATTTTAAACACAGGAAGAACCAACGAGAAAAGGGGATATTCCTGGATCTACTATAATACATCACACATTGAATTTTTTGAAGAAAAGAAAAAATGCAAACATCAAGATTTTCTCATTTATCTAAAAGCAGGGGTCCCCCATTCACATGTGAATGCACTCTGTCGATTCTGACTTTGCACCAGTAACAGATATTATACGAGAGAGGGGTAGTGCCCCCTTCCAAAATGCCTGACTCAATCATTTCAGTAGCTAGAAGAAAATCAAGAGTGTGTAACAGAGCGTTTCTGATCCTCCGTAATTGGTCACCTCAGTGGAACGCCTCTGGTCACCCGCTGACAGTCTCTCCTTCTAATGTGCAGGCCAATCCACAGAACTCCAAGCAGCAGGAAACGCCAGGGAGGGACAGAAGTCATACCCTGCAGTGAGAGGGGCTGAAATGCTAACGAGAGCATTTTAAAATGTCCCTAATACAGAATTTCTCACACGGTCTTAATGTGGTCATTTTTGTTCAACCGCATTTGCCAACTTCTTCAGGCCTTGGGGAAGTGCTGTCTGCTCTGGTAGAAACTAAATGCAAGAATGATTTAGAAGCACATCATGTCAAAAAGATATAACCTTATAACTAGTAACTCTTTTAGAATGTTTTTTAACAGGGAATGGCTCAATTTTATATCTAAGGTTTTTAACTTTTCACAAAAAAAGAGAAAAGCAATGTTTAATACATATAAAGATATATAGGGCTTATCTTCTGCCTTTTGGAACTTGATTTACATAACCTTTAAATCAGTCAGTAGGGGAATAAAAATAAAATATGAATTTTTATAGATGTCAGGAAGAATGTCAATAAAACACTTAGCAAGGCTTTGTGATAAGAGCAGAAGAGGAAAAGGTATTAGTCTGGCATCTCTTCTAAGGATGTCCCAGTGGAACAATACAAGTCTCAGAGAGCAGACACAGCCAGAAGACCTGAATTCTAGTCCTGCTTCTGCTCCTTATTGGCTGACTCAGCTCGGGAAAATCAAACATTCTCAGATATGGGATTTGACACCTGCCTTGTAGAGTTCACAAAGTGAGGACCCTGAGGAAAAACATTCCCCAGATTATTTTAAAACTTTTAAAGGGTCACATCGATGTAAATGATGTCAGGCCCACTGGTCGATATAGAATTAGTGGGAGGGCAAGGCGGAGGGATGAAGGGAGGAGGAGCAAATGAACTGAAATAAAATAGTCTGGAAACTCCTCAAACTGGGTTATGAGGGCAAGATGTGATCACTAAGTTATCCCTAGGAATCTCCTCTGGGAGACGCGAGACACTACTAATCCAGCAGCTCTCCAAGTGTCCTCCCTGGACCAGCAATCTCAGCATCACCTGGGATCTTGGTAAGAATACAGTTCTCAGGCCTTGTCCAGACTTCATAACTCAAATCTAGGAGTGAGGCCCAACAATTTGTGTGTGTGGTTTTTTTTTTTTTGAAATTTATTAAGATTTTTTTTTAATTTTATTTTATTTTTAAACTTTACATAATTGTATTAGTTTTGCCAAATATCAAAATGAATCCACCACAGGTATACATGTGTTCCCCATCCTGAACCCTCCTCCCTCCCCCCTCCCCATACCATCCCTCTGGGTTGTCCCAGTGCACTAGCCCCAAGCATCCAGCATCGTGCATCGAACCTGGACTGGCATCTCGTTTCATACATGATATTTTACATGTTTCAATGCCATTCTCCCAAGTCCTCCCACCCTCTCCCCTCTCCCACAGAGTCCATAAGACTGTTCTATACATCAGTGTCTCTTTTGCTGTCTCGTACACAGGGTTATTGTTACCATCTTTCTAAATTCCATATATATGCGTTAGTATACTGTATTGGTATTTTTCTTTCTGGCTTACTTCACTCTGTATAATAGGCTACAGTTTCATCCATCTCCTTAGAACTGATTCAAATGTATTCTTTTTAATGGCTGAGTAATACTCCATTGTGTATATGTACCACAGCTTTCTTATCCATTCATCTGCTGATGGGCATCTAGGTTGCTTCCATGTCCTGGCTATTATAAACAGTGCTGTGATGAACATTGGGGTATACGTGTCTCTTTCCCTTCTGGTTTCCTCAGTGTGTATGCCCAGCAGTGGGATTGCTGGATCATAAGGCAGTTCTATTTCCAATTTTTTAAGGAATCTCCACACTGTTCTCCATAGTGGCTGTACTAGTTTGCATTCCCACCAACAGTGTAAGAGGGTTCCCTTTTCTCCACACCCTCTCCAGCATTTATTATTTGTAGACTTTTTAAAAACTTCTCCCACAAGTGGATGGACACCAAGGGGGAAAGAGAAAGGTTGGGGGGGCGGGGCGTGGCATGAATTGAGAGATTGGGACTGACATAATACACTGCTATATATAAATTAGATAACCAACACTGGCGCTTAAAGAGCATCATCGAAATTCTTAGAGAGATGGGAACACCAGACCACCTGACCTGCCTCTTGAGAAACCTGTACGCAGGTCAAGAAGCAACAGTTAGAACTGGACACGGAACAACAGACTGGTTCCAATTCAGGAAAGGAGAACATCAAGGCTGTATATTGTCACCCTGCTTATTTAACTCCTATGCAGAGTACATCATGAGAAATGCCAGCTGGGGCTGGATGAAGCACAAGCTGGAATCAAGATTGCCGGGAGAAATATCAGTAACCTCAGATATTCATATGACACCACCGTTATGGCAGAAAGTGAAGAATTTAAGAGCCTCTTGATGAAAGTGAAAGAGGAGAGTGAATAAGTTAGCTTAAAACTCAACATTCAGAAAACTAAGATCATGGCATCTGGTACCATCGCTTCATGGCAAATAAATGGGAAAGCAATGGAAACAGTGAGAGATTTTATTTTGGGGGGTTCCAAAATCACTGCAGATGGTGACTGCAGCCATGAAATTAAAAGACACTTGCTCCTTGGAAGAAAAGCTATGACCAATCTAAACAGCTTATTAAAAAGCAGAGACATTACTTTGCCAACAAAGGTCCATCTAGTCAAAGCTATGGTTTTTCCAGTAGTCATGTATGGATATGAGAGTTGGACTATAAAGAAAGCTGAGCACTGAAAAATTGATGCTTTTAAACTGTGGTGCTGGAGAAGACTTCTGAGAGTCCCTTGGACTACAAGGAGATCCAACCAGTCCATTCTAAAGGAAATCAGTCCTGAATATTCATTGGAAGGCCTGATGCTGAAGCTGAAACGTGAATACTTTGGCCACTTGATGCGAAAAGCCAACTCATTGGAAAAGACCCTGATGCTGGGAAAGACTGAAGGCAGGAGGAGAAGGGGATGACAGAGGATGAGATGACTGGATGGCATCACCAACTTGATGGACATGAGTTTGAGTAAGCTCCAGGAGTTGGTGATGGACAGGTAAGCCTGGCATTCTGCAGTTCATGAGGTCTCAAAGAGTCAGACACAACTGAGTGACTGAACTGAAATGCACTGAACTGAATGGTGGCGCTAGTGGTAAAGAACCTGCCTGCCAATGCAGAAGAAGTAAGAGATGTGGGTTTGATCTCTGGAGTCAGGAAGATGACCTGGAATGGCAACCCACTCCAGTATTCTCGCCTGGAAAATCCCCATGGACAGAGGAACCTGGTGGGCTGCAGTCCATGGGATCGCAAAGAGTCAGCCATGACTGAGCATGCATGCATGACAACAATGAGAACCTACTGTATAGCACAGGGAACTCTACTCCATGGTCTGTGGTGACCTAGACAGGAAGGAAATTCAAAAAGGAGGGGAAATATATGTAGACATACAGCTGATTCATTTTGCTGTACAGCAGAATACAACACAACATTGTAAAGCAACTTTAATCCAATAAAAATCATTTAAAAATAAGAAAGTAAAACTTCTTCCAACCTTTGTGCACACTAACCCCTCAAACTATTTTTTCCTAATTAATTTCAAGAGCAAGCTTTTAAACATCTGCAATCTTCAGTACTCTATATTTAAGCAACTAATCCTACATTCTATCAAAGATCAAAAATACCCTATAATCCATTTCAGAGCCTGAAATTTCACAGCTGTTATATATGGGGTGTATGTGATACTCTAAGCCCCCACGTGTTCTATTTCTATCCAGGAGGTCATGAAGCAATTTTAGATTACAAAGTGGCAGAAATGATGAGAGCTTAGAGTGAGAGCTGCAGGGGCAGAGGGATATGAGATCTCACCAGTAACTGTCAATTTGAGGAGCTTCATTCACTAATATAGCAAGAAAAACAGAAAATCAGTGGGACTATCTAGCAGTCTAACTGTGTATCATAATGCAAGAGACCAGGTTCAATCCCTGGATCAGGGAGATCCCCTGGAGAAGGGAATAGCAACCCACTGTAGTATTCTTGCCTGGAGAATTCCATGCACAGAGAAGCCTGATGGGCTACAGTCTGTGGGGTCGCAAGGAGTCGGACATGACTTAGCGACTAAACAACAAATAAAATAAAAATGATGGAGATAGCTCTCTAGCTACATTTAGCAAACCACAAAAAGAAAACAGAAGACCAATAACATGTCACAGAGCCAGAAGAAAGAGAATTTAAATGTGGAACTGAACATATACATCTACGCCAAATCTCATTGAAATTAGGAAAAAGCCATATTTTGTAACAAGTTAATGCCAACATTGGAGGAATTTTTTATGTATCGGTAGATAAGAAGTTTGGGGAAAAGTTCTTAAACAGATGGGATTCGCTGAAGAAGAAACAGAAGTAGAGGAAATCAAAGCACAAACTTAAGTAGGAGAAACCTACTCTAATAAGATCAATTCTCTTTAAAGAAACTCCATGTAAAGCTCTAAAAGAGGCATCCATCGGAGGCAACCAATATCCAGCGTCAAGAAGTAGTAACCAGATTAACTGTGAAAGAGCCATGGTGTGAACAGCTGTGAACAGTTTGCTGCTCTCCCCCATGTCTTTGTTTATTCTATGATCAGCAGCCACAGGACTCAGCACTAGCATAAAGTCCTAAAACCTACTTTCTAAATCAAGTTAACCATCTGCCTTGGGAAGGCTCTTAGCCAGACTGTAGGGAAAGACAATGTAGAGCCTGAGATACTCAGAATCATTCAGAACGGCAACCTCCTTCCAAAGGACTTATGCCAGGACTGTTGTATTCAGTGCCCCTGACCCCACGGCAGGCCACTGCGGACTGCATCCTAGTCATCAGACACATGAACCCTGCCCATCACACCACGCTTTTGTGGGCTTGGACACAGGAAACACGGCTCCTGAGACCTGTCGGTATTACTGGGACTGTTACTGCTGGGATGCACTGAAGACGAGAGTTTTAGGTTTGCTTTGTAGCAGAATCCACACTTAAATATAATTATCAGGAAGGTCTGAATGGCATACTTTTGATTCTGATTTTTATGCAAAGTTATTTTATTTTTACCAAAGGCTTTATGTTGCCAACTTACTTGCATTTTTGTGTGCGGGTGACATTTCAGGTATTGAGTATGTCTGGGTTTCTCTTTACACTGAAAATAAGGTCTGACTAATATACATAAAATTGAATATTTTCTTATTTGTGCTTTAGATTACTTGTGGTATCACAGATTATATAACAGTCATTCAAAAACAGAAAAATTACAAGGACTATATTCATGGCCTTGGGGATTTTTATATTATCATTTACTTCTCATGAGATATCTGTAGGTAGTTATTACAGATAAAACAGCATAATTAATTGTAAGTTTGTTCAAGATAAACCCATTACATCTTTTTAACAAGTACAGAACTTCCTTGGTTTTCTTTAAGACATGGGTGCCACATCTGCTCCTACTGTATAACTGATAATTATGAGTGTATTAACATTTCTGCATGATATTGCTTAAAAATCTGCCTGGAAACATTTAAGTGAAATATACTTACTTACTTTGCGTGCTAGGGCCTGCCCATCATTGCCAGCATTGCCCTCTTAGAAGACATATAACCAGAGTTAAGTTTTTTTTTTTTTAATATTGAAGGATAAATGGTAAGATTATAAAGTTCAGATAGAAGAAATCATATAGGATTATTATTAACTTGAAGTAATTTAAATTCAGGACATTGCTAAATCTTGGCTATAAAGTCAGAAAGGAGACGGTAATGATATAGAGGTAGACCATACATGCTGTCAGCTGAAAAATCTGTGAACTGCTAAATGTCTTAAGTGTACTTGTTGCTTAATCACAAATCTAATTTCTTCAGCAAATGGTAACGCTTTACATGAATGCTGAGTGATTGAGTACTAAATGAAAACTGCTACTAAGCTAAATAAATTATTGGCATATAGTGTCCATTTATAAGTTAATAGTCTTACCTCTGCCATCATTTACAACTTAATTATGTTATAAATATATTAATGTTCCACATTTTTTTCAATATTCCTATCAATATGGCGTTGATTCCATTACAGTGTAAAGTAAAAAAAATTGTATAACTATTACTTCTGCTTCAGAGAATATAGATTACTTATCTTCTAGTAAGATCCTGTAATTTATTTAGATATCTGCATGTATGGGATTGATTTTAAAAAATTTCCTAACCTTATGCTCTCTCATCTTTGCTAATTCCTGTGAGAAAAGAAATCCCTTTATCAAAATGTACATTGACAGTTAATCAAACTTTGAAACATAATAACTAAGCCACACATTGTCAGAGATATATTAGTAAGAAACTTTTATTTGAATTTAACTCAGTAAATTAGGTGGTAAAATGGCAGTTGTAACTATGTAGTTTCGCCTTCTGATAAGATCAACCCATTCAGTTGCATATAAATATGTCTATTCAATTTAACAACTTGTGAACTTAATATATATGGAGTTGTTTTATGTAAATAATTTGGTAACTTTTATAGACTTGAATACAAATGCTTCTCAAATTTAATATATCTAAGAGTCAAGTCTACATCTCCTCCTGAAGTTATTCTTTGCTAGATTTTCCTGATCTAAGTGAATAGCAGTTTCATTTCATTTATTCACCTGTTTAACCTTGAAAACTCAGACTCATCCTTGATCCTTTCACATTCTATATACAATTTCTGAGTGAGTCTTTAGGCCTCTATGTTCATACTGTATGTGGACACTAACCATGTATCACTTCCATTCCTGCCTCCCATCAAAGCTCTCAGCATTTCTCCTTGGAATATTCCAGCACCATCGTAACTAAGGTCCCCACTTCCACTCTTACCACACGAGTCTTTTCTGCCCACAGCAGCCTGACTGACATGAAATAATGACGGCAAACTCACACAACATTGCGATGCTCCAGGTGCTGATTAAATCCTTCATGCATATTAATATACTCAGTCCTAACATTCATTTATTACTTTACTATTCACTTGTTTCCTTAATGATTACTTACTTAACTTTATTTACTTAGTCATTTATATCCTTAAGTTATTTACTAATTAACATATTTGACCCTCAAAATTGACATGTATGATTCTTTATAGAACTTGAATCATTCAAGTTGAAGCCATGTCCACAATTATCACCGCTTACCAAAAATAATTACTTGATTATTACTTTTTGATATCTTTTTGTTCTTGAGATTTCCTAACAGTTTATTTTAGTGGTATTTCCAAAGAACCAGATTTAATTTTATTCAGTTTGTTTTCCGTTATAATTTTTAATATCTGCTTTTATCATTATTCCTTCTTTTTAAAAAAATTTAAGGTGATTACTCAGTTGATGTATTTTTACTTATTTTCATTTATTAGGCCTGTAGTTAAGGCTATTTCTATTTTTTCAAATACTACTTGGACAAATTCCACAGATTTTAACAAAAAGAGCAATTTTTGTCTTGTTATAATTTCAATTTTATTTTCTTCTTAATGCAAGCATTGTTTAGGAAATTTTATTTCTAATTATGAATTTATTTTTGCTATTGTTTTGTGATCAACTTCAAGTTGTGTTGTTATCAGAATATATATTTAAATACATATTTGTTTTTTACTTATATTTTTTCCTGATATTAATAATGGCACACTCATTTCTTTGTATAAGCTCATATTTGTAAAATATTTTTCTAGCTTTTTAGTTTCATATGTTGTGTTTGATTTCAGTTGTTTGTCTTGCAAACAGTATATAGCATCCTACCTATTACTCAAATTTAGAATTTTAAAGAGACTAACTTTTAAGACATAACAAATTTAATAGATTTGACCCATTCACGTTTGTTGTAATTCATGTTTGTATCTGTTCCTTTCCTTTTAGTTTAATTTTATGCCTCTTTACTGCTGCTCTCCACCCACGTCTTCCACACTACCATTTTCTAAAATTGATGTTCTTTGTGTTGTTGTTCTTCCATCATTTTTCTTCTCATTAAGCTCAAGATTTATTTCTTATTTTTTCTAGTGATTGCCCTTCATCTTTGAGAAGTACATATAAACACATTTTATGTCAGTGTCTAGACTTAATCAGTACTAATACCTTCTCTTGGACAGAACTTTGTCCTTTAGAATACATTCCCTTTCTGCCTCATCTTCTTTTAAATAAGCAGATATTTGATCCAGATTGCCATTATTTTGCCTCTAAGTTTTGCCATAGATATTTTTTAGATGTGAACACAAGTTGTTTGCATCCCATCCTGATGTTTCACGTTACCCATGTCTATTTCTTGGACTATTGTTTGTTTTGTTGAATGAGTAATTTTTTTCAGGACAAGCCTACAGATATTAGATTTTTGAGCACTTAGGTATCCCCAGATGTCTCTGCCCTTATATTTGAATGATGGTTTGACTAGGTTTAGATTTTTTTTTTTTAATTTAAGGGTTTTTCTATGAATCTGGGAAGACATTGTTTCATTTGCTTTAGTCTTACAGATGCAATAGCAATACCAATCTAATTTCTATTCCTTTGTAAATAATATGCCTTTTCCCCCCTCTGCAATATTAAAAAAAATTCACTCATTATTTTTTGAGTTCTGGAATTTTATCAGAATATGTCTACTTGAAAGTCACATTTATTGGTTCTTCTGTAGCCAAAGGGAGTTTTCAATCTAAAGATACATGATTCCCTTCAGCTCTAAAATACACCTATTCTCTTGTTTGACTACTGTCTCTCATCCAGTCTGCTCTGTACTTTTTAATGTCTTATTAGTAAAGTGATGGAATCACATCCTTACATCCTGTATGTCTCAACTTTTGTACTCTTTTCTCTTTATTTGTCCTAGAACCTGAAACAACATCAAGGATCAAACTTGTAACTCACAAAATTTTCACCAGCCGCTGTTTTCTATTTATCATAAATAATAACTTTTATAGGGGTTATATTTTTGGTGTTTCTTTTTGTTATACCGACCACTTTTTTCCTCTGGATATGAGACCTATCAAATTCCTTAAGATAGTTAATTATTCCTATCTCAAAATGTTCTTCTATTTATTATTAGTAACTATTTTCTTGAGAGCCAGGTTTTCTGCTTGTTGGATTGAGATGGCAGAAACAAGTCACGTGTTCTGAAATCCCATTTTACTGTTTCTCCTTCAGCCTCCCCTTGTGGTTAAATGGGCCGTGTGCTGAATTTTGGCCAGTAGAATGAGAGAAAAGTCACTTCCAGGCCTTGATTCTAAAATGGTCCCCAGGAAGGAGGTGAAGAGGCAGTATGCATCCTCCATGTTCCCATCACTTGACTGCTGGCAGTCTACACAGTGGCAGACTCTGAGTCATAGATGTTGGCACAGCTACTAGTTACAGGAGACTAGATCCCTAAATGACTGTGGACAAAATCTCCCTTTCCATCTCACCTCCCATCAACCTGTAATGAACTGTGATGTATGTGAAAAGTACACTTCACTAAGCCATTGACAGTTTTAGGTACATGATTTAATAATTATCCTATTCTGATTATTGTTTGCTTGCCTCACTTTCTGGCCTCTTTTTATTCCTCATGTATTTGTTCATATTTGGTTTTGTGTTTTTATTTAAGGGTCTCAATTGCATTTTTTTAATTGGGGTATATAATTGCTTTACAATGTTGTGTTAGTTTCTGCTGTACAGCAAAGTGAATCAGCTAGATATGTACCTATATCCCCTCTCTCATGAACCTCCCTCCCCACCCCCATTCCACCATTCTAGGTCATCACAGAGCACCGGGCTGAGCTCCCTGTGCTAAACAGCAGCTTCCCACTAGCTATCTATTTCACACATGCACGAATAGACTCAGCTCTGTCCTACTCTTTGCACCCCATGGACTGTAGCCCACCAGGGTCCGCTGTCCCTGGAATTTCCCAGACAAGAATACTGGAGTGGGTTGCCATGCCCTCCTCCAGGGGATCTTCTCAACCCAGAAATCAAACTGGAGTCTCCTGCATTGCAGATGGATTCTTTACCAGTTGAGCTACCAGGAAAGCCCATGTATCTCAGTACTGTTCTCTTAACTCGTCCCACTCTCCCTGCAATTTGTTTTTATTCTTTGAAGATTTCTATTTATGCAAGTGCCTCTTATGGCTGAAGGAAAGGGCAGGAGCTTTAGTTGGGTAATACATACAAAAAGCATGTCTTCTGGGTGTGGGGACTTTTCATGGGCTTCTCAGGTGGCACTAGTGGTAAAGAATTCACCTGCCAATGCAGGAGACGAGGGTTTGATCCCTGGGTCGGGAAGATCCCTGGGAGAAGGAAATGGCAACCCACTCCAGTGTTTTTGTCTGGGAAATCCCATGGACATCCTCCCAGGATGGAGCCTGGCAGGCTACATCCACGGATTGCAAGAGTCAGACATGACTGAGAACACAATGCTCTATTTTTCTGACCTCGGTGCTGTTTGTTTTTTTTTGTTTTTTGTTTTTTTTAGCATTTCATAGAATCAGAACTTTCCACCCACCACCTCCGCCTTTAAGCTCAGTCTCATAACGCAGCTACGTCTTCAACACTTCCCACTCTGATGTCTGTTTGATGGGCCTTTCAAATGGGACAGATCACACACTGACCCACCACAGGGCATGCGTGCCTCCTCCCTGGTATCTTCCCATCAGGAGATTCCAAGTGATGCCACGGACCCTACTGTTTATGCTAGCCTTGGAATCATCTTTGTCTCCTTCATTTCTCCTCCATCCTACACCTGACGCGGCTTTCAAACAGCTGCTGCATCTGACCATCCATTGTCACTCCCCAGCCACATCCCTAATCCAGGTCATCAGCGTCTCTCACCTGTTCTAGTGCAGTCATCTCCAGTACGTCTCCCTGCTTGCTTGCTTTCCACTCTACGCTTAATTTCTACTCACATTATCTTTTAGAACATTAATCAAGCCCCTGAAAAAAATTACAACAATTAAAATCCCAATAATAACAACATCAAACTTTCTCATGGCCCTCAATACAATGAATAAAATAAAAATAAAATCCATAGTCCGTAGCATGACCACACAGTGACCCTTGGTGGTCAAGCTCTTGCTTACTTCTGATTTTATTTTCTGTCATTTCTTTCCTCTGCATCATCTCTCACTGTGTTCCAGGCATACCAGCCTTCTTGCTGTTTGGGGAAGTATGTTCCTACCTCAGGGCCCTTGCACCTTCTATTTCTTCCACCAAGGATGTTTCTCTAGATAACACTTTAGCTGGATCTCAGACTAAATGTACTTGCTATGTAATTATCATCCACGCTCACGCTTTATCCCCTCTCTGACCCTCTTTTTTTTGTTGTTGTTGTTTTTTTCCATAGCACATAAACTGCCTAATGTGGTTGATAAAGGTTTATTCATTTGTTTTGTTCCTCACCAGAATGGAAACATGACCAGGTCAGAAAATTGACCACTTCTTCATCAGGGTCTTCTTCAAAGGTCTGGAGTGTTACTCAGTACATTCAGAGGATATACTGAATACTTGTTGCCTGAGGCAACAGATCAAAGGGCTATGTGATGGTGAGTGGTGGCATCAGATGACACTTTTCTTTGGCCTCAGGTCAAACTACAGGGAGGGAACTCAGCCCCACACATCAACAGAAAATTGGATGAAGAATTACTGGGCCCACTCATTAGAGCAAGACCAGGATTCCCCCACAGCCAGTCTCTCCCATCAGGAAGCCTCCACAAGCCTCTTATCCTTATCCATCAGAGGAAAGACAGAACGGAAACTATCTGACCTGCCTCTTGAGAAACCTGTATGCAAGTCAGGAAGCAACAGCTAGAACTGGACATGGAACAACAAACTGGTTCCAAATAGGAAGAGTAGTACATCAAGGTTGTATACTGTCACCCCGCTTAAACTTTTATGCAGAGTACATCATGAGAAACGCTGGGCTGGAAGAAGCACAAGCTGGAATCAAGATTGCCGGGAGAAATATCAATAACCTCAGATATGCAGATGACACCACCCTTTTGGCAGAAAGTGAAGAGGAACTTAAAAGCCTCTTGATGAAAGTGAAAAAGGAGAGTGAAAAAGTTGGCTTAAAGCTCAACATCCAGAAAACTAAGATCATGGCCTCTGGTCCCATCACTTCATGGGAAATAGATGGGGAAACAGTGGAAACAAGTGTCCGACTTCACTTTTGGGGGCTCCAAAATCACTGCAAATGGTGATTGCAGCCATGAAATGAAAAGACGCTTACTCCTTGGAAGGAAAGTTATGACCAACCTAGATAGCATATTCAAAAGCAGAGACATGACTTTGCCAACAAAGGTCCGTCTAGTCAAGGCTATGGTTTTTCCAGTAGTCATGTATGGATGTGAGAGCTGGACTGTGAAGAAAGCTGAGCACTGAAGAACTGATGCTTTTGAACTGTGGTCTTGGAGAAGACTCTTGAGAGTCCCTTGGACTGCAAGGAGATCCAACCAGTCCATCCTAAAGGAGATCAGTCCTGGGTGTTCATTGGAAGGACTGATGTTGAAGCTGAAACTGCAATACTTTGGTCACTTTTTGCAAACAGCTGACTCATTGGAAAAGACCCTGATGCTGGGAGGGATTGGGGGCAGGAAGAGAAGGGGACGACAGAGGATAAGATGGCTGGATGGCATCACCAACTCGATGGACGTGAATTTGGGTAAACTCCGGGAGTTGGTGATGGACAGGGAGGCCTGGCATGCTACGGATCATGGGATCACCAAGAGTCAGACACAACTGAGCGACTGAACTAAACTGAACCAAAATGATCACTTGCATCACAGCCTTGTCTAACTCAATGAAACTATGAGCCATGCCTTGAAGGGCCACTCAAGATGGACGGGTCATGGGGGAGAGTTCTGACAAAATGTGGTCCACTGGAGAAGGGAATGGCAAACCACTTCAGTATTCTTGGCTTGAGACCCCATGAACAGTATGGAAAGGCAAAAAGATAGGACACTGAAAGATGAAGTCCCCAAGTCGGTAGGTGCCCAATATGCTACTAGAGAAGACTGGAGAAACAGCTCCAGAAAGAATGAAGAGGCTGAGCAAAGAGAAAACAATGCCCAGTTGTGAATGTGACTGGTGACGGAAGTAAAGTCTGACACTGTAAAGCACAATACTGCATAGGAACCTGGAATGCCAGGTCCATGAAAAAAGATAAATTGGAAGTGGTCAAACAGGAGACAGCACGAGTGCACATCAACATTTTAGGAATCAATGAATTAAGATGGACTGGAATGGGCAAATTTAACTCAGATGACCATTATATCCACTACTGTAGGCACGAATCTCTTAGAAGAAATGGAGTAGCCCTCATAGTCAACAAAAGAATCCAAGATGCAATCCATTTGGGTGCAATCTCAAAAATGACAGAATGATTTTGGTCATTTCCAAGGTAAACCAGTCAATATCACAGTAATCCAAGTCTATGCCCCAATCACTAATGTCGAAGAAGCTGACATTTAATGGTTCTGTGAAGACCTACAAGACCTTCTAGAACTAACACCCAAAAGAGATGTCCTTTTCATTATAGGGGACTGGAATGTAAAAGTAAAGAAATACCTGGAATAACAGGCAAATTTGGCCTTGGAGTACAAAATGAAACATTGTAAAGACCAATAGAGTTTTGCCAAGAGAACGCACTGGTCATAGCAAATACCCTCTCCCAACAACATAAGAAAAGACTCTACACATGGACATCACCAGATGGTCAATACAGAAATCAGACTGATTATATTCTTTGCAGCCAAAGATGGAGAAGCTCTATACAGTCAGTAAAAACAAGACCAGAAGCTGACTGTGGCTCTGATCATGAACTCCTTATTGCGAAATTCAGACTTAAATTCAAGAAAGTAGGGAAAAGCATTAGACCATTCAGGTATGACCTAAATCAAATGCCTTATGATTATACAGTGGAAGTGAGAAATAGATTCAAGGGATTAAATCAGGTAGAGTGCCTGATGAACTATGGACAAAGGTTCATGACACTGTACAGGAGGCAGGGATCAAGATCATTCCCAAGGAAAAGAAATGCAAAAAGGCAAAATGGTTAGTCTGAGGAGGCCTTACAAATAGCTGTGAAAAGAAGAGAATGGAAAGGCAAAGGAGAAAAGGAAAGATATATCCATTTGAATGCAGAGTTCCAAAGAATAGCAAGGAGAGATAAGAAAGCCTTCCTCAGGGATCAATGCAAAGAAACAGAGGAAAACAACAGAATGGGAAAGACTAGAGATCTCTTCAAGAAAATCAGAGATACCAAGGGAGCATTTCATGCAAAGATGGTCACAATAAAGGACAGAAATGGTATGGACCTAACAGAAGCAGAAGATATTAAGAGGTGGCAAGAATACACAGAAGAACTATACAAAAAAGATCTTCGCGAACCAGATAACCACAATCGTGTGATCACTCACCTAGAGCCAGACATCCTGGAATGTGAAGTCAAGTGGGCCTTAGGAAGCATCACTATGAACAAAGCTAGTGGAGGTGATGGGATTCCAGTTGAGCTATTTAAAATCCTAAGAGATGATGCTGTGAAAGTGCTGCACTCAATATGCCAGCAAATTTGGAAAAGTCAGCCGTGGCCACAGGACTGGAAAAGGTCAGTTTTCATTCCAATCCCAAAGAAAGGCAATGCCAAAGAATGCTCAAACTACCACACAATTGCACTTATCTCACACACTAGCAAAATAATGCTCAAAATTCTCCAAGCCAGGCTTCAGCAGTACATGAACCATGAACTTTCAGATGTTCAAACTGGATTATAAAAGGTAAAGGAACCAGAGATCAAATTGCCAACATTAGTTGGATCACTGAAAAAGCAAAAGAATTCCACAAGAACATCTACTGCTCATTGACTATGCTAAAGCCTTTGACTGTGTAGATTACAACCAACTGTGGAAAATTCTACAAGAGATAGGAATGCCAGACCACTTTACCTGCCTCCTGAGAAATCTGTATGCAGGTCAAGAAACAACAGTTAGAACTGGACATGCAACAACAGACTGGTTCCAAATAGGAAAAGGAGTACATCAAGGCTGTATATTGTCACCCCACTTATTTAACTTCTATGCAGAGTACATCATGAGAAACGCTGGGCTGGAAGAAGCACAAGCTGGAATCAAGATTGCCCAGAGAAATATCAATAACCTCAGATATGCAGATGACACCACCCTTATGGCAGAAAGCAAAGAGGAATTGAAGAGCCTCTTGATGAAAGTGAATCAGGAGAGTGAAAAAGCTGGCTTAAAACTCAACATTCAAAAAAAGAAGATCATGGTATCCAGTCCCATCATTTCACGGCAAATAGATGTGGAAACAATGGGAACAGTGAGAGACTATTTTTGTGGGCTCCAAAATCACTGCAGATGGTGACTGCAGGCATGAAACTAAAAGATGCCTGCTCCTTGGAAGAAAAGCTATGACCAACCTAGACAGCATACTAAAAAGCAGAGACATTACTTTGTCGACAAAGGTCCATCTAGTCAAAACTATGGTTTTTCCAGTAGTTATGTATGGATGTGAGATTTGGACCATAAAGAAGCTGAAGGCCGAAGAATTGATGCTTTTGAACTGTGGTGTAGGAGAAGACTGTTGAGAGTCCCTTAGACTGCAAGGAGATCAAACCAGTCAATCCTAAATGAAATCAATCCTGAATATACATTGAAAGGACTGATGTTGAAGCTGAAACTCCAATACTCTGGCCACCTGTTGGGAAGAACTGACTCACTGCAAAAGACCCTGATGCTGGGAAAGATCGAAGGTGGGAGGAGAAGGGGACGGCAGAGGATGAGATGGTTGGATGGCATGAACGACTGGATGGACCTGAGTTTGAGTAAGCTCCGGGAGTTGTTGATGGACGGGGAGGCCTGGCATGCTTCAGTCCATGGGGTCGCAAAGAGTCGGACACGACTGAGTGACTGAACTAAACTGACAGTACCCGGTTATTTTTCTGTTTGTTTTCTAAAATTGTTATTGGAATATAGTTGTTTTGCAATGCTGTGTTAGTTTCTACTGTACAGCAAAGTGAATCAGCTAAACTGATTTAGCTGATTTGTTTAGGGTAAATAAATATATACCCTCTTCCTGGGATTTCTTTCCCATTTAGGTCATCACAGAATACTGAGCAGAGTTCCCTGTGCTCTATAGTAGCTTCTCATTAGTCATCTATTTTATACATAATAGCGTATATGCATCAATCCCAATCTCCCAATTCATCCCACTCCCCTCTTCTCCTTTGGCACCCATGTGTTTGTTCTTTACATCTGTACCCATTTATTTAACCAAACATTAATCAAATGATTTTGTGAAGGTATTTTATAGATGCAGTTAACATCTACAACTGGCCTCACATAGAAGAGATACTTGAGAGTGTCATTCAGTCAGCTGGAAGGTTGTTTGAGCAAACACGGGTTTCCCAAAGAAGATGATTCTATTCAAGACAGTAGCAACAACCGCTACCTGAGTTTCTAGCCTGCAGGCTTGCCCTAAATATTTATGACTTGCCAGTTACATCATCACATGAGCCAATTTCTTAAGTCAAAGTTTCTTTTATATAGAGACACATAATAGGTTCTAAAATAAATCATAGCTTTCCTGATCCTGTGACTCTCTATCTCCTGCAGGGAGAGGGGTTCTGATCGAAATCAGTGGGTGCGAGAGGGACATCTGATCCAATCTAAGAGGGGTCTTATGAAAGACAGGAGACATGCCTTTCCCTTTTGAGTATTGAGGAGCATTAACTGAGCATCACAACTACCAAGAATGCCAATTAAAAGTGATCTCAGATGGCGAAGATAGCAAAGGTTACAGTAGGCAACTGGACATGCTTGGAAGCATATTTTTTATACCTATCCAAAATCCAACAAATAGTCCAATTTTACTGAGCTCATTACCTAAAAGCCCTTTTAAGGTTTTCATTTTCTTTATTTATTCAACAAATATGCATAGATTGTTCACTGATTGCTACTGTGACCCTACTGTGACCCTACCGTGAACAGGATATCTAGATCTCTCTGTCCTCATGGAGGACATATCTAGTTGGGAAAAGACAATTAATAGATAAAGATATAATTAAATAGCCATGCCACAAAAAAAAATAAGATAGCATAATGAAAGTATTGAGGGAAGGAAGAAAGGCTAGGGAAACTGCAGAAAGGCCACAAAGGCTGAAAGTTGTAAATACTTGGGAGCTTCAGGCAGAGAGAACAGCAAACACCATGCCCTTGAGATGGGAATGTGCTCTCAGTTTGGGTCAAAAAGGAAGCCAAGTGGCTGTAGCATAGGGCACACAGGACACAGGTAAGAGATGAAGTTTCAGGGGAAGGTGGGAGACAGAGCACACAGATCCTTTTGGTGGTGGAAAGAAATTGAGGATTAATTCTAAGTGCAGAGGAAACCAGTTTAGTATTTTAAGCAGCATACAACCAGGATCCAGCTAATACTTCTTAGGGACTCTGGGATCAACATGTACACACTGCTGTATTTAAAATGGCTAACCAACAAGGTCCTACTGCATAGCACATGGACCTCTGCTCAATGTTATGTGGCAGCCTGGATGGGAGGGCAGTTTTGGGGCGGGGGGCGGGGGGGGGAGGCGGGGAGAATTGATACATGTAGATGTATGGTTGAATCCCTTTGCAGTCCACCTGAAACTATCACACCATTGTTAATTGGCTAAACTCTAATACAAAATAAAAACTTTTTGTAACACTTAACCAAAAAAATATAAGATCATTTTGTCTCTCCTATTGATTGTGCAGGAAATTATGGAAGCTCAGACATCAGGGAGGAGACTATTTCAATGTTCAAAGCATAAAATATTGGTGGGCAGCAATGTGGCTAGAGAGACATAAATACACAATAGGATTCATGTTGGAAGCAAAGTCAACAGGACCTATTAACAGATCTGACAAATCAAAACTTATCTGATGTGATGGCTACATTTGCCTGCATTAGGTCAAACTTTAAAACTGAGTAGTAAATAGAAGGTGGGGGTTCTATATAGAGCTTGCCATTTTTTTGTGGCTTTGAGCAAAAAGCAATTATTCTACATTCTAGTCCTCAGTTTTCTCATCCATAAAAAGAAAGAGTTGATCAAGATGAATTGTACAGTTTTGCACAGCCCTGATATCTCAAGAATCTGTGCAAAGATATAATTGCAAGGACACTGAACAAAGACCTTTTTAAATATCTCAACATCTGGAAAATAGGTTCCTTATTCTGGTTCTTTATTTTTAGAATACTTCTCTCACTGACAGATCAGACTAAATTCAATAAAAAGAGAATTTTCTGTGCATCATCTATCACTCTGAATCATCATTTGTGACACTTGTGAACGCTCACAATTATCATATAGGTGATGTGTGAGCAAAGCCAGAATGCTTAGCTAGGACAGGTCTTCTGCCTATGGTTGCCACAAAAAGGAACAAAAACAGTCAAGAGGGACTTCCCACAATTGACTTCAAATATCAGAAAGATCATAGACAGTTTATTTCCTTTTATTTAAAAATCTGAATATGAAAAGCAGGATCTTTGATATTTTATGAACTCCAATATTCACTCTAGCATCACAGATCCATATCATGCCCTGTATTTTGAAAGTGATCTCAGAAATAGCCTATTCGATTCAAGCACTCAGGTGCTACTTTTTCCTAGAACCATATCCTCTTCTTGATCCTGAGACTACAGGTTGCTGACTTGTCTTATGGTCCAAAAGGATGCGACATAAACACTGAAAATGTAAACCACTGTACTGTCCTACCCAGTAAAATGTGGTTTCATAGTTACAGTATTTATAGCCATTGAGTGACTTTAAGAAGCAAGAACTAAGAAGCATCAGAAATACCAGCATATGAATAACTCCAAGTAGAAACCAACTTTTTCCTGTGCTTTTTTAGAAGGGTATGGGGAACTCAATTACCAAAAAAAAAAAATTAACCCACAACTCTCAATTTCTTAATTCTATGAACAAATGGTAACTCCAAGAATGTGCCTGTGTACATGAGGATTAGAAGACCAAGTTTATGATGTATTTTTTAATGGCATATTATGAGGGGCATTCATTTTTTTGTAGAAATAAGTTCATATTTCTACATATAGAGAAATGCAGCATGAAGTAAAGTCAGAAGAAAAATGGAAAATGGACATAACTTGCTTGTATTCTTATCTGTAAAGGCATGTCAAGCTTAGAAAATCTTTTCTTAAAAGCATACTGGATATAGTCCATGACTACAAACAAAAGCCTTATACACATTTGGAAAATATTAGTGAAGAAGGATTCTAATATGCTATGAATTTGGAGAATAAATTCCTGTTGGCATTAAAGCTTTCAACGAGATAGTAAAAATAATGAAAACTGATTAATACAAGTGATCAATTTTGATGCAGGATATTTCCTGGAAGTTAGTTTTACAGAGAATGGATCATGGATTACGGAGAGTCCACAGAGCCTGTCTTTCCAGTAAAAACAGCATCTGCAGATTTCCCACCAGTAAATCAAATCCACAGTGGAAGTTGAGTCTCAGTGTGGAGGGAGTTAAACTTTTTAGTGCAATGATGGAAATGCTGACAGATGCAAATAACCACTGAAACAATTGATAAATTTATTTCACTGAGCTCGAAGAGTTTTAGGAAACAGAACATCAATTCTTACAATTTCATGTTAGGTTGTCATAATGACTTCTATATTTATAAATGTGTGCCACAGTGTAGATTTAGAGATTTTAAAAAGGAGAATGGAAAGCTCATAAGCCAGAAATAATCAAATGATTTTGAAATTCCAACCACTGTTTATGTGTTCCAGCCATAAAAACATGCAATATTCTCTGATGGCTTTGGGGGGAAAAAGTCCAAATCTCTGCATTTTAAAGTTGAGAATTACATGTTACAATAATAAATGAGGAAGACACCTGAGAGTGTAAAGAAAAAACAGAAATGACTGAATAATTTTTATCAGGTACTAAAAGATATAATCAATTCACAATTGAATAGAGGGCAAATAGCCAATAAACAAGGAAAATGTCAGCCTCACTAGTAACCAGCTACTAAAAAAATCATGCAAATTGAAACAAGATGTGTTTTATCTACAAAACTGGCTGATGTTTCCTAAAATAATTTTGCCAAGTGCTAACCAAAATAGCAAGCTGTAAAACAATATGTATGGTTTGATTCCAATTTTATTAATAACTGAACAAAAATTTAGATAGAAAAGAAACGAAAGGAGCTCCAATCAAAATGTTGACGCTGATTTATCTAAGTAGTTGCAGTTCATTTAACTTTTTATTTTCTTTGTGGTTTTTTTCGTTTTTCCAAACTTCTTGGAATAAGAAGGTTTTAACTGGAGGATAATAACAATATTGTGATGGTCAAAACCATCACATGTGATGGCCCATGGTTTTTACCATCATAATATTATAAAGCAATTATCCTCCAATTAAATACATCTTTTAAAAAGAAGTTGTACAGTTAAAAAAATTGTTAAAAAAATCAGGTTAAAACTAACCTGATTAGCCTACTGTGCTATTGTGAGTTATCTGGCAACCCACTCCAGTGTTCTTGCCTGGAGAATCCCAGGGACGGGGGAGCCTGGTGGGCTGCCGTCTATGGGGTCGCACAGAGTCAGACACAACTGACGTGACTTAGTAGTAGTAGAAAACTTTAATTACAAGAGATGTGCATTCCAGGAGCACAATTACCATTAGAATATTTATTTCATTTGGAGGTCATCTAATAGAAATATCCTCAATCTTACTGAGACAAACACAATAGAAAAGTTAAATGTATAGTTGATTCACTTTGCTGAACAGCAGAAATTAACACAACATTGTAAAACAACTACACTCCAATAACAATTTATAAAACAAAATAAAAACATTAAAGTATTGACAACCTGAAACTGTTGTTGAATATGATTCCAAAGATATTAGGAATTTAGAAATGTAATGCTAGCCTGCTATCACCTGGCCAGAGTAAAACTAATCACTGTCTCCTCCTTAGCTCTTATGTCAGATGTCACCTCCCATCCTTGCCCCGGTTCCACCTGCTCTATTGTTTAAATCACACTAGTAGATCTCAGAATATTTTCCTATGAAAATAAAAGGTATAGAGAATTCTCAGCTTTTGATATGATAATTTATAGGGCTATCTAGATTAGGCTGAAGATGATATTAAAATAAAGAAAAAAATATTGCTAGGTAAACTAAAGGAGAAAACTAAGACACATGATGAAATTACTGAAACAACAAATGAATTTATTAGTTGCTCAGATGTGTCAGACTCTTTGAGACCCTGTGGACTGTAGCCCGCCAAGCTTCTCCGTACATGGAATTTTCCAAGCAAGAATTATGAAGTGGGTAGCCATTTCCTTCTCCAAGGGATCTTCATGACCCAGGAATCGGACCCAGGTCTCCTGCCCTGCAGGCAAATTCTTCACCATCTGAGCCACTGGGGAAACCTGATGAAATTACTGAGGGATTATTTTAAAGTTTTTAAGGCACTCCTGGCAAACAAATGATGTTTCCCAGTTAACTGTATCTATTCATTAGCACAGGTTCAGCATTACTTCAAATTCTGTTGGAAAAGCAGCTCCAGTTGCTATATACAACACACACAAACACAAAAAACTATTTCAAAAATATTAATAATATCTTAAACTGACCCCTTGATTAGTCCTAATATATCAGGTTTTAATATGTGCATAGTCTCAATAAAATGGGTAAATCGTGATGACATTTAAAGAAATATAATGGATCTTTTTCTAAAACAACAACAAAGAAACCCATATGTATGTGTATATACACACAGAATACATAAATTATACATACATCATACACATGAGTAGAGAAACCCAAAATAGTTAGAACTGGCCAATAAGGTATATTATATCTCCTTGGAAGTCACAGAAATGCAAAGTAAGACAATGCTATTATATTAAGTAGAAAATTGGAACACAAAGTTATATATAAAAGTACATGTTAAGTCTCGTGTGTGTGTCAAAAACTGAATGAAACACAGCAACATATTAACTGGTTGAGGTTATGAATATTTATAGATATATGGTTATTTTATTTGAAAATTTCTTCATAGACTCTATGCTGCTGCTAAGTCACTTCAGTCGTGTCCAACTCTGTGTGACCCCATAGACGGCAGCCCACCAGGCTCCCCCGTCCCTGGGATTCTCCAGGTAAGAACACTGGAATGGGTTGCCATTTCCTTCTCCAATGCATGAAAGTGAAAAGTGAAAGTGAAGTCGCTCAGTCGTGTCCGACTGTTAGCGACCCCATGGACTGCAGCCTACCAGGCTCCTCCATCCATGGGATTTTCCAGGCAAGAGTACTGGAGTGGGGTGCCATTGCCTTCTCCATCATAGACTCTATAACGGTAATATATTATTTTTATAAGAATTTACTTTGAATTTCTAAAAAGGAGTAAGATATGTGCTTGTGTAAAATGTCAGCATAGTCTATTCTAATTCTGAAACAAGTTGAAAAAATATTTTCTCAAGGTATTCGGCAAGTATTGCCTAAAACTAATCATCAATAGAGAGGTCACCTAATCTTGTGTCCATCTTCTCTAGTAACCACACTTTGGGAATAAATTCCTATCAAATGTTCAGACATAGAAACAACTGAGTAAAAACATATCTGTTTTGGCTTTTTCTCTGAATATTTCCAGTATTTGTTAAAATCACTGAGATCTTTGTATTAAACTACACACACAAATAAGCCCTATCAGGCCAACTGTTACAAAATACCGCATGTGGCAAACCAAATATATTTCAAGACAATAAATTAGGTACCTTCAGAAACAACTTCATTTACTTTAAGCCATCACGATAAAACTGCCAAATAAAATCACGTCCAACTTTTATTCCAAAATGTTTTAAATTTCCCTAAAGACCTCAAAAATTTCCTATTTCCTCAGCTAATAACCATTTCTATATTCTGACATGGCACTTTATGTGGGCAGTAAAGAAATACTAAAGCAAGCAGAAGAGAAGAGTGATTAAAAGCAGTGACCAATGATAGCGAGAACTAGATCCGAATCCTCAGTCCTGACTCCTGATTCTACGGCCATTAGAAATTACTTAACTCCCCTGAGCGTAACCTTTCTCACCCATAAAATAGCAGTAATGACATCGCAGCACAGAAGTGGAAGGTTAAGCCCGATCATGCATATATCACTCTTAAATACTACAGTAATTATATTAAGCAAGCAAAGCTATGCTAACTAAAAGAAAACAGCCAATGATATTGAATCCCAAGGAAACGGAGGGAGTAATGAAGGAATCTTTCAGTTTCTTAATAACAGTCAAGTTTTCTGCTTGTTTAGCCTATTTCTATCTGAATAAGTCAAAGGCAAAAAAGAAATTAATCACGAAGTCCTGTCTGGAGATAATGTAAGAAAGCAAGAGATTACACTACAACCAAGACGTGCAACTCAGCTGAAATCAACCACCAGATTTTATTTATTTAGTTTCAATAAACTGCTTTTTACTTTTTTATTTTTTAACTTTACAATATTGTATTGGTTTTGCCATATATCAACATGAATCCGCCACAAGTATATACGTGTTCCCCATCCTGAACCAATAGATTTAAAATAAACTTTGGGTCTGCGTAGTAAGCAGGAAAACAATACAGTTGCATAGGTCTCTTGGGTCTTTGCCAAAAGCCCCAAATTCTCACAATGAATGGTGACTAAAGAAGTGCCTATCACTGCCCTAAGGAATGGGAAATAAAAGCCATGGGTAGAGAAACTACCTCTCAGAAAGAAGCTTATTTTGGTCAATGTTGTTCAACCTCAAATTCTGATTTCTCACTGAGATACCAAGAAAAATGGTTGAGTTTGGCAATGAAACAATGACATTTTCAAGTCAATCATGATAGAATTTGGACCTTACCAAGTTTCTAAATCTACACTTTGATAAAGAAAAAAGAGCATATCACAGAAAGAGATGTGTGTAGTGGCAAATCACTATGTTAGAACACTGAGCCTGATTGAATTTCAGCCAGACATTTTACATTCTGCTCAAATTCAATCCATATCAGATATTTACTGAGAGCAACATTCAATTAACACCAGCTTGAGGATGAAGGGTTTACCCCACTGACACATACAATGACTAGCCTTGAGAAGACCAGGAACACTATTGGTTCTGCACCCCACGGAAAGAAACCAACAATTCCAGGGAAGTCAAGACCCATTTATCTGCCAAATCCTTCGATCTAGGAATTACAAAAGGACAGTTTAGAACATACTCCACCTTCCTGGGTCATGCATCACTGTCAAAGGAAAAGTTCTTTTTTTTTTTTTTTTTAAGAGGGGTAGGATGGGGTCGCACAGAGTCAGATACGACTAAAGTGACTTAGCAGCAGTAGCAGGAGTAAACAGGTGTTGGTTACCTGAATACAGAAAAGATTAGTATGAATAAAACAGAATGAAAAGATGGTTGAAAAAAAGTAAAAGTAAAAAAGCCTGAGTTAGAAATTTCCTCCCTTTCCTACTGGGAAACCTGTAATTTGGTTCTAATGTATATGAAAATGTCCCCAAATATTTACTGTACATTTCTTAAGACTATGTGCATGTTCTAACTAGAGTACTTAGAACAAATTTTTTTCTTATGCATGAAAGTATTTTTCTTCAAAGAATTTTATGGGTAGGTTGAAAAGAATTCTGTTCCTTTTAAAATGGCATAGGAAAACATTCCATAAAATAAATCTAATCATCAATGGAATAAAATTTCTGTGGTATCTATTATATGCCAGGGGCTATTCTAAGCACTCTAAACAAAAGTAAACAAAACACAACCTTTGGACCAGAAACCAGGTTCTTCAAACAACACTTGAAAATCTGAAATCCTTTAGTTATCCTATAAAATTTCTTCCTTTAACCCAAATCTCACAAATAAAGCAGAAATAATCATAATAAATCTGAGTCCTTTAACCACAAGAAAAGTGCCTAGCATACAGAAAGTTATATCTAAATATTTGCTGAGTGAATAAAAGATACAAAACAAGAAATGAGCTGCTAGATCTGGCTAAGACTACTGCAAGAACAATTATCAAAAATATACAGATTAAAGAATTTCTCTAGTGGGGGGGGGGCGGGAATATAAATAAAGCTAGGTTTCTAAATGTCTGAATGTTTGTTTCTCTATATTAGAAAGCAACACAGGAACAGTAGTGGTTCAGCACCTTGGATAGCTCACAGAGGCACACTTTCTCAAGTACCAAATTTACTTAGTTGCTGGTGTCTTCCAACTGGGATTTCATTGAACACAGAGATCTGTCACATTTATGCCACATTCACTCCCCATAAAAACAAAATAGACTCCTCAACCCCATCCTCACCCCAAAACACATGGAACAAGTACGCACACAAAGAAGTCTGGCCTGTTCATTAAAAGCAGAGTTCCCTTTCTGTCCTGACCAGGGGATAAACCTGTCACTTTAGAAAACTGATCCAGGAAATCTTATCTCTTGCTGTGTGACAGCTCATCCTGAGAAGGCTCACTGCCCCTTCCCCTATCCTTACCCCCAGATCTACAGCAAGGGATCTGATAAAGTAGCTATTTGAAATAAAATGTATTACCAAACCATAATTCAGCGTTATAAACTCAATCAATAAATCTCTTTCTGAAGACAACTCTACTGGAAGCATGCTACCTCTCCATAACATTTGCATAAGTGATCCAACTTACCCAGCAGCTTTGACTACCAAGTAATGACGATGATTATAAAGTAATAGTAAGAACTGTAAAGTAAAACGACAGTTTCAAATCTCTCAAAACTATACAGAGCTAAAGTAAAACACAAATAAAAGATCCTCGTCTTTAATGTTCTACTTATTTTGCTTACCTACTTATATCTTTTCTTGTTTCTATACTGTAGCAGTCATCTTAGGGTTGGCTATTGATTTGCAGTTTCTCCCATATGAGATTGCAAATTTCTTGATAGGAGGGATCATGTATCATTCAGAAAGGTTATCCTGGACACAGCTAATGTTCAGTAACTGATTACTGAATTAAACTGAGTTGAAGTAACTCATCTCTGGTTTATGAAACTTCTGTTTCCATAGTGATAGGAGTGGGAGCTCTCCCAGTACACGATCATGTCACTGCAGAGAAAAAGGAAGAGCTGTTGTTTCTGACAGTAAACATAATAGATTTGGGGCATCTGGAAATATTTACCCTGTAAGTATCCTATTAGAGAAAGTAATATAAACCATACCTTCTTTTCTGCTGAGAAATTACAGAAGATTCTATGTAGTGTATTTTTAAACTCCCAAAGTATTTATTATGAGGAAGAGAAATAAAGAAAAACAATTGACCTCTTGAGGCAAACACAGGTCAAAAGAAGAGGTTCCTTTTAAACAAAAAAAAAAAAAAAAGGAAGCAAGGAAGAAAAACAACAGGGTGGAGGGAGTGGAGGGAGGGAAGAAAGGAGAAAAGAAGAAAAAGAAGATGCTGTTGAATGTGGTACTGGAGAGTAATGAAAGTTATATCTTGACAGATGGTGAGAAGTTCAGAAAAAGCAGCATCATTCAAAAATTGTACACATAGAAAGTAAGCTTATTCTTGTGGACCCATAGATTATATGGCCCAGAACAGAGGAACGGTGGGTATGGGTCTTGGGTAATTGCATCCAGAAAACACTTCAAGAGAGTTCACTTAGATTGCTTGCCACAGATTCTCAACTTCTAATAATCTCAAAAATTATTCAAGTTTTCCAAGACAAATCCACATGATAGGTTCAGTCTCACCAAATTCAAGTGTGCTGTCAACTTTTAGTCTTACACAGAATTTATCTTCCATGAAACTATCCAGTGTTTTAAAACAGCTATTAAGAGTTTGGAGCACTCATGCTAGAAAATTGTTACCAAGTAAAGTCCCTTTTGAATTCAGGACATTTTCCACTTTACTGGGAATCCATTCTGTCTGGTGTTTCTAACTCAGTATTTTACAAGGCCTCTGATCTTGTTTAAAAACTAGAATTACGTAGTACAGATCCAAATTTCCCTAAAAGTGATTCTGCTAGTGAATTCATTTCATTGTCCCCTCCATCTGCAAAGAATAGTTTTGTTTTTCTTCTCTAGCTCAAGAACACCTAATCCTTACATTTTAAGAAATAGAACTTGAGTGCTTTTACTGCCAGAAGTCTCACTGTAATGCAGCTAGAATATTCCCCTATGAGTACCAGTTAGTGCTATTACTTGTTCACACATACTTTTTTAATTTCCAATATGATTAGTTATAGGCAAGTCACTGAATATTTCAATTTAGTACAGATAGGTTTTCAAACTACCTGTGAACAGCAGCCTGTAAATTAGAGGGATTGTGAGAATTTGAAATCTGAGCAGGGCTGTCTAAACTCTGGAGGCTGTTCATTATGCTTCCTTCTTGACTTGCAACACCTGCTCTCTGTAGAACCAGAGGTCTGTGTGAGGTGGTCTCCTGAGTCTTCGGTTTTAGGCTGGGCTGGGAGTTGTAAGAACCTCACCAGGAAGGTTTGGCATGTTCTAAACTCCCCCATCGCTGAGAATAATTTGAAAGCTGAAACAGAGCTGGGAACAGTAGAATCCTCAACTCAAGAGAGAAGTCCAAAGACCATAGGGAGACTTCAATGCCCATGAGAGGCTGAAAGAAAATAAAAATAAAAATCTAGAACAGACAGGGAAGCCTGGCATGCTGCAGTCCATGGGATCGCAAAGACACAGTGGACACGATTGAGCAACTGAACCAACAAACTGAGAATAGCACTGATGTGCTAAAACCCAGAATGAACAATGGTATTAAATTTTTACTCAACTGCGACTCAAACCTTAACAAAAACCTAACATATCAGTTGACAAGTGAACCAAGCTGTTCTAAAACCAGAGGTGGTAGAGCGGTATCAGATAATATGCATGAGACCAAAACTTATCAAGTTTTGGATTCTTCTTCCTGTTCTGTTTCTTCTGACATGTACCATCAAGCATATCACTTACCCCTGTAAGACCCTGAACTTCAATTTTTTCATCTGAAGAAGAAAAAAAGAATTTGGACCAGAAAATAACTAAACTTGCTTCCAGAAATAAATAGGCATTTCATGTCATCTGACTTATACCTGAACAGTTCTAAAAAGACAGAATATTTTCTATCTTTTATAAATGTGTTGTAAGTTTCAGAAATTAAACTCTAGTTCCTTATTAAGAGTAATCTACAATTTTTCTCTCAAAATGATTTCAGATGGTGAGGATGAGCACAAAGACCTGAATAAGTGAATGTGTGTGTGTCTCTTGTTCCAGAGTATATACTCATTTTCTTCCAAAATCCTGCAAAGTTTTAGTAGATAGAGGGTAAGGGCCAGCATAGCTGCTGCTGGTCTGAGGTAAGCCTCCTTCACAACTCCTGTGAGTAAAACGAGGAGCCAGAACACGTCAGCAACAAGAGAAAGCTTCCTTCAACATCACACATGAAAAGGCCCATATCAAAGCATACAACTGAGCTGCCAAGAATTGGACTTATGCTGTCAAAGTCCTGAATGTTTTCATCAGAAGGACTGATGAAGCTGAAACTCCAATACTTTGGCCACCTGATGCGAAGAGCCGACTCACTGGAAAAGACCCTGATGCTGGGAAAGATTGAAGGCGAGAGGAGAAGGGGATGACAGAGGATGAGATGGTTGGATGGCATCACCGACTCAATGAACATGAGTCTGAGTAAACTCCAGGAGTTGGTGACGAAAAAGGAGGCCTGGCATGCTGCAGTCCACAGGGTCACAGAGTCAGACACGACTGAGCGACTGAGCTGAACTGTCAAAGCCACAGAGGACAAGGTATCTGCCTTTCCTCTCCTACTGCATACCATGATCTTATGAAAGTGAAAGTGTCAGTAGCTCAGTCGTGTCCCACTCTATATGACCCCATGGACTGTAGCCCCACTAGGCTCCTCTGTTCATGGAATTCTCCAGGCAAGAACACTGGAGTGGGTAGCCACTCCCTTCTCCAGGGGATTTTCCTGACCCAGTGATCGAACCTGAGTCTCCCTCATTGCAGGCAGATTCTTTACTGTCTGAGCCACCAGGGACACCATGATCTTATAATGAGGGACAAAACTTGAGCCAGTCTGTACTCGGAGCTGTGGTCCTGCCCTGGCAGCTTGAAATCCTAGTCGGAAAGGCTACCTGATGCTAACTCAGAAGTCTAAAACACTTAGCAGTGTGAAAAATGACAGTTCATTAAAACCCAATGAGGATCCAAGCATTGAGAACGACATATTTCCTAATGGTAAAATCCAAGTTTGCTCCACTGAGACATGTTTCTTCACTTAGACAGAAATACCTTTAGACAACATTAATATTATGAGTGATGGCAGTTAAAAAAACAAGGCAGAAGAAACACTGAAAGTTCAGTTTCACAGAATATGTATAAAAGCACAGCTTGGAGAAGAGGTGCAAACATAAATGGTACTCCCCTATGCTATTTACATGGCGAACAGCATGAATCCATGGTAGTAGTCTTTCCTACAGTACTGGGGCGGCCAGAAAGTTCATTCAGGTTTTCCCATTACAGCCGATGGTAAAGCGCGAACGAACTTTTGGCCAACATCTGGCTCTCTGTTCTACAGTCTTTCTCAACAGCCAGGGCCTACCAATCAACCAGAATTTGCATAAGAAAGACAATATATTTAACACTTTTCCCATAGGAGAAAAAAGCTCTCTGTGCTGAGAACTACGGAGACTTGCTAGTCCTTTGGGCTTTACAGTAACCAGCTAAGAAAAGTCACTTTTGTAACTCAAGGCCTCTCCACCCTTAAAATTTGGACTGTCCCTGTTTCCTTTGTGTGTTTAAACTGTAGACATGTATACCCTTGGGACTGACATACGACTCAGATGCTAAAGAATCTGCCTGCAATGCAGGAGACCCAGGTTCCATCCCTGGGTCAGGAAGATCCCCTGGAGAAGGGAATGATTACCCACTCCAGTATTCTTGCCTGGAGAATTCCATGGACAGAGGAGCCTGGCAGGCTATATACAGTCCATGGGATTGCAAGGAGTCGGACACAACCAAGCAACTTGCACGTTCACATTTTTACTCTAAAGCCATGGGGGAGTATCTATGAACGATGGTAAAAGCTTAACTATCCCATAACTCAAAGAAATTGTTACTCATTGAAGTTATAAATTTTCATCGCTATTTTTTTCTTCCTAAAGAGCTGCAGATACTAATTATAAGGTTCTTTGTCCAACAGTGGTTATCTAAGCCAAGAAATATATTCTCATCCAACTCCTTCACAGATGAGGAATTACATGTTCAGAGAGGTTAATCGATTTGCATAACATCATGTCAGTAAATCTGCATACTTAGCTTATGATTATCAACACCAAGGCATTAGCACAATTATTAGTTTTTGTGGAGTTTACAGAGTAATTTCCAAACTGCAAACCCAAATCTACTGACAAGTCAGATTCTTTCTTCCATCACTATTAGTCTTTATGGTCTATTTTTTTTAAACTGGAATACAATTGTTTTAAAATGCTGTGTTAGTTTCTGCTATGCAACAACACGAATTAGCTATAAGAATACATACATCCCCTGCCTCTTGAGCGTCCTTCCCACCCCACCATCCCAGCTCTCCAGGTCATCAGAGAGCACCAAGGTGAGCTCCCTTTTCATGGTCTCATGCTTGTGTTAATTTCCTTATACTTGAATACATTAAAGGTGCCTACATTCTTCCAATTTCTTAGGATTCTTTTTGTTTCCTTAATCACTGAGCACATTCATACCAGCAATCTGAAAGTTTCCTGATTTAGAATCTCTGAAATGTTTACTGGTGGGGAATGTATGTAATTCCTTTACAACTTAACAACTATACTAAGTAAGCCCTGCTGCTGCTGCTGCTAAGTCGCTTCAGTTGCGTCTGACTCTGTGCGGCCCCATAGACGGCAGCCCACCAGGCTTCCCCGTCCCTGGGATTCTCCAGGCAAGAACACTGGAGTGGGTTGCCATTTCCTTCTCCAATGCATGAAAGGGAAAAGTGAAAGTGAAGTCGCTCAGCCGTGTCCGACTCTAGTGACCCCATGGACTGCAGCCTACCAGGCTCCTCCGTCCACGGGAGTTTCTAGGCAAAAGTACTGGAGTGGGGTGCCATTGCCTTCGCAAAGTAAGCCCTAATCTAACTCAAACCCTGTGGAACCCAAAGGGCAGCCACTTACTGCTATCTTTTTGTCTACTATCTTTTACTTGCATATACCAGCTGTATATGCTTCTTTGAGTGTAAATTCTTTAACTGCTAAAAAACTCACCATGGTGTGCCATAAAATGATCTTAATATGTCACTGTGTCTGTTGTCTAAACTTGAATCCAATTTTCAAGTGCTGTATGTGGATTTGATACTAATACAGAGTGATTTCAGGCATGAAATACCGTGAACATAAATTCATTGAGATGAGTTTAAGTGGTGGGTTAGATAAGCTGGCAGAAGATCCACATTTCATTCTCAGCTTTCACACTACAATACAAACTTGCACACTCCTCTTCCTTGAGCCCCAACTGTAAAGTAAGGAGTTCAATCATGTTCATATTTATCATTTTATGACGACCACAGGCATTCCCTGATGTCCCCTCCCCATGCCTCTTCTGGGCCGTGACATCATATTCCATGGGACAGCGTATACCACTGGCACCATGCTTAGCCAGGACCACCCACTGCCAGCGTGGAGGGCACAGCCTCCTACCCTGTGGCTAAATCTCAAGCATCCTAGGGCAGCAGTCACAGCAGCCTGCTCCCACAAAACCTAAGACAACAAAACTTCTGGTCTCCAGTCTTTACTTCACTCAACAAACTTAAGAGGTCAATGACTACTACTTCCTCAACTGTAAAGTGTCAGGCCAGCCGACTCCGGAACATTTCATAAAGCATCTAAAAAGCCCCAATTACATAGGTGTGCATTGCTGAACTAAGATGAGACTTTAGAGATTTTTTAATATTAAAAACTGAAGACCCATATATATGCACTAATATATGATATTTGTTTTTCTCTTTCTGGCTTACTTCACTCTGTATGACAGACACTAGATTCATCCACATCACTACAAATGACCCAATTTTGTTCCTGTTTTCATGACTGAGTAATATTCCACTGTATATATGAATACATATAGCTGATTCGTCCTGTACAAAAGAAACTAACACAACAATGTAAAGCAATTATAGTTCATGTTTTAAAAAAATAAGACCTAGAGAATGGAAGTGTTAGAACTACAACCACATATTCTTGATTCCAAACCAATGTGTTTACAAGGGGAATATATGAAGTGAGAGAGACTTAACAATTTCTCATTTCAGTGGGTTTTAGTGGATGTTTCTATAAGACATCATACGATACACTGTTTTCTTAATACTCATGCTGCGTATTTTAGAAGTCTCCATATTCTGACTGTTATAGTGAGGTAGGATAGTAACGAGACAAATGATCTGTTCTAGAGCTAAAATCAGGTCTCCTTCACCTATTGTGGGCCAAGTTAGGTTCATTAACCTTCTTTCTGTTGTCTGAAAGATGGCATTACAAATGCTTCCAAATTATTTTTGAAAGCTACAGACATTAACTAATGTAGTGTTACTCGCACTCTGCCTTCACACATTCCCTAATGGATTCAAAAGATGTGTTGTCTGACGTTTACAACAAATCTTACAAATCAAAGTATCTCTTCAGGGTGGCCTAATGCAAGGAGATCCAACCAGTCCATTCTGAAGGAGATCAGCCCTGGGATTTCTTTGGAGGGAATGATGCTAAAGCTGAAACTCCAGTACTTTGGCCACCTCATGCGAAGAGTTGACTCATTGGAAAAGACTCTGATGCTGGGAGGGATTGAGGGCAGGAGGAGAAGGGGACGACAGAGGAGGAGATGGCTGGATGGCATCACTGACTCGACGAATTTGAGTCTGAGTGAACTCCGGGAGATGGTGATGGACAGGGAAGCCTGGCGTGCTGCGATTCATGGGGTCGCAAAGAGTCAGACACGACTGAGCGACTGAACTGAACTGAACTGACTGAATACCAAAATGGGTCCTTGAGATGACATCCTAAGATGTGTCAGTGATCTTGAGGACATTTCCTACAATGGTCCTGAAGGATACTGTTCTTTGCTTCCAGGACTCTTGGAATCACACTGCATGGAAATATGCCTGGGGATTTGAGAAGGTATTAGGTTTATTTAAACTTGTTTTTAAAAAACAAAAGTAATGGAAATAAAAGAATATTCTTTTTTTTTTTTAACTCAAGATGGCACAGGAGAAGTTTTAAATATACCACTTCCTGAGGGTAACAGAGAAATAATTTCTGAGAACATTAATCTCAACACAGCATTCTAAACTGACACACATGTGCATTCATTATAAAAACACACACACACACACAAGTATCATCCGCAAACAATATTATTCAACATAGGATCAGATTACTTTTCAAATTTGTCTTTTTTTTTTTTTTTGGATTTAGTCACATAGCATTTAATCAATGACATTCATTTTTTTAAATTTATGTACATATTTGACAAAAATCTATGAGGTATCTATTATGTACAAAGCACTAAGATCTCCTTACCATGTTGTCTTTTTTTTTAATTTTATTTTTTTTAAACTTTACATAATTGTATTAGTTTTGCCAAATATCAAAATGAATCCATCACAGGTATACATGTGCTCCCCATTTGTCTTAAAGTCCCCCAACTATAGAGAGCATTTCCCAGTTCAAATATAGCCTCCTGTCCCCTACATGTCGTCCATAACGGGAGTATGACAGGGAAGAGCAAAACTTGACTTCACACTGGATCTGTTTCTTTTAACCTTTGCTTCTTGTTGCTTTTGTTATTATAACCACTAAAAGAATTCTGCCTATAGTTATAAGCGCACACGATGCCTGCTTTAAGGAACCTACCCCTGTGCCTGAATGTTACTCTTAAATGACTTTGTTTAGATGACAGGGAGACAGTGCGATCCTGCCCACCTATGAATAGCTGCAGAAAAGAACTTAAGACATCCACTCCCCAATGCTGGCCAAGTCAAGACATATTTTGCAAGACTAATGACTTTTTTTAAATTTATTTTTAATTGGAGGATAACTGCTTCACAGAATTATGTTGGTTTCTGCCATATATCAACAGGAACCAGCCGTGGCCATACATATGTCCACTTCCTGTTGAACTTCCCTCCTCTCTCCCACCCCATCCCACCCTCTCTAGGTTGTCAGAGCATCAGGTTTAAGCTCCCTGCATCAGAGAGCAAATTCCCACTGGCTATCTACTTTACGTATGGTAATGTATATGTTTCCATGCTACTCTCTCCACTGGTCCCACCCTCTCCTTCCCCACAAGTCCTTCTCTATGTCTGCATTGCCAAGACTAATGGCTTTTTACCTTGACTTCCGCACCTTCTCCCGATCTCTGACCTATAAAAGAAAGTAGCATCCAGATCCTGCTAAGATGGTGCTCTAAGGTGCTAGCCTGCCATCTTCTCAAGACTCTCGGCTCTCCCAATAAAGTTGCTATTCCTTGCCTCACCACCTGACCTCCCGATTATTGGCCTGTTGTGCAGGGAACAGACCCAGGTTGGATTTGTTAATAGGGCAATGCATCCATCACGTCTGCAAGAGTACTCTCATTTACATTTGCAACACTAAAGGCTAAAAGGAGCCTTTAAGATCACTCATTACAAATCCTTCATTTTAGAGATGAGAAAATGGAGTCTAAGAGGTTATGTGGTTTTGTTTGCTAAAATTAGAAAAGCAAAAAAAGAAGCCGAGATGGGCAGAACTGAAGGCACATCATGAGGTGCCTGGCTCAGTGCTCTTCCCAGGTGTATGTGATCCAACTGTACACTATACAACACGCAGAGTGTGCAAGACTTGGGTTTGGACCACATCCCTCTCCCTGTGCGGGTACCTATTCTAAATGAATTCCTCATGTCTGTCAAAGTTTTCTCTCACTTTCGTTAAAATTGAATAATTTTCTAAATATGTTTTTTCTTTCATGATTTTTTCAAAAATATTGTTTAATTGCACTATGTCCTGAGGGTTAGTAAGTACTAAAAAAAAAAAACCCAAGCAATGGTTTCAGACAGATTATACATTGTTTCTTCTCTTGTCCATTGCCAGAGATATCCACAACTCTATGCATGCTTTCCCAATAGCTTGAGGCATAATTTCTGTAAGTATCTAACCAAAATGCATGGAAAGAAGAATGCATGATGGCTCTATGTCATCCTAGTAGGATACTGAGAGTTTTGTTTTCGCCAATGGATCACTGAAAATGTTCTCCTAGGAACCAGCCCGTGGAAACGGTACCACAGAAAAAAATCAGTTTAGGGATATTGGGGTCAAGCCAGGGAAGAGGATCGATATTGTTGTTGCTGTATCAAACAAGAGAAGCAAAATTCTCATTTCAGATCACTGTTGAATATTCCTGGAATTAGATCATGATGCTGGCATTGGAGAAACAGTTTCCTCAGTGGAATCTCTTTAAAAATCCATTGAAATATGGTTTTGATGCACTTTGAGCTTGTACTTATTGTCAAAATAAAGTCAGATAACTGCCGGTGGTAGGTTCTACATGCATTAATCACACATAAACAATGTGAAGTCTTCTTTATAAATTCCAAGCAAGTGAAACAGTTGTCAAATAAACATTTATAGTACATCAAAGAACTTTACAGGAATTCCATTACCTTGTTGTCATTGTTTTTAAAGCTATAAATCATGATTTATCATTCTTTAATTCCGCATACAGTATGTTTTGTGTCATCAACCCCCTGGTCAATGAATCCTGTATTTTGGTCTGTAAGCAACTATTCTGAAAGTGTTACTTAAATTCTATACATATTCACCAGAGCAGAGTGAAACACACTTAATGATAATAATACAAACTAATATTTACAGAAGGTTTACTAGAAACCAGACATGTATGGAACTTATTTCAGGTAATCCTTGTAACAACTCCATTTTACAGGTAGGAAACTGAGGTTAAATAATATTAAATAATTTGCTAGAAATTATATAGCCAGGGAATAGCAGATCCATGATGGTATTTCAGGTCCATGCAACTCCAAAATGCATATTCTTGAGCCACTACTCTTTATTACCCACAATTTAATCTTCCACCAATGACTTTCATGAAAATATTACTGTAATTTATCACCAAGGACAAAAATCATCAATGTGGAGCTCTCCAGGATCACTGGAAACAGGGGGTGAGACCGGTGGACTAATAAATAAGCCAGGGGGTGTGGAATCATGTTCTTACAGAGATAGCATATCTGTAATAAAAATACAGAGAAGATTCTGCTCAAGAAGAGCATTTCATAGTGAAAACACCATAGATTCAAAATCTTAATACAACACAAAATAGTGTGCCTGGCATCTTCCTAGATGACTAGATATATATTAAATGAGGAGGCTTTTCGACATCAACTGAGCCATCTGAGCCATTTTTCAAAGTAGAATCATCCCCTGAATCTGACTCAAAATAATGAATACAGCCTCAGCCTGAAAGATTCTTTTTTCTTACCTTCTCTAATCTAAATTACAGTTGTGAGGAGCATCTGAGCAGATACAGATAAAGTAAAACAAGTTGAAAAGGAAAAAAAAAAAAAAGAAACAATCAATTGCACTTTGAGTTTCATTTGTATTTTTGTTTTTAATAAACTGTACACTACATGTTACCTATTAGTGTTAGGATTCTACTGAAAAACTTGCTTTCTAAAAATGAGAGGTAGAAAATAAATGAAATGCTCAACAACAAGGAGAGTGTAAAAAAATACCAAACATGCCTATCTTAATGTAGTCATTAAACATCATACTAAAATAATATGGAAAAATGTTCAAATATTACACTGAACAAAACCATTAAAATGATCATTAGAATAGGGGCCAAATTTTGCATAGGTGCCAAAAGGCAAAAAAAGGTCTCGATGTGGGTAGCTCAAAATGTTAAACATGGTAGAATGGTATTTCCATTGCTCTCTCCCTCTCATCCTCGCCCCCATGACCCCTCCACCACCAACCTGCCTTTCTTGCTTCATTTCTTCCTTTTACCAATTTTCATAATCTGAAAAACAGACTCTATCTAAGTATATTTGACTTGGTTAGTAACTAGACTAACGCAGGATAGAGGAGTACCAATTTTATAGTCTCAGTTCAGTTCAGTCGCTCAGTCGTGTCCAACTCTTTGCAACCCCATGAATCGCAGCACGCCAGGCCTCCCTGTCCATCACCAACTCCCGGAGTTCACTCAGACTCATTTACAGTCTACCTGGATTCAAAACCTGACAATCACTAACTGACTAAGTTTCTTAAAAACTTGAAATCCCACTTTCTTCATATGTAAAGTACAAGGATAATAGGTTTCTACACAGCAGATCCATTGAGGGAATTACATGAGCAAACCTGTCAAATGATTAAAGGAATGCCTGGCACATGGTCAGGACTCAATAAATGCTAGGTATTGTAGTTGCTGCTGCTGCTAATTTTATTACTAGAGAGTATTCAGTCAACCAATGGCTCTGCTGTAAAAACGAGACACATATTTTAATCAAGATAAGATGTTATTAAAAACATATGACTGCCTTGATGACAGCAGTACATAAACAACACTAGTATATCTGCCAAACAAGCACTGAGTCTAGATTGACTATTCTGTGGTTATGAAGATAAATTTATTACAATTCTTAACAATATTAGAATTTTTAAATAAGCATTATTATGTATCTGCTTTGCTTCTCCCATCATATATTGATCGATAAACCTTTGTGGACTTCTCTAGGTTTGTCAAACTCATTCTTGTCTTAGATAAAAGAAGATGATTTGGGGATTAGGTAAGCAGTTAAAGGACAAGAGAAATTTGACACCAGACATGTGGTACATACAAAGTCCATACAACCCAAAAATGTGTGTAAGCAAAGGGATAAGAACTTCACTAGGACATAGATAATCAACATTTAAGGTCCACCATCACCTCAAGAGAAAATTTAAGCTTAGCCTACTTATTTGACATCAGTAAGGGTGATCAAACCCATTTTCAACATGCACTGGACTTCTTTCTTGGTGTGATGAGAAAACATTCCCATCATAATTTATTTTCCTTACTACTGAAATTGAAGCCTTCATGATATCAAACTTCCCTGCAAGCCAGAGCTCAACCCAAACATATGCAGGTACTTTTTCTTCTTTATGTCTCTTAAGCAAAACTAAAATGATTCCTTCCAGAAAATAAGGAGCAAGACATACCCATTAGTCTCCCTACTTCTACCTCAGTACTAAACTCCCAAACATCACGAATACATCGTGGCATACACTAGGTTCTTTTAGGTTAATGTTTTCTGAATCAGGCTCTGATTTCTCACAACTGCATAAACACAAGAACCTGAAGATATGTGCATCATAGTAATAAACTGTCAAGTGGTATGCTTCCCATTGGAAACATTAGCACCATATCTAGTTCTGAAGGATGATCTGAGTGAGAGGCAAGGTGGCCTGACCAGGTCTCTGTGGCCAAGAAAGGAACTACACAAAGACTTTCAAACCTCGAATCTGGGCACTATGCAATATTATTTCCCAAAATAGAATTCTTCAGGTCATTTCTTCAAATATGCAATTAGCTGCCCACAAACCAGACGTTATGGTATGTTTAAGTTAGATTAAAATAGGATAAAAATAACCCAAAATTGTCCTAACCTCACAATGAAAGTAATTTTCAATTTAATGATTATAATGAATTTAAATCAAATGAACAATAACCTTACTGTATAGCGCAGGGCTTAGTCACTCAGTCGGGTCCGACTCTTTGCAACCCCATGGACCACTGCCTGTGCACGGAATTCTCCAGGCAAGAATAGTGGAGTGGGTTGCCATGCCCTCCTCTAGGGGATCTTCCCAACCCAGGGATCGAAACAAGGTCTCCCGCAATGAAGGCGGATTCTTTACCATCTGAGCCACCAGGGAAGCCCATAGCTCAGGGAGCTCTGCTCAGTATTCTGTAATAACCTAAATGGGAGAAGAATTTGAGAATGAATAGACACATGTATACCTGAATCACCTTGCCATACACCTGAAACATATTGTTAATCAACTACACTGCAACATAAAATAAAGATTTTAAAAATCAATGAATCAAATGAAAAAATAGGGATATGAAAACAAATTTGGAACAAAAAAGGCACATCTCAAATATTATTGATCTCTTTCAAACCCAGTTCTACATTTAAGAAACTATGTTAATGAAGAGTCTACAGAGGCAATCCATTCCAATATACAGCTGACCCTTGAACAATGCAGCAGTCAGACCATATATATTTCACAGCTGGCTCTGATATCACGGTACTTCCACATCCAGGGATTCTACCAACCACAGACTGTGTAGGATTGAGTATTTACTACTGGAAAATATCCTTGTATAAGTGGACCCATGCAGTTCAAATCCACATTGTTCAAGGGTCAACTCTAAGGCCTCCTTTAATCTCTATGACACTGAAACAACGCAGCTGTCTCCTGCAATCTGCTCCTTCTCAATCTCCTTCACAAGGTGGCCTTTCTTTTTTGAACCTGGACTCAGACCCAGCATGGGGTCTTCATGGCTCCATGATCAGTCTTCCGTCCTATATGTTGACATCTCTTGCTCAGCAAACTTCCATCCTCCAGCCAGAACGACAGCTGTCTTGAATCCCTAGAATTCAACGCCCACATCCAGACCTGGAGGTCTCTGCAGACTCAGAGTCACAGTCCTTCATGACCATTTGTCCAGGGTTTGTTCACTCTCAAGTTACAAATGCTTAGCACCAAACAAATCACTTTTCCTTCATTGCCTTTTTACTACAGGCTTCACCATTTTCATTCGACTCAGAAAGTTCCTGAGCAGTCTTCTGGTGAACTGAACACAGTGTCACTTAGACCCTGAATCAACCACATCCCTTATCTCAATAAGGAATGAGGAGTCTAGGAGGTGAGAGTGAGGAGAAAAGGCAATGACGACAAAGATTTCTCACCTTTATCTGACTTACAGCGTCTTGGGGCTTCCTTGTAGTGACTGCCCAGCATCTCTGAACACTTGCCTACACGTTAGAATTTTTCACACGTGGTGAATTTCACACAGAAGCTGAAGCCAGAACCTTAGATGCTACCTTACATCCAGGCACCAAACCAGGGAAGACGAATGTATTGGCTGGAGCATCTGAGGAGGCATTCGGTTCTTCACTAGAGAGAGATCGCTGGCATGACAGATGCCGGGGAGCCATATGGTCAGAGACAAGCCCTGGCTGTGGCATGTCACCAGAGAATCCATTCTCTTGCACCTTCCCAGAGACCCCAGGTGCTAATATCTGTTAATACTCTTTCTTCTGGTTAAACTAGCCAAAGCATATTCTGTTATTTGCAGCTAAAAAAAAAACCCTGTCCAAGGCAACACATTAATGTATCGAAACTCCACTAATTCTCAGAAGCACAAATTAAGTATTAGGGAAAACTGTCTGATTTCTAAAACAACTGCATTTATACTCACCCTGACCTATGCGTGCACACCACACTAGTTTTGCCATGCTATGGGGGCAGATAAAATCAGGACTTTCATGAAATGGTCATGCTGCAGCTCTGAGCTCATATAAGTAAAGTTTTCACCATGAATTCCTAAAAATATATATTCGGTGTTTATTCTGAAGATAATTTAGAACAGGTAAGTGGCCGACAGAAAGTCTATAAAAATTTGTACTTTCTTTACCCATGAGCATAAATTAAACCAAGAAGCTTTAAAATGTAGTCTCCAAAATGCATGTCCCAAAGTCATCAGTATTCAGTGTGCTGTGATTCTGAATACAATTCAATACTCAACAGCAAGAGTTCTGGGATCAGAATATCCACGTTTGAATCCCAAGTCTACCATTCAGCAGTTTTATCACCTTGAACAGGTAAATCACATATCTACACATCAGTTTATCTGCAAAAACAAAGATAATTTAGCACCTACATCAGTAAGTCTGGTATCTCTTATATAGAAAATATACGCAAAATGCTTAACACACTAACATCTATTAATACTCAGCATGATCCACTATGCTTATTAGCAGCATTATTGGCAATTTTGCTGGCAATGACACCATCACAATGCAAGGGTGTCTAGAAATGAGCATGTTTGAGTAAGCACTGCTCTAGATGTTTATCTGGTAGAATATTCAACATCTCAGTTCTTCCAAAGGACTTCTCTTGTTCTTACAGGGGGTTAATATTTCTGAAGCTCAACTGCTCATACTCCTTGGCTGAGAAGAGGGCACCTGGGTCTAAGCTGCTTGACTGAAAGGGATGACAACTCTAACAAGAGCTTTTGGCTGATGATGCTAAAGAAACTTTACATATCAATTCCAAACACTTGATGACTGCTTTCTTACAGTGGTGACAAAGTTAATACACAGGTTTGCAAATACTTTTCAAGATTGTGTTTTAACAGCAACATTCTTTTTTAAACTGAGCAAAGAACTAACTTTCTAAGTTAACATTAACCAGAGATGATCATTTTCCCAGGGACATATTAGGTGAAATCATTTGCAAACAGCTCGGAACCCAACAATCCCAAGACAAATATTTTCTTCCCCCTGGCCACTGGAAATGGACCCCAGCTGGAAACATTGGCTAGAAGTGAGCGATTGGAAATACTGAGGCCCTCTATAAACACCACTGCAGTACTCAGCGTCCTTCTAATCAGAGGCCGAAAGACCCTCAAAGGGGCACTGATGTAGAAAAGCTGTTTTCCAGCACAAAGCAAACAGCCCATCAAGAGTTACGTAGATATTCAGTCAACTAACTTACCCCCAAGTGCACTCTTCTCAGCCAAGGAGTGTGGGCAATTGAGCTTCAGAGGTATTAATCCCCTGCAAGAACAAGAGAAGTCCTTTGGAAGAACTGAGATGTTGAATATTCTACCAGATAAACATCTAGAGCAGTGCTTACTCAAACATGCTCTAGACATCCTTGCATTGTGATGGCGTCATTGCCACCATAATTGCTAATAATGCTGCTCATAAGCAGAGTGGATAATGCTGAGTATTAATAGATGTTAGTGTGTTAAGCATTTTGCATGTATTTTCTGTAGAAGAGATACTTAGCAAACTTACTGATCCAGGTGCTAAATTATCTTTGTTTTTGCAGATAAACTAATGTGTACTTGTGTGATTTACCACTTTAAAGCTTCTTGGTTTAATTTATCCTCAAGGGTAAAGAAAATACAAATTTTTATAAACATACTGTCAGCCTATTCTAAATCATCTTTGGAAGAAACATTAAATATTCTTTTTCCAGGAAATCATAGTTAAAGGTTTACTTATATGAGCTCAGAGCTATGGTGTGGCCATTTCACAGAAGTACTGATTTTGTCTGCCTTTGTAGCAGGACAAAACTAGGGTGGTGTGCACACATGGATGAGAGTAAGTATAAATGCAATCGTTTCAGAAATCGATCACTTTTCCCTAATACTTGATGTGTGCTACTGAGAATTAGTGGAATTTCAATTCCTGAATGTGGGTCTTGGACAGGGCTCTTAGTTGCAAACAACAGAAGATGCACAGGCTAGTTTAACCAGAAGAAAGAGTATCAGTAGATATTAGTACCCAGGGTCTCTGGGGAGGTGCAAGAGAACTGGATTCTGCAGTGACACAGCCACTCCCAGGACTCGTCTCTGACCATACGGCTCCCCGGCGCCTGTCATGCCAGCAATCTGCCTCCCCAACTGAAGAACCAAATGCCTCCCAAACGCTCCAGCCAAAATACTGCTTCTCCCTGGTTTAGTGCCTGGATGTAAGGTAGTCTCTGAAGTTTCTGGCTTCAGCTTCTGTGTGAAATTCACCATGTGTGAAAAATCCTAACACGTAGGCAAGTGTTCAGAGATGCTGGGCAGTCACTACAAGGAAACCCCAAGACGCTGTAAGTCAGATAAAGGTGAGAAATCTTTGTCGTCATTGCCTTTTCTCCTCACTCTCACCTCCTAGACTCCTCATTCCTTATTGAGATAAGGGATGTGGTTGATTCAGGATCTAAGTGACACTGTGTTCAGTTCACCAGAAGACTGCTCAGGAACTTTCTGAGTTGAATGAAAATGGTGAAGCCTGTAGTAAAAAGGCAATGAAGGAAAAGTGATTTGTTTGGTGCTAAGCATTTGTAACTTGAGAGTGAACAAACCCTGGACAAATGGTCATGAAGGACTGTGACTCTGAGTCTGCAGAGACCTCCAGGTCTGGATGTAGGCGTTGAATTCTAGGGATTGACAGCTGTCGTTCTGGCTGGAGGATGGAAGTTTGCTGAGCAAGAGATGTCAACATATAGGACGGAAGACTGATCATGGAGCCATGAAGACCCCATGCTGGGTCCGAGTCCAGGTTCAAAAAAGAAAGGCCACCTTGTGAAGGAGATTGAGAAGGAGCAGAGTGCAGGAGACAGCTGCGTTGTTGTAGTGTCGTAGAGTAAAGGAGGCCTTAGAGTTGACCCTTGAACAATGTGGGTTTGAACTGCATGGGTCCACTTATACAAGGATATTTTCCAGTAGTAAATACTACAATTCTACACAGTCTGTGGTTGGTAGAATCTCTGAAATCCAGACCACCTGACCTGCCTCTTGAGAAATCTGTATGCAGGTCGGAAAGCAACAGTTAGAACTGGACATGGAACAACAGACTGGTTCCAAATAGGAAAAGGAGTACTTCAAGGCTGTATATTGTCACCCTGCTCATTTAACTTATATGCAGAGTACATCATGAAAAACTCTGGACTGGAAGAAACACAAGCTGGAATCAAGATTGCCGGGAGAAATATCAATAACCTCAGATATGCAGATGACACCACCCTTATTGCAGAAAGTGAAGAGGAACTAGAAAGCTTCTTGATGAAAGTGAAAGTGGAGAGTGAAAAAGTTGGCTTAAAGCTCAACATTCAGAAAATGAAGATCATGGCATCCGGTCCCATCACTTCATGGGAAATAGATGGGGAAACAGTGGAAACAGTGTCAGACTTTATTTTTGGGGGCTCCAAAATCACTACAGATGGTGACTGCAGCCATGAAATTAAAAGATGCTTACTCCTTGGAAGGAAAGTTATGACCAACCTAGATAGCATATTGAAAAGCAGAGACATTACTTTGCCAACAAAGGTCCATCTAGTCAAGGCTATGGTTTTTCCTGTGGTCATGTATGGATGTGAGAGTTGGACTGTGAAGAAGGCTGAGTGCAAAAGAATTGATGCTTTTGAACTGTGGTGTTGGAGAAGACTCTTGAGAGTCCCTTGGACTGCAAGGAGATCCACCAGTGATCCACCATTCTGAAGGAGATCAGCCCTGGGGTTTCTTTGGAAGGAATGATGCTAAAGCTGAAGCCCCAGTACTTTGGCCACCTCATGCGAAGAGTTGACTCATTGGAAAAGACTCTGATGCTGGGAGGGATTGGGGGCAGGAGGAGAAGGGGATGACAGAGGATGAGATGGCTGGATGGCATCACTGACTTGATGGACGTGAGTCTGAGTGAACTCCGGGAGTTGGTGATAAACAGGGAGGCCTGGCATGCCGTGATTCATGGGGTCACAGAGTCGGACACGACTGAGCGAGTGAACTGAACTGACTAGATGTGGAAGAACCATGATAACAGAGCCCAGCAGTGAATCATACACAGAATGAGCCCTGCATTGTTCAGGAGTCAACTGTGTATTGGAACATATTGGCTCTATTGACTATTCATTAAGAGACAGTTTCTCAAATGTAGAATTGGGTTTGAAAGAGATCAGTGATCCTGAGATGTGCCTTTTTTGTTCCAAACTTGTTTTTAAATCTCTATCATTTCATTTGATTGATTTTGTAAATTTTATATTGTAGCACAGTTGATTAACAATGCTGCTAGTTTCAAGTGTACGGCAAAATGATTTAGTTACATATATATCTATTCTTTCTCAAATTCTTTTCCCATTTAGGTTATTACAGAATATTGAGCAGAGCTTCCTATGCTATAAAGGAGGTCCTTGTTCATTTGATTTAAATTCATTGAAATCATTAAATTGAACAATTCTTTCTGTGTGTAGTTAAGACGACATTGGGTTATTTTTATCATATTTTAATCTAACTTAAATATATAATAAAATCTGGTTTGCATGCAGTTAATCACATATTTGAAGAAATGACCTTAAGAATTATATTCTGGGAAATAATACTGCACGGTGCACAAAGTCTAGGGCTGGACAGGTCTGTAGAATTTCCCTCTTGGCCACAAACTGAGACCTGGTCAGGCCACCTCACCTCTCACTCTAATCATTCTTTAGAACTAGATATGGTGCTAATGTTTCACATGGGAAAAAAGACTTCTTCGTGGTTTATTACTATTAATACAAAGCATATGTTTGCAGGCTCTTGCATTTCTGCAGTTGTGAGAAATCAGACCCTTCATTCAGAAAATATTAATTAACATGAAAGAGCCTAGTGTATGCCAGGGTGTATTCATGATGTTTGGGAGTTTGGTACTGAGGTAGAGGTAGGGAGACAAACGACTGAGTCTTGCTCCTTATTTTCTGAAAGGAATTGCTTTATTTGTGTTTAAGAGACATGAAGAAGAACTTGTATATACATATGTTTGGGTTGGACCCTGGCTTGAAGGGAAGTTTGGTATCATGGAGGCTTCTACTTCAGTAGTAACAACAACAAAAAAAATTATGATGGGAATGTTTTCTCATCAAACCGAGAAAGAAGTCCAGTGCATTTCAGGATGAGCTTGGTCACGCTTTGTTGTTGTTCAGTCACTGAGTTGCATCTGACTCTTTGCAGTTCCACGGACTGCAGCACACCAGACTTTCCTGTCCTTCACTCTCCCCAGTGTTTGCTCAAACTCGTGTCCATTGATACTGTGATGCTATTTAACCATCTCCTCCCCCACCGCCCCCTTCTTCTTTTGCCTTCAATCTTTCTCAGCATCAGGGTCTTTTCCAATCATCTCTTTGCATCAGGTGGCCAAAGTATTAGAGCTTCAGCTTTAGCACCAGTCCTTCCAACAAATATTCAGGATATTGATGCCAAATAAGTGGCCTAGGCTTAGATTTTCTGTTGAAGTGATAGTGGACCTTAAACATTGATTATCATTGCCCTGGTGAAGTTCCTACCTCATTGCTTACGGACATTTTTGGATCGTATGGACTTTGCTTGTACCATGTCTGGGGTCAGATTTCTGTTGTCCTTTAACTGCCTACCTTATCCCCAAATCATCTTGCTTTGTCTAAGAAGAGAAAGTGTGTCAAACCTAGAGACGTCCACAAAGGTACATCGATCAATATAAGATGGGAGAAGAAAAAACAGATATATAACAATGCTTATTTTTAAAATTCTAATATTGTTAAGAATTGTAATAAATTTTCATAACCACAGAATAGTCCATCTAGACTCAATGCTTATTTGGCAGATATACTAGTCTTATTTATGTACTGCTCTCATAGGGGCAGTCATGTGTTTTTAATAACATCTTATCCTGATTAAAATATGAGTGTCTCCTGTTTTCACAGCAGACCCACTGGTTGACTGAATATTCTCTAGTAGTAAAACTGGCAACAGAAACTATAATAGTTAGCATTTATTGAGTTCTAACCATGTGCCAGGCATTCTTTTAATCACTTTACAGATGTTAATTCATCTGAAATGGATGTGCTGTGGAGAAACATATTACCCTACTTTACATATGAAAAGTATGGGACTTAGAGGTTTTAAGTAACTTAGTGATAGGTTTTAAATCCAGATAAACTACAAAATTCATATTCTTCTCTTCTGCATTAATATAGTTAATATAGTTCCTAACCAAGTCAGATGTACTTAGATGGAGCCTATATTTAGATTATGAAAATTGGTAAAAGGAAAAATGAAGTAAGGAAGCAAGGTGGAAGGAGATTGACGGGAAACATTCTACCTCTGTTAACATTTTGAGCTATCTACTTTGAGACTTTTTTCTGCCTTTTGGCACATATGCAAAGTTTGAATCATATTATAACGATAGTTTAATAGTTTTGTTCAGTTTAGTATTATTTAAAAATTTTTCAATCATATTATTTTAGTATGACATTAATATAAGCATGTTCTGTATTATTTTTACACACTCCCTATAGTTGAGTTTTTAGCTTATTTTCTACCTCTAGTTTTTAGAAACAAGTTTTTCAATAGAATCCTAACAATAACATGCAATAGTATGTGTAAAATTTATTAAAAATGAAAATATAAATAAAACTCCAACAGCATGTCTGATAAATTACCCATTTATTGGCAGTGTATTAGTCAAAAATCTCTAAAATCCAGCTCTTCAGTTCTTCCCAGAACAATACTTGGCATCTACAATAATGACCTTGGCTTTATGAACCCCTTGAAGCCCGTGTATAGACACTTCAGAACCTTGCTACTCAAAACATAATCCTCGGACCAGCAACATTCGCATCACATGAGAGCCTGTTAGGCACGCAGAACCCCAGACTCCAACCCAATACTGCTAAGTCAGAATTTGCCTTTTAATAAGACACCCAAATGACACACAGCTTTGAGCTCACGAACAGTTGCTTCAGAACTTCTGATCTCCCAGACGCTTCCAATGCTTGAGTCACAAGTTAAGAGAAGTTACAATTCTGTCTTCTAGAAGGCCTCAAAGCAACATATATGAACAAATGCAGATTGAATGCTAATCATTTATTCTTTCACTTTTCAACAAATATTTATTGAGTGTCCATTATGGGCCAGGCATTGCTCTAGTCACAAAGCGTCTATCCTCATTCTAGAGGGAGAATGTAGATTATAATGAACAAACATGCAAAGAAACAGGTTTCGTGTCTGATAGTAATTAGAGCAACGAGGTAAAAGAGGGGAAGATGAAGGCTTTGGGGGTTCCTGGTGGGATGCTGCTTTTTAAAAATACGGCGGCCAAAATGGCTTCCGTTAGTGGGGTTGGAGAAGGCAATGGCACCCCACTCCAGTACATTTGCCTGGAAAATCACATGGACAGAGGAGCCTGGTAGGCCGCAGTCCATGGGGTCACTAAGAGATGGACACGACTGAGTGACTTCACCTTCATGCATTGGAGAAGGAAATGGCAACCCACTCCAGTGTTCTTGCCTGGAGAATCCCAGGTATGCGGGAGCCTGGTGGGCTGCTGTCTATGGGGTCGCACAGAGTCGGACACGACTGAAGCGACTTAGCAGCAGCAGCAGTGGGGCTAGAGCCCAGGAGTCTGTATAAAACCCAGAGGCTTGATCTGCATTTTGTTTTTGTCATCAAAGTTCATCTGTTTCTCCGCACTCCATTTTGTTCTATTACCATATGCTGTTTGTTGTTGTTTAGTTGCTAAGTGGTATGCAACTATTTTGTGACCCCATGGACTATAACCCACCAGCCTTTTCTGTCCATGGGATTTTCCAGGGCAACAGTCCTGGAGTGACTTTCCTTCATCAGGGGCTCTTCTCTACCTAGGGACTGAACCCATGCCTCTTGCAATGGCAAGCGGGTTCTTTACCATCAAGTCAACAGGGAAGCCCTCTATTAGCATATATATCATTAATATTACAAAAAGTAATGTTACTTAATCTTTGGTGCCAAAGTCTAATGATGCTAAATCATATTTATCAAGTCAATTCCAACAGCATAAATTTAAAGATTAAAAATAAATAGAGTGGTCAAGGAAAACTTGTGGAGAAGATGGCTTTTGAGCAAAGACTTAAAAGAAATGAGAGAAAAGAGAGCTATACTACTGAAAGGAAGAACGTTTCAGCAGGAAGCGATTTGGTGCATCCAAAGACCAAGGACCTTCTCCAAGCTCATCCTTGGAAAAGGTGAGATCAGGGAGCTGGAATGAGAGTGGTCACACAGTTTCTAATCATCACAGAGTGTAAGTACCAGCTGCTGTAAAAACATTAGGAAAGAGAATACGGGGCTATAAATCTGCTTAGGTTCAATGGAGAAGACCATGCCATCTCTTGCACTAAGTTGGGTAAGGTCTCTCCTAGAGGAGATGGGGTCTCAAACACTGCTTGAAATATGACTTACTCCCATCAGAAAGCAATTTATGCTTCTTTCTCTCTCTCTTTTTTTTTTTTTTTTTTTTTTTGGAATTTCAGCTTAAAATATAGTTGCTAAGTACCTCTGGCAAAAACCAGATTTTGTTTCAGAGGGTCTGGCACATACTTGGCAGGAAACATACTCAACTGGAATTAAATAATAATCCCATGACTGGCTATCATTCAGAACTGTATCTTGGCTACCTTTCTAGGCTTATGTTCATAATTATTCAAGACCGCATTTCAACAGTACTCTAGCCATCTTGCCTGAACATCTGTTTCAGGAACTACTCTGCCTTTGGCCAATATGTACTCTCACTGCAGACAGCATACCAGATGACCAGTGCCATCTCCTTAATATTGTACATCCACATTTTGTGTCTTTGAGCCTGTGCCAAGTTCCCATCGGGAGACACGCAGTTTTGGTAACGAGGGACACGTGCTCCTCTCACCACCACGTGTGAACCATATGAAAGGAATCATGACTCTATTGCAAAACAAGTCATGCCAGCAACTATACAGATCAGCCCAGCCTCCAAATAATGGCTATCAATTCATGCAACCTTTGTACACAGGCTAACCTAATCCATGCTAATCTCTCTCCATTATGCCAATGAAGACACTACAGTCACTCCTCACGCTGAACAGCTTCAATCAAATTAATGTTTCATGTCAGCTCTATCTTAAAGTATTTCCTCTTCTTCATCCAGAATGAAGGATGAATAAATCTGTCTATGCCAAATACGCCTCCCAAGGATTTGCCATCTAATCCAGCCCAAATGAAATTTACAAGTCAAAAAAAAAAGCTAAATAAAAATAAGGATAATAAATGGGTGACATTATTCACTTACAGATAGGTATAATCCACTTTAAGAAAATTAATTTATGAGAAGAAAAATGGCAGGATTATTATTCACAGAAAGTTTCCTTTTCCCACTCAATTATTTGTACAACAGTAAAGCCAGACAGGACCAAAGGAGGTCATTATTTACAGATAAGAAAATGGTGAGTTTGGGAGGCAAAAAGGCCTTGCTCAAAGATGCACGGCTCTGTGGCCGCAGAGAAAGCACTAGTAAGGTTCTCTATATCTCCCAGACAGTCTACTGCACCCCACCTTCACCGCCATCCCCCTCACACACATACACACCAGGGCTGTCTACAGGGTTATAGGACAGAGACGCTCCTGACTTGCTCTAATATTTGCTTACGTATCATTAACTACTTGGGAGGGTGGGGAGAGGAACTATGAAATCCAGAGTTAAAATGGCAGGAACCATTCTTAACTGAAAATCAATCAGAAACGAAAATTAAAGCATATCTGAAATTCTAATGCAAGTCAGTGGGAAAACTGGATTCGATTTTTTTAAAAAATTAATCTTGGCAACTCTCAGGAACATGTCTACTGTACCACAAGTGAAAGTGTTAGTTGCTCAGTAGTGTCTTAACTCTGTGACTCCATGGACTGTAGCCCGCCAGGCTCCTCTGTCCATAGGATTCTCCAGGCAAGAATACTGGAGTGGGTTGCCATTTCCTTCTCCAGGGGATCTTCCCAACCCAGGGATCAAACTCGGGTCTCCTGCACTGCAGGCAGATTCTTTACCATCTGAGCCATCAGAGAAGCCCACTAAAGCACCCTTATATATTGTAGTGAATAATTCCAAGAAATAATCCAATCCATCCGTTCCACATTTGACCACGCTCAACTTTGCAGGCGGTTGCTAATACAGAGAGTAGAAAATATTATCACTCAAAATCCAACTTTATAAAACCTTAAACCTTTCATAAAGACAACTGGCACAAAATGTGGCTTCACACTTGCAACTGGAATAGTATGGGGGAACTAAGAGTACCAAGAAGAAGTAAACGAGCTAGCTAACCCAAGTTTGTTTTTCTATTTGCCAACTTGGGTTTAAGGAGTTTTGTCAACCAATAAAGTGTTCCTCAAGAAATGTGTCAACCAGTAAAGTGTTCCTCAAGAAGTGTCAGTGCTCAAAGTACATGACAGGACATCCGTAACACGATAACCATATTAAAAACCCTGTTGATGGATCACAGTAAATCCTTGGCTTATAATGACTCATCATGAAAACATTCTTAACTAGCATGGGATGCTTTCCCAGGACATAACAATGACCCTAGGATATTACGGGATTCCCAGGTGTCTACTTTCGTATCACTCTGGTGCTAGTGCATTTTCTTGGGTTGTGGTTGTTCGTGTGTGTGTGTGTGTATGTAGGGTGTGTGTGTGTAGGGTGTGTGTGTGTGTGTATGTATGGTGTGTGTGTGTGTGTGTGTGTGTGTGTAACCAGCTGATTCAAAGAGCCTACTCATTGAAGAAGACCCTGATACTGGGAAAGATTGAGGGCAGGAGAAGGGGGTGACAAAGGATGAGATGGTTTGATGGCATCACTGACTCAATGGACATGAGTTTGAGGAAACACCTGGAGATGGTGAAGGACAGAGAGGCCTGGCGTGCTGCAATCCGTGGGGTCACAAAGAGTCAGACCTGACAGAGCATCTGAACAAAAACAACAGCAGAGAACACATTTCTTTTGCAGTTATCTGCTTGGTAGACTCTCCAGCATGCTGAAAGATCCATTCACAAATACAGCCCTCTTATTTGACAGACTAGAAAACTGAGATGTTTAATGATTTTTGCCCAAAGGCTATTACAGCTTATTCATGCAAATCCAGGCCAGGAACTTGGGTCTCCTGGCTCCTTATCAGGGGCTGTTTCCACTCTGTCAAGCTCCCTCCTCTGTGAGTCACTCCCCACTGAAGGATACAATCTTACTTTATCCTCCAAATCCAATTCAAATGGCCCACATTTTAACTCACCCATAATTGCTAAATTGGACCAGCCAGTTTAAAAGCAACTGCTTTTTCTATTATAGTGGAAATTTTGGCTCAATAACTATAAATGTCTTACAGCGTTGTATAAAACGCCAGCCTTTCCAGAATGTGTTTTGGGTTTGTTTTCTTTTCTTTTTTCTTTACTGTTCTGGGCTGTCTCTGAACAAGCAATTTCACTGCTGTGTAATGCAGCGGGAAGGCTGCAATCTAGCAGAATACTTCACCAGTTCAAGACTTTTGACTCTCATTTCAAACCTATGGCTTATTTAGGTAATGCCAGCAACATAGTTACAGCCAAGTTTTATTGAGTGTGGGCTCCAAGCCATCCTCACTAACCAAGTCCTTTGCACACACAGCATCTCACTTAAACTTCATCACGACCCTGAGAAATGGTTACAGTGAACCCTACTCAACAGATGAGCAAATTCAGGTTCAGAGATCTTCGTCATCTGCCAAGATCAAACAGAGAGTAGATGGAAAATTCAACACTGACGTTCTCTGCTCTGCTAAAATGTTCCTGAAGAGTATCAACAAAATACAGCTCCCGTTCTTCAGTAGAGAGTACACTCTCTAGGCCCTGGCCTTTCCCAGGATCTAAAACAGAGAGAGTTAAGTGGAAGATACTGATACAGTTCTGCTAAGAAGCAGAATACTTCAGTTACATATGTCTGCTAAATCAACCTCCAACCCACAGAGATAGAATCCTATTTTCTCGGCCCCAGCTATTTCAAAGCACAGCAAAACGACTTCTGCACATTTCTGCTCTTACAGTAGTGAAACTAGGCTTTATCCATGGGGTCACAAAGAGTCGGACACAACTTCGCAACTGACCAATGACAACAACAAACCCCTGAAAAGCAATTGTTGCCCCATGGAAAAATGAAATCCATAATAGCTATGTTCAGGGCTGTTGAGAGGACTAAATGAGCTATACTACTACATGAAAAACCCTTAATCAGGCCACATTGTAAACTCTCTGCAAATATTAGCTGCTACTCTCATTGTTATCTGTAACTTGATCAAACTAATCGGCCAGGTAGCAACGTACTTTTGTATCTCGGGCTGATCATTCAGCTTATGAGCAGTTATTTAGCAGTAACCAGGTGTAGGGATCTGTAACAGGAAGTGAATGAGGAGTCATAAAGGGAAAAACAGATTCACTCCCAGCTCTACAGGGCAATCCACTTGAGGGAAAAAAGATAGAAGCAGATGAGACTGAGAACAAAAAGTAACAAACATTTCCATGCACGGTGTGTATATAAGCACTGGGCCAGTGGTGACCAGAGACCAGACAACTTCCCAGAGCCAGCAGGACGGCCCTGGACCAGAGGAAGGCTAAGCCCTGCAGAGCACAGTGTTGAGACTCGGTGGGGGCGGTGGCCCATGCAAGATGAGTATGAGCATCGCTGGGAACATGAATTAGTACTTTGGAAAGCACAAAAGTGCTCAGGTTTCAGATATGATTTTCAACACGAATGGCTCTGATAATTTTTTGTTAATTTTTTATATTGGAGTAGAGTTGATTAACAACGTTTGCTAGTTTCCAATGTCGAGCAAAATGATTCAGTTACACATATATCTATTCTTTTTCAAACTCTTTCCCATTTAGGTTATTATAGAATATTAAGCTGAGTTCTCTGTGCTACGCCATAGGACCTCGTTAATTATCCATTTTAAATGTAGTAGTGTATACATGTCAGTCCCAACTTCCTAACTATCCCTCCCACCTCCACTCTTTCCCACTGGTAACCGTAAGTTCATCCTGTAAGTCTGTGGGTCTGTTTCCATAAAAATTTTAACCAAACCGGTGTTCACAACTCTTGATCGGACCAAGACCTGCATGATTCTGTCTCTGAGAGTTTCATCCCTTGACGCAAAAGAGCTAGGATGTTTGGGGATACCCAAACGGCTGGCGTTGGCCCCACCTCCATCACAAGACTCCCATCCAGGCTGCTGTATCACACTGAGCAGAGTGCCCTGTGCTGTACGGTAGGATCTTGTTGGTTATCCATTTCAAATGTAACAGTGTGTACATGTCCATCACAAACTCCCTAACTATGGCTTCTTTTCGTTCCATCACGGACCTGGGATCCAGACGACCTGAGCTTGGGGCTCTGCTCTTCCACTGACTGACACTGTGATCCTGGACATGTATCATCTGGGTCTCAGGGATTCCTCATCTGTAAGATGGAGCTGCTGCTGCTGCTGTTGCTAAGTTGCTTCAGTCATGTCTGACTCTGTGCGACCCCACAGACGGCAGCCCACCAGGCTCCCCCATCCCTGGGATTCTCCAGGCAAGAAAACTGGACTGGGTTGCCATTTCCTTCTCCAATGCATGAAAGTGAAAATGAAAGTGAAGTCGCTCAGTCGTGTCTGACTCTGGGCAACCCCATGGACTGCAGCCCACCAGGCTCCTCCATCCTAATAATAGCTATTTCCCTAATAGAGATGTTGTGAAGACTCAATAAATTAACAGATGAACAGTTCTTGGAAGAGCACCAGGCACTTCGTGAGTATTACCCGTATATTAGTGTTGACGTGATCTTCATGACTCAGTTCTATGAGTGCTGGTCTGTCCTGCTCGAGCTCTGATTATTCCATCTGAGACCAGACACCCAGTAGGCAAACTTTCAGTGCCGCAGACACCTGGCAGGACTCCAGGGATTTAGAAGTGGTCTCATAACAGAAATGAGACAAAGGTGGATTGTGAGGCTTTGATCTTGAAGAACAGGCTGAGCCAGAACAAGAGTGAGAGGGAGACTTCATTTCTTTCCAGGCTCTAACACTTGCTCCAGCAGGAGAACTAGTATTTTTTTCCCCATCCTTCCCAGCGCAGCAGTCTGGGCATCCAAATGCAAGGAGAATACACTCAATGTCCTCCCATAAAATCCACAGACACCCCAAGACTCATCCCGGCCCCACCTGGGTATTAGGAAGCCTAAGGACAGCTGTTGTTCCATTTATCCGTATTTCATTTTGCATGGACACAGCCCAGCGGTTCTCAAATTCATGGCCTACAACCCTCCAAGGGCTTCAACCAGGCCCTTGTGCCCCACATCACCCTGTCACAAAAAGATAAAACTAATAAGGAAAGAACCCCCGAGTTTCTAGTCCATTTTATAGGAAGTGCACACAAACAGCTGCATGGATTCACACAGAGGGAATGTTTGTGGGCGACCCACTCTGTGGCAAGCTTTATCTATTGCTTCTTTTATCTTTTATCTTAAATCTTTCATTTTATTGCTTATTTTATCTTTTTTTATCTTAAACCTTACATTTTATTGGAGTATAGCTGATTACCAGTGAACCAGTGAAGTTGCTCAGTCGTGTCCAACTCTTGCAGCCCCATGGACAGGAGCCTACCAGGCTCCTACGTCCATGGAATTTTCCAGGCAAGAGTACTGAAGTGGGTTGCCATTTCCTTCTCCAGCGGATCTTCCCAACCCAGGGATGAAACCCAGGTCTCCCGCATTACAGGCAGATGCTTTACCATCTGAGCCACTTGTGATATTTCTAGGTGAAGAGCAAAGGGACTCAGCCATACACACACGTGTATCCATTCTCCCTGAACCTCCCTCTCATCCAGGCTGCCACATAACATTGAACCGAGTTCGCTGTGTTGTACAGTAGGTCCTTGTGGGTTATCCATTTTAAATATAGCAGAGTGTACATGTCCATTACAAACTCCCTAACTGTTGCTTCCTTTATTTAGCTCTAACAACCTAGGAAGAAGATAGCATTAGACACATTTTAAAGCATGCAAACCAAAACTTAGCAAGTTGAAATAGAAATGCTTCGTATTTCAACAAAGAGCAACTTGATAAGGTTTAGATTTGCCTTCAGGCATATTTGCCCTTCACTGTTACTCCTTTCTCAGTTCACTCATTTTACAAACACTCATCACAAACCTATTCTGGGCCAGATGTCATTCAAGGCAAGGGGATACAGCAAGAAAAAGACCATGTCCCTGATCTTAAGGGGTTTACATTCCAGCAAAGAAGAAAATAAATCCAAATATAGTCTGATCTCAGAGGACTAAGAGTAATGAAGAAAAATAAAGCACAATTGGGAACAGAGAGTGACTGGATGATGAGGGACCAGGGGAGGCTTCTCTGGGGAGGTGGCATTTGAGAAGATGCTTAAAGGAAATGAAAGAGTCAGGCAGGTGAAGATCTGGGGGAAAGAGAAGTGTCCAACAGAGGTACCAGCCAGTGCAAAGGCCCTGAGGAATGTCCAAAGAAAAGCAAGTCAGTGTGATTAGAATGAATCAAGCAAAGAGGACTGTGGTAGGTAAGACATGATTTTGAAGAGATTGGGTCAGGCTAGATGACACTGAGCTCTGTTAGGCCATGGGAAGGCATTTGCATTACATTTGATTTTAAGAAAAACCAATGGAGGGTTCTGCAATGAGAATCATATTTTCAAGCAAATTGTATTTTTAGAAGATCACCCTGGCTACTTTGTGGAGAGCTGATTATATGAAAGCAAGAGTCAATGCAAGGGACTAGTTAGGAGTAGCCTGGATAAGAGATTCTAACAGCTAGGACTAGATTTGTAGTTTGAACTCATAATATATTTTGAAAATGTTCTTCCTGGTATGGAATCAGGGTGGTCCTTAAGGAATTCTTGTGGGAGAATTCTTTTGAAACACAATTTGAGGAATGTTGAAACCCAGACTCATGAGACACTTTCAGTCTGTCACAGCCATGACTTACATGCGATGTTATCACCCGTGTGGCAGTGTATCAAGCATGTAATCTACCAGCCGACAGCAGTGAGCACTAAGCCACACTGACAACGTCGCTTTAACCTTTTTAAAAGGTGAAAGGGCTCACTTTCCCTTTAGTCATCCATCAGCCAGTTCCAATTTTATCTTGCTACACAAATAGGTTCTGAAATTCCAAACTTTTACAAGAATCACAGGCTTCCCACATTTCTGCACTAGGGCAGTCAGCTCAGCCTGAGCCAGGACACTGATAGATGGATGTGCCATGTGGTCGATCCATTCCTTCTCTCAGACAAAACACTTGCTGAGTACCCAAGTACCACTGTTACTACTTTTTGCCCATGAGAAGATTAAAACAGATTAAAAATACGAGGTCGGGGCTTCCCTGGTGGCTCACTGGTGAAGAATCCACCTGCCGATGCAGGAGACATGAGTTGGCTCCCTGGTCTAGGAAGATCCCACATGCAGCAGAGCAACTGAGCCTCTGCACCACAATTACCGAGCCTGTGCTCTACAGCCGGGGATCCACAACTACTGAAGCCCCTGCACCCTAGAGCCCATGCTCCACAGCAAGAGAAGCCAGTGCAACGAGAAGCTCTCAGGCTGCAACTAGAGAAAAGCCCGCAGAGCAATGAAGACCCAGGACAGCCAAAAAGAAAAAATATTTGTGGTTAAACAGCATCATCAGAGTTACAATTTTGTTCTACAAACCAAAGGTGGCTTGTTGGTGTACCTGGAATGGACAGTGACATGCTCCCCATATCCTATCTAGAGTTTTTTGTTTTTAACATTAGCTCCCTGTGTCATCTCAAAAATCCACACGGAAACTTACATTGCTGTATGTCTCGGGAAACCCAAACAGGGTCTCTGTATCAACCTAGAGGGCTGGGGTGGGGACAGAGATGAGAGGGAGGTTCCAGAAGGAGGGGATATATGTATACCCATGGCTGATTGGTCTTCCCTGATAGCTCAGTTGGTAAAGAATCTGCCTGAAATGCAGGAGACTCCGGTTCAATTCCTGGGTCAGGAAGATCCCCTGGAGAAGGGATAGGCTACCCACTCCAGTATTGTTGCATTTCCTTGGTGGCTCAGCTGGTAAAGAGTCCACCTGCAATGTGGGAGACCTGGGTTCAATCCCTGGCTTGAGAAGATCCCCTGGAGAAGGGAAAGGCTATCCACTCCAATATTCTGCCTGGAGAATTCCATGGACTGTATAGTCCATGGGGCTGCAAAGAGTCAGTCACGACTAAGTGACTTGCACTTTCACTTTCACTTTCACGGCTGATTCATGCTGAGGCCTGACAGAAAACAACAAAATTCGGTAAAGCAATTATCCTTCAATTAAAAAATAAGTAAATTTTTTAGAAAAGAATTCCCCCCCCAAAAAAAATCCAATAGGCTACATAGGTTTTGGTATCCACCCGCTTTTGGGGATGAGAAAGCAGAAAGCATCCTCATGATATGTATGGAGTTAGAGGCAAATAAAATACCAAATCCCAGGTCTTCTAGTCAGAAGGGCACATTTTATAAGACCAACCTAATTACCAACATGATACATGGTTTCCCAGAGGATTAGAAAAACCCAAAGCAATTTTATTCTTTAAAAAAGAAAAGAAAACTTACTATAAGAAAATAGATACTATTTATTAGCAGATCCAACAATGGTTGAGAAAAATTCAGGAAATAACCGTGGGTGAACTCCTCAAACCCATGTTAAACTTGTCCCCAAAAGTAGGCATATGCCCCTTCCATTAGTCAAATTCCATACAGATCAATTCCTTATGCCAGAGAGTCATAATTTTGAAGAAATAGAGGAGGGGACTTTCCTTGGGAGAGGCAGGTGCACATATCTGAAGCACAAGTATGTAGGTACAGAAGCATGAACAGAAATACCTGAATCTTTATAGAAAACTTCTTGGCAAAGATAAAAGTTCAGCTTTGAAAGAGGAAGGAGAAAACGGAAATAGCTTTTCACCACGTTGAGGAGAAAGTAACCCAAGTAGACTGAATAGTATGGACCAAGGCTCACAAACGGGATGAAACCTCCATGTACTCAAGATATTAAGTCAAATAATGACTCTGGAATTCATTATTTGATTGAAACATGACCTGGAAACTGAGTGCTATAATCAAGTATAATTGCTTTGGCTTAACCACGTTGGACCGACTTGAGATGGATATCGTCCAACGTCAATATTCTTAGAAAAGCAGAGGAACCACCGAGACACCAGCACCTGATTCAACGGAAATGTTCACACCCGTTTCTGCACCATGCTTGCGTTTTTCTCTCCAATATGCTGAGAAAGGAGCATTGGTGAATGAAAGTCAAGTTCAGAAAAAAGCCTGACCGAAGACTGAGGTTTGCGACCAACCCTCAGGTACAAAGAGCTCTGGAACCACCTAATAAATGGGAGTCAAAAACGGCAGCCATGGACCAGTCTTTTTAAGAATTTTGTGAGGTTTTTAGAATTTGGACATCCCTCCTATTTTATGGTTATTGCCTGTCTACTTCCCTAATCCTAATCTACTTCCTAATAATTATGAGCATGATCTTGATATATACAAAAATGAATTGATACATATTTTATTCAGCTAAAATCGAATCATCCCAGTGCTTTTGGGGAAACTGGTAACCTGCTCTTCATCCTTTTTAGTAACTCATTCCACATGGAGTGAAGTCCTAAAAATATAGATATACTGTTAGAATCCATATAATTGGGGAAAAGAGTAAAAATGTAAGCTCAGTAATTAAAACTGGACGAAAAAAGGCAAATGTCTCTCAGAGTAAATGGATAAACTGTGTTATATGCACACAAAAAAAAATACTTCTCAACAACTGAAACACACAACTCGGATGGATCTCAGGGTGTTATGCTAAGAGAAATAAAAGCCAACCTCAAATGGATGCAAAGCTTATGTTATATTCTCGAAATGGCAAATTTTTAGTGATGGATCTTAGTGGCTGATATGATTATGAAGGAGTTTCAGTAGGGAGCTTCTCTGGCATAACTGGAAGATTCTGTATCCTCAACATGGTGATGGCTGCATGTGATTTCACAGAATTATATACCCCTCCCCCCCCCCAAAAAAAAGTACCTGTAAAATCTAAATAAACTCTCTAGTTTAATAATATTTTACCGATGTCGATTTTCTGTTTTCATCATTGTGGTACAGTTACACAATTTGTTTTCATGGAGGGAGAATGGGTAACAGATACACGAAAGTGTGAGTGAAAGCAGTAGCCACTCAGTCGTGTCCAACTCTCTGCAACCCCATGGACTGTAGCCCGCCAGCTCCTCTGTCCATGGGATTCTCCAGGCAAGAATACTGGAGTGGGCTGCCATGCCTTTCTCCAGGGGATCTTCCCAACCCTGGGATCAAACCTGGGTCTCCCACTTTACAGGCAGATTCTTAAGCATATGAGCCACCAGGGAAGCCCAAAAAGTACACAGGAATGTCCTAACATTTTTACAACTCCTGAGTCAAAAATTATTTTAAAATTTAAGTTTTCAAAAAATATAACCTCATTGATCCCCTTTTCTCAGGTCATCCCAGTATCATTTCTAAAAGTTGCTGAATTTTTACTTAATCCATGTAAGTATCTGGGGTAAGAAATGGCAACCAACTCCAGTATTCTTGCCCGGAAAATTCCATGGACAGAAGAGCCTGGTGGGCTACAGTCTGGCCAAACAGTTGGATACAACTGAGTGATTGAGCATTCGCATTATGTAAATAACAAAACAGGAAGAATATTTTTTGCTACAGATATTTTGAATTCAGGTTTTTTACTACTAGATTTTTAACTATAAATAATTTCCTACTGAGAGCTATTTTAGCTCACAAATCTTTTTTGCATGGACTTTTCTAGCTCAAGGCAGAGAGAGGGCACATGTCAGAGAGGCAACATAATGTCCCCTTGGAGCGCCAGGAACCTTATGTGGACAACTCCCTGCCAAGCCCCAAGGGCTGTTCTCTGTCCCCAAGATGATTTCTCATGTTCCCCTTTATTTTTATTCTTAAGACTCTAGGGTACTGTCTGCCTTCCTCTCCTTTAAACAGATGCCAACATCTATTTCTTGGGGATTTTCTCTCCCTATTGCCTCTCCTCGTTGGGTCTGAATAAGGCACATCTCTGGAGCTTTGATGTCCTGGAAATGAACACACCAGAGCTGTTCTCCTAAGAGTTCTCTGCCCCTCATTAAAGTTATAAGGATACCGAGTACCTATAAATTTTCAATATAGTTGTCCTTGGCCTATTTTCTTGTTTCCTTTTCTAAATATCCATAAAACATTGATGCTTCTGAACTTTATTTTTAGTGGTGATCCCCATGCTCAGCTTTCTCAGTCATAGGAAAATCCCATTATAAATTATTTCACCACAGATGCCTTAAGCAATTTACAAATAGGAAGGCTCCCGTCTCTCTTCTCCCATACTTTGAGGGGCACTTGTTCTCAACGTTGGTACCTCCTTTTCTCTTATCCTTCAATATGCGTGTTTGGCATATTTGATAACTTCTGTCTCTTATTTCCTTAGTCCCTACTCTTGACTCTTTGGCTTACGCAACCCTGCTTTTTCTGACCCCAGTGAAAAATTGTGGGTAGCTATGGTGCTAACAGTCAACAAACCAAAGAAAGTGAACAAGCTGTGGCAGAGACAGGGAAGCTGTGCCCTCAACCCAGAACACATGACCACATGGTTCATGATATGTGATCAGCTTTAACTCGCGCAGTCTTTCAATGGGCTAGGTGTCCTTGCAAGACCTTGAACTCTTGGCTTATGGAAGAGTTCAAGTTCATAAGTTAGATAGTTAGAAGTTAGATAAGATAGCTTTTTCCTGGGTCATTATCAATTGAACTCTCAGCCATGGGTGGAGGCGTAACTAGACATCTTCTAGGATTTCTCCCACTCAGATATAAGTTTATCTCTAAACCTAAATTTTCAGATAATTCTTCCATTTACTTTCCAAATTTGAGTTTGTTTGCCTTCTTTTGAAATTAAAGTCCAGATCTTTAACTACAAGACTGAATGCCTAATATCACGCAGTCACCAAAAAGTGGCTATACAGTCAAATGATAGTCAGTTCAAAATTAGTCTGATGCTTTGCACATAACAGACAGTCCATAAATATCTTCTGAAAAAAATGTTGAGTGACTGTACATTTCATACACCAAAAACTACTTCTGTGAGAAGAGCATGGTAACCATGTGAGAAAGGAAAGATTTCTGTAAATGAATTTTAAGAACAATGACAGGTTTTTTATGAACCAAAAAGTTGGGCAAACACTATAATAATGGAATGAAACTTTGAAATTCAGATCATGCAAAAACTCACGACTTACGGTTGCTGTGATTATAATTTACTGTGTGTGCCGCACACTGTGATAACTGTATAATAGTATAACAAGAGTTATAAATGTCTGTATATACGCATATTATTGTCATCCAGTCACTAAGTCATGTCTGACTCTTTTGTGACCCCATGGTCTTCTGTCCATGGAATTTTCCAGGCAAGAATACTGGAATGAGTTTGCCATTTCCTTCTCCACAGGATCTTCCCAACCCAGGGATCAAACCCCTGTCTCCTGTGTCTCCTGCACTGGCCAGCAGATTCTTTACCAGTAGGTGCCACCTGGGAAGCTTCATACTCAGTCCCTATTCAAACTTCCCCAAATTGTTTCTAAGTTATCTTTTTAAATTTAATTCCCTTGAATTATCATCAAAAAAAGACTTACATGTTGTTGTTTTTTTATTTATTTTTTACTTGAAGGTTAATTGCTTTACAGAATTTTGTTGGTTTATGCCAAATATCAACATGAATATGTTGCTTTGAGTTATCACTTGGTTCTCTTCATTCTGTAACAACTCCTTCCTTTCCACTCTTCTTACTATAATTTACTGGATAATACTGGGCACACTTCCTGTACTTACTTTCGATTTGGTTATTTCCTGTGGTGTTTTTTAATGTGTTACTCTATCCTCAGTGTTTAGCAAACTCCAGAATATAGTGAAGAATAGGTAAGCCTGGCGGGCTGCAGTCTATGGGGTGGCAGTCAGACACCACTGAGCGACTGAACAACAATGTCTGAAAAGCCCACTAGGTGGTGCTATTAAGACCAATCACTGGGTTTAGGGTTTCCAGCCCAAACCTTTAGGTTCCCCTGAAAAGACCCTGATGCTGGGAGGGATTGGGGGCAAGAGGAGAAGGGGACGACAGAGGATGAGATGGCTGGATGGCATCGCCGACTCGATGCACATGAGTTTGGCTGAACTCTGGGAGTTGGTGATGGACAGGGATTCATGGGGTCACAAAGAGTCGGACACGACTGAGCGACTGAACTGAACTGAACTGAATGGCTGTAGTTGGCAATGATAATTGCCTAGATTAAGGTTTTATTTTAAAAGTGTTGTTATTTAGTCACTAAGTTGTGTCCGACTTTTTCTATGGACTGCAGCCCATCAGGCTCCTCTGCCCATGGGATTTCCTAAGTAAGAATATTGGCATGGGTTGCCATTTCATCCTTCAAGGGATCTTCTAGACCCAGGGATCAAAGTTGTGTCTCCTGCATCAGCAGGCAGGTTTTTAACCACTGAGCCACCAGGGAAGCCCATTTTAATGCATGTTCATGCTCAAGTCGTGTCTGACTCTTTGTGACACCATGGACTGTAGCCCTCCAGACTCCTCTGTCCATTTTAAAAGTACTAAGACCTCAAAAAAAAAAAAAAAAGCTCTCCAGATGATCCTACTGTGTAGCTAGGGTTGAAAAACCATTGGTTTTCATCTGAAAATGGCACACCCTTGAAGAAATAATTTAGCTATCAGAAATGGGAAATGCCACTTTAGGTACATGGAGCTGTACACATCAGAATGAATACAGACATTTAATTGTTTTTGTGTTTGGACAAAAAAAGGTCAGTCCTGCAGAAGAACTAATGTGTGTCTGAAACTCAAGGGTATGAATACACAGGCTCTGATGTGTATGTGTTGGCTGGGAGTGCCAGGCCCTTCTACATCTGATCCACATATAACATTCCTGCCGACTCCCAAGCCTGCTGCTTGATCAGATCTACCCCAGTGGGGGAATTTAACAAAATGGAAAACTGTCCCTGTCTCTCCTCTCATACCTTCCAGGTAAGCACTGGAAGTGCCATAAAAGCCACTCAACAGGAATATACTTGCTCAACTCCCAAAGAGTTATTACATCCTACTATGGAACTTTCTCAAAGGATCCCTTTGACACCAGATCAACTTCAAGAATAAAATGTAATTTGTTTCCTACTGCTATTTTTCCCTTCCCCTCCGCCTCCTCCCCACTGGAAACCACTGCTTTGTTCTCTTTATCTGTGGGATTATATGAAATCATGTGTGTCAAACTTGAAAATTGTAAGGCATTACAGAATTTTTGTAAATATTTGTTTATTTATTTTGCTGTACTGGGTCTTGGTTGCCATATGCAGGATCTTTAGTTGTGGCATGAAGTGTCTAGCTCCCCGACCAGGGATTGAATCTGGACCCCTGGGTTAGAAGCATGGGTCTTAGTCACTAGATCACCAGGTAAGTCCCCAGAATTTTTTTTAAGATAATTAAAAGAGAAAAACAGCATATTGTGAAAAACTAACAATACAGTTCACAGAGAAGAGCTTAAAAATGTGTCTTCCACATACTCTCTTTCAGAAAAACCAAAAATCACTTAATCACTGCTGATTATTTGCTGCTTCTCCCTCATCAATGTCAGTGTCCCTGGATCCATCATACTCCTTTCTCTAATAAAATCTATATTCTCTATACCTCATTCTTTATCATCTCTACAGTGTTCATCTGTCTACCTGATCAGAGGTATTCATTTACTAAATTGATCTGCTAATCTACAATCATGGGAAAGGTATAAAGAGCCACTTCAGGGCAAGGTGGCTTCCCTGGTGGCTCAGTTGGTAAAGAATCTGCCTGCAATGCAGGAGACCAGGGTTCAATCCCTGGGTCGGGAATATCCCCTGGAGAAGAAAATGGCAACCCACTCCAGTATTCTTGCCTGGAAAATCTCATGGACAGAAGAGCCTGGCGGGCTACAGTCCATGAGGTTCCAAGGGTCAGACACAACTTAGTGACTAAATGCCAGGCCAGGGTAACAATGTGGTTTGTTTTGTGTTTTTAATTTTTGGCCTCACTCTGAAGCATGTGGGACCTTAGTCCTCTGCCCAGGGATTGAACCCATACCCCCTGCACTAGAAATGGAGTCTTTAACCGCTGACTGCCAGGGAATTCCCAACAATGTGCATTTTAAGACAGCATTCCACAAACTGGAGCATTGCATTTGCTGACAAACCCCTTAATGTTTTAGGTAGACAGCATAGTACAAGCAAAAATATTCTGAGATCATCATCTTTGAGTTTAATTCATTGGCTCTGCCAGTTATCTTATTTGGGAAACACGTTCTACCTCTCTGAGCCTCCTCTCTTATTAAATAGTACATTTGGTCGAGACACAATTTAACCCTAAACTCTTATAGTTGGATGAATGGTCAGTCCAAACCAGACATATGATTGCTATTATAGAAGGTCATCTAAGATGTATTCTTTTTAATAAAAATATAAGAGACACAGTACTCATAAAAAGAGATGAGCTGCCACAGGTATTACAGACACAAAAATATAAACCTTAAAGAAAATGACTAATAATTAAAAACTTATGTAAATTATTTAAATCCTTATTATGCCTGGGATTACTTTAAAATATTTCAGCAAAAAAAGACTATGAATGAGAGAACAGATGAAACAAAATTGGCAAAGTATCAAAAATTGTTAAAGCAAGATGGTAAACACTGTTGTTCAGCTGCTCAGTCGTGTCTGACTCTGTGCAACCCCATGGACTGCAGCATGCCAGGTCCCTGTCCTTCACCATCTCCTAGAGCTTGGTGAACATTACTTCTTTCTAATTTTTACATATTTGAAATATTTTATAATATAAAGTTTAAAAATCTCATACAATCGCAGCTCCCTCCACCAGTCTTACTGTGGAATGATTAAACATTGAACCACTGTTCTCCAACTAGAGTTACTGGTGGAACTCTGGTGTCAGTTACAGGAAGTGATGTAATTTCCTGATGTCCACAGGAAGTGGTACAGAGTCTGTAGATAGCAATGTGGATTCTGGGATATCCCCAGAATGAGTTTTCTCATGCCAGTGTCTCTCTCTTCACTGAGATACCACTTGCACTCATAAAGAGCTAATTCTGCTGAAGAACCCAAGTTCACAGTCATTACCAGATAAGAAAGTCAAGGCTCTAAGGAAGGAGAAAGTGCACTTAGTTTTCCCTAAACACAGTATCTTGAAGATACTTTAAACCTAATGGACTCCAATGAGAAAACACAACATGAATAAAAGAAAAGAAGCCATAATATAGAACCTATAGTTAATGTTTTGGGTCAGGTTGACCACAGTTTAAATTGCTCGCTAGGACTGAGCACCAGTGGACAATTTATGGACTCTCTTGGTGCCTTGAATAATGTTCAGCAAGTCACCGGTGCAGTGGGCTAAAACTCCAGGGTTAATGCCAATGGATAACGCTCCAACCACCATCCAGAGCGCTTCAACAGTAAAATAATTCAGCTGGTCACCATAGCAACTCAAGATAAGATGGATATTTTTCTATGCACCTAAAGAGCTTGGTAAACAAAATTATTCTAAACCATGTGTTAACTGTAGGTCTGCTTCACTCTAAGTACAGATATGCTCTTTTCAAGGCTGTAAATATGCTAAATTAATACCTTCTATGTGAGGAAAGTCAGATACCTAAAGTGGTTATTAAAGTGAATAATTCTTCAAGGTGCATTAATTTCAAGCACAGAAATTCCCATCAGCTTATTGAGATGAAGATATCAGTTGGGATAGAGAAGTAACTCTTCTCTTCTCCTCAGCTGCTTTCAATTTCTGACGCAATGGGTTATACGATGTGATGTTAATGTATCGCAGGAAGATACACTCCAGCCCTGACATGGAGACACAGATGTGGAGAACAGGACACAGCGGGATAAAGAGAAGATGGGACAAATTGAGACAGTAACATTGAAACATACACACTACCCAGTGAAACAGACAGCTAGTGGGAAGTCGCGATATCACATGGGGAGCTCAACCTGGTGCTCAGTGACAACCTAGAGGGTGGGCTGGGCTGGGGGAGGGAGGTCCGAGAGGGAGGGGATATGTATGTATTTTTGGCTAATTCACATTGTTATACCACAGAAACCAACACAACATTGTAAAGCAGTTTTCCTTCAATTAAAAATAAATTTAAATAAAAATATGATAGAGAAGATAAGGGTGGGCCTCTGTTTCGTTTCAGGTGTTGTTGAATTACTGCTGAATAAAAATCGGGGAATTTGGCCCACATTGGACAATTACAGAATTCTTCTAAGTACAATAATCTGTATTTTAGCTTACACCATTTACTTACAAAGATTCCTCAAAGGCTTTCTTTTACTGCCACTTACCATGATGAAATTGTACAAACATGAAGGATACAGGATATATCCAAAGTGGGGGAATGGTAAATATGTTTTGTTAAACCAAGAACATAAGTGAACAGAGATAAAACCCTGTGGAATTAAAAAAAAAAAAAAAACAGAAAATCTGTAATTCCTATGGTACAAGAGCACAGGAGTCTTGTTTCTTCATAATGGGTGCTTGATAACTAAACATTTTGCCACAAATTTAAACAAATTAATCAACAAGTACAGTTTCCAAAGTTCATTTGAGTGAAAGAGATCAACGGACTTTGATCAATCATTCTGTTTCTGGGCTGTTTCCACCAAACCAGGGCACGATGTCTGCTCTGAAGGCTACTGAGAATCTCTCTCTCTTCTTCTTCATTTTAAGAGTAAAGTCCAACTTACAGCAAGGTCCTGAAATAAAAAGAATGACCTGCTGCTTTCTCCCTTTAGGGTACAAATCAAGTAAGTGTTTGAAAACATTTATGGAACAGTCCTTCTTGATCCATGGAAACAAGAAATAAAACTTCCTGGGAGGATATAAGTGCTCCATTGGGTATCCAATGACTGCTTAGAGCAAAGAAGATGCTTTTACCAAAAGGAAGGAAGTAAGCACGGATGAGAGGTTATGTTCTACTCCAAGGTACAAGATGATAACTAGTGGTGATTTAATAACCGGTAAGCCATCCTTCAAATAAGAATTTATTTGAATTATTTAGTAAGCTGGCAAAGAAACTCAACTAGAGAAATTCTAGAATATTGCTCAAGGTAGAAAACTCATTAAACACAGAAGTTCTTGGGTTAATACCAAAGCCTTTAGTTTGTTTCCACAACACTATTCCTGTCCCTCTATTTTACAACATGGGGGTGGGGACAGCTAATGCAGGCGTGCTGTGCATCAGAATGTACACCCATTTAGTTTGGATCCAGCTTACGGATGCAACAGATAAACTGTCACAAAATCATAAATGGCACTGCCAAAATGCTGGGTTTCAGGAAAGTCACTTTTTCCTAATGTGTGAAAGTGAAAGTCTCTCAGTCATGTCCGACCCTTTGCGACGCCATGGACTATATAGTCCATGGAATTCTCCAGACCAGAACACTGGAGTGGTAGCCTTTCCCTTCTACAGGGGATCTTCCCAACCCAGGGATCAAACCCAGGTCTCCCACACTGCAGACAGATTCTTTACCAGCTGAGCCACAGAGAAGCCCAAGAATACTGGAGTGGGTAGCCTATTGCTTCTCCAGCAGATCTTCCCGACCCAGGAATTGAATCGGGGTCTCCAGTATTGTAGGCTGATTCTTCACCAACTGAGCTATCAAGGAAGCACCTTCCTAACATGAGGTCATAATAATGCAATAATGCTTTCCAAGAAGCTTGCAAAAAGTTGTATATGCTTTTATTAATAATAAAAATATTAAGTGAGAGCAGTATCTGACATTACAAAGAAACATTTTACTATTTCATTACCAAATGTGATGTTAGCCATAGATTTTTTCATAGATTCTCTTTATCAAGAGGGGAACTTCCTTTCTATATCAAGTTTGCTAAGAGATTTAATCATGAACCCATATTACAATTTTTTCAAATATTTTTCAGCACCTCCTCCGGGGATTGTATGATCTTTCTCCTTCATTCTGTCGAACATGATTGAGCACACTGACTGACTCTCAGATATTAAACCAACCTTTCATTCCTTGGTAGAAAGATGTTATTCTTTATACATATTGCTGAGTTCCATTTTGTAATGGCTTATTAAGAAATTTTGTATCTATGTTCATAAGGTTATTGGTTTTTTATTTTCTTGCATTGTTCTTTTCATGTCTTGTTATCAGGTAATACTAGCTTCATAAAACAAATTTGGAAGGGTTCCCTCCTTTGTTATTTCCTTAAAGAAATTAAGACTGGTATCATTTTCTTTCTTAAAATTTTAGAAAAATAACTAGTGAAGTTATCTGGCCCAAGAATTTTCTCTGTGTCAAAGTTTTGATACTGATTACAATATTTGACATCATCACTTCTTTCCAATGTCATAATTAGAAATCTTAGCCAGAGAAATTCTCCAAAATAAAAAAAAATTAAAGGCATAAAAATTATCAAGAAAAAACAAAACTATCTTTATTCACAAAGGACATAACTGTACAAAGAAATTTCTACGAAATGTACAAGGACCTACTAACTCTAAAGAAATTGACAGATACAATATACTCATAGGTTTGAAATCCAATATTACAAAGATCTAATTTCGCCTACATTTATCCAAAAAATTAAAGCAATTCCATCAAAATATCAGAAGATTTTTTGAAAAACTGATAACCTGATGTTGAAATTTATATGGAGATTTAAAGGACCTGAAATTGCTAAAATATCTTTGAAAAGAACAACAGGGTTGGAGAACTTACACTATTTGATTTTGTGTTTTAATTATGAGTATAGTATAGGCATAAGGACAGACAAATAGACAACAAAATAGAGATTCAGAAATAGACTCCCACTTATATAGACACTGGAATTTTTAGAAACACACAAATGTGGGTGGGTTAGTCCTGAGTGCCTGATGTGTCTACAGGGGAGTTACGCTGACATGTGGCAGTATTTTATAGACAGGTGATGAAAATTTATAAACTTCATAGACTTGACTTCATTTATTTTTAGACTGTATAATGAACATACAGTAAACTAAAGGAAAAAAAAAGAAGAAGAATGAAAAGTGAGGGGAAACCTTCTTGTCTATTTCCCTTGGTAGGGAAACATTTTCAACAAATGTGCCTAGTGGATATCTGCATGGAGAAAAATTAACCTTGACCCATACCTCACAATATACATGAAAATTAACTAAATGTATATAGCAAACTTAAATGTATGTTAAAACTTTGAAGATCCAACAAGAAAATAGAGGAGATTATGTTCATAACCTCAGGATAGACAAATACTTCTTAGATACAATGCCAAAAGCACTACCCATAAAAGAAAATATTTATAAAACGGCGTCCATCAATATTTAAAACTTCTGTGCCCGACACGACTGAAGCAACTTAGCAGCAGCAGCAGCAGCAGCAGCTTTTCAATAAACAACCTTTAAGAAACTAAAAGGGCAAACTACATTCTGGGAGAATAGATTCACAACACATATATTAGACTCACATCCATAGCATGGAAAGAACTATGAATAACAAAAAGACAAACTAATAGAAAATGAATGAAAGACTTAAATAGACTTCATAAAAGAAGACATGGGTGACCAATACACACAATCAAACCAGTCCATCCTAAAGGAAATAAGTCCTGAATATTCATTGGAAGGACTGATGCACAAGCTGAAACCCCAATACTTTGGCCACCTGATGCGAAGAACTGACTCACTGGAAAAGACCCTGATGCTGGGAAAGACTGAAGGCAGGATGAGAAGGGGATAATAGAGGATGAGATGGTCGGATGGCATCACCGACTCAATGGACATGAGTCTGAGCAAGCTCCAGGAGTTGGTGATGGACAGGGAAACCTGGCGTGCTGCAGTCCACGGGGTCACAAAGAGTTGGACATGACTGAGCAACGGAACTGAAGACCCACAAAGATGCTCAACGTCATTGAGTGGAGAATGCAAATTGAAACCGTAATGAGTCACTACTACAAGACCTCTATTAAAAAGACTAATAATATCAAGTTCCTGGCTAGGATACAGAACAGCTGGAACTTTCATTCACTGGGGGCAGTGATACTGCAAAACGGTACAACCAGCGTGGAAAACCGGCCACTTCTGATAAAGTTAAATAAGCATGTGACTTATGATCCAGGAATCTCATTACTAAGGACTCTCCCAAAAGAAATTACAACACAGTTTGACCTCCAAAACTGAAAGCAATTCCATCAAAGCAAGATGCAATTCCATTCCTATGTTTTCTTCTTGGATCTTCAAAGGTTTAACATTCATTTAGGTTTGCAAGATACCTTTAGTTAATTTCCACATATATTGTGAGGTATGGGTCAAGGTTAATTTTTCTCCATGCAGATATCCACTAAGCGCACTTGTTGAAAGTGTTTCATAGCAGCTTCATAATATTTGAAAACTGGAAACAACTCATTATCCATTGTGTGACACATACTATAGAACACAAAGGAAAACGAACTACTCATACGTGGAACAATTTAGACCACTCTTAAAAGCATTATGTTGAGCTAAAGAATCTAGGCACAAAACAGTGTGAACTGTGTGATTCCATTAATGCGAATGCTAAGACAAGGCAACACTAAGTGATAATGAGCGGAATCAGTAGTTGCCTCTAAGCGGGATATGAGAAAGAAGTGTGAGGGGCATGCAGAATTTCCTGGCGAGGTGGAACTGGTCTGTATATTAATGGAGGGCATGTGTGTAAGTGCATAAAAAAAATGAAAGTATCAGTCGTTCAGTTATGTCTGACTCTTTGCGGCCTCATGTACTGTAGCCCTCCTGGCTCCTCTGTCCAGGGAATTCTCCAGGTAAGAATACTGGAGTGGGTAGCTATTCTCTTCTCCAGGGGATCTTTCTGACCCAGGGATTGAGCCCAGGTCTCCTACATTGCATGCAGATTCTTTACCATCTGAGCAGCAAGGGAAGCCCACTCACAAATGAATACATCTGTCAACATTTACTGAACTGAATACTATAACTCTGTATTTTATTGTATGTAAATTTCACCTGTATATTATACTGTCAAAACATTGTGTGTTGATAACATCTGATACTATCTTTTCTCCCCTATTTATCTCCCTCTTTCTCCCACATAGGATCCTCCTACAGGACACAGACTGGGGGAAGAATGACTTACAGTAAGGTTTCTTCAAGCCCCGTCTTCCTACAGAATTCCAAATTTGCCTTCCTGAGTCTAGCTATGGTATTTTTCTAGGCTGCCCATAGGAAATCCAATGAAACTGTATATTTGTCACTTTTTGAAAAACATCCTCAGCATAAATGATCATTTTAGTTATGAATGTAGCACAGTGGAATAGAAAACAAATGGCCTCATTTAGCAGAGCTGTTTCTCTAGCCAATGTGACAAATCCTAAATTATTTCAAACAATAAGAGAACTGGGAGGACAATTTGTAAAAACCAAGGGTAACCCTACATTGAACAATAAAAATATGTTTCTATACTAGGCTTAAAACAGAGCTGTGAAAGAGGAGCTTAAGGTGCCATTTTCACCCTCCCTTAACTATTTTCTGGTTTAAAAAAAAAAAAAGGTACTAGTAAATCAGGCAGAAAGTATGTGAAAAAAAGAAAGAACAGTTTTCCAGTATTGAGACAACCTGAAAATGGTACCAAGTCGAAAACATCTCAATATGTACACACCAGAGACATCGTTTTGATCACTCCTTTTCTCATAAAAGAAGCACCACAAAAATCCAAACGATGCTTCCTAACTTTGAAAATGCACAAGAACAGTGATATTTAATGGGTGATCACACCTTTAGAGTATGCCTGGCCCTCTTGCCTTCAAAGGCTCAGCAAATGCATTACTGAGATCCTGGCCCCTCTGGAACCTCAGTGTTTGCTTAAAGAAACTGCAAAGATGCTGAAACAGAAATAGATTTACAAATCAAGCTGAAAGAAAGCAGGGAGGCTCAGTGGGCTCATCAAATCTATTAAGCATGACAGTTCTTCCTTCAGAAACTCTTAAGGATATGGGCACAAGCCAAACAGGTAATACATTCCGTTACTTTTTGAAGCCGTAAGATTTTTGATTAATCCTCTGTTTGTTTCTAATAGATGCAAAGGGGAAATAAAATAGGCTGTAAAGTTAATGCAGATGGGCCCAGAGGTACAGATGCTGTAAGGATAATGGACACTGATCTTCTTTCATCTCAGTCTGGAAGGAGGCATGGTTGTCCTTAAGGAGTTGACTACTGCTCCCCAACACATGTAGCTTTAAGCCCTCCACGTGGGCAGCCAGTATCCATCAGTAACACGGCTGGCACTCCTGAGTCACCAGGATCAGCTTGGGGAAAGCAGGGGTACCCACGAGGTTGCTTCAGTGGCCTCTCCCCTCTCTTTTCAGCACAATTCTGCCTTCTCTGTCTCCTCCTTTCCCGTTAGGAGACCTAGTTTCCACCCACCACCTGGGAAGACTCTCTGTTTCATAAAGACATTATAAGAGGGTCTTATAAGTGTGTCTTCAGAGATACTTGTCTTTCTCGAGGACAGTCAACAGTACATTTGTAATGAATAAATGATACAGAAGACTGACACTCTTCATATGAAATGTGAGACATGAACTGAGGCCTCATCAACATTGTAAACCTGAGCACAGGGAAGGAGAGGAAGATATTATGCCAGTCAGGATTTTGCCGACCGTGCTCTACAAACGATCATTTGCATGGATTTAGATCCTAAGCTATGTAAACAGAAGGCTATTTACAAATAAAGTGGTGATGTAAATAATTTAGCTTTCCCCTTGAGTTTGACTTTGTCCAAAGGGGTCTTTTTCCCCCGTTCTCTTGGCCTTCCAAACCACCTTGCACAACCTCCATCCTACAGGAAACACCCGCCCAGCATCAAACAAACAACTGAAATTACTCTTTTGGAACAAATGCATCAGGAATTGAGGAGATAATGGTGATTATCTCTTCACATTTCAGGGCTAAAGATCATTAAGTTTGGGTAGGAGTAGAGTCAGAATTCCCTCTCTCTTAGAATGGCAGATTCCCCTGGGAGAAACTGAATTCTCACTGCGGCCATGCAATGCAATCCCATGCCCCTGACTTGGTATTTGGCCAGCTTTTCAAATGGATGGCCAGGTCTCTTGGCTAATCATACATGGTTACCCACTCGAGTATTCTTGAGGCTTTCCTGGCATCTCAGATTGTAAAGAATCTGCCTGCAATATGAGAGACCCAGGTTCGATCCCTGGGTCAGGAGGATCCCTGAAGACAGGAATGGCTAACCACTCCAGTATGCTTGCCTGGAGAATTCCATGGACAGGGGAGTGTGGAGTTACAAAGAGTCAGACACAACTGAGTGACTAACACTTTCACTTTCCATAGGAAGCAGAGCAAGGATTCATTAAGCCCCAGGCAAGGTTCAAAAAAGTACTTCCTCAAAACAGTGAGGTTCAAGAAACATTCACTTGCTCTAAGAGTTTAGTATGTGAGTGAGATCTGAACACTGGCCAGCCATTCAGCCAAGTAAGAGTTGCTAGAATTGAATGGGTGAAGTGTAATTGGAGACAGCACAGTGATGAGATTGTGGGTCTGAATTCATGCTCAAACACCAGCTAGACGGCCTTTTGCAAGCAAGCTTCTCCGCGTTCAGTGTCTCAGCTATAAAGTGTCTTCTTGGGGGTGATGCGAGGTGATTAGCCGGAAGCTATATGTTGGAATGTCAAGACTGGGACTGCAGCTATAGACATCTTTATAAGAACCGGGCTGTGGCTCAATGCAGTTAAGAAAATCTATGGTTCAGATAAGGCCATGCAGGTCAGTCTTCCCTGCTGAGACTCTGGAGGAAGTGAGCTAATAACTCGCAGTTAGTTGGCAGAACGCCCAGAGCAGTCCAAATCTGTCCAGGGCAGGAGCTAGGGAAGCAGTTGCAGGTAGTGAGGATAAGGCGGAGGTGATGGCAGGAAGGACAAAACCAACCAGCAGTGCCCGCTGGGCGCACAGTGAGAGCTGGGTCTCTAATAAGCAGCCTTGCCTTCTACCTAAACACCTGTGTGGGTGGCTAAGGGGAAATCAAGTCAGCCAGCCACACATCCGCACAAAAGCAGGGATTCAATAAAGATACTTAGAACCATTTTCGGAGAAGGCAATGGCACCCCACTCCAGTACTCTTGCCTGGAAAATCCCATGGACAGAGGAGCCTGGTGGGCTGCAGTCCATGGGGTCACTAGAGTTGGACACGACTGAGCGACTTCCCTTTCACTTTTCACTTTCATGCATTGGAGAAGGAAATGGCAACCCACTCCAGTGTTCTTGCCTGGAGAATCCCAGGGACGGGGGAGCCTGGTGGACTGCTGTCTATGGGGTTGCACAGAATCAGACATGACTGAAGCGACTTAGCAGCAGCAGCAGAACCATTTTTAGGCAACACTGAACTAAAATGGCAACTTTGATAACTACATTATGCCTTCATTTTCCCCACTGAATAGATGCAACCAACTGTACTTATCCCTACAAGTTCGGTGCTTGCAACAGAGGCCCCTCTCTTAATGGCAAATACAGAGGGGGAAAACATAAACTGTGACAGGCCTTATTTTCTTGGGCTCCAAAATCACTGTGGACAGAGACTGCAGCCATGAAATTAAAAGATGCTTGCTCTTCGGAAGAAAAGCTATGACAAACCTGGGCTTCCCTGGGGGCTCAGATGGTAAAGAGACTACCTGCAATGTGGGAGACCTGGGTTCAATCCCTGAGTTGGAAAAATTCCCTGGAGAAGGAAATGGCAACCCACTCCAGTATTCTTGCCTGGAGAATTCCATGGACAGAGGGACCTGCTGGGCTATATTATTCATGAGGTCGCAAAGAACCTGGAAGGACCTGCTGCGCTATATTGTTCATGGGGTCGCAAAGAGTCGGATAAGACTGAGTATACTCTACACGGAAAATGGAAACAGTGACAGACTTTATTTTGGGGGCTCCAAAATCACCGTGGACAGAAACTGCAGCCATGAAATTAAAAGACGCTTGCTCTCTGGAAGAAAAGCTATGACAAACCTAGACAGCATGTTAAAAAGCAGAGACATCACTTTGCCAATAAAGATCCATGTAGTCAAAGCTATGGTTTTTCCAGGGGTCCTGTACAGATGAGAGAGTTGGACCATCAAGAAGGCTGAGCATCAAAGAATTGATGCTTTGAACTGTGGTGCTGGAGAAGACTCTTGAGAGTCCCTTGGACTGCAAGGAGATCCAACTAGTCAATCCTAAAGGAGATCAATCCTGAATATTCATTGGAAGGACTGATGCTGAAGCTCCAATACTTTGGCCATCTGATGAGAAAAGCCAACTCATTGGAAAAGACCTTGATGCTGGGAAAGATTGAGGGCAGGAGTAGAAGGGGGCGACAGAGGATGAAATGGTTGGATGGCATCACTGAATCAATGGACATGAGTTTGAGCAAACTCAGGGAGATAGTGGAGGACAGGGAAGCCTGGGTGCTGCAGGCCATGGGGTCGCAAGGAGTCAGACACAACTTAGTGACTGAATGACAAGACTTTGGTTTAAAGAAGGGTTGGGACTGCTTGATCTTCTATCCATTCAACTCAATCTTTCTCCATATCAACAATTACACTGTTTTGCTTTTTTGGCATTTGTGTGTTCAGAGCATCACTTTTCATTTCCCTCAAGAATTTGTTCTTTGTATTCACAACTTGTCTGGCTGGCAGAAAAGGCCAGGCTTTCGGCCTATCTCAGCTTTCAACATGCCTTCCTCATTAAGCTTAATTATTTCTAGCTTTTGATTTAAAGTGAGATGTGATTCTTCCTTTCCCTTCAACACTTATAGGTTATGGTAGGGTTTTTAATTGGGCTTATTTCCATATTGTTGTGTCTCAGGGAAGAGGGAGGCCCCAAGAGAGGGAGAGAAATGTGGGGAGGGGAATCCAGTTGGTAGAGCAGTCAGAACACACATCAATTTGAATTTTCTCTCTTACATGGGCACAGTTCATGCCTCAATACAACTATAATAGTAACATCAGAGATCACAGATCACCATAACAAATGTAATGATGAAAAAGTCTGAAACCATCCAAGAATCACGAAAACATGACACAGAGAAATGAAGTGAGAAAATACTGCTGCAAAAACGGTGCAGACAGACATGTCCAACACAGATTGTCACAAACCTTCAAAATGTTAAAAAAGAAGAAGAAAAAAACTGGTATCTTTAAGTACAATAAAGCAAAGTACAATAAAACAAGGTCTGCCTGTGTAATGACTATCTTACCAGGGATTAGGAGTGAAAGCATATCATCCATCAACAGCATCCCACAGTGCTACCCCAAGACTTCATCCTCAGAACCTTCCAGAACCAGGTAATAGTATGCCGTTAGCAGCAGTAGCAGGTCAACATCACTCAAGACATTTTAAACCCTCTCAACTGCCTATTTTCACCCTAGGAATGCTGCCTCTGCTACTTACAGTAAGGCAGATGTTAATAGCATCTTATAAGTATCTTACAAATTTAGCATCATGAAGTTGGCAGAAGCAAAATAAAATAGGTATCACGTGGATGTGTTTCATTTTTAAGCTCTCTTTGAAACAAATGTTCTCTAACCCTCAACATCACCAGAACCATGTGATAAACTAATAATTTAGATCCTAAAATAAATTAGAATAACTAGTAAGTGTTGATATTGCTACAAAACCCTAAGGATAAAACCTTGAGACTGGGAGGCCACCAGAGTAAACACGTTTTTTTAAAAAGATCTGATGTACCAGGAAAAGCAGTGACAGAATAGTTTTTGAGTCTGTCTTTCCCTCTATTATATTTGTGATAGTGATTGCTTGGCTAAATTTGGCACTATAAATAATTAAAACCAATGCCTGTCCAAATGAGCACTGCACTCTCTGCTAATATTTATTGCATGATTCAGTTAATCTAATAACAGAAGACAAAGAATGACTCCTTAATTGACTAAAGTTTACTTTTTTCAAAAGAAGTAATTAAATCTCAAAACTCCCCAGGCTGTTCTCTTGATCATCCTGCAAGCACGTCTCTAACTTTCTATAACCTTACAATTGAGACCAAAGGTTTAACTGTAGAATAGCTGAGTACATATCGGGGGGATAAGTGATGTATTTCCTCATCTCTAGGGAGGTTTGCTGTTGTTGCTGCTGTTGTTTTACAAGGACTGATTTTACAGTGAAAGATCATGTTGCCAATTTTCTTTAACCATTATTCATTAACAAATGCTTTCCAACAGTCCATGAAAATCCACAAAGCTTGTAAAAAATATACTAAATCTACTTTTAAAAGTGGCTCGTTGATAAAGTAAAAAGAGCATTGTGATATTACATTTCCATCCCAGGGTGTTACCACTGCCTAGACCAACCTAGATAGCATATTCAAAAGCAGAAACATTACTTTGCCAACAAAGGTTCGTCTAGTCAAGGCTATGGTTTTTCCTGTGGTCATGTATGGATGTGAGAGTTGGACTGTGAAGAAGGCTGAGTGCCGAAGAATTGATGCTTTTGAACTGTGGTGTTGGAGAAGACTCTTGAGAGTCCCTTGGACTGCAAGGAGATCCAACCAGTCCATTCTGAAGGAGATCAGCCCTTGGATTTCTTTGGAAGGAATGATGCTAAAGCTGAAACTCCAGTACTTTGGCCACCTCATACGAAGAGCTGACTCATTGGAAAAGACTCTGATGCTGGGAGGGATCGGGGGCAGGAGGAGAAGGGCACGACAGAGGATGAGATGGCTGGATGGCATCACTGACTCGATGGACGTGAGTCTGAGTGAACGCTGGGAGTTGGTGATGGACAGGGAGGCCTGGCGTGCTGCGATTCATGGGGTCGCAAAGAGTCGGACACGACTGAGCGACTGAACTGAACTGAGGATCTTACAAATCTAATCTGTGTCAACTGGTTCTCTACAACTATAATCTTGTACCGAAAAGGTGTATCTGGTCATAATACAGCCCTTGATAAAAGTTTCTCAATGGCTTTCCATTACTTTTAGGATAAAGCAAAACTGCTTTAAAAGCAGTTTTAAAGTTTTACCCGGTCTGGCCCCTACCCACACCCTCAGTTTATGCCATGCTGACTATTATTCAGCCATTCTGCTATATGTCAGTTCCCTCCTACCCCAGATTGTCTGCCAGTGCTGTTCCTTCCCACTCTTCACTCAAGTAACTCAACAGGAGTGTGTGCGCGCTACATCACACTTCAGTCCTGCCTGACTCTTTGCAATCCTATGGACTGTAGCCCACCAGGCTCCTCAGCCCATGGGATTCTCCAGGCAAGAATACTGGGGTGGATGGCCATGCCCTCCTCCAGGGCATCTTGCCAACATAGGGACTGAACCCACGTTTCTCATGTCTCCTGCACTGGCAGGCAGCTTCTTTACTACTGCATCACCTGGGAAGCCCCTAGGAATTCACACCACCTTTTAATTAATATCCCAGTGACAAAGTCTTCAACGAATCTCCCCTCACTCCTCCAACCCTTCGCCTGGGATTTGTAGCTAATTACTTCATTTACAATTTTATGCATTTCAGTTTTTTTGAGCCTAACATTTATAAAGAACCAACTGGCTCAGGGTTGTAAAGAGGATAAAACTGTTTCTAAAATATCTTGTCTATAGTTAATAACTGACAAATACTATTTCCTTCTCTCTTGCAATTTATCTTACCCCCATGATCATACAGGACCTGTAATACTGCTGCTGTAAACTATTCTTTGAGAATTGAAATAAAAAGAGAATGACCCTTCCTTTCCACCTCTATAAGAAAATAATTTGATTAGTAATTGGGAGGTCATAATTCTTCCGTGAATTCTACTTCTGAATTATTACGCCAGTTTCTAGTAGAACTCATAAATTCCAATGACCTAAGGTTCATATTTTCAAACTGCTCCAAGAGATATTGTTAAGTTACAAAAGCACTTGGGTATAGGGAAGGAGGGAATCGAAATACCACTAAACTAGAAGAAAGCTAGGAGAGGTCAAATCCCCATTTGCAAATATCACTGCACGACCAAGAAAAGAAACACATTAGGCGATGTTCATTTAGAAGAGAAGCATTCATTTCAGCATAAAAATTTACAGAGTCACCTGGGGTTTGTTGTAACAAGACCTGATCTATACGACAGCTCAGTCTTAATAAGACACTATTCCTGAGTTTACTTACAGGTGAGGACACCCTCAGCATTCTCAGCATCTTAGCTCTCTCCACTGATCAGGTCTACTTTTTTTTGTTTTTCATTTTTTACTGGAGTATGATTGCTTCACAATGTTGTGTTAGTTTCCCCTCTCTCTTAAGCCTCCCCTGCCATCTTCCTCATCCCATCCATCTAGGGTCGTCACAGAGCACTGAGCTGAGCTCCCTGTACTATTCAGGTTCCCATTAGCTGTCTGTTTACACACGGTAGTGTATATATGCTTGGAGAAGGCAATGGCACCCCACTCCAGTACTCGTGCCTGGAAAATCCCATGGACAGAGGAGCCTGGTAGGCTACAGTTCATGGGGTCTCGAAGAGTCCAACAGGACTGAGAGACTGTACTTTCGCTTTTCACTTTCATGCATTGGAGAAGGAAATGGCAACCCACTCCAGTGTTCTTGCCTGGAGAATCCCAGGGATGGGGGAGCCTGGTGGGCTGCCGTCTGTGGGGTCGCACAGAGTCAGACACGACTGAAGCGACTTAGCAGCAGCAGCAGCAGTGTATACATGCTAATCCTACTCTTCCAGTTCATCTCATCTTCTCCTTTCCCTGTGTCTGCATGTGCATTCTCCACGTCTGCGTCTCTATTCTGCCCTGTAAACAGGTTCATCTATACCCTCTTTCTAGATTCCATACATGTGCATTAATACACGATCTTTGTTTTTCTCTTTATGACTTACTTCATTCTGTATGACAGACTCCATGTCTCTACAAATGACCCAATCTCGTTCCTCTTTGAGACTGAGTAATATTCCACTGCATTTTATATACATACCACATCTTCTTTATCCAGCCCTCTGTTGATGGACATCTAAGTTGCTTCCACATCCTAGTTATTGCAAACAGCACTGCAATGCACACTGGGGTATATGCTTCATGTGCACTTTTAAATGTACTCAAGGTTTACCATTTATTTTCTCATCATTTAGTTCTTATATTTCACCTCTCCTTTACACATCACTATCCTGGACAGAAAGTGTGGTTGTACCTAACAGTGGTTGATGTAAGATTGACATTCAAGGCTGCATGTGCATATTTGTACTGTAAAAGCATTCCCACATATGTGTGGTACAAAGTAACATAAAATAATCATATTTCCATTGACAGCATGGGCTTCTGGCTTTCCACAGAGCTCTCTCTGCTAGCATAGCCCTGCGTGGAAAAAATTCATACGAGGTTAATCCAAGAGACACTGGGGACTAGATTAGGAAAATGGCTCCCCGCCCTTACTAATTACATGCTTTCTCCTTTTCCTGTAATCGGGTGATGTTCCTGAGATGGAATGTCATGCTCTGGGGAGCTCTATTGAAAATCAAAGTACTCAGGTTCCTCTCGTACTCTCTGGATGCAAATTGTCTTTCAGGAAAGAAAGCAGCTTCTCCTGGTGGAAGATAGTAGTGAGAGAACGCAGTCATCCATCCCATCTTCCAGAAAGAGGGGGTGGAAGTGAAGCAGAGAAGCCACGTGTCCCTAGGAGTAATCCCACTGAAACCACATTTATGTGATGTTTATGCATTATGGAGAGGCATGAAATTCAGGTAACTGCTGGCCTGGTCTCCAAAAACATAAGATTAAGAAATGTTTCTTGCAAAAGAGTATATGGTTGTTTAGTCACTAAGTTGCATCCAACTCTTCTGGGACCCCATGGACTGTAGCCCACCAGGCTCCTCTGTCCATGGGATTTCTCAGGCAAGAATACTGGAGTGGGTGGCCATTTCCCCCTCCAGAGCATCTTCTGGATCCAGGAATCAAACCCGTGTTTTCTGCATTGGCAGGCAGATTCTTTACCCCTGAGCCTCCTGGGAAGCCCACTAAATACTATAAGCAACCCCTAATTTGCCAGCACTGAACTACATCAGATATCTAATTATAATCCCCACCATGCATGCAGATATATAGTCTACACTTATCCCTGCCCTAAATCTTTTCTCCTTTTTCCAGCACCAGACTCCTTGCTTTGTGAAAAACACAGGAGCCTGTAAAAAGAAAGTTCAAATTAAGAAAAATTTTAGAGGATAAAAGTTGTGTAAAGCAAGAACAACTTAGTGGACTGTCTTTAAGAACTGCAGATGCTCTGCTTCAAATGACCACCCTCTATATTTCCTCAGTCTTTTGCTTCATTTTCTTGCACTGCCTGGTATCTGACTAACTGAAGATATACTGGGATTGGCAAGTATCAGTTTTGAAAATGACAACACACTTAAGAGGATTAAGAATAAATCAGGCAATTTATTATGAATCAATTTTTTAATTGAGCATCTACGTATTTTCTGGGTTATAAAACCAATACTTTAGAAAACAGAAGAAACTATAATCACTTTAGAATCCCCGCATCCCAGTCCACATACCTTTAATATTTTACGTGCTTCTTTCTCATGTTTACATGCATTTTTCCAGGATTGACATCACTGCTTTTATCTTGAATTCTCTCCTTAGTGTTTGAACTTATGCATTTTCCCCTGTCATTAAGAGTCTTCACAAATACGGTTTTTTAAAGGTTGCATAATGCCTCGGAGAAGGCAATGGCACCGCACTCCAGTACTCTTGCCTGGAAAATCCCATGGACAGAGGAGCCTGGTGGGCTACAGTCCATGGGGTCACCAAGAGTCGGACACGACTGAGCGACTTCACTTTCACTTTTCACTTTCATGCACTGGAGAAGGAAATGGGAACCCACTCCAGTGTTCTTGCCTGGAGAATCCCAGGGACGGGGGAGCCTGGTGGGCTGCTGTCTATGGGGTCGCACCGAGTCGGACACGACTGAAGCGACTTAGCAGCAGCAGCAGCAATGTCATGGAGCACGCGTTTAGCATAATTTGCTTAACCATTCATTCAACGTTGCACATTTAGGCAGTTTCCCGCTTTTATACTATTGAAGAGAAAGCTGCAATTAACATCTTTATGTGAAAATCTTTGCATTTCAGAGTATTGCTTTAGGATGGATTGTGAGAAGAGGAATTACAGGGTCAGGAGGAGGACAGATGGGCTTCGTTTTAACATTACATGAGGTGAGAATCACTGAAAGTTGGGACTCTCTCAGGGACTGGACAAGCAAAAGGTTCTGAAAATGGAGCCAAAAATAGCATAAAAGTGAAAAAGAGGAGTGCCCAAATGCGAGACAGGTGAAAAGATGCCAAAGATATACTTCACCTATTGCACAAGTTTGCCTTGGGCTAGCCCTGCTTAATATAAAAGAGCCTTTATTCTGTTTCCGTTTCATATGATCTGCTGCTTCCAGGATCTAGGTCTTGGGCAAAAACTGACTGCTCAAGGTCAGCTACAATATTACAAGTTAAAAATAAAAATGTGTGTTGGCTTGTATGGTTATATGCATTCCAAATTCAGATGAAGGAACTGGAAGTTAACCTATGGAGACAATATATGAAATTGTTAAAGGCACAGATTGCAGAGAGGAAGTGCACGGACGGGTTCAGAACACTAGCTCCACACTTTCTATGTGACCTAAACAAGAGACTTAACTTTCCTACTCCTCAATGTCCTCATCTGTGAAATGGGTACAATTCACAGTACTCAGAGCTGTTGCAAGAATTAAATGAGTTAATGGCTAAAAAAAAATGTGTTTATAATAGTACCTGGCACATACTAGTGTGTGTATCAGAACCATAAAAATAGTTGTTGTTAGAGTCACAGATGTAGAAAACAAAGTTATGACTAACCGGGGGTAGGGGGGAAGGAAGGTGGGGGAGGGATAAATTGGGAGACTGGAATTGACGTATACACACTACTATATATAAGATTGGAGAAGGAAATGGCAAACCATTCCAGTATTCTTGCCTGGAAAATCCTATGAACAGAGGAGCCTGGTGGGCTACAGTCAATGGGCTCACAAGAGTTGGATACAACTAAGCAACTAAATCATATATAAGATAGGTAACTTTTAAGAACCTACTATATAGGACAGGAAACTGTACTCAATACTCTGTCATGACCTATATGGGAAAAGAATCTAAAAAAAGAGTGAAAATATGTATAATTGATTCACTTTACTGTACACCTGAAACTAAGACAATCAGTTCAGTTCAGTCGCTCCGTCGTGTCCAACTCTTTGTGACCCCATGAATCGCAGCACGCCAGGCCTCCCTGTCCATCACCAACTCCCAGAGTTCACTCAGACTCACTTGCATCGAGTCGGTGATGCCATACAGCCATCTCATCCTCTGTCGTCCCCTTCTCCTCCTGCCCCCAATCCCTCCCAGCATCAGAGTCTTTTCCAATGAGTCAACTCTTCACATGAGGTGGCCAAAGTACTGGAGTTCCAGCCTCGGCATCATTCCTTCCATACCATAAATCAATTATACTCCGTTAAAGAATTTGCTTTAAAATAATTATTATTACAAAGAAAACAGAGAATCTGGAAGCAACCTTTTTAGTATAAAAAGTGTGTTAAATGAGAATGCATCAGCATAGTAAGGAAAGCAATTTCTTCCAAAAGTGTTACGTATGGCATAAGGGTAGCCTATTTTTTATGAGGCTTTGCAAAGAACAATACTGTGAAAGTTGACCTTGCAATGTATTGTTGGGACACGACTTTAAAGTCAGGACAATAAAATTCAACAAGAAAAGACTAGGCGATCTTTGTCTTGATTACCCACCAAAGGCATTCATTTTTAAGCAAAGGAATTGATCTGCAATCAGCACAGTAACTATAGACCAGCAGCTGATAAGCCTGGGATATATTTGAACCCTAAAGATCCAGACAACTGCACGTCAAGAGGATGTGTGTAAGTGAAACGAGTTTATATTTCTTGTTTCCTCTTAAGCAAAATAACTAGATTTTCCAATGAGGCCTATAATATCCAGTTTACAGCTTGTGAAATGGAACCTGTGATAAAGGTAATCAATATGGCCAAGATCACCGCAAAAAAAAAAAAAATGAAGCAATGAGAAAAATATTTCTGTGACTATTGGCAGAAATGCCTAAACTTCAGAGAAAAAACATAGTGGAGAAGATAGGAGAGAAGACTGTGCTTACAGAGACCAGGTACCCTCAGGAAATACTGGTTCGTGCAGGGGAGACAGACACTCTTGCTTCAAATGTGGCACTCCTTCCGAGACTGGGTGGTCGTCCCTTACTCATCCGACAAGAGCAGTAGTGACCAGAACAGGGACACAGACCCAGGTCGTTCTTAAATGAAATCCACTGTGACAACCCTTCTCTCATTTCATCAATCCTACTTGTAATACAAGAGAATACTCTGTAATATTTCTTCTGATAAACCAGCTGGAGGGAGAAGGTCTAACTATTCAATACTTTGCATCGCTCTCAGCACTGAGCAGTGTCTTGCAAATGGCAGACACTAAGAACTAAATGAACAAATACTCCCAATTTTGAACTCTTTGGTCTGCTTGACTAATTCCATCTCATTCATTCATTGCAATAAACTTAATGAAGAAAATTAGATTGCTCACACATTCTCAACAAAAAGCAAATACATATGAGGTATGTCAAGGCTTTATATATTTTTTGTTGTTGTTGTCATGAAGGTTTGCACTGATTGGTTCTCATTAGTGGACATGCATTTAAACATTATCCTTGGGCTGTTTCTGTTCTCCTCAAGCCAATAAAAATGTCAAAAAAAGCATTTCCCCTTCTTCTCTTTTCCTCCTACACACTCAGCTACTGTACCAACTAACAAGAGTTAGTCGAGAAAAAAAATCCCCTGTACGATTTAACCAACTTTACACTGATGTGTCAAAGCACAGAGAACACAGCATTTCAACTAAAATGGTTACTGTCCTGAGAGATAGCACCAAGTATCCTTCTGTGGTCCCGTTTTCACTCTGGTTACCGTTGTAACTTCCTGCTGCTACATCAGCTGACGGAAATTTACCCTTCAAATAATCTCCAGCTCCCGGCATGGTTGAATATCCTTCTCTCTCCTATTCATTTCTTTTCCTTTATCTGGTAGAAGTAGCAGCAGGAATAATAATAATAATGTTATTCATTAATAACCTGCTGTATGCTAAGTATGCTAAGTCGGAGAAGGCAACAGCACCCCACTCCAGTACTCTTGCCTGGAAAATCCCATGGATGGAGGAGCCTGGTAGGCTGCAGTCCATGGGGTCGCTAAGAGTCAGACACGACTTCACTTTCACTTTTCACTTTCATGCATTGGAGAAGGAAATGGCAACCCACTCCAGTGTTCTCGCCTGGAGAATCCCAGGGACAGCAGAGCCTGGTGGGCTGCTGTCTATGGGGTCGCAGAGAGTCGGACACGACTGAAGTGACTTAGCAGCAGTATGCTAAGTAAATATATGAGTTCACTCATGCCCACAAGAGGCATGAGATTTAACCACAAAGTCTCAACTGATAAATATCAAGAAATGGAGGCTCAGTAGATCAGTTCTCTAAAGGATCCCAACTGGTAAACAACAGTCAGGATTCCAGCCTGGATTTGTCTCATATTCGAGACTGTGATGCTTCCATCATGTTAAATAGTGTCACATTTTTGGGTAAATCAGTCTGTTCTAAATGTCAATGGTATCAGCATAGGCTCAGCTTAGGAAATAGAAGAATATGACCTTTAAGGCCAACTATTACCAAAACTTGCCCCATATAATGGTTTCTATAGCTTTGTAATTATATTTGCAAGTCACATCACCCACTTCTGAACTACCAAATTTCATACTCTGCCACCATCCCTCCAACATCCTGCCCTTCAGCACGTTAAGTATTTAAAGCACTTTGATTTCATCAGGTTTCCCCAAATCAAAGATTCTGGCTCAGACTGTTCCCGGTATTAGGGGTAAAAAAAATACCCATTTGTCTATTATCCTCCCAACCTTGCTCAAAAGCCTGCTGCCCAGAAGCTTCTGGACATCTCTAATAGTCAGTACATAAAATCCTATATTTTGCTTCTATTTCCCTTAAAAATAAAGTTGCAGATAAAGTCTTCTTTACCTTCATCATTTCCTCCCTAATTTTTGGAAAAGTCTGACAAATAATAACTGCAGTAACATGCTTCAATTCTTCAATAACCTCAAGTTAGTTATATTATAATCTGTCCCTTTTCAGTCTGACTGTAAAATTGCAAATTTACCTCTCAGATAATGTTTTGTGTCAAGTTTCCATTTTTTTAAGAACTTAGAAAATTTTGAAGAACGTTTGACAAGCACGGAGTCGTTAGGGCCAGAAAAGGAGCCTGGTTTACACCACTACTCAATGAAGAAAAGCACCTCAGTTGAGACGTTTACGGTCTCATCTTTTGTTTTACAAAAGGCAGGCCAAGGAAAATACCAAAAAAGGATGGTACAGATAATCACAGTGTGGAATAATATTAAAGGACCCTCATTCTGTGTGTGAGTTTAGGTTAACACAGTACACTATGAGGACCCCCAGATCCAATATGCAAAATTCATGGGCTTGGAAGGGGTCCCTTTAAATGAGGGGCCCTGAAGCGTAAACTTGATTAACTTCATGGTAAGCCCACCTCTGGGGACAACAGAAAGGAAGATAAACCCCCCAGGAAGCTGAGCTGACAGGAACGAAGTAAACCTCTCCACTATGTGGCTGGGTGCAGAACAGGGCTAGGCCATTCTGATCCACTCCACTGGGGCAGAGAGTGAAACCAGGAAAAATCAAAAGATTAAGAAGAGGTGGTCAAGATACTTTAGTGGAAGAAATAAATTCCACAAAATGTCTAGGAAAGTGACAGGCACGGTGTTTCACAAAGAAAAGACATCTAATTTTTCCCTGTCTCTCCTCACAGACATCAGACTGTAGATAGAGGATCTCCTCGCCATTCCAGAACAGGATCAAGGAACACAGGGCTGGCTGCACGTTCTTCGCGTCTGGGATGGAGCTCTGGGCAGAGACTCAATACCAATGGCATTAAACACCTTTTGAAAATACAGTAAGTCCGCTATATACGAACAAGTCCCATTCCAAAAGCACATTCGTAAATCCAATTTGTTAAGTCCAACAAAGCTTTTCTAGGTACCCAACACAGCTGGTTATACAGTACTGTTCTGTAATAGGTTTATAATACTTTTCACACATATAACACATAAAAAAAAAATTCAAAAACCATGTGAAATCTTGCAGTACCTTGAAAAGTACAGTTGTGGTACAACAGCTTGCGTAAAGGCGCCCGTTGGCATCTTTGAAGTTCACAACTGGAAGATTCGTATGGAGGGGATTCACTGTACCTGCACAGGTGTGTTATTCCACACGTGAATACCTGGCCTTTCTATCCAGACTCAGACCCATGAACACAGACCTGGCATTGGCTTATATGAAATACTCAAAGCTTAAAGGGATCTCGGAAAGATCTCTTAACAATATATAAACTATACTCTGTCTCCTCTGTTTAATTCGCATGTCCACACCGTAAAGCCATAAGAATTGAAGGCTATGTACATAGCAGTCTTCTTGCCTGCAACTGAGCTGTGAAACAAAACCTTCTTCCAAGGCAAAGCACCAATTTTATGATGCTACAATGTTCCTATGAAAGCTTAAAGTTTAGAAATCACATCAAGAATAATTCCCAGTGCTTTTGGTAACAATTTTATTATTCTGGGAAGATAAAAGTCTATAGTTTGTGTGTGCTCAGTTTTCAAAGCGTCTGCTGGAGTTTTAAAGCAAAATTTCCAACATGTTCAAGCCATAGGCCCCTTTAGTCCTGTTATATTTACCCTATAATTTGTTGTTTACAACAGAATATATTTATAAAAAATAATTTCTCCTAGAGTGTTTTAGTCATTCTAATATTCTCTAAAGTTTTACCACATGATCACATGCACATTTGTTTCTTCCAGGGTGTGTTTGTTTTTTTTTTTTTTTTTGCATGACAGTCATTCTATGAACATCCTTGTACATGTTTCCTGGTGTACATATGCAAGAATTTCTCTACTATAACTATACTGCAAATCTGTAAACATGTGTATCTTCAAATTTTATAGCTAATGCCAAATTCTCTCCAAAATGAATGCATACTCCCAAAGCAGCGTTGCTTCTCACTTTGTGTTAAAATTATCATCTCAGTAAGGTTTTTTCTTCCTCTTCCTGATTATAAACATTGAACTTTCCATGTCTATTAGCTAGTGGAATACATCTTCTGAACAATGTCAGATGTAATCATTTCTGTACTTTGCTACTATGTTACACTTTATTACAAATTCCTAATTTATTCTGGAAAGTAATTCTTCGGAGGCTAAATATACTCCACATTTCTCCTATCTGGTAGCTGTCTTCTCAGCTGCTTTACCGAGTCCTTTCATTTAAAAAAAGTAATAACATTTTATGTATTCAAATGAATCCTTCTTTCTCTTTATGATTTACACTGTTGATGTCTCATTTCTCATTTCTGGCCACACACACACACACCCACAATGTATCTATTCAGTGCTACTCAGTCTTTTGGGTGTTTGAGAATAACAAAAAAATAGACAAAAAACTCTGCCAGTCTAGTAGAGGCATCTAGAAAATACTAAGCAAGAAGGATACATGATACATGACTTGTACATATAGAGAAGAATGCTACATGTTCAGAGGTAAGTAGAGCAGACCCTAAGTACAAGGGGAAGGTGGCACCAGAAAATGGTTTCAAGCTCAGGGGTTTAAAGCACGGTCAGTATGTGTTCCTTAGAAAAGTGAAGTCTGAGCAGAGTTCTGATGGAATTGAGAAAGGAACCAAGTGGATATCTGAGTCAAGAACTTTCCAGGCCTAAGGAAGACGAAATACAAAGGGCCTGACATGGGGCGTGCCTAGTGAGTTCTAGAAAGAGCAAATCAAATAGTGGTTCCTTGGTGTTCATCAGTTGTGTCTGATTCTTTGCAACCCCCCCCAGAGGGCAGCTCATCAGGCTTCCCTGTCCTTCACCATCTGCTGGAGTCTGCTCAAACTCAAGTCCACTGAGTCGATGATGCCATCCACAGTCAGCCAAAAGTAGGCAAAGAAAAGAGTAGGAAATTCCTCCAAACCTGACTCTCCTCCAGGCTTCCCATGTCTATACAGAAGGGAAGTCTACTCCTTCAGGTAACAAGCCAAAATCCTTGAAGTCATCCTTGAAGATTTTTTTCTCACATTCGTCATCAGTTGAAACCTGACCATTTTTCAATCCCTCCACAGCCATTACTGGAGCCCAGGTCAATATCAGACTAAATGAACTTGTCCCACAGCTGCCTCCAGGTCTCCCTGTCTCTGTGTTTGTCCCCCTAATGATCATGCCTCCCATAACAGCTGCAGAGTTGTTTTAATTTACACTGTTGCTCACAATACTCCCCATCTCACTCAGAATAACATTCACCCACCCTTTTCCTCTCCTTTCTCTCTCCCTCACTCTCCCCTCTCTCTCCCATGTATACAGGCAGATCCATGTTACCTCCATGGAGAAAGAACAGTTACTGGCTAATCGGCCACCAAAGGAATTTTTGTCCGCAATGAGAAAGGTCCCTGGCAGTTTGTTTAAGCATTGTCTTTTCTTTCTTGCCTTTTTTTTTTTTTCTATTTAAAAATTGTAAGAATTACAGCAAACATCACTGAAATTCTCCTTTCAATTCTGGCCTGACTATCAACCAAGATATTTCGCCAATGACTTGTAACATAAGACTCTGGAAGTCTTACTTGATAAAACCCTTTAGAAAGTCAAAGCAAGATAATTGTCTGTTACTGATAAAATTGGCATGCCAAACTAAAATACATAAAAATCAAAAATAACCTTAAGGCAGAGACTTTTCATAAAATGAAAGCACTTCAAATACTTCCTCACTTCTCCCTTCAGTCGTGTGTGGGTTTGGTCTGCATGTCTAAACACCTTGATGGCTCAGTTAGTTAAGTGAGTTTGCATTGCCTAATACGTAAAAGAAGAGAGAGAAGAGAAAACAAAACACTTAACAGGGAAGAATCTCATTTTTTCCCCACATGGCAAGTGATTTCAGCCGCAACAGCCTTAAACATTTATAGCTATAGCTAAATATTTTATGAGATGCTACTAAGAAGGTTCCATCCATTTCTTTAGAAGGATAAGCTGGTCACAGAGAGTCTCTTAGAACGTCAGTGTCCAAGTCTTTATGTTCTGAATTGGAATTTTCATCAAATGATTGAGGGAAGCTGAGTAACAACTCTGCCCTACTCAATGCCAAGTCTTTAATCCAAAATACTAGCTCGTTTCTTTTCTTTTCAAACTATCTTATAAAAGAACAGAATAGCTCTGAGGTATAAAGCGCAAATTGAAAGAGAAAACACTCTCACAGGAGTGGCAATATCAGCATCAAAGAAGAGAAATTCTTATTGTAAGGAAGCAGTGCATAGTATTAACATTTAGATATAATGCTCCCCCAAATGTCATTGCCCTATTTTCCTACTCTTTTTAGGCCTGCATGAAATTATAAAATGGCTTTCTCGTACAATCTCCACAACAATGTCTTAGCACACAGCAGCATAGTAACATTATTAATATTTATGAACCCCAGAGAAATCAGTACAGCTTGGTTTTCAGAAAGGCCATCCTGCCTAGACTTCCACCATCAAAAAAGTAATAAAATTAGCTCCAAATAGCTTAGTGAAAGAATCTAAAAAAAAAAAAAAATATGTAGATCAGAACAAGGAGTGGGGAAATGAAGTATAAAACCTAAAGAAATGCCAGACCAGGAGCACATTCATCAGAATCTAAAATTCGTGGTGCATTACAAACTCCAGTGTAAGACAACGTGTTATTAATGCAAAGACTTAGGTGGCCATATAATTGGTTTGGAGGATGAAGAGCAGCCATGACAGATTCTACTGCCTTAGCAGATCTGGTTTTGTTCATCATTTGTACAGAAAGGCTAAAGGTACTTTCAAGGAAGCAGGTGTCAGAGAAATACTATTGGAAAAATTGGGAAGACAAACTTCTTTGCATATATGTTGGCATATCACACACACACAGTTAGGGGTTGAGATGTGTCCCCAAAAAAGATATGGAAGTCCTGACCCCTAGAACTTCAGAATATGACCTGACCTTGTTTGGAAATAAGGTCACTGCTGATGTAATTAGTTCAGATAAGGTCATAACAGAGGACACTAGATCCTTAATTCATCAGGACTCATGTTCTTATGAAAAGAAGGAAGTTGAGACACAGACACGACACACACAGGGAGCACGCATGTGAGGACAGAGGAGACACTGGAAGGACGCAACCGCATGCCAAGGAACACCCAGGCTTGATGCCGCGATCAGAAGCTCGGGAGAGGTGACCGAGGACTCCGCCCAGAGTCTCAGAAGGAGCATAGCCCTGACGACACCTTGATCTCAGACTTCGAGCCTCCAGAACTGGGAAAGAAGACATTTTAGTTGTTTTTAGCCACTCGAGTTATGGTCCTTTGTTACAGCAGCCTGAGAAAATGAAAACAGTTGACCCTTAAGCGATGTGGTTTTAACTGTAAGGGTCCACTTAACTGCAGATTTTTTTCTCAATAAATACATGCTACAGTCCTATAGGCCCACAGTTGTTGAAATTGTGGACATGGAACCACGTACACAGAGAGCCAACTGTAAAGTTACACACAGATTTCTGACCGCACGTTACGAGGGTGGGAAGTGGGCCTCACCCGGAGGCCTGCTAGTGTTCAAGCATCAACTGTACACACTCATACACACACATACACACACACATATCAGGGAAAGACAGAAAGAGAAGCTTAGTAATAAGCATTTGTATTTCAGTTCAGTTCAGTCGCTCAGTCGTATCTGACTTTTTGCGACCCCATGAACCAACTGCAGCGCACCAGGCCTCCCTGTCCATCACCAACTCCTGGAGTTTACCCAAACCCATGTCCATCGAGTAGGTGATGCCATCCAACCATCTCATCCTCTGTTGTCCCCTTCTCCTCCTGCCCGCAATCTTTGCCAGCATCAAGGTCTTTTCAAATGACTCAGCTCTTTGCATCAGGTAGCCAAAGTATTGGAGTTTCAGCTTCAAAATCAGTCCTTCTTAAGAACACCCAGGACTGATCTCCTTTAGGATGGACTGGTTGGATCTCCTTGCAGTCCAAGGGACTCTCAAGAGTCTTCTCCAACACCACAGTTCAAAAGCATCAATTCTTAGGTGCTCAGCTTTCTTCACAGTCCAACTTTCACATCCATACATGACTATGGGAAAAACCATAGCCTTGACTAGACAGACCTCTGTTGACAAAGTAATGTCTCTGCTTTTTAATATGCTATCTAGGTTGGTCATAACTTTCCTTCCAAGGAGTGTCTTTTAATTTCATGGCTGCAATCACCATCTGCAGTGATTTTGGAGCTGAGAAAAATAAAGTCAGCCACTGTTTCCACTGTTTCCCCATCTATTTCCCATGAAGAGATAGGACCGGATGCCATGATCTTCGTTTTCTGAATGTTGAGCTTTAAGCCAACTTTTTCACTCTCCTCTTTCACTTTCATCAAGAGGCTCTTTAGTTCTTCTTCACTTTCTGCCCTAAGGGTGGTGTCATATGCATATCTGAGGTTATTGATATTTCTCCCGGAATCTTGATTCCAGCTTGTGCTTCCTCCAGCCCAGCGTTTCTCATGATGTACTCTGCATCACCACGAACGAAGCTAATGGAGGTGATGGAACTCCAGTTGAGCTATTTCAAATCCTGAAAGATGATGCTGTGAAAGTGCTCCACTCAATATGCCAGCAATTTTGGAAAACTCAGCAGTGGCCACAGGACTGGAAAAGGTCAGTTTTCATTCCAATCCCAAAGAAAGGCAATGCCAAAGAATGCTAAAACTACTGCACAATTTGTATATGATCATAGTTCAAAAATAAGCATAGTTTTCTGTCAGTGAGTGTTTTGTAAATAAGTTTCCTTTATATCACTTTTTAGATTCCACATATAGGTGATACCACGTGATACTTATCTTTGTCTGACTTACTTCACTTAGTTTGATAATCTCTAGGTCCATCCTTGATGCTGCAAATGGCATTATTTCATTCTTTTTATGGTGGAGTAATATTCCACTGTATATACGTACCACATCTTCTTTATCCATTCATTGGTCAACAGACATTTAGGTTGCTTCCATGTCTTGGCTATTGTGAATAATTTTGCTCTGAACACTGGGGTACGTACATGTTTTTCAATTATAGTTTATGACTCACAGACATAGAAAATAAACTTATGGTTGCCAAAGGAGAAAGATGGGTGGGGAGGGATCAATTAGGAGTTTGGAAGTAACATATACATCTTAGTGTAAGTAAAAGAGATAAACAACAGGACCTACTGTATAGCAAAGGGGACCACACTTAGTATTTTGTAATAACCTATATGGGTAAAGATTACGAAAAGGAATATGTATATATACGTGTGTGTATGTATGTGTATACATATGTGTAACTGAATTGCCTTGATGTACACCTGAAACTAACACAACACTGTAAACCAACTATACTTCCACAAAACAAATTTTTAAAAATTTAAAATATTAAAACGAAAAAATAGTTTAAAAAAACTCAGTGCATACTCTGCAAGAGTAAGTTACGAGAGGCTGAAGTATCTTGAATTTTAACATGAATATAAGTACGGCAGGATATCATGCACACATTAAACAATGACAGACGCTCGGCTATTTAAGGAACCATGCTGGCTTGAAAATGAAGTCCAGCTCTTCCCCTTAAACTGCACAAGGAATAAAACACCACAAAGCCCTGATTCCAGGACCACCTCAGTTACTCTCATAAGAGGACACTCAGTAATGAGATCAATTTCATACATAAATATTTTCACCCCTCATTGCCATTATGAGATCTCTGGTTGTAGACCTCACCCTCTTCCATTCTGATTCTGCAATAGCCTCTCTCCTGGTTCCCCCTTTCACGTCCATGCGGCTCCCTGCCACAGGGCTGTTACTCTCTGAGTTAAAGCCAGTCGACGGTCCCTTTTCGGATACAGCTCTATTTTCTGAACCGTGTCCACAGAACACTAGTTCAGTAGAACGTTTATGTAGAAAATGTGGAATAATATCCTTAGGTCAGAAAGAATTGAGAAATCCTAGCTTATAAAAATAAAGTGTTCTTTACTGAAAGACTGTGTCTCTAATATGCCAGTATCTATGGCAAAATTTCCAGGGCAAAGGATAATTAGCAGTGTTTTCCAAACATACTGAACCATGGAACCCTTTTAAAGCCAGTCTTAGGGGACTAGATTCCATAAAAACAGACCTGAAGGGAACATTTTCCCAAAGCATTAGAAGGTAGTGTACAAAGTAACTTAAATCACACAACCTCCTAATACTCAAGACATGTACATTATTCTAGCAGAGTCTCCTAAGATTTTAAGTTAGCACGAGAACTTTGAGGTACCTCAGGAAAGGCAAGGAGATCCCCGTGTCTAGAGCAGACTGAGCTGGAAAGAGTGGAAGGGAAACAGGCCAGAAGGTAACGAGAGACACGATGATCAAGGGTATTATCGGTCACAGTGAGAACCTGGGGAATTGACGCTGACTGAGGTCAGCAGTCATTAGAAGGTTCAAGTAGAAGCAGTTACATGACTTGACTGTGGTTTGAAAAGGTCAACCTGGCTAATGAGTATAATGTGCAAAGGTGCATAAAGATCAGATATGAGGTTACTGTAGTAATTCGGGTAAAACTGGCAGATGAGAGCAATTAAGGTGGGAAGAGGTACTAAGAAATTCTAGATCTACCCAGCTAATTGGTTGTGAACTGGATGTGAAGTGTGAGAGAAAGAGACAAGTAGAAATGACCCCTAAGTTGTGAGCCTGACCTACTGGGAAATTGGGGGTGCCACTTTGGGGGTTGAGGAATAATGGGTGGAGACCAGTTTCTGCATAATGCTAAGAAGTTACAGGAATTAAGAAAATCTGTATCTGCCTGCAAATGGACAGATTTACATCATTTAATTGTAACTACAGGTTGTACCACAAAGAATTAAACAAAAAGCAACCAAAAAAAAAAAAAACACACACACACAAAGCATGATTATCTTGTTTCAACAGCTACAAAACACTGCACTGCATTTATAGATTCAAGTATAACTTTCTTTGTGAACTGCTCACATGTGTAATCATATGATCCAGTACAAAAAGAAAAATGTGTATCACTTCAAATTCTGACTATTTAATATCAAGAAAAGTCAGTGATTTTTCTCTTTTTTTTTTTTTTTGGTTATAAAGGTAGAGCTCTAAGTTTCAGTTAGCATAGTAAGTATAGCTTTGACCAGCCCTAAACACGCCCTCCAAGAAATCTTTAGACTCTTTAGACTACAAACCTGCAAACATACTATTTGTCACAAACCACCCTGGTGACAAATAGTAAATGTGTTTTTAGAAATTTAGAAAATGCGGTGGATGCCCGGAGGGTGGGAAAGCACAGAGCACACTGTAGACTCTCGGGAGGTCTTAGTATTTACAGGAAGGCTGACAGAGGAGTCAGGTGGGTTCACCCCTAGAAACGGGACGCAGGGAAGGGTATGGTACGGAGTGGCAACTGGGTTTGCCGCATACAAGGCAAGGCTTTATATCCATACCGTGGCTGTTAATTCTGCTCTGGAGAACCACCATGCTTTTCCGGCAATGGAGGCAATAGGAGTCGGGAGGAAGCAAACAAGAGCTGCAAGTCTTTAAGTCTTCCCAAGGGTCAGGAATCAAATGCTAGGTCCAGCCTTCATAGGCACATCCAATTCACATTCAAACCCACAGTCCCTGGACAAGCATGTGATTTCAAAGCACACATTCTTATGATGCTTCAACCTTATTCAAGGCTAGACAGGGCATTGTTTATACCTGTAGTCACTGGATTTCAGAAGGATTCTTAGAGGATATAAAGAAATTGATTAGAAGAGAGGCAACTGATGCACCCATTCTCCATGTGTGTAAGCTTCCAGAGTCTGGGGTGGTTGTTATTGATAGAACACAAGATAACTAGGATAACTGGCCCAAGCTTTAAGGTGCTGAAGCTGGATTATATCTGCTGATTTGCCACTGCCAATCTGATTAAATTTCAAGGGGTGAAGTATCTAAACCAGACTTAGAAGCAGGGGTCATTTTAAAAACTGGCACGGCAAGGGTATATCCAATCACAGCAGGCTCAGCTGCAAACAACCAATGATCTGAACACACTGAACTTCATCCTGGAGAAGAGAACGGGCTCATGAGTGAGTTACTCTCCAACTGTCTCGCCCTGCTCTCATCACCAAGGAAAGTGCACTGCTTTTCTGCAGGGAACTTTCAATACCTTGACAGTGCTAGGAAAGAAACAATAAATAACTGCTTTCACAGTTTGGTTTCTTCATTTAGAGAAAAAAGCAGGAGGAGGACAAGGAACTAAAGTACTGAGCGCCTAACATATTCTAGATGGCTGTCTATATACTGACACTTCACAATCCTCCAATGGAGACAGTATATCTTACAAATGATGTCATGAAATTCCAGTTCAAACCTTTATTTAATGCTGCAACTGCATTTTAATTAAGAGCCTGAAAAGCTTTAAACTGCATTTTAGGTCAGAATTTCCATAAACAACAATTTTATGCTTTTCTCTCACTGGAAAATATTGTAAGTTTACTATATGTAAATTTACTATGATAAAGTTTTGCTTAAATATTTTTCAAACCATAGTTTGATACATACTGATCACTGAAAATTTTTAATTATTTTAATATATTTAAAGAGTAGAGATTCTGTATGACTCAAATATTATTTTGTGTTTATGATTTGTCTATTTACATCTTTCTGCATATGCTGTGTGTATAAAAATATATCACATTTTTGTTTTGGGAAAATACCTGTATTATATAATTTTGTATCCTGCTTTTACAGTTTACTGTATGGCATGAATTTTCCTATGTCATTAGTCTTTGAAAACACAATTTTAATAGCTCCAGCATCATGAGTTATTAAATCATCATTGGCAGATTCATTTTGATATACGGTAAAACCAATACAATATTGTAAAGTTAAAAAATAAAATAAAATTTTTAAAAAATAAAAATATTTCTAAAGCCATAAAAAAAAAATCATCATTGTTTAACCACTGCTCTTCAGCTGAACTGGTGGAATTTTCCTGGAAATTTGCTATAAGAATAATGACAAAACCAAAAAAAAAAGATAATATTTCAGCAAACATCCTTTGAATATACACGTTTGTTTTTATATATGGTATATTTTTAGGTGCAATTGTATATGATCAGATCAGATCAGATCAGTCGCTCAGTCATGTCCGACTCTTTGCGACCCCATGAATCACAGGACACCAGGCCTCCCTGTCCATCACCAACTCCCAGAGTTCACTCAGACTCACGTCCATCGAGTCAGTGATGCCATCCAGCCATCTCATCCTCTGTCGTCCCCTTCTCCTCCTGCCCCCAATCCCTCCCAGCATCAGAGTCTTTTCCAATGACTCAACTCTTCGCATGAGGTGGCCAGAGTACTGGAGTTTCAGCTTTAGCATCATTCCTTCCAAAGAAATCCCAGGGCTGATCTCCTTCAGAATGGACTGGTTGGATCTCCTTGCAGTCCAAGGGACTCTCAAGAGTCTTCTCCAACACCACAGTTCAAAAGCATCAATTCTTCGGCACTCAACCTTCTTCACAGTCCAACTCTCACATCCATACATGACCACAGGAAAAACCATAGCCTTGCCTAGACGAACCTTTGTTGGCAAAGTAATGTCTCTGCTTTTGAATATGCTGTCTAAGTTGGTCATAACTTTCCTTCCAAGGAGTAAGCGTCTTTTAATTTCATGGCTGAAGTCACCATCTGTAGTGATTTTGGAGCCCAGGAAAATAAAGTCTGACACTGTTTCCACTGTTTCCCCACCTATTTCCCATGAAGTGGTGGGACCGGACGCCATAATCTTCGTTTTCTGAATGTTGAGCTTTAAGCCAACTTTTTCACTCTCCACTTTCACTCTCATCAAGAGGCTTCTGAGTTCCTCTTCACTTTCTGTCATAAGGCTAGACCACCACGTATGTAATGTTAAGGTTTCATCATATAAAAAAATCACAGTTCACAGATATTTCTTTTGTCTGTTACATGTCTAAAATACATTTTCCAGGTTTGTTATTTTACTTTTAACTTTATTTATGACTTTTAAATATTACTGTAAATTAAAATATGTTACTAAATGTGCCTTACCAAAGTTTGTTTCGTTGTTTCTTCTTGTTTTTGCACAAATATTTCAAATTTTTCTTTTTTGGTATCTGTATTTTATGCTTACTTTAAGAATCCTTCCTCTTTACAAGATTTTTAAAATATCCTATAATTTTTTCTAAACTTTTATGGTTTTACTATGCAAGTTCTTAATCCATCCATATTTTGTATCTCTTGTAAGACAGGGATCTAACTTTATTTCTAGCAAAACTGATAGCAAATTGCCTCAAGCCCATCTATTAATCGATCATTCCCCACTGATTTGAAACACCAGATTTATCTGACAAATTCTAAATATATATATATATGTGTGTACATATGCATATGTATATAATCATCTATTATTACCCTTAAGCTGTAATTATCATTCATCATTATCTAATGAATCACCCCAGGCCCAGAGATGCAGTAAGTGGCCCTCATTAGCGTTTCCATCTCAGACAGTCATCACTGTCCCAGGTTTCTCAAATGATAAGACCCATGGGCCCAAACTCTGCTGACAGCACACAAGTGATGTACTCCAGGCATCTGACTGGAAGAACAGGGAGCATCGACTTGATTTCACTACCTCCTTGACAATTATCAGACTCTTACTTACAGAAATGACAGTTACTGACGTCTGAGAAAAGCCCACGCAGATCTCCATTCCTGAATAATCCAAAATAGAGTTTGGATTAACCAAGTCGCAAGGATGGTGCCCCTCAACTGACTGTTTTTTCCTTCCACTGAAATTGTTTTGACTATGCTTGCTCTTTGGCATGAAATCATTCGACTACTCAAGAGATTCTGAAAGATACAGCTTTAAGACTTCACATTACACCTTATACTCTATTGGGTCTTTTTCTGATAAAGGGAAAATACTCCCTGGCCGCACTTAGAGAAAGAGTTGGGCTCCTCCTGAGTAATTGGCTTGATTTTGTTTTAATACTGTCAACACTGTAATAACTATATTTCTCTCTCAGAGTTGCGTATCAGAATATTCAGATACATTCATGGCCCTCATTCCGCAAATGAACAGAAACTCAAACCCTTTCTGTAGTAACTTTACTCCAAGCTCGTTGTGTTAACTTCACTCTAAGTTTTCTTCATTTTCAAAATTTTACTTTCTGTTTATTCTTATTTCCTTATGTATATTAATCTTACAATATGGTAATGTATCATGGAAAAGTATCTTAAATCCACCTGCAATGTGGGAGACTTGGGTTCAGTCCCTGGGATGGGAAGATGCCATGGAGGAGGGCATGGCAACCCACTCCAGTGTTTTTGCCTAGAGAATTCCATGGACAGAGGAGCTTGGCGGGCTACAGTCCATTGGGTCCCAAAGAGTCAGACACTACTGATCGACTAAGCACAGGACAAAATGTCTTAAATATATTTTATAAAATGATGGGGTATAAATAAATACCAAAAAAACACATGTTTTCCCCCCGGATGTCAATGATCAGAAGTGGGGATTGGAAAAGAACAAGTTTTCCAATTCTGTCTAAACCAGAGACCAGCAAAAAGCCTCTTTACATTCAGTGGTATATTCAGATAGAAGAATCTAGCCCTAGATACTTTTAAAAATTACCAGTTATTTTCCAAAGGTAAGTTGTTGTGATGCTATTTTGTTTGATATAATCATGTTCTTCTCTTTCTAAGTTACACTCTCATCTCTAAGTATTTGCCAAAGCAAATAAGACCTACTTGTGAATGTATATAATATATGCTATTTTCTGAAAGTAGAAAACATATTTAACATGACCTTCTTGCAAAGCAGTATAAAATTTTGTTTTAAAAACTTAACTTTCTGTTTCTACCTCAGTATTTACTTATATCAATGCTGTTAATTCCTGACCATTACCTAAAATAGATGTTGAAAGCAAACTGCTTCAACACCATTCAGCATATATCAATAAGTGTATAATTAACTATCTACACACAATTAAACCTTTATCATGGTACAAGTGTTCCTTTTAATGAAAATTTGATGACCCCAAAATAAGAGCTCCAGAACCAGATGAACCCTAAAGCCTTCTCCAATTCTGAGTGTCTATGGAATTTAGAAGTAAAACAAAATATCATCAACTCTCTTAGCTCTCTCTTGCTCATCAAAATAATCCCAGTATGCTTTTTGAGACCTTGGAATATGCTAATAGGTTTTTAAGTAACCCATTGTTTTGTGACCCTATGGTTCTGTGAATTAAGATCATAAATAAAATTTGTTCAATGGAACTTGTGAAAAATTAGTCTAAAACCATATTGGAGACGGCAATGGCACCCCACTCCAGTACTTTTGCCTAGAAACTCCTGTGGACGGAGGAGCCTGGTAGGCTGCAGTCCATGGGGTCGCTAAGAGTCGGACACGACTGAGCAACTTCACTTTCACTTTTCACTTTCATGCATAGGAGAAGGAAATGGCAACCCACTCCAGTGTTCTTGCCTGGAAAATCCCATGGACAGAGGAGCCTGGTAGGCTGCAGTCCATGGGGTCCCGAAGAGTCGGACACGACTGAGCGACTTCACTTTTACTTTTCACTTTCATGCACTGGAGAAGGAAATGGCAATCCACTCCAGTGCTCTTGCCTGGAGAATCCCAGGGACAGGGAAGCCTGGTGGGCTGCCGTCTATGAGGTTGCACAGAGTCAGACACGACTGAAGCGACTTAGCAGTAGCATACACTGACATTTACCTTTTTGATAACTTGGTGAACAAGCCTAAAGATGATGACTCATACCAGTTCGTAATTTTTACAAGGCATAAATTTGAATTGCATAAGCTATGAACTTTAGCAAGCATGCAGCCACGAAGCCCTTAACTAATTACAATACCAAACTTGCCAGCTTTCTCACAGTGATGCACTCTCTTTAGCTTGTCATCATGTTCATATAACATTGCAGAAGGTCCCTGAAAATGACTAATACTTGGGACAAAAGTGAAAAGAAAATATGATGTGATCAAAGAAATTAATTTTGGGGGGCAGAAAGTAGGAATACTAATGAGCTGTAGGTTCCTCCAGGGTATCAAGAATAATAGACCTCTTGGTTTTACTTTGATGCATTTCATAGAGGAAAATCTATGCTGTAATTGTAGTCATTCATTTGGAAGAATTGAGAGGGGAACAGTATTTATCGCTTGTCTATTCCATTTGGCATGTATGGTTTAATTACCAGTAGCTGGTTGGACTATAGGAGAGTAGAGTATGTTTTTTAAAGACTCTGGGTTGCCTCATCACAGTATAATAAGAAATTAAAGGACATGGAAACATCTGTGAAGGGAAAGAAATCTAAAAAATCTTTAAACTGACACATACATAATTGCTATTTGAGCAATTATGCCTCAATTATCTCTTGACATGTCTTCTTCCAACGAGATGGTAAACTTGAATGTAGGGAATGTATTTCTACCTGCTTTTTTCTAGACTATCTGACACACGGCAGACAGGGAACCAGGAAACTCTCGTTCCTAGGAACCCCTTAGATGACTGTTTTCCAATCATGCGTGTCCTCTGTTGTAGTGGATGCTGTAGTGTGCTGCCAGAAACACCTTTGGGACTCAGCGTTTTGGCTGCTGGGAATATTGACCTTTGAGGACACAAAGCTGGATCCTCTCTGGGAACTATTCTCAGTTGAGTATACCTGCCTCACTCAAGTCTCCATCTCTCCACCCCGCCCCCGACCAACTCCTGGGGCAGCCTGCATCCAATGTTTGTTCAAGGCCAAGATACAAAGTCTCACTGGCCTCATTTAAGGACATCATCACAGGCCACCCCAGCTCCAGGACTCCTTAGCTGCAACTGCTTTAAAGTTCAGCTTCCTCTCTAAGCTTCTGCCTCCCACTGGTATTATTCCCTGGAGAACTTCCCAATAAGCCTCCTACATAATACTATTCTGCCTCAAAGAAGAAAAAAAAAAAAAAATACTATTTGCCTCAAAGTCCACGTACAGGAACTGAAGACACCAGCAGAGTTTTAAAAAATAGATTTCTAGACTTCATTCTAGGGCTTGCCTGATAGCTCAGTTGGTAAAGTATCTGCCTGCAATGCAGAAGACTCCAGTTTGATTCCTGGGTCAGGAAGATCCACTGGAGAAGGGATAGACTACCCACTCCAGGATTCTTGGGCTTCCCTGGTGGCTCAGCTAGTAAAGAATCCACCTGCAATGTGGGAGATCTGGGTTTGATCCCTAGGTTGGGAAGATCCCCTAGAGAAGGGAAAGGCTACCCACTCCAGTATTCTTGCCTAGAGAATTCCATGGACTGTATAGTCCATGGGGTCGCAAAGAGTTGGACACAACTGAGTGACTTTCACTTCACTTCAGACCTCATTCTAGATCTACTAAAATAAAAAATTATATGTTTTTAAAAGTGTTAGTTTCCTAATTTGTATGTCAAAAGTCATCCTTAAAACTGTTCTATTCCCATCACAATAGCAAGTGATTCTTTTTTTGTTTTTTAAAGCAGGTGATTCTTCTGCTTCCGATGAACTTCTAGATCTCAAGACCGGCTGCTGCCTGGTTGTTGACCTTTAAAAAAAAAAAAAAAACTATCTTCTATGACTGATTCACGTTGATGTGCAGCAGAAACCAACACAACACTGTAAAGCAATCACCCTCCAATTAAAAATAAGTAAATTTTTTAAAGGTAAAAATCAATGTCTTCTGATCTAACACTTCTCAGCTAACGGCTTATTTAGCATCTCTCATTTAAACAGGGTACTTAAAAGTTTGTTATTTCTTGTATTTACTTAGGCATGCATGCATGCTTAGTCACTCAGTCGTGTCCTACTCTTTGCAATCCTGTGGACTGTAGCCCGCCATGCTCTTCTGTCGATGGGATTCTTCCAGCAAGAATACTGGAGTAGGCTGCCATTTCCTCCTTCAGAGGGTCTTCTCCACCCAGGAATCAAACCTGAGTCTTTTATGTCTCCTGCATTGACAGGTGGTTTCTTAACCCACTGAGCCACCTGGGAAGCCCTAATAGATGGACTGATGGATGCAGATCAAATCCACATCTCCTGTATTGCAGGTGGATTCTTCACCATTTGAGCCACCAGGGAGGCCCATTTACTTAGGCAGACATCTATTAATCGGTGATTATAAAGCTATACCTTTCAATATGTACAAATCAGACCTTTTTCAAATTCAAATAATTCATCAGAACCATTAGAAATGGAATTCAGGCTTGACACAGATAATGCTCTGTGGTCTACAATGAAAGGGGATGCAGACTGCATTAAAGGTTTAAATATGTGGTAATCTCTAAACTCTGGGAGATAGTAAAGGACAGGGAAGCCTGGTGTGCTGCAGTCAATGGGGTCACGAAGAGTCAGACACAACTGAGCAACTGAACAACACATCTCTAAGTACTGTTTCAGACTTTACCATGATAATCTTTCATATAAAGTCAATAAAGTAGGTATGATCAACACTGCAATTTAGTGATTCTCCTCAGTAGTTTATTTTTCCCTTTTAAACAAGCCGTGGTGACCACACTTTTCATCTGTTCAATAAGACATTTTATAAACCCATCCTTGTGATGGAAACATCTGCATCCAAACTATAATAACTGTATAAAAAACACAAAGTCCAATGGCAAACTTTTGAAAATTGCAAACATTCTTTAAAGGTAAACTTATTGCGCCAACAATTGCAAAAATAAAAAATACATATAATGAGCACACTTTTTCCCCTTAGGCTATTTTGATTTCAATGAGCTTTCCCTTCTCAGTCCCTTTCTATAACACAAAGATTGGCTCTCTCATATAACTAGCAAAAGAAAGATGAGCATTTTCTCTTGAAGCTGGGGAGTGTGTGTGCCAAGATTCAGTCTGCTGTGCCTGAAAGAGTGCTGAGGCCTCAAAACTTTGAAAAATTGGTTTCTGAACAGAAATGCTGACCCCAGGTATCTGTATCAATTCCACCCTGTGAACTGTGCAGGTACCATGGGCTGCTTTCATTAGACACATTGTACCCAACTCAAGAGGCAGGCAAACAACAGAAAATCATTCCTCCTACTGTGAGTATTCTCATATTTACCTGGGAGTGTATGAAAAAGAAAATATGTTCCCACATCTTTCATCTAAATGTCAGTCATCCAAATGGCTTAATAAAGGCAATGCCCCCAAACCGCCGCCACCACCACATCCTAACCCTTCCAAATTTGGAGCCTGGCAATCACCTGGAGAAAGACTGGCAAAATGCAAACCCTGGGCCAAATAAACATGTTTTACACAGCCAGCAGATTAAGAGTGGTCTTTAGATTTTAAATGTAAATATAAATGGTTGGGGGGAAAATGAAAAGCATATTTCATTTTATACAAGTAGTCCATGAAATTCCATATTTGTGTCCATGAAGTTGTGTTGGAATACAATCACACTAATTTGTGTGATATCCAGGGCTGTTTTCACACTGCATGCAGTGACAGAGTTGGGGAGTGGCAACAGAGACTTCTGTTCTAAAAACTATCTGGCTCTTTACATAAAAAGTTCACTAACCACTGACCAAGCGTGTTGCAATTTACAAGGTGTATACATCAAATTTAATCAAGTGGAGGGTACTGTGTCTACTCTACAGGGAAAAAAAAAAAAAAGAGAGATGAGTTTTCCAAGGTCATATAACCAGTGTGGAGGAGAATAATTCGTATTCTTTCATTTTGTTAAAAAGCTTCTCAAAAAAACAAAAACAAACTCATGATTAGATTTGAGGTTTCCAGAGGCAGAAGATGAGGCTCTTTAGAGCATCTTGAGTGGTAAAGGGCCAAGGATCAAACTCTCGGAAAGCACGTTCTGCCTGACAGTATTAACCAACAGACTTATCACTCAAAGGACAAGTGGAAGTTTCTCTCTTCAGCTCCTCAAATACGATAATGCCGTGGAGGAGAATCCTGAACACGTCACCTTTCTCTGGGACTCCTTAATATTTCTCATACAGATATAGCAGATTCTTTCTGACAAGGTCAAACTCCTCTGAAATAGAGTTACTAAAGCAATTTTATACATTCTCTCTTAACATGCCATTGGCCTTGGCCTCAAGATCCTATTCAAGCAGAAAAAAACAGAGCTTCACCTTTTCCACTAAGTTTTCTCTCAACATTTTACACCTGAGTAGCTACAGAATTTATATGTTTAACCTTTATACCGTCCCTCTATTTATATATATATCGAGAGGATATATAATGATTATCAATTCATTTACTAAATGTGTTACAAATGCAAGGAGAAGATAGAGTTCTACTAAATATAATGACCCAGCAAATGCTGAACTGCAACCCAAGAACAATGAGATTTAGCCCTTGCCTGACCAATATCTATGTGACTTTGGGAAAGTCCTTGAACCTTCCTAGGTTTGTTTTCTGAACTATATGGGCTCTTCTTATTTGAAATGACCTCTATTTATTAATAATTGTTGAGCGTTTCATTATCTTTAATGTACCATACAGGTGGTAAATTAAAGGGAGAAAATGCACTTAAAGGACATAGGTACATAATGTTCCAAGGAGAATCACACAAAAAGTAGGAATGATGGTTCTTTTTTGAAGTTACATAAATCCATGACAAACATTATCTTGGTACCCAGGATTACTCTCACTCTGCTTCCATGGGCATGGGCTTCCCCGATGGCTCAGACGGCAAAGAATCTGCCTGCTATGTGGGAGACCTGGGTTCGATACCTGGGTCAGGAAGATCGCCTGCAGAAGGGAATAGCAACCCACTCCAGTATTCTTGCCTGGAGACCCAAGCCCTCGCCAGGGCTACTCTCTCTTCTTCACTTATCCTTGGCTAACACAGACCAAGAGGGTGAACTGTTGTCCCTTCAGACCCAAACTAAGGAGGAAGGCACTCATATCCACAACCACTTTTCAGAGTAAAAGATCTCAGCAGCTTGAGAGCTTAAAATGTAAACTATCCTCTATTATTGACACATCTTATTTTATAAACTTGCTGCTACTGCTGCTGCTGCTAAGTCGCTTCAGTCTTGTCTGACTCTGTGCAACCCCATAAACAGCAGCCCACCAGGCTGCACCGTCCCTGGGATTCTCCAGGCAAGAACACTAGAGTGGGTTGCCATTTCCTTCTCCAATGCAGGAAAGTGAAAAGTGGAAGTGAAGTTGCTCAGTCGTGTCCGACTCCTAGTGACCCCATGGACTGCAGCCTACCAAGCTCCTCCGTCCATGGGATTTTCCAGGCAAGAGTACTGGAGTGGGGTGCCATTGCCTTCTCCTAACATTTCTTAACCAATAACAAAAAAGAATAAAATAGGAATGTCGAGCAGAAGCACTTGATACGTGAGCCAGTGCTGCCTGGTTCCTTTCCAATCTCTTTCCATCAGGTCATGTAGTGATGGGTTAAATCTTTTACTTTGCATGTCTGGTTATTTGTTGGAATAATAGGATCAACAACATCCTACATTCTTGGTAATGCTCTACAAGTCAACATTTAAAGTTTCAGTTGCTTAAATCTGACACCATCATCAGAACTTAAATATAACTCAATGAAGCCAAGGCTTGATCGAAGTAAATGAAAATACACAAACTACTTCAGAACAATTAGAATATTTCTTATGCTCCATTATCCATAATAAGCATTTGCAAGCAATACTACCATAGATTCTAGAGATGCTCTATGTCCACTATCAAGGGATAGTGACCTATTTCTAGACGATGCTAAGTGCTGGGAAGGAGATGTGCCAACAAGTACAGGGCACAGATGAGAGGCGTTCAAATTTAACATTAGGGAGGTGCCAACGATACCCCACGTCAAAGAGCCAGGAGGATGTTAGTTATATGAAGGGGCTGGGGGAAAGAGAAATTTCAGGACTGAGTATGTTCACGTGGAGAAGCACAGTGACCCCTAGATGGATATCCAGATGTACCCTAGATTGCATGCATCCCAATTAGAACACTAAAACTAGTTAGCCATGGTCTGACTATGTAGCATTTTGGCAAAGTGGCCAGAGTTGAAAATGCCAGGTCATGAAGAGCCACGGATGTCATGCTAATGAGCCTGAACTTCAGCCCAAAAGCCATGCGAACCTAGAGGAGGATTTAAGCAGGAGAATGACTAATCAGCTTCAACATTAAGGAAGAGATAGAGAAAAGTTTGAAAAGACAGAGGGGTGAGTGGTGAAATGGCAGAAACTTGAGAAAGGTGGACAATTTGGGAGTTTCCTGCAGTAATGTGGATAATACACTGCAATTTGGTGTAGGAGGAACCACGGTGAGGAACATTCAAGTGAGACTTGGTACTTTATATGAAGAGGATGAGTGAGTGAAAAACTAGAACTCCTGGATTTATGGCTTGTACAACTGTGTAGATTGTGGCACTAATCATTATAATGGGGAAGACATACAATGCCTCATTGATGGCATTGTTTTTGACATTTATGACATATAAACAATTTTACTTAGAGAAAAGATATATTTGTTGAAATTAACTTTCAAAAAAGCCCTGAGGAGCAAGAATATTAGGCAAAACAACACAGAAAGAACAAGGAGAGATGGAATTAAGGCAAATTTTCACATATGCCCAAGCAAAATAAACAGCATCACAGGTATGGTACAAGTGAGGGAAAAAAAAAAAAAAGAGAGAGATTCAATGCTTGAATGTCAACCAAATAAACAGTAGTGAAGAAAGATACAATACAGCTACCAGAAAGAAAGGTATGAAATCTGCCAGAAGGAGAGAGTCAAAAAAAAAAAACAAAACCAGGATAATTTCTTAAGAGGCGGTACTCTCACACAAGAAAATAATTCAAAGGATAAAAGAGACAGAAGATGCTAATTTTTATAAACTGTTTAATAGACACTACTAGGATCTGACTACTTAAATGAACGTCTAAAGAGGAGGGCAGATAATTTAGGAATTAAGCCTGTACTTAGATCTAAAAGCTAGCAAAACAATACATGTTAACACGACTTTGTCAAAAGCAGCAGCTAAGCTCACACATGCATCACAGTATCCCGTGAAAAGAATAGCTTAGATCTAATGCTTTGGGTGTAATAAACTAAACTGCAATTAGAAGGCATTTTTATTCTCATACAAGTATGCTGAGACAAAGCCAGAAACCACTCTCAAGAAAAAAAAAAAAAAATTGGCAAAGTTTCCTAAACAGAAGCCCCACTTACACCAAATCTGCTACCATCGGGTGCCAGACATCCACAGCAGGCACAGACGGCGGGGCTCCTACTGCCTGCTTCACAGATTGCTGTCTGGTTGCAACCCTCTCCTCATATGTGATCTGGTGAAGCAGAGAAAGGCCCCTGGCTCACCCCTATCAGTCCTGCCTCCACAGCTCCATCCATCAAAATCAACCTAATTGCCCACAAATATTATCCCTGAGGACTGCCTCTGTTTACCCAGAAAACACTCCTTTACTCCTAGGCAAAGTTCAAGGAATAATTCACAAATTGTCAAGCAAGTACAGACTGAGTGAGAGACACAAGCATCCTTAGCTGTCATGCCTGCATCTCACTTGCATAAGCTCTGCATCTCTCCTTCCTCCCTTGATACCCACCTTCCATTTCTTGAATGAAAGCAGAAACCATACATGGATACTTCTTTGGATAAATACACAAATGAGACCCAGAAGGACACATCAAACAGTGACCTGTGTCTGCTTGTGGAAGACTCTGGTTTTTTGTTCCTTGTGCTTTTTGTTTCCTAATATGCACATGTTAACTTTTAAGAAATGTTATTTTACAAACCTTAAATAATACTAGTTTATTTTAAAAAATAATACTTTATTACTAAAAAAATTAAAAAGGAGGTCAGCCAGTAAAGGAAGTCATCAGTTAATCATCCACGTGGCCCCTCAAATACCTGTGCTATGTATCAGCTATGTGTCAGGCACCCACGACCACCAGCAATTGAAGAATATAGAATGTTAGGAAGTTAGTGGGAGTATCTAATATAGAAAGACAGTTGCATCTTTAAAATATAATTTTATAGATGTTATAATAGAAATATGGGGCTTCTCTGGTGGCTCAGATGGTAAAGAATCCGCTTGCAATGCAGGAGACCAGGGTTCGATCCCTTGGTCAGGAAGATCCCCTGGAGAAGGGAATGGCAGCTCACTCCAGTATGCTTGCTTGGAGAATTCCATAGGCAGAGGAGTCTGGTGGGCTACAGTCCACAGGGTCACAAAGAGTCAGCATGACTGAGTAATATGAGCAAAGTGTTAAAGAAAAATCCAAAATAAAGTATAAATGTTGGTCTTTTGTTAAACATGCATGTTAAAGGCCCTTTTCCATCACACACAGAAACAAAGACATCTCAGATGGCCCTCCTATAAGGCAATGTCTACCCTCCCCACAATTTATGATTTTACACAAGATTTGAGAAAAACTGAGCAAATACTAAGACAACCCTCTTTCTCCCACTATATCATGCCAAAAAAATAGGACCGAACAAAAAAAATTGCATTCACTTAAAATCATAAGCCCAGAGGCTGGACATTCACTCATGCACCATGTGGCAGTCCCTGAAGATAAATTTCCATTTATAGTTATCTTGACAAAGGTCATGCAGGACTATGGTTCATCTTCAAGTGCTCATGCTCAAGAAGAAGGTGTGCCACCATTTATCTCAACACTTCAAAGAATTCTCAATTTATCTTAAAATAAGAAAATACAGTGAAAGCACAATAATTTGGATCTTCTAAAAAAGAAACTATTGCAATTTTATACTTTCAGAAGTCAGAATTTGGGAGTTTTGAGAAATTGGGATTTACTAACAAAACATCCCTCTCTCACTCCTAATTTCAAGACTTAATTATATATTTTCCCTATCTCAACTTTGACAACTTCTTTGGTGTCACGTAGATTCTAAATGATTAAATAAGTGGAAACATGGTTTTAGACCAAAAAAAGTTGAATCAGCAGTACCTTTTATGCCTAGTTTAATTTTCTGAGAAGAGTTGACCCTTGAACAACACGGTTTGAACTGCATGGGACCACTGGAATGCAGATTCTTTTCTTAATAAATTCACGCTATAGTCTCACACTGGAGAAGGCAATGGCACCCCACTCCAGTACTCCTGCCTGAAAAATCCATGGACAGAGGAGCCTGATAGGCTGCAGTCCTTGGGGTTGCTGAGTCGGACACAACTGAGTGACTTCACTTTCACTTTTCACTTTCACCCATTGGAGAAGGAAATGGCAACCCACTCCAGTGTTCTTGCCTGGAGAATCCCAGGGATGGGGGAGCTTGGTGGGCTTCCATCTATGGGGTCGCACAGTCGGACACGACTGAAGCAACTTAGCAGGAGCATGGTCTCACACAACTCTCAGGTTGACTGAATCCATGGATGCAGAACCATGGATACAGAGGAATCACATACAAGGAGGGCCAACTGTAAAGTTACAGGCAGATTTCAACCAAACATGTGTTGGGGACAGGGGTGGCCTCAGCCTCAGCATTGTTCAAGAATTACCTGTATTTCTCCCCTCATTTAAAATTATTCTTCAAAGTAAAAGACAGTAAGATTAAAGAATGTAAATCCCTAGTTTTAATACACTAGAAACATTTTTTTATCTAATAAGAAAAATCGAACATGTCAATCAAACAATAATATTTCAAGGGTATATGTCTGAAACATCTAAAGAACAGGTTACAATATAAACACTCACCTTTGATCAAGTTTCAGATTTAGAGGGAAAGGCAGACTAGTAAAAATGAAATCGCCACCTACCAGACAATCAGGGGAAACAAACCAAACCAAGACTGGTGATCAACTGGTGTGATAGATATTTTAGCCAGATCATATTCACATACATATTATTAAGAAACTGGGCATTAACCAGGGGCATTAGATACCACAGACAGGAATATCCAAATGATAGTCTCTCTCTCTCTCACACACACACAAACATATACACACAGATGGGGCATTTTTCCCGCTAACAACTGGTGCCTTCTAAACTTAGTATTGGATGTAACAAGAATCTACAAGAATCTAATGAAAACAAATACTTTCAATCCTCATATGTGCATATGTGTGTATGTATATACATGTGAGTATAAGGAAATGCTCAAACAACCGCACAATTGCACTCATCTCACATGTTAGTAAAGTAATGCTCAAAATTCTCCAAGCCAGGCTTCAGCAATATGTGAACCGAGAACTTCCTGATGTTCAAGCTGGTTTTAGAAAAAGCAGAGGAACCAGAGATCAAATTGCCAACATCCGCTGGATCATGGAAAAAGCAAGAGAGTTCCATAAAAACATCTATTTCTGCTTTATTGACTATGCCAAAGCCTTTGACTGTGTGGATCACAATAAACTGTGGAAAATTCTGCAAGAGACAGGAATACCAGACCACCTGACCTGCCTCTTGAGAAATCTGTATGCAGGTCAGGAAGCAACAGTTAGAACTGGACATGGAACAACAGACTGGTTCCAAACAGGAAAAGGAGTATGTCAAGGCTGTATATTTATTTATAAAGCTGCTTATTTAACTTATATGCAGAGCACATCATGAGAAACGCTGGACTGGAAGAAGCACAAGCTGGAATCAAGATTTCCAGGAGAAATATCAATAACCTCAGATATGCAGATGACACCACCCTTCTGGCAGAAAGTGAAGAGGAACTAAAAAGCCTCTTGATGAAGGTGAAAGTGGAGAGTGACAAAGCTGGCTTAAAACACAACATTAAGAAAACTAAGATCATGGCATCCGGTCCCATCACTTCATGGGAAATAGATGGGGAAACAGTAGAAATAATGTCAGACTTTATTTTTTTGGGGTCCAAAATCACTGCAGATGGTGACTGCAGCCATGAAATTAAAAGACACTTACTCCTTGGAAGGAAAATTATGACCAACTTAGATAGCATATTCAAAAGCAGAGACATTACTTTGCCAACAAAGGTCTGTCTAGTCAAGGCTATGGTTTTTCCTGTGGTCATGTATGGATGTGAGAGTCGGACTGAGAAGGCTGAGCGCCAAAGAATTGATGCTTTTGAACTGTGGTGTTGGAGAAGACTCTTGAGAGTCCCTTGGACTGCAAGGAGATCCAACCAGTCCATTTAGGATTTCTTTGGAAGGAATGATACTAAAGCTGAAACTGCAGTACTTTGGCCACCTCATGCGAAGAGTTGACTCATTGGAAAAGACTGATGCTGGGAGGGATTGAGGGCAGGAGGAGAAGGGGACGACAGAGGATGAGATGGCTGGATGGCATCACTGACTCGATGGACGTGAGTCTGAGTGAACTCCGGGAGTTGGTGATGGACAGGGAGGCCTGGCGTGCTGCGATTCATGGGGTCACAAAGAGTCGGACATGACTGAGCGACTGAACTGAACTGAAGAAAATCTCACTGTAGAAATGTTTCCTTGTTAGAGATGGTTTTGCTATTGTTATTTCTCATTCTCTTTTCTTAATCTAACCATTCCAGAATATTCTGAATGCACAGTGCCTTCAATAGGAAAAGTTTGAGTTTTCAGAACGTTATGGCTCTCTGTATAAAAAAGGTTCCCATCAGCTGTTTCTTAAATCTGAATCTCCACTGGCATTATCTTTGAGTGTCAAGATATAAAAACAATCAAACAACTGTGTACAAAGACTTTATCACAGAAAAATGAGAGTCAGGGACAGAGCAGAAATCCCACTGCAAATATTCAGGGTTAACTTGGGAGAGCATGGTGTGTGTGGAGGTGAGTTTTCTGCTGTAAAGCATGAAACAGTTTAGGGCTCTTACTGCTCTGGGTGACTCTGAGCGTATTAAAGGATTAGTATAAGAAGCATGCCTGACACGGCTCAAACCACACTCCCCACACCATACAAAGCCGCCTAGCCCAGCTGCACACATTATTACAAGCCTGTAGTAAGGGAAAGACAGGCTGTAGACTTCTCCTAAGACATACCGTGTTTCTCCATACCCAATGATAAAAGTAAAGGCAAACACAGATTCAGATAAAAGATGCAGAACTAGCAGTTCCCTTCAAAAAAAAAATAATAATAATAATGCATCTATAACCAGTTTAATTTTCTGAGTATTTCACTCTTCACAAAAAACTGTGCAGCAAATATCCATTAGATTAAAGAATGTGAAGAGTATTATTTTTAGGATATTGGAGAAATTTTTATTTCTCTGACTGATAGACAAAGATTTAACAAGTTAACCAAACTGGACTGTAAAAAGATGTCTAAATCTATACAGATACACACCAAAAACACACATGCAAGAAACTTGAAGAAGCATACATGATAGCATTAAGCACGGTAACCATGGAAATCTGTGTCCAATGTAGTAATTCCTAACCTAACCATGGTTTCTCAATAATTTGGGGTATTCCCAGATATCTCAAGGATGGCTATAAAATATCACCACCAGCAACAAAAATGTCACTTGGTTTTGATTATGACGTGCTATAGCACTTTTTTTGGTGGGGGGATTTAAAATTACAAAAACGGGCATCATAAAAAATTGTTCTAAACTTTCAAAGATTATAAACCACATATTTTAGGGGAATAAATATAAAGCCGTGGATTCTTTTGAAATAGTAATGGATGAAGTAGCTTGTTCTCAAAGAGTAGGTGTGTCTAAGGAGCATGATGGATGTTTCTATTGACACTTCATAGGATTAGATCAGGGATATTCAAAGTGGAAGTCTCTGAGTATGGGAGCCCTTCATACATAACCTTCTGTGAAGATTTCTTTCCTCCCAGGCCCCCGTATTAATCCATCCCCATATCTACCCTGCCATCAACACTTACTTATTTGCCTTTAAGAAAGGCAGAATGATAAAAAAAAAAAAAAAAAAAAGATGATAGAGGAAAACACTTTTCTTACCGGTTCAGCCACAAACTATCAGTTTTACCATGAGCAAGTCATTTAGATGCTCTAAATTTTATTTTCTTTACTTCATGAGATGGTTGGATGGCATCGCCAACTCAACAGACATGAGCTTGAACAAATCCCAGGAGATGGTGAAGGACAGGGAAGCCTGGCGTGCTGCAGTCCATGGGTCACAAAGACTCAGACACGAGTTAGCAACTGAACAACAAGGAGCTCTAACATTTTCTAAATACACAAATCAGGCATATCTTATTTTAAATTATAAAACGGTATTGCTTTGATGTATGATCTTCACCTGATAGTGTTTATCTGATTACTGTTTCCACTTTTCAAGAGTTTGCCCTAAAGATTAAGCAGTTTTAAAATTGTACATAGTGAAGCAACAAAATGAGGGCCTACTGAATGGGAGAAAATATTCCCAAATGATATGAACAATAAGGGGGTTAATATCCAAACTATACAAAGAACTAACCACCTCAATAGCAAAAAAAAAAAAAAAAATCAAATTTAATAATGGGCAGAAGACCTGAAAAGACATTTCTCTAAAGAGGAGACACAAATGGCCAACAGGTACACAGAAGGTATTCAACGTCATTAATCACCAGGGAAATGCAAATCAAAACCACAATGAGACATTCCCTCCACTTCCCTGTTATGTTTATTATGAAAAAAAAAAAAGAGAGATAACAAACGCTAGTGAAGATGAGAAGAAAAGGGAACCCTTGTCCACTGTGAGTGAGAATGTGAACTGGTGCAGCCACCCAGAAAACATTATGCAGTTTCCTCCAAAACTAGCAAAAGAACTACCATGTGAACCAGCAGTTCTACTCCTGGCTTTATACCCCCAAAAATCAGGAACAGGAATTTGAAAAGATACATGCACCCCAGTGATCACAGCAGCACTGTTTACAGTAACCGAGATACGGAAGCAACCTAGTGACCATCAAAGGATGAATGGATAAAGACACAGGGTATCTATGTGTGTACACACACACAAGAATACTACGTGGCCATAAAGAGAATGACAGTTTGCCTTTTCAACAACAGGGATGGACCTGGAGGGTTTTAGCAAAATAAATCAGAGAAAAATAAATACTGCATGCTATCACTTACACCTGGAATATAAAAACCAGAAACAGATTCACCGATACAGCAGTTACTGGAGGGGAGAGGGAAGAGCAAGGAAGGGGTAGGGTATTGCGAGGTGCACACTACTATATATACAATAAATACGCTACAAAGTTATTTTCTACAGCACAAGTAATATAGCAAACATCTTACAATAAATTTAAATGGAGTATAATCACAATGTCGTACATTTGAAACTATTCCAATACAGTACATCACCTATGCTTCAATTAAGAATGTTCTTAAAATTTTATGCAGTTAGAGCACAGTGTCCTAAATACTTAAATGAAACTTTCTAAACTTTTATAAAAGTGTACAGAGAAAGACCTAGAACTGAGGGACGTGGTATTTATTTTAACAAGGAGTAATATGATATTAAGTTGAGGACTAGTTGATAAAGACTTTATAAGCAGAGGTGAATTCTACAGAGTAAATCTTATCCTTTATATCCTCTTTCTCTGAAAAGTAATGTTTAAAGGATGCTGAGGCAACATGTCAAAGCAACTTTGATATCCTCAGAAATAAGGCAATCGCAATTAAGCCCATATTGTGAACATCTACCTAACATAAAATCAAGATGTACTTCTGAGGGAAAATGACCACCTTTGGACTCTATCAATGGAAAAGGATGGACAGGAGATAAGAATAAGGTAGACATGCTGCAACTGTGACCTGGGTGGCATCCTACAACTAAAAAAGACACAACACAAAGTTCACTATAAACAAAACCCAAAAGCAGACAAACCACCACCCAAGGGGCTTAGTGAGTGGTTCTCAAGGGAGTTAACACTGACACATGTCCCTGAGGTGAGTCTCTCCTGAAAACAGAGACTTAGCACACATTTCACGTCTATTATCATCAGACTTTGAGTCTTTATGACATCATCTCAGTTCAGTTCAGTCACTCAGTCATTCCAACTCTTTTCGACCCCATAGACTGCAGCACACCAGGCTTCCTTGTCCATTATCAACTCCCAGAGCTTGCCCAAACACTCAAGTCCATTGACTTGGTGACGCCATCATCTATCAGCTTATAAAAATATAACTGAAAATTTTCATGAAGACTTCATCTGTGCTGCTTATATCAGGTCACAAGGAAGTGTCCACTAGCTTTGGAAAATAAACGGCACATATTTTCTGAGCAAATTAAAACTATTGTTGTCAATTATCCCTCAATAAGGTTTCAAATAGCATTCTAAATATCTATGACTTTGAAACAATATTTACATAAAATAAACATTTAGCTCGGATGTCAGCTAAAAATCTATCCTTTAAGATTTATCAAAGATCTCAAGAATTATCTTGAACCTCCAATTCCATGCCTTATACTAGTCCACAATAAACATGTCCCTCCTAGCATGCTGAACAACTTCATCTTCTGCAGGAGTCACTGTTGTGCACACCTCTCACATTTCATCACAAATGGTTTGCCAAGTTTTTTTTCCCCCAAAAAAACCCCAATTCCTTTCCTACAAGTAATTATGGTGCCAGTTGATTACAATACTGTTTTTCTAAATCTTTACAAAAACAATTAAATTTGTAACAATAAAAGTTAACAAGAACACTGTTAAGAGTGAATTTAAATGGAAGGCTATTTTACATACTTTATTTCCTTGATTCAACTATATTAAAATTGTTTCAGAGATTTATATAAGCTTATTCTTACCCACACTTCTGTCAGGAAGCTTCTCTGTACTTTTACAAAGAATTGGACAGTAGTCCAAATGACTAAGTGAACTCTGAATTGAATCGCTAGACTTTATCTTAATCCAATCATGCACCATTTATCTCAGTTAGATTGACTAGTGCTAAAAAAAAAAAAGAAGAAGAAAAAAGTGAATCAATCTCTGGCCTAGATTTGTGTACATGCACTTTTGTCCATGAAGTCTCACCTTGTTTTTGCATCTAATATTACATATTTTATAGGCCTTTACTCTTTCATCAGTCAGTTCAATCACTCAGTCATGTCCGACTCTTTGTGACCCCATGAATTGCAGCACGCCAGGCCTCCCTGTCCATCACCAACTCCGGGAGCCTACTCAAACTCATGTCCATCAAGTCGGTGATGCCATCCAGCCATCTCATCCTCTGTCGTCCCCTTCTCCTCCTGCTCCCAATTCCTCCCAGCATCAGACTCTTTTCCAGTGAGTCAATTCTTTGCATGAGGTGGCCAAAGTATTGGAGTTTCAGCTTTAGCATTATTCCTTCCAAACACCCAGGACTGATCTCCTTCAGAATGGACTGGTTGGATCTCCTTGCAGTCCAAGGGACTCTCAAGAGTCTTCTCCAACACCACAGTTCAAAAGCATCAACTCTTCGGCGCTCAGCTTTCTTCACAGTCCAACTCTCACATCCATACATTACCACTGGAAAAACCACAGCCTTGACTAGACGGACCTTTGTTGGCAAAGTAATGTCTCTGCTTTTGAATATGCTATCTAGGTTGGTCATACTCAAGGGTTTATCATTTATTAAGATTATATCCTAATCTTAAACTTTATATTAAATGAGTCTCATGAATTCTTACTTATTTATCCTTACTTAAACATGGCAGGAATGCTTTTTGTTTCTGTCATAAGTGGAATGGCACTTTTAAAAGGAAAATGCAGAGACAAAACCACTCCCCCAAAATGTATTTTTACTTATAAAATTTAAATGTCTGCAAGGAACAAGCAAAAAAAAAAAAAAAAATAGCAGGTATTTAAAGAAAGAACACACACACACACACACACACACACACAAGAGTACGAAAGGTTCCAAGAATTCTGTTCATGGTGGAACCAGTGGGTTTCCTCTTTGGTTCATTCTATCTGATGAACTGCAGTTCATGTATCTGCAGACTGCAGTTTTGCAAAAGTCAGTAAATCAGTTGTTTCCATTAGAAAGTTAGCAACATAAGAAAGATCTCACCATTTTTAATTTGGGGAACTAAGTTATTCAGTCAATACAGATAAAATTTATGAATGTCTATCTAATCTATCTCAGGATGCAAAATGATTATTTCCTAACTGTGGTACATGAAATGCTTAGTCATAATGATGACAGACCAAATGACCATTAACTCACACAGAACTCTAGTCAAGCATTATATGGTCACACAGCAACAAAGCAATCTATAAATACAGAACACCATGAAAATGAGAAGCTTGTAACAACCAGCACAATTCAAAGGGGAAAAGGGACAAAGATATGAATATACTTCACACTCCCATCACCAGCACCTTCCTAAACTCTGGCTAATTTTACATCTAACAGTGATGCACAACCCAGTTTGAATTACATATACGGCCATCAATTTTTAAGAGCTAAAATGAACAAAATCAACAAGTAAAAAGTCAGTTTTCATCTCCTGGCATGAAAATGCAACAGAAGAGACAATATTCCACTTCCAAGATATTGAGGTAATGGGATAAAAAAATTAAAACAGTTTTCAACAAACTTAGAAGGATATAACCTGCTCACTTCACAAACTCATATATGCTCCCAAAGCAACTGAGACTGGATGGCAAACTTAGAGAAATAACTGAAACTCAGAACAGTAAAACAGCCCTTTAATGACAGATCTCCAAGGATATTAGTAGAAATATTGTTTCAAATTGTGTGGTACCCTAAAGTGCTAAAACTATATTTTCCATATACTATACAGTGCTGTGAATAAAACAGAGGTCTCAGAAATGATGATAAAAAAAGAATCACCTTAGGGTCAACAAATCTATGGGAAACAAGCAACATATGAGCTAAAAAATAAAAATGTAGAATAAAATTAAGTGGAAATAAAGGTTTGAAAAGAAGTATATTAAAGACAGATAAAGTTGATACAACAAACATATTTGGAGTGCTTAAAATAAAAACAAAACAGTGGAACAGAAAGCTAATTTTTTTTAATTTCCTTTAAATAAAAGAAAACTTTATGGATAGGTACACTGTGGGCCAGGAAAAACTCAGGATAGACAACCCAGACAGACTGCTGCTGCTGCTGCTAAGTTGCTTCAGTCATGTCCAACTCTGTGCGACCCCATAGATGGCAGCCCACAAGGCTCCCCCGTCCCCAGGATTCTCCAGGCAAGAACACTGGACCACTACTGAACTTTGAATGGTAAATAAAGAATCATTAAGGCATATCAGTAAAAAGAAAAAAATATTTTTAAGTGGAAAATTCAGATTTTGTCACTTGCATTTGATTCCATAAGATAGTATAACTATAGTTATTAATACTATATCACATACTTGAAATCTGTGAAGAGAGTAAATCTCATACACATAAATGGTAACTATGTGAGGTGATGGATGTATTAATAACTCTGATTGTGGTAATCATTTCATGTCTTTCTTAAAGACAATGACTAGATGGACTTCAGCCAATAAAATGAGTTGGGAAAACCATGGGGAAGAAAAGATTTGAGGATTGAGATGACTAAAAAATGAAAGTTAATATTATCTTCTCTGACAAGTAGAAATGGTACAATTAATTAAAATGAAAGGGGAAAAGAAATTTAAAAGTTGAAAAAAGTTTACATTGCCCTACAGTCACTCCTGGAAATCAAGCAATATCATTAAAGGAAACTAAAAATAAAATAAATAGAAGTATAAACATGTTTTACATAAGGTAGGCACAAAGTAAACACAATTTTATTGGATAAAAAAAATTTTTTTGAGTGGTGTTGAGAGAGGAAAGGGAAGAGGAAGGTATTCATGCTTATCACTGAACTTAGTTTTTTTAAAAATTAAAGCATTATGCTAAGCGAAATAAGTCAGACAGAGAAAGACAAATACTGAATGACATCACTTGTACATGGAAATCTAAAAAATACAACAAACTAGTGAATATAACAGAAAAGAAGCAGACTCACAGATTCAGAGAACAAATTAGTAGTTACCAGTGGGGAAGTGGGGTAGGGGCGATATGGAGATGTAGGGTACAGCATGGGAAATAAAACCGATATTCTATAACAACTGTAAATGGAAAGTAACCTTTAAAAATTGTATAAAATTTTTAAAAGAAATAGCATTCACAAAGACTGTCAAAGACCATAATAAAATATGAAAAAACATGACAGCACTAAGGCAAATTTATCTACGATATTAATATCAATAGGTTTAACTCGTTTAAAGACATTTTAAGATTGAATCAGAAAGTGAAACCTAGTTCAATGTTTAAAAGAACACCTAAACAAAATGATTCACTAAAGTTATAATTAAAAGGTAGGCAAAGATATACTAGCCAAATGGAAATAAAAAAAAAATAGATGGTCTTGATTGTCATATCAATCTAGGTGTAATTCAAGTCCAGAAAGATGCCAAGAAATTGGGTAACTCTACACGATGCTATTCATAATTTTAACTATACATAGCAAAACATTCATAAAACTGAAATTATGGGAAAAGACAGAAATACACTAGTTATAGGAGACTAATTTTCTTCCCTCAAGTGAGAAAACAGTATAAGATTTTTTTTAATTTATTTTAATTGGAGGCTAATTACTTTACAATATTGTATTGGTTTTGCCATACATCAACATGAATCTGCCACGGGTGTACACATGCTCACCATCCTGAACCCTCCCCCCTCCTCATACCATCCCTCTGGGTCATCCCAGTGCACCAGCCCCAAGCATCCTGTATCCTGCATCGAACCTGGACTGGCGATTCGTTTCATATATGATATTATACATGTGTCAATGCCATTCTCCCAAATCATCCCACCCTCGCCCTCTCCCACAGAGTCCAAAAGACTGTTCTATACATCTGTGTCTCTTTTGGTGTCTCACATACAGGGTTATCCTATATAAATTCCATATATATGCGTTAGTTATCCTGTTAGGTTATTCTGTTATAAATTCCATATATATGCATTAGTATAGGAGTTGGACATGACTGAGCGACTGAACTGAACTGAACTGATACTGTATTGGTGTTTTTCTTTCTGGCTTATGATCACCAAATAAGTTTAATATTCATCACCGTCATACAGTTACATTTTTTTTCTTGTGATGAGAACTTTTAACATTGACTCTTAGCAACTTTCAAATACACAACACATCCAGGGGATCTTCTCAACCCAGGGATAGAACCTGAGTCTCCTGCATTGGCAGGCAGACTCTCAGATTCCTCTGAGCCACCAGGAAGTCAAATAGGATCATACACATCAATAATTACCTTAAATGTAAACAGATTAATGCACCAACCAAAAGACACAGAGTGGCTGGGTGGATGAAAATATGTGCATGTAAGCACTTCCATTTACCACATCACTCTGCTTGACTCCCCAGACTGCATGTGATTGTTTTTATTTTAGGTTAATCATGTTCCCATTAGGGCCTGCAATTGTAATTATCTTTTATTTTTTGTCTGGCTATTGATTGCAAAAACTGATAAACATCTCACTATTGTGATTATGTAACTATTACTCACCTAAAACCATTGTATCATAATTGGTCGACAGAAAAGTAATAGAATTGTATATTACCAAAACTACCATTTAGAAAAAACCTGTAATTGCTTTTAAAACTCGAGTTGCATATCAGAATTACCTTGGAATTTTTTGAAAAATACAAATGTTCAGGTATTGCTTTTGTTTTCCACCAGAGTTACAAGTATGTTTCTAATGAGCAGCCATGTTTAAAAACAACTGGACTATATGCAGATCTTTTACTTATATCTAGCTTGTTTCACTTTTTCTATTTTATATTCAGTGCTCTCATTTTCATTTAGTTTATGTTCTCCAATTTTTTTTTATGGTCTTTCTCAAGCCTTGATCAAGCACAGTAGAAAAGCTCTTGCATATATATTTATTTAAATGTATAACATATATTCTAGAAAACCTATGAATTTTGCCTAACTAAAAAATTGATGACATTTTGGTTCCACTTGTTGATTTATTATGAACAGAATGCCAGATGTCTAATTTTAAAAAAGAGATATGCAACAAGCAACAAAAATTTACTGTATAGCACAGGAACTACAGTCAATATCTTTAAATAACCTATAATGGAAAATAATTTCAAAAATAATACATGTGCATATGTATAATTTTTTTTAAATCTACTTTTTGAAATTTAGTAATGTTTATCTTTTTGTCAGTTTTTCTAAATGTCCTAAGGAGATCTAGTAACCTATGAGAAACAAAATTTTAAATATATTTCTGTAGGATATAAGAATAATGTATATTAATATAAATAGAAATATATTATACTTAAATTATTAATAATGTCATTTAAGATGCTCCTATTCTTATTTTTTCTGCACTAGAAAAAATGTTAATACTTTATCTCAGAGAAATGTTAACATGTCTCACTATGATTGTATATTTTTTCTTTTCCCTTATATTTCTTCTGATTTTTGCTTTACATATCTGTTTCTTTGTTGTTAGATGTCTAATGGTTTATGATGTTTATCTTCTTTGTGAATTGTACCTTTTGTCATTAAAAATGTTCATCTGTTTCATTTAAAACAAAAAAATGAAAATCATGTATTCATTTAAAAAAAGAAAGCAAATATACAGCACAGTGTTATTAGCTACAGTCAGCATGTTGTACATTACATACCACGGAGGACTTATTCATCTCATCCCTGAAAAGTTGTACCTTTTCAACACCCTCACCCATTTCACCCACTCCCATTCCAACCACCAATCTGTTCTCTGTCTCAGTGAGTTTCAGATTATTGTGGAGTTTTGGGGGGAGGGCAGTTGATTCAGGGTTTTTCAGATTCTACATACAAATAAGATCATTTGACTTTCTCTTTTTGTGGGGAGGGAGAGTTTAGGGAACTAGGGATATAGGGTTTAGTATATTTAGTATATATTAGTATATATTACGGGGAAGGCAATGGCACCCCACTCCAGTACTCTTGCCTGGAAAATCCCATGGATGGAGGAGCCTGGTAGGCTGCAGTCCATGGGGTCGCTAAGAGTCGGACACGACTGAGCGACTTCACTTTCACTTTTCACTTTCATGCATTGGAGAAGGAAATGGCAATCCACTTCAGTGTTCTTGCCTGGAGAATCCCAGGGACGGGGGAGCGTGGTGGGCTGCCGTCTATGGGGTCGAACAGAGTTGGACACTACTGAAGCGACTTAGCAGCAGCAGTATATATTATATATTTATATATTATATATATTATACATCTAGTATATATTAGTATATACTCATTTACTCTTTCAGATTTTTTAAATATGTGAGACCATTGCCTATGCAAAGCACTCAAAGATAAAAATTTAATTTTATTCTAAGGAATTTGAAATGACATAAGAAATTATACACTGAATTTAGCATATAAGACGTTTCTGAACCCAGTCATCAGATGTGCAATAAGCAACTGTCCTTCTTTTGGAGCTTGTTCTTGGGTGCTCATACAATTGTTTTACATTTATTTTTATTTTTGCATTTCATTATCCCTTCACTAAGCAGAGGTCACAGAGGTATGGAGTTTTCTTCCTGAAAGCACAGAATATTAGTACACATAGAATTAGCAAATGGAAAAATGGGTGGTAAGTATTTTTATTGTTCACAAGGTAGGTCAAAAATTCTCTCCCCCTAATTATCACTCTTTGCTAAAGACTAATTGGGAAGAAAGCCAAGAATACAAATGGAGAATAAAGAGAAAGAAATTCCCTCAGTAGAGAAACAGTGGAGCTTGATAGCTTTTCAATGATTTTATTCATCAAAATAGAATCATCTTGTCACAACATTAATTTTCTACAATTTACTTTCATAAAGCATGGAACACAGGCTTTCTCCATAAATTACTATTTTGCAACTTTCATCACATCTCTTGTCCTACAGTGGCAAGATGGGGTATGGACTATGGAGGGGAGGAGAAGAGGGAGCAAATCATACATTTTCGGAGTTGAGGAACTTTTGAAAACCGCTCTCCTCATGCAAAAAAAAGTGTTAGTCGCTCAGTCGTATCTGACTCTTTTTTGACCCCATGGACTGTAGACAGCCAGGCTCCTCTGTACATGCAATTCTCCAGGCAAGAATACTGGAGTGGCTTGCCAATTCCTTCTCAAGGGGATCTTCCCTACCCAAGGAGCGAACCTGGGTCTCCTGCATTGCAGGCAGATTCTTTACCATCAGAGACACCAACATGTAGCTATGTGTTTATGAAACATGTGGAATTTTAACACACTTTAAGGCTTTATCTCAAAACAATAAATCAGAAATATGTATCTACTTGTGGTTTGCTATGGATAAGTAATCAGAATCATACTGAAGAGATGGAATCATATTAATATTTCTAATCAAAAAGAGTCATAAATTTTAACAGTAAGTTTCCAGGTTTGATGGTAACTTTGGTTACAAGGCCAATACATTACCATCTGAGTAGGTTTCACTTGATGGTATCAATTCACTCTCACCACACCCTTACCATTCAAACAACAGAATGTTATGGTGACTATTCAATTAATATGCTGTACTGTTCAGATCATAGATAAGAATTCACAGGTAAGCAAATAATAAAGGTATCCAAGCACAAAAAGATAGTACTACCAACCCATGCACTTTATTCATAAGCCAGTTCTTTACATGTCATTCAAACAGTCTGTTTTCTTTCTTAAATTTAGAGGAAGTTTTACCAACCTATAACAATTTAAACAATAGTATCAGAAAGGAAAGTTACTTCTATTTAGAGAGATTCACCAGTAAGGACAGATATGGACAGCAACAGAGAAAAAGCAGAAACACATAAAAAACTAGAATATTAAAAAAAAGAAAGACACAGCCCAGGGTCATTTAATACAGGGACAGCTAGTCCTTAATACCTTACCTGTCTAGTAAAAATCATCACATTGCAACTCATTTTCACTGTGTATAATATCACTCTAATTTACTTGAGAAAGATTAAATTGTGTTCAGCATTTTCTTCCTAAGAAGCATGAACTGGTTAAATTTAAAAGTTTTTTAGTTAAAATGTTTATAACATAGAACTCCTAAAATATCTCCATACATAGAAGCAAAACCTGTTTAGAAAGAAAGGGTAATGTAGCCCAAGAAGCTATTTTGCATGAACCGGACATGTGTTGGAGGAAGGAAGGTCATTGGACTGACTGAAGCAGAGGAGAGATGATTAGGGCTCAATTAAAGGAGCACAGTAAACTGAGGACCATGAAACCTGGGAGAGTGAACAGGAGTAAATCGAAGCTTTCAGTAAAATAGTTATGTGAGATGCATATGCAGTCAACTAACCTTCGACAATGGATAATGCCAAAAACACAAAATGTGAAAAGGATAGTCTATTCAATAACTGGTGTTGGAAAAATTGATATCCACATGCAACAGAATGAAACTGGACCCCTATCTTATAGCAGACAAAGATCTGAAATGGTTTAAGGACTTAAATGTAAGACCTGAAACTATAAACTTTCTAGAAGAAAACATAGGTGGTAACCTCTTTGACACAGGTCTTGGCCATGCCTTTCTGGATTTGCCCTCAAACACATAGGCAACAAAAGCAAAAATAAATGAGGAGAACTGTATCAAACTAAAAAGTTTCTTCACAGCAAAGGAAACAACCAACAAAATGAAAAGGCAGCCTGCGGAATGGGAGAAAATATCTGCAAACTACACAGAAGATAAGGGATTAATATCCAAAATATGCAAAGAACTCATACACTTCAACAGCAAAATTTTTTAAATCCAATTTAAAAATGGGCAGAAGATCTGAATAGACAGTTTTCCAAAGAGGATATACAAACCGCCAACAGATACAGGAAATGGTGACTGATATCACTAATCACCAGGGAAGTGCAAATCAAAACCACAGAGAGCAATGACATCACATTTGTTATGTCTGTTGTGAAAAAGATGAGATAATAAATCAGTAAGGATGGGAAGAAAAGGCAACCCTTGTACACTGCTGGTGAGAATGTAGATTAGTGTAGCCACCATGGAAAGCAGTATGGAGGTTCCTCAAAAATTGAAAATAAAACTATCACATGATCCAGCAATCCCACTTCTGAGTACATATTCAAAGGAAATGATATCAGTGTCCCAAAGAGATATCTGCAGTCCTATGTCCGTTGCAGCATCATTCACAATAGCCAAGATAAGGAAAGCTAAGTGTCCATCAATGAATGGAGATGTGGTACATATATTCAGCAGAATATTATTCACTCATAAAAAGATGTAAAATCGGTCATCTGCAACAACATGAATGAACTTGGAGGGTATTATATGAACTGAAATAAGTCAGACTGAGAAAGACAAAGGCTAAATGATGTCACATATACAGGCAATCTTAAAAAAAAAAAAAAAGAACGGAGCTGGTAGAAACAGAATAGAATGGTCGTGGAAGTTGAGAAAAATAAGAAAACCGTCAAAACACACAAGCTTTCAGTTTTAAGATGGGTTAGTTCTGAGAAGACAATGTATTAATACAACACGGTTACCATAGTTAACTATACTGTATTATATACTTGGAATTTGTTGAAATAGACTTTAAGCATTCTCACCACATAAAAGAAAAAAGGGAGCACGGGAGGAGAGGGGAACTATGTGAGGTGATGAATGTGTTAGTTAACTTGATTGGAAGCAGTATTTCCTGGCATCTAGGTAGATCAAATCATCAGTTTGTACACTTTAAATATACAAAATTTTATTTGTCAATGACACCTCAAAAAAGTTGAGGAAACAATAACCAAAGAAACATTTATTAAATAAAAAAAGAACATCATGTGGTAGGTATTTGCTGCTAAGTCACTTCAGTCATGTCCGACTCTGTGCGACCCCATAGACAGCAGCCCACCAGGCTCCCCCGTCCCTGGGATTCTCCAGGCAAGAACACTGGAGTGGGTTGCCATTTCCTTCTCCAATGCATGAAAGTGAAAAGTGAAAGTGAAGTAGCTCAGTCGTGTCCAACTCTTAGCGACCCCGTGGACTGCAGCTTACCAAGCTCCTCCGTCCATGGGATTTTCTAGGCAAGACTACTGGGAGTGGGGTGCCATTGCCTTCTCCAGTGGTAGGTATTTAGGAAATACTAATTGGGAAACCCTTTACAGACAGGACTAGAGTAGATAGGTTCTGCAAACAAGGAGGTAATCTCTCTCTCCTTCAATGGCAAGAAACTAAGGGTACTCATGTCTGACAGCAACTCATTGACAATGTCCCCAAATTCAGATTCCCCAAAAAAAGAACAAATAGCAGAGAAGAGATGCTACATATATCCTCAGCCCATAGCTTTATCTGTTTTAAGTCTACAAACCAGTTTCTTCCAGTCCCCTGGGAATATTAACATTAAACTGGAGGAAGATAATGGTTGCTTTAACGTCTCCCTGTAAGCTCATCAATGATGTACTAATAGTTCATACATTTAAGCCAGACACTCATAACTCATTTTAAATGGTGCCACTGTCTAATAAATTGCTTGAAACTTTTTAAAATCTTCAGTGTTCCATAAAAATGAAAGCCTTTTCAGAATAATTGAAACCAGTAATGCAAAACAAATGTATTTCCTTGATAAATTTAGTTTTAAGTAAGCTTTAATTTATATGCTAAATTCTTTAATTTAGTTCAAGTTTTGGCAGAGACATGTTTATTTTAATTGCTGGCCTTCACAATCCTAGCTGAGGAATAAACATCTGCTTCTTTTCAATTTTCTGCATAAACTGGGTACATTTCTTTTAGTTGCAAATAAGGACTGAACACACAATACTGCTTCTGGAAAGGTTACAAAATTGCAGTAGACAGTTTTTGTGAATCTTTTATGGGAGATCTTACAGCGTGATACACATTGCCCTTAAATCTTAACTGGGGTTCTTATATGTATTTATATTTAAGCTATGTTTTGATGGGAAGAATGTAATACATTAGCACCTAGATGCTGTGCCCAAATATTCTTTTTTGGAACACTTGTTGAATACTCTTATAAATTTTAAACTCCTCTCATTGCTTTACAGAGATTCACAAAATATGTAGATCCTTTCTCTATGATGAAAAACCTCCCAGAGAAAAAGCACACACACAGCCTCAGCCCACCTATATTGGAGACCCTGTAAACAATCTGACAAATAACAACATACAATGTGTATTTTTCCAGCTGTATCCTTTGTGTGCGTGCTAATTCACTTCAGTCATGTCTGACTTTTTGTGGCCCTTTGGACTGTAGCCTGCCGGACTCCTCTGTCCATGGGATCCTCCAGGCAAGAATTCTGGAGTGGGTTGTCGTGCCCTTCTCCAGGGGATCTTCCCAACCCAGGGATTGAACCCACTTCTCTTATGTCTCACTGCAATGGCAGGCAGGTTCTTACTGCTAGCACCACCTGGGAAGCCCAGCTATATCCTTTGGAGGAAATCAGTAAAGCTTTTGGAAAATTAAAGTTATAGCGCTTGAAACATAAGAGGTAATATTCATCTTTTGCAAACACTTTGAGAAGAAAACTGGGAGAATTCAATCCCCATTACAAATGTGCTTTTCTTTTACCAGTCATGGAAACATGGGTGAAGGCACAGCTAAGCACATGTGCATCCATCAGAACCAAGTGGTCACAGAATCTAGGTAACAATGCCCCCTGCCTATTATTACGATTGAAACATGAATCGGGACTCAGCTGATATAAATATGTACAACCCCTGAAAATCTGTAAGAGTATTTTCTTATCAGGTGTTTTATTTCATTGGTTTCTTCTTCAGTCTACCTTTAAAGTATTACCCAATTGCCATGTAATGGTGTATAGCCAAGGTAGTGATGCTCATGGTTCCCTGAAATGGCATATTTGCTTTAGAAAGAGTCCAGATTATAATAGAAACAGCGGCGAAGGACCATGAAACAGATCCTTTAATATAGTTAACCTGTTGGATCTTAAAAGCCAGTCAAGAGCCTCAAGTAATATCTGTGCTCTTGTATCAGAGGAATAATACAAGTCCCATTCACAGAATGAGCTTCCCAGGGGGTGCAGTAGTAAAGAATCCACCTGCCAACACGAGGCCCAATCACAGAATGAGCTTCCCAGGTGGCGCAGTAGTAAAGAATCCACCTGCCAATGCAGGAGATGCAGGTTTGATCCCTGGTTCAGGAAAGCTCCCCTGGAGAAGAAAATGGCAACTCACTCCAGCATTCTTGTCTGGAAATCCCACAGACAGAGGAGCCTGGCAGGCTACAGTCCATGGGGTTGCAAAAGAGCTGGACACAACTTAACGACTAAACAACAACAATCACAGAACAGCAAATTCCACAGGCCTAGGAAAATCCCTACAGAATATCCTCAATGGCAGTGCTTCTCAAATGTTAAAGTTACACAAGAATTGCCTGGTTGGTTTGTAAAAATGGTTTCTGAGGCCCATCCTCTGTGATTTTAATTCAGCAGATCAGGAGAGGCACATGAACTTACAGTTTTAACTGGTGGAGCCAGAGCTCCTGCTCTGTGGAACACACTTTGAGAACCACCACCCCGCCACTAATAATCAGAGTCAGCAATCTTGTAAAAGGCAAGGTGATTTGCTTGCACATTAAAGTTTGAGGAGCACTGCTTTAGGGGATGAGGTCCCATATGAACTTCACTATTGCATGTTATGGATTTCCTGCGAAAATCTAGTATTCATATATTTTTTCTAGTCAATAAAAACTACACTGCCATTAAAGAATAAAGTTTGAATTATATATATTTATAAAACTTTATGTAAGTAACTTCATAAGAAATAAACAGAAGAATAATTTTATTAGACTGATTTGGAAACAGGGCCATGACAAAAGTTAAGAAATATCAAGTGGCCTCTAGGTCACCCACATCTGAGAGATAGAGGAAGGACAGTCTCTTGACTGATTGTATTGTATGTAACTGTGTATGTGCATGCTCAGTCATATCCATGGACTGTATCCCGCCAGGCTCCCCATCCATGAAATTTTCCAGGCAAGAATACTGGAGTGGGTTGCCATTTCCTTCTCCAAGGGATCTTCCCAACCCAGGTATCGAACCCACGTCTCCTGTGTTTCCTACACTGGTAGGCAGATTCTTTGCCACTTAGCCACTGGGAGAGCCCATATGTAACTTTATTTTGCATGCAATTACGTCAACTAAACAAGTATAACACACAATTAAACAGGCTATCATCATCCCATATGATGAGCCTGTACATAGAGGATAAAATAGAAGATGTGAAAAAAAAATTTCTATTTCTTTACTTTTATACCTATATGAGATGATGGATAGTCACTAAACTTACTGTGATGATCATTTCATGATGTAAGTTACTAATCTATATACCTTATACTTGTATAATGAAAGTGAAAGTGTTAGTCGCTCAGTCATCTCCATCTCTTTGTGACCCCATGGACTATAGCCTGCCAGTCTCCTCTGTCCATGGAATTCTCCAGGCAAGAATATAGGATTGGGTTGCCATTCCCTTCTCCAGGGGATCTTCCAAACCCAGGGACTAAACTTGAGTCTCCTGCATTGTGGGCAGATTCTTTACCGTCTGAGCCATCAGGGAAGCCAGTACAGTGCTGGATGTCAATTATCTCTTAGTAAAGCTAAGGGGAAAAAAGTTGAAGATGTAAATAGATCAAGTCTTCACAATGGGAATGACCTGAATCCACGTGACTAACAACACTTTTTTGCTGCTTATTCATGCTACTGTAGGTTTAGCAGCTCCTGACAAGTTATAGAAAAGTAATAGTTACAGAAGAGTCCCAAGTCCAGGCACACACTGCAGAAATGTGATTTGAACTAGCAACCACCTCCTAACCCATAATAACCGATCTCCCTTGCCTCGCTCACATAAAACTACCACACAGACTACCTCCTCAGTTATTTCCATAATCAATGAGCCTCTTGCTGATCTAAAATTTGACACATAAATGAATAGATTTCAGGTCTGTTAAGTGTCAAGAGCAAAAGAGAACATAGAAAAACAAGGAAATCCAAAGAAAAGAGGAGATATATGTATACCTATATTTAATGGCTGATTCACTTTGCTGTACAGTAGAAACTAATACGACACTGTAAAGCAATTATATCCAATAAAAATTAATTTTAAAAACACCACATTCAGTCTCATTTTCTCCAAGAAATTCAGTGCACACAAAGACAGCACTAGACAATAACAGTGACCAAGGTTCTAACACCAGTTTTGCTACTAGATACCTTGAAGCAATTCACTTGGCCTCTCATTTCTTTTGAAATGAGGCTACATTATAATCAAGATAAATACTTCTATATCTAGGGGTTTATAATTATTCTGGGTATCCATGCCATCAGAAAGCCAAAGAAACATCTATTCAGAAGCAAATGGAAAATAACCATCGTGGATATAGACTTAAGAACCTCAGTTCCACTAGCCCCACACAAGGCATCCTAATCCCAGGTCAGAACTTGGTACTGCAGGCTGCCCAGACACTGGGGCATATAATGAGGTTTATTCCCATGAGCATCCTCCCTAACTTATTCAACTAGACATCTTCCATGAATACCACCCAGATGCTGAAATCAAGATCTCCACCCTTGGGTACCAGGGCTTCCCCTGTAGCTCAGCTGGTAAAGAATCTTCCTGCAATGTGGGAGACCTGGGTTCGATCCCTGGGTTGGGAAGATCCCCTGGAGAAGGGAATGGCTACCCATTCCAGGATTCTGGCTCAGAGAATTCCATGAACTGTAGAGTCCACGGAGTCACAAACAGTCAGACACGACTGAGCAACTTTCACTTTCAGAGAGTTCAAGCTGCCTCCAAAACACATATAAGTGAAAAGAAATTGAAGGCCTCACCCACCTCCTTCCTACTACATGCTGCGAATCGTTTTCTTAGAGACAAATCACGAGCCCTCTTTTTTGAAGACATGTGGGTAGTTCATAAACAACCATCTATGACAGTGCCTGCCTGGGATCTCCTTCTCTGAAAAGATCTGAAATTAAAAGAACTATGCATGCCAACTTTAGGACAATCTAGATGATATGTTTAGTGGAAAGACTGAAAGCAGAGAATGGGGAAACTTTTGGTTATCCTATTTCTAAAAAGTCAAATAAACATTCCAGAAATGGCCATCACTTGCTTTTGTGGCATCTGCATCTCCTTGTTTTGGTCGCAGCCACAATTTTCATTTGCAAACCAGGCCTTCCGCTCTCAAAGGACCCAAGTCTTCAGTCCAAGGGTCCTTCTTCCTCTAGGAATTTTATGTTCTGCATGAATCAATTTGCACAGGTAACTAAAATGGATCATTAAACCCTGAATTTTTTTTAAAAAAGAGAGAAAGCCAGAAACACCCTTTTCTTATTTTGCTTCAAGGATACTCCTACATAGTTCATGGAGTTGAAAGCTGCATAAGATGAAGGATCTTCCTCTCTGGTTGAAAAACTAAGGCATGAAATATACAAGCATGCCACACAGAGGTCAAGAAAAGGAATGCAAAAGAAAAATTAAACTTAATTTAAAATATTGGGCCTCCCATCTCTTGAGGGGGGAATGTTATTTAGTTAGAATAGGAAAAAGGAGTCCAAAATGGCAGTGGCTAAAAGAGACAAAGAAAGGGAAGAGCCCAGGAAAAGGGAACAAAGGAAAAGTCTCAGGACCAGAGTGAGAACCTCAGGTGAAACAAACACAACCCCTTCCTGGCTAGCCCTAATTTGCATAGGTCAGGCTCAGGAGGGAGAAGACAAAACATATAAAAAGAGGGAGCCAAGACAGGTTGGGGCCTCTCCTTTAGGGTCAGTCCACCCTCACACCTCAAAGGTGTACTATCCTTTGTTTACTGAATACAACTCTGAGTTGTAACAGAACTGTAACACCGGTCCACTGTTCCAAATCTTTGTTGTGCAAGATAAAACCAAGGAAATTACACAGTCTCCCAACATTATGAAGATATCTGAAATGAGTATTCTAATTAAAATGATTATTTTTTGAAAAGACAAAAAAGAGAGAGAGAAAAGGAATACAGCCAGATCATCCATCTAAGTATTGGGAACAAATGAGAGGTAGGAAAAAAAATGGGACATCTAAGCAATAGCCCTTTTTTAGTGTCAGAACCCTGATTTTTATTCTGAAGCAAGGCTAAAAAGGGGCTTCCCAGGTGGTAAAGAATCTGCCTGCAATGTGGGAGACCCAGGTGCAATGTGGGAACCCCAAGTTCAGTCCCTAGGTAGGGAAGATCCCCTGGAGAAGGGAATGGCAACCCACTCCAGTATTCTTGCCTGGAGAATTCCATGGACAGAGGAGCCTGGTGGGCTACATGGGGTCACAAAGAGTCTGACATGACTGAGTGCCTAACACTACTACTATTAAGGCTAAGGAAAATGACATTTCCCAGAGAGTCCTGGATGGAGGTATAATCACATGACTATGTCTGGGCCAGTAATTTTCATGAACAAGTGTTAAGCTGGCTTCCAAAAAGCTCTGGAACAAAAAGAACTTAATGAAGCCATCTGATCAGAGCTTGACTTATATTGAGAACTCTGATCACAGAGAAAGAAATCTTATTAACGCAGTACCCCATTGCAGTCAACTATTAATTCAAGGAGTATCATGAGGAACAAAGAAATGCTTGCAAATGTACAAAATAAGCAACAAGCATCCTTATCAACAATATTAAGTTATGTATCAGTCACACACTACAACTTATAAAATACCACAAGTAGTTACAATGGGTCCTTACCAACAAGAACACTGGTTCTTCCACATTTAAGAAAGTTATTCAGAACACTACAGCATTTAGCAGGAGTCTGTGCTTTCACAGAATCTACTATGTCCACAAATCTTTTATCCTTGGTCCTGAAAGCCAAAATCAAGCTTTTAACTTTCAGTTCAGTTCAATTTAGTCGCTCAGTCATGTCCAACTCTTTGCGACCCCATCAATCACAGCACGCCAGGCCTCCCTGTCCATCACCAACTCCTGGAGCCTATTCAAACTCATGTCCATCGAGTCGGTGATGCCATCCAGCCATCTCATCCTCTGTCGTCCCCTTCTCCTCCTGCCCCCAATCCCTCTCAGCATCAGTCTTTTCCAATGAGTCAACTCTGCACATGAGGTGGCCAAAGTATTGGAGTTTCAGCTTTAGCATCAGTCCTTCCAATGAACACCCAGGACTGATCTCCTTTAGGACGGACTGGTTGGATCTCCTTGCAGTCCAAGGGACTCTCAAGAGTCTTCGCCAACACCACAGTTGAAAAGCATCAATTTTTTGGCACTCAGCTTTCTTCACAGTCCAACTCTCACATCCATACCTGATCACTGGAAAAACCACAGCCTTGACTAGACGAACCTTTGTTGGCAAAGTAATGTCTCTGCTTTTGAATATGCTATCTAGGTTGTCATAACTTTCCTTCCAAGGAGTAAGTGTCTTTTAATTTCGTGGCTGCAATCACCATATGCAGTGATTTTGGAGCCCAGAAAAATAAAGTCTGACACTGTTTCCACTGTTTCCCCAGCTACTTCCCATGAAGTGATGGGACAAGATGCCATGATCTTAATTTTCTAAATGTTAGCTTTAAGCCAACTTTTTCACTCTCCTCTTTCACTTTCATCAACAGGCTTTTGAGTTCCTCTTCACTTTCTGCCATAAGGGTGGTGTCATCTGCATGTGTGAGGTTATTGATATTTCTCCCAGCAATCCTGATTCCAGCTTGTGCTTCATCCAGCCCAGCGTTTCTCAAGATGCACTCTGCATATAAGTTAAATAAGCAGGGTGACAATATACAGCCTTGACGTACTCCTTTGCCTATTTGGAACTAGTCTGTTGTTCCATGTCCAGTTCTAACTGTTGCTTCCTGACCTGCATATAGGTTTCTCAAGAGGCAGGTCAGGTGGTCTGGTATTCCCATCTCTTTCAGAATTTTCCACAGTTTATTGTGATCCACACAGTCAAAGGCTTTGGCATAGTCAATAAAGCAGAAATAGATGTTTTTATGGAACTCTCTTGCTTTTTCCTTGATCCAGTGGATGTTGGAAATTTGATCTCTGCTTCCTCTGCCTTTTCTAAAACCAGTTTGAACATCTGGAAGTTCACGGTTCACATATTGCTGAAGCCTGGCTTGGAGAATTTTGAACATTACTTTACTAGCGTGTGAGATGAGTGCAATTGTGCAGTAGTTTGAGCATTCTTTGGCATTGACTTTCTTTGGGATTAGAATGAAAACTGACCTTTTCCAGTCCTGTGGCCACTGCTGAGTTTTCCAAATTTGCTGGCATATTGAGTGTAGCACTTTCACAGCATCATCTTTCAGGATTTTAACTTTAATATATTATAATCATGGTTGTTAGGAATTTCTGATAAAAAGTTTATACTCATGTTAAAAATAAAATGTTTCTAAATCTACCTTTCTTCTTTAGTTGCATTATAACAGTTTCTATTAGACTAAAGTAACAAAAAGCCATACGAACATCACTTTTTTTTTTTTTTACTTCTCAATTCTAAATATCTGGCTTCTCCAAAAACTTTCACTTCAGCCAGCATAATACCTTGCAGGAGGTAGGTGCTCAATAAATAGCTGTTAAGGTGATCTGAGCATAGTAACACATTGCTGCTGCTGCTGCTGTGTCGCTTCAGTCGTGTCTGAATTTGTGCAACCCTATAGACGGCAGCCCACCAGGCTCCCCTGTCCCTGGGATTCTCCAGGCAAGAACACTGGAGTGGGTTGCCATTTCTTTCTCCAATGCATGAAAATGAAAAGTGAAAGTGAAGTCTCTCAGTCGTGTCCGACTCTTCGCCACCTCATGGACTGCAACCTGCCAGGCTCCTCCGTCCATAGGATTTTCCAGGCAAGAGTACTGGAGTGGGGTGCCATCACCTTCTCCAAGTAACACATTAGGTGAACATTATAGGAAGTGAACCTAAGGGTTCTTCACTGAGAAGAGAATGGTGGTAAGTATTCTCTTTTTTGATCCGGATACAGCTTTTTATCATGTTATTTATTACCAAGTGAAAGGATATATATAGCCTTGTTGGCTAAAAATGTACCTTTCTCCACATCACTGACATTGTGTAAATGGCCATAAATCACAATAAGTCCTTGTCATGAGAAAAGCTGTGTGTCAACTTGAGTTTGTCTGCCTCATAAGACAGATGCAAGGGTAAAATCAAACAGATATTTAAGTTTTGGGGAAAGAAACACTCCAATACAGAAGCAAAGGGTAGGAATTATAAACACATATACCTTTTTATGCAATAGACTCTGGACAGGAACTCAAGATGAAGACGGTTTCTCTCGGCATTCATTTGGTAGAGTTTAATTGTCTGATGAATATTTAAATCCAAAGCACTTCAGGAGTAGTGTCAGCATATGCACTATTTGGGGTTGTATCTCCTTTCTGTACCAGAAGCAATGTTAGCCATATGAAAGTCTTAAAATCCTAATTATTGGGTAGACCACTGGAAGAGTGGAGAGACATGGAATTAAGGTTCACTTTTAAGAAATAGACATGTCCTCTATTTCTCTATTAGATACACTTTGGCTTTTTTTTAGAGTGCATACAAATTACAGAAGATATTGTTAAATGTCAGATGTCTTCTAAAAATCCTGGAAGACTTGCCCAGACCATTTTTTCGGTCTAGAGAGGTCTAGAATCCCATTTTGGGCGACTTCAGATGTTGCCAAGGACTGAAAGTAGACGATGCATAGAAGAAGAACCCTCCAAAACTAACTCCTCTGCTTTGCTGACCCCAAAGAATCCAAAAGAAAGGGACCCTCTCACTCAAAGTAATTCCCTGTCAACAATGGTTAGGGGGAAAAAAGTATTTTCAAGATGGTTCAGAGTTGAAGGATAGAAGGCAGAGAGTGTAAACTGATTTGGAATTGATTATGGGGTCACTAGAAAGGATCATAAATGTTCACTTTTAGCTATTACTGGCATTTTTCATAAAATCCCAAGACCATCATTAGAGCCTTATTAATTAAGATATGTAACCCATACACAACTAGACTACAAACTTCTAATACATGGTTGTTATTTTTTGTTGTTGAGGTTTGTTCTTGTTTTTTGAGAAAGAAATCTCAGCTACCAAAGGCTCACCAGTTGCAGGGTTTCAAACACAGTTATAGAAGCACTGGTCTCCAATGAGTCAACTTGGAAAGAAAAATCTCCCACACAACTCACCCATTAGACAAGATGAAATATACACCTACTTCAGGACACCTTACATTTTGCATGAATGGCCTTAAATTTACTTCACAGTCAATAGTTCACCAGAGAAAACTTAGATTTGGATCCTATTATTTAATACACTAAATCCACAGCTAAAAAGTCCATCTTGCCGGATAAATGAATATATCTATAACTAGTGATGGGAATTAAACCTGAGTATGCTAGGAGCCCTGATTGCAGTTATTAAATTTTCTGTATTGTGAGAAATGGCTTTCATATTGCCAAGTATGGGATATATGAAACTGTGCATTCTTCTTCTACCATAGCACATATGATTATCTGCCTGTGCAGAGTGGTACAAAGGAAGAAATCCTGAGCTCGAGTCAAGACCAGCTTTAGTGTCAGTTCTGCCACTATCTGGCTGAAGACCTTGGACCACACATCACTTTAGATCTAAGTTTACTCATATATTTAATAACCATGATCTGATCACAGATCTACAGGAACACAACTTTGCTCAGCTGTAAAAGGGGAAATAAAACCCAGTTTATAGAATGGGTGTTAGATTTACATGAGACAATGGGTGTTCTTTGCATTCAAGACATACCATTTCTATTCTTCTTTCACCCCAAGTATCAGGCAACTAATATTTCAACCCTTTTACAATGAGGGGCTGAATAATTAGATAAACTGTCTATTAAATCAAGTGATTGGTCCCTTCCAATTCCACAATGCTTTGTTTTATATTTTCCAATAGTTCATCACTACATAATTCTTCCTAAATAACTGCAACTTACTCAGATTTACTGGTTATTGCTTAATAACAAGAGCCTCAAACTATAAAATCTACCTCTATATGTAAGGAAAATAAAATACTTGAAATATAAAAAAATCAAATGGTTTATAAGAAAAGTTTCTTTTCACAACAGTGAGAGACTTTATTTTCTTGGGCTCCAAAATCACTGCAGATGGTGACTGCAGCAATGAAATCAAAAGACGCTGGCTCTTTGGAAGAAAAGCTATGACTAACCTAGACAGCATATTAAAAAGCAGAGACATTAGTTTGCCAACAAAAGTCCGTCTAGGCAAAGCTATGGTTTTTCCAGTGGTTACATATGGATATGAGAGTTGGACCAAAAAGAAAGGTGTGCGTTGAAGAATTGATGCTTTTGAACTGTAGTGTTGGAGAAGACTCTTGAGAGTCCCTTGGACTGCAAGGAGATCAAACCAGTCCATTCTGAAGGAGATCAGTCCTGAATATTCATTGGAAGGACTGATGCTGAAGTTGAAGCTCCAATATTTTGGCCACCTGATGCAAAGAACTGACTCATTAGAAAAGATCCTGATACTGGGAAAGACTGAAGGCAGGAGGAGAAGGGGACAACAGAGGATGAGATGGTTGGATGGCATCACTGACTCAATGGACAAGAGTTTATGCAAGCTCCGGGAGTTGGTGACGGCAGGGAGGCCTGACATGCTGCAGTCCATGGGGTCGCAGAGTTGGACACGACTGAGCGGCTGAACTGACACACAATCTATCTAAATGAGGGTATTCTTCAGAAACTCTTCAAAGTAATTTTCCAAACCTCAACTTCCATATACTTTTCTCCAAATAACAAGTGAAATAAACAATCACATGGTACATATACAATGGAATATTACTGATATACAAAGGAACAAAACTGTGTCATTTGTAGAGGTGTAGATAAACCTAGAGTCTGTCACACAGAGTGAAGTAATTCAGAAAGAGAAAAACAAATGTCATGTACTATCACTAACATATGTGGGATCTAGAAAAATGGTACAGATGAACTCATTTGCAGGGCAGGAATACAGACACCGACACAGGGAACAGACATGGACATGGGGGCAAGGGGAGGGTGGGAACGAATTGGGAGACTGGGATTGACATATATACACTCCCATGGGTAAAACAGATGGCTAGTGCGAAGCCGCGCTCTAGCACAGAGAACTCAGCTAGCTCTGTGATGACCTAGAAGGGTGGGATAGGCCAGGGGAGGGATGTCCAAGAGGCAGAGAGTAGATGTATACAGACAGCTGACTCATGTCTTTGTACCGCAGAAACTAACATGGCTGTAAAGCAGTTATACTCCAATAAAAATAAAGAGTGATGTCAGCAACATGGAGGCAATCATGTCCCTAAAGCATTTCCTCAACAAATTTGGAGTCTTTCACTTTACGGGCAACAGGTTAGTCACGTCTAGTATCTTTTTATTATTTTGCTGTTGTTTGGGTGACGTAGAAAAGGAGAGCTTTATTGCTTTGCTAGATAAAGGGAGACACACCGGACTTCTGCCTCAAAAACTGCATTGCCTCTAGAATCTTTTAAAAGATAACTGCAGCCCCCTGGTCTGGGACCTTAAATGAGAAAGACTTGCATTAGGTGCAGCAATTGTCACAGGGTCCACTGGCTCTGAGTCGTTATTTTCACACACACTCAGTCATAAAGACCCCACAGAGACCTCCTATACCAAAAACTGACACTGCTATATCACGAGTTCAGGTTTACACATGATTGCCTCCTCCAAAGCCTTCCTTATATATAAAATGTATTCCCAAATTTGCCATTTAATCTCCGCCTCCTTCTCCCAAAGCAGCCTCCTCTTTACCACTTATAAGTCTTCTCCTCTGAAGGATTGAATGCATATTGGGCCACTCAGCAGATATTCCACTCGACTCCATCGAAAGGATCTCATAAATTTGTTTTAATTTAGTAATGTAACATTTCTCTAGACTCACAGAAGTGTACAGCACAGAGTCATAAAGCTTTTAATGGCAAAATCAAAACGTAACCCCAGGTCAGACTTCACATCTCATGCTGTTTCTGGTACACCCAGTGATTTTGAGAGTGAGAGAGATGATTTTATGATGAAGGCATCACAACTGTGCATGGAATCTCTCTTTCACTACACCTCACCTCCCTCCCACCTCAAAATGCAGAGTCAAGTTCTCAGAAACCACGGTAACTCAGAACAGCTGTAAGTCATTGAGACACATATTAACCAATCAACTATTGACTATGTTATCAATAATGAAAGTATCAAATTTGCCAAGGTAGTAGGGAAAAAAGTTTCATTCTTCAAGAGGAACCAGCAACCAGTATGTTCAAGAAAGGATTTCCATAGGAAAACAGCCCCTGCCTCATCAGCACCTACAATAAACATGTTTATGAGCAAACAGTATCAGAAAAACATACTGTGAGTCTTAGAAACAGCATATGCCTCATTTCATAGGGGTTGCTATGGTGCTAGGCATTCTATTTTTACTGCATTTCAAAGAAATAACTGTAAAATGAGGGTCTATAACCAGCATGTAACACAATAAACAACAGCATCAACTTCTGCACCCTCGTTGTAAATGGTTTCCCAATGCTTTAATTGAAAATGTAAATTTTAATATGCCTTGTGTTTGCTCTCAAAATAGTTTGGGACAAACTCTAGGATTTCTGTGTTTACGATCTCCATGCAAGGCCCAAAGAGAACAGAATTTACATGTGAAGGATATCTTCAACACACACACATACACAGAAGTCAGTAACAGAGAAGCCATGACAAGAGAGTCCTTGAACGGCAGAAAGGAACACACAGGGAACTGTGACCTGGAACACCAACAGGAGTCACCACCAGCTTTGTCCTCTCGCTCAGCTCAGGCCTTTCAGAAAACCAGCAGCAGTAACCAGTTCACACAACTTTCCTGAGATTGAATTTGTAGTCGATCTGGGTAACTGTCCAATCGAGGTTGTATCTTGAGGGAATCTCAAACTCTCATAAAACACTGAGGCTCAAGAAAAGGCTTAAAGTTCGAGATGAGCATGGTTAAACTGCTGGTACCTATTCACGTTTCAGCTCCTGACATAACCTGTCACCGCTTGCCTCAGTCACCTGAGACTTAACTGTCTTGAGAAGCTCACACGCCTCCCCATCCCCTGCTCACGGACAGATCAGGTCCAATACAACCAACAAGGGATTCGTTTTCAAAATTTACTATCAGCTCATGTGGCTGCTGCTAAGTCACTTCAGTCGTGTCTGACTCTGTGCAACCCCATAGACGGCAGCCCACCAGGCTCCCCTGTCCCTGGGATTCTCCAGGCAAGAACACTGGAGTGGGTTGCCATTTCCTTCTCCAATGCATGAAAGTGAAAAGTGAAAGTGAAGTCGCTCAGTCGTGTCCGACTCTAGCGCGCCATGGACTGCAGCCCACCAGGCTTCTCCGTCCATGGGATTTTCCAGGCAAGAGTACTCGAGTGAGTTGCCATTGCCTTCTCCATCATGTGGCTTAATATCATCCAAATAAACAACCCAATCAAAAAATGGGCAGAAGACCTGAACAGACATTTCTCCAAAGAAGACATACAGATGGCCAAGAGGCACATGGAAAGACAGTCCACATCTCTAATTATTAGAGAAATGCAAATCAAAACTACAATGAGATGTCACCGCACAGTCAGCATGGCTATATCCAAAAATCCAAAGCTCAATTCACTCTAAAAGATACATGAACGACAATTCAAGGACAGTAGCTATTTGTTCAGAGAAACTTCATGTTTCTCTGAGTTTGTGAGCTTGATTTTTGTATTCTTCTTTCACTGGGTCAAAATTCAAGGTCATAGGTATTTCTACTTTTTCAGTCTGTGTTGTGTTAGTCGCTCGGTTGTGTCCAACTCTTTGCAACCTCATGGAGGTCCTCTGTAGCCCAGCAGCGTCCTCTGTCCATGGAATTTTCTAGGCAAGAATACTAGAGTAGGTTGCCATTTCCTTCTCCACTTTTCCAGTCTATTCTTTAATACATTTCCCTCTCAGAATAATACAGGACTCGGTTTCAATGATGTAACTGTATATTTTCCCAATAAAATTATTCATGTATATTTCCATAAATGTTTTAACTTCTTCACCCAGAACATAAAATCATTGTAGAAGATGTGCCTTCTATAGTCCAGCAAGATATATGCTCTATACACTTTCCAAATCACCTTTAATACAAATTATAACCATAACATTGAAAATTCTACTATAAATTATCAAAAATACAGAAGCGAAATCATATAAATGAAAATCAATGAGTTCTACGAGGTTGATTTTAGAAATTCTTCTGTGCTTTAATATGAAGAATATAGATACAATTATGGGATAATTTCTAAAACAAGTTTCAGCTACTTAATTTGCTACTTTAAAGCACATCCACAAACAGAAATAATCAGTCTGAAGAATTGGATTCACCTCTACACGTAAGAGACATTTTTACACAGGTTCTTGAAAAATTCACCACACCAGCACATTAGGTACCATAAAGATTAAACATAATTGCATTAAAAATAGTTTATTAAAAGAAAAGGCGCTTATTTTATATACAGAAAGAACAGATCTATTTTTACTCTAATTTCCATGACTCATTCCCCACCCATCCACTGATGAAGTAAGTAACAACCGATCCTATTCTTCACTTCTAATTTATTCACCATTGTCATGCTGCTTTACCTCCCTCAAACAAACATTATTTACTCACTAAGTAGACATCTATTACCCACTGCTGTTAAGAAAAATGCTGGGTCCAGGGGCTCCATCTTAGTCTCCTTTTCTGGTTTCCCCTATCTGCCCTAATTTGTAGTACTGGAGTGGTCCAGGGCTCAGCCCTGTCTCACCCTTAAGTCAGTCTACGCCTGCTCACTTGGTGGTCTCAACTAGTCTCCTGGTCTAACCAGCATCTATCTTATGCTGACGACTCCTGAATTCACATATACTGCAGACCTCTTTCCTGAACTCCAGATTCACACATGGAATCCCCTACCCATCCTCTGCCACTAGACGTCTTACAGAATCTCAAACGTTTAACATGCCCAACTTACTCCAGATCTTCTCCACCAAACCTGCCATCAACTTCATCCTTCTAGTTAGTCAGGTTGAAATCCTTGAAAGCATCCTTGACAGCCCTTTCTGTCATACCCCACATCCAAGCCATCAACAAACCTGTTTTTGAAGGCTAGCCAAGGAGACATTCTGACTTAAGCCTCTGCCCAATCTTGATGCCTCCGCCTCCTTCCCACTATGCCGTTCCCAAGGGCACATGCTTAACAAATATACTACACACTAAACCCTATTTCCCAAATGACCCAAACTGTTCAAGTCTTCACTACGAACATCCGTTACTCTACAATGTTATGCATAGACCAGTTTATCCCTACCAGAAATACAACCAAGGATGATTTTAGCTGATCTATGTATAGAATCATATATTCATATATTCAGAGATTAAAGATATTTTTTGTCTTACTTACAAGAACACTGACTGTCTCATGCTGCCTTACTATTTTTTTGTTTTTCCTTAATGGAGCAATGAAAGGCTTATCATTGTCAGTAAATAAATCTTATCCATTCAAGTCTAACAATTAGTTTCTCTTTCTCTTCCCTGAGGAACATCTTTTTTCTATACCGTCACTTCTCTGTTACTTCAGTTACTCATTGTATTTAGTTGTGTCTTACTTTTCCAGAAATATTCCTTTCTAACAATAAGGTACTAAAAACCTCATTTCATTAGTAGATATAAAAAGGAAATATCTAGAACACCTTTCCTAAAAAGAACTCTAAAGATATCTAATTTAGTACATGAGTCTTTAGGAAAACATTAGTATAAAATAAAACAAAGTCAGATATTAACAAGTTACTCAACATAAAATCTCACTATACAATAGTATCTCTTCCTTAAAACTTCAAATATTAACAAATAGGACAGCACTGCAAAATATCAAGTGTCAGATGCAACTAGAATCCAAAATGTTATGTTTTTAGTTTTGAAATATCATTATTGCTAAAATGAGAATTTTATAAGAAAAACTACCATCAGTTTAACAACATAGAATTTATTTGTAAAAGTCAACCAAGAAAAATCTATGAATTCAATCGGCTCAGGAAGCAGATTCCATGCCATTTTCTCCCTCAATGCTAAATGACACAAGCAGCAATAAAATATGCAGAGAAAAAAACATGTCACAGAAGATGTGACAATTTTGATAAATGATGATAAATTGTGATGTATAATAACCGTTTGTAAGCTGCTGTTTTCAAAAACATGTATTTTAATGATGATTTTCACCAAACATCATTTTAAAGAGTTATTTTGTGTAAAACCACTGACAAACTAAACTGGTACCTTATTAAAAGTTAGAAGAGAAATAACTGTATTTTAAATTTTAAACAAAATTGTAATTTTACTTTGATTTAGAATAGTTTTTAGATCCAGTCACTTCCTTAAAATTTTCAATGTAGTTATGTGATCTAGCAATTCTACACCCAGGCATACATGAAGAGAAATTAAAACATATTTTCACACAACAACTTGTACCTGGAAGTTCATAAATGTAGCATTATTAATAAAAGCCAACAAGTAGAAACAATCCAAATGTCCATCAGGTGATGAACAGATACATAAAGCAAGGTATATCAATGGAATGGAATACTACTCAGCGATAAAAAGGAATTGAGTACTCATACATGCTATAATACTGATGAATCCTGAAAACGGTAAGCTGGGGAAGACAGTCAAAAAAGGCTACATATCCTGTGATTCTATTTATAGGAAATGTCTAGGACAAGCAGATCCATAGACACAAGAGGTAGATAGGCAGTTGCCTCGGGATGACAGCACAAAGGGGATGGAGAATAGCTGCTGATAGATATAAAATTTCTTGAGGGGGGAGGATAATGAAATATTCTAGAGTAGTGCATGGTGTTGGCTACACAGCTCTATGGACATACACAACCTCTGAAGTACACTTCCAGTGGGTATGTGCATGCATGCTAAGTCACTTCAGTCATATCCGACTCTTTGTGACCCTTATGGTCTGTAGCCTGCCAGGCTCCTCTGTTCACAGGATTCTCCGGGCAAGAATACTGGAGTGGGTTGCCATGCTCTCCCTCCAGGGGATCTTTCCAACCCAGGAATTGAACCCACGTCTCTTACGTCTCCTGCACTGGCAGATGGGTTCTTTACCACTCGCGTCACCTCAGTTCAGTTCAGTCACTCAGTCGTGTCCGACGCTTTGCGACCCCGTGAATCACAGCACACCAGGCCTCCCTGTCTATCACCAACTCCCAGAGTTCACCCAAACTCATGTGCATCGAGTTGGTGATACCATCCAGCCATCTCATCCTCTAGCGTCACCTAGGAAGCCCTTAAGTGGGTACACTCTATGTAAATTATATCTCAAAAAGCTATTTAAAGTGCCAGTTTAAAAAGTCAGTCATGCAAATTCTTAGAAAAGTACAACTTTCCAAAACTGGACCAGGAAGAAATAGAAAATCTTAACAGACCCATCACAAGCATGGAAATTGAAACTGTAATCAAAAATCTTCCAGCAAACAAAAGCCCTGGTCCAGACGGCTTCACAGCTGAATTCTACCAAAAATTTAGAGAAGAGTTAACACCTATCCTGCTCAAACTCTTCCAGAAAATTGCAGAGGAAGGTAAACTTCCAAACTCATTCTATGAGGCCAACATCACCCTAATACCAAAACCTGACAAAGATCCCACAAAAAAAGAAAACTACAGGCCAATATCACTGATGAACATAGATGCAAAAATCCTTAACAAAATTCTAGCAATCAGAATCCAACAACACATTAAAAAGATCATACACCATGATCAAGTGGGCTTTATCCCAGGGATGCAAGGATTCTTCAATATCCGCAAATCAATCAATATAATACACCACATTAACAAATTGAAAAATAAAAACCATATGATAATCTCAATAGATGCAGAGAAAGCCTTTGACAAAATTCAACATCCATTTATGATAAAAACTCTCCAGAAAGCAGGAATAGAAGGAACATACCTCAACATAATAAAAGCTATATATGACAAACCCACAGCAAACATTATCCTCAATGGTGAAAAATTGAAAGCATTTCCTCTAAAGTCAGGAACAAGACAAGGGTGCCCACTTTCACCATTACTATTCAACATAGTTTTGGAAGTTTTGGCCACAGCAATCAGAGCAGAAAAAGAAATAAAAGAATCCAAATTGGAAAAGAAGAAGTAAAACTCTCACTATTTGCAGATGACATGATCCTCTACATAGAAAACCCTAAAGATTCCACCAGAAAATTACTAGAAATAATCAATGACTATAGTAAAGTTACAGGATATAAAATCAACACACAGAAATCCCTTGCATTCCTATACACTAATAATGAGAAAACAGAAAGAGAAATTAAGGAAACAATTCCATTCACCATTGCAACGGAAAGAATAAAATACTTAGGAATATATCTACCTAAAGAAACTAAAGACCTATATATAGAAAACTATAAAACACTGGTGAAAGAAATCAAAGAGGACACTAATAGACGGAGAAATATACCATGTTCATGGATTGGAAGAATCAATATAGTGAAAATGAGTATACTACCCAAAGCAATTTATAGATTCAACGCAATCCCTATCAAGCTACCAACAGTATTCTTCACAGAGCTAGAACAAATAATTTCACAATTTGTATGGAAATACAAAAAACCTCGAATAGCCAAAGCGATCTTGAGAAAGAAGAATGGAACTGGAGGAATCAACCTACCTGACTTCAGGCTCTACTACAAAGCCACAGTTATCAAGACAGTATGGTACTGGCACAAAGACAGAAATATTGATCAATGGAATAAAATAGAAAGCCCAGAGATAAATCCACGCACATATGGACACCTTATCTTTGACAAAGGAGGCAAGAATATACAATGGATTAAAGACAATCTCTTTAACAAGTGGTGCTGGGAAATCTGGTCAACCACTTGTAAAAGAATGAAACTGGACCACTTTCTAACACCATACACAAAAATAAACTCAAAATGGATTAAAGATCTAAACGTAAGACCAGAAACTATAAAACTCCTAGAGGAGAACATAGGCAAAACACTCTCCGACATACATCACAGCAGGATCCTCTATGACCCACCTCCCAGAATATTGGAAATAAAAGCAAAAATAAACAAATGGGACCTAATTAACCTTAAAAGCTTCTGCACATCAAAGGAAACTATTAGCAAGGTGAAAAGACAGCCTTCAGAATGGGAGAAAATAATAGCAAATGAAGCAACTGACAAACAACTAATCTCAAAAATATACAAGCAACTCCTACAGCTCAACTCCAGAAAAATAAACGACCCAATCAAAAAATGGGCCAAAGAACTAAATAGGCATTTCTCCAAAGAAGACATACAGATGGCTAACAAACACATGAAAAGATGCTCAACATCACTCATTATCAGAGAAATGCAAATCAAAACCACTATGAGGTACCATTTCACACCAGTCAGAATGGCTGCGATCCAAAAGTCTACAAATAATAAATGCTGGAGAGGGTGTGGAGAAAAGGGAACCCTCTTACACTGTTGGTGGGAATGCAAACTAGTACAGCCACTATGGAGAACAGTGTGGAGATTCCTTAAAAAACTGGAAACAGAACTGCCTTATGATCCAGCAACCCCACTGCTGGGCATACACACTGAGGAAACCAGAAGGGAAAGAGACACATGTACCCCAATGTTCATCGCAGCACTGTTTATAATAGCCAAGACATGGAAGCAACCTAGATGTCCATCAGCAGATGAATGGATAAGAAAGCAGTGGTACATATACACAATGGAGTATTACTCAGCCATTAAAAAGAATACATTTGAATCAGTTCTAATGAAGTGGATGAAACTGGAGCCTATTATACAGAGTGAAGTAAGCCAGAAGGAAAAACATAAATACAGTATACTAATGCATATATATGGAATTTAGAAAGATGGTAACAATAACCCGGTGTACGAGACAGCAAAAGAGACAGTATTGTATAGAACAGTCTTATGGACTCTGTGGGAGAGGGAGAGGGTGGGAAGATTTGGGAGAATGGCAATGAAACATGTAAAATATCATGTAGGAAACGAGTTGCCAGTCCAGGTTCGATGCACGATGCTGGATGCTTGGGGCTGGTGCACTGGGACGACCCAGAGGGATGGTATGGGGAGGGAGGAGGGAGGAGGGTTCGGGATGGGGAACACATGTATACCTGTGGTGGATTCATTTTGATATTTGGCAAAACTAATACAATTATGTAAAGTTTAAAAATAAAATAAAATTAGAAAAAAAAAAAAAGTCAGTCATGTTGGAGCTATTTATAACTTTAGACTTTTCAAAGTCTAAACCCCTAATTACCAAAATATGCCTCTTACTGTCCCCAAATCTCATTTCATTTCCTTACATAAAACCATCTGCCTATTTCACTATAAATACTACAAGTAGTGAAAGGAAGAAAGTGCTTCTAAAATTAAATTCTGTTTTCAAAACAGATTTCTCCTTAATATGTTTAATTTGGGGAATTTGCATGTGCATTACCCACACTTTCCATCACCTATGGTTAAATTTCCAATCTCAGATAGCATCCCCCAATACAAAAGCACATTAATGGACCATTCCTCTCCCAACACAAGCTGTGTGAACTAAATTTGTAACGTATTAGCTTGAATTTTTAAAAGCAAATCTGAGGACACAGATTCGTAAGAAAAGCAAGCATTGAAGTCTCATAATTTTAGAATGAAAAATATTTTCAAGATTCACCCTCTTCAGGATTACTCAAACTTTAATATCTAAGAAGTGTAGGAATTTGGGGATGTTTTCATATTATCTTACTATTTTGCTTTCCTATTTATACATTTACATTAAGTTTAAGTTGATTCCTCTCCCTTTTTATGTTTTGTTTTTACCTTAGAAATACATGACGCAATATCAGTGAAGTTATAGGTTTGGTAAGCTATGTGTACTATAGGGCTTCCCTGGTAGCTCAGCTGGTAAAGAATCCCCTGCAATGCAGGAGACCCCAGTTCAATTCCTGAGTTAGGAAGATCCCCTGGAGAAGGGATAGGCTACCCACTCCAGTATTCTTGGGTTTCCCTGGTGGCTGCAGGCAGATTCTTTACCATCTGAATGCGGGAGACCTGGGTTCGATCCTTGGGTTGGGAAGATCCCCTGGAGGAGGGCATGACAACCCACTCCAGTATTCTTGCCTGGAAATCCCCATAGACAGAAGAGCTAGGCAGGCTACAGTCCATGGGGTCGCAGAATTGGACACGACTGAACAACTAAACAGAGTGCAGCACAATCAGCATTAAAATAAATGAAATTTTAAATGGTGATGTATCTATCACTTAAAAACATCTTGCACCTTGAGCAGTAATATATTTATACACCATGCTTAGGGAAAAACAGACCTACTTTCCTTCTAATTTTATGAATGAGAAAGATGAACTTTCTGGTGACTCTCAAAAGTCTGTGCACATCAGAACGTCCTGGAAGGTTTGTGTTAAAAATCAGATTGCTGGGCTCCTCCCCAGGAGGTCTGAAAAATTTACATTTCTAACAAATATCCAAGTGGTACTGATGCTACTGGTCCATGGACTGCCCTTCAAAAACCACAGACCCAAACCAACTAACCCCAAACTACAGTCAGATCGGAACTTGAAGTAGAACCCAATCTTCGCTTAGATGCTCTGTAATTATATGCTGAATCAAGCATGTTTAACTTTGCTGAATTTTATTCAACTTTCACTTAATTTTAATATTTTCAATAAAGGTAATTATTAGATGCTAAACTAAAGATCAGGTTTATGCATTAAGTCTTCTTAAGAGTTGTTATAAAAGAGTGATTAATACAAATTTAAGGGATCACTTCTTGGCCTTCTGGCTAAGATCAAGTGTAAAAATTTATGGAGAACATTTACAGTCACCTTGGAGGAGGCCTGAGTCACGTTTCTTTCTCACATACCCTCTGTTAGTCTTTTGAGGTAAACATCATCTTCAATTTTGTGTCTTACCATTCACTTGCTTTACTTGATATTTTTCTCATGGTTGCCATCTCTAAGCAATATATCCTTTTCAGATGTGTCTTCTGAGCTTTATACTGTTCTCTCTCTTAGGCAAATTGGTTTTTTACTCAACATGATGTTTTTGAAATGTAGCCCTCTGGTTTTTAATCATTAATTCATTGCTTTCATGACTGGATAGCATTTCATCTACAAGAAAGGAACTCAAATTGTTTTTTAATTTTTAATTTTGAAAATAGTATAGGTATAAAGAAAGTTGCAAAAAAGTAGAGAGAGGGGTCACCCAGTTTCCTCCAATGGTTAAGTCCTAACTATACTATAGTATCAAAACCAGCAAACTGGTTTGGGGATAATATTTGTTTTATACTATTTCATTACATATGCAATTCTCAATTTTTAAGATTATTCTACTAATGAACATCTGAGTTACTTCCTTTGTCCCCTGCCTCCATTAGAAACAATGGTCCTACCTATTAGAAAAAGGAAAATCCAAAAACTAACAACACCAAATACTGGCAAAAATATGAATAGGAACTCTCATTCATTGCTGATGGGAATGCAAAACGGTACAGCCACTGTGGAAAAGGGTTTAGCAACTTCTTATAAATACCTATACACATTCTTACTATAGGATCTAATAACCACACACCATGGTATTGACACAAAGGAGTTGAAAAGTTATGTCCATATAAAAAACCTGGACACAGATGTTTCATAGCAGATTTATTCATAACTGCCAAAACGTGAATACCACAAGACGCCCTTCAGGAGACAAATGGATAAACCAACTGGTACGTTCAAATAACTGAAAATTACTCAATACGAAAAAGAAATAAGCCATCAAGTTATGAAAGGATATGCAAGAATTTTAAATGCTTATTGCTAAGTCAAAGAGGACAATCTGAAAAGGCTACATACTCTTTGACTCCACCTAAATGATACCATAACAGTAGATAATGTCATCAGTCAAAACCCACAGAATATAAAACACCAAGCGTGAATCCCAATGTAAATTATGGGTGACAATGAAGTGTAAATGTAGAGTCTCAAGTGTAACAAATATACTTCTCTGGTGAGTAGCTGAATATGGGGGGAGGCTACGCATATGTGAGAACAGCGGGTACAATGGGAAAACTCCTTACCGTTCACTCAGTTTTGTTGTGAACATATAGTACTGCTCTAAAAAATAAAGTCTACAAACTTTCAACTATAGGATGAGTAAGTTCTGAGGCTCTAATGTGTAATACTGTGACTAGTGATAACACTACACTGGATAACTGAAATCTGCTGAGAGAACAGAACTTAAACACTGACATCAATACATACATATGTAATTATACATTCTGCATCATCAATGCCTTGCTCCTGGGTTCTCTGTTCTCTTCTAATCATATATTTCTATTCAGTACTATGATGTCTTAGTTGGTGAAAGTGAAAGTGTTAGTCACTCAGTCGTGTTCCACCCTCTGCAACCCCATCAGGCTCCTCTGTCCATGGGTTCTCTGGGCAAGAACACTGGAGTGGATTGCCATTTCCTTCTCCAGGGGATCTTCCCAACTCAGGGATGGAACCTGGGTCTCCGGCACTGCAGGGAGATTCTTTTACTGTCTGAGCTACCACGCAAGTCCTAGTTGGTACAGTTTTATAATCTTAAGAGCTAGTAGGTAAAAATCTTCATTCACTCTTTCATTTGCTGTTAAGAATTGGCTTGCATGTTTCATGGCTGGGGGGAAAGTGAAGGGATTTCATTTTAGTTTCATAAAATCCCTAAAACAATTTGGGGAGGATAACATCTTTTGTAGATTGAAATTTTCTATTTAAAAATGTGATTTATTTCTCCATTCCTTTAGGTTTTATGTGTCTTTGTTTTATAATTTTCCCTATTTAGGTGTGACTTATTTTCCATAGAGTTATTCTTAGGAACTTTATATTTATGATAATACTATAAATGGCATTTCACTGCCTTTTCTAAATAGTTGTAGCAGAGTAGAGAAATGCAATTGATGTTGCCTATTGATTTTATTTGCAGCACACTTGCTGACCACTTTCATTCTAATACTTTATCTATAGATTCTTTTGTTTTTTGTTTTTTTTTTCCTTCAGGAACAAAATATCCTCAAAGACTAGTGTTAGCAGTTTCTTCCTCTCTCATAATAAGAAATCTTTTTCTTCCTGTATTATCTTAGTTAAGACTTCCTATATAATGCTACAAAGAAGGATGATCTTGTCTTCTTGCTTAAAAGTGTCTCATCTTGTTTCCAATATTAAAGTAGAATGTTTTCAATGTTTTACCATTCAGTTCAGTTCAGTCACTCAGTCGTGCCCAAGTCTTTGCAACCCCGTGAATCACAGCACGCCAGGCCTCCCTGTCCATGACCAACTCCCAGAGTTCACTCAGACTCACGTCATCGAGTCGGTGATGCCATCCAGCCATCTCATCCTCTGGTGTCCCCTTCTCCTCCTGCCCCCAATCCCTCCCAGCATCAGAGTCTTTTCCAATGAGTCAGCTCTTCGCATGAGGTGGCCAAAGTACTGGAGTTTCAGCTTCAGCATCATTCCTTCCAAAGAAATCCCAGGGCTGATCTCCTTCAGAATGGACTGGTTGGATCTCCTTGCAGTCCAAGGGACTCTCAAGAGTCTTCGCCAACACCACAGGTCAAAAGCATCAATTCTTCAGTGCTCAGCCTTCTTCACAGTCCAACTCTCACATCCATACATGACCACAGGAAAAAACATAGCCTTGACTAGAGGGACCTTTGTTGGCAAAGTAATGTGTCTGCTTTGAATATGCTATCTAGGTTGGTCATAACTTTCCTTCCAAGGAGTAAGCATCTTTTAATTTCATGGCTGAAGTCACCATCTGCAGTGATTTTGGAGCCCAAAAAATAAAGTCTGACACTGTGTCCACTGGTTTCCCATCTATTTCCCATTAAGTGATGGGACCGGATGGGCCATGATCTTCATTTTCTGAATGTTGAGCTTTAAGCCAACTTTTTCACTCTCCACTTTCACTTTCATCAAGAGGCTTTTGAGTTCCTCTTCACTTTCTGCCAGAAGGGTGGTGTCATCTGCATATCTGAGGTTATTGATATTCCTCCCGGAAATCTTGATTCCAGCTTGTGCTTCTTCCAGTCCAGCGCTTCTCATAATGTACTATGCATATAAGTTAAACAAGCAGGGTGACAATATACAGCCTTGACGTACTCCTTTTCCTGTTTGGAACCAGTCTGTTGTTCCATGTCTAGTTCTAACTGTTGCTTCCTGACCTGCATACAGATTTCTCAAGAGGCAGGTCAGGTGGTCTGGTATTCCCATCTCTTTCAGAATTTTCCACAGTTTATTGTGATCCACACAGTCAAAGGCTTTGGCATAGTCAATAAAGCAGAAATAGATGTTTTTCTGGAACTCTCGTGCTTTTTCCATGATCCAGCGGATGTTGGCAATTTGATCTCTGGTTCCTCTGCCTTTTCTAAAACCAGACTGAACATCAGGAAGTTCACGGTTCACGTATTGCTGAAGCCTGGCTTGGAGAATTTTGAGCATTACTTTACTAGCGTGTGAGATGAGGTGCAATTGTGCAGTAGTTTGAGCGTTCTTTGGCATTGCCTTTCTTTGGGATTGGAATGACCTTTTTTACCATTAAGTAATGCATTTGCTGAATATTTATACCTTCCAATCATAGTTTGCAGATTCTATATTATGGATATTAAACTTTACAGAATTCATTTTCTACATCTGAGATTAAATATATTGTTTTAATTGAGAATTAAATCAAAAGGGATGGACTGGGAGTTTGGGGTTAGCAGGTATAGAATGGATAAACAACAAAGTCCTACTATATAGTGCGATGGCACCCCACTCCAGTACTCTTGCCTGGAGAATCTCATGGACGGAGGATCCTGGTGGACTGCAGTCCATGGGGTCGCTGTCAGACACGACTGAGCGACTTCACTTTCTCTTTTCACTTTCATGCACTGGAGAAGGAAATGGCAGCCCACTCCAGTGTTCTTGCCTGGAGAATCCCAGGGACGGGGAAGCCTGGTGGGCTGCCATCTAGGAGTCACACAGAGTCAGACATGACTGAAGTGACTTAGCATAGCATAGCATAGTATATAGTGCAAGAACTATCAACATCACCAAACAGAATTTTCAAAAATATTGAGAAGGCAAAAGGAAAAAAGACCCAGCAAGTCTAACTAGAAATGAAATAAACAAGCAAAGACAAAAAGAGAAGTGTATATAAAAACACAAAGACGGACCAAAAGAGAATAAGGAAACTTGTAAATCAAAGGTCACAGAGGTGTTCTTTCCAACTTGAGTTCATAAAATGGTGATAGGTGTTGGGGGAGGGGGATAGGTAAAAGTTAATCTAGATTCTTCGTGTAGTATATTTCAGAGTCCTTTCCAAATGTCACTGTGATTTAAGAATCACTAACCTATTTCCAGGGGTATGTATGTGGAACATAGATAAGTATGCCTAAGTATGCATCCTTTGCCCTGCCAACTTGACCACAAGAACCTTAAAAATGCTATCCTAAAGGGTGGTAAGGCAGATTAAATTTATAATCCATTTTGAATAGTTATCAGTTCAGTTCATTCCTTCAGTTGTGTCCGACTCTTTGTGACCCCATGAACCACAGCACGCCAGGCCTGCCTGTCCATCACGAACTCCTGGAATCCACCCAAACCCATGTCCATTGAGTCAGTGATGCCATCCAACCATCTCATCTTCTGTCATCCCCTTCTCCTCCTGCCCCTAATCCCTCCCAGCATCAGGGTCTTTTCCAACGAGTCAGCTCTTCGCATCAGGTGGCCTAAGTTTTGGAATTTCAGCTTCAAAATCAGTCCTACCAATGAACACCCAGGACTGATCTCCTTTAGGATGGACAGGTTGTTCTCCTTGCAGTCCAAGGGACTCTCAACAGTTTTCTCCAACACCACAGTTCAAAAGCATCAATTCTTCTGCACTCAGCTTTCTTCACAGTCCAACTCTCACATCTATTTCCCCATCTATTTCCCATGAAGTGATGGGACCAGATTCCACGATCTCAGTTTTCTAAATGTTGAGCTTTAAGCCAACTTTTTCACTCTCCTCTTTCACTTTCATCAAGAGGCTCTTTAGTTCTTCTTCACTTTCTGCCGTAAGGGTGGTGTCATCTGCATATATGAGGTTATTGATATTTCTCCCGGAAATCTTGATTCCAGCTTGTGCTTCCTCCAGCCCAGCGTTTCTCATGATGTACTCTGCATATAAGTTAAACAAGCAGGGTGACAATATACAGCCTTGACGTACTCCTTTTCCTGTTTGGAACCAGTCTGTTGTTCCATGTCTAGTTCTAACTGTTGCTTCCTGACCTGCATACAGGTTTCTTAAGAGGCAGGTCAGGTGATCTGGTATTCCTATCTCTTTGCTAATTTTCCACAGTTTATTGTGATCCACACAGTCAAAGGCTTTGGCATAATCAATAAAGCAGAAATAGGTGTTTTCCTGAAACTCTCTTGCTTTTTCGATGATCCAGCAGATGTTGGCAATTTGAACAGTTATAGGAATGCTAAAAAAAGAAATTTAAAGGATTTTCTGGTTGTTCAGCTTTTTTATTTCAATATATTACTGGTAGAAAACCAGCCAAGATTCAATTGGACCTACAAACATGAGTACACAGATGAATAAAAGAAAGAGAAGACAATATATCAAAATTTTGACACGGTTTACTGAAGAGGATACAAATTTTGTTATGAAGCAGTCTAAATATGCTAAATTAAAGAAAGAAAAATGCAAAGGATATAGTCGGCCTAACTGACAAATAAAAGTAAAATACATCACCCAAGATGGAATGGTATTCAACCAGAGTGCTGGATAATCTTGAAGACAACTACAAATTTGTAGCCAAAGTTTAGGTTCAGTTCAGTTCACTTCACTTGCTCAGTCGTGTTTAACTCTTTGCGAGCCCCATGAATTGCAGCACGCCAGGCCTCGATGTCCATCACCAACTTCTGGAGTTCACTCAGACTCACGTCCATCGAGTCAGTGATGCCATCCAGCCATCTCATCCTCTGTCGTCCCCTTCTCCTGCCCCCAATCCCTCCCAGCATCAGAGTCTTTTCCAATGAGTCAGCTCTTCGCATGAGGTGGCCAAAGTACTGGAGTTTCAGCTTTAGCATCATTCCTTCCAAAGAACACCCAGGGCTGATCTCCTTCAGAATGGACTGGTTGGATCTCCTTGCAGTCCAAGGGACTCTCAGGAGTCTTCTCCAACACCACAGGTCAAAAGCATCAATTATTCGGCGCTCAGCTTTCTTCATAGTCCAACTCTCACATCCATACATGACCACTGGAAAAACCATAGCCTTGACTAGACAGACCTTTGTTGGCAAAGTAATGTCTCTGCTTTTGAATATGCTATCTAGGTTGGTCATAACTTTCCTTCCAAGGAGAAAGCGTCTTTTAATTTCATGGCTGCAATCACCACCTGCAGTGATTTTGGAGCCCAAAAAAATAAAGTCTGACACTGTTTCCACTGTCGGGGAAAAGTTTAGGTAGACTCATACAAATAGGCCAAAATTTGGCTCCTACAAAGGCTCTAGAAAAGATCCAATAAAATAAAATTCTTTGTGGATTTATTGGAAGTATAGGGTATGTTGATGGAATTTTTAATAAAGAATAGACTCAGACACTGAATCAAAAATAACCTAATAGAAGAAACATCATAAATAAAGTTATAGAATCTATCGATGGCTATATCTATATTGATATTATACTTAAAGGTATATTCTGTATCTATAAATAGATATAGAAACACCTGAAACTTTTTGAAGTGGTAACTAAACTGGAGCAGGAAACTCTGTATTTAGACTTTTGACATGCCTTAGGCAACATTCTTAAACAAAGGCTTGAAATATTAAATCACTATCAAAAAGGGATATTCTGCCCCACACAGAGAATATCTGGCTTGGTGGCAGAAAACAAAAGGAAGAAATAAGCAAAATCTCAAAATATCTCAAAATGGCTCATCCTGGGATTTTAGTGTGAAAACTAGCCTCATTTTCATAACATTGACAAATGGAACACACAGCAAATATTCGGGTTTACAAATGAGTAGCAGAAATGCCAAGTGCCAGCGATAAGGAATGGAGAGTTATTTATCTAGCATAGTCCTGGTAATGACCAGGGTCAGAGCCAATACCAACCAGGAGATTCAAGGAAGCTATCCACGTGCCAAACACCACCTGAGTCCCTGTGTGTACGTAACTTTCAGTCTTCACAACTTTCTTCACAAATAATTCCCATTTTATTCCGTAAGTTTGCAAGCTAAACAATAAAGGCTCAGAGAGGAAAATAACTTCCCCAAAGATCATGCAAGTAAGGAGGTGACAATAACAGTATCTGTGAAATGACAGAGCTCAATTTGAAACCTGAACGACTCCAGAATCCTTACTCTGAACCACTGCACTGCTGCTGCTAAGTCGCTTCAGTCGTGTCCGACTCTGTGCGACCCCATAGACGGCAGCCCACCAGGCTCCCCCGTCCCTGGGATTCTCTAGGCAAGAACATTGGAGTGGGTTGCCATTTCCTTTCCTATGCCTGAAAGTGAAAAGTGAAAGTGAAGTTGCTCAGTCGTGTCCGACTCTTAGCAACCCCATGGACTGCATCCTACCAGGCTCCTCCGTCCATGGGATTTTCCAGGCAAGAGTACTGGAGTTGGGTGCCATTGGCTGAGCACTCATCAGAATCACCGGGGAGATGTGTTCAAGGCTGACTGTTGGGCCCAATACCCTGGAATTTCTGACGATGCAGATTCCATGGGTCCCAAATTTCTGCTCAAGGACCCACACTTTGAGAGCTATGATCCCAAGCCACAGGTAGTGAAACAGAAAGGAAGGGATCACGGTAAGAAGGGCCCTAGATAAAGGAGAAAAACCTAGGTGAAAAAAGTTGATGTGGAATTAAGGAAAAGAGGACAGAAACATCCAGTAGGTGGGTGGGGCTAAAATCACATGGAAATTTTCTTGGGCCTTTTGCTCCCTGGGTAGACAAAGAGTCTTCCTGGAATTTCAAATAGCTCCAAACTATTCAAAGCAGCTCCAGGCAAATTACAAATTTAGTGGCAGAAGGATGTTCCGATGTTCAGGATCTCCTTACCCTGACTACCCCCACAAATCTTATGCACCAACAATCCAATGCCTAGAATTCTTTTAACAGGGAACAAAACATTTTCCACTGCAGCAAGAAATAGAAGCTTGAGAAGCAAGCAAGTCCTAAAAAGTGAATACATTGTTGTCTATGGATTTCATTCAAAATGTAAATGACTGCTTGTAGATTAGCCACAGGTCTAATATAACATGGCATATCTAATTTTCTTAAAATTACAAAAATTCAGTTTTATTATTTTGGAGAGGAAGCTTGATGCTACATGAAAGGCATCAAATTTGGTGTTAGAAGTCCTGTATTTGGGGTAAATGACTTCTGACAAGTCATTTTCTATATCCATAAAAAAGGAGCGGTGATTCCTCACAGAGATGTGAGGATCAAATGGGACTGTATTTGTGAAAGCATTTAGGCAATTAGAACTCACTTTTTCAATCGTAAGGTGTTATGACTTCTTTGGGGGATAACACATTTTATGCAAGCTGCTACTACATGTGCATTATATTTAAGTTTATGATATGTATTAATGTCCGGTGTTGTTTACAAACCAGAGGTGCCTTATAGGCTCAAGAGACAAAAGATCCAAGTGGAAATCAGGCATTCCTGAAGCTGGAATTTGATAACCTTTCCCCCAGTCTAAACCCAGTGGGAAAAAACCTAGAACTGAAGGAGGAGACATACCATTTAGTATTTTAAAAAGAAGGACAGACAAAAGGATTAGGGAGAAGCATCAAGTCTATCAACTCAGTGATGCCTGATCTCTGCCTACAGAGGCTGCAACCAGCATATTCTTATGACAAAACCCTAAGGTAGTAGGGGTTTTCATATATATATCTATGTGTGTGTGTTGTTTTGGTTTTTACTGCCTGATAATGAGCTACTGTTCTCATATCTCATACTAAAGCCTATAACAAGATAAGAGCTGTGTTCCTACAGCTGTGAGCCTCAGAGAGTGCTGCAACCAAGACTCTGAAAATAAAGGAGGGCACAGTGCTACCTCACAGTACAACAAGGCAATGACAAGGACTAACATTGTCCTTCATCTGCTGATGGCAGAGACCAAGATGAGGAAAAGATGCTAAGAAGGACATGGCTATGGCATGGTGATGGATGAGTCCGTAATGGTTGCTGCAACCATTAAGACTTTAGTTTAATTGCTGGCAAACTTTCACAGGGGTAGCTTCAGGCCACAAACTTGAATATAAATCTTTCATCTGTTTAAACAAGGCACTGAATACAAGGTGTCACTGGTCAGTTCCTCCTAAACCAAGCCAACAAGATTTTAGGTCAGCATCAAGAAGACAGACATTCAGTTAGGCAAAGATTTCTTAGACATGATACCAAAAGTACATTGATAAAAGGAAAAAAAAAAAAATAAGCTGGGCTTCATTCAAATAAAAGAAATTAGGCATTTCAAAAGACACCATTAAAAAAAGTGAAAAGACATGCATGGACCAGAAAAAAATATTTGAAAATCATATAACCACTAAAGGAACTTGTATCCAATCACAACAAGTTTTGGCAAGGAAATGGAGAAATTGGAACCCTCATGCACTGTTGGTAGAACTGCAAAATTTGAAGCTGCCACTATGAAATACTGATTCATCATATGACCCAGGTAAGTACGCCGAAGTAACCACCTGAGTGAAACGAAAACTTCATGCACGCATCAGGCAGAAGAGTGAAAGAGCAGAAACAAACCCAATGTCCGTTTGCTGGTGGATGGATAAATGCAGTATATCCAAACAGCAGAATATTCTTTGGCAACATGATACACACTACAACGACTCACCTCAAAAACATTACACTAAGTCACAGGGGTAAGATGCAAAAGACCACATACTGTATGATCTCATTTACATGAAATGTCTAGAAAAAGCAAATCCACACAGGTAAGAAGTAAAATATTGGTTGAATGGTCTGGAGGTAGGAAGACGAGTTACTGCAAATAGTGACAAGGTCTCACTCGAGGGAGTGATGGAAATGTTCGAAAATCTGATTTCGTGATAGTTGCATACAACTCTATAAAGTCACAGATTTGACTGGAAATCATTGAATTGTATATAAAGGGGTGAATTGTATGGCATGTGAATTATACCTCAATAAAACTGTTTACAAATCAAAGAAGAAAAGTCGTGGACAGCCCAACCCCAAATCTCACCAAGAAATATTAGCATATTTACAGAGTCATCTGCCGCTTATCCTGGTGTTGCCCTTCCAGAAACTTGACTCTCAGGATGACAAGGAATGTGAGCAAAGAATAAAACACCTCCCAACAGGGAATAAGATGGCCATGGCTAATGTATGCACTTCTGAGTACAGGAGAAAATGGACATTCTCCTGTTGCTCCTACGCAGCCTGATGTTAAAACTGAATGACTCAGAGTAGCACTACAACATGTACATTTCCACACGTAAAATAGATGACGAGAGCGAGTTCGATGCATGAAGCAGAGCACCCAAAGCTGGTGCCCTGGGACAACCTAGAGGGATGGGATGGGGAGGGAGGGGAAAGGGGGGTTCAGGATGGAGGGGACACATGTATACCTATGGCTGATTCATGCTGATGCACGGCAAAACCATCACAATATTGTAAAGTAATTATCCTCCAAATAAAATAAATAATTTAAAAAGAACTTAATGACTCATACGTACTAAGGCAGGGCACCTGATTTTATGCTGGATGACCTGGCTTCCCTCAGTAGCTACATTCACAATGTGACAATTAATACTGACGGTGGGATCAGAAGCAGACTATCAAATACAGCCCCCCTCTGGGTCTGGTCAGCCCCTCACAACCTCATACCACCGAGGGCAGGGCATCAGTGGTACCCTGGTGGCCAACGAGGGTCATGGCATCTAAGGCCAGAAAGAGAATCAATGTTTCTCAAAATGAGGTCATCAGAATGGCCGTGGGTGCATATTTATGATAAAGGTTTTCTTGACTCACCCAAACCAACTGAATCAGAACCTCCAAGGGTGATACCTAAGAATCTGCATTTTAAATAAGCCCCTTTGGTGATTCTTATGTTTTAAATTTGGAGGGGGCAGTGAAGTTCTATTTTTTAATTTTTAATTTTTTATTTTGTATTGGGGTATAGCCAATTAATAATGTGGTGATAATTTCAGGTGAACAGCAAAGGGATTCAGCCACACATATACATGTATCCATTCTCCACCCAACTCCCCTCCTATTCAGGCTGCCACATAACATTGAGCAGAGTTCCACGTGCTGTACAGTAGGATTTTGTTGGTTATCCCTTTTAAATATAGCAGAGACCCCCAAATCCCTAACTATTGTTTTAAATTTAGCCTGCACAAGAACGCTTTACTTAGAGAATATCAGAGATGGAAGGAACCTTAATGATCAAACCCCAACCTCATATATCGTAGAGAAAAACACTGGGGACCAGTGCTGTAACACGATTTTCAAAGATCAAATATTTCTTCAAACTCTTTTAAAAAAATCTACATCTCTAGCCCTGTAAGTTGTCAAGAATATTACTGACACAAGAGAATGTATAATGTACCTTGGAAATATGTTCTTCAAAGATTGATGAAGATAAAATGCTTAATCATTTAAAGGGATATGTTTCTGCTCTCAGGAAAATTAATCCAGAGCACCTCATTACCTGAAGCTGCCAACTAAATGAGTCATCATAACAGTTAAATTATTTTTTCCTTGTTGGTATGTTCAGTTTAATTATTGCCCTTTTTTCTCCCCTCAAGCCTACCTCCTTTGAGAAAATGCATAGGTTATTTGACCGAAAACACATTCTTACAGATTACAAACATTAAGTCATCATTTGCTCTAAAACACTATCTCCAGCACTACAAGTCACATTTTTATATTAATCCAGCCTCAATTCTCTTGTGCGTGGGTCCTAAATCATGAGCTAGCAGCTCTTACATAGAACCTTGGAAACCTAAATGCTTAAACCAGTCCAGATTGTTACCTGACAGAAATCTTTTGTCCATAACCTTTATCACACCCACAGCTTTAGTGAAACTTCTACGTTCCATCTTTGTTGAATGGTTTTGTCGCTTTTTAAAATGGGATAAATAATGCAAGCCAATGTCAGAACACTCTAGATCTTGGAATATTGATCTAGTGGCTCATCTACTACTAGGCTGGCATCTGATGCTTTCTCACAGTAGAAATATAAGAGAAAAATCTGCCAACAGCAATGATCTATGGGGCTTGCTGAGATAGAACACATTCTCAGTACAACCCTACCCAATTTTGGTGAGTGATACCATGCTAAAATTTAACAGGTAGGGAAAAAAACACCTTGATAGGAGACATTTCCCAAACTGACAACTGCAAAGAATTTAGGACAAGCAAATCCAAATAGATGGGAAATGTAATTACAGGAAGACCTCTTCTAATAGTGACATTCAATGCATTCTCACATATAACATTTTGACAGTCAATCTTTTTTTCTCTCTCTCATCTCTATACTGCTATCCTTTTTTATTTCTGATACATTGTGAGAGATCTAACATATGTCTTGAGAACAACTCTATTTTCTGCTATTGAGAACTGTTCCTCCCATCAGGAAACCGTAGTCTGGTATATATCTCTTTGCTAGTGACACTGGTTTTATCCTCTGGGAAAATAAATGGTAGGCTGGGAAACTCCTCCATCTCATGGAATTCTTACTTCTCTTTCACGGCGAAGTCAGCCGATGCTTGTTTCTTTGCTCCTCTCATGATACCATCACTATATCTTAAGACTTTTTCACACAACGTCTAAGTTATGGAAGTCATTCATTTAACGTCTATGAGCTAGAACAAAAACAAGTCAAGTGTTTGCTTCTGCTCTGTCTTCAGTGGGAAAAAGAGACAATCTTATTAAGCAAATTAGTAGTGGAACTAGGACTGCAACCCAAAATACGTACACATACATCCTTTAGAAACTAATCTAATGAATCGCTGCTAAAACAATGGTGCTTATAATGATTCTCCTCTCTCTCATATGACTGCCAAGTATGTAAAAGTCAAATTTCCCTACCTGATTTTTCGGACAACAGAATGTATGAAGAAACAGGTACTTCAAAAACAAACAAAACTGAAAAGTCTTTGATCACCTATTTTTCCCTGCTAACCCATCCTCTCTTCTCACTGCAGCCAAGATCAGTGAGGTTCCACGGCACTCTTTACCCCCAGAAAGTGACATAAAAAGTTCAAAGGAAAGTATTGTAGTAGAAAATACCCTTCAAAACTCAAGTTAGTATGAAAGAAAGTTAAGACCCTGGTGCCCATGTTTTTTGTGGCACAGTCCTCACTGACCTCTCCCGTGCCATACCCAGGACCACCTCCTATCAGGACCAGGGAGGTTCTAACTCAACACCGAGTAACAGTGACTTCCCTGGTGGTGAAAACTGCCTCCCAATGCACAGGGTGCAGGTTCGGTCCCTGGTCAGGGAGCTAAGAATCCCACATGCCTCTCAGCCAACAAGCCAAAACATAAAACAGAAGCAGTTTTGTAATGAATTCAATAAGGGGTTTCAAAACTATTTTTTAACTAAAAGAAAAACAACCCCCCTCCACGTAATAAAAAGTAACTTGGGTTAAGCTTGGTAACCACTGAAACCGCACTTGGGAAGGTCTTGATCTGCCCATTTCTGCCAAAAGGGTACATTTTCTACCGTATGGATAAATAGAATGAGAGTGCTAAGCTTGTTCAACAGAAACTTTCTGCCAATGATCACATTCCGTCAGTCATCTTTTGATATCTTCCTGATTCCAGACACGCATATATTGTAACGTAATGAAATCCCTATTTTAAAAAAGAGATAATAACAATGCAAGGTTCACTAATGACTTTTTTGATTCAAGGGATGAAGTCTGGTCGGGAGAGGGGAAAAAGAATGAAAAGACCTGCAGTCTAGGAGCTCAGGAAGACTGAACAGGGGTTTGATGGAATCGGCCAGTGAGCAAACACAATCAATGGCTTGGAAAGGAATCTAAACAGGGCGATGCTGACTTCAGAGAGTAAGGAAGAACTCCATGCTGGATGGATTGGTTTTGGTAAATTTGGGGGCCTAAAAATAACACACACAAAAAAATTTGTCAATGACCTGTAGAGATCTAATGGAAAATGCTAAAGGCTGACAGAGAGAGTGGTAGGAAAAAATAAGTAAAAATGAACTAGATGCAAAGAAATGTCTTTGTCCTGAATTTCTTTCACAGGTCTGTAACTCCCTGATACCTAAAGCTTTCCTTTCTGTAATGCACATGTTATGCCAAGACGCCTCATCCTGTAGTAGCTTTGTTCTACACAGTGCAGCCCAACTGTTGCATAAGCTGATGACATCATTCATTCACTCACAATTACAACTTCTACTGTAGTTACATATTACATCAGGGACTGTGTATATAAAACTGTATGGAACATATACTTTTCACAGTAGCTCAGTTGTCCATACCTACTGTGGAGTGAAGCAATGAAACAAAAAATAAACGGGCTTTAGGAATGCATGTCAGAGAGCCAGGCTTCCACACCTACCCACATCTTTCTCCAGCACTTGCTTCCACATATCCAGGCTACAATTTCCTAATCATCTATTTTGGGCTGAGGACACAGTACTTTCTGATCCACTGAATACCACTATCAATTGAAATTAGACTCCTGCTCCTAAATAATACTCTTGGTCCACTGTCCATTTGGACACAGGAAGAAGGCAGCCTGAGACAAACACCTCTCCCCTTGACTACGTATCCTGGAAAAATGTCTGCGGATCTAGGAAGGAAGGCCAATGAGCTTTAGCGATTTCTGTGACTACGGCATCCCTCCCGCAAAAGCAAACCACATCAACTAACCCACTTCATTTCAGCCACTGAGCCGACATAAAATTGAAATAACTTACAGTTACTGCCAATTTGGGATCTATCGAAACCAATGATCCAAGAATAAGAGGTTCCACAACCCATTATCCAATTCCACTCCATTCCTTTTAATTTGGTAAAGCAGAAAATCTGGCAGCTTTGTACTGTTCTCATAACTTGCTTATAGAGAAACATCAAAATCCACCCATCAAATATCTAAGCCTCAGCTCCATATTATGACCTTGAAATGTGATCATTCTTTCAATGGAAAAATCAGAATTAATTCAATGTGCATTGATTTTTAACCCCCTCCTTTTTCTTTCCTCTCCAACAACATCTTTATTGCTGAACCAAAATCCCAGAAATAGACACAGGATCCAGACTCTCTCACAGTCTGTCTCTGGTAAGGAAATAGCTGTAAGCTATAAATAAGAGCAGTGATTGCCAATCTTCTGAAATGTGCAGTATCTTATCGCCGCTTAATTTTAGGTTACACTCTGGTTCTGCTTTTCCACTTTGCCATTAAAGTGACTGAGACCTTAGCACTGGGCAAAAAGTACTGTTCTCACGGTTCTGATGGAGTCCAGGGTCCTTAAGCAAGTAGAGAACACCATGGACTCCTAGCCCTTTCCTGGACCTCTCCAGCCTCACCTCTCACCTTTTATCCATTTACACTCTGCTCTCCAAACAGACCAAATCATGATACAGTTCTCCTCTTGGCTCTGTGCCTTGTACATTTACAAATGCTGGAATCCTACTGACTTGGCATCATCATAGCAATTATCTCACCCAACTGCAATGTGCCATCTTCCTGTCCATCTCCCCTAACTAGACTGTAACCACCAAGGCTACTGGTCTACAGTGCTTGGCATCTACTAGCTCTGTACTTGGTTAAAATACTGAATTGATGAGTGAGCCCTCCTAAGCATGGGTCAGAAGTTCTACCACAGAGCACCTTATTGGCTTCCAACTAAGACTGAGAGCTCCTCAAATGTAGGGATAGGGTCTTTTCTCACTTCATAATGCCTAATCTTGTTCCCAGAACACTGTTGAATAAATATTTGTTAGATAGGTAGATAGCTAGCTGTTGTGGATGGAGGAATGGATGGATGGATGGATGGATAGGTAGATGGATGGGGGCGGAGAGACAGTTGTCTTTGAGGGAGATAAGAATAACAATCAGCACTTGTCAATGAATATTCAAGTTGATGGTAAACAGGATGAATATCCTCTAGAGTCCTCAGTTAGAATAAGTTGACTCCGGAGTCAGTTTGATCTTTCCAGTTAGATTCTCTGAGGCTATTTCTTCATTTGCCAAATAGGGTTAATGATTGTCCCAAATCTGGCAGGGTTGTCGCGAGGATTAAACGAGTTTTAGAGAAGTGCTTGACACATCCTAAGTGCTAAAATACTGTAAACAAGAAAAACACATGTGACTGCCACTTACATTTTCAAATCTGAAACGTCCTCCTAGTCCTGCCAGAAATGATACTTGGGATAATTTTCTCTCAAAAGCCTGTTAGAAGGAAGACACCATTCTGAATGAATCACTGAGGCATGGAATACAATTCCATCACCTCGGTATTTAACCAGTTATTTTCCCAGGAAAAGACACCAAGGTAAAGGTCATAAAAACTGGCTTACAGAATGAATCTTCTAGCAGTCCCCAACCCAAGCTCACATTGTTGGTAATTTGCCCAAAAGCCAAAGAAACTGAACATGAAGGAACCACTTTAGTGGGTGCTCTGCCAGAGAAGGAAATTACTGGTCTTTTTTTTCTTTTTCTTTCTTCTGAATAAAAAATTAGCATTTCAAAGATTACCATACTACAAGGACCACACCAAGTGTATTTTTTCCCCAGCCACCTATATTTTTTTTTTTAGATAAGTTCTAATCTACAATATTTACACCATCTCCCCGTTTTTCTCTAACCCAAGTCAAGGCAGGAACCGCTGAGGCCCTAGAGCAGTAAGTCATCAGACACTTCCCCGAAAATGCAAATGAGGGAAGGATTTTTTTTTTTTTTTAATGTAAAGCTCATAGCCTGAAGAAAGGCAGTGCCTCTCTTGTGCACCCACCTCCTTCTCTCAATCCCATCCCTCTCACAACCCAAAGGCTTTTAATGTTTTCTTTAAAGCAGCCCAGGAATCTGCCCAACAACTTGTTACTACTGGGGCCCAATTTGTCCCGAAGTTTGCAATTAATGCAGTAATTAAAACCCTTCTGAAGGGCTCTTGGTTCAGTCAATGGTGTTTTATTTTCCAGAAGCAGAGGCTCTCTTTCTATAAAAACACAACAGGAGGCACATTTAAAAACGATATTTCAATTGCAAATAACATGGCAGCATTCCCAAATGGCAAAAAGACAATAAGAAAATTATCTGGGGGCTGGGGAGAGGGGTTTCCCTGAGGTGGTGCTAAAAGTGGAACTTAAATTCTTTTCAGGAGCATCCATGCTCCACTGCTGCTCCTGCAGCAAAGAAAACTCATTCAAAAATGGAGCAAATTAGTAGAATTAAACAGATGGGCGCCCTGGGTCATTATCACACCACTTCATTAATGCATCCAGGATAAGGCAATGTAACACAACAAAACCACGAGCATTAAACTTTCCAAAAGAAAGCAAGCCTATGCTTTTCCATATCGACTGAGAACTTCAGATTTAATAAAGACTGACCATGTTAATAGTCGATTTTCAAACACAAGTCAAGACTCAAGAGTAATCAAGTTTACAATTCAACCAATCAAATAAAACTTTTGGTCATATCTACAAGGAGCTTCCCGGGTAGCTCAAATGGTAAAGAATCTGCCTGCAATGTGGGAGACCTGGGTTTGATCCCTGCCTGCATCAGAGAGATCCCCTGGAGGAGGGCATGGCAACCCACTCCAGTATTCTTGCCTGGAAAATCCCCACAGACAGAGGAGCCTGGCAGGCTACAGCCCATGGGGTCCCAAAGAGTTGGACAGGACTGAACGACTAACACTTTTACTTTTCACGTCTACAAAGTCATTTCTTGCTTAGCTCTTCTCTCTGAAGCTGTCTGACACACAGCCAGGCTCCTCTCCCCGCCACCCCCTGCCTGGAGCTCCTTCAATGGCCCCTTCTTTGTTAAGACACTTCAACCAGTCCTCAGCCCAACTTTTCAAATTCGCCACCCTTTTTCCCCCTAGATGACTCAGGCCCTCAACAAAACAATCTGGTTTCCATCCTAGGTGCAAAGTGTTGGCCTTCCTGCTCCAGACCAGGGTCTGTGCAAAACAGCCTAAAGGCAAGGTGGTGTTAGAGAAGCCCTGGGTTTAAAATCCAGCTCTGATTTTGACTATATTCATGACTGAGGAAGTCTGAATCACGAATTTATACTTTTTGAGTCTGTGTTTCCTTATTATAAAATGGGGGTGGTACACCTTTCTTCTAGAACTGTTACAAGTGTCCAGACCACTGGAGATACCCAACCATTCACATCTGTGGCTTTCTCCGTGTTACTGACAAAGATTCTTCACTTGATCAAACTTTTGTCAAGTTCCTGAATCTTCTCCCAGATTCAGCTATGTAGTTCTTTGTAAAACCTCGTTTTAGCATGAACCCTTCTAAGTCAGGTTAACCAGAACCACCCTCTCCAATATCTGATAGGTTCCCTATCAATACTCCACTCCACCCCCCAGGTGATGTCTAATCACCCTGGCCTGTCTTCAGCAAGAATCCTTTGGGTCAGTTTATCCCGAATCCCTATTTCCCATGATTCCTCTCCCCACCCTGCTACTTGCTGCTGCTGCTGCTGCTAAGTCACTTCAGTTGTGTCTGACTCTGTGCGACCCCATAGACGGCAGCCCACCAGGCTCCCCCGTCCCTGGGATTCTCCAGGCAAGAACACTGGAGTGGGTTGCCATTTCCTTCTCCAGTGCATGACAGTGAAAAGTGAAAGTGAAGTCGCTCAGTCGTGTCCAACTCTCAGTGACCCCATGGACTGCAGCCTACCAGGTCCTCCATCCACGGGATTTTCCAGGCAAGAGTACTGGAGTGGGTTGCCATTGACTTCTCCAACCCTGCTAGTTACTTGGTCATAAATCTACACTCACCACTTGCCCACACCGTACCCAGAACTGAGGCACGGTGTGGGCAAGATAGTTCAATACTGAGGTTTTTTCCCCCTACTCCAAGTGTCCTGATTAATTAAAATCTGTTTTTATCATTTTAATTACTGTCTAACTCTGGTTTTTCTTTGGCATGCCGCATCATTTACGATTCACAACCTAACCGCCCTCAACAAAGCTTCTTCTGACCCTTGCAGGTGAAAATAAGCTCCACCTCCTCTGAATACTTATACCATATTCCCATGACTTGTTCATTTGACATTTTTGTCAAAAATAATCTTGTAGTATTGTTATCTCCCAAGGCCCAGATACTTTACAATGAGACCATAAACCCACTGATCATTGATCATACTTTCTACATCCACCCCAGTCCCAAGCAGAGTCTTAGACCTTGATTAACTCATCATCTATTAAGTTGTGCCTGTTGATTGTGGTTTGTTCTGTTCCCCTCACCTGAGGAAGTGAGCAATGGCCATTACTGAATTGGCAATTCAACCACCATCTGTCTCTCCACTTGAGAGCATTCTTCTCTCAACATGGCACAAAGAATCTACTAAAATACTTAATTTTTTCTCATAATATTAACTTCAGTTATAATATATACTAACTAGTGTTTTAGCGGTTAAAGAGGAAAAGTTACAGAGGACTACTGCGAAATCTTAATGAACTGGTAGAATCAGCCCTCCCCCGGCTCTGGTTAACTTTCCAGCCAATTTCTTAGGAGCTTTCACTACCAACTACACCTTCTCTCTGACTCATTTTCATCCTTTCCCACTCTTTGCAGCTGTACCCACTGCTTCCCCACACACAGTTAGTTCTTTCACCACTCACTCGGTTCATCTCTTTTTCAAAGAAACCCAACACATCTTGGGTTTTCTGAAAAGTATCCTGAGTTAATTGATTGCTTCTTCTTTGTGGGGAATTCTCAGAAGTGGGAAGCCTGGCCTGCAGGGGAATTGCTGGTGTCTCTCTCTCTCTGCTGGAGAAGGGCCTCTGAGGAAAAAGGATGGTCAGGGACAAGTTAGGTCAAAAATGACAAATGTTGGGACTTCCCTGGTGATGCAGTGGCAGTCCTGATGTGAAGAACAGACCCATCGGTAAAGATCCTGATGCTGGGAAAGATTGAGGGCAGGAACAGAAAGGGGCAAAGAGGATGAGATGGTTGGATGGCATCATGGACTCAATGGACATGAGTTTGAGCAAGCTCCAGGAGATAGTGAAGGACAGGCGTGCCTGAAATGCTTCAGTCCACGGGGTCCCAAAGAGTTGGACATGACTTAGGGACTGAAAAACCAGCACCACCAGTGGGTAAGATTTCACCTTCTAATGGAGGGGGTGTGGGTTCAATCTCTGGCAGGGCAGCTAAGATCCCACATGCAAAACATAAAACAGAAGCAATACTGTAACAAATTCAGTAAAGGCTTTGAAAGTGGTCCACATCAAAAAAAAAAAAAATCTTAAAAAAAAAACAAGAATGACATTTGTCTATCACATTGCAAAAGCCTATAGCATTTCTCCCTGCCTTTCCCTTCTCTGAGCCGATCGACCAGAGAATCGTGATAATTATTTTTACAGGGAAAGGTCACATTCTCCTAATCAGAGTTTGAGTTGTGAATGAAATAGAACTGAATACATCTACCTGTTCTCTTTGCTTTCTTCCTCATCATCTCAACCTGCAGGTCCCTCCTCTGATATTCATCTCCAAAAATAGCGAAGGGGAAGAATGAGAGGAAAAAGCCACCCACCAGAGGAAGCAGAGCCGTGCTTTGGAGAGTCCCTCATCTACTCAAAGTGCAATGCAAACTACAAACCTGCCCAACAATTGCACACAAGCCTGCCCTCTGCCTCATGGAAGTCCTGTTCCTAAGGAGACAAGACGCTACATAAAACTCTTTCACATTGGGGGAAAAAAGTGCAATAAGTCATGCTTTAAAACACTCTGTTAGGTGCTGCTGGAAATCCACAAATGTCTAACCTTCAGTCCCCTCAACCACAGCCTAATCAGGAAAACAAGCACACAGACACCATCACTCAGTGCTAAGTGCATAATGGGTACCAAACACACAGGAAAAGCAAAAATACTGGACCGCCCTAGTGACTTGAAGTGGGGGAAGGCCATCGGTTCTGTGTCCTGCCCCTCACCCCCATTCCTCTTTGGGGTACCCAGCTGAAGGAAATAATCATTGACATCATTTTTATAAATAGGTGGGCAAGTTCTCAAGTGTTTTGACTACTTCCAAATCCAGAACTCCTTTGGCACACAGTGCCTGGGTACGAAGTTTAGCCACAGTGGCTCACTGAGGTTTCCCAGTCTCTCCAATCCAATCTATCCCGAGTCTGTGGAGCGGACCCACAGTGCTCCAGGAAACCAGCCTCACTGAGCATTGATGCAGACCCCAGAGCACGCGCCCGGGTGTCCCATCCACACTGTGAGCGGGAAAGGCCGGTGGGCCTGCCCTGCAGGGTCCTCAGCCGTCCCTGGGAACACAAGCCCTTCCATACTTGACCACAGACAGGGAAAGGAGGCCTCAGATGACACATGGCCCCATGAATCACAGGACCAAGTCCTCCTAACATGGGAGGGGCTCATGAGGATAATGCTGGGGAGAGGAGCCCAAAGGACTCCCTTTGTTTCTCTTCCCCTGTCAGCAATGAATCCTGGGTATGTTTTATTCCTCTGAGCTACAAGTGTTTCTAACATTCTTCAATCCATTCCATCTCAGTTCAGTTCAGTAGCTCAGTCATGTCCAACTCTTTGTGACCCCATGGACCGCACCACGCCAGGCTTCTCTGTCCATCACCAACTCCCAAAGCTTAGTCAAACTTACATTAATTGAGTCGGTGATGCTATCCAACCATCTCATCCTCTGTCATCTTCCATATCAGTAGTGATAATAAGATCTAAGGAAACTTTCCCTCAAAGTTCTCTCATGCTGTTAGACATGGAGGAATTAGACATTAGAAAGTTGGCTGGACAAGGCCCTGAAGGATGAAGCACTTGACTTTTTTTCATTTACTCACTTTTTATTTATTCATTCATTCAGTCAGTAGTCATTCCATCTCTCACATCACCCAGGCCCAGCACATTAAATCGAACAGGCATTTACAGAGCAAACGAAACCCAGAAATGGAGAAACAGGAACCCAGGAATGTCGGGTGGCAGGGAGAACTGGTAGGCATTGAAAATGCAAAGACTGCAATGTTTATCTTTTTGAAATGAGGCTGGAAACCACAAGGGCTAACTAAGCCTGTGATAGCCTTCTCACAAATTTTCAGGAGCCCGTCATTCACAGAGACAAATGCATTTTTTGATGGATAGCTCATTTTCAGTTCAGATCAGTCACTCAGTCATGTCCAGCTCTTTGCAACCCCATGGACTGCAGCACGCCAAGCCTCCCTGTCCATCACCAACTCCCAGAGCTTACTCAAACTCATGTCCATCGAGTCAGTGATGCCATCCAACCATTTCATCCTCTGTCATTCCCTTCTCCTCCTGCCTTCAATCTTTCCCAGCATCAGGGTCTTTTCCAAGGAGTCAGTTCTTCCCATCAGATGGCCAAAATACTGGAGTTTCAGCTTCAAAATCAGTCCTTCCAATGAACACTCAGGACTGATCTCCTTTGGGATGGACTGGTTGGATCTCCTTGCAGTCCAAGGGACTCTCAAGAGTCTTCTCCAACACCACAGTTCAAAAGCACCAATTCTTCAGCGCTCAGCTTTCTTCACAGTCCAACTCTCACATCCATACCTGACCACTGGAAAAACCATAGCTTTGACTAGACGAACTTTGTTGGCAAAGTAATGTCTCTGCTTTTTAATATGCTGTCTAGGTTGGTCATAGCTTTTCTTCCAAGGAGCAAGCGTCTTTTAATTTCATGGCTGCAGTCACCATCTGCAGTGATTTTGGAGCCCAAAAAAATAAAGTCTGACACTGTTTCCATTGTTTGCATCTCTCACGTTTTCAGTTAGCAGCACAGTATCAACTTATATGGGTTTAACTTATTATTTTAAAATTAAGCAGTAAAGTGCTTAAATGCCACTTAGAGCTCTTGATCTTGTGAAAATCTGGAAGCCTCTCCCATGCCCACAAGTGATTTATTCCTGTATACCAACTGCCCAGCTTGACTTTATGGCTTCATCTACCCTGAGCGTGCTAGCCCCTGTCCCGTGCTGGAAAGTCATTTGTTCTCTAAAGGTATTCTCTGGTCATCCCCTCTTCTCCTTAAAGCCCATCATGTGGTCAGGAGACGATGAGAACTCAGCTTAAATCCCAAGATGACCCTTTTTCTTTTAACTTCAGAAACTACTTTGAGAAAAGCTGGCCTGAGACCCCTGAACTGACAGACTATAAAATACAAACCTACACCATAAGGATAAGGACTTACTCAGCAATGTGTCTGAGTGTTTGGCTCGTAAGGGCTCAAAGCATATTTACTGAAAAAAAAAAAAAAAAATGACTATGAATGTGAAGATCGCAAGCAGTGGTCTGCTGAAGACTTTGTTGGCTTTGAACATTTTGTTGAGGATTTAAAACAGTGGACATCCTTAGGACACTGCTTAGTAAAGGTTGCTGCGGCTGCTGCTGCTAAGTCACTTCAGTCGTGTCCGACTCTGCGCGACCCCATAGACGGCAGCCCACCAGGCTCCCCCGTCCCTGGGATTCTCCAGGCAAGAACACTGGAGTGGGTTGCCATTTCCTTCTCCTATGCATGAAAGTGAAAAGTGAAAGTGAAGTCGCTCAGTCGTGCCCGACTCCTAGCGACCCCATGGACTGCAGCCCATCAGGCTCCTCTGTCCATGGGATTTTCCAGGCAAGAGTACTGGAGTGGGGTGCCATTGCCTTCTCCATAGTAAAGGTCAGAACATATCATTTAGTTAATAACTTTGTGTCAAGTCATGCGCTATGAAACTATCCATAGAAATCAATGATACTGGGCTGAGCATGCTGGCTGGTTGGTTGCTTGGTTGGAGAAGCACTTGTTTCGCCCGTGCATATCTACAAACCGGTACAAATGCATTTGAAACTAACGGCCCCGGACTTCCCTGGTGGTTCAGTGGTTAAGACTCAGCACTTTCAGTGCAGGGGGCTTGGGTTTGATCCCTGGTCGGAGAACTAGTAAGATTCTACACTGCACAAGCAAATGGCCAAAAACAAAACAAATAAAAATCCTCCCTGAAATGAATGGCATGAAAGACCCATATAGCTCCCTAAAACATTGCCAATATAGGCTCTGCAGACTTAAGTTTGCTCTCACATCACAGCAACAACTTTAGGCAGCACCTGCTGAATTGTAAGGTTAAAAATTGAGAAATCAATGCAGTGTTGCTTGTTTTCCTTTACTGAAATTCTGGTTCACTAATTCACTTAGGGCCAAGAACAGACCCAAGTAAGCTGAGGAATCTTCATTAGGATAGATAAAAGTCAGTCAGACCTCTGGGAGTGGCCAGGAAATTCCTTTGATCAGCTAAGAAATGTCTGGGAGCTAAATAGATTAACATGGCATTGTAAAAGGATTCTCAAATCAACAGCTCTGAGAGTTTATTTCTCTTCAATATAAGTAGGCAAATATCCTGTGCAGCAAATAAAGAAATGAATGAAGAAAAGAACCAAATTACATAAACTGGGGAAATACTAAATCATCATCATAATAGCATTACAACAAGAACAAGAATTGTAATTATTTTCCATCTTCTAATCCAGAAGCAATAACACGTCAGATAAATTTATAATATACTTAGGTCCTGCAATAGTTTTAATGTGTGGCTGCTTAAACGTTAGTCATAAAAAATGTAAAAACAATTAAGAATGAGACCAGAGACATGAACTTCAAAGAATGATGGCCAAATAATATCATAGAAAATAACCGTTACTACAGACTCCCAACAGGATATGAAAAAATCTTACCTCAAAATAAACACAGAAGCATGTTTTCTGATAATAGCAATGAAGCCAGAGTACTATTCTCTTTTCTGCTACTAAAACCAAAATTATATTGCTACCAAGTAAGAGTGCTGATATACATTTTTTTCCATGCTCCTCCCAAAAACAAAAACCAAAAACCCACAGTAGTAACTTCTCCCCCACTGGGTGAAGTTCTTTGGTGAGAGTTTTATTATCTCTAGTGGCACGTGGGCCTTATTACACAGAAGTTATTCAAGAAGAAGAGTGAGTGCATGCTAAGGCGCTTCAGTTGTATCTGACTCTTCAACCCCATGGACTGTAGCCCACCATGCTCCTCCGTCCGTGGAATTGCCCAGGCAAGAATACTGGAATGGGTTATCATTTCCTTTTCCAGGGGATCTTCCTGACCCAGGGATCAAACCCACATCCCTTACGTCTCCTGCATTGGTAGGCAGGTTCTTTACCATGGGTGCCCCCTGGAAAGCCCCCAAGATGGGGCAAATGTCTAGTATTTTTTTTTATACACTCCCTGTTCTAATTGTTTTTCCAACTCAGGACACACATATTGCAACATGCTCCTGCAAACAATTTTTAACACATTCTGAAAACATAAAATGAAACAATCCCATTTACCACAAAAGTGTTATCTTAATATGCTTCCTAAAGGTTTGTTTTTTGGTTTTGTTTTTTATTTATTTTTTAGTTTGTCACAAGAGAGGTGCTTTCTCCTGCCTAGGAGAAAGTCTAAACTCCTGTGACACGTAGCACCTGCTTTATGGTCAAAAGCATACACCTATCTTTTCTCCTCTGCTGGATCATAAGTTCCTCAAACTTCTCCATATCCTGCCTAACAACAATTATACCATGCAAGGAGCAGTCAGTGATCAATCAATAAATAAGTACCTATGGAATTAGGGAGGGTAGGGAATACATACTATGACTTTCAGTATCTACATTCTAATGGTCACCACATACTCTGCCTTTTTTTTTTTTTTTTTCTAACAGCCAAATAGAGAGAGCCCCCCTGGAGAAGGAAATGGCAACCTACTCCAGTATTCTTGCCTGGAGAATCCCAAGGACAGAGGAGCCTGGCGGGCTACCGTCCATGGGGTCGCAAGAGTAGGGCACAACTTAGCAACTAAACCACCAATAGAGAAAGCCTGCACTTAGTACACAAGGAAGTTTTCTAAGAAGCCTGATTTGGTTCTGAATCCCAGCTTCATCACTCACTTAGTTGTGTGCCTTGGGCAAACACCATAACTGCTCTGAGACCGTTTCCTCTGTAAAATGGGTATAAGGATGGCAAGCTCTGAATTATAACTGGGATGCAGTGAGGTAACAAACAGGAAGGACTCTGCACAGGATGAGCACACCAAATAAGCTCATTCATAGGAAGAGGACAGAAAGCAGCATCATGCCCAATTTAGCAGTAGCATATTCAAAAGCAGAGACATTACTTTGCCAACAAAGGTCCGTCTAGTCAAGGCTATGGTTTTTCCAGTGGTCATGTATGGATGTGAAAGTTGGACTGTGAAGAAAGCTGAGAGCCAAAGAATTGATGTTTTTGAACTGTGCTGTTGGAGAAGACTCTTGAGAGTCCCTTGGACTGCAAGGAGATCCAATCAATCCATTCTAAAGGAGATCAGTCCTGGGTGTTCTTTGGAAGGACTGATGCTAAAGCTGAAACTCCAATACTTTGGCCACCTCATGCAAAGAGTTGACTCATTGGAAAAGACTCTGATGCTGGGAGGGATTGGGGGCAGGAGGAGAAGGGGACGATAGAGGATGAGATGGCTGAATGGCATCACCAACTCGATGGACATGAGTTTGGGTGAACTCCGGGAGTTGGTGATGGACAGGGAGGCCTGGCATGCTGCAATTCATGGGGTCGCAAAGAGTCAGACACGACTGAGCAACTGAACTGCATGAACTGAACTGAAGGTGGGTTTTCATCTTGCTCAATTTCTTAACATATTTTAAATACAATAAATCCACTCAGTCTGATTCCACAGAGCCCACAGCAAGATGGGAAATCTTCCCAAAGCCCAGAGCCTTAAACAGTTTAGCCACCACCATGAACTCTGGTTAGGTGAGCAGAGTCTGGCAGGTGGATTTTTTTTCTGTGTTGGAAACTTCCCTCGAAGTCATTCTTGGATCAGGGTCCACTGCAGTTCCCCTCCCTAAGAGCACCTGTCCTGATGAGCACGCCCAGTGGCAGGGTGGGGGGGGCAGGGGGGTGCGGTGGGTCTCCACTTCCCTCCGGGGGGGCTCAGACACATTCTCTCAACCCCCATACCACCATCCTGTCTGCCCTCGTGGTACCCACTGTTCTTCCACAAACATCCTTGGTTGGAGGCCATTATTACTCATTCTCCACGCCACGTCCCAGCGTTCCTGTGGGAAGGGAGGACATGTTATCACTTAATGTTTCTAGGAAAGATTTTCTTTTTTCCTTCACTCTGTCTTTCACCGGCCACCATCTACAGCATCCTGCAGGAAAAACCTGCACTGCAAAGCCAGCATGGCTGAGCCTGGACACACGCTCTTCAGTGACCAAGCAACTTCCCAGATGCGACTCACACAGAGGGAGACTGCCTCGGGAAGCAGAGCTGCTCAGCCTTCAGAGAGCATCTGAGACACCAGGAGGTTGGAACTGACTTGTATGCACCGCTATGTTTAAACTGGATAACCAACAAGGACCTACTGTATAGCAGAAGGAACTCTGCTCAATGTTGTGTAACAACCTAAATGGGAAAAGGATTTGAAAAAAGAAAAAAATCACTTCTACAATCATTTTAACTTTAAAAAAAAATAAGAAGAAACACCTGGAGAGTAGAAGCTCTGGGGTGGACTCAGAAATCTGCAGTTCTAATGAGCACCAGGCTGGTCTGGGCTGCTGGCCCATACACCACCCTTGGAGCAACACTCTTGTTAAAGAACCTTTGGTGCTATGGACTAAGAAAACATGAATTCGTTAAGGGAGTAGAGGGCACAGCACTCAAGCAAGTGATGTTTCTGTCTCTTTGCCACTTCCTGCCATGCCGCAGCTACAGGCATCCCCCTGCCTCCCATCAGGCTCCATGGTGGAGCCTCTTGCTCTTCCACTTGTGTGACGAGGGCATTTACCATGCTAGAACTACACTATCGCAGCTCACACACACTCATCTCTAAAGAAGATGTATTATTCGCTTGTATATCGAGTTTAGAGCCATCAAGGAATGTCTCCAAGGTCACAAGCAACAGACATAGGTCCAGAAGGCAAGGCCTGACCCTTAAGCAGGGTACTAAGTCCACGCCAGCCTCCAGATCTTCCCTTCCAGACCCCATCATGTCTCATCTGCTTCCTGGAGAAATATTCATGACCATGTGTGGAATTCCCTCATTCAGACTCGAATGTGTTAGCACAAACCTTTCAGAGACATGGTATCAACTCTGAACAGGATGACCAGGCTTGTTCCTTGCGAACTGTTGAAGACATGAAAGTGTTAGTCGTTCAGTTGTGTCCGATTCTTTGTGACCCCATGGACTGTTGCCCGCCAGGCTCCTCTGTCCATGGGATTCTCCAGGCAAGAATACTGGAGTGGGTTGCCATTCCCTCCTCCAGAGTATCTTCCCGACCCAGGGATCGAACCCAGATCTCCTGCACTGCAGGCAGATTCTTTACCACCTCAACCACCGTGGTTTGGTCCAAATGACTTCAAAACTCTGACTTCAAAACTCTGAAAAAGTATCCAGTTCTCCCCACTCAATCACCCATACGGACACTCCCTGAAGATAAACAGGAAAGGTTTCCACTTATCTGCATGGAAACAGGTGCTCCCCACGACAAAGAGGGCATGATGGCCCTGCTCAAAGGATAGTGGCCCCTAAATTTTCTCTGACTGCACTGCTCCGAACCTCATCGTGGTTCTAACAGAGGAAGTCAAATGACCTGAATGCAAATAGATGTTCTGCCTCCAGCAGCTGCCTGACCTTTAAGTTCTGCAAACCACTTGGAATCTTGGGTTAAAATTGGAAGAGAGTGATATATCTCACAAGATGGTGTTCAGGAATAAAGGAGGGAAAATATGTAAAGCATATTTGGCACACACGAGAAACTCCATCAATTCTCTTTTCTGACCCAGCTTCTGATTGTCCAGAAAATCCTCAGCATTACGAATTGAAAGCACCTTAGACACCACAAGAGTCCAGGGTCTCCAAATCACCTGGAGAGAGTTCCTGAAACACAGAGTCTCAGGGAAAAAAACCTGAACCAAATGAACTGTTATCTCCAGGAGTTTAGTCCAGGAATCTGTACATTCTAATGTGCAACTGTTTGGAAACCACTGGTTTGTCCAAGATCAGAACATCTGGTCAAAAAACTCATCTGTGGCTCCCTGGGTAAATGAGACCAAGGGGCCTGCTGCTGAAGTCAAAGGTTTCCAAGCTGTTCTTCCTATGTTTTGGAGATTTCTTTTTCATTTTCATCCTTTGGCCCATTTCTTTTGATCTATAAATGTATGGTTTTCATAAATCTGATTCTAGCTTACATACACTTATTAAAAGCAGGCAAACCTGGATCGGGAAGATCCCCTGGAGGAAGGGAACCCACTCCAGTATTCTTGCCTGGGGAATCCCATGGACAGTGGAGACTGGCAGGCTACGGTCCATAGGGTCGCATAGAGTCGGACACGACTGAAGTGACTTAGCATGCACATGCAAACCCAATGTAAAAAACAAATCTTTGCATGAAAACACTACCATGGCACAAATGAAAACAGGAAATTCAAAAATGTTCCTCCCATGGTGGCTCAAAGTCCTCATGCAAGTATAGCCATGAATGCATCAGATCAACAGCTGACTAGACAATAAAGACTGTATACAGATGGTCAGGAGAAACATATTCAGTTACTGTCAGAATCATAACTTTGCATTTTTTGACTGCTGCTCATTAAAATGCCCAGTCAGAGCTTCAGATAAAGGTAGCTCTAATACACAGTTCAAGGACCTTTTGACTCAAATATTTTTTTCAAATTAGATTGACAGACATCACTTCACAAGTCTTTATGTGACAAAGCATTAAATTCCCATAGGACCTGGGTACCCACTAGAAAGACAGTAGTTAGTTCTCAAGTCGGTGTGTCAAGAAAAATTTGAACAATCATCTGTCATTGAAGTGGCTTATGTGGTAAGTAGGAAAGAACTCCTAGCCATGGGGAAAAACACTAATAAAAATGGTGACCTGCAGCAACCCTTTAGCTACACTATATATAGCAATCTGATTTTTTTTAAATCGTATCTTCATACAAACTACTTACTAAATCTCTCAAGTTGAGAGATTCTTCCCAACCCCACATCAAAAAAAGATGTTTTTTTAATGGCTTCCCGATACTTAGGTTCAAATACACAGAAGTATTGCTAAGACCCAGTCTTAATAACCCAGAGGCTGGCTGTTACTACTTCAACCCACCCCTGTCTGAAGTCCATCCTTGGCACTCGGCCAGAACTCTTTAAAATGCCTTTATGCTGTTAATGAAGTACACTTTTTTTTTTTTTAATGTGGACCATTTTTTAAGCCTTTATTAAATGTGTTACAATATTGTTTCTATGTTTTGGTTTTTTGGCCACGGGACAGTGGGATCATAGCTCCCTGACCAGGGATCAAATCCACAGCCTCTGTGTTGTGAACTCTTAACCACTGGACTGCCAGGGAAGTCCCAGACAATGTGAAGTTTCACTTTATTTTTTACTTGGAGGACAACGTACACTTTTAAATACAAAGTGCTTGGCAGCAGTCAGCACTCAGGACATGCTTCTTTGGTCAAGCTCTCCTTCCCCCATCTTCTGAAATGATTTTCCAGGGACACAGCTAAGGGCTTCCCTGGTGGCCCAGTGGTAAAAACCTGCCTGCCAATGGAGGATGCAGCTGACCACTTCCTCCATCCTGAATCTTTGCAAGGTCTTCCTTTTGCTTCTCTGGCTGCTCCATCCCTCTTTTCCGTTCCTCTGCCTCAGCTTTAAAGGCTGCTGTTCTTCATGCTTCATCTTCTACTCACCTTTCCCCCTGACTGTCTTTCCCTAAGGAACTATATCTATTTCCTGCAGAGAGAAATACTATGTCCCTGTCCAGAACTCCCATGTTCCTAAATCCAACTCAGACTTCTTTTTGAGTTCCATCCATCCAAGCGCTGACTTGGCATTTCCATTTGGGTGGATCAAAACCACACTGAGCTTCACCCTCCTTGTGCAGTATTCCCCTCCCCTTCCCTCTCATGCACACCAGGGCTTGTGCCCGAAATTCAAAAGCCACCCTCCACCTTCCCCTTTAGCAGCAATCCTAGCTGATAACCAAAGTGAAAAGATGCCTCCAAAACCAGCTGGAACACTCTTGCTTCTCTTTGCCCCCACCTGCCTCCCCTCTGGAGCAAACCTGCGTCCTGATCTCATCCAGAGCCCCGTCTCAGTGCCCTGTCGCCCCACTATGTCCCTTTTCATCCATTCTCTGCACACATTTGTTTTTTCTCTGCCAATTGCAATGTCTTCAAAATGGAAGTTTTATCACTCCTGTGCTTAAAAAACCTTGCTGTGGTATTTCAGGCTTTTAGGACAAAGTCCAGAATCCGAAAAATTCCAGAATGATCTGATTTTTTCCCATTACCTCTCACATCTCCTCCTTGCCTCCTTTGCCTTGACTCCCCTCTCTGCTGGTCCTCTTCTCTCCATCAGGCATGGAAACGTCCTTCTGTCTTCCTTTCTCCTTCTCTTCCCACTCCCACCAGAAATGTCACTTTCTCAAGGAGACCTTCTTGTATCTTTCAGACTAAGATTCTCTGTTCTATGTTCTCACCATACCTTGCACTTTTTCCCATATAAAACTTAGCACTTACATAATATGTATATAATTGTGCTAAACTTTGTACATGCAGACACACATATATATATGGTTGGCCAAAAAGTCAGGTCTTTCCTAACACATTATGGAAAATCCTGAACAAACTTTTTGGCCCACCCAAAAAAACACACATGTACATGTATGTATCTTGCAATTCTTTGTGTAACTGTTCTTTCTGCCCCATTAGCTTGGAAAGGGCCATGCCTAATTATACCATCACTGAGATACCAGAAAGCAGCAGAAAGACTGGCAAACAGATGCCCAATAAATATTTGTCAAATCATTACGTAAATAAAGGACACTCACCACTTCTCTTTTTCTATCACTTACCCACACTGTTAAATAATTTCATGACTCTCATCATTTATTTAAGCAACATCCTCCGAATGGCCCTTACGATCTCTCTCATGGTTCAGGACTGCCTAGATCGAAGAGGAAAGGAATAGGATTGGGGGAGGGGGGTGCTATACAAATTGACTGAAGAAGTGATAAGTGAATAATAAATTTCTAATCCATTTCAATGAATGAACAGATAGGTCCTTGATCAGCCTGTAAGACCCTGCCTTGAGGTTCATTAGTCAGCTGAAACCCAAGAACAAATGGCCCATGATGAAGATGAGGCTGAAGAAAAGTACCACACATATATTATTATTCTCTACCCTTTTCACATAATTCTTAGGTACATCCTTTATCTTTTCAATATTTAATAAGAATTTTGAGAATGGAACGGTAACATGCAGAATGTAGATGCACAAAAGGCTAATTATTTTACACAACACTCATGCACTCATTGTCTCCATTCACCTGTTTTGAACTGGTTCCCCTTCTTCCTGGGCTGCACAAAAGCAGCACAAGCATACTCTCAGCTCACCATAAAAATCACCAACAATTCTTCTAACAGGAAGTAGATGGATGATATCAGGGCCTTAATCATTTCCATGGTCTTTTTGATTAGTATTTTAAGAAGAAATATGACTGAGTACATAATGACAGTTATTTAGCAGGTTCCTGGAGATACAACTACTAAAGAAAGTTAATAAAAGTGATTAAACATGGTGGAATGATTACTCATCAATACAGTTAGTTAATACAGTGGGCAGGTTGAACCTGACAATTTTGCTTTCTACAGGCAACTTGATCAGCCATTTTTAATTTCTCCTACTGAGAAGAAATGTGATCATGAAACCCAATTAAGTTGGCAGTGATAAAGCCTGAGCGTATTTTGCTACAGTCATCTATATCAAGGTGCAGAAGTGCAGTGCAGTGCTCAGAGGGTCTGACTCTTTGCGACCCCATGGACTGCAGCCCGCCAGGCTCCTCTCTCCATGGGATTCTCCAGGCAAGAACACTGGAGTGGGTTGCCATTTCCTTCTCCAGGGGATCCTCTTGACTCAGAGACTGCACCCAGGCCTCTTGTGTCTCCCACACTGCAGGCAGATTCTCTACCACTGAGAATCTGTGGTAAAGAAACACCCCTTTATCAAAATGATGTTAAACATGGAGCTTTAATAGGCATCCCAACATGCCAGTGAAAGGCAGTGACTATGGCCTAACTCTCTGTATTTCCAGGGGTAGCTGATGAAATCAGACATAGTGAGCAGCACACCTTAAGATTTAGGATGAAACCAACCCGCAAAATGCTAAGTCGAACACAGGAGTGAATACATAGTTTATATGGTATTTATCTACCATAAACATGCATGGCTGTCAGGATCCACTCTGCACGTAACTATTGGGCTCTCCCACTGCAATGAGGCACCAAACGGCACATCTGTCTACTTTCCAAAGGATAGCTGAGGCACTGAGAATAAAATGACCACTGAAAATTGGAATTCTGCCTATTTTAACCAGTGTGGTCAGAAATGACATTCAGCTATGCATCAGGTGTCAGCATCGGTCTGTCTCAGAAGAAACTAAAGACTAGAACATCTTGTGTTTTGTCTATTCACTGGCATGGATTAACTATTAGATTTGTGCTGCTATATATTTGGGACACCACTTGTTACAGGGTATTAACTAGTACTTCTACCGTAAGAAAGGTCATGTTCTATAGGGACAGATTCCCGTAAGTCAGTCTTCGGTAGTATTTCTATTACAAATAGCATGTATTCCTTTTCCTTATTAAAAATAAGACATTCACTCTAGAAACTTTAGAAATGCAGCCAAACAAAATCAAAGTTCCTAACATTCAGTTCAGTTCAGTTCACTCAGTCATGTCCGACTCTTTGAGACCCCATGAATCGCAGCACGCCAGGCCTCCCTGTCCAACACCAACTCCCAGAGTTCACTCAGACTCAGTCCATCGAGTCAGTGATGCCATCCAGCCATCTCATCCTCTGTCATCCCCTTCTCCTCCTGCCCCCAATCCCTCCCAGCATCAGTCTTTTCCAATGAGTCAACTCTTCGCATGAGGTGGCCAAAGTACTGGAGTTTCAGCTTTAGCATCATTCCTTCCAAAGAACACCCAGGGCTGATCTCCTTCAGAATGGACTGGTTGGATCTCCTTGCAGTCCAAGGGACTCTTAAGAGTCTTCTCCAACACCACAGTTCAAAAGCATCATTAAGAACTCTAAAGTCTAACCAATAACATTTTGTTATATAGCTTTCCAGGCTTTTATTCCTCTTTAGATTGACAGATGGATGATACAGATAATAGCTAATAGTATTAAAAGCAATCATACACAGACTGCATTATAATACCTTTTTTCATTTGACAATATACTATGAACATTGTCAGTCATTATACTTTTTTTCCTCTACAACGAGATTCATAAAGATGATACAATAATCCATTATATAGCCATACAGTGTTTGCTTTTTGTTCGGAGGTTTTAGGGGGTTTTGTTTTTTCGGAGGGAAGGTTTTGGTCACGCTGTGCGGCATACAGGATTTCAGTTCCCCAACCAGAGATTGAATCCACGCCTCCTGCATTGGGAGTGCAGAGTCAACCACTGGACCACCTGGGAAGTCCCTAGACACACAGTTTTGTAACCATCCTCCCACTGAGGGACATAGTGTTTGGAACAATAGGTAGCAAAGGTACAAGACGTAGATAGAGAAGCATACCATTATGGGGAAGCCTGAACAGTAGTGCAAACATATAGATCCTTCCAGCCATGGAGAGCAATGCCATCACTGCAGCATAGGATTCCATGTAGAAGGAACTGGATAAGAATATTTGGATAAAAGTTGAATAAGTCATCCTAAGGAGTCCTGATTTTCTCCTGACAGCAATTGAAGAGGTTTAAGAAGGGTATCATATGATCTTTTGTTTCAGAAAAGATCACTCTAGCAATAGTACAGACGATCTATTTAAGAAGGGGAGGATGTCTGAGCAAAGGTAAGAGACTGATATAGAAACGATGGGAACCGATACACAATCAGTGGAGCTGGCGTAGAAGGAAGGAATCGGAGGTGGGTTAAGGAGGTAGAGTCAATAAGATCTGGTCACCGATTGGACCTGGAGCAGGAGGAGAGGTTTCTGGCTGGGGTAACTAGGAAGACATTGATGCTACCACATGGTGAGGGGTTAGCTAAGTCCTCATGAGCTTCTCCTACTCTATCTGGCACAGAAAGCTGTCAGTCCAGGAAGCCACTGGGAGTAAGAGCAGTGACTGTAATAGGAGCAGTGACAGCAGTTTCATTATCAGTATCCAGATGGCCTCGCAGGGGACATGATGAGATCCTATTTGGTATGTTTATCATAAAGTTTCTGTAGGACATTTGGGCAGATTATCTGGTAAGCGGTTGGATATACAGACCTGGAGCCAGAAAGTATCCCCAGAGATACGGACACAGGAGCCACGATTGATAAGCATCATTAGATCTGCTGGAAGAGTTGAGCTCACCAGGGGCGAAGGGAGGAGAAAGACTCAACTGGATGCAACACGGCTGAGCCCCACCCTGCCCCCTCGCAGCCCCCGTGGCACTGGCAGAGCCTCTTCATGTGGTAATTGAAAAAGTCAGATCGAATTATTTCTACTTTGACAACTTGTTTCTGCTCTGCTCAAACTCCTCACCAAAGGACTAAAATGTATTGTCTTCTTGACCCAACAGTAAGAATCATAAGCTGAGAACGAAAGGTCTCTTACCCCAACCCTGCCTGAAGGTGGGAACTCTGCCCACCATCATCAACATGGGTTCCAATGTGGCTGTGAACCAAGATCTGCTAGTCTCTATGCTGGCCTCCCCCATTTCCACAACAGGGCTCATTATGAGAACCTAAAACAGTGCCAGATTTACACTGTTAAGATAAAACTCATAGTTAAGCACTTTGAATATTCTTTGTCATTTTGTAAAACAAATGACCGAATTTTCTTGCTTTAAAAGTTTACAGCTGTAAGTTAACAACTCATTTTATAGCTGCAAAGACAGTGTTTGTTTCTTGAAAAAACGATGCCCATGAGCACAAATAACTCTATTTTAGATAATGTAATAAAAATGACCCAAAAGGCAAGAGAGGTGAAAATCTTTGGAGGAAAGAGGAGATATCTTTTCATTAGTCCCCTGTCCTTAAGCTCTTTCTCACCTCTTTCAGATTGTCCAAAAGTTTTACCATTGTTTTTCCATAACTGCTCTCTGTAGAATAAGAGAAAGAGAGAGGAAGAGAAAAGTTCACGGGTAGTAGCAGAAGGGGTTCGCATATTGTGTCACTTCTGAGATGACAAGCAGATGCAGTTTGAATGAACCGTGCAAAGCTCTTTAGTTCCACTTTCTCACTTTGCATATTAGGGAACTGAGACCCAAAGTGGTAAGGTTGCTTACCCCAAACCATCCAGGTACTGATCTACAAAGCTGGAAGTGGAAAGGAGTTCTCCTGAGACTGGGGTACTTTTTATTCATGAATAAGCTGAGGACACTCCAAGTATCTGGGTGCTGGGATACCATGGTCTCCTGGGTGAGGCAAGACACATTCACAACTAGAAAAAATTGCAAGACATCAGTTTTTTTAAAAAACAAAGATAACATAAGGGAAGTGTGTAATGGCACCACATATGAAGTATATGGAGTAAAATGTAATTTCTTTGGGTGTTCTGTGTTCAAAGGCTAGAGTGCATATTTCTGGCAGGATCACTAGTAGTACTGTCATGGAAGCAGCAGGATATAGCTGCCCCTTGAAGGAGACAAGTTCCATGGACAGAAATGAGGGAAAAAGCAGAACCAGGCAGAGGAAATGGCATATGTAAAACAAGAGGATTGGGAAAGAGCACGGCCTGTTTGTGAAGCCTGTTTGTCCTCCACACAGTAAACATGAGAAAGATTAGTTTTACTTTGGATTAAGGAGGACAGTGAATGTCAGACTCTAGAGTTAACACTGATGCATCCATAGAAAGTTTGAGGAAAAAAAAGGAAGTCTAATAAAAGCAGTATTTTAGAATGACTCGAAGCCCACTGCAGGGTTTAATGGAAGTTGGTTTGGAGCAGTGGACAGAATAGAAGCAGGGAAATTAGAAAAAACGAAAATTAGTTGAATAAATAAAATCAATTTAAACATTCTGATACTAATCCAAGTATGATAAAGTGTGTCTCTGGACTCTGTTGATAGCAATATGAACAGAAGTGCAATATTCTCATGGTGACTGAAGGTCAAGTTTACTCTTTAAACCTTTCATTGGTTTTTATTAAGCTATTATCTGTTGTAATTTTGTTATCTGGTGGCTTCAGATTCAGGAGCCTAAATGCTGGGCAAATTAAGAGTTGAATAGATTAACACCTCTTTTCTAAGAACTTGTTTATTAATGACACTGTAATTAGAGGCAATAACTTTGAATAGAAAACAACAATATAAAAGCTGCTCACCACTTCACACCCATTAGGATGGCTATTATCAAAGCAATAGAAAACAATTCATGTTGGCAGGACTGTGAAGAAATTGGAATCCTTGTGCATGGCTGGTGGGAATGTAAAATAGTGCAGCTATTGTGGAAAACGTATGGTAGTTCCTCAAAAAAATCAGATATAAGATTACCATATGATCTAGCAATTACCCTTCTGGGTATGTACTCCAAAGAACTGAACATAGGGTCTTGAAAGGTGTTTGTACACTCATGTTCACAGAAGCATTACTGACAACAGCCAAAACATAGAAGCAATCTGAGAGTCCACTGACAGAAGAACAGATAAACAAAATGTAGTCATGTGTATGCAATGGAATATTACTCAGCCCTCAAAAGGAATGAAATTCTAAGACATGATACAACATAGAGGAGTCTTAAAGACATTATGCCAAGGGAAATAAGCCAGTACCAAAAAGGCAAATGCTGTGTGTTGCCACTGATACGAGGCAAAACATACTCAAATTACAGGGACAAATTAGAGTGGTAGTTGCCACGGGCTACAGGAGGAGGGAATTGGGAATTATTATTTAATTGGTTTGGAGTTTCAGTTTGGGAAGATGTAAAAGTTCTGGAGATCGATGGTGGTCATGGTGATCCATGATTGGGAACACTTAGTACCACAGAACTGCACACTTAGAGATAATTTAAAGGGTGAATTTTATGTTATTACAACACAGGGGGAAAAATCACTCACCAGAATAAGACTGTGGTTCAAAATGCTTGGTTTCTTTTTAAATAAAATTCCCACTGCAATGAAAGAAAAGTTGCCAGTGTTTCTGAGGAAGAGATATGAGCCATCTTAGTGGATGGGAATGGGGGCCTTGGAAGAAAGAGTTATCTCAGTGCCCCGACCTGCAGAGAAGTAGAGAGCCTGGGGCATTTTGAAGCTGCGCTCCCTTGTGTGCTGATGACATCGGCAATGAACTCTGAGCAAAACATCTCCATCCAGGCAGCCACCAAAGAGCCCTGACAGACAGAATCACCTCCCAAGGACAAAGTCTAATGACTAATTCTACCTGAAGCAATCACAGCCACCCTTCTCCTCGGAAGACAGAACCTCCTCTCCAGGTTCTGCACTGAGTAGCAGCCGGAGTGCCCCCTGTGGTGGAAGAAGATGCTGCCATTCCGTCTGCCGCTTCGCTGAGGATACATCACCACCCCTGGTGTCTCTGGGGCTGACGGAGAAAGTGGAAGAAAACAACCTCCTTGTTCACAGCCCCAGTGGACAGGCGCCATCCCACCTCCAGTCTAACCAAGAGCTGCCGTGACATTCACAACAAAGCAAAGAAAAAATAAGAAGTCACTTATCCAAAGTTTTTTTTTTTTTTTAATTACTTCTTAAGGATACAAGCAGTACTTTTCCATCTTCATACAAGAACTGAACTTAACAGGCCTGGGTAGTCAAACACCTCCAGGGGAAAATCAAGGGAAAACACAGAATTGAGAGCTGAGATCTAATACCCAACTGGAAATGCAGTGGAACGATTTGGGAATGGTGCTACCCACGACAGTGGCAGGGAATCACTGATGATCCAAAATTTCCTCTGTGCTAGGAAGCCTTTACAACACAGGGAATTCTGTCCCTCAGCTGGGGCTAGAGAGTACAGAGTATTTGGATAAAGACAGAATATTAAAATTCAGAAATAATTCAGGAAAAAAAAGATTTTGGAAATTAAACTTATCAGAAGCCCAAAGGTTGATCCAGGGGAGGAAATGGTGTGCTGAGAGGATGTAGCTCTAAATTCTACTTCCTACAGAGACCATCTCACCAAATTAGAGACCAGAAGAGGAGAATCAGGGGTTTTTATTTTGTTTTGTTTTCTCCAAAACTCAACCTAGAACAGTGATGGCCACCATCCAAGGAGCTGGGATGCTCATTTATTTATTTGATTATTTAATATTTATCCCACACAGAACAGTCAAAGAATAAGTCTATCAAAGAGGGAAAAAAGATACAGACTCAATGAGCGGTTGTTACAGCCCAGTGGTCTTAGCAAGTCCCTCAGCTTTTTAGCTTCCTTTGCCTTAATGACAATTCCCAGACTAGAGACAAACATTTAGGACAAGAGTGTTACTGCTGTGGACTTTCCAAATTCAGTCAAGCACACAAGGTCTCACTCTGATCATGAACCTCCACGCCCCAGGCTAGAAGTGAGTGTGCCCATTACCGAGACTCTAGTGCCCTCGGCAGACACGTCCCCTCATGCTGGGCTCTGTTCAGCTCACACATACTGGCAGGAGGGAGCAAAAGACGTCGTTCCCTCCTCTAGCTTCTCAGCATTACCTCCTAAACCCGGCCCCCAGCTCCAGAAGCAGGATGCCCTCAGAGTTGTGCTCTGCCGGTCCCCAGCACAGTGGACTGGAGCTGATCTCAAAAGCCAGAGCCCTGGGCTTTGTAGGGGGAAGCCCCTGAGACAGAGATGCAACCCAGGTTACCATCTGTGTCCCCACAGGAAGGACAAAGAGCGTATCAGGAACAGAAGGACATCTATAATTAGATCTTTGTGTGTGGGGGTGGATGGGTGTGGGTGTATGCAGGTGTGTGTGGCTGTGCACAGGCCGCACAGCCTGCAGGATCTCAGCTCTCCGACTAGGGACTGAACCCAGGCCACAGCCATGGAAGTCCAAAACACTAATCACTAGGCCCTTCACTTTCACTTTTCACTTTCATGCATTGGAGAAGGAAATGGCAACCCACTCCAGTGTTCTTGCCTGGAAAATCCCAGGGACAGAGAAGCCTGGTGGGCTGCCGTCTATGGGGTCGCACAGAGTCAGACACGACTGAAGCGACTTAGCAGCAGCAGCAGTAGGCCACCAGGGAATTCCCAGCGTTCACATCTTGTGATCTAGGACCTCCGTATGTGGACACACTTGGACCCCAGACAGTCGAATCCCAAGGTGCCAAGCGAAGACTTGTCAGTGTGACGACGAACAATCATCAATACAAACTTTGATGTCTCACAGACACAGATTCACTCGTGGGCCCCACCGGTGACCTAAGGCTTTCCCCTGAAGAGACCCCATAAAGGAAAGAGACGCAAAGGGAAGACAGCTGAAGTCCAAGTCAGGAACTGAGAGTTCTGTTCTCCCATGTACCATCCAAGCTGTGTGTTAAGTTTCTTTTTGTTTTTTTAGTTATTATTAAAAACAGGATATAAATCTGACTAGGGCCTAAAAGGGAGAACCAAAGTTAGGATATAGTTTTCCAGGAAACTGTTTTCCATAGGGGAAGATAACCTGGTTCTCTTGAAGACCAAAAAATAAAAATAAAAACAATGTCAATAACCATTTGAAAGTGAAAGAGTTAGCCACTCAGTCATGTCCAACTCTTCGCAACCCCGTGGACTGCCCATGGGATTTCCCAGGCAATCTCTTCCGAGGATGCCTAGATGGCAAGTCTATATCGGGGGATAGCCCCATGGACTGTAACCCACGAGGCTACTCTGCCCGTGGAATTTTCCAGACAAAAATAATGGAGTGGGTAGCCATTCCCTCTCCAAGGTATCTTCCCAACCCAAGGATGGAAACTGCATTTCCCGCATTGGCAGATGGATTCTTTACCACTAGTGCCACCTACGAAGCCCATATTAGGGGATACAATCAGATCTATGCCAAGCAGAGACTGGTCAACCCATTTTAAGCTTTCAACTTGACCCAAATTTCTTTTTTTAAAAAAAAATCTTCAACTTGTATGGGTCATTTGGAAATGGAGAGCCAGGAGACCAGCCTTCAGAAACAGGCGTGCTTCAAGCACATCTCATCCCTAAACAAGATGAAAACACAATAATATGAAAATACAGTCTCTCAACTAGCACTTACCTCAGTAAGACTCCAGTCTGCATAAAGTCTCAAATCAGTCAACTCTAAAGTGCCACAGGCTGTATCACTAATCAGCTGTTCAAGTACTATAAAGTGACATATCTGAGACAGCGGCTAGGTCATGCATTCTTTCATAATGTTACTTTAATTTAAATTTCATGATAACAGAAGAGCACAGAGTAAAATGTGCAGCACAAATTTAGCGCATTCACATATGCATGGAAAACTGTCCACAATAGACATTTCTGTTGTTTAAAAATAAGGACATTAAAAGTTACTTTGCATTTTCTTATGAAAACTTTTGACTAAAACTTGCTGTTATATTATGGCTTTGGTAACACATTACATGAGCCCATAAGAGCCCTATTTTTTTTAATCTTTTATTGTCTTTCGTTTTCTCATTATATACTTTCAATGACTATAATAACCCATGAATCCCTACCACTATTTCTCATTATGCACTTTGTTTTCTGTATTATAATTCATTTATGTAAGACTAATCAAAATACCCATTCAATTAGATCTATCTATACAGAGAATTTTTTACATCATTTGAGCATGCCAAAAACCAAACAAAAAACCTAAGTATTTCTAAATACTGAGAGCAGATGAGTTTCAAGATCTTTGGACATCCAGCCAGTTCATCACTTGCCACTGAGATTTAAAAGTAAGTTTTAAAAGATGTTATGTTTATAACTAAGAAAAAAATAACAAGAATAAAACAGGCATCAAAGCAAAGGAGATTTCCTGAACACTGAATATATTGCATTTGACAAGGGCAATAACCCACCCAATCACATCTTTTGCTCTCATTTGCTATAAATATTCAGGCCAGCAGCAGCACAGACCATTGTTTTGAGCCTCAGGGCTGTTTAAGCTTATGGGTCTTACTTAATACATTAAGACATATGGGAAAACTTTCCCTAGATTCAGAGGGCTTATGGATCACCCACAACTGGTGAGAAGTTCCTCCTAGTGCTTGTAACACATCTTGACTCAGATCTTTAAATTTACCTTTTATTTTTATTCCAAAGAGCTGTTTTCCCAAATGACCTATCTTGGTTTCATCTTTTAACATAAATATATATCAATACATATATGGTTTTTCTACTCAATATCAGTGTTTTACAGACACTATAGAACTGACAGTAAGGTTTATACAGTTTAAAGACAGCCATCACGAACACTTGGGGAATTACATTTACATGTGTATTTGTGAAATTCAAGCTGTCAAGTTGTATCTGTTCCTATTGCTATCATCTAAATAGAGCTTTCATTAAGAATAATTCTCTTTAATTATTGGCTGGAAAATCCCTGCATTGTTGTCCTTTTCATAACACCATAAGGTCAGCACAGTTTATTAAACAGTTATTGAAGACATGAGAAAAAGACAGTGATCATGAATATTTGATAAACATGTTTGCATTATCAATACATTGCAATACAATAGGGTATACTGAATATTTAGGTTGACTGGTAAGAACATAACTGATGCACAAATCTCGTATGGCCCCATTAGGATGTTATTCGACATCAGTATTTTACTCCTTTTTGGAAATCAGTCGCAGCCTAGTAGAACCTCAAGGCTTTGGAAACAAATGTAGTGCAGCAGACAATAATTTGTTTGAATAACAGCAATTTAATTGAACAACAAATTATTTTGCATTCCAATAAATACAAGACCTAGAAATGTGTCTCAACCTGTGCAGTGAGCAAGAGAGAAAGCAAAGACGGGGAGCATTTAAATGATTGGAAAGGAAGTGTAATTCACACAAGCCCCACATATAAAACAAACAAGCTATGAGATTCTGTGTTGTCATTTAAATACACTAGACAGTGCGTTTCTCCAAGAGTCCATTGTTCAGACAAGTGCTTTCATACACAGGCTACTCAGGAGTTTCTTAGATGAGGGGTAGGGAGGAGAGAAAAAAGAATTCAAGACAGACTTCTATTAGCTCAGCCCTAAGGCTAATCTGTTGCACGTGTAGTTTCTACATTCATAAGCAAGTTGTAGGAGACAACACTGCAGCTGAGCGCAGGAGAGCTGGAAACTGTTCCCCAGGGCATGATAGCACAAAATGACTTTGCTATATTCCCTCTCCAGCCTAGCATCAGGGCTCAGGCAGGAACACAGCCATCGCGCCCCCAGGGCAGCTTCCTGTTGTTAGGTAAGAACCCTCCGCTCCATCACTCTCCCTGAAATCTGACCAGAAGCACACAGAAGTGGTTCAACCAAGACAAATCAGCCCCTATTTTCTCTGCATGTTTTCTCCCCCAATTTGTGTTCCTTTGCCTAGTAGGTTCTGAATAACATTGTTAACCCAGACCATAACCTGAATGAACTCACAAGTTTTCACACCCTCACACATACACTTTTACACCCAATATTCCAAGTATGGATTGACTGAGTTTCCATTGTATAAGATAGCTTACAGTCTTGATTTACATCCTCAATGTCACAATAACTACCACGCTTGTAAAAATGCAAGAGAAACTTTTAGCAGGATTTCAGTTAGTCTTTAGCTAAACCTATTAATGTTTCGTGCGATATCATACTTTAAAGTGTTTAACACTAAAATCACCAAGCATACATGGTAATTACACAAACCTGAAGCTGTAACTTCATAATTTCTTAATCTACTACATTACATGCAGGAGGTTTCCAGTTCGTTTAAAAGAAACAAAACCTGTTTTGCTTAACCTGCCACAACTTAAACCATGTATCTCCTCTGGCTGGCAAACAAAAGGGCAAAACTACCTTCAGTGATGCTTTTTCAGTTCGGACACACGAAAACATAATAGTATTCCTCCAGGCAATTTTCCATTTCCAAACATCCTCCGGACCTTTATAAGAAGTTTAGCCCTGAAAACTGACATGCTTTTTTAGTTAAAAGGCATGACTAACACCATGGTCAATCTAGCAACACCGCCCCCCATCCTCAGCATCATTGCCAACCACGACACCCTTCATATTAACTTCCACCATGTGTAGTAAGTGATTCACAATTTATATGGTTTGGTGGTAAAAGCAAAATCCTTCCTGAATTACATGTAGTAAAATGTGAAAACTGGATGATGGCGTGACTGAAAAGGTTTTCTTTCGGATTTTCTAACAGGATAACATATGATGCAGGACAATGGTGTGATGCTTTTGTGTGTCCTAGTAAGACAGCTCCCAGCAGAGAGTTTCCCATGTTTTATAGTGACATCTATCAGCCAGACCCAGGGAATCCCAACGTCACTCAGCCGTCTTCAGCACCACTGTTTTGAGAACAGCTTCTTGCCACAGAGTGGTGCAGTCTTAACAGGTCCCTGGTGCACAAAGTGCATTGTGAAACTCGGGCAGTGGAGAATGAGCCAGGCTCTTCCCTCACATCAAAACCCAAGTGGTAGGCATTAATTAACCACCGCAGCCTATAGGCACCACAAACGCCAATCAGAAATGTAAATAAATGGCCCTCACCTGCTACAAACTGCAAAGAGCTGACACACTGCATCACAGGCAGAGTGAGCATGGCACGGTGCTGAGTTTTGTAAAAATTCAATTAACCCAACCATCCATTAGGTGGATACATAAAGACCAGGGGGGAAATCTATTATGCATGTGAGAATCTGTGATGTGTAATCATGTTAATTTATGGTTTGAGAAGAAACCCCGCTATGCTGTAGTGATTATATGATCATCAGGAAATTACAAATATTTAGAACCTAAGAATTACTTTTATGAATGGCATAGAGGTAATAACTCCTTCAGAAATGTAATCAGATTATCAACTGATTTCTCAGACCTGCTAATATTAAGGCGACCTGGGAAAAAAAGAGTTTTTTTTCAGTGATAAAATCGGGAAAGGTCCTTGAAATCGGATTGTTAACTTATGTCCCCCAATTCTCCTTAAGGGCCTACAAGTGAAGCTCCATAATGACGTTCATCTGGTCTGATACACTTAACTGCCAAAGCATCCGCCAAACGAGAATACAGTGAAAACAAAAATTCTTGAGATGATGTCACCAAAAAGATAACACCCAACTTTATACTTCTCACATACACATTTTCCCAAGGCACAGACTGCACCTGTCTGTCTGGACACTCGGTTTTCAAAAAAGAACTGCCACATTGAAAGACGAAATCTTGTATCTCGGTGCCCTGTCCTTTGCTTGTCGGACTCTCCACAGACAAACCCCCGACCAAGTCCACACTCCGGACCCGAAGTGATGGCCAGACTGGATAGTCCTGTCCGCCTCACCCTTCCGCCTTCAAAGGAAAAGCCCCGCACGGCCGCCCTAAAGAGCAAGTCCTAACCAAAGCCAAGCTCGAGACGGCACCGCAGGCAAGCCACCGGCCCATTGCCAGTCCACCTGGCGAACGAAACCCCAAGGAATTAAAAAGTTTCAGGCGGCCCCAACCGCGGACCAAACTTGGACTTTCCTCAACGGCCAAGCCTCGAAACCGGGAAACGGGAGAAGGCGCTTGCCTGTGGCATCCAGTCCACCAAGAGGCTCCCAAACGCGCCCCTCCGCCGCTCGGACCGCGTCCGCCCGAAAGCCGTCGAAGCCCGGCGCGCCCCGGGGAGGTCCGCCCTCCCCGCCCTCCCCGCCCGGCCCGAGCGCGCCCCGCGGGCCGAGGAACTTACCGCACCGCTTGCACAGCACCCGGCTGACCTCCTTCTTGAGGTTCCGGCCCGTCTCGAGAGGGGGGAAGGAGGCTCGGAAGGCGGCGGGCGCGCGGCCGCTGCTGTTGGCCTCGGGCTCCATGAAGAAGATGTACCTGCTGTCCTCCTTGAGGCGCCCGCAGGAGGGGAAGGCGGGGTGGCCCCAGGCGCCCAGGCGCACGGTGAGCAGCGAGTCCTTCTTCAAGCCCCCGGCTTTCGCCGCCCACACCTGGTGCACCTTCACCAGATAGGGCGCCTCGGCTCCGGGCTCGGCGGCGCTGGGAGCGGGGGCGGTGGGCCAGGCGGGCACGGTCCCGTTGGCCGGCGGCGGGCGCTCGCCTCCCCACGCCCCTGCCTCGCCCGCGGCCGCCGCCGCCTCCCTGTTGAGTGCCCCCTGCTGCCGCCGCCGCGGCGAGTGCAGCTTTCCCTCGATCACCACCGCGGCGCGCTGAACCAGCTCCTGCACCGAGCCCACGCTGGGCGGGGACGCGTAGCACACCGAGGCCCCCGCGGGAGCCGCCTCGTCGCCGGCGGCCGCCCCCGGCGCCAGGGCCGCGGTCCACAGCAGCAGCAGCAGCAGCGGCGACGGCGGAGGAGAGCGGGCGGCGGGGCCGGTCCTCCCGGCGCGGCGCGCGGCGCATCGCCAGCTCATGGTGCGAGGTGCGTGCGGGCTCCGGTGGCTGTCGGTTCGGACTCTTGCCTCCTCGGTCTCTGGCGCTGCCTCCCTGTTCCTCTCCCCTCCTCCTCCCACCCCCCCCCCCGCACCCTCCTCCTAATTTATTTATTGGCGGGGGCCGTGGGAGACTTGTTTACGGGAGGGGGAGGAGGAAGGGAGAGAAGGGGTGGGTGGAACCACAGAAAGGCGAAGCGGTGGAAAGGGCAAAAAAAAAAAATTTTTTTAGGCGAAAGAGAAAAAAAAAAAGCCGCCGCCACCGCCTCGGATGCTTGGATGCTGGGAGTAATAGGTCCTCCCCGCGCCGCCGCCGCCGCCGCGCCCGAGCCCGGCTGTCGGGGCTCTGCTGTCACCGGAGGAGGACGTGGAGGTGGAGAAGCTGCTCAGCGGGTAACAGTCCTTTGTGTGAAGTGATGCTGCGGCGGCTGCTGAGGCTGCGAGCGGGCGGCGGGGCGAGCGCGCGAGGCAGAGAGCCCTGGAGGCGGAGTTGCGTGCCTGGAAATGGCTGGGTGGCCGCGGCGGCAGCGCCCTGCGCCTCGCCGGCCTGTTTACCTGCGGGGCGAGCTCGGCCCGCGCCTCCCGTCCCCATGCTGGTGCCCAAGCCCGGCCCGCGGGGTCGGTCTCCCGCTGGGTCTCCCTCCCCACCCCCGACCTGAGCGTCTCCTCCCTCTAGATCGCCCCGGTTGCTGCAATGGGAGGCCGGGCGGCGACCGAGGGCTGCAGTCCGAGTGGGCTGCGGAGATTTCCCCAGGACTCAGAGGTGACGCTTCGGCGATCCGGGACCTGTTAGCCGGCGCAGGAAGGCTGGGGGCACGCGGGAGACGCGGGGCCTCGTGGCAGAAAAGTTTTGGGTGAACTGGTGACTGGAGAGTCCAAAGGGAGCAACACGTTCGCAGGAGACAGGCTGCGATGAAAACAGCAACTTTCTGTCTCGCTCGCTCTCCTGCTAACGCGCACACACGGCGAGATCTTCAGATTTGACGCTTCTCGCTCGGCTCCCCTTGTGTGGCGCTTCGGGATTGATTATCCTCGCCTTTTCTCCTAGGGAATGCCCGGTTCACCGTGATTTTCTGACCTGTGGGGTACTGCTGATCTGAGCATTGCTTGAATAAAATAGTTGCTCAATAAGGCTGTCTTGTATAAAGTTTATGGCACTTTGTCAACTAGTCCGTTTTTAAAAAAATAACTGAATGAAGTGAAGGATGCCTCTGTGCCTGCTGGGAAAAAAAAAAAAAAAAGGCATCCCAGACAGGAGGAGATATAGGTTCAAGATGTCCCATCTGAATATCACACTCCCCCACCCTAACTCACCCCATCACCGCCCAACCCCCCCCCCGCAGCCAAATTTAAGATGCTACTTTGAAAACAAGAATTCTTCATCTCCCAGGGATGTTCATGTTAATCAAGTACCGCTCAATAGAAAGAACACATTTTTAGCACTTAAAGGAAAGTATTTCTCTTGTGCTCTTTTATGGTGAAGAATATATTCAAAGACCTAATAAAATTGAGTGGAAGTTGTTTGTTGCCCAGTGGCCTACTAGATCCACCTTGTGAGAATTTAAGATTTTAAAAGAACTCTAGTTACATAATATCCTTTACTCTGGGATTCTTTAACGTTGCCTCTAGCAGTTTCTAGAAAGTCACAAAATAAGCTTCAGATTTTTCTGTATAAAAAGTAGAAGCTGAGTATAAGTCACCAAAAATTTTTTAAAAAGGGGGGGGTTTCCCTTGGCATAATATAGTTGGCTAGAAAACAGTATTTTACTCTCTTCAAGTCCAGCTTGGACAAATGGGGGTCCTGATGCTCACTTTGTGTTTCAACATATGAGGATTCCTGTTTCTTAGGGACTGATGGGAGTGCTTGGAGGATAGTAATAGTGCAGGTCTGATCTCCAGTATGCTGCTAAGTTGCTTCAGTCATGTCCAACTCTGTGTGACCCCATGGACTGCAGCCTACCAGGCTCCTCCGTCCATGGGATTTTCCAGGCAACAGTACTGGAGTGGGGTGCCATTGCCTTCTCCGATCTCCAGTATATATGTTCTATTAAATGTTTGTGCGCCTACTGACTTATTGAAAGAAAGTGGTCAGTCCTACTGATGCCTTCACTTTTCTTTGTCCTGACCTCACACATTTCTGATTCTTGACCTGTTTGGAGTCGCAGCTCTAGCCTCAAAAGTCTTCTCCCTTCCTGTCCACCTTGCAGACTTTGTGTCAGTTATCTACTGCTATATGACAAACCAGTCCGAAATGTGTTGGCCTAAAACAGTATTGATTCATGTAGCCCAAGATTCTGTGGACTGGCGATTTTGACTGGGCTCAACTGGAGGGTTCTGGTCTCAGCTGGGCTCACTGATGGCCCTGCTGGGCGCAAACTAGTCTCAGATGGCCTCAGCTGGATAGCTCATCTTTTGATGGATTTGGTCTCTTTCCCTTCAACAGGCTTAAGTCAGCCCGACATATTCCAAGAGAGTGGCCAGAAGCATGCAAGGTGTCTTGAGGCTCAGAACTGACACCTCACCACTGCTTCCATTACAAGGAGAGCTCCAATTCCAGGGGTTCATGCTGAATATGAAGAGTTGAAAACTCACATTGCCAAGGGGCAGAGATCCAGAGAGGGTAAAATTGAGGCTGTTTCTACAATCCTCTGCAGATAGTGAGCCTCCTTTGAGGTCCACCTGCCCCTGTAGCCTTCTTCCATAGACACCAGACACTCGAAAAAACCCTGCATTTGCAGCCTCCTCATATTTGATGTTATTTTATTGAGCCCAAGTATTTCCATGTTACTCCCATCTCTTCAACTCCTAAGCTTGTTAAGAAGCCAAGACCCTGTTTGAGAGCATTCCCCTGTTTTAACCCAATTTGCGGGACACAGTAAGTGCTCAATAAATGTCAGCTGATTAATGAGGATGATATGGTAACGTGCTTCCCACACGTTACCCCAACACCACCCAACACTGTCTCAGAGATCAAGTCCAGAAGTGAAAACAACAATAATATTTTAAAGCACTGCTTTACAGGCTCATTAAATGTGAATCCCCCTACTTTGTAGTTCACAAAGCATTTTATTTTTGATTAAATATAAACTGCCTCATATGTTTAATGCCCTTTTTATGTGTTTGTTTAAGCCTTTACCTTCCTCCCATGTTTTCTTCTACTCCTCCCTCAGCTCTGTGGTGTTAAGGGTTATTTTCCATGCACCTATGAGATCTGTTTGCATGTGTATTTCATTTCAGTTCTTGCCTTGGGGTCTTCCTTTCAGGGTAATTCATCAGTCACCATTTCCTGGTTTTTATCAGTAACATTTTGGAAGTTAATCAAATACTTTCATAGTAGATATTTTTACATAGTTTCTCTTTAAGAACACTTTTTTTATTTTTTAAAAAAAACCTTTTATTTTGCATTGGAGTATAGCCAATTAACAATGTTGTGATAATTTCAGGTGGACAGCAAAGGGACTCAGCCATACACATACCTGTATCCATTCTCCCCCAACCTCCCATCCAGGTTGCCTTATAACATTGAGAAGAGTTCCCTGCTATACAGTAGTTGGGAAGGAAATTTCTAATATGATCAACATAAGCTTGAGAAATGCATGAATAATTGTTCAGCGTGATTAATTGCTTTTCAGAAAAAGAACAATTTAATTTGCCCACACCATTGTTTTCAAAAGTCAAAGGGCTTGTTCTTGGAAACATCCTAAAACGAGGGTACTTATACCCTGCATCAGACTCAACTCCTGAATCAAAATGCACAGACTGCCAGCCCCGTCCCAGAGTTCTGAAGGGCTGGGGCAGGCCCCAAGAATCTGCATTTCTAACAAGTTTCCGGGTGCTACCCAAGCTGCTGGTGGAGAGACCACATTTGAGAACCACTGCCCAAAACTGTAGATTTATAACTTGATATGCATGGCATAATGATGCTATAGGCATGTGTAAATAGACATAGACTTTATATGCAAATATTCAACCTCCCCTGCATCACAAATGTTCCCCAGCCCAGTTTTGAGAAGGAAATGTGGGGATTGCCTCCTTGGTTATTAGAGACTGGCACTATCTAGCAGATTGATCCTGACTAGTTAAGAATGACCATGTATTGATAATAAAGGTGAGTGCTTTCTTGAGGACTTATCTCATTGGTCAGTTGAAAGCAAGAGGAAAACTAGAGATCAGAATGGCTGTCATCATGTTACCTGGTAATATTTATCTGCTTAAGTGGGGAAAGAACAGACAAAATTACACAGGTAAAAATGAAAGACTATTTTTACTAGTTTAGAAAATCTGAAGAGGAAACCCACAGTGCAGTGGCAACCTGAAAAGGTTTACCCACCCCCAGCACTTTATACCTGATTGTTGTTGTTCAGTGGCTAAGCTGTGTCCAACTCTTGTGGCCCCATGGACTGTAGCCCACCAGGCTCCTCTTGTCCATGGGATTTCCCAGGCAATAATACTGGAGTCAATTGCCATTTCCTTCTCCAGGGGATCTTTCCCCACCCAGGAAACGAACCCATGTTGCCTGCATTGGCAGGAGGATTCTTTAACACTGAACCACTAGGAAAGCACTTACACCTGATTAGATCACTGCACTTGATTAGATGCTTCTAATTGGTGGTTCTTGAAGGGGCAACAGGAAATCCAAAGAGGCACTGGTATCCACTTTATCATCATTGACCACCAGCACAGAGAGTGCACGCCTTCAGCCATACATCATGAAACCAGTGATCTCCTGTGTCCTGAATTCACAGTCTCCCAAAGCATCCTCATTTGCGTAGCAGCCTGTCTTGGAGTAGGTATAGGGTTCCGAAAAACAGGATTCTGACTGTTTACAAGTGCTTTTCGCTAACAGGCTGTAAGATACTTATTTAAGATCTGGTCATAAAATTCACGCAGTGATTCACTGGTGTGCACCAGTCTTAGATCACTGCTTATTTTGACTGAGTCAGCTATGATTGCTGGGCTGGGCTGGCAATCCTGTCTCTCCCATCATTTGTCCAGTTTGTATGAGTTCATGATGGTTTTCGACGGGTTATTGGTGATGGCGGTGTGTGTGTGTGTGTATGTGTGTGCACACGCACACAAGTATATTTTCTAAAGGAGAAAGGAGGAACCTGGGGGAAAAACAGAGGAAGAAGGAAAATGAAAAACAGAGAACATGAGGGGAAGCATTCCCCAGGCTGGCTCAGAACAAGGGCTCATGCTTCTAGGGACAGAACTACAAGTAAAGGCTGAAGTGCCATTTTGATGGAGAATGCTGTAAGACTTAAAGGCGCCACACCACGCCTATTGCTTGAAAACTCAGGTGGAAAGGTGAAAAAGCTGTGTGAGCGGGGAGGCTACTTTCCATTTCTGGGAAAGGACCACTGAGGGTGTGTCCTGAAGGAACTGGCGGGGGACAAGCCAGCAGTGGGAGTCCCACCGCACCTGTGAGGGAAGTGGGGAGCTGTGTTCTCATGACACTTAAGAGAGAAGACCAAACAGAAGCAGAGCAGCCAGGGCTCACGTGTGGCCGCCCCGTGGTGGAAATTCCCGGCCACTACATAGCACGCCAGAGAGGGAACGTGGAAAAGAAGGTAGGAGCCCGTGATTACATCCATGTCAGCTAAGAAACTAGAAATAAAGCTATCGATGTCAATAAGACTTCCTTAGTACACACCTTGGGGCCAGTGAGATGATGCATATTAATATTATTGTTGACTATATTACATATCACAATATTGTTTAGTGGCTAAGTTGTGTCCGACTCTTTGTGACCCCATGGACTGTAGGCCACCAGGCTCCTCCGTCCATGGAATTTCCCAGGCAAGAATACTGGAGTATGGTGCCACTTCCTCCTCCAGGGTATCTTCCCAACCCAGGAATCGAACCCGGGTCTCCTGCACTGCAGGTAGATTCTTTACCATCTGAGCCACCAAGGAGTCCCATATATCACCATACTATTGTATTAATAATATTATAATACTATGATATAAAGAAAGAATCATTATTATCATCATTTTGCAGGTTATTGAAGGCAGTTGTTGAGATCAAATACTGTTTTTATCACTTTTCCTTGAGCAGTTTTCTTTCTTATGCTTTATTAGTTGTTCCTGTTGTTCAGGGGCTAAGTTGTGTCCAGCTCCCCGTGACCCCATGGACTGCAGCCCACCAGGCTACATGGAATCTCCAGGGAAGAATACTGGAGTGGGTTGCCTCTATTAGTCATAGGGCACCATCAGTAAGATACCATATAAACCATCCAGTAGAAATAATGCCACTTAAGATACTGAATACATTATATATGATATTCATTTCCCTTTAAAAATTGATTTGAAAACTTCACAGTGGTATCATTACTGATACATAGGAATAATGACTATGAATCTTATTTATTTCTAAGAACATGTGATGGGGCTTACTGTTGCTATTTACAAATATGCCAGTTGTGAAGAAAGAAGAGTCCCTTCTGGTAGGTTTTGCATCAGCATTTATTATATCTACTCATGAGAGAGTGGCATAAATTAATATTTTATCATCCACCCCCTAACCTGGGATTCCTTGTTAGAACATTATAAGCTTTCCCCATTAAGCTGATGCTTTAACTCAGAAACACATCAAATGTTAGACCAGGAAAGAATCCTAGGTATCTGGTTCGAAGTTCTTAATTTTATATATGATAAAAAGGTTCAGAGAAGCTGACTGCTTTTCCCAGGGTCATAAAGCTGTTTCCATAATGAGGTTTAGAACTCAGGTTCTAAACCTGAGTTTAGAACAGCTCTCCCAAACTCTATTCTGTGCCTGTGAGCCACAAGAGTTTGACGAAGAACCCTGTCATAAGCCTCCCTAAAAAGCTGGCAGCCTTTCAAAAACCATTTCTGGAAAGGATAGGATACACAATACTAGCACTTCAGTTCTCCGGCACAAAGGTCTCCTCTTACGAAGGAAGGAGGTCTTGGCCCCTAAGCCGGCCCTGAGAGGCCCTGCTGTTGCTTCTTCTGACCACACCATTCCCAAAAAACAACACGCAACAGCTTGCTGTTTGTGGTCCCTGTTTCATGAGTGCATCGTTCTTCCACAGTTAAGCTCTTCTCTGGCATAAGACGTATGCCCCAGTTGGGATGTGAAAAAGTTAAAGACTTTTCATCATCTTTTCCTAGAATGCATCTGTGTTAGTTTAAAAAAAAAAAATCTAAAACTGGCCCCCACACAAGTTGAGGGGGGAGAGAAAGACTGAGAAAGAGGCACATCACCCCAGACTGGTGGGTGTCAGATTTAATGAGCGAAGTCATTTCCAAAAGACTGAACCCCAAACACTGATTCATCAGGGAAGGAATTCACCAACTTCTTAACCTCATACTCTGGGCTCAACATCCCCAAAGAGCCTCCTTAACAGTCTGCAAAACAATCTTACTCCATAATCTATCCTCATGGAATCAGTTTATTGAACAGTCTCAACTGGGTGGGAAATGGCTTTCCTGTTTTCTCCAGTCACTACTCAAATATCTCCATCTCCTGGCCCTCGTTTCAGGCAGATCCTGTAGCTTCCAGATTTTTACAAGTATATGAAGGAATCCCATTGCATTCATGGCAACTACCATGCAGGGATTGAAGGGGTCTGGTCCAGGCTAAATCTCATGAAACCTCATCTCCAATCCCAGGCCTCTCTCCAACTACCCTAAATTGGGCTGCCACATGGTGGAAGAGACTGGCCTGTCCCTCTCCTTTCCTCCTTATCCTTCCCCTTCTACTTTTGGCTTTTCCAAGGTCTGGATCGAGGAAGATAAAATGAAAGGAAAAGCATATATTTTTTGTTTGTTTGCTTGAATTCCTCTGCATTTTAGTTCTTCCATAGCTATTACTGGCTGGCCATCAGTGACTTCTTTGAGGCAGACATCCAAATAACTAGCACTTTTGTGAGGTTCACAGGAAGCTGCCTTAGAAACCCTGCAGGTGCTCAACACTGCACAGTCCCCAGACAAAGGTGACCCAGGTTGTAGCTTACCTCTTGAAATTTCCCCATCCCTAATGGTATATCTCCTTCCATCCTAACCTACCACCTACCGCTACCACCACAGTGTTCTCTTGCCCCAGCAAGTCACCTTGAGGACAAGTACTTTTAAGGTAGCTTCTACCTTTCACAGCATCCTCTTAAACCACGGAAATCTCAAACATCCTTTCCATGCCAAACGATGACAAGGCAGGCTACTACTCGCTCATTTCACTCTGACATTGGAGGTGTTCCATCTGCTGTCCTACCTTCAAAATTCCCCCGGGTAAGAAGCAGGTCCCAGTCTCCATTTCCATGTACACTTCAAACATCAAGAGCACCTTGATCCCTCTCCCCCATCTCCAGCCGTCTCAGGGAAGGCATAAGGGCTTCTATGTTTGAGCTGGTCTCTCACAGAGGGGAGAGCTGCCAATTTCCTCCTGTTCTAGGGACACCCATATCTTCATGTAGCTTTCTTGAACCCTCTCAGTTGGTTTAAAGAGATGTTACCTTCTTTTACTGAAGTGAGTGGGGGAAACGCCACAGTCCTCCCTAGTTAAGCCAACAGCTCACTACCTCTATGTATTCCTTGCTTCTCTCCATTGGTTGGGGATGAGTTACAAGGTAATGAGGAAAAGGGTGATGACTCCAGGACAAGCCCGGTCACAGGTTAGTAAGTTCACAAAGTATGCAGTATCCCACAGCCCATATTATATTGGGTTGGCCAAAAAGTTCATTTGGATTTTTCCATAACATCTTATGGAAAAACCTCAACCAGTTTTTTTGGTCAACCCAATATTTGTGCTAGGCATGGAATTAGGGCAACACAGCAAAATCAACAAGGAAAGTATTTGAAATGTTCTATAAAGGAAAAGGAAAAGGGAAGGAGGGCAGTTCTTTTCTGAGGTCATTGATTCAATATAAAAGATGGGTCAAAAACTCATATGGTATACAGGAATGAAAATGTCTGTGAACCCTACTTTATCAACAGCAAAATTCAGCCTACCGAGAACAAATATTTGGGAATATAGCAGTAAGTTATTTTATCTTGATATTAAAAATGCAGGTGCAATGAGTAAATGATTAAAATTGAATATGATAGACTGAGCATCCTTTATATGTTATTATAAGCATTCAATTAAGTGCACTGTTGGGTCTGGAAATTTAGAAAAGGGTCAAATCTTTAAATAGTTGTTTTTCTCTCAGTAAGTTAAATTAATATAGAGGTTTTGAATTTCTTCCTCTGCCCCCAAGGCAAGAGTTCTTAATTATTAAGCAGTTTAATTTAGAATTTATATTTTTCTCACTTCAACTTTGCTGTTCTCTAGTTAATTGTGAAATTTCAAAACACTCATTGATAAGAATTTTCATTAGGTTGACCAGATATCAAAATTATTTATAAGCAGCTTCTTATTTATACAAGTTTAGCAGAGTACATCATGAGAAACACTGGGCTGGAAGAAGCACAAGCTGGAATCAAGATTTCCGGGAGAAATATCAATAAGCTCAGATATGCAGATGACACCACCCTTATGGCAGAAAGTGAAGAGGAACTAAAAAGCCTCTTGATGAAAATGAAAGAGGAGAGTAAAAAGTTGGCTTAACGCTCAACATTCAGAAAACGAAGATCATGGCATCTGGTCCCATCACTTCATGGGAAATAGATGGGGAAACAGTGGAAACAGTGTCAGACTTTATCTTTTTGGGCTCCAAAATCACTGCAGATGGTGACTGCAGCCATGGATTAAAAGATGCTTACTCCTTGGAAGGAAAGTTATGACCAACCTAGACAGCATATTCAAAAGCAGAGACATTACTTTGCCAACAAAGGTCCATCTGGTCAAGGCTATGGTTTTTCCAGTGGTCATGTATGGATGTGAGAGTTGGACTGTGAAGAAAGCTGAGCACCGAAGAATTGATGCTTTTGAACTGTAGTGTTGGAGAAGACTCTTGAGAGTCCCTTGGACTGCAAGGAGATCCAACCAGTCCTTTCTAAATGAGATCAGCCCTGGGTGTTCTTTGGAAGGAATGATGCTAAAGCTGAAACTCCAGTACTTTGGCCACCTCATGCGAAGAGTTGACTCATTGGAAAAGACTCTGATGCTGGGAGGGATTGGGAGCAGGAGGAGAAGGGGACGACAGAGGATGAGATGGCTGGATGGCGTCACCAACTCAATGGATGTGAGTCTGAGTGAACGCTGGGAGATGGTGATGGACAGGGAGGCCTGGCGTACTGTGATTCATGGGGTCGCAAAGAGTCGGACACGACTGAGTAACTGAACTGAACTGATCCATGCCTGCTAAGTTGCTTCAGTCATGTCCGACTCTATGCAACCCTGTGGACTGTAGCCTGCCAAGCTTCTCTGTCCATGGGATTCTCTGTCTGTGAGATTCTCTAGGCAAGAATACTAGCGTGGGTTGCCATGCCCTTCCCAGGGGATCTTCCCAACCAAAGGATCGGACCTGCATCTCTTACTAAGTTTCCTACACTGGCGGGTTGGGTTCTTTACCACTAGCACCACCTGGGAAGCTCTAAACAAGCTCAACATATTACACACACACACACACACACACACACACACACACACACCAGGAGGGGGAGAGAAAGGGAGAGGCAAAGAGAAAGAGTTGTTAAGCCAAATGCCATGTGACCAAACAACTCACTTTCCTTCTGGAAATTCTATTTTCCCATCTTTTCAACTTCTTACTCCCTAGAAATGCTCCTACCTAAATCTTTATTTTGTTTTCAGCTAGGAACTAGATCAATAAGATTCAGAACAGGTTCTAGATACTATTGTTTTCCTGTCAAGAGGCATTGAAAGAGGAGAGGTAAGTTTCCCTTGATATAATTTATTCTTTTGCAACACTCTCCTGCCCTTAAAGAGTATCTCTACCCCTGATCCCACCCACTCATCACTCCTTTTTAATTTCTGTTACAAAATGTGGTCACAAGTATTCCTGCAGCTCAGTATGAATCATATTTGAATTTTTCCATGGAAACATGGGTTTAGTTCAGTGCTGTTGTGGCAACCAGAGACTAACGAGTCATTAGAGGGTTGGCCTAATGGATCCCACCACCTGCAGTTCTTTCTATAGGAAATCGTGTTCAGAGTTTTGAACAATGGCCATGAAATGTAAGTTAAAGATACCCTGTGTTTTTTTTACAAATAACAGAGATATCCAAGAGGGAAAAAGCTCCTTAAAAAGTTCAACCTTTTCAAATGAACAATATTACTCTCATGTCTCATAGAGAAGTATCTTCAGAATTTCCTACTTAATATAAAGCAGCAAACTTGCCTTTGAAATCCGTTCTTGATCCAATCAAGAATAAGATCTTTGTTCATGCCTTCTCCACGATCTAATAAACTAATCTGTGCCAAACGAATGTTTTCTTAACATCCTTACTTTTCCCATCTCCTTAACATTTTCTATTATATTTCTGCCTCAAACTCAAAAGTTCTCGTAACAAGTTAGTTAATAATGAAACCACTTTCTTGTTGTCTTTAACCTCCAGCTTGATGAACTTTAGTTACCCTTAACCCTGCTATGGGATGATCTTACCTGGATTTTGTTGTTCAGTTGCTAAGTAGTGTCCAACTCTTTGCAACCCCATGGACTGCTGCACACCAGGCTTCCCTGTCCTTCACCATCTCCCAGAGTCTGCTCAAACTCATGTCCTTTGAGTCAGTGATGCCATCTGACCATCTAATCCTCTGTCACCCCCTTCTCTTCCTGCCCTCAATCGTTCCCAGCATCAGGGTCTCTTCCAGTGAGTCGGCTCTTCACATCAGGTGGCTAAAGTACTGGAGCTTCAGCATCAGTCCTTCCAATGAATATTCAGGGTTGATTTCTTTTATGATGGACTGGTTTGATCTCCTTGCTGTCCAAGGGACTCTCAAGAGTTCTCCAGCACCACAGTTTGTAAGTTACCTGGATAGGGTTCAGTTTCTACAATTCACCAGCAGGTTGGCTGTGTCAGATGGAAGCCAACTTTGAAACTGCCCTAAGATCTAGAAATCCCAGAGCAAAGAGCTTAGTTTCAGCATCCGTGGTTTCATGACAATTTGGGAAGGAATGTTAGAGATTTCTGAAGTTTCAACAGACTGATTAGAAATTTCTTGGAAACTCTAGAACAAAAGACATTTTCTTACAAGTTTTGTTTCTTATCAAAATAATACATATATATATAGTCCAAGATGATACTACTTTTATCAGATTTGTTAAAACAAATAATGTCAAGGTATCCCTAACTCCTCATTTTCCCATCCATTAAGTGATCACTTTTAACTTTTTTAGCTCTTTTGGTATTTACCCCCAAAACATGCTTGAACTGCTATTTCTAGATTTTTTTTTTCAGTCCTAGGCATTGTCTACTAACTATGGAAGACAAAGAGTTAGCTCTTTTTTTCTCCTTCTAGCTCCCAAATGACAGCATACTCCCCATGCCCCAGAAATGCTAAAAACAAATTTTTGATTAGATATCCAGTAGCTATATTATCATACCTGTGTATGTAATGCAGGACTAAACCATTTAATACACCATGATGGAAATTTCTTCCTTGCTCAATATTTTGATTATCCTGAAGCTAATAATTATTGTATTATTTTTTCCCATTTGCTTAACTTTTTACTGGGGTGGCCAAAAAGTTCATTCCAGCTTTTCTGTAATATCTTCTGAACTTTTTGGCCAACCCAGCAGATGACACCACCCTTATGGCAAAGTGAAGAGGAACTAAAAAGCCTCTTGATGAAAGTGAAAGAGGAGAGTGAAAAAAGTTGGCTTAAAGCTCAACATTCAGAAAACTAAGATCATGGCATCCGGTCCCATCACTTCATAGGAAATAGATGGGGAAACAGTGGAAACAGTGTCAGACTTTATCTTTTTGGGCTCCAAAATCACTGCAGATGGTGACTGCAGCCATGAAATTAAAAGATGCTTACTCCTTGGAAGGAAAGTTATGACCAACCTAGATAGCATATTCAAAAGCAGAGACATTACTTTGCCAACAAAGGTCCGTCTAGTCAAGGCTATGGTTTTTCCAGTGGTCATGTATGGATGTGAGAGTTGGACTGTGAAGAAAGCTGAGCACCGAAGAATTGATGCTTTTGAACTGTGGTGTTGGAGAAGACTCTTGAGAGTCCCTTGGACTACAAGGAGATCCAACTAGTCCATCCTAAAGGAAATCAGTCCTGGATGTTCATTGGAAGGACTGATGCTGAAGATGAAACTCCAATACTTTGGCCACCTCATGCAAAGAGTTGACTCATTGGAAAAGACCCTGATGCTGGGAGGGATTGGGGGCAGGAGGAGAAGGGGACGACAGAGGATGAGATGGCTGGATGGCATCACTGACTCTATGGACATGAGTCTGAGTGAACTCCGGGAGTTGGTGATGGACAGGGAGGCCTGGCATGCTGCGATTCATGGAGTCACAAAGAGTCGGACACGACTGAGTGACTGAACTGAACTGAACCGAATATGTGCTTATCACTAAGTAACCTCAAAGCCTTCCCCAACCCGTCCAAATATTCTCTCGTTGCTTTTATTTGCATTAGCTATTCTATCATCTTCATCTTCTTGAAGAAATCTCTCCCTAAAATTCTAACTTGTTCCAACTTCTGCGAGTTATACTTTTTAGCTGATAGTTTTCATTTACTATCAAATGAAGGGAGTGTGTTCCTTTCCTGAGCTGACTCTACTGTTTCTTAGATACAATGGCTCTTTTTTTTCTTGGTTTGCTCCTTTGTTTCAAAGGAGTACATCCTTCAGCAACCTCCCAAGAAAGGGTACACTGGAGTCAATGTTTTCAGATGGTTCTTACACATCACTGGTAATTAACCTGTCCTTATACTTCACTGGAATTTGGCTGAGCATATATTTATAGGTTGGAAGTGATTTTCCCTTAGAATGTAGAAGATAAATTGCTCCACTGTTCTTTATCAGCATTGTTTTTCTGCAATTTGCAGCCACTCTAATTCTTGTTCCTTTTTATAGGATAGGTTCCCGCCTCTTTCTGGAAGCTTGTGTGGTCTTCTCTCTTTTCCTAGTGTTCTCAAATATTATGATGGACTTTAGCTGAGATCAATTTTTAATGGTTTCAGACTCCTCCTGCTGACTCCTTGATCTTATATGCCTGCTACCTCTTCACACAGATATCATGCTATAGGTTTATTCCTTGGAGGGGGTGAGCCAGGGAAGTCTGTGGACTGTGGGCCATCTTTGGCCTACTATATGCCTGCTGCTGCTGCTGCTGCTAAGTCGCTTACTACTACTACTACTACTAAGTCACTTCAGTCATGTCCGACTCTGTGCGACCCCACAGACGGCAGCCCACCAGGCTCCCCGGTCCCTGGGATTCTCCAGGCAAGAACACTGGAGTGGGTTGCCATTTCCTTCTCCATTGCATGAAAGTGAAAAGTGAAAGTGAGGTCACTCAGTGGTGTCCAACTCTTAGCGGCCCCATGGACTGCAGCCTACCAGGCTCCCCTGTCCATGGGATTTTCCAGGCCAAAGTCACTTAGTCATCTTTTAATCTCAACTCAAGGGTCTTCCCCTTTGAGAACATCCCTGGTTCAACCAACCTGAGTCAATCACTCCCTTTTTTTTTTTGTGCCACTGCTGTGTCTCATATCTCTGTTTGGACCTTGTAGCACTTTATTACATTGTCTCATTTACAAAAATCAAAGTCAAGGATAATGTTCCATTTCACGATGAAATATTCTTCTGATCCACAGAAGGAAGTAAATTGACTTCTATTATGCTAAGGAGTTTATATACACTCATTAAACCCTTAAAATCCAATGAGAAATGCATCATAATATCTATTTTACAGCTGAGGAAACCAAACCTTAGAGAGGTTAAGTTTCTTCTGCAGGACACACAGATAAGTGCAGAGATGGGATGTGACCCCAAACCTACCTGCCTCCCAGTGAGCAGCCTCTCCTCTTTGATTCTGAATGAATCCGTGTGTCCACCCTCCTGTGTGTTCCTCCCCACATGTCATGTCGTGGTTTTCTAGGGCTGCTGTGAAAAAACTGCAACAAATCTGTGACTGACAACAACAGAAATTCATTCTCTCCTAGTTCTGGATGCTAGAAGTCTAGAATCAAAGTGTCCCGCCACAGGCTCTAGAGACAATCTGCTTCCTCCTGCTTCTGGTGGGTGGCTGGCAGTATTGCTCATGGCTGTGTCGCTTGAAGCTCTGCCCTGTTTTCGCATCTCCTTCTCTTCTCTCAGTATCTCCCTTATGTACCTCTTTTTCTTTTAATGAGATATTTATTTTTTTCCTTTTTTGGCCACGCCACATGACATGTGGAATCTTAGTTCCCTGACTAGGGATCGAACCCATGCCTCCTGCAGTGGAAGCATGGAATATTAACCACTGCACTGCCAGGAAAGTCCCCCTTATATATCTCTTATAAAGACACCCTCCAGATAATCTAGGATGATCTCATCTTGAAATTCTTAATTACATCTGCAAAGATGTAATTATTTTTTTCTAAATAAGGTCACGTTCACAGGCTCCATTATGTGGGGACCATCATTCCATCTGGCATATCTCCCCCATCTTTTACTTTTGGAAAAGAAACAGCATTGTTTGAAGGAAAGACCTTAACTCTGAAACGGATTCTCATTGGAATTCTAGCTCTGCCTCCTACTGGCTGTGTGATGTTTGATCAGTACCTGAAAACCATCAGCCTTTCCCTCTTCTTTAAAAGGGAAATATTTGTTTCATAGACTGATTTGGGGATTAAATGAAGTAAATCACCTAACACATAGTAGACAGGAGTCACGGCTCATTCTCTCACCACCTTTATAAATAACGCCTCTCTAAGGCCAAATCACAAGCTGAGTGATACATACTAGATTTTATTAAAAATCACTGGAAACAAAAGTTCAGACTTTAAAAACAGCCATTGTTTGAACTCTGCACTTTTTACTCTGAGTTAGTTTCTGTTTTCAATTTCCTGGGATCTGGTTCTGATCTTACTATAGGTAAAAGTTTCATGGCTTCATCGTCAAAATACGAGTTTTTAAATATTTTTGCATTTTTCTCAAAACTAACAAATATTTAAGAGATGTGAAAAAAAAAAAGAGAGATGTGTATTATGTGCCAGTTTATGAGTCTCAAAAAAGGTGTCAGTTTACAGATATACCTCATATTTTTTAAATCCAAAATAACATTGTTTAACTTGGCCACCAACTCTTTACCACATTTAATACTAGACTACTTTTGACTATTTCCAACTGGAATTTATCCTCAAGGAATGAATGTTTGCTACTCCTGAGTATATTTTTTGTTAATGTGATAAGCAGCATAGATGGGTGGAAAGAATAACAAACATAAATCAGAAGAACTTGCTTCAAAATTCAGTGTGTTATTACCAACTATGTGACCTAAGGGAAGTCATATAATCTCGCTGAGCCCATTTTTTTCTGCTACAAAGAGTGACGCAGATACCTGCCTTGTTAAACTTTTAGAGCTGCTGTCAATACACGCTCCATGGAAAAAACATACAAACCCCGGGCTGGGCAAGATATACAAAGTTGAGAAACATAGACCCTCACCCTCCCTAGTGGACAGCATCAAAAGAAAATTATACCCGTGAAAGCATCTTAACGATGTTAAAGTGATGTGTGTTACTGGACCCCTTATATCCCCAGCAATGATGCTCATCCTAGAATCATGGGATAATACAGAATCCAATCTTAAGCCACTTTATGACTGATCATGGGAATGGACAATACAACAACACCTGCCCAGACTAAAGGGGAAAGCTCCTAAAAGTTAGCAAGGGCTAAATCTCACAGTGCATGGCAACACCTTTCAAGATTCTCTTCCACTACAATTTATTCCCCTATTACTTGCCCTATGGAACCCTTAAAAATTCTTATCATAGTTCTTAAGGGACCATCTAGAGCAGTGATCCCCAGCCTTTCTGGTACCAGGCACCCATTTTGTAGAAGACAACTTTCCCACGGACAAGCAGTGGGGGTGGGGGTGGGGATGGTTTCAGGATGATTCAAGCATGTTACATGTGCTTTTATATCTTTTATTTCTATTATTTATACATAATAATATATATTATTTTTATCTATTTTTATATCATATTTTTATATATTATAAAAAATATTTATTTATTTATATATATCTATTATTATTACATCAGCTCCATCTCAGATCATCAGGCATTAGATCCTGGAGGCTGTGCACCCTTGCTCTAGAGAATCAGACTGAATATGCTGCCCTCCTCCCAGACCAGAGCCATCTGGCTGTGTGGTGGGCCCCTGCAGCCCATATTGCTGGCCCAGTGGCATATAAAACCCTCCTCCCGGTCCCATTACTGCTTTGTGTATGTTTATTACCAGAATGTCCTCTGTATCATCCTGCATTAATGCTATAAACTGATTACACCATCTCACACAGCAATTAAAGGGGAGATAAAGAAGGCCAACTATAACCTTGCTATTAGCACAAAGGCAAACTATAATGCATGTTAAACACAGGACGCTAAATGTTAAAGAGTGGTGTAAATCCAAATAAGACACTGCTCAGAGGACTGAAAAGGCAGGAATGCAAACCAACCAAGGGGGCAGATTTGAGATCATGCCCTGCTAACCTCTACTATATTTGTTCCATTTTAAGTCTCATTCCTGCTGACTCAGACAGTAAAGAATATGCCTGCAATGCAGCAGACCCAGATTTGATCCCTGGGTCAGGAAGATCCCCTGGAGAAGGGAATGGCTACCTACTCCAGTAATCTTATTTGGAGAATCCCATAGACAAAGGAGCCTAGTAGGCTACATTCCATAGGGTCTCTAAGAGTTGGACATGACTGAGTGATTAACACTAGGTCCCTTCAATCCCGTGAAAATATAAAGCATAGTCAACATATCCTGAGTAAGGCTCACTTGGCACATGGATGACTCCCCTCCCCAGCCTTCCTTATAGTCAGGAGCAGCCCGTGATGAGTTTCTGGTCAGTGGAATGTGAACAGAAGTTATGTGCATGATCTCCAGGTCTGGAAGGAAGATGACCCTTGCACATCTTGTGGGAAAGAAGGCAGAGTCCCCATCATACTGATCAAGGTAACCAAAGGAAGAGGGGCACTTGACTTGTTTACCCATTCAATACCATCATGAAAGTGAAAGTGGCTCAGTCATGTCTGACTCTTTGCGACACCATGGACTATACAGTCGATGGAATTCTGCTGGCCAGAATACTGGAGTGGGTAGCCTTTGCCTTCTCCAGGAGATCTTCTCAGTCCAGGGATCAAACCCAGGTCTCCCACATTGCAGGCAGATTCTTTACCAGCTGAGCCAACAGGGAATACCATCATGGGAGCATGCAAAAATCTCCCACAGTGTTTGAGACTTCATACACTTTGGGAGTTAGGACCCTCTAAATAATAGCTTCTAACAGCAATTCCTTTAAAAAAATAGAGCATGTGTTTTGAAGATATTGTGAGCTATGCTGCTGTCACTGTTCTTCTTATGAGGACATAGAGTGTTAGATATAAATGTGGGCTTTGCAGTCAGACAGACCTGAGTTTGAGTTCACATTAGCCACCAACTAGATTCATGCTGTTTATTGTGTTTCTCTAAGTTTTTAGGGCTGACACTAAAAAAGGCTCAGTACTTTTTTAATGTATAATACCGGGATATTAATAGGAGTCTATTTCATAGTACTGCTGTTTATCATAGTACCTGGCACGCAGTAAGTCTTCAAGAAAAGTTGTCTTATCATTAATAAGTGTATCTAGTGCCATGTAATTTAAAAAATTAAACTGTTGATGGTCATTAGTGCTGTTATGAAGTCATTCAGGTTTTCCTTCCAGACAAGTGTGGGGTTATACCTCCCTTCCCACCTTTTAGAGTTATGTGTACTCACATGTTTAATTTTTACCAGTGAAATATGAGTGGAATAGACATGGATCACTTCCAGGTGGAAGTTTTAAGAGTCAGCATTTAAAATACTATCTTTTTTTCCTGCCACACTGGCAATGATCCAGCTAATGGCTCCTCCGTCAGCTTGGGTCCTAGAGCCAACCTATGATGTAGCGTGGCCAAGAAATAAATCCTTGTTATTTTAAGCAACTAGAGATGTTGGAGTTTATTTATTAATAGCCCCCTCTGACCTATACAGGAACAAATATTCATACGGGTAAGTTAGTTTTAAAAATAGTTTCATTGTTTTATAGCAACGTCTCATAATAATAGCTGACAATTGCAAAGGGCTCACAATATTCCAGGAACCACTGTATGCTTCATGTGTGTTAACTCATCCATCCATTTCCACAATAACCCCATGAGATGCCTGCAGAGTTCTTATCCCCAATGAGTAGGAGCAGAGAAGTTAAGTAGTTTGCTCAAGGTGACATATCTGATGTCTAGTGTGGTAGAAACCAGTTTCAAACCAGCCCAGCTAATTCTCAATGCTATGCCACTCATCTATGCATTCTGTTACTTCCTGCAATGAATGCTGGAGTGTAGCTCCCAGGTAGCCTGCTTCAGGACCAAGGCTCTGGTCTCATCAGTTGTCAGAAGCACTGACTGCTGGTGGGCTGACTCCCTGAACGCCGTGGAAAGCTCCCTCAGGCAGAGGGCTGCTTCCCCAACTTCGGCCCTTCTCTGAAGGACTAGCTGCCTCTGCATTGATGTTCAAGTCTTCCCTTTGCCTTTTCCTCCTTTCCTTACTTCCACTCTTCCCCAAAGCATTCCCAAATAAATTTCCTTCATGTAAATCTCATCTCTGAGTATGTTTCCCAGGGAACCAGAACAACAGTATCTCCCTGTTTAGCTCCACATGCGTCCTGAAACATACACGGACTACATATTAACTCCATGCACAATTAGTTGCCAAATGACTGTCACAGTCCATGTGAGTTCAGGGAAAATAAAGATCATCCGGCAGGCTGGAGAAAACTCCAATGATGAAACTTCTCAGAAGTTAATGGAGACATAGACTCTTCTACTTTATTGAATTCAGGACACTCCATTTCTCAGAAATGTCACCTGTAGTTATTTAGATCCAGAAAAATGTCAAAAAAAAGAACCACATATTTGTATGTAACAAATGATAGTTGATCTGTATTATGACAGTTATTCGTACTTGTAAGTAGAAATGGGAAATTGTCTCAAGATTACATAACTCATGAGCTGATGTTCTTCATCTCTTTCATGAAGATAGATGTCTCAGGAGGCTAGAAGTCATGGATCTCTGTTGCGCCAGATATTACATATCACTGTGTTCTACTTATACATGACAATACTATTGAAAACTGATGTCTTAAATTGATTTTGATTTCTAAGAAATGATGAGGAAAATCTAAGATTTACTTTATAACCCATCCTCTCTCTCTTGTGCATCTTAGCTTACATGGCATCTAATTCCACTAAAATTTAAAGAGAGCCAAAATATTACTTGTGATGTTACTTATTCTTTTACCATAATTGAGTATTTCTCACAATTTCAGCTCTATCCCGTTAGCAGTTGTCCATATTTACATGCTGTAAAACTTGAAACACACAGGAAGTTCACAGGTGTGGTAACAAAACAGGCCAAATTATAAAACCAAAAGAGTCTAAATACATCTGTGTAATTTAAATGTTAGTTGCTCAGTCATGTCTGACTCTTACCATCTCATGGACTGTAGCCCACCATTTTCCCCTTCAGGCACGAATACTAGAAGGAGTATCCATTCCCTTCTCCAGGGTATCTTCCCAACCCAGGGATTGAACCTGGGACTCCTGCATTGTAGGTGGATCCTTTACTGTCTGAGCTACCAGGAAAGCTCATCTATGTTATTTAAGATAAACATTATTACCTATTTTCCTTGGTATAAACATATCTTGTGCATTGTACATTCTGCTTATATATCTTCACTACATGTTAATATAGGTCAATAGCTAATGTTATATAGAATTCAGGACAAATGAGATTATTATGTTTCCTTCTTTATGGATTATCTTGGTCTGCTCAGGCTGCTACAACAAATACTACAGACTGGGTGACTTAAGCAGAAATTCATTGCTTACAGTTCTGGAGGCCAGAAGTCAAAGATCAGGGTGCCAGCATGGCTGGGTTCTAGGGAGAGCCTTCTTCCTGGTTTGCAGACATCCATTTTCTCCTTGGACCCTTACATGGTGGAGAAAGAGAGAAAAAAATATAAAAAACAAACTCTTTGATGTCTCTTCTAAAAAAGTTTTAATCCCACCATGAGGGCTTTACCCTCACAACGTAATTATTGGTTTGGCCAGAGTTTGTTCAGATTTTTCTGTAATGTGGAAAAACCCATACAAACTTTTTGGCCAACCGAATACTGTCTAAAGGATCCATCTCCAAATATCATGACACTGGTATTAGGGCTTCAAAATAGGAATTTAGGAGGGGACGCAAATATTCAGTTCTTATTTTTCACCTTGGGTGGACTCCGGGAGTTGGTGATGGATAGGGAGGCCTGGCGTGCTGCAGTTCTTGGAGTTGCAAAGAGTCGGACATGACTGAGCGACTGAACTGAACTGAACCAAAAAAGTAGGATTTTAAGAATAAAAACTTAAAATTGAGTAGCTTATATTGTCTACAGAATTTTAAAACCGTTTAAATCATTGTGGAGTTTGTGTTTACAAAACATGTAACAGAGCCCTTTGTAACCATCAGTTCAAAATGTAAGTAAGAATCCTATTCCTTATTGGCTACTTTAATTTTATTGAATGTACATTAAATTATGTTAATATTTCAGTGGGGATATATTAATACTTTTGCACTCATATTACTAACCATTAAACAACTGCTTTATTTTCACAGAATTACAGATAGGAATAGAAAATATGCACCCTTTAAAGTGTTAATATAGGTTAATGAGAGAAGTAACTCCTGGGAGTAACCAAGGAAAGAATAGCCAGAAAGAGTGGAAATGTTAAATTATGAGCTATTTTCAGCAAAATATAATCTTTGAAAAAGTTGCAAGTGACTGAGACAATTCAAACTAATCAAAGAACTACCATAATAGTGGTGCATAGGAGATTTGGTTTAATGCCTAGAGAAGAATTATCCAAAATTAGCATATCAATTATTTGCAGGTAAACAGTTGCTTTTTTCTCCAGCTTGAGGGTGTTCAAAAATAATTTGTTTACTGAAATAATTTATAAATTTCCCCCCAGCAATCTTGGAATTAACTTGGACATATTAAAGCAAAGTTTGCTACATAATTCCCTCCAAAGTTCTATACCTTCCATCTAGCTAAGACACAGTTCTGAATATCCATGGTGTCAACTGTGAGTCTTGCACTTCATCTTGGTTATATGTCTCTCAGATATGTATGCTTTTTCACTCATTAAATGCTGCTTCTATCAAAATAAATGTTGGCGTTAAAATACCTTGACATCAATATCAAAATATTTAACTTAAAACAAGGTTTGAAAAGGCCAACTGTCTAAATATAGTAAGATATTTCCCTGACTATACCATAGCCCATCAGGCTCCTCTGTCTCTGGAATTCTCCAGAAAAGAATACCAGAGTGAGTAGCCATTCTCTTCTCCAGGGGATCTTCCCCGCCCAGGGATCAAACCCGAGTCTTCTGCATTGCAGGCAGATTCTATACTGCCTGAGCCACCAGGGAGGCTCGGACTATACTTTATCTTATGAATGATTAGGTGATTCAGTCTTGGCATTGATGGGATAGGCTTGTTCAAATGCTGTGTGGACTCCTAAGAGGGAGAGCATCTCAAAACTTTCCTTGACTCTCAACCAGGCACATTCACCAACAACAGTCACTGAAACATAATGACTGAAAGTAAGGATAGTCATCATGACCATAGAAAACATTTTCAATTAAGAGGATATTTTATACAGAAGCATGCTTTCTGTTTTCAGAAGAATTACAAAATAGTTTCTTCTTGAAATAGTTATTGACAGTATTAAATTTCATTAGTTTTTTTTTAAATGATTATAAATTTTCAGTAAAAATGAACAAATCTTAAAGATTTTATTGCGATACATAGTTTAAAAAACAAGGCAACCATCAGCTGGGTATATCTTGCTGCTGCTGCTGCTGCTGCTGCTAAGTCACTTCAGTCGTATCCGACTCTGTGCGACCCCATAGACGGCAGCCCACCAGGCTTCCCCGTCCCTGGGATTCTCCAGGCGAGAATACTCGAGTGGGTTGTCATTTCCTTCTCCAGGGTATATCTTACTTCATATGAATATGTGTCTGCATAATTTTTTTCTATTTTGTGAGAAGGACTGCACAGCACAGCTTGCGGAATCTTAGTTCTGTGACCAGGGATTGAACCCATCCCCGTGCAGTGGATGCACAGATTCTTAATCACTGGACTGCCAGAGAATTCCCTACATAATTACTACAGAGGATGATATGGCATGTTGGTTCTGAACTTGGGCTCAGGAGCCAGAGTACCTTAGATCAAAGCTTAACTTCATCAATTCCTATCTGTGTGATGTTGCAATTAGGTAAACAAGCCATTAACCTAACTTTCTGTGGCTCTTTTTCCTCACCTAATAAATATGATGATCATAATTATACCTACTTCATAAAGTTATAGAAGAAGGCAGTGGCAACCCACTCCAGTACTCTTGCCTGGAAAATCCCATGGATGGAGGATCCTGGTAGGCTGCAGTCCATGGGGTCGCAAAGAGTCAAACACAACTGCAGTGACTTAGCATGCATAAAGTTATGAAGGTTAAATGTGATAATTATAAAGCAATTAGAACAGTGCTTGCTGTTGCTGCTGCTGCTAAATCGCTTCAGTCGTGTCTGACTCTGTGCAACCCCATAGACAGCAGTCCACCAGGCTCCCCCGTCCCTGGGATTCTCCAGGCAAGAACACTGGAGTGGGTTGCCATTTCCTTCTCCAGTGCATAAAAGTGAAAAGTGAAAGTGAAGTCACTCAGTTGTGTCCGACTCTTCACAACCCACATGGACTGCAGCCTACCAGGCTCCTCCATCCATGGGATTTTCCAGGCAAGAGTACTGGAGTGGGTTGCCATTGCCTTCTCAGAACAGTGCTTAGCATATGGTAATTACTCAAAAAGCAGTAGCTACCCAGTTTTGCTGGTTAGTTTTCCCATGCCGAAGTTGACTTATAAATTCTCCCAATGTTGTGTCCTAGTTTAGGTATTCACGTAATTTATCATGCATATGTGTAATGTTTTTAAAGCTTCCTACCACTGAAAAATGTATATGTAACATCTGAACATCAAAAAAAAAGAAATTGAGCTTTGTTAAAAAGCTTCCTATTATAAAGAATCGTGACCTACTTACATTTGGTCTGTGAACAGCCCAGCCTTTCATACCTGAAGTTTAGAACATAAGAAACACCATACTGAGTTGCACCCCCAGCTTCAGCTGCTCGTCATTCTCTGTTTGATAATGGTATGTAGAAGTAGGGCCCAGGGATAATATGGCTGCCCCCCATAAAACCAAACAAAAGCATTCAGGAATGTACACCAACAACCTTAAATACCTTCCCTGGGACCCATGGGGCATCTATGATTCATTAATTTTTGCCAGTCCTTCATGTACCATTTTTAATCAATTTCCATCTAGGAGGATGGCAAGAGAAATACATGTCTACATTCTTTTTATATTTATTCTGAAAATTGTACTTCTAATCTTCACTAAAAGATTTTGTCCTAGAATTCCACAAATAAGGAAATAAATGTTAAAGTGATAAGAAAAGTCATACACGTAGCTTATGAGTTGAAAACCATTCTGGACATTTTGAACTTAATTCCTAGTGAAATTTAGTAATGTGATAAAGCCTGTAATGGTAGGGTTCTTTTTCTGAAAACCCAATTATGATCCTGATTCTCCTTATTCAGATAAATGAAGTCTTCACCTGGCCAATGAAAACACTAAAATTCTTGCAGTTCATTATAATAGAAGCAATGGATGTTTCCTGAGCATAGTTTCTTACTTTATTTGCTACAAATTGTCTATTTGTATGTCAATATACACTGATTAGTTTTATGTTTCTGCCCTTGAGAAATGTTTTATAATTAGGTATATAAAATGACTTCTAATTTTTACTTCCTTAAGGTGTATGATAATTATATGCATAAATTTGAATTTTAAGGACTTAGTTTCATTTAACAGGGGTTCAAGTATTCCTGGAAGTAAACAATGTTGGGAGATATTAGTCTTCAATGCCTAGAGCTGTACTTTATACGGCAGTGGAGGAGAGTTGATAATATATGTCCCTTAAATTTGGGGCTCCCCAGGTTGCACTAGTAGTAAAGAACCAGCCTGCTGATGCAGGGGACAAAGAGACCTAGGATCAGTACCTGGGTCGGGAAGATCCCCTGGAGGACGGCATGACAAGCAACTCCAGTATTCTTGCCTGGAAAATTCCACGGACACAGCAGACTGGCGGGCTATAGTTCATAGGGTCACAGAGTCCGGCATGACTGAAGTGCCTTAACACGCATGCACGCATGTCCCCTCAATTTCAAGGTATGCTTTTTGTTTATATTTGCAATATTCCTTTTCATATAAAATAAGCCATCTATCATCACTGTTTTTGTTTAAATGCACAAATTGAATAAATAGAGCTTTAATAAATGTTATTCATGAAGAGCATTAGTCAGTCAGTTCAGTCGCTCAGTCATGTCCGATTCTTTCCAACCCCATGAACTGCAGCACGCCAGGCCTCCCTTTCTATCACCAACTCCCAGAGTTTACCCAAAACTCATGTCCATTGAGTCGGTGATACCATCCAACCATCTCATCCTCTGTCGTCCCCTTCTCCTCCTGCCCTCAGTCTTTCCCAGCATCAGGGTCTTTTCAAATGAATCAGCTCTTCCCATCAAGTGGCCAAAGTATTGGAGTTTCAGCTTCAACATAGGTCCTTCCAATGAAACACCCAGGACTGACCTCCTTTAGAATGGACTGGTTGGATCTCCTTGCAGTCCAAGGGACTCTCAACAGTCTTCTCCAACACCACAGTTCAAAAGCAGCAATTCTTCTGTGCTCAGCTATCTTTATAGTCCAATTCTCACACCCATACATGACTACTGGAAAAATCATAGCCTTGACTAGACAGACCTTTGTTAACAAAGTCATGTCTCTGCTTTTTAATATGCTGTCTAGGTTGGTCATAACTTTCCTTCCAAGGAGTAAGTGTCTTTTAATTTCATGGCTGCAGTCACCATCTGCAGTGATTTTGGAGCCAAGAAAAATTAAGTCTGACACTGTTTCCACTATTTCCCCATCTATTTGTCATGAAGTGATGAGACCGGATGCCATGATCTTAGTTTTCTGAATGTTGAGTTTTAAGCCAACTTTTTCACTCTCCTCTTTCACTTTCATCAAGAGGCTCTTTAGTTCTTCTTCACTTTCTGCCATAAGGGTGGTGTCATCTGCATATCTGAGGTTATTGATATTTCTCCTGGCAATCTTAATTCCAGCTTGTGCTTCTTCCAGTCCAGGGTTTCTCATGATGTACTCTGCATATAAGTTAAATAAGCAGGGTGACAATATACAGCCTTGACGTACTCCTTTTCCTATTTGGAACCAGTCTGTTGTTCCATGTCCAGTTCTAACTGTTACTTCGTGACCTGCATACAGGTTTTTCAAGAGGCAGGTCAGGTAGTCTGGTATTCCCATCTCTTTCAGAATTTTCCACAGTTTATTGTGATCCATACAGTCAAAGGCTATGGCATAGTCAATAAAGCAGAAATAGATGCTTTCCTGAAACTCTCTTGCTTTTTCCATGATCCAGCAGATGTTGGCAATTTGATCTCTGGTTCCTCTGCCTTTTCTAAATCCAGCTTGAACATCTGGAAGTTCACAGTTCACATATTACTGAAACCTGGCTTGGAGAATTTTGAGCATTACTTTACTAGCATGTGAGATGAGTGCAATTGTGCAGTAGTTTGAGCATTCTTTGGCATTGTCTTTCTTTGGGATTGGAATGAAAACTGACCTTTTCCAGTCCTGTGGCCACTGCTGAGTTTTCCAAATTTGCTGGCATATTGAGTGCAGCACTTTCACAGCATCATCTTTTAGGATTTGAAATAGCTCAACAGGAATTCCATCACCTCCACTAGTTTTGTTCATAGTGATGCTTCCTAAGGCCCACTTGACTTCACATTCCAGGATGTCTGGCTCTAGGTGAGGGATCACACCATTATGATTATCTGGGTCATGAAGATCTTTTTTGTACAGTTCTTCTGTGTATTCTTGCCACCTCTTCTTTATATCTTCTGCTTCTGTTAGGTCCATACCATTTCTGTCCTTTATTGTCCCAAGCCCATGAACAGCATTGCTGAGGCTGCTAAGTCGCTTCAATTGTGTCTGACTCTGTGCGACCCCACAGACGGCAGCCCACCAGGCTCCTCTGTCCCTAGGATTCTCCAGGCAAGAACACTGGAGTGGGTTGCCATTTCCTTCTCCAATGCATGAAAGGGAAAAGGGAAAGTGACACAACTCTTAGCAACCCCATGGACTGCAGCCTACTAGACTCCTCCATCCATGGGATTTTCCAGGCAAGAGTACTGGAGTGGGGTGCCAGTGCCTTCTCCAATTATGAGATTCTTCTCCGATTAAGAGCATTATGAGGCCCTAATTATTTTATTCCCAAAATCTTGTTCTGTAGATCATGTGACAAAAGTTACAGCCCTGCAATTGTACCCCTAGGAATTTACCCAAGAGAATTGAAAATATATGTTTCCATAAAGACTTGCAAACGAATACTCATGGCAGCATTATTTTTATTAAATAAAAGTAGAAAGAACCCAATGTTCATCAACTAGTGAATGGCCAAGCCAATTGGAATCTATTCATACAAGAGAGTGTGTTATTCAGTTACAAAGAGGGATGAAGTGCTGTTATTGCTACAACATGGATGAGCCTCAAAAATACCATGCTAAGTCAAGAGAGCCATGTCAGAAAGACCATATATTGCATGTTTCCATCTACAAGAAACGCACAGAAAAGGGAAATCTATGAGACAGAAATTGGCAATGAAGATAAATTATTATTACATATAATTATCTTAGAAATTTGGTTTTAAAAAATGCTTAGTATTAGTAAAATTATAAATAATAAAATAGATGCTATGGTAATGATACCTATATACTTATACTTTCAGTATTTTATTATTCATGTCTTTTTATACTGCCTGAGGAAAAATGTTTTAATTAAACAATTTCCTACAACAATTGGGACGATGCCACAACATCAAGTATGATTTAAATCTACATACTACAGCATTAAACAGAGATGACTTTAGCATGATTTTTTTTCTGTTAACTATTAAACTAAATTGCTTCTTAGTGTCCTTTCTAATGGTAAAACTATTAAATACCATGGGATAAATTTTGCTGGAGTTTGGTTTTAAAGCTTATTGCCAACCTTAAATAATAAGGGTGTCCCGTACAGTATTCTAATTGCTCTACTTGTATCAGCTCATTTAATCCTCACAACAACCAGAAAAGGGACAGGCTAGTTAATTGCCATTTTCCAGACGAGGTTACCACTTACAGAGAGATTGAGGAATCAGCTCAGTTTCACACCACTGGGAAGGGGCAGAGCTTGAATTCCAACCCCAGCATTCATTCCAAAGTCCATGCTCTTGTCCATGACACAGCTGTCTCTTAATGGAGCTTTGCAAGGACATATTGGGCTTCCCAGGTAGCTCAGTTGTAAAGAATCTGCCTGCCAACACAGTAAGAGATATAGGTTCGATCCCTGGGTAGGAAGATTCCCTGGAGAAAGAAATGACAACCCACTCCAGTATTCTTGCCTGGGAAATCCCATGGACGGAGGAACCTGGTAGGCTACAGTTCATGCAGTCTCAAAGAGTCGGACACGACTTAATGACTAAACAACAACAATGAGGACATATTAATATCTGACTTACATTAAGAAGATGAAAAGAGCTCTAAAGTGTCAGAGTTTTCTATTGACAAGTCAGTTTTTAATGAACGAGTGGACCGTGGAACAACCGGTTATTTACTTAAATAAGCCAGAAAAACAATGTAAGTATTATGCATTTGTGTTGCAGGCATTGAGAAAGGTTGCTTCAAGTGAGACTCATAAGTGGCTGTCCGAGAAGAGATTTTATTAAGGAAAAATGATGGCTAAGATGTGTTTGCTTTTGGGAAGAGGAGAGAATCCTTCCACATAATAAGAAAAGGTAATTGTCTAGTTTTAAGAATTTTTAATGCCAGGGCTTAATTTTAAGGAGGTTCAAAGAAATAGACACCTGGAAACTTACATTTAAAAACTGGACATTTTAAATTACATTTCTTAAATGGGATTTTATTGTTTGAATTTAAGAGTAAAATAAAAATTTTTTTAAACTTGTTACATTCTCCTCATTTCCATCAATAACCTCAACAGAAAAACAAAGATTACATGGAAACAATGCAAATGACAGATACACACACACACACACACACACACACACACAAAGTATCCTATGTGGGAAAAGCTTTCCTTCTGTAGAAATAAGCACAGGATTTGGCACAAGCTAGATTTAGGTTCAAACCACGACTTTATTGATAGTTTATTTGGCCTTGTTCAGACTTCAGCATCATTGAATCTCAGGTCCAATTCATACCCCCTCACACTGTTGTTCTGAAGATTAAGGGAAACAGTAGATGATAAGTGACTTTCCTAAGAAATATGAGCAGCAAATATTAGTCAACCCTTCCTTCCTCCTGGAGTAGAATGGGGAGCCCAGAGATGTCTGTGATTCCTTCCTTAATCTTTCTTCCATGGTTGTAATGACATATAACCTGATATCTAAGGAAGCACCTTTAGCTCTTAGGAGAAAAATTATTAAATGTGTGGCACATTTGTATTATTTTTCCTTTCATCTCTATTTTTTTCCCTTTCTTCTCTCTTTCTTCCTTTCTATTTTTTTCCAAAAAGTTTCTTTGATCAAGCTCATTGCAAAACAGTATCATAAATTTCTTAGTAATCCTAAACCCTGCTTTGAAAACATTATGCCTCATTTCACAGGCTGGATACCAATTTTCAAAACACCTGAAATTCACAAACGTGGGCAAATATGAATCCAAAAATGTGTGTAATATATGATCACTATTTGTGGTATTCGTTTATGCCAGACTACTGAATTGCACATTCCAAATGTGAGTTACAGCGTTCCTCTGAAACATCTACAGAAAGGATGCTGACACCTCCTGGCCTCTATTGGCTTGGGTCTGGGCTGTGCTCTGCCAAGAGAAGCTGCTGCAGAGGCTGCTTTTGTGGACATTTTAAAACCTCCACACTTTGTCTTGGCCAAAAATTTTGACCTAAATGTGCCAATTGAAATGGTCCAAAAATTCCAGAAAATTCAATAAATACAACACAAACCCAAAAGAGTTCACAGATGTTAAATATCAACTATAAAATAAGTGTAGCTCTTACGAACACTTTTAGTTGAACAACAAATTCTACTTAAAATTTCGACAGAGCACTGGTTATAAGACTCTTTGTGACCCCATGGACTGTAGCCCTCCAGGCTTCTGTGTCCATGGGATTCTCCACGCAAGAATACTGGAGTGGGTTGCCATTTCCTTCTCCAGGGGATCTTCCCCACCCAGAGATTGAACCCTGCTCTCTTGTATTACAGGCAGATTCCTTACTGTCTGAGCCACCAGAGAAGTCCTATTAATTATAATACATGCAAATAAAGTAATATTTTGTGCTATTTAAAAGAGTTCAAAATGTAAAAGTTAACAAAGACAGATCTTCAAAAAAGATATATTTTTTTTGCTATTGAAAAAAGTTCCAAACAGTGACTATAACACGCAGCTATAAATTTTCCAAAAGTTAGACACAGACAGATATATAAACTGAAAGGGAGAATTGTATATTGTTTGAAATTTTACTTTATTCCAATATTTTTAAATAAAATAAAAATTTGTCAGAACTGAACTATCAGAGTTTCAGATATTATAACATGATAAATCAAATGGGATTTCTTATACTGACAACTAAGAGTAATGAGAAATTGGATAACTTGTGAACATTATCGATTTAGTAATTCTCAAAAAGGATTTGTATAGTTAACAGAAGGTACAGCTCTTTTGAAACTGCCAAAGAAAGAAAGAAATACCAAGAGTTTAGATTTAAATTATATAATTCTCATATTTGTTACCAAACTCAGTTCAGTTCAGTCGCTCAGTCGTATCCAAATTTTTGCAACCCCGTGTACTGCAGCACACCAGGCCTCCCTGTCCATCAGCAACTCCCAGAGCTTACTCAGACTCATGTCCATTGAGTCGGTGATGCCATCCAACCATCTCATCCTCTGTCATCCCCTTCTCCTCCCACCTTCAATCTTTCCCAGCATCTGGGTCTTTTCAAATGAGTCAGTTCTTCACATCAGGTGGCCAAAGTATTGGAGTTTCAGCTTGAGCATCAGTCCTTCCAATGAATATTCAGGGCTGATTTCCTTTAGGATTTACTGGTTTGATCTCCTTGCAGACCAAGGGACTCTCAAGAATCTTCTCCAGTGCCACAGTTCAAAAGCATTAATTCTTCAGCGCTCAGCTTTCTTTATAGTCCCACTCTCACATCCATACATGACTACTGAAAAAACAAAACTACCCAGGAATAAATTTTAAAATTTCAATTTTACATGTTTAATATTTTCCAGAAGTGAAAAGCTTCAATATTTTCATTGACTTTACAGTGTAAACAAAATTCCCTTGACACTCCAAAAAAAGGTTAAAATGTTCCACCTTCTCTTCTGCTGAGGAAAAAAGAACCCTTCCCATATCAGTAGAAACAGTGAACAATGATCAGTAAAAAACTTCCAGATCTTTAGAAAAGATCTACTGATAACAAACACAGAAAAATTATAAATAAAGACAACTAGATAGTTGATTATAGGAAGCTTCAAGATTTCCATGTTCATTGCATTCATCTCCTTTAGATCATAACTTTAATTTATGTATTCATTCATTCACTCATGTTTAACAAAAAGTGAACTAAATAGAGTACCAATGGCACCCCACTCCAGTACTCTCACCTGGAAAATCCCATAGACGGAGGAGCCTGGTAGGCTGCTGTCCATGAGGTCACTAAGAGTTGGACACAACTGAGTGACTTCACTTTGACTTTTCACTTTATGCATTGGAGAAGGAAATGGCAACCCACTCCAATATTCTTGCCTGGAGAATCCCAGAGATGGTGGAGCCTGGTGGGCTGCCTTCTATGGGGTCGCACAGAGTCGGACACGACTGCAGCGACTTAGTAGCAGCAGAAGCAGACCTCTAGTGAGAGAGAAAATAAACATATCTAAACTAAACCCAGAGACCAAGAAGTGATGTCCAAAAATTTAAAAGATTGCAATATATGCAAATAACAAATCATTGTGTTGTACACTTGAAACTATGTTACATGCCAACTATATCTTGATTAAAAATATCCAAAAATAGAAGAATAAGGGAACTGCTTCTACTTCTAGTAAGAGGGGACCAAATTCACCCTTCGACCTCCGACTTGAAATAACAATAACAAATGACAAAAATATGTGGAACAATGGTTTTCAAGATACTCGACATCAAGCAATAAAAGACGGTGATTTTAGAGAGATAAAAAGTAAATCAGGTAATCCATTTGATTGTCCCAGATATACTGCCTTGAGGGAAGGGAATTTCCAGGCCACAGAACAGAGAAGAGGAACCCAAGCAGAGCCTGGTGGACAGTGTGTGTAGAGATGGAACTGAGAATCTGGGGATATTAAAGTGGCTCGAGTTGTAGAAGAGTACTGGAGAAGAAAATGCCAAAGGTTCAAAAAGGATACTCCATAAGTACAAATTAGTACAAGGGAGGAAACTCCTGAGTTCAGAGAAAGTAGGACTCCTAAAGGAAAAAAAGTTGATAAAGAACACTTTGTCAAAACTAAAAGCTTCTGCTCATAAAGAAAATAAATAAACAAGATGATAAGCCACAGACTGGGAGAAAATATTTACAAAGCATAAATCTCATAAAGGATCTGTATCTTTATAAATAAAGGACTCCTTAAACTCAACAATAAGAAAACACAATCCAAATAAAAATTGACCAAAATTTTGAATGAAAACTTTTCAAAAGAAGATGTATGAATGTCTAGTAAAATCATGAATTTACTCAGTATCATTACTCATTAAGGAAATGCAAATTAAAGCCACTACAAATAACTAAAATTTAAAAGACCAACAATACCAAGTGCTGGTGAAGAGTGGAAGATTTGGAACTTTCATACACTACTGGTGGTAATGTAAGATGGTACAACCAGTTTGGAAAATACTGTTGCAATTTTTAAAAGTATATATATATATACACACACACACACATATATATATTAGGCTTATTCATATCGATGTTTGGCAGAAACCAATGCAATTCAGTTTAGCAATTATCCTTCAATTTAAAAAATAAATAATTTTTTTAAAAAGCTATATTATATATATATGTGTGTATACACACTTACATACTAGCCATTCCATTCCTAGTATTTACACGAGAGAAGGAAAAGCATATGTCAGTACAAAGACTTGCACAAGAATCTTTACTACAGCTTTATTCTTAACCTCCCCAAACTGAAAAGAACCCAAATGTCCATCAAATTGTGAATATAAATCACATTGACATATAACCATAATAAATACCACTCTGTAATAAAAAGGAATAAATTACTAATACACGCAGCATGGATAAATGTCAAAAAAAAATATGAGACATAAATATTAGCCACAAGAGGCTAATGTAAAATTCTAGAAAAGGAGAAAGTATAGTCACAGAAAATAGATCAGTGACTACCAGGGTCCAGGTAGTGGTGTGAAAATATTAATTGAAAAGGAGCGTGAAGGAAACTGGGATGGGGGGAGGGCAGTGGATAGAAACATTCTCCAGGGAATATGGCCAATACTTTATAATAATCATAAATGGAGTATAATCTTTAAGATTGTGAATCACTATGTTGTACACCTGAAACTTTTATAAGATTATAAATTAGCTATACCTCAACTTTTAAAAAGCAGAAGCAAGAGAAAAAGGCAAAAAACTGTTCTACATCATCATTTTGGCAGTGATTACATGACCATGTATACATTTGTCAAAATTCATCAAACTGTACATTTTAAATTGGTTAGTTTCATTTCAAGTACATTATATCTCACTGAAGCTGATAATTCTTAAAAATTGCTTATTAGAAATTTTCCAAAGAGATGATGCTATTGATTCACGAGAAAAATACAAATAAATTTCTCTTTAACTATGTAACTGAAATGGTTGTCTTCATAGATTTAGCTGATATGTGGTTGGAAGAGTAAACACCCACCCAGGCGAGAGTTACACACCAGCTCCAGAATTTCATTTGGTAGTCTCACCTGGTTTTCTGATTGCATTTTAAACTGTGTTACACACACAAAACCTTTATCAATAGTTTTTTTTTTTTTAACTTTACAATATTGTGTTAGTTTTGCCAAATATCAAAATGAATCCGCCACAGGTATACATGTGTTCCCCATCCTGAACCCTCCTCCCTCCTCCCTCCCCATACCCTCCCTCTGGGTTGTCCCAGTGCACCAGCCCCAAGCACCCAGTACCGTACATTGAACCTGGACTGGCGACTCGTTTCATACATGATATTATATGTGCTTCAATGCCATTCTCCCAAATCTTCCCACCCTCTCCCTCTCCCACAGAGTCCATAAGACTGTTCTATACATCAGTGTCTCTTTTGCTGTCTCGTACACAGGGTTATTGTTACCATCTTTCTAAATTCCATATATATGCGTTAGTATACTGTATTGGTGTTTTTCTTCTTGGCTTACTTCACTCTGTATAATAGGCTCCAGTTTCATCCACCTCATTAGAACTGATTCAAATGTATTCTTTTTAATGGCTGAGTAATAATCAATAGTTTTTAATTACTATCCTTCCACAAATAGTTCCTGGCATTAGGAATGTAGAAAATATCTCTGCAAATCTTTATTAATGTCCCTGAAGCCTTGACAAGGCTACTATCCTCCCTTGAAAGAGTCCTTTAGATCCAGGGAATGGTCTATTACCTTAGAATCTGGACATTTAAGACCTTCTCAGAGAAAACAGTTTTGTTAAAACTTTGTGTAACTAGAATTTCAAACCTGTAATTCTAGGAAGTGGGGGAATCATATTCCTTAACATTATCTTATAGCACCTCCTGGTGTTGTAGATAACTGAAGGTTTAAATCTTGGATGGCCAGTCTCTATTTTTCCCTCAAGCCAGAGAAATTAGAATGATTCTTAATGATGAAAAGTGAGACTATAAATAAATGTATACATTAGTTACAAAGAAATGAATTGAAGGATTTTTGGTTTGGAACTGCCACTTGTTTTTCAAAATAAGTAAAAATAATGCCTACTTACAGGATAGTCTAAACATTAAAAAAGAAAACAGTAGGAGATACATTGGAATTTTTTGGCAAAGAGTGTCTTCTTAGCCAGCCAGCCATCTCTAACCCCACATAGAATGCTCTTCATGTGAAGAACTTTTGCACTGGTCAGGGTTTGTCTCAGTCGGGTTCTGGGCAGCTTTTAGGTACAGAAGAGGCTCAGGTCCAGTCTCATCAGTATGTAGGTTAGAACTTCTTGAGGCTGAAGAAACGCTTTGCCGGGGAAAAAATGTGGCAAATTCAGACAAGCTTACTTACTGATGAGAAGTTAAACTCAATGTCTCGTTCCTCATGCCTGCACACTGACCATTTCATTTTCCCTGACTTATGTAACCAGCCAAAGTAGGAGATGGAATAAAAAAAAAACTCACTCGGCACATTTTCCTGCATCTGAGTGATTTTGAAATAATTTGGACCTATGAGCAAGTTGGGGAGATGAAAGCTAAAATGTCCCAAGATTATCTGTGGATATCATTTAAGCATGTTAGCCTGCACCCCAATTCCATAGGTAATTCAGAGAGTCGGCCAGAGTTCCTGTCTTCTGTATGGAAATTGAACAAGCCAGATCAAAGTGGGAAGGGAAACATTCATCATTAAGATACCCACACACAAACAACAATATAGCTGATTTCTTACTAACATCATCCCTCTAATGGGTTGATGTCTTGGTATAAATGCAATGATAAGCTTGAAATTTGTAAATTAATAAATTGGTTAAAGTGATCCTTTACTTAAGTCTTTTCTTCTTCAGTTTCTGCTGTTTGTGTATTATTAAAATACTTTTTTACTCTATGGGAGAAAATCAGCAGGTGCTTTTTAATTATTCAAACTCCTCTGGAAACTAAATTACTTAATGTAATTACATCTGGGATTAAAAACAAGTTACTAATAAAAGCCATTAGCAGTTCTTAGGGAATCTGACATATATATTCACTATTTTGGAAAGAGACAGAATTGATTTTTTTTTCTTTATATTGATTTTGTTTTTCATAAGAATTGCAGAGCAACAGTCAGGAAAAGATGGTAATATTTATGTTAGTGATAAAATGTACTGCGCTCAACTATGTAGATTTTATCCATGAAAATCCATTTTGTTTTGCTGTATTTTCATTCGATTGCATAGATAATGAGGGTTCCCCATGTTATCGCTGGCACAATGAATGATGTTCCTACTGGAATAAAAGGACGTGTTAGAACTGAAACAAAACAGATGTAGACACCAATCATAAACAACCAAGCAGGGGCTTCCCTGGCGGCTCAGTAGTAAAGAATCCACCTGCCAATACAGGAGACACAGGTTCCATCCCTGATCCTGGAAGGTCCCACGTGCCCCAGAGCAACTAAGCCCATGTACCACAGCTACTAAGCTTGTGCTCTAGAGCCCAGGAGTAGCAACTGCTGAGCCCGTGTGCTACAGCTATTGAAGCTCCCACGCCCTAGAGCCTGTGCTTTGCAACAAAGGAAGCCACAGCAATGAGAAGCCCACGCACCGCAACTAGAGGAAAGCCCAAGCAGCAACGAAGACCTAGCACAGCCAGAAATAAAATTAAAAAGACAACAAACAGGACAGGAGAGAATGCCCAACTACTACTATGAGAAAAAGACAAATGAACAATGAACAACATAATTTGCGTGTTGTGAAACAACTTTGTTTTCTTTGAAAAAGCCAGAAACTTATGAAACTGCTTTTCCAGTTATACCCTGATTTTGAATAAACAGGGAGGTGTTTTGGGATGGAAAATTTAAGTGCAGCTGTTTTGATATGGAAACCTCCATAATTTCATCCTTGAGCCAACCAATAAATTACCCGTCACCCTTTTACAACTTCAGAAAAAGCCTCGAGCTAGCATTTCTGCCCGCCTTGATATGTAAAGGCTGCACTTGGCTGGGATTTGACTCTGGGGAAATTATTCTGAAAGGAGAAAGTTAGGGAGGTATAAGCACACAGACTTGTAACACAGCAGAAACATTTGCTTTCTGGTGCAATGAAAGAGCAGCTGCACATTTCTCATGGCCCTCAATTATGATCTATGTGTACCAACACCACACACAAATTCTGCTTTTTATATTAGTGTTCCTACAACTGACAACAAAACCTTGTGTCGAGCAGCTGAAACAAGGCAGAAAGTCAAGCTCTCACGGTCCCAACAGCTCACACAGAGGTGACTATGAAGATAAACGGTCCTTCCAAGCACACGCCTTTTGGATAATAATTTGTTTTTAGTCTACAACTTCTAGGACTTATCATAAATTGAGCCATTTATTTTTAAAAGTTAACCCCTTGGCTTCTCATTGAGAACTGTTGTTTCTAATTAAACAATTCAGTTGATTTGCTATCCTCTTTATGTCTCATTTAAGATTGAAATTTGCTCACCTTGATCACTGCTTTTACAAAGCCCTGGTATTTTACTTCTCAGCCAGTTTCTCCTCATAAATAGATTTATTTTTCTGTCTATTCTGATGTTGACCAGTTAAAGAGGCTCTTTCGGCTCCCTCTAGGTTATCTTTAAGACAGGATATATATGATTTTCATTGTTCTTCATTTAGACTAAGAGAGAATGTCCTGGTCACATTGCTTATAATTCTAGGCACAGACATCAGACACTGGTTCTCAAGCCAATGCCAGCACATGACGATATTAACACTGCTTTTTTTGCAAAATGAAAAGACAAAAACCAAAGGGGGAAAACGCAGGTTTTTATAATGCTGAATTTACTCCATTTGAGTGGCCATCTTTTGATTCTGAGAGCAATTTTTCTTTATGGCTAAAATTCTCTTTTTTGAAATGAAGGTGACTGCAAATGGTAACTGTTTTTAAAGCCCTACTTGACACAATAAAAATGCTCTATAAATTTCCATTTTCTGTGAACTTCTGCTTGTATATGAAATTTTAAAATCTGAACTCATCTAAGACAAGCAGGCCCTTGACTCTCTGGAATGGCAGTGTTAAGTAACAACTAAGAAATGGAGTCAGACGTTTGCTATGGGCAAGTAGCGAAGGCTTCCAACTAGCCTTTAGGTAAGAATGGTTTGAATTGACAGCACTCAGTTCAATATTATATGCTAATTAGTTTTCCTATCTTAACACTTAGTCGAGTAGCGCAAAATAATCACCCATTATTTTTGTCTTCAAAATCTTATGTTAACTATAAATTTGCTCATCAAATTTTTGTAATAAATAACAAATATTCCAAAGACAAATTTCATCTCCAGTACACCCAAACAACATCTATCAGTGGAGTTAGAAGAAATGAGTTCACTGGAGCTGGCCAAACTTGGTTCAGGCAGAGAGACCTCAGTTTCCTCAAAGAATCACTGGTTGCCATCACAGTCCTTCCAACTATTGCGGGTGACATTGGCATCTCACTACTTCCCTGCACCTTGGATTCCTCTTTCTTTAGATGGAACCTACAAGAGTAATCCCGACCCACCTAACAGGATGTGAACTGAGCTTTACATTATAAAACTGCAGCAATTGTTTTAGTAGTATTTTAATTCTAAGTTTTAGGTCAACACATATAATTTAAAAGCTAAAAAGGTAAATAGCTATTCTCTCAGGGATGGCTTTCCTTGGAGGAAGCCAGTTTAGTGTTTTGAGTAATTTTTGGTTGTAGGATCAGGAGGGAATATGAAAAGTACTGAACAGTGACAATTAACATCAGTTTCTCCAAAATCTACCCTTTAAGCTCATACAATTGATGTACTTCTATATAAACCCACACTGTATCTGTGAAGCCAAAAACACAACAGGAAAAACCGACGTCATCAGTATTTTATTACATCTGTGGATATTCTCTTTGTTTGCTTTTGCCTCATGAGATAACATTTTGGATCCAAGTGTTACACATCCACTAGCTGGATTTCCTATGTTCTGCAATTCTCTGAGTAACCTCCATTAATCTAGATTCCTCAAGGGGCTCCAAGGCCATTAGATCCTTTAAATTGAGAGCTGTTCTTTATGAGCCTCACAAAGACACACATTGAATTTCTATCCACAGATTGGAGAAAGATACTGATTTAAAACAGGTGTAAACATAGGTCTTTTTTTTCCTGGTTTCTTTGATACGTTAGTATGATGATTAGTTCATCCCTAAAAGAGCATCATCTAGACTTATTTTTTTTTTCTTTCTCAAAACTGCCTACTTAAGTGCCACAGCTTCATTCTGTATTATTAGGAAAGAGTAAATGCATTAGGAAACATACACTCGTGGAGAGACTAAGGTAAATATACCTGTTGTGCATGCCCGCTCAGCTGTGTCTGACTCTTTGTAACCCCATGGACTGTAGCCTGCCAGGCTCCTCTGTCTGTGGAATTTTCCAGTCAAGAACACCAGAGTGGGTTGCCATTTCCTTCTACAGGGGATCTTCCCAACCCCCGGACCAAACCCATGTCTCTTGAGTTTCCTGCATTGGTAGGCGGGTTCTTTACCAGCTGAGCCACTAGGGAAGCGTGGGTTCTTTACAAATACACCTAACATTGTCTCTAACAAAAATGTCCATTTTAAAAGTACTTGAATGCAAACTAGTTGGAGAAGGCAATGGCACCCCACTCCAGTACTCTTGCCTGGGAAATCCCATGGGCGGAGGAGCCTGGTAGGCTGCAATCCATGGGGTCGCTAAGAGTCAAACACAACTGAGCGACTTCACTTTCACTTTTCACTTACATCATTGGAGAAGGAAATGGCAACCCACTCCAGTGTTCTTGCCTGGAAAATCCCAGGGATGGTGGAGCCTGGTGAGCTGCCGTCTATGGGGTCGCACAGAGTCGGACACGACTGAAGTGACTTAGCAGTAGCAGCAAACTAGTTAGAATATTACTTTTTTAAAGTTTTGGTTCTTTATATCAATTCTTTATATCGATTCTGTACCAAAAAAAAAAAAAATAAGAATGCCAAAATATTCTAAAAACAGGTTGCAAGAATAACTAAAATTTTCATCAGTAGGGAAGCTAACAGGTGTCTCAAAGAGGTTTATGATGCTTCCTCTCCCCTCCCCCAGTCCAAGTAAAAATCCTATCTTATTGTGCTTTGTACGAATGCAACTTCAAAACAAGCACCTATGGGATTTGCTGGATTATATGATCGTTTTATTTTTAATTTTTTGAGAAGCCTGGATGTTTTGTTTTCCAAGTGGCTGCAACTATTTACATTCCCATCAACAGTGTACAAAAGTTCCCTTTTCTCCATATCTTCACCAACACTTCTCCCTTGTATTTTTGGTAATGGCCTTCCTAACAGCTGTGACGGAGAAGGCAATGGCAACCCACTCCAGTACTCTTGCCTGGAAAATCCCATGGATGGGGGAGCCTGGTAGGCTGCAGTCCATGGGGTCATGAAGAGCGGGCACAACAGAGCGACTTCACTTTCACTTTTTACTTTCATACATTGGAGAAGGAAATGGCAACCCACTCCAGTGTTCTTGCCTGGAGAATCCCAGGGACAGGGAAGCCTGGTGGGCTGCCCTCTTTGGGGTCGAACAGAGTCGGACACAACTGAAGCGACTTAGCAGCAGCAGCAGCAACAGCTGTGAGGTGATATCTCATTGTGGTTCTGAGACCCTGATGCTGGAAAACATTGAAGGCAAAGGAGAAGGGGATGGCAGAGGAAGAGATGGTTGGATAACATCACTGACTCAATGGACATGAATTTGAGCAAACTCCGGGAGACAGTGGAGGACAGAGAAGCCTAGTATGTGCAGTCCACAGGATCACAAATAGTCAGACATGATTTAGCGACTGAACAACAACAACAATTAGTGATGATGATCAATAAATATGTTTGCAAAACTAGGTATTCACATGCAAAAGAATGCAATTGGATCTTAATCTTATACCATGCACAATAATCGACTCAAAATGGATTAATGATATAAAAACTTAATTTGTAAATCTTCTAGAAGAAACAAAGAGAAAAAGCTTAACATTGGCCTTAGCAATGATTTCTTGATATGATACCAAAAGCAAAAACAACAAATACAAAAATTGAAAAGTAAAAAAATAAAAAGCTTTTTCAGTTCAGTTCAATTCAGTCGCTAGTCATGTCCAACTCTTTGCGACCCCATGAATCGCAGCATGCCAGGCCTCCCTGTCCATCACCAACTCCCAGAGTTCACTCAGACTCACATCCATCGAGTCAGTGATGCCATCCAGCCATCTCATCCTCTGTCATCCCCTTCTCCTCCTGCCCCCAATCCCTCCCAGCATCAGAGTCTTTTCCAATGAAGTAAAAAGCTTCGGAATAGAAAAAAAATCAACAAAATGAAAAACAACACAAAGAATGGGAGAAAACATTCATAACCCATATATCTGATAAAGGGTTAATATCCAAAATATATACATAAGGAACTCCTACAATTCAACAGCAAAATACAAAAACAAAAGCCACAAATGTCTGAATAGACATTTCTCCAAAGGAGACATACAAATGGCCAACAGATAAATGAAAAACACTTTTGTGAAGGGAAAATACAAATTGAAATGACAGAATTTCTAAAAAAAAAATAATGATAATAGATATATTGAAATTAATGTTTAGAGGAAAACTCACAGGCTTCCATTTTTGTTAGTCAAAAAAATAAAAGAATGAAACCAAATAAAGTAAATACCAGCTCAAAAAAACCTATAAAAAGAATAACAAAGTAGTAAGAAAGCACAAAGGAGGAAAAAAAATAAAATGTGGAAATTAAGGAGGAAACAAATTTTAAAATAGTAGGCCTAAAGAAAATTACTGTAGGTTGAAATAAATTAATGAAATAAGAGAAATCACAAATATGAAAAATAAGAAATAACAAGGAAAATAACCATTGAAATGGAAAAATTAACACCAAAAGAGATTATTTTGCAGACCTCTAATCAAATAATTTGAATATCTGCCTGAAATGTACAATTTCCTAGGGTAATACAAGCTAACAATATTTGACTCTATTATCAATAAATAATATTTTTCATCAGATCAGATTAGATCAGCCGCTCAGTCGTGTCCGACTCTTTGTGACTCCATGAACTGCAGCACGCCAGGCCTCCCTGTCCATCACCAACTCCTGGAGTTCACTCAGACTCACGTCCATCGAGTCAGTGATGCCATCCAAATAAACTATACCACTAAAAAAAGGGGGGGGGGGACATTTTGCCCAAATAATTTGAGAAGAATTTCAGAAGAAAATTCTATCAAACTTTCAATTAACCACTATTTCAAATGCTTTATGAATTGTTCTAAAACATTGAAGAGGGCTTCCCTGGTTGTCCGGTGGATAAGAATCTGCCTGCTAATGCAGAGGACATGGGTTCGATCCCCAGTCTGGGAAGAGTCCACAGGCGGTGGAGCAACTAAGCCCGTGCTCCACACCTCTTAAGCCCACTCATCCTAAAGCCCGTGCTCCACACCTATTAAGCCCACTCATCCTAAAGCCCGTGCTCCACACCTATTAAGCCCACTCATCCTAAAGCGCATGCTCCACAACCAGAGAAGCCGCCACAATGAGCAGCCCGAGCACCACAGTGAGGAGTAGCTGCCACTTGCCACAGCTAGAGAGAAGCCCAAGGAAAGCAGTGAAGACCCAACGCAGCTAAAAATAGATAAAACATTGACGATGCAGGGAAATTTTCTAATTTTTCATGAAGTACTACGCTGATCATTGTGAAACAATCCCAGGGCTGTCTTCACAATGAAGGCCTACTATTGCTAAGTCGCTTCAGTCGTGTCCGACTCTGTGCGACCCCATAGACGGCAGCCCACCAGGCTCCCCCGTCCCTGGGATTCTCCAGGCAAGAACACTGGAGTGGGTTGCCATTTCCTTCTCCAATGCATGAAAGTGAAAAGTGAAAGTGAAGTCGCTCAGTCGTGTCTGACTCTTCATGACCCCATGGACTGCAGCCCACCAGGCTCCTCCACCCATGGGATTTTCCAGGCAAGAGTACTGCAGTGGGGTGCCATTGCCTTCTCCAAGGCCTACTATTAGAAAAGGTAATTTTGAGCCTTGTCTCAGATGGGGGGAAGATCATTCCTCAAACTGTAGATTTCTGTAGGGGCTTTTCCTCTCATTTAAGAGAAAAAAGTTAACAGGGGTCAGGGCTTAAAAAAAATAAGCCGGGAACACTGCAGCCAAGGAAGGAAGTGGGTGGGGGTGAGGGAGGGGGTGGCAAGAAGAAAAAACTTAAAAGCTATCCCAGTAGAGAAACAATTGTGCAGGTATCAACCAAGAGACACAGACCCACTAAAAGCCTGAGATTTCATCTTCAGATTATAGACTGTTTCCCGAGAGTTGGACCACAAAGAAGGCTGAGCACCGAAGAACTGATGCTTTCACATTGTGGTGCTGGAGAAGACTCTTACAAGTCCCTTGGGCTGCAAGGAGATCAAACCAGTTCATCCTAAAGGAAATAAACCCTGAATATTTATTGGAAGGACTGATGCTGAAGCTGTAGCTCCAATACTTTGGTCACCTGATGTGAAGAGCTAACTCACTGGAAACAACCCTGATGTTGGGAAAGATTGAAGGCAAAAGAAAGGGGCAGCAGAGGATGAGATGGTTATATAGTATCACTGACTCAATGGACATGAGTCGAGCAAACTCTAGAAGAGTGTGGAGGATAGAGGAGCCCTGTGTGCTACAGTCCATGGGATTGCAAAGAGAAACTGAACAGTAATCTTCTCCCCTACCTTTTATCTTCATACCAATAGAGCTGCAGAAAAAAGAACTGCCAGACTTTCTCTAAGGAGGAGTACGTAGCTGTGAAGCCCCAAGAGAAGGGGAGAGACAAAAACAGGACAGTGGAGGGATCAGAAGTCTCTGACAGCGTACGCAGCAAACATTAAACCCAGATTTGAATAACTGTTCTTACCAAAAGCCCATTTGTCAGTCCCTAACACCCACCACAAGTCCAGCCTCGCACAACATCTTGTAAGAAATGCCAAAAGTCAGGGAAAACAAAAGTCTATGCAGTCATCAGACTCAGAAGAAATTATCAGACAGAAATTTAAAACAGCTATGATTAGGATGTTAAGGAAAAAATAGACAACATAAAAGAGAGAGAGAAAGAGATAGATGGAAACGTTAAGAAAGACACAAAAGGAGATGCTAGAAAGCAAAAAGCTGGTAGAATGCCTTTGGTGGGTTCATCAGCAGACTTGATGCAGCCAAGGAAAAAATCATAATTGGTGAGCTTGAGGACATGTCAACAGAAACTTCCCAAACTGAAATGCAAAGAGAATGGAAGGAAAAAGAAATCAATACAGAATATCTAAGAGCTCTGGGATAATTTCAAAAGGTGTAATATATGCATAATTCAAATACCAGTAGCATAAGAATGAGAGAATGGAACAGAAGAAATGTTTTATCCAACAGAGAATTTTACAGAATGAATCATAGAAAAGCAACGCACATATCCAGAAGGTGCAGAGAACACTAACTAGGGTAAATACAAAAGAATAAAGAGAAAAACTCCCACAGCTAGGCATATCATATTCAAACTGCAGAAAACCAAAGACAAAAGAAACTTCAAAAGAAGCCAGACCTCCCCCCCAAAAAAACCCCACATCACTATAGGGGAACAAAAATAAGAATTACAATGGACTTCACGTCAGAAACCATGCAAGCAAGAAAAGAGTGGTGTGAAATATTTAAAGTGTCAAAAAAAAAAAAAATCCACGCAGAGGAATTTCAAATAATTTATATGGATATTCTCAAGGAGGAAAGGCATAACTTCTTACTCCTCGAGTACTGGCTTTTCATGGTAACTATTTCCAAAAAGCACATATGAAAAGAGAGAGGAATGATTTAATAGTGGAGAAACCTGACCAAAACTATCTCAGCTAGGTGACAGATCATGTTGACAGTATGTATGTACCCTTGGTATATGCAGTCTTCCTCCCTAAACCAATAATCCAAATCTAATCATGATACAAACATCACATAAATCCCAACAGAGGCACATTCTACAAAATACCTGACCAACACTCCTCAAAACTATCGAAGTTTTCAAACACGAGGGAAGTCCAGAAACTGCCATAGCCAACAAGGGCCTAAGGAGATACAACTACTTGTAATATGATTTCCTGAATGAAATCCAAGAACAGGAAAAAGAATGACATTAGGTAAAAACTAAAATAATTTAATTAGCGACTTTACCATAATAACGTTAAGATGTTAATAACGGAAAGCGGAGTATTTCAGAGCCCAGTGCCAGGGGGTGAAGTAGGTAACCCCTCCTAGGGTGGAAGGGTACTTGTGAAAAGTTTGGTGACAAAAGACAGGACTATAAAGATAAGGAATTATAATCTCTTTTCAATATGACATTGACTTAATTTACAGGTTTTCTTCCCATCTCTTTCATTTTGTCCTTAACATTTACTTGATTAATGCTATTTTTCCTGTGAAGACTCTCAGAGTATGGATTTTGCAGACTGAATCCTCATGGAGTATTCAACATATCATCTGGCTGCTGGATTACCTGTAAACTCAATGCTGGATCCAGATGCTAGATCGGATGTAGGTTCCTGCTTTTGAATGACTCTAGGAAGTGGTGCATTCTTTCGACAGAAGACACATATTCAGCTTTCTCTGTTTTGGAGATGTTAACAGCCACTGATGCTCACTGCCAAGATGTGAAGGAGTTGCACAGGGGTGGTATTCTTTGTTTTAGCTGAACATTAAAATATTCTAAAATCAATTTTATGGAGGTATAATTTACACACAATAAATATCACCAGTTTTAAATTGCAGGGGGAAAAAACCTATCTGATAAAATAAAAGATCCGTGGTTGTAACAATTCCTTGGACTTCTGCTATTCTACATGCAGAAGGATAAATGACTGACATCTTCCTTGGTAATCTTTTTCAAAAGCATATTTTGGTGATATCTCTCCCATAAACTGAATTAAACTATTTGATGTCTCTCTATTAAAATAAAGTCCAAAGTCCTCGGCCATCAAGCATTGTGTGATTTGTCCCAACTCTTTGCTGTCCTTTCCAACTTCAATTTACTCCGTTCTTGCCACTTCTTACTAAACTCCAACCACAGTAATTTAGCTCCAGGTATGCTCATGTTCTTCCTACCTTGAGATCTTTTCCCGTGTTCTCAGTTTTATCTAAAAGATGTTTCCTTCCCTCTCTATATTTCTAATGCCTTTTTTTTCCTCAAATGTTGTCTTTTGGGACCTCTCTTCAAGAAAGTTGTTCGTTACCTTTCAGGTTAGGTTAATCCTACTGTTATATGCATTACAACGCCAGGAATTTTGCCTTCATTTAGCTTTTTCAACTGCACAGTTATAGGTTTTGGTTCATTTCAGTTCAGTCGCTCAGTCGTGTCCGACTCTTTGCGACCCCATGAACCGCAGCATCACCAACTCCCGGAGTCCACCCAAACCTATGTCCATTGTGTCGGTGATGCCATCCAGCCATCTCATCCTCTGTCATCCCCTTCTCCTCCTGCCCTCAATCTTTCCCAGCATCAGAGTCTTTTCAAATGAAGTCAGCTCTCTGCATCAGGTGGCCAAAGTATTGGAGTTTCAGCTTCAACATCAGGCCCTCCAATGAACATCCAGGACTGATCTTCTTTAGGATGGACTGGTTGGATCTCCTTGCAGTCCAAGGAACTCTCAAAAGTCTTCTCCAAAACCAGAGTTCAAAAGCATCAATTCTTTGGCGCTCAGCCTTCTTTATAGTCCAACTCTCACATCCATACATGACTACTGGAAAAACCATAGCCTTGTCTAGATGGACCTTTGTTGGCAAAGTCACATCTCTGCTTTTTAATATGCTGTCTAGGTTGGTCATAACTTTCCTTCCAAGGAGTAAGTGCCTTTTAATTTCATGGCTGCAGTCACCATCCGCAGTGATTTTGGAGCCAAGAAAAATTAAGTCAGCCACTGTTTCCACTGTCTCCCCATCTATTTGCCATGAAGTGATGGGACTGGATGCCACGATCTTAGTTTTCTGAATGTTGAGTTTTAAGCCAACTTTTTCACTCTCCTCTTTCACTTTCATCAAGAGGCTCTTTAGTTCTTCTTCACGCATATCTGAGGTTATTTATATTTTTCCCGGCAATCTTGATTCCAGCTTATGCTTCCTCCAGCCCAGAGTTTCTCATGATGTACTCTGCATTTAAGTTAAATAAGCAGGGTGACAATGTACAGCTTTGACGTACTCCTTTTCCTGTTTGGAACCAGTCTGTTGTTCCATGTCCAATTCTAACTGTTGCTTCCTGATCTGTATACAGGTTTCTCAAGAGGCAGGTCAGGTGGTCTGGTATTCCCATCTCTTGAAGAATTTTCCACAGTTTATTGTAATCCACACAAAGGCTTTGGCATAGTCAATAAAGCAGAAATAAATGCTTTCCTGAAACTCTCTTGCTTTTTCCATGATCCAGCGGATGTTGGCAATTTGATCTCTGGTTCCTCTGCCTTTTGTAAAACCAGCTTGAACATCTGGAAGTTCATGGTTCACATATTGCTAAAGCCTGGCTTGGAGAATTTTGAGCATTACTTTACTAACATGTGAGATGAGTGCAATTGTGCGGTAGTTTGAGCATTCTTTGGCATTACCTTTCTTTGGGATTGGAATGAAAACTGACCTTTTCCAGTCCTGTGGCCACGGCTGAGTTCTCCAAATTTGCTGACATATTGAGTGCAGCACTTTCACAACATCATCTTATAGGATTTGAAATAGCTCAACTGGAATTCCATCACCTCCACTAGCTTTGCTCGTAGTGATGCTTTCTAAGGCCCACTTGACTTCACATTCCAGGATGTCCAGCTCTAGGTGAGTGATCACACCTTCATGATTATCTGGTCATGAAGATCTTTTTTTGTATAGTTCTTCTGTGTATTCTTGCCACCTCTTCTTAATATCTCTGCTTCTGTTAGGTCCATACCATTTCTGTCCTTTATTGAACCCATCTTTGCATGAAGTGTTCCCTTGGTATCTCTAACTTTCTTGAAAAGATCTCTAGTCTTTCCCATTCTATTGTTTTCCTCTATTTCTTTGCATTGATCGCTGAGGAAGTCTTTCTTATCTCTCCTTGCTATTCTTTGGAACTCTACATTCAAATGGGTATATCTTTCCTTTTCGCCTTTGCCTTTTGCTTCTCTTCTTTTCACAGCTATTTGGGAGGCCTTCTCAGACAGCCATTTTGCTTTTTTGCATTTCTTTTCCATGGGAATGGTCTTGCTCCCTGTCTCCCAAACAATGTCATGAACCTCCATCCATAGTTCATCTGGCACTCTGTCTATCAGATCTAGTCCCTTAAATCTATTTCTCACTTCCACTGTATAATCATAAGGCATTTGATTTAGGTCATACCTGAATGGTCTAGTGGTTTTCCCCACTTTTGGTTTTGGTGATATTTATTAAATATCAACCTCCTCTATAAGCTAGTAAATTCTTCAGCATAGTGAAAATGTTGCTGTTTCTTGCTATATCCACAGTACCTATCACAGCTTCCAGAACAGAGACACTCCAAAACATTTTTATCTGTTTCCCTGATGAATAAATGAAACCCTTCATTAGTATGTCTGCCTTGTCTCACTTTCTCTCCTCTAATCCTATAGGAATGGTGCTGTACGTGGATTTCCTCTCTGGTGTTGTCACACACTTGGAATAGATCATCTCCATGTCTTTGTATTTTACCCCTGGGCTCATCTAGGACAACATAGCAAACTGCAAAACTTTCCTCTTTTAGTGTCTTTTGCCCACCTTAATCATTTTCTTTCCCTTCAGGTAGCCAGTGCTCTCATCCTGTGAAGAGGTAATTGCATTTCTAAAAATGACCTTGAGTTTCTACTAAATTCTAGACTTACTTCATCAAGAGGCCCTCTTAGCAACAGACAGTGCATAAACAGAGTGGAATTGTCCACACCTTTGAGAGGCATGGAGGAAAGCTAATTTTGGAAGGAGCTTCTCCACTAGTCTTCAGTAATGATGCAGAGTCCCTCCTATTCTGTTTCATTATTTTTTCATTCCTTCATTCACTGCAATATACTACTACATGAACGGTATACACCAGAACTAATGGATGAAAATGATTTGATCCTCATCTTTAAATTTAATCCAGCAAAAGAGATGGATACGCAAATGAACAATTACAATACATTAACAATTATTAATTCATTCACCAGACATATTGAGAGCTTACTCTGTGTCAAGCTGTCAGGCTGTTGGCGAAACAAGGTTGAAAAGAAATATGCTTACTCGCAAACAGATCACAGGATAAAGGTTAACATATTTGCAAGCAATTATTGTTAAAATACATGGCCCAGGTCTCACAGATGTAAGAAATAACTGCCTCATATAATTCTTTCAGAGGCCAAAAAAAAAAAAAAAAGAAGCCTCATAAAGTCAGTTTCCATCCTCAAGAATATTTTGTGGTTGGTCTTTTTAACAAATGCAAGGAGACAGACCATTTTTTCCAGAATGAAACCTAGTACAATATAAAGGGGAAATTATGATCAAGAAAAGCAAAAGGACCTATAAAATATAAGGAAAGAAATGTCAAGAGGATAAAAGGTTAGAGTAAAAGCACACTTAAACTTTTAATAAGGTCGAACAGGAACCAATTAAAAACAATAATACTTTCTCTATTCAGTTCCACAGCTAAAGGGCTGATGGGACCTTGCCAGGTCACTTGGTTCAATTTTCTGCCTCTAGGCGATACTAAATTTCAACTATCCTGTGATGTTCCCACCTGCATCCCTTGGCTTCTACACAATAGCTTTATTTTCACCAATTAAACAAATTCATTTTTTCACCTTGGCAAAAGGAATCAACAGAACCAACACTTATTTGTTATTCATTGCTTCTTCTAGCTCTTCTCACAGGCAGTATTTAATACATAATTCAGTAACATATTTGCAGCAAGATATGGACTATCCAAAACATATTCCTTTAATCTTCATTATAAAATTGTTGGGAAGGATAGAGTATGAAAACCAGACACAGGGATATATCTTAGCCAAGTTTTGATACCTTGGTGAAGTGACACTTCGCAAACGTTAGAATTTGTTTGTGCTGAGGGTCCAAATTATAAACTGTGTGATATTCAAGGTCCCACTCAGGGTCGATAACCTATGAATCTATATATTCTGACATTTTATTTGACCTTACAAGGGGAACCCAAAATATCAATTGTAGTAGATACTGTGGTGCTCTGCCCAGATCCCACCTCAATTTTTCAATAGCAAGAGTCTTTCGTGCTTGCGTAACAGTCACTCCTTGTTACATTTCTTGAATGTTCAACTTATTAAATAATTGCCAATAAGATGTATAAATTGTTTCCTTAACTATTTCAATCTTTATTATGAACTTAGCTATATTTCCTTAATTAATTTAAAATAGACTTTAAAATGTTAAAGTTGAACCTATTTACAAAGCAGAAGTAGAGTCACAGATGGAGAAAACAAACTTGTGGTTACCAAGGGGAAAAGAGGGGGAGATAAATTGGGAGATCGGGATTGACATATACATACTACTTGTACCGAACAGAGTTTCCCTCGTGGTTCAGATGGTAAAGAATCCACTTGCAATGCAGGTTCAATCCCAGGGTCAGGAAGATCCCTTGGAGAAGGGAATGGCTACCCACTGCAGTATTCTTCCCTAGAGAATTCCATAGACAGAGGAGCCTGACGAGCTACAGTCCATGGGGTTGCAAAGAATCAGACTAGCAAAAGTGACTAAGAGCGACACAAACACATTTAAGAACCTACTGAATAGTACAAGGAACTCTGTTCAATCTCTCTAATGACCTATATGGGAATAGAATTTAAAATAGTGGAAATATGTGTACGTATAACTGACTTACTTTGCTGTACAGCAGAAACTAACACAACTTTGTAAATCAACGATATTCCAATAAAAAATTAATTTTAAAAAGTTAGCTTGGCTGATTCTTTTGAAACTTCAAACACCTTAATCGGTAAACAAAAATTACAGACATACAGTGTTTTCAAAATGTATTACTATACTTAGACCTGGTTCTAAACATTAACAACACGTGCTTGATTTCTTTATTATTTCTATACATACTCACATATGGCTAATGTTATGGATATACTAACTTTGATACCATCCCAGAGTTATGGTATTCTAATTAAATTACACAATCTTAGAAATCTAAGATTACAGAATCTGGATTACCAACCAACTGATTCTAAGTTGCAAAACAAGACTTAATTGCTTCTCTCAAGATGAATTTGAAAGGTTATGCAGTCTCGCAGTCTTTTACAGTAATAATTGCTTATTAAACTAATAAGAATTTTTATAACCATGATTTCAGCTGGATTTTAGCTCTGTTTAACTCCCCAAATGATGTACCCTTAAGATTCGCTTGGTTGATATTCAATGACGCGTGCCCCATTACTGCAACATTAAAACGTATGTGTGTGCAGTGATACCCCAGTACCAAGAGCACACCTAGCAGTCAGATCTTGGTTTCAAGATACCATTACCCAGTAAAGGAACTAGGGCTACTTGCAGAAATGGCTGACTCCAAGGGTAGGGGAGAGAAAGTACAAGATGAAACTGGAATATCTTATTGTGCCAGACAGTATGAAATTGCTCAAAAAATGATGGGGGGAAAGCCAACTAATAAATGTGGAAGGGATGAAAAGGAATGAGAACAATTTCAACTGTACGTAATGTATCTTAAATATTTGCAGGATCTTACTGAGAGAGAGAAGCTTTTTACTACACTGATTAGATACATTACTTGACAGACTCACTTCTGGCAATATGTCAGCATAGTTGTCCCTTCTTTCTGGCACGCCCTTCCTCCGCTTCTCAGTCTCAGCAAACTAAGAATGTCCTCTCTGAGCCTACCTTGTCCCACTAAAAAGACGGATCTCCTGCTCCTGTACTGTCACTAAGTTTCAAATGACATTCTGATGTTTTTTCTTCCTGCCTTATTGCTACTTGATTGTATGTGGTATTTCAGAACTACACTCAAACTATTCCCTCCCATTTCACCACCTACAATTTTGAAAGAGGAAGATATTATGTATTTTTCTTCCTGGTATAACTCCTTCCTCTCCATTTTCTGAGCTCACTACTGACTCAAAATGTCCTAGTCACTAAGATCACAGGCTTTGGTGTCTGCCTCACCCCGGTTCGAATGCTGGTTCTACCACCAGCCAGGTGTCTGGCTTTGGATATTTACTTCTCTTTACCCCCAAGTTTCTCATCAGTACAACGGTAAATTGGTTTTGATAGAGATGTAGTGAGCATCGCATAAGTGCTAATGCCCAGCTCTTAGCACTGTAACTAGTAAAAACTGCTCAATGAATACTACCTGCTCTCAACACCACCATCATCATCATCATCATCATCACTATAGTAGCATCGTTAGTAGCTGCCAAGAGGCCCCAAATCAGAACAATTGATGAAACCTGAACATCTCTGGCTGCTGAAATTAAAGAGCGTTTAGTGAGGTGTTAACCACAGTTAGCCCTTCTGACCGAAAGCTCAGAGACTCTCACAGAGGAAAAGCCATTTTAGCCCTGGAATTCAACAAAAGCAACCATTAATTCTTAACCTTGTTAATGACCTTAACTGTAATAATGTGTTCCAAAAGCAGAGACATCTATTAACCAGATAAAGTATGACTCATATATTCATTGGTGTATCCTTTGGCCATCATTTGTTGAGCATCTACTATGTATCATGTACTCTTTGAGGTGTTAGTGGTGTTGCAATAAGCAGAGTAGGCAAATTCCCCACCTCCTCAAAGTTCACATTGCAAACCAAGGTGGTAGATACAGTCATTCCATTCGCAAATGAATGCTGCATATTATAAATCACACAGTCATGAGTACAGAGCCAAAAGGGATAAGGAGCAAAGAATAATGAGGAAGGGGCTACTTCAGTGGGGAAGTCAGAGAAGATCTCTCAGATAAGTGTTCACTTTTGAAATTCCTGCTTAAATTCATCTTCTCGTATTTTGAATAATAAAGACATTAACAATATACAGCAAACTCATATCCTTAACTATATCAAGTCTTGACCGAGACCATTGTGTTCAAATACATAAATAGACTAACATAATTACTGTTTATGGGCTAATTCCAATCCATAATATACCTGCAGCTCTTGAACTCACATTCCAGCTGCAATTAGTTCCACAACGTGAAGTGCCACTCGTTTTCCAATGAAACAGAGAAGGCTGCCTAGGGCAACCAGTTTACGGTAGCCTCAGCTGCATTTAGGTAATTTATGGGAAGAAGTTTATTCCAGACTCATTCATCAGTCTACAAATACCATTCTCTTCTGGGTTCTGTGTCTGTTCAGTATGCTAATGGTGAGCAGTGCTGTTCTGCAATTAGAGTATGGCTGTGCATTTCTTTTTCTCCCCAACCATTTGTGTGTGTGTGTGATCCTTCACTTCAAATAGACTACAAATGACTTAAAAGTCTCTTTTTCCAAAAATATATAAAACTATATTACTGTAATTTTGAGTGCTATATCACATTATATAAGGGTTCCCATATTCCATTTGGCAGTTGATTCAAAGTAGCTCTTCTCCCAGGGGCTGTAAGTGCTGCCGGCAGCCAGTCCTCACTATCAGGCCTCATTTGGAAGTGCTTTGGTTGAGGAGAGCCTCCTCGTCCAAGGTTAGGTCCCTTCCCTAGACATCCTGTATCCAATACACAGTCAACACAGGAGTATAAGGGCCTGTCCCCTCACCCCAACTCAGGACAACTCTGCAGGGCCACTCCACTCCAAGAGCTCCTCAGGGGGTCAGCCGTGGCATTCACCGAACAAGCATCCCAGCCTGACTTTTCCTTCTGCCCAACCTTGCTTCTTTCTCTTCCCTTCCATGGGTAACTTTTTTCTAGAGCACTCTCTAAGAAGCTATCACATGCCAGGGGGACTAGCATAAATTGCAAGACTTTTATTAAAGACCTAAGGGATAGAAGGATAATGATCTCCATCACATTTTCATTTAGCTCACTACTCACCTTAAAAAATGAGATGAATTCTGAAGAATGACAATGGATAACCACAAACTCAACTAAGCAGCTGTAGTCCAGTTGCAGCTGCCTGTCACGTGTGGCATCTTTGCTAGCAAATGTCACTATGACCTCATGGTCATTGATTTGTCCAATACATTCTTTTCTAACCATAATAGGAAAGAAGATCAGAAAAAGCTCACATTTACTTGGAAGGGACAATAGAATACATTTGCAATCTTGCCCAAGGGCAATGTTAACTCTTTTTCCCTGTCCTGATATAGGTTTAAGAGATCCTGACCAACTAGACATCCCACAAAAAATATCAGTGGTCCACTATATTTAAGATATCGTGAAAATTGGACCAGATTTTTTTTTAAAAAGCTTTAGCAAGGATGTTCTGGGAACTGTATGACTTGAAGTCACATTTTCCAAAGGGGCAGTACTGCAACCAGGGAACAGAATGATTCTACTGGTACTACATAAGCTTTGCTGGCACCTGGTTAATTCTGGCACCTCAAGTGACAATCTTGCAATAGAAAGAGTCACCGTCTTGGCAGTGCTGCAATTAACCCAGATTTTCGGGAGAAAGTAGGGCTTCTCATATACGATGAGAACAGGAAGAAATATTCGTGTCCGGCACTCATGTGATCCACCTGCTTAAACATGATGGCAAATGGACTAATATAACTAAGGCTTGAAGAAGGAAGGCAAGGTGACCAAAAGCTCAGGATGGTTAGGGCCAGGCCACCAGGAAAGATACCAAGACCAGCAGAGGTGAGGGAAGTCTAGAGTGGATAATATAGGAGGGAGACGGTGAGTATCACTTGAGACCTTACAGCTAGCTCTATCAGCAGGGGTGCTCATTTATCCTACCAACCTTATTTCTGTAAGAAGCCTCCAGGAAAAGAAACCCACTGGAACCCTGGACAATTGATTCCCCATATTTATATGAAAAGTGGATCCAAGACAGATACAAGTACCTCACTGATATTCTGCCAAGTTTCCCGGTTAGGAATGAAGATGTTATTCACCAGCTTCTGGAACTGCTGCCAGCTGTCAACCCTCTCTCTGAAGTGCCTAGGCTGAAGAAAGACAAGGTCCTTAATCAAGGTCATGGCTCCTCCCTGAGTGCAGCAAATAGTGACTGATCATGAGGGTTATAAGGCCTGGCCCCTCTGCCCTAACTCACAGCAATCCCCAAGGGCTGTCCCAGTCTCGGACTTACCCCTGCATCACCCATGACCTTCATTAGATAGCATCACAGCTCAGTTTTCCTCTGTTCTCAATCCTGCGTCCTTCTCTGTCATTCTATAGGTGTTATTTTCAAGAGAATTCCCTACTAAGCTTCCTGCCCACTCATCTCCATGTCGTCTCAGAGAAGTTAACCTACAAAACCACTAATGGTGTCACATAAAGTAAATTCATGGTCTGGACCAGAAATCAAGAGACTGGTTCTAGTCATATGTTTGCTTCTAATGTGTCCGCTGACCTCCATCAAGTCAGTAAATCATTTGATCATTATTTTCCTCATCATATCACTGAGAAGGAAAAGAAAGTGCTGTGGTCCTTAGTCTAAGGCTAAGAATCAGAATTTAAGTTCCTGAGTGGCTATTTCATTGGTTTTGTGACCTTGAAAACATCACTCCAAGCCTCTGGTCCCATCTCTTAAAATGAGAGGTAAACTAAATGATCTTCTGTGTCCTTTAGAGCTCTAATAGCCTGTGGATCTAAATATAAAAATCCCACAATCATTAGTTCCGTAACCTAGCATTTAAGATGGCATTTTCAATTTTATCAATAACTTTGTTGCCAAGAAAAAAGAAATACTTTTAAGTCCTTATGAAAAACATTTATAAAAGGTCTTGGCCAAAAATAATTTTTTAAGTCCTATTACTTCATTCTCTCTCATCCCTTTGTTCCTTCCTTATTGACCTTTTTTATCATTTTTTTGGCATGTACCTTTTTCCCCATCCCTAGGAGACTCTGAGCAAATCATGGGGGAGCAAAATGAGTTTTCAGCATTGGCAGACAACTCTTATAAAGCTGAGTTTCAAACACTCCCTGTTCTTATCTCGCTATAGCCTCTGTTGCATCATATGGGCATTCTATCTTGTTTTTCTTACTCAATACTCATAGTTTACCGCTCAAACAGAAATGTTTTCAAGTTTCACAAAATGCTTTTCTTCCCCCAAACACCCTTTCTCAAGCACCTGCCTCGTCTGTGACATTCAACGTGCACTCCTTTCTGGTCACAAGCACGTGTGTTTGCTCAGCCACTTAATCTTGTTCAACTCTTTGCAACCCCATAGACTCTAGCCCACCAGGCTCCTCTGTGCATGGGATTTCCCAGGCAAGAATACTGGAATGGGTTGCCATTTTCCTTCTTCAGGGGATCTTCCTGGCCCAGGGATCGAACTCAAGTCTCCTGCTTGACAGGCAGAATCTTTACCACTGAGCCACCAGGGAAACCCAGGGTCACTACCACAGAGGTGGCTTAAAACTACCCGTTCTCCTTTCCTCTCCTTGCCCTCATATAACTGACTCCACACATTCTCACGAAGCAGAAAAAAGATGTCAACACATCGCAAGAGGAGCGATTAGAAATGGGGTTGGCTGGCTTGTGCCCTCTGGTCCTCTGAAGAGGAGCCAAAAATAGACATGAGTGAGTCTGTTCAGGGCTTAGCGCTGCCACAGGAGTTTCCTGAGTTAGTTCTCCAAGGCTACATTTTCTGAGTCATCTTTCACAGCTCAGAGGCCAGAGCTCATAACTCATATGCCGCGCTCTCCATCAAGGCATAGTTACTGTCAGAAAGTGGTTCCTCTCTAAAGGGAGGTCTTTACTCATGTCCTGACTGACAGCCTGCAGAGTTTGTCAAAGGAAGGGCAAATTGCTCACTTGTCTCAAAGCTGCTGTGAGAATCGACTGCCTCATACAATGAGAGTATATCGCCTCTTCTCCCTCTGAATGCTCTAAAGCAACAACGAATTTTAAAATGAACCGTATTAAAAATATATACATTTGCATGGTGTGTGGATTCCACATTACGTGAAACAGAAATGTCATGACAGGAGGGGAGAAGCAGTAGCATTCCTCCTATGTTAACATCTCCCAGATGGTCCCTGTTGCTCGTTACCTTCTGAAAGGTTGCTTATTCTTCATTGTTCAATGGGATTTGTTTTCTCAAATGCTGCCATTAAATTGTACTGAATCAATAAGAAGATAAAGCCCAACTCCTTTAAACTTAAATGTCATGATTATGAATATTCTTCTTGCTATGAACCTTTCTAAAAACCAAAGTTGTCCCTGTTTCCCTAGTCTCCATGCCTGGCCCTTGCTGCTTCTGCCGCTGCTAAGTCGCTTCAGTCATGTCCAACTCTGTGCGACCCCATAGATGGCAGCCCACCAGGCTCCCCCGTCCCTGGGATTCTCCAGGCAAGGACACTGGAGTGGGTTGCCATTTCCTCCTCCAATGCGTGAAAGTGAAAAGTGAAAGTGAAGTCGCTCAGTCGTGTCCAACTCTTCGAGACCCACATGGACTGCAGCCTATCAGGCTCCTCCACCCATGGGATTTTCCAGGCAAGAGTACTGGAGTGGGGTGCCATTGCCTTCTCCGATGCCTGGCCCTTAGATAGTTTTAAATGAAAGTATCGGTCTCACCTCATCTCATAGGGTCAATAAATGAATCCAGAATGGTTTCCTCCCCCGCCCCCTTCCTCCCTTCCCTTCTTCCTCTCTCTGTCTCTTCCTCCCTTCACCTTTCTTTCTCTGGCTCCTCTATTTTAAAGAGTAGCTTATATTTGCAAAGGCCATAATGATGTCACCAAGGATTAACATTGATCAGAGACTTTTAATAAGGCCAGGGTCGGGCTGAGGAGCCCACTGACACATCACAATCTACTCCTCCTGCTCTGTTGTTTGTAACACTAACGTGAAGTTAAAAGGCAACATTCATGCCACTGTGCATGCATGCAGGCTGGCACTTCAGTTGAGCCGGACTCTTGTAACCCCACGACTGTAGCCCACCAGGCTCTCTGTCCATGGGATTCTCCAGGCAAGAGTACTGGAATGGGTTCCCACGCCCTTCTCCAGGGGATCTTTGCAACCCAGGGACGGAACCTACGTCCCTTATGTCTCCTGGCTCAGCAGGCTGATTCTTTACCACCAGCACAGCCTGGGAAGCCCCTCACGCCACTGTAGGTGCTGGCAAAGAAACAAGAATCTAGCTATGAAATTTCCTGAGGAGAAGACAGTGTTTCCTGGTCTCCCTCAAAGCCTTTCTGTTCCTTAAAGGATGTTTTTCCAGCCTGCTCGTCTGCCCCAGGAACAGAGAGAAGGTTGGAGATACTGGGTCTCACAATCAAAGCTCTCAGAACAGCTCAAAAAGGGGACATCAGCACCACCAAGGGACAGAGTGATCTGTAACTAATAAAAAACGGCATACAATGCCTTGCACGTGGAGGATGCTGGGTTAACTGCCATCACCTAAAGTTGAAAATATATTGGCTGCCATGTTGATTTAAATGACAGGAGAGGTGTTGCATTACAACCATGTCTTTGAAATTCACACTCAATTTCTTCCATGAATTTTGGCCATGGCATACGGTATTAGGTGCTAGAAAAGTTTACATTTGTTATTTATTGAAAAAGTTGGTCTCTCGGTCATACTGAAAATGTAATGTCTTCAAGAACAAAGATGATGGATAGACCCTTAACTCTACCAGCCACAACATGTTCTCAGCTCTGCAAGGGGAAATGAAGCCATTTCTTCAACCACCGAGAAGAAATGATTTTCACGGGAGCACCATCATGGTGCACCACAAGATGCCCCCTCCACTCCGCCCACTCCACACATCATCCATCTTAACTGGGGAAATGCACTAGCTATTAACCTCATGAGAACCGTGTTTAACAGGAACTTGACAACAGCTCATCATTTCTTGGAAAACTGCGAGCTGTAACATTTCCAAGCACCATGTGCCCACTAGACATCGCCACGGGGTTCCACTTCTAATCTTATTTAGGCTTTATGCCTTACCCAACAATGACACCACATTTTTTAGTTCATAGACAAGAGTTTTCTTTTAAAAAGGTGTCAGCTACCTAACATTCTATAAAGTCCGTAATTATAATTCATGGCATTTGTATATTTATATAATGGCTTAGAGTTTTCAAGTTGTCTGTAGGTATATTCTTTCTTACTTAAATTCATTCAATATTTTTTTTAGAATCTTCACTGTGAGCCAGAAACATAACCCTCACACATAAACATACAACAATAAAAACAAACTAGGTGTTATGATCTCCAGCTTGCAAATGAAGAAAAGTAAGGCTGGGATGTGAAGTAATATCCCAAGATCACAAGAAAAGGTTGATAGGCAACAACAGAGAGAAAGATTTGTCAGAATAGTCAAGGTCACTTACTAGATAACTCTCAAAGTAATGAATATGGAAGAGAAAAAGGATAATTCAGAAGCTTAAATGAAGTTAACTGCTTCCAACTTAGTATCTGAAATTAAGCTTCTAAATTTAAATTCTTTCCACTTTTCCTGCTTTTTTTTTAACTGCTGGAAGTATGAGCAAATTAAAAATTACCAAATCTGATAACCATCGACAGAGACTCTATCTTTTTAGGGTCTACAAACCACCTCTCAGACTGTTGTTTTGAATGTAGAAAATAAAATTATGTAGGGTTACAAAAACAACGGTTCCAATGAAATACAATTATAAAAATATCAAAGAAATTTAATGATATGCATGCTTCTCTATTAATGCATTAAATAATAAACTCTAACTGAAAGCCCAATAACTAACTTAAAAATAGTAATAAAGCTTAAATGGCATTTCCAGAGATCTGCAACGACTGTAATGTGACATGAAAATATCGAAGTTTGATTGAGGATAAGGTCACAGCTACTCTTGATACCACAGTGATTTGTGCCTACTTACATAATTAAAATTAAGTTGCTCAGTCGTGTCTGACTCTTTGCGACCCCGTGGACTATAGCCCACCAGGCTCCTCCATCCATGGGATTTTCCAGGCAAGAATACTTGAGTGGGTTGCTATTTCCTTCTCCAGGGGATCTTCCCGACCCAGGGATCGAAGCCAGGTCTCTTGCACTGCAGGCAGATGCTTTAACCTCTGAGCCACCAGGGAAGCCCTAAGGAATTGTTAAATTTTAATTAAAGGAACTGTTAAATTTTGATGATTAATAATTTAAAAGATGGAATTTTCTACAGGCTGTTGGAATTGTATCCAGTAGCTTCTGTGGGACCATAGACTCTATATTTAAAATAAAACAAAAGGATATAACCAAATAGAAAGAGACTCACAGATACAGAGAACAAACTAGTGGTTACCAGTGGGAAAAGGGATGGGGGTGGGGCAAGGTATGGGTAGGGGATGAAGAGGTACAAAATACTAGGTATAAAAAGAGATAAGTTACAAGGATGTAACGTACAGCACAGGGAATATAGCCAATATTTTACAATATATTTATATGGAGGATGATCTATAAAAATGTTCAATCACTGTGTTGTACACCTGAAACTAATATACTATTGTAAGTTAACTATACTTCAATTTGACTTCCCTGGTGGTTCAGACAGTTAAGAATCCGCCTGCAATACAGGAGACCCGGGTTTGATCCCTGGGTTGGGAAGTTTCCCCTGGAGAAGGGAATGGCTACCCACTCCAGTTTTCTTGCTTGGAGAATTCCATGGACAGAGAAGCCTGGTGGGCTACAGTTCATGGGGTTGCAAAGAGTCAGACACAACTGAGCAACTAACACACAAACATACTTCAATTTTAAAAATAAATTAAAAAAAGAAAAAACTCCTCCATAGGAGGAAGGAAAGGGTAAGCACATTTGGAATGCACAGAAAGTATTCAGAGTAGCCTGAATTAGCATGGGGTTTCACCAACCTGGATAAGAATGCTGTTTTGTGCTTTTCTTACAGATCTTAAAACAATGTTTGATAAATAGTAGTCAGGTGCTCAGGAGTGCTTGTTAACTGACTCCTGGATGGTCAGTCCTCTTGGCTGGCTCCCAGGGCAGGATCTTCCTTCCTGAGCTGAGACCCTTCTTGACAAAATGCACACGTGGCCTTAGTGAGCCAAAGGAAGAAGAATGAAATGGTCTCTTATCACCACTGGCAGGTGGGAAAATTACAATAGCAAGATGGGGATAAAACAAATTAAAAACATATCAGAGAGAATGTTTCACTTAATATAGTTCTACTTGACAAATTGTTCCTCCTTCTGGTGGAACACTTTATTTTATGTGACATTAAATGGCAAGGATAAATCAAAAGCATGTTTAGTTGGGGTAAGGAGAAAAATAAACTTGAATGAGTTTAAACTGTAAGTCAAAATGGTACAGATACCCTGACGAATGACAGCGATTTACTCTCAATGGTTTCATTATGCAAATTATGTTATTTGTTTTCAAGCTTTAGTTAGAACAAACGATGATGCCGGAATCAAAGCAAATCATTTTCTTATCAAGTGTCTCATCAATACAACTTAAATATTACAAAATTACTCTGTGCTGGCCTTCTTTATATTACCCACTGATCATTTAATTTCAAATGTCGATGTGAAATGGTTAATATCATCACCAAAGTTTGTTCTTAATAAACATTCTGGGCGTAGAGAGGTATCATGGCAGATTAGAGTTTATAGTTAAGAACAAAATGAATGTGATTGTTCTAGTCTTTCTGTCATTTAAACAAGTTAGGTCTTGTTTTGTACCAGTAAGTTTATATTTCCTATTATGCCTCCATAGCAACAGTTAAAAAGCCACGTATTCCTGAGTTAATGAAACAGCAAAAGGAAGTGTATCAAAACAAATTTTTCTCTGGAGCCAGAGTCAGAGTTCCTTGCATGGTAATTTGCTTTTTGCAGTTTGTGCGTGCATGCTTAGTCACTAAGTCATGTCTGATTTTTTGAGACCCTATGGAGCACGTCAGGCTCCTCTTGTCCATGTGATTTTCCAGGCAAGAATACTGGAGTGAGTTGCCATTTCCAACTCCAGGGGGTCTTCCCGACCCAGGGATCAAACCCAAGTCTCCTTCATCTTCTGCATTGGCATGTGGATTCTTTACCCCTGAGTCACACCGAATTCCCTATTTTCCATCCATCCCTTTCTTTCTTGGAATGCCCACCATTTCTCCTCAATTTCGTTCCCTCTCTCCTCTGCTTAGACTTCTCTCAATTTCAGTACCATGATACTTTTTCTTCTATGTCTTCCTTGCTTCAACTTGATTTATTCTGAGAGTAATCACACTGAAAGCAGCATGAAATAGTGATGAATTTAAATCATGAAAAGTGTGATTTTGTAATAAATCAGGAATCAGAGTTTACTTAAATCCTCATATAGACAAGTGAGCATCAAAAGGATATGAAAAATATATGAAAGAAATATTTCAAATTCAGCAAAATCTATCATTAACTTTTCTCCTCTAAGGACTGGGAAAAGTCTTGGGATTTAGCTGTAGAAGAGCTCACATTTCAGCTACTTAGTCGTTGTTTTGTAAGTAAAATCTTCCCTCCTCCCGACCCTGATCTCTATACCCTGACCCACCAAAATAATAATCTTCGTGAACCAGAAAAACATGTTTTCTTAGAAATCAGAGCAATATAACTGCCAGCATCAAAGATCAAAGTTAGAATTGAAGAATAAGTTTTCAGCACTAACAACAGCTATGAACACAAAAAGGCAGTCTTACCATCTCGGTCTGTTTACTATAGTATTCAAATCAATGAATATTTATAGAGCACTTGTTTATGCAATGTTTTCGAGGAATATGAAATTATTGGCAGTGCTGGGATATAGAGCACAGACTGCAGATTAGAAGAAATGGAGTGATGGTCTTCATTCCTTTCTGAGAGATAAGAGTCTACATAGCCTGTATCAGGCTCATCCCCTCGTGTGGGAATAGCTTTCCTTCTTTCAGGCTCAAAGAGTGCTTTGTTTCTGTTCAAAGTGTGTGTGTTATATGTACCTTGCCAGTCTCACTAGTTCTGTCTACCATGGTCCTTCCCCTACAAGAGAGGTGTATGAGGCGAAATGCCCCATAGTGGCCTCTGGGAGAGACCTACTGGCCATGGGGGATGGAGTGCCTACTACTAAAGATGATGTTGCTCTGGCTCTTCTCTATATGAGCAAAACATTGTTCCATCCAGTGTTTGACTGTGTTACATTTTCCTCATTAACTCTAATAACCATCAGACAGTGGGCAGAGTCTTCCTCAGGGATAGATAACCAGTATACACTACTGTATGGGACTTCCCTGGTGGCTCAGACGGTAAAGCATCTGTCTGCAATGCGGGAGACCTGGGTTCGATCCCTGGGTTGGGAAGATCCCCTGGAGAAGGAAATGGCAATCCACTCCAGTACTATTGCCTGGAAAATCCCATGGACAGAGGAGCCTGGTAGGCTACAGTCCAGGGGGTCGCAAAGAGTCGGACACAACTGAACGACTTCACTTCATATACTACTGTAAGCACTGTAGCACTGTATGGTTTTCTAAAGTATGCACAATTACTACTTTAACAAACACAAACTTTAGTGTGAGAATTATTTCAATAACAATGCAAATACTACTGGCATCAGCTCCATTGATAATGGGATTATAATCAGCATTACACACACTTTTTCACACACGTTAGTTGCTATAATGAAAATGATGCTGTGTTTACCTACCATTATTACCAAACAATATATTTTGCTTCCCATAGGAAAAAAACAGAATCTCTGACTATGCAGTTTCCCAAGACTGAAGCTTTTTTGTGGGTGCATTTTCTAAATCCATACATAAAGGAATGCAGCAAAACTGATTAAGGTACATGGTAACAGGTGGTTGGGAAGAGAACTGTTTTAAGCAAGGACTCTAGTCCATAAGTTTGCAGATGGTGGACTAAACAAGACATACCTATCCAGAAGAAGAACATGGGTCCAGGAACTCTGAGTAGGAACTTGGTGATGAACTAAAGATAGGAAATGAGATGTCAAGGAAGACAACCTGAATTTGTTTTACTTGATGGGGTTGGTGGTAGTGATGTTTTCTGAGAGAAGGAACATGGGAGAATGGGTAAATTTGGAGAATTGTAAGAGTGAAGAGTTCTGTTTTGAGTCTGTCTGAGATGCCTGGTAGTACACTGGATTTACAGGGCAGAGCTCAGGAAAAAGATCTGGACCCACACCAGAGATTCAGAAAGATGGTGAGTGAACTCAGGGGCACAAGTGGATAAGAAAGGCCAAATCAATGAAAAAGGGTGTGGAAAGTTGAAAGAAAAGAGAGATGAAGAATTTTGAGGAATACCAACATTTCAAAGATGGGAGAAAGAGGAATCAAAAAAAAAAAAAACCCTGGGTGGGCGAATCCAAAAAGGAAACGGGAATACCAAGAGTGTGACTTGTCTAACAACACCCAAAAGCAGAGAGAAATTCAGGAATGAGAGGGCAGCTAATTGAACTGAATGCTATTAAGAAATAAAGGATGGGGTCATGGTGTCAGAACAGGAAGGTCACTAATGATCTCAATGGGAGAGATTTTGGTGGTCCTGTGGAAAAGGAGGCCCTTTTTTACTGGGTTGGCAAGAGAATGGAAATGAGAAATTGGCAACAATGAACATAGACAAGTCTACAAATGAGAGGAAACTGAAGGATTTCGGGTCCTTGCTGGAATAAAAAGCATTAACATTAAGCAAACAAAACATTAAACCCTTTTTTGCTTGGCTAGGCACCTGATTGTCTACCTCTCCTTTTGATGACCTGCTTTTTAGAAAAACTGGTCCTATTTTCAGAAATCCTAGGTGCTGTCCAATGTCTTAATCCAAACTGAAAAGACCACCCAAAACCAGTACTGGTCAGTAGCTGAATTTCTAGAATTATTGGGTTGGTCAAACATCTTCCATAAGATGTTGTGGAAAATCCCAAATTAACTTTTTGGCCAATCCAATACGACTGCCAGTGACTCTTGTTGATACAGGTCTCATTTATACACTGCCTCCTTCCTGACACTGACCTACACTCACACAATGAGTTCACCCCATTGTGTTTGACACTCTGATTTTTGATGGCTGGCTGGTCAGCTTCATAATTCTGGAAGGAATCACAAGGATTCCCCCAGCCAATCCTCCTTCCTCAATGACCAAGGCCATTGAGTGTCTACAAATGTGTTAACAACTACAGCACTTATGATAATGATAGTTACCATTATTTAGTGCTAGTTACGTACCGGGAACCACGAAGCTAAGTGCTTCATGGGCATTAGCTTCTCTAATTCTTTCCCCCACAACAGTTTTATTAATCTTTTTATTTCCAGATGAACCAATTGCTGCTTTAAAAAATTTTTTTTAAACTTGCCCACATTTACATTTCATAAGTGATGGATTCCAAGATCTAAACTAGGTTTATCTGACTCCAGGACTATCATCTATGATCATACAAATTAGAATAGACCCTCATAGATGCATTTATATCCCAATGAAACCAGGCCTCCTGGAGCAAAAAGATTATGGCTTGAGGTTCCAGATCATTGACACATAATAGTTCCTTCCTATACAAGCCACTGGGCTTTGCAGGTGGCTCAGCGGTAAAGAATCCGCCTGCCAAGTGAAAGCACCAAGTCCTAAACACTGGCCCATCAGGAAACTCCCCAAAAGTTTTGATTTTGATGGAATCAATTTTTTTTTTTTCTTGTATCACTTGTGTTTTGGGTATCATAGCTAAGTAACCATTTTCTAATCCAAGATCACAAACATTTATCCTTATGTTTTCTTCTAACTTGTACAGTTTTAACTTTTACATTTAGTTCTGTGGTTCATTTTGAGTTAATTTTTGTATATGATTAAAGGTAGAGGTCCAACTTAAAAAAAAAAAAAAAAAGAACACATCTGCCAATGCAGGAAATGCAGGAGACACGTGTTTGGACCCTGGGTCAGAAAGATCCCATGGACGAGGAACTGGCAACTCATTCTGGATTCTTGCCTGAGAAATCCCATGGACAGAGGAGCCTGGCTCCTCCTTGGGGAGTTCACAGGGTCACAAACAGTCAGATGCAACTGAGCAATTGAGTACACAAAAAAACAAGCCAATGGGCCTCTCATATGAGGGCGTGAAAATGAACAAGCCTGCCCTAAAAGACTCTTTAATCTAGCTAAGGAGATCAGACAAACAGCACTGAAAATTCAATGAACTATACAAAATAGCATATGATTAAGGGTCAAATGACTAAGAGAGATTAGAAATACTGCTTGGAGGTAAGAGGAAGAAGAGATTCAATCAAGCTGGGAGGATCAGAAAAGACTTCCGAAGAAAGACCCAAACTAGACCTTGAAAAATGGCTCCAATTTTAGCAGGAAGAAAAAAGGAAGGAGGATATGAAGCCCGTCAGCCGATACGAAACTGGGACTGAAATGTTAGTGATAGCAAAGGCAGGACGAGAGCAGGTCACTGCCATCCGATCCGAGCACAGCCAGTTTTTCTCTGTCTGGGAACATCTACCACCAAACTGGGGAAGTTATCATTCTCAAGCCCCATTAAAGACTTCTAGCCTGATGATGGTTTTATTTTCTTCAGAGTTAATAAAAAGCTTTCCTTTGATGAGATGCTGCTTCATCCTACCATTCGCCAAACCCCAATTCAGGTTATTTCAGAATGTTGACTTCTATTTCCTGAAATGACTCATGCAGTAGCAGCTTGAAGGAATAGGCTTAGAATTTCTAATGGAGGCAGCAAAGAAATCGTGAATTAAACCTTTTGTATCTGTATTGTTGCCAGCATTTTATGGAAGAATGAAATACACATATTCATGTTTATTCACATTATGAGCCAGATCAGCTCATTAAATTTTCACAGAGTTGAAGCAAACGAAAACTTTTTTTAAAAAAATTTAACTGATTCATTCATCAAGACTTCGAATTTGACAAATGAATGGAGAATTTCAGAAAATTATCTTCTTGAATGAAAATCTTGTCTCTTTAGAAGGAGGCATTATTATACTCCTGACTATTATAAGTAAGAGTAATAATGATTGTATTTATTTAAGAAATGATGATTAAATAATAAGGTGGCATCTTTGCTCCAGCTTTTGTTTTTCCAACTGAGTAAAAATGAGACAGAGGAAAATATTTGACTCTGCTTGAGGGTGGAAGGGTCAGAAACAATGCAGGGACCACTCATGCTTGATATATACAAGATACTCACATCCTGAGTCACCCTCTAAACATCATTCTTGGCATTGCTGATTAAAGTAAATGACTGTAACTAGTAATATTCAATACTACCTTTGGTCCTATATAGACCTTGCATGTACAGCTCTGGATTTTTAGAGAGGATGTAATTTTTGAGTGTCTGGAAATCTCAACACATGAAGAGATCTCGCGCTCCCCATTTGCATACACTGTCACAACCAGCTCTACTCCATTTGCTATCAAATGTCCAGTGTTAGTTGCCAGACATCAAATATTTATGCACTTAGATATAGAGGGCAAATATTTGTGCCTGGAAAATAAAGAGCTGGATTCTAGTTAATTTGAAACAAATAATGACAAAACAAATAGGCTATGTGAAGTCAAAGCCTGTCCTAATTTCAAGGCATTGAGAAGATTACATTTTTGCTTTTCGTCTATATTCATTTCAATGTCCCTCACTGTATGATTCTGTGAGTGTTCAGTAAGTGGCTGTTGCATTGGCTTTGCAAGTAGAAACCAAACTGGCTGTCTCTAGTCAATTGAGCAACTGCTGTGCAGCTAGGTCTCCAACTGACACCAAATGTTTATCACTGGTTTGTGGGTGACCCTTGCAGCTTCTCTGGTGGCTCAGACAATAAAAAGTATGCAGTGTGGGAGAACCAGTTTGATTCCTAAGTCGGGAAAATCCCCTGGAGAAGGAAATGGCAACCCACTCCAGTACTCTTGCCTGGAAAATTCCATGGACAGAGGAGCCTGGTAGCCCGCAGTCCATGGGGTCGAGAAGAGTCGGACACAACTGAGTCACTTCACTTTCACTTTTCACTTTCATGCATTGGAGAAGGAACTGGCAACCCACTCCAGTGTTCTTGCCCAGAGAATCCCAGGGACGGGGAGCCTGGTGGGCTGCCGTCTATGGGGTCGCACAGAGTCGGACACAACTGAAGTGACTTAGCAGCAGCAGCAGCAGTCCATGGGCTGGCAGAGTAGGACATGAACAGGGGGTGGGTTGGGAGGAAGTGGTAGAGAAATGAGTTCATGAGTATGCTCCTGCTCTGTTCTTGCAGAAGTGGCTGGTGTTTGGGTATTATATAAATATGATGTGTTTATACATTTAATGTTAAGATGTCAACATCCCCTCCAAAGGGAGCTGGGCAAAAAGATTTATCCCAGACAAGTTCGTTTGAAGATTAGTCTAAGCATGGAACTCTCTCAGCATGAACATCAGTGAACATAAGTGATGAATTATCTGATAGGCTTACTTGACTTTCCTCCACACGATGATTTTTGCAGGACATTATGATTCTTCCACATGCTAAGGAATTGGTTATTCCATCGTCACTTTGGAACAGTTTCTAAAGGATGTGAAATATGCTCTCTATCAGAGCTAGGAAGGAGGTAATTATTCACAACTTGTTCCAACTACTGCTGTATCCGGTACTGATGCAAAAATGAATATAAGCAATTGTCTCTTAATGTATATTTTTCATGTTGTTACTCTAGAGGTTTCATTCACCTACTGTAATTTACTAACATCTTACCTAATGAAAGACCAAATGCTACTCCACTAGGCAGTCTAGATTGGGAACAAGGGAAGGATGTCTGCTCCCAGTACTTCTGTTCCAACTGTACTACAGCTTCAAGCCATTGCAATATGACAACAACAGGAAATAGCTGGTTGGTCAAAAAGTTCATTCGGGTTTTTCTATAACATCTTATGGAAAAATCCCGAACAAAATTCTTTGGCCAACCCAATAAAAGGCCTGTAGATTGCAAAAGGAGTAGAGCAGTTTTTTGTTCATGGACGATATGATCATGAACATAGGAAATTCTAAGGAATTTAGAAAAAATCCACTATGACTAATAAGTGAGTTAAGCAAAGGGTCAGAATATTAGACCAATTGCCAAAAATCAATAATTGACTTCTATATACTAGCAATAAATAGTCTAAAGGAAAACTTAAATATGTCATTTAAAATAGCATCAAAGATACATCAAATATTTAAGGACAAATGTGTCCAAATGTTTTTAAGTCTTGTATCAGTTCAGTTCAGTCGCTCAGTTGTGTCTGACTCTTTGCAACCCCATGAATCGCAGCACGCCAGGCCTCCCTGTCCATCACCAACTCCCAGAGTTCACTCTTGAATACTGAAAACTAAAAAATATTGCTAACTGAAATGAAAGAAGATCTAAATGAACAGAGAGGTATAACATGGCTAGTGGATTAGAAGATTCAAGATTGTTAGTATATCTATTTTCCCATATCTATAGATACAACACAGTCCCAGTCAAATGTAGTAGAGACTTTTTTTAGTAGAAGTTCACAAGAAAATGCTAAAATGTATCATATTATTCATGGTGGATACTATGAAGTACCACCAAGCTCCCTTTCAGAAATAAAGGAATTCTGCTCTTTAGCCATTGGTAGTACCAACTGCAAACAGTTCTCAGATGCCAGTCCCATTTGGGATTGCTTCAGTGATAAAAAGCTGCTTCAGAAAGGTCACAGCCCCTTCCCAGGGCTGCCTGTATCCAGCAACTAATAGTTTAAAGACCTGGCTTTCTCATTCCAACTCAAGAGCATTTGAAAGTCATTCCATCTCCTAAATTCCTTGCAACATCAGTTGAAACATTCCACTGTAACTGCATTGCAGACTACTTATGTCTCTGACAAATTCTGTTTCTTTCTCTTCCTTTCCATAAGTGTTGATCCCCAAAGCATTCCCTAATAACCCTCCTGTAAGTTTATTTCTATCCTACAGCCTGCTTTCTGGGGAATCCCACCTGTGATGAAGGCAAGGTCTAGAAGATGCAGGAACCCAGGGTCCAATTCATTACAAGAAATGACTGTCTAAAATTAGAGTGGTTCAAAAATATATCACTCTGCTCTGAAAACCGCAGTCATTTTCTTAGCATGGAAAGATCTCACAATGATTGCCAGATAGGTTGTAGAGAATTTCACTTCAGTAAGAGATGTAAGTATGTAACTAAAAAGTCTCTTCCAATTTAAAAAGCCTCCAGTTTATTATATCTCAACTAGTTTTCTGACTTGGGACAAATCATTTGTTCACTTGAGGCTGTTTCCTTTTTAGGAAAATAAGGGTGTTCGATGAACACTTAAGTCCTTGGTATCTCCTGTGATTTTATAATCCATTATGTATTTTTATAACAAGTTTTTAAGAAAGGGAGGGTTATTATAATCCCAGGTTCACAGATAATGAAGAGGAGGCATGAAAGAGTTAGAGAATTTCTGATTCAGTAAAAGATGCAACTATATAACTAAAAAGTCTCTTCCAATTTAAAAAGTCTCCAGATCAGTATATCTCAACTAGTTTTTTTGACTTGGGACACATCATTTGTTCATGGCTTCTACAGCATAAAGAGAATGCAGACCACTCTCTGCTAAATTGCTGATTTTCCCTGGGAAGCTCCAGGTTCCTCCAAAAAGTGTGTTTGCTTATTATTATAATTGATTCTAGTTTAATTACTTCCTTAGAGTCACCAAACGTACTCATAACTTATTCTCTTTAAATTTCATGCCAACACCTTATCCTCAAGCCAATGGATATATGAAACCATCAACTTGTTTGCTGAAAAGTTTTCTGGTACTCAGCTAGAAAGTTCAGGAAGTCTTTTATTTCCTGATATTGAGAAGACCCAGATACTTACCAAGTGAGAAAGGAAGACACACACACACACTTTCTCATTACTTTTTTTTTTCCCTTGAAGTGACTGCTTATGAGTATGGGGTTTCTTTTTTTGTTGTTAATTTTTTTATTTATTTTAATTGGAAGCTAATTACTTTACAATATTATAGTGGTTTTTGCCATACATTGACATGAATCAGCCATGGGTGTACATGTGTTCCCCATCCTGAACCCCCCTCCCACCTCCCTCCCCATCCCATCCCTCAGGGTCATCCCAGTGCACCAGCCCTGAGCGCCCTGTCTCATGCATGGAACCTGGACTGGTGATCCATTTCACATATGGTAATATACATGTTTCAATGCTGTTCTCTCAAATCATCCCACCGTCGCCCTCTCCCACAGAGTCCAAAACTCTGTTCTTTATCTCTGTGTCTCTTTTGCTGTCTCACATATAGGGTCATTGTTACCATCTTTCTAAATCCCATATATATGTGTTACTTTTTAATCCTAAGTCTTCAATGTTGCTGGTAACAGGATATACTAATGATAATGCTAGCTTTAGATAATATTTTTGAAAAGTGCTTTTCGCTTATAAACAACTTTCATGTGCATGCCTATATTTACAAGTAGAGAGGTAATGCCCAAAAAGCAGTAGAAGTAATTATTATTATGACCACTAAGGAAAGAATAGAGGAATTAAGCTATGCTACAGCATAAAATACTGAGATGAGGCAATGGAAATAATGACAGTCACATGGAATATTATCTAATATCTTTCTCTGAAGGATATTTAAAATTTAAATAAAAAATCACATGTGACAATGAGGATCTGAGGTGGGTGTGTATAGAGGCAAACACCCACTGAACAATCTATTAAGTTTCCTAGAATAAAATCACACACCCACCAACACTTCATGGATTATTTCAATGTTGATATGTCAGAGGATCAGCCCAGAAAAGGTTTTGTGAATTTTTCTTACAAGATCATTGAACACAATAAAAATCCCCTATTAAATTCCAGGGATATTTTGTTACTTACACCAGCAAAATAGCCAATACCGCAGCTCTCTTTAACCAGCCTTCTAAATCATCACATGGCTTCTTTGTATTTGAGCCTCATCAGCAAAGTTCCTTTGGGATCATTAGTAAACAGCTCTCATCAATTTCAATATTACTTAGGGATGTATTTAGAAGACAAAATGCAAACAAATTACATCTCATCCTTTAAAGACACAGCTTAGATATGTCTAACTTCTCAGCAAAAATATTTTTGTTGTTTTGGACTTTCATTTGGCTGAATAACAGAAAAGAAGACATTTCAATTGCCAAATGAATGAGAAAATTGTCCAACACCTCATCTCCATTTCAATATTCTCTGAGCCTAAAAAATACACAGGTACAGCCCTAGATTTTTCTAGAATGTGAGAACATAGGATGAAAATACAGAATGTCTAAACATAACTAAAAATGATAGCCTGAAGTGGCTGCTAGGTGATTCCTGTTAATTCTGGCTACCACCCTTAGACTCCGCGAGCCGTGGTTTAGAAACAAAAGAAAAGCTCCAAACAAAACAATTCGTGTAGGATGTTAAACAGATGACTGAATTTTTGCTATTTTTGTTTAAGAAAAAGTATCCACTCCAGTATTCTTGTCTGAGAATCCCGTGGACAGAGGAGCCTGGCGGGCTACAGTCCATAGTGTCACACAGCATCAGACACAACTGAAGCAACTTAGCATGCATCTTAAGGGAGTGAAGAGTGATCTTCGCTCAGGGTTGAGATGGGTTGAGAGTAGGTTGCTGCCTCCTCTTCTGGCACAAATCCCTTTAGAAGCCAGAATGCGCAGAGAACAAGATAAATAAATTTATCTCCACAGTAGGAACAAAGAAAGGAGAAACTATGAGGACTTCAGAAAGCAGGGGACTGGACTAAAGAGGGAAGGAGGACAGGGTAGGCAAAGGAAACGGGCAGCATGGGTGCACCCAAGGCTGAAGACGGCAGATACTAGGAGCAGGAAAGGGTCCAGAACACACACATCTTCCTACTCTGCCCTTCTCTCCCCAGCCTTTCCAAGGGCCAGGCAAAAGAAACAATCCTCCTTCAGGTTAGTGAAAATCGGTGCAGAGCAGAGTGGTGTCCCAGGCAACTCTCAACACTCAGGAGAATGGAAAGCCCTGGGCAGAGTTCTGTCTATTTATGATCTCACTCAAAAACTGGTCCTGCTTCTCCCATCAAGCAGGCTGTAAAAACAGATGCAGCCTTTTCTGAGTTTAAGAGAGATTTTCAGTTATAAATGTGCACGACTCATCAAATATTTAAGGAAGGCCAGCATCATGAAAGTGCAATATGAAATTCAACAAAGAGAAGGAATTTGCAAGCAAAGAAAGAAAATTGATAGGGTGAGTGAGCCAGGACTTTTGATCGTTGTAGATAATGTTCCAACAAAAGATTCAAGAGACTATTTCAAACTGAAATAAAGTCAGCAAGAGGTTGAGGAGATTGAAACTCTGTCTGCAGAAATAAAGATTAACCAATGAATAAATAGAGAATTTTCAACTTATAGAAATGCAGGAGGAGAGAAAAAAAGACTGACAGTATTTACTGCTTACAACTGCTGTGTGAAATAATTACTAAAGAATTCAATGAGTAGGGGATAGGGAGAGAGGGGAAAGAAAGAAAGGAAAAGGAAAGATTAAAAATACAAGAAGAAAAAGTGGGATTCAAAAAGTAATGATGAATAACAGCAACAACAAAAGAACATTTAGACTTACCTAAACATGTTGATCCGAGAAGGCAATGGCACCCCACTCCAGTACTCTTGCCCGGAAAATCCCATGGGCGGAGAAGCCTGGTAGGCTGCAGTCACTAAGGGTCGGACATGACTGAACGACTTCACTTTCACTTTTCACTTTCATGCATTGGAGGAGGAAATGGCAACCCACTCCCATGTTCTTGCCTGGAGAATCCCAGGGACGGGAGCCTGGTGGGCTGCCATCTATGGGGTCACACAGAGTCGGACACGACTGACGCGACTTAGCAGCAGCAGCAGCAAACATATTGATAGGATAGAACAATAAAACCACAACTATCAAACTAAAATTCCAAACTATATAAATCTCATAAAAATGAGAAATGTGCAGAAGTACCTGTCTAACTAATGGGGAAAATTGCAATTCTGAATAATTAAATATACATTTATATGTTTGTGCATTAGAAATATAGACATAATTATTCAGAATTATCTTCCAAACCATTAGAGTGAGGACAAAAGAAGAAGAAAAAGGTCGGTGTAACAAAAGGCTGAAGAGGAGGTAAAGAAAAAATATCTATAGCAAGTGATGTGAATATAATAGAAAACAAAACAAAATTTTAGGAAAAAGTTAAATGAATTGTTAGTTACAATACATATGCCAGGGTTAAACTCATCTATTGAAAAGATAGCAACTCAGAGATGGTTAAAAACAAACTCTTCAGAATGAACTGTTTATAGAAACATCCTTAGACATCCTTAAAATGAAAGCAAACAGGAAAATCTAAAATAACAATGAGGAAAAATACACATTAGGCAAATTATAAAAGAGTATAAGATAAAGAAAAACTTGATGTGGAACTATTAAATGATTCCTTAAGAAAAGGAAGGCTTAAGTAAAAAGACACAATAGTTATAAATCTATAAGTAGCTAATAATATAGCTTTGAAATTTACCTAAAGAAAAACTATATAAATATAAAGAGATATGAACAATAAAAAATCTTAAAGGAAAATGCCAACAAAGCTCTCTCAAAAACTGACAAAGAAGAGTCAAAACAAAAATAATTAGAAGGCATAAAATACTATATGAAGTTCAAAGTCTATATATATATTTTTTCAAACCCACGTTGCCAAAAGTTGACCATGTATTGTTAAGCCACAAAAGAAATTTCAACAAATTCTCAAAAGGGGAAATCATAGCAATCACCAAAGATAAAGATAATGCAAAAAAAAAAAAAGAAATTAATAACCTTAACAAAAAATGTTAGCATGGCCTTTCCACCATGCTGAAAAAAAAATACAAAATAATTGGAAATTGTTAATCACATTAAAAAAAAAGAAATAACCTTAACAAAAAATGTTAGCATGGCCTTCCCACCATGCTAAAAAAAAAATACAAAATAATTGGAAATTGTTAATCACATTCAAAATTACTCTTAGGTCAAAGGGGAAACAAAATGAAAATTACAAACTGAACAGAAGTATTGAGCGTGTGAGGAGAGCGTGAGGCTACACCTACAGTGTTACATCAAAGCAGTATTCTAAAAAAGAAAGGCTGGAAACTGTTGAACTAAGCTTCCAACTAGTTTTACAAACTCTCAGAAAATTAGGGCAGAAATATTTGACGTTCAAAAGGAAATTAATAAGACTAGAAAATAAGAAAAGTTTCTCAATAAAACCAAAAGGTGGTTTTTGGGAATGATGTTGTGAATGAAAAAGTGGAAATACAGGGAATGAGTTTAAAATTTTATTAAAAATACTACATTACTTATCTAGTTGAAAGCAGACACTTTAAAAAAAATTAAAATTCTCAAAATTGGCTCAAGAGAAAAATAGAATATATATATAGATTTAGAAGAAGTTGACATATCAATTGAAGAACTATTTTTAAAATTGTACAGGATCCAGATTTACATATAAACTTCATAAACTTTTAAGAAAAATAATTCCAATATATCTACCAATTACTTCAAAACATACAGTAAGTGAGAGAAGCCAATCTGAAATGGCTACATGCTGTGTGATTTCAACTAAATGACATTCTTGAAAAGGTAAAACTTAGGAGACAGTAAAAATCAGTGGTTGCCAGCGGTTAAGTTATGGGGTAGAAATAAATAAAACATAGAAAGAAGATTTTAAGAACAAAAAAAATACTCTGTGTGTGATACCATAATGATGGCTACATGTCATTATACATTTGTCGAAACCCAAAGAATATACAACACCAAGAAGGAACTTTAATTTTATTTTATTTTTAAACTTTACAAATTGTATTAGTTTTGCCAAATATCAAAATGAATCCGCCACAGGTATACATGTGGTCCCCATCCTGAACCCTCCTCCCTCCTCCCTCCCCATACCATCCCTCTGGGTCGTCCCAGTGCACTAGCCCCAAGCATCCAGTATCGTGCATCAAACCAGGACATGTATAATATCATGTATGAAACGAGTTGCCAGTCCAAGAAGGAACTTTAAGGTAAATCATGGATTTGGGGTGATTATGATGTGTCAATGTATTGGGTTGGCCAAAAAGCTGGTTTGGGTTTTGGCCAACCCAACAGTTTCATAAGTGATAACAAATGTAGAACTCTGGTGGGGGGTATTGATAACGAGGCAGGTAGGGGGGTCTATGCATATGTGTGGGTGAGAGTATGTGGAAAATCTCTGGACCTTCCCCTCAAGTTTGTTCTGAACCTTAAACTACTTTTAAAAAGTCTTAATCAAATTTAATTAATTTAAAAATACATATGTTTCCTAGCCCATTCCTCAAAGATTATATAACACTAATATCAAAACCAAAAAGATAGTATCTAGAAAGGCATTTATGGGTCATTTCCACAGACAAATGTATATCGACAAAATCTGTAACTTAGCTTACTCAATACTGAGATATATTAAAATCATAATGCATTATAAAATATAAAGCTATATAATAATTTTATATAAACTGTATCTTGCTATTGTGAAGGACAGGGAAGCCTGGCATGCTACAGTCCATGGAATTGCAAAGAGTCGGACGTGACTGAGTGAGCAAACAACAATATACTCACTATGTCCTGGGAAACCGAACGATTTTATGTAGCCATTCAGTGAGGGTCCACTTAGGATACACAATTTAATACAAAGAATTGTTAACCAGCCAGATACTGAAGGACTGAAAAGGCAAAAGGGAATACCAAAACATGGCACAGGAAGTTGTTAGGAAGCAGCTCTCGCCGTGAGGGCAGAGAGAACAAAGAGACGAGGTTAGGATTATTATAACTTAGAAGCTGAGTGACTCCTCAGCGCTGGGGCCCAGATCTCACAGGATGGGTGCTTGCCAGCTAGGGCTGGTACTGAAGGAGTCCAGTCAGACTAGTTCTAGGGATGTTGTCTGAACTGCAAAGTGGGACCCACTGTTGCTATTGAAACACACTATTATAGCTGGTATGGAAACCACTGCCAGGATGCCCCTGAAAGGCGCAAGGAGCAAATGTGCTCCTTCTTCCCCCTTCAGCCTTCCAGTCTGCCTCTAGCATCTCCTAATGAGCAGAGCCAGGTAGCTGGCTGGCACGAGGGAAACGTGATTTACGGAGTCCTGGGTCTGGCATCACAGACAGAGGATACCAGCGTGTGACTGAAATTAAGGCAACAGCTTATTGACAGCCTGTGGACATCTGTACATACTATGAAGGTCACACTGTATTTCCCATAGATCATTACACTGAAACATTAAGGAGTAAGAATGATAGCCCAATTGAGGTCATTTTGATAGTTATATTCTATATAAATATTTTTACAAAACTCAGAATTTGAACCATAGTTTCCTTCACTTATGCTGCATACCTTTATGTGAATACATTTCTTTCAATTTCACCCTTCAGTGGTTCAGTTATTCAAATAATTCATGCATGGGTTTCTTAAAGTAAACACATTTTTAATAAGGTCTTTTTGTGTATTTAATTTTCATTCAGACTGTATTTACATTAACATACTCTCAAGGGGCTTTTTGTGAATTGTGTGATTTTTTTTTTTTTAACTATTTGGTGTGTTTTTCCTTTTCTTCCTGTTTAGCCAGTTCCTAGTCCATTCTGAAGGAGATCAGCCCTGGGATTTCCTTGGAAGGAATGATGCTAAAGCTGAAACTCCAATACTTTGGCCACCTCATGCGAAGAGTTGACTCACTGGAAAAGATTCTGATGCTGGGAGGGGTTGGGGGCAGGAGGAGAAGGGGACGACAGAGGATGAGAATGGCTGGATGGCATCACTGACTCGATGGACGTGAGTCTGAGTGAATTCCGGGAGTTGGTGATGGACAGGGAGGCCTGGCGTGCTGCGATTCATGGGGTCGCAAAGAGTCGGACATGACTGAGCGACTGAACAGAACTGAACTGAACTTGGAATGTGGAGGAGGAAGGTCCTTGGATAGAGAGGAAAGCAAAGAGTGACTAGAGATTTTGATTCACAGGGGTAAGTCTGCTTATCCAGTGAGCTTTCCTTCTGCACCTACAGGGACCTATTTCTAACACTTGGCCAGACAAGGCAACTCTCTGTCATTTAGTCACCCTTCATTTTGCAATAAATTCACTCTCATCCCACTTTCATCCTCGCCATTACTGTTCCTCACCTTTTTCTCCCTCTTTCTGTACCCACGGAGATGGTGGCCATAGACTACAATTATCACTGTGGCATTTTTTTTAAGTGCTAAACCAAGGTATTTGTAGTCTTTCTTCAACTCTCAGCTCCTCTGAAATACCTCTTTCCTCTGCTGCCATTTACAGAAAAGTTTATCTAAAAATTTAAAAATTTTCTACATAAACTTTTCAATTTTTTCCTCATATTCATTCTGTTTGTCTAAAACTTTGTAATGGTGTGAAATAGTATTTGAAAAGAAAACATATTTCACTGAAGAAAATATACAAATGGCTAATTAACCCATGACAAGATGCTCAATATCCTTAGTACCTGGAGAACTGCAAGTCAAAAACCACAGTGAAATACCACTTCACATCTACTAGAACAGTCCTAATCAAAATGACAGATAATAGCGAGTGTCCACGAGGACATGGAGAAATTGAAATCTTGCTGGTGGGAATAGAATGTGATGTAGCCACTTTGAAAAACAGTCTGGCAGTTTCTCAGATTAAATGTAGAATTACCAAATGTCCTAGCAATTCTAGTCCTAGGTATAGGCCCGATAGAAATAAAAGTATATGTTCACACATTGACGTACAAAACTTGTACGTCAATGTGTACAGCAGCCAAATAGACAAAAAATGGAAACAATCAAATGTCTACCAAGTGATGAATGGAAAAATAAGTGATGAATAAAAAAAATGTGGTAAAACCATACACTAAATATTATTCAGTAATAAAGAAGGATGAAATACTGATACATATTACAACATGGATGAAATGTTAACATATTATGCTAAATGAAAGGAACCAGACCCAAAGACCACATATTTAATGTGCTATAAAGGCGAATCTAGAGAGAGAGAAAATAAATCAGTGGTTTCACAGGCCTGGGGGGTATTAACGATGGGGGAAAGTAAGAACAGTTGCCAAAGAATATCAGATTGCTTTGGGGTGCTAAAAATGTTCTAAAATATATTGCAGTGATGGTTACACAACTGTGAATAAACTAAAAACCATCAAGTTGTACACTTTAAGTGGGCAAATCGCATGGTATGTGAATTATATCTTGATAAAGCAGTTTTTTAATAAAGGAATGAAAACGAATGTATATATGGTCCAAAGATTATCTAGTTTAAGAAGTCTGGTATTTCCGCCATGTCTTCTGCATGTCCCTTGTTTATCTACTTCCATTGAAACGTATCAGTTATTTACATAATCCATTTTGTTAATCAAAGGTGCGGCAAGTTTCTTCTTCCAGTTTGCCGCTCACGTTTCATACATGATCTAAGGTCTCAATTTTCTTGAGTCTAATTTACCAATCTTCTCATTTTGAGATTATGCTATATGTGATTTCTTAAGAAATTCTCTCCTGCCCTGCAAAATATTCTTAGCTACTTATTCTCTAAAAATGTCAAAGTCTTGTTTTTCACATTTAAGTTCTAGTTGAGTCTAGAATTGAATTTCATGTATGGTACAAAGTAGAGATTCAGTTATGCACTTTCTATGTAAGTAATCAACAGCCCCGGGCAACATAATAAATAGCTAATTGACCAGAAAACTTTGACAAAGATCTTGTATTTCCACACCTGTGCAAGGTCTTTCCGAAGTCCCTGCCCCTCCCCTTTGTAGGCCATGAGAATCACTGCTCTGGTCACAGCCTACATCCTACCAGCTATAATCTGTAAATACATATCTATTTACTTTCTGCTTACTAAAACAAAGTCTCTGCTTCTCTTTGAACTACTTTGTTCCACATTTTCTGACATTTTCTCTTTGGAAACAATTTTATCTTCTTTCTTTAAATTTCTCTTTAAAATATTCCATTAAGTTTTTCTTCTCTGAAAACCCTATCTGATTCAATTCTGCTAGTCTTTTAATTGAACTATTATTATCCTTCAACTATTGATTATTTCCAATCTTGGTAAATGTATTACCTTTTTATAATGATTATGTGAAATAAGGAGCATGATGTCTGACACATAAATTGCACTTGATATAAACTAATTATCTAATTAAATTCAAGCTAGTTACATGCTGTTTACAACATTGACATTTGGCTATACAAACCAATATATTGTTTTATTTACAATTCATATTCTGGGATATATCCAAAAGCTACTATTTCTCTCCATCTTCCACCACTATGAATATGTCGTACGCTGTTCTCTTAGGATTCCTTCGTTTGCAGCCTGTTTTTTTCTTTCCTATTCATTATTGCAATCTCTATTAGTAAATTGGCCTCTTTCCCATCCCTGATAAGATCCCAGCTGGTTGGACTACAAGAACTTTGTAATCAGGGCCAAGACTCAAGATTAGATAAGGAAGTATTATTTCTGCCCAATAAATTTACATTTCAGGTTGCCAATGAATGAGGAATTCGCTGCCAAGTTTTTCTAGAGTAATGTTTTGAATCTTCTACCAAAGCAATACATAATAAAATTACCATTTGAAAATATTACACGGTAATAATTCTAACGGTATTAAAATCGAAGCTAATAAAACAAAAATGAATATGACCAATTAAGGTCCTTAATAAAAAAAATCATAATAAAAACTCTGAGACAGAGTTCAAAAGTGTGAACTTTTAGCTGAAATAAAAGTGACCTCAAAACATGATTTTCAATCTTAGTAAAACTACTAAGTTTTACTACATGATTTTCAAACTTAGTAAAACTACAGAGTATATGAATCTAGGTCATTTCCCTGTGTATGTACATAAAGAAAAATAAAGTTTAGAGTGAAGAATAGCATGTAAACACGTAGAGTATAAAACTGAATATATTTTAAAGAAAATGGCTAAAAGAAAATCTATCATTTTTCGCCTAAAGATTGGCTTCCCTACCTTCATTTCTGATCTCTACTCTCATGAGCCACCAGCCTTTTTGAGGGCAAGCCTTTTAATTTTTGGTAGGCAGACGAAGTTCTAGTATTTTCCAATTGACTCTAACTTAATAGTTCTCACTCCACAGCAGCAAATATTTGGTCACCCAATTTCTTGACTCTATATGTACTTGGTTACAGCTGTCTACAGCTGATAATTTAAATTGCTTGCTATTGAATGCCACTGACAAAAACAGTCTTATTTACTGCTGGAAACAGGACCATTAACTTCCTTTTAAATTGAATTAGATCAATGAACTTTTCAGATAACCTAGAAGCAACTGAGAACAGAAATTCTGCTATTTGTAAGACAGCATCAAATAGCTTTACATATGTATAAATGGAGACCCAGAAAGAGGGGAGAAAGAATGAGACTGAAGAAATACTTTAAGAGATAATGGCAAAAACTCTTTCCAAAATTGACAAAATAAGTCAACCTATCCAACCAGGGAACCCAGTGCAGGAACTTTATGCAGGTTAAATACAAAGAAAGACACATCTAGACACACCATAGTCAAACTGCTAAAAGAAATTAATAAAGGACAAATCTTAAGAGCAAATGAGAGAAACAAAAATACACATCACAAACAGAACATTTATATTCATGGTTGACTTCTCACCAGAAAGAATAAAGGTTAGTGAGACACAATGGAATGACATCTAGAATGTACATGAAGGAAAAACTCTCAAACTAGAATTTGGTATCCAGAGAAAATAAGCAAAATATAAGCAGAAATATAAGCAAAATAAAACATTTTCAGAAAGATAAAAGTTTCTTACATTATAAGAAAGGTTAAAATAAGTTTCTCAAGCTAAAGGGAAATAAAAACTCAGGTAAAACATCAGAACTTCAGAAATAATACATTTTTTTAATAAATAAAAAGCTTATTTTTAAAAGGATCTTTATTATATATAAAGTATTCCAAAATTCTTAGGGATTTTTTAGGATACTTTTAAGCTTTAATAACTTCAAAAATGTAAATGTCACAAACATTAAAAAAATTCATTTGTAAGTTTGTTGATTTACATTTAAAGACTTATTTTTTGAGTTTTGATTTTTAATTTTCTGTGTATGACAGCTTCTAGATAATTGGAATTAAGAGATATCTAGTTTGGCCATATCAGCTACTTGATTACTCTCCATTAGGCTTTTTCTTTGGGGATATATAAAGAAAAAATATCTTTAGGTAACTCATATGTATCATGTAGATATCAAAACAATTTTCTTTGGATGACCTTGGGTCTAGGATTACAAATGGTCACTTGACCATTCTGGTCACTGAATAGCAGTTGATCAAATTTTTATGAAATCCAAATTTGACTACAATAATGAATAGTATAAGATGTTGCTTATGTGGAAGCTGAATAAAAATATATTAATATCAAAAATGTTTAAATAACTTTTAAAATGTTTTAAAAATAATTTTTCAGTATTTATTAGTGCTTGAAACTTCACTAAAACATACATACTTATTAAAAAAAATAATAGCAATATACTATGAGGTTTATAGTATATGAAGAAGTAAACCATAAAAAAGATCACAAAAGGTGAGAAGGAACTAAGAAGAATACTGTTGTAAGATTCTCAGTCTGTGAAGTAATATATTAGAGATAGATTGTGATCATTTAAACTTGCATAGTATAAGCCATTTAGAGCCACTACTATAAAAAAAAATTGACACAGAGATATAGATTAAAAATTCAAATAACATGGAATATTTAAAAATATGTGATTTAATGAAAAGTAATCAGAAATAGAAAATGAAAGAACAAAGAACAAATGGAATTTTTAAAAATTAAATACCAAGACAGGAGTCTTAAACCTAGCCAAATCAATACATGTGTATGCATTCTTTCATAAATTTCTCTCTCATCCACTTGCCTTTTGTCAGTTTATTTCACAGGCCCAGCCACTGAAACTGAGAGTAGAAGAATGTTTCCCAGCCCTACAGTGGCTACAAATGAAACACTCCATCCCCACCACTTATCTAGCTAACCCACACCTGTAGTTCAAGTTTCAGCACAAGTGTAATTTCTTCCAGTAAGCATTCCCAGACCCCCATAACTGTGGCAAGCTCCCCTTATCTGTGCTCCCCTAGCATCCTCACAAACCATGCCATAGGTCACCTTTCAGGATGCATGGAAAATCTCCCTTCCCAGATTCTCCTCACTTGTTAAGTCCTGCTAAGAACTTGATCCTTAGCTGGTGTCTCAGTCCTAGCCCAGGGCTGGCGCAGGGGAGAGCCTCCTTAAAAGTTATTAAACAAGGTGAGACTGAAGAAAGGCAACAGAAAGAGGAAGAGGTAAAGAAAGAAAGGAAAGGGGAAATAATAGAAGAAAAAGGTGTCACCATTTACTGAGGGCTCCATTCAGATAGAAAGCCCTAGGAATTTTCCATCCTGAATGCAGAAAGAATAAAAATTAAATTTGTAAAAACTAAAAGGAGAAAATATAGTCAAAACCTAGCAAAAGAAAATATGTCACACTTGGGTATTATGCAGCCATGAGATTCCATTTCAGAGCACCAAATTTCAAAGAAAAATAAATTTTAAAATATCTCACAAAAATGTGGCTCAGAAACATGTATGGTTTTTCAAGAAAACGATTTGGGACCATTTTTCAGTGCTGTGTTTACTATAAACTTGTATGAAAGTGTGAAAGTGTTAGTCGCTCAGTTGTGCCCAACTCTTTTGTGACCCCATGGACTATAGCCCTGCCAGGCTCCTCTGTCCGTGGAATTCTACATCAAGAATACTGGAGTGGGTTACCATTCCCTTCTCCAGGGGATCTTCCCAAGCCAAGGTTGAACCCAGGTCTCCTGCATTTCAGGCAGATTCTTTATCATCTGAACCAGTATATCATTTATTAATAAAATAAAAAACATCTTCAGTTATGAACACATGTATTTCAGTTGAATGTAAACCTTAATGTGGTTTAAATGATGGGAAAGCTCTGGACAATCAAGTTAACATGTACTTGACAACATTGTGAATCAGATACAATAGATATGTGCTCAGTTGTGTCAGTCATGTCCAACTCTTTGGGACTCTACGGACCGCAGCCCTCCAGGCTCCTCTGTCCGTGGGATTCTCCAGGCAACAATACTGGAGTGGGTGGCCATGCCCTTCTCCAGGGGATCTTCTTGAGCCAGGGACTGAACCCAGGTCTCCAGCGTTGCAGGCAGATTTTTTTTTACCATCTGAGCCACCAAGGAAGCCCCACAATAGATACAAATGTCACCTAAGTCTCAGTAAAAGAAGTATCTGGCCTATATAAAAGAAAGTATTTGGGAGAAATGGGTGGAAAGGGAGGAAAAGATCTTCAGAACTTGGAAAGGAAGGTCTATGTGATGGAGACAATAAAGATAGAGGATAGCAGTACTACTTCTATTTTTTGTCCCAAACTAACCCTTCACTTCAGACTTTTATTTGTAAATTGAGGGGGTGGCAATAAACTATAATTTCATATACTTCAAAAGAGAGAGACTCGAAAACCCTGTTATCTTTCCATCTGTTCTCCAGATTTTTTTCCCTAGTCATTTCTTTGCCTCTCCTATCACCTTCATTTTAAAACAATTAAATGTGCGTCACAGGCACTAGATTATAACTTCAGGTGCAAAATGAATAAGCAACTCTTTAAAAAAAGAGAGAGTGCACAAGTGTCGGCTGCGTGCAGTATAACAAAAAGAGACGCGAGAACTGGGCTAGAATTTTCTTCCATACTTCTCTTAACATGGAATTGGCCCTCCAGTCTCCACAAAGCCCCAGCCTCTGTACTTCATAAGTAATCCCAGATCTATTCTATTTCTCCTAAAATGGGTACTGAAGTGAGCCCAGAAAACGTGCTTTTCTCGAATCCCTCCTGAGGCAGACACCAGGGCTCCAACTCTGCACAGTGTAGAAACTCTGGTGTTCCTTGGAGGGCATTGAGTAATTCATTTTCGCTTTCCCCACCCTCTCCTTCCACCATCCCCTCTTGATTCTTACCTGAAATCCCTCCACTAAATGTTTACTCTCTACTGTTCAGGAGCCAGGCTTCCTCTCGTCTAGCGTTTCCTAAGCATGTTCTATCACGTGCGTCCCCTGGTGTGCTCTGTAACACAGAGATTCCCCCAGGACTCTGCCTTTGAGATTATGATTCAAAAGGTCTGGGAAGGGGCCCAGTCTGTTCCACTGAATGCAAAATGTCCCAAAGGAGGGATAACAGTTTAAGCTTTTGTTTTATTCATTTTACAGTTAAGTCCCCTACATATGAACAAGTTCCCTTCTGAGAGTGAGTTCTTAAGTCCAATTTGTAAGTTCAACAAAGTTAGCCTAGATATCCAACTAACACAATCGGTGTATAGTACTGTGCTGTAATAGATTTATAATACTTTCCATACAAATAACACATACGAAATAAACACAAAAAATAAAGAAAACCTTATGAATCTTACAGTATAGAACCTTGAGGGCCTCCTAGGAGGCACTAGTGGAAAAGAACCCGCCCTGCCAATGCAAAAGACGTAAGGGACCTGGGTTCGATCCCTGGGTCGGGAAGATCCCCTGGAGTGGGACATGGCAACCCACTCCAGTATTCTTGCCTGGAGAATCCCATGGACAGAGGAGCCTGATGGGCTACAGTCCATGGAATTGCAAATAGTTGGACACGACTGAAGCAAGTTAGCACGCACATACACATAGTACCTTGAAAAGCACAGTAGTATGGTACAGCAGCTGGCTCACAGGGGCTGGCATTGAGTGAACAGGCCAGAAGAGTTACTGACTGCAGGGAGAGGAGGTGGGAGCTGGTAGAGCTGAACGATCATCAGCAGTAGGAGACAGATGGCAAACCACAATTTCATACATACCTAATACTGATGGAACGTGTGTTCACATCTTTCAAAGTTCAAAACTTGAAGTTCATATGTAGGGGACTTAAGGGTATTTGTTTATACCTGGCCTCTTTCAGAGATGCATTTGAGGTGCCCAGCTACAGGGTGAACTAAGAGGCTTCACTGATTCACGAGGTGATGAGTCGCATCCAGGCTTGTGTCCCTGCTTTCCTGGGCAACCATAGACTCCTTGTGCCCCTCAAGGCTCATCAGCTCAGCATGAGTAGGAAGAGCCCTAGGCTAGGAGTGGATCACACGTTCAGCCCTTCATCCTCAGCTGTATGAATCTGACAACTTATTGAAACTCTGGGCTAACACATTTCTTCCACTATCAAAACTATGGTGTTGAATTTTATGATTCTGAAATCTGGCTGCATACCTTATACGTAAAACAAGCCCATTCATCCTGAAGTCTTACAAGACTTCCAGGGAAAATTACTCAACAACCGTCCTTCAGCCTTGTTATTTAGCCTTCTCTGAGCAAATGCAAAAATGAAACATTCTCTTTTGCGCTTTATTATGAATTGAATTGTATCACTGGAGAAAACTCTTGAGGGTCCCTTGGACTGCAAGGGGATCAAACCAGTCAATCCTAAAGGAAGTCAACCCTGAATATTCATCGGAAGGACTGATGCTGAAGCTAAAGGTCCAATACGTTAGCCATCTGATGTGAAGAACTGACTCATTGGAAAAGACCCAGATGCTAGGAAAGATGAAAGGCAGGTGGAGAAGCGGGCAACAGAGGATGAGATGGTTAGATGGCATCATCGACTTAATGGATATCAATTTGAGCAGACTCTGGGAGATAGTGGAGGACAGAGGAGCCTGGTGTGCTATAGTCCATGGGGTTGCAAAGAGCTGGACACAACTTAGAGATTTAACAACAACTACTGCCCCCCCCCCCCCCGCCAAAAAAAATACATTAAAGTCCTAATCCCCACTATCTCAGAATATGACCTTATTTGGAAATGACTCCTTGAAGATGTAATCAAGTTTAGGTGGGAGATTATATCAGATTAGGGTGGGCCCCAGTCCTATGACTGATGTCCTTATAGAAAGTGGGAAATCTGGAGGCAGAGACACAGGCATGACAGCCATGGCCATGTGAGTACAGAGGCAGACAGTGAGGCATGCATCGATATGCCAAGGCATGTCAAGGATGGCAGGCACCACCAGAAGCTAGAAAGAGGTAAAGAAGGATTCTCCCCTAGAGAGGATGACCCCGTCGACTTTGACTTCAGATTTCCAGCCTCCAGACTTCCAGCCTCCAGAACTGTCTGAAAGAACACATTTCTGTTGTCTGAAGTCATGCAGTTTGTGGTACCCCATTACAGCTACCCTAAGAAACTGCGCTACCATTCACCTTATAAAACATCACCATAGAACTGTGATGATTAGGACTATATTTAACTTAGAGTTAATGCTCCTCCACTTAGCCACCTCTATAAAAAGAATTTTAAAAGGGAGAAAGTGGAGTTTAAAAAGTCTAACCAGAGAACAACATCCTCCCCACCCCCGCCTCCCTCCATCACCACTTCCACTCCCTGTGACATTAAATAAAATGTTCACATGCCTCCCCAGCAGTTTACAAACAGTGGGGGAAAAAAATGGAACTAAGCATGGAGAAATGGAAACATTTGGCAGGCTAATCAGCTGCAAAAATAGCTTTATCAGACTAGAATGAGATTGGGTCTTGCCTATGTGCCTGCCAGATAAAAATATCTAATGTTCTAGGACACAAAACGAAATACTCAAGAGTTTTGCTATAATGTTACACATTATAATTCAGAAGTCAGTATATGGATCCATTCTGGATGTCATCCAAATTGGGCTTATATGGAAGATCCCCCAGTTGACTTTTTTGAACACTCACAAACCTAAAACCCAGGAACAAAGATTGCCTCCAAGCAGTCAGACATCTATAGAACCAGTCTCATTTTGGTCATTGTGGAAACACTAAAGTATTAGAAATAGGCCCCCTACATGGGGAAAGCTTAATCTTCCAAACTGGAATTGCTATACATCATTTCTTTTCTCTCTACAATTGTGGGCTGCTAGTCATTGAATTTTCCAAAGACAGACAGAAGTGATCTCTTCCCTCTGTTTTTCGCACTACTGGACAATTCACTTGCTGGGGAATAAATGTTCCCAGACAGCCAATCTTTCAGATGAGGCTTGGGGAGCCTGCTTTGTCAGACTTTCCTCCAGGAAGCAAACAGAAATAAAGGCAGGTGGGAGGGCAGGAGATAATGAGGAACTTGCGGGAAAGTGGTCAGGGCACGTGGTGACTCTGTTAGTTTTGTATGTGATTCCTGAGGAATACCCCAGCCCTGTGTTTATCTCAGCAAAGTGATGAGGGCAATGATTTCAATTTGCAAGGAGTTTCTTTTAATCAGCCCTTTGGAAGATTTTGAAGAATAATACAATTTCACGTTACTTGTAAAACCACACTAAATCAATACCTTTACTGTCATCCCCTTTCGTATTCATCCATGAATGACTTAATTTGAATGCACAATCATCCAACTTTTGAGGGGATGGTATAAAGTATAGAGCAGAGAAAGGTCAAAAGTCCACATTCGCCAGTTCATGGAAAAATTGTACTGGTGAATTCACCGAGAACTACCAAAATGTGAGAGCCACTGACTTGACAAGAATTGACTCTAATCCACCCCCAGACTCAGCAAAATTGTCCTGCAACTGAAATTCAGCTTCCACAAAAATCACCGCATCAGTAGAAGTCATAATTAGGCAATTACAGTTTCTAATGACATGATTGTTCATATTTATCCTGATGGTATAATTGGTCCTAATTATATTATGGGTTCAAACAGACTGACGATTTCTACTTTAAAAAAATTTTTTTAAGTGCTCATTATGCCAGAATTATTCTAAGGGCATCACAGTGTTATTACCTACAGGATAAAATATGCCTGTAGTCATCTCCACATTTCTTAGTACACAAAGGATGAAAAAACACTCTACACGAACAGAAAACATTCTTCCTGGGTTCCCTCCCTTGTTTAACAGGGACAGACACAAACATATGCATGCATGTGCGTGCACACACACACACACACACACACACACAGTCCAAAGGCTCCTCAAGCAGTCCCCGTTAATGACTTTTGCCGTTTGACTTTTCTTGCTAACCTGCCCCTTCAGCATAGAAACGTGCTATTTCTCAAGAGCACTGGGATCTTGAGATACAAAAGAAGCAGACACTAGGCATATTTTTTTTGCCGTTTAGTCACTAAGTCATGTTTGACTCTTCTGCAACCCCAAGGACTATAGTCTGCCAGGCTCCTCCTTTATTCAAGTCTGAATTCATTCCTATAGTATCCAATAGCCCCAGTAGTCTTAATCTCACTAGATAGACTGGTTCTTCCTGGACCATCTGATGAGATCTTTCTCTTTCCTGTAAGTTCAATTTTTTTCCCATGTCCTAACCATGAACTGAATTCTCCATATTATCCCTTGGGCTCCAGAAATGTAAAAATCGTACACATAACAAACACAGATCCACCAGGCAAATTAACATGAAACTCTTGCTTCTAAGACATTTGAGTCTCAACTCTAGCAGCTCCCTATTCTGACTATACTGTCCATTTTTACCCTCCAGGTCTGCACATATGACAAATTTGATCACCGTATCATGTCCAAAACAAACTCTTTGAAAGAACTGTCTGTCCTCCGTTATGTCTTTCAAGAACCACTCGTTCACACATAAAAGAAATCTTCATGTAACGTATACTTCAGTCATGTATCCTATTATTTTTAATACAACAAATAAAGAAATAAATTCAGATAGTAGATGAGACAAGGACTCTGTAATCAGACTGCTCTCAATTCAGATCCCAACACTGAGAGAGACAGTCCGAGTGACCTCGGGTGTTTTATTTAACTAGTCTGCTTCTTAGTTTCTTAAACTGTAAGATAAACATGGCTTATATATCTTTCTCTGAGATGACACATGTAGAGCAATTAGCGTGGTACCTGATAGACAGCAAGGCTGAACAAATGCTACCAATTATCTTCCCTGGTAGCTCAGACCATAAAACAATCTGCAACGCGGGAGACCTGGGTTCAATCCCTGGGTCGGGAAGATCCCCTGGAGAAGGGAATGGCAACCCACTCCAGTATTCTTGCCTGAAAAATCCCATGAACAGAGGAGCCTGGCGGGATGCAGTCCACGGGATCACAAAGAGTTGGGCATGACTGAGAGCCTAACACATCATCATTATTATCACTTAAGCACCAGTGTGTGTGCTCATCATTATTCTGGTGGCTAAGACTCTGTGCTCCCAGTGCAGAGGGCCCAGATTCAATCCCTGGTCAGGGAACTAGATCCCACCTGCTTCAACTAAGACCCAGCACAGCCTAATAAATAATAATTTTTAAAAAATTAAATGGAAAGAATTGGAAAGAGAGAAAGCCAAATCTAAGGGCCTTAGAAAGAGACAGAGCTACAGTACCTTCCAAGTCTGCCCCATGTGTATAAAAGACTTCACCCTGAAGACCCAGTACACTGCTCTGCGCCCCACCAGAGACCAGTGTGCCAGTTATCCCCTTTCTGCAGAAGAGGAACCTTTCAAGTGAATTGACATAATAGCTCACCTAACCTTTCCTTGGTCAGTAATCAAGGTGAGGAGTCAAGATTCTGATCTCCTGTCTTGTTTCCATTTGAAAGCAGTGCCCCATTGGATATCAAGGACTTCTATTGTGCTGAAGTTCAGGGAACTAATTGGAATCATTCTGGCTTTCGTGACTCATAAACTTAATGCTCTTTTAGCATCATTTGGGCTGAGCGGATTTCCTAACCACGGTTTAATAGCAAAAGGCATTTAAAATAACAATCTCAAAAGTCTTGCCAACCTCTCCAATTAGAGTAAAATAAATTGGCTTTTAGAATTAGAGGCTGTGCCTTCTCAGGCTCTGGAACATCTTGTCAGTTTCTAATATCTTAACTCTGAAGGAAAGTGACAATTACTAATACTCCATTTTCATCTTGCTCCCAGATATGGAAAGATGCCCACAAGACCTGAAGTCACCTGCCTGGTCATGTATGTTAACTTGGATCAGGAAGTTATCCAGGAAGACCTGTGGTTTGGCTTGGCTCTCATTCATTTTGTTAATTAGTTATTTTAGCTTTTATTGGGTTTCTGGGAAAGGCTTTGAGGTTTAGTTTGTCATCTCTGGAGTAGCCAAGAAGATTCTCATGTTATCACTGTCAGCTAATATTTATTGAATTCAAGGCTCAAATGACAGACAAGATTCTCCCATATTTTTATATTCTAAAAAAGAATAGATAATCAGATTACTTTAGAGTGTCTTTGTAGTCATTTTGCTCTTATCATTTACAAAATGGGAACAGTCCCTAATCCTGAATCAGTTCAATAACAAAGATCTGATTGGTGGGCCAGCAGGTCTGAGGCTTGATCCAAAGAGACCCTGTGATTATGCCTTTACTGTTTTCTCCAAGTTTACTTCAACCTTTATTTCTGGTCCAAAGGTGCATGAATGGAGTTCTTTTCTGAGACTTTACAGACAAAATAATTAACTAAGAACCAAAACAAATAGCAGCGATCCACCAATCTGACACACACACAATATAATATACACATGTGTGTATATTATGTATACATGTATACACATGTGTGTGTTAGTGGCTCAGTTGTATCCAACTTTTTGTGACCTCATGGACTGTACTTGCCAGGCTCCTCTGTCCATGGAAATAATATACACATATTCACCATTAACCTTTCTTTAGTAGGATCGCTAATGTCCTTCCAACAATATTCCTCAGAAGCCACTTGCTGCTTTAGACTCTCCAGGACTAAGCACCTCTGTGCATGGAGGAAAGAGGAATTAAACGTCATTTGAAAATTCAAGATACTGGAAAGCTAAATTCTGTCTCAGCTCAGTGCATGCACTTTTGGCTCCCACTTGACTTTAGGGTTCTTTGACTTGCCTCTTCTGCCACTGGATTGTCCCCGCATGACAGCACATTGGCTTTCTGATACCTATTTCTGTTGTTTTTCCTTGTTTTTATGTAGTTCCAATAACTGTGGTGTTGGAGAAGACTCTTGAGAGTCCCTTGGACTGCAAGGAGATCCAACCAGTCCATCCTAAAGGAGATCAGTCCTGAGTGTTCATTGGAAGGACTGATGTTGAAGCTGAAACTCCAATACTTTGGCCACCTGATACGAAGAGCTGACTCATTTGAAAAGACTCTGATGCTGGGAAAGATTGGGGGCTGGAGAAGAAGGGGATGACAGAGGATGAGATGGTTGGATGGCATCACTGACTAGATGGACGTGAGTTTGGGTGAACTCCGGGAGTTGATGATGGACAGTGAGGCCTAGGGTGCTGCGGTCCATGGGGTTGCAAAGAGTCAGACACGATTGAGCTACTGAACTGAACTGAACTGAATTCTGTGTCAGTTTGTGTAGCTGACCACAGCCTGTTTTGTTTTGTTTTTTAATTGGAGGCTAATTACTTTACAATATTGTAGTGGTTTTGCCATACATTAACATGAATCAGCCATGGGTGTACATGTGTCCCCCATCCCGAACCCCCCTCCCACTTCCTTCACTTGGCTCAGCCTCCCAAGCTTCCACGATTTGGACATAAACTTCTCCCCATCCCCAGCAATTCCCAGTGCATGGATGCTCTAACAGAAGGCTGGAGACAGAACCACGGCTGTGCTCCTCAGCATCAATATTTTTCTTTTCTATCAACATATGGAAGATTAGACAGGAATCCTGTTCCTTTTCAATCTTGAGTTACTCACAGATAGATTCCCTCTGTTTTGTAATTTCCGGGACATTGTGCACATACAATATGTGTGTATAAAGTTTTGGCTTTACCTACTCAAAAAATGGATAATTTTGCATTTCTGCTTCCTTTTTCCAGTCTTTTCCTTTTCTTTCACTTTACAGGTATCATTCTCAGAATCTCCCTGTCTATTAAAGAAAAGAATCCAAGGAAGGATCTCTTCTCTGAACTGAAGTTTGTCTGTAATTCTAGAGACTATAGTTTTAGTCTCCCCACCACACTCCTGACAAGTCACAAAAGAAAGATTAAAGTCAGCTCCAGAGGCCGGCAAGAAATGTCCCTTCATAAGGTTCATATTTTGTACAACCTCTGTCATTTCAAAGTAAGCAACTCACGGATACCCCTAGTCTGCACATGTGTCTTTCTCAGTTTTGGAAGAGCTGAAGTGTTCCACTCAGACATTTTATTACTGTATGCATGGGATCACAGTGGTAAGGGTCAAGAAACAAGACCATCATGGTTCTAAGCCAGTCCCTCAATACCTGGATATATTACTTATGTAGTGGTCAAGAGCAATGAGCAGGCAGTGTAACGTAACACCTGTGTTACATGTGCATTCGTTCATACATTTCCTTTTGTCATGTCTTAGCTGCTAATCCAGCACCAACCAGGAGAAGGCAGTACAGGCTAAACAACAGAAGCTTTCAGTTTTCTTTAAAGTGAAACAGAAATAAGCTGATGGATATTCTTTATAATATAAACCTCCATCCGTGCTGGGGAACAAAGGAAACTTCTCCAACACTGTCATCACCTCCTGCACATATCTTAACCCTCCCTCACCTCTGTCGTTCTATTTTCTCCTTCTACCATCTCCTCCACTCTTCCTAGTAAGTTAAAATACACACGATATATTAAGTGGAAAAACATCTGAATTGCAAAGTTTCCTAATCCTGCCTTAAACCCTCAAATTTATCTCTCCAGCATTATTACTTAAGGCAAGGTTTCCTTTTTAGATGGCATTTGTGAAGGGCCCATGATGTTTTTCTATGACAAGGCATACTTATCATGAGTCCCCAAGGCCACTTGCTTCATTGCTCAAATACAGAAAAATTTCATGCATTGAAAAAAGAGCTATTTTTTTTTCCTCTGAATATGGAATTCTCTTCCCTAAGAACACTAAGAGTGGCTGAAGGCTGCTCACTAAAAGCCAGAAGGAGGATTCTAAAGGACCCTCAACCTCTGGCACCCTGGGAATCCAATCACTCTACCAGCCATGTGGGGTGATGGAGGGGGAATCCCCTCTGTGTTCTGCAGGGCCCTGGGGAGACAGGACAAGTAGCCATCTGGACATTTAGGCGAGTCCGTTTCTTCTACTCAGCCAAGAAGCACAGGCTTCATCAATCATTCAGCCACACTTCCAAGCACTCTTGTTTGGGTGATTGGGTTTTCTGGGGTGGTTATTACCAGAATGCTCCGCGCAAAAGTATGAAGTTGCCAAATTGGGCCTCTCTGCCTTCCATCTACAATTCCTTCTTTAATGTCACTTTTATCCTTTCCCCCAAGGGCACAGCGTCTCCACACCAACCCGCACCAGCCAGGGCTCTCCTTGGAACCCTCCCACTGAGATGTTCCCTGTGTCTTCCCTTCCTCTGTCCTGACCCTTCACCTCCCTCTCCAGTGGAAACTTTTTTCTACCTAAATCCTCGATGCGAACAGTATCAGGGTCCTGAATCTTTGGACACCAGAGCTCATCATACTACTTAAAACAACACTATATTTAGAAGGGATCTTGAATATTAACAGCTAACTAGCACCTTGACCTCAGTTTCTGTATGATCTCCAAACCCAGTGACCAGGCTGAACCGAACAGGAGACATGAGAATGCCCTATGCCTCTTAAGCTATAAAGCCAAAGTAGGGGCAAACTCGCCTCTTCCTGCAGACCCACTCAATGGTCTTAGATTCCTGGGTCTTAGCATACCCATTTCCAGAGAAATCAAGCAAGGACATTAAAAAGAGCACCCTTCTTTCTCAAAAAAAAGAAAAAGTAACATGAAATATATTAAACCTATAGATAAGAAAGGAGTAATAGAATGAAGTCTTATGTACCTAATATCTTGGTTTATCAAATATTAACATTATTCCACATTTGCTTCAGAATTACCTTTTTTAGAAAATAAAATATCACAGATAGAATTAAGCCTCCCCATTTATAACACCTCATTCTTGTCCCTACTTTCCTCTAAAAAAGCGCTCAATCATGAACAGCTCTATATATTTGCTCCATATTTATAACTATGGACATTATTGAATATATTTAATAATTTATATAAATAAATTTGGGGCTTCCCTTGTAGCTCAATTGGTAAAGAATCTGCCTGCAATGCAGGAGACCCGGGTTTGATTCCTGGGTTGGGAAGATCCCCTGGAGAAGGAAATGGCAACCCACTCCAGTATTCTTGCCTGGAGAATCCCATGGACAGAGGAGCCTGGCAGGCTACAGTCTGTGAGGTCGCAAGAGTCGGACACGATTTGGGAACTAAACCACCACCACCATAAATAAATTTATATATTTATATATAAACATAAAATAAATTTATATAGAAGTATATTTTAAATAATATATTTAATATAAATATTTAAATATTTTACAGTCAAATCTCTATATAAGTGGAAGCATTGTATTCATAATTCCATAGAGTATTTTCACTCCATATTATATTTTTATTATATAGAGTTTTAAATTATATAATTTTACAATTACAAATATACCTCTAGTTTATTCATCTTAATTGTGGCATTAAATTAATTCAGATGACTGAACCATAAATTATTTATTCTTTTTCCATTTGGTGAGCATTTATGTTGAGTGTTACAGAAATATTCTATCAGCTTCTTTTGCACCTGTAAAAGAGAGTCTATGGCAGATATATAGAAAGGGACTTGCCAAGTCAAAGAGTGTGTTCATCTACTATTTGAATAGATCACCAAATTGGTACCCAGAGTGGTTATATTAATTCGCACTCACACCAGCAGTTTGAGTTACCAAACTCAGTCTGAGTACCAAACCAGCAGTTTGCGAGCAGTTCGCTCTTTCCCCTTTCCATGTATTCTATTAATCTTTGCTGATGAGTATAAATAACAGCACCTCACCGTGTTTCTGACCATGCTCCTTAGCAAAAAATGATTTTGACTATCTCAGTACAAACACGTGACCCACATAAACGCAGCTTGTAGTTTCCGACATCTCACATACACGTGTAATAATGTACATCAAGTGAAAACAGAATAAACTATTTGAAATTGGGTGTACTCTAAAAACCCAGGCTGCATGTTTGTACACATTTATGCCCTCAAGTTTCACAACAATGTGAATGTCCTTAGCGCCACCGAACTGTACAGTTAAATATGGCTGCAATTGTATGACTAATATTATGTGACTTTTACAACAACAAAGAAGCATTTTAAAAAAGGAAGTGATGATATTTTGGAGATTGGTAAAAAAGGCTCCACTGCTGTAAGGGGGTGTCAGAAACACTAAACTAAAATTGAGGTTATGGTAACAATAAAATCAGTATTAATGCTAAAAAAAGTTAAAAAAAAAAAAACTGTCCATCTAGAAGGAATAAATTGATGTTTTCTCAACTCACAGTATGAGTTCACCCAAGCAGACAACCTGTATAAGAGTGACACCTGAGTAGTCTTCCAGAATTACCTTTCATGGTCTATAGATGCTTCATTACAACAGATCAAGTCAGCTCGAGTGGTTCCCAGGTTTCAGGCATTAGGTCTAAATTCTGAGCTGAGACTTGGTTTCCTACTTACTAAAGAAAAACTGTGGCCAGTGTAAGCAGCAGATGCTTGTCTCACCGCATCTCAGTACCTTAAAAATAGCTCCTATATTCTAGGCATAATAAATGTGCCACACACCATGGCAAATGATTTATCTGAATTATTTCCCTTAATCCTTATAATGACTATAAAAATTGTCCTATGATTACCCCCATTTGAGAAATAAAGAAGCTCAGAGTCTGAAAGATTAGGGAAAATCAGAGAGCTTATGAATGACAGAGGAATCTGGGTTAAATTCCTCCTGATTCAGAAATCCCAGATCGTCACAACATTACCAAGTGGTCTCATCTGAGGTTCAGAGGCCTATATTATTGTCCTAAGTTCTTTTTAATGTTAGAAATGAACATTTTTTTCTCTATTTCTGTTCTGGTTCTAAGCTCAAAGGCAAAGCAATTCTGTACGCATTTGAAGACATCTCTCATGTCCCCCAAAAGCATCTCTTTCCCTAGTTAGACACTCTTACATCCTTCAGCTGTTTCTGCCCTCATGTTCCCCACTTTCATATCCCGGTTACCATGCTCCAGGTGAGCTTCCAAGATGGGCCCCTCACCTGAAAGCAGGATGCTTGGAACATATTGCAACAGTGTATGTTCAAGGCATATTCAGTACAATGGATCTATCAGCCATCATGTTCTGTACCTTATACTCTGCTTAATGCTGTCCTAAATCACACTGACCTTTTAAGCAGCCATATCACACTGTTGACTCATTCTGAGTTCATGCTAACAGTAACTCCCAAGTGTTTTTTTTTAACCTGTATTTCTGCCATGCCATGTCTTTCTCAGCCTGCATTTTTACAGTTGTTATTATATCCAAATATGGAGTAATATATTTGTACCCATAAAGTTTTATTTCTTGCAGCCAGCTGAAAATATTTTAATTCTTGACTCCTTCAGTTTATTGGAATTCCCTCCAACTTTACATGACCTGTATGCTATTTGTCTTCATCAAATTCATTGATTAAAATCAACCTGGTGGTCTGGATAACAAGATTTCTGCTATACTCACAGAAACATTTCTCCAGACCTACACTGATCTCCTTAGAGAGTCATCAGAGTCAGAGGTTAAGATCCTTTGGCACTGTAAATCCATCTAAATGCATCAGCCTCAACCTCACATTTCTTCATCTTGACAAGGATACCAAATTTTTGTCAAATGTCTTTCTAAATGTCAGATAGACTATATCTATCTTTTATGACCTTGACAAAAAAGGAAGAAATAAAGCTAGATAGAGGATAGAAATGGAGCTATTCTATAGAGGGTAATATATCCTGAATGATCTTCTGGTAGGTTTAGTTTACTGTATACCCCTTTATATTCAATAGTAACTCTCCATCTGCCTTATAAACAATGAATTTTAGAATTTTGCTTAGTATCTAAAGTAAACTTACAAGTGTATAGATATCAGAATTCACTTCTCTTTTTCTCTTTAACAAAAAATGAATTTCACTTCTGGGAAAGATGTAGGAGGTTGTGGCAAGTCAATGTTTTCCTGGCAACTAGAGGAAAAAACACGTAAATTACAAAAATTGTATGTTTTGAGATATCACAGAGTTGTGGAGTTGATGATGAATAGGAGAACTAAAATTTCAGAGTTGGAAGAGCCTTTCCCAGGAGAGTTGAAAATCACCAACCATTTTCTTTCCTGGGGTAATTGAACAATTCCAAAATAGACATGAAGTTTGAAGTTGGTCCTTGAAGAGGGACTGTACCAGGGAAGGGAGAAAGAAGTTGTGAATTTAGTGGTTTAACAGCTGCTGACCTGTATTAGTAACTAAAGAAGCCCTATATGCAAAGTCAGTTTTGGCCATGGGTCAGTGCTTAAGTTCTGAGGCAGCATGGGAGGCTAGGGTGGGGGCTAAGTTGTGAAGGCAGAATAAAATCTTTCATAATGTCATGGTCCTTAAGATTTTAAAAAAACACATAAGAGAGTCTTTTCTGACATATATATTACTGCCTTTAAAACATTTCCCAGACTTTAAAACTATGTAGGGCAAGAACCACATTGAAAGCCTCTAGAGGTCAGAGTCAAAGCCTCTAGTAAATAGCAATGCCAAGGAGATGGGGACCACAAAGAACTTAGCCTAGGGATGAACCAGAGGTAAACTAGATCTTAGGAAAAACTCTAACCCAGTCCCAACAGAGATCTTCCATGACTAGACTGAAGTGACATGCCCTTCAAACTGAGTTCCTAACAGGAAAAAAAAAAAAAACAACTAAGAACTTTCTCGAATGGAAAATAGCATTACATACAGCTTTCAGTTTCTTTTATTCACATGGTTATACTATAAAAAGCTGCTATGTATGTGGAGTGAGAATAATGTGACCAAAAGAAAAAACATTAAAAAAAAAAAGATAATTCGGATACTATACCATAATATATGTCACATTTTTAAAAAGACGGAAAAAAAATGCTTCTATGAGGTAGTCAACAAATTGTAAAGGCAAAGAGACTGGAAAGAGAGCATTTGTATATTTCTGATAAGGAATAAATACTCAAAATACATATAAACAATTCAGATAACTCAATTTAAAAATTCAATTAAAAATGGGTTCAGTTCAGTTCAGTTCAGTAACTCAGTCGTGTTCAACTCTTTGCGACCCCATGAATCGCAGCACACCAGGCCTCCCTGTCCATCACCAACTCCCGGACTTCACTCAGACTCACATCCATCGAGTCGGTGATGCCATCCAGCCATCTCATCCCCTGTCGTCCCCTTTTCCTCCTGCCCCCAATCCCTCCCAGCATCAGAGTCTTTTCCAATGAGTCAACTCTTCGCATGAGGTGGCCAAAGTACTGGAGTTTCAGCTTTAGCATCATTCCTTCCAAAGAAATACCAGGGCTGATCTCCTTCGAGGAACTGAATAGATATTTTCCAAAAAAGATACTCAAATAGCCAATAAGCACACAGAAAGGTGCTCAACATGATTAATCAGCAAAGAAATGCAAGTCAAAAACCACAATGAGATATGACCTCAAACCTGTTAGAATGGCTGGCATCAAGCAGTGTCATCAACAAGTGCTGAGAATAATGTGAAGAAAAGGGAATTCTAATGCATTGGAGGGAATGTAAATTTATGTAGCCACCATGGAAAACAGTATGGAGGTTCCTCAAAAATTTCTAAATAGAACTACCAGAAGATCTGGCAGTCCCACATCTGAGTGTATGTCCAAAGGAAATGAAAACAGGATCTAAAAGAGGTATCTGTACTGCCATGTTCTTTGCAGCATTATCCGCAATAGCCAAGACAAGGAAACAATATGTACCTGTCAACATATGAATGGATAAAGAAGATGTGGCATATACATGAAGGAATATTATTCAGCCATGAAAGACAGAAAGTGAAGTCGCTCAGTCGCGTCTGACTCTTTGTGACCCCATGGACTGTAACCTACCAGGTTCTTCCATCCATGTGATTTTCCAGGCAAGAGTACTGGAGTGGGTTGCCATTTCCTTCTCCAGGGGATCTTCCCGACCCAGGGATCAAACCCCTATCTCTTGCATTTCAGGCAGGCGCTTTACCCTCTGAGATAGAAGGAAATTCTACTGCTTGTCACAACATGGATGGACCTTGAGGGCATTATGCTAAGTGAAATTAGACAAAGAAAAACAAATACTATAGAATGTAACCTATCTGTAGAAACTGAGAAAGCCAAACTCATAGAAACAGATAGTAGAATGGTGCTTATTAGGAGCTGGCAGAGGGTGGGAGGTGGATGGAAATGGGGAGATCAAAGGGTTGGTAAAAGGTTGCAAGCTTCCATTTATAAGTTCTGGGTTTCTAATACAGCATGGTAATTACTGTTAATACTACTATATTGTATATTTGAAACTTGCTAAGAGACTGTCTCTTGAATGTTCTCACCACAAAAAAGAAGTGGGAGTTATGTGACATGATGGAGGTGTTAGCTGACACTATGGTGGCCATAATTTTTGCAATATATAAATGTATCAAATCAGCAAGTTGTACACCAACTTATACAATGTTACTTATCAATTACATCTCAATAAAGCTGAAAAAGAAAGGAATGAAAACTTTTCAAACCCATATGAGCATTTACCAAAATAAGTACTGGGTAGTAAGGTAGACCTCAAAAAATGTTGAAGAATCATGCAAAATATACTTCTAATCACATTGGAATTAAAGTGAATGAAAACGAAGAAAGAGCAACAGTAGCAGGTGTCATGCAGCTACAGCAGTGCTTTAGGGGAAAATTTTTATCTTCAAATAGATACTTTAGGGGAAAAAGACTGAGAGTGATGGATCTAAGCTTCTAACTCAAGTGTCTACCTAAAGAATAGCAATATTAACCCAAAGGAAGTAGAAAGATGTGAATAGTAAAAATAAAAGCAAAAATCAGTAAACAGAATGTAGACAGATGACAGAGAAAAAGACATAAACAAGACCAAAAGTCACTTCTCTGAAGAGCTTAATGGAGGTGATAAACACCTACCAAGATCAATTCAGCAAAAAGAGAGAACACCTATGACCAATATTAGGAATAGTAGAAGAGACTTCACTACAAATCTTGGACATTAAAAATATAAGAAGGGAATACTAAGAGCAACCTCCTGCCAAAAAATTTGATAACATAAATTAAATGGGCAAAGTCTTTGAAAAGCACTATTTAACAAAACTTACCCAAGAAGTAATAGGAGGTCTATTAGTTCAATATCTATTAACAAAATTGAGTTCTTAATCAAAAGCATTCCCTCAAAGAAAATTCCAGGACCAGGTGACTTCATTGATAAATTCTGTTCTATACAACTACAAATCAAATTTAAATCAAATTTTAAAACCCTAAAAAAAAAGAAGATACGCTTTCCTTTGCATTTGACACTTGGCCTATTGCCAGGGTCCAGCCCCGGTGGATCCAGGGAATTCGAAGGGGAGCCGGCTTTGGTGATCAGGAAACAACAGCTTATTTAAATGTTAATTAAAGATATAAAGAGTGTTAAATAAGGATAGCTCAGTGAGGAAATTCAGTGGAGAAAAGAGGCTGAATAACTGGGTTTACAAGGAAAGCTAATAAAATTCCAAAATAAGGAATTTTGCGTCACCTATGTAGGCCGCAGGCATCCTCCCGTTCTCCTGAAGGAGAGGAGACACTAAGGCCTCCCCGGTCAGATCTTAGAAGCCCAGGCAAAATTAGTAGGCTTGACGAGCCTCCCCGCACCAGATGAAAATTCAGCCAGAAGGTGAGAGAAAGAACGACATGGGGAGACCAAATTTCGGTGAACAAAAGGGCATACTTTATTTTCCAAAGTAGTTTTATACCTTAAGTTGTGCATAGAGGATAATGGGGGAAGGGGTAGAGTCATGCAAGGACAGCAGTCCCTGATCCTAATCGAAGCCAGGCTTTCAAACTTATCATATGCAAAAGTTTAGGTGATTTACATCATCTTCTGGCCAGGAGGCCTGTTAACATTTTAAGAAATTTATTTTTCTCTAAAGGTGATTATTCTAAAGTCAGGCGCCAGCCTCCAAAAGCATTAGATAAAGTTGCATCCCTATAGGGCAAAGGTGTGGTGGGCTATAACAAGAAAAGAATTAACTCAAGGGTCCAAGGTTACAAACATTAAAGCTACTACTTACATTTCTATACACCAATTATATCAGTCAATACACTGCCAGGGACACAGTAGGTAAGGGATATGGAGACTTAGCAGCAAACATTGGCCCAACAAGTGAAAAACCCTTCACCAATACAATTTCTAATCAATCTTTTAACTGCTCAAAGGAATCTGTATTTAGACAGTTTAGAACATCTCATGCCTCTCACAGTTGGGAGGCTCTGAGCAATCACATGTGGCTGGAAAAACCTATTCAGGCAGGCTAGAGGACTTCCAAAGGAGTTTGTAGGTTGAAACACTATCACACCCAGGAACTTTATTAACTGGAGCTGTTAAGTTAACTCTTTTTTCAGAGAGAGGTAGTAGGGGACAGCCCCCTGTAAAGTCAGAGGTGTAGGTGAGAGCACAAAGCAGAAAGTAGGCAGACTCTGGTTTTGGGGGTAGATGCTCGAGAATTTCCAGGGGGACTCCTGAGGCTTGATCCTGCCTTTGCATATGCTGAGCCTCCTTCCTCATGACCTTTGACACGGGCAGAGTTCCTCACACTGGCTCCCGGCAGCCTATAATTCTCCCTCTCCCCAAAATGCCATCTACTCCCCAACCTCCTGATACTAGTTCACCAGCTAGTACCTGCATCTCCCTTTGAACTCAAACTCAATGTATCTTCTCAGGGAGTCCTTCTTCCTATACTCCATAGCGTGCTGTGTGTGCCCCCTGATAACACCATGTCAAACTGCGACCGCCTAGTCATTTGTTAGTATTCATGCCTCTCGATAGATAGAGACATATATCTATATATCTTTCCATATAATATATGGGTTACAATATATAATTTGGGCTTATATATATAAGAGGAATATCCATTGGAGAAGGATAGACCACCCACTCCAGTATTCTTGGGCTTCCCTTGTGGCTTAGCTGGTAAAGAAGCCGCCTGCAATGCAGGAGACCTGGGTATGATCCCTGGGTTGGGAAGATCCTCCGAAGAAGGGAAAGGCTACCTATTCCAGTATTCTGGCCTGGAGAATTCCATGGACTGTATAGTCCATGGGATTACAAAGAGTCAGACACGACTGAACAACTTTCACTTTCATAGAGATGAACAATATGAATTACATACAAATATTACATATATATTTATATGAAATACTTTATATCAGATCTCTCAAGATCCTTCAGACATCTTGGCATGCAGTAGGGCACGTGATGCTGAAAAAAAATCCATGTAGAAGGGAGAGAGGAAGACTTGCTCCCAGCTCCAATCCTTAGCACAGGGAAGTGCCAATTTCCCAAGCTGTAACATGGAATATTAAAAAGCAGAGACATTACTTTGCCAACAAAGGTCCATCCAGTCAAAGCTTTGGTTTTCCCATTAGTCATGTATGGATGTGAGAGTTGGACCATAAAGAAATCTTCGTGCCAAAGAATTAATGCTTTTGAACTGTGGTGTTGGAGAAGACTCTTGAGAGTCCCTTGGACTGCAAGGAGATCCAACCAGTCCATCCTAAAGGAAATCAGTCCTGAATATTCATTGGAAGGACTGATGCTAAAGATGAAACTCCAATACTTTGGCCACCTGATGCAAAGAACTGACTTGCTGGGAAAGATTGAAGGCAGGAGGAGAAGGGGACAACAGAGGATGAGATGGTTGGATGACATCACCGACTCGATGGACATGAGTTTGAGTCAGCTCCGGGAGTTGGTGATAGACAGGGAAGGCTGGCATGAGTCCATCAGGTTGCAAAGAGTCGGACACGACAGAGCAACTGAGCTGAACTGAACATGGAATACCTGAATTCATTAGTCACATGCCTTATAGAGCTAATTCTGACTTTTAGAGACATAGAATTAATAATTCATTAACAACTACATGTTAGTATTTGAAATGTGCCTGTTCATTAAGTGCAGCTTCATGAAAACAAAACTACCTAACTATATAAATGTTTAAACTAAAAGTCTACAGTCACTGCCATGATTTCATAAGCAATAAAGTGAATGAGGTCAAAGTCAATTTGCACTCACCCAGCATAAATCGTTGATCAGTCTGGACAAGGAGAGAGGTACTGGCCCTCTCCCAGGCTGAGCTAATCGTTTCCGGTAGCACGTGCCATGACTCGCCCTGGGCAATGTGACTGAGTGCAGTACATCACCAGGGATCATCAGATGAGTTCTCAGTCAGTGACCTGTGGCCAGGATCCCCACAACACACTTGCCTGGCCACGCGGGACAGAAGGGTACAGCTAGGAGAGCTCTGGAGTCAGCAGGTGCAGCCTCAGAGCACGAGACTGGATACAGAAGAAACTTCTCAGCACAGTGCAAGTCATTCTCTCTGCAGGAAACACTCAGCCACCTCAACCCACTGACCTCAGGCGCCCTGTTGCCTGCATCATTCTTTTGCTGTACGGATGCCCTTGGGTTGTTATTTCATGGCTCGGCACCTAATTGCTGCTCAAAGCCACCCAGCTAACCCCCACTTCTTCAAAGAGGACTGGAGTGGGTTGCCATTTCCTTCTCCAAGGTATTTTCCCAACCCAGGGATCAAACCTGGGTCTCCCACATTCCAAGCAGATTCTTTACCATCTGAGTCCCAGGTAGGATATCTATTATACAATTAAAGACAGAAACTGAGGAAAGAGCACTAACAGACCACCATGGCTTAGTTGTTCAGTCATGTCTGCCTCTTTGTGACCCCATGAACTGTAGCCCATTGGGCTCCTCTGCCCATGAGATTTCCCAGGCAAAAATACTGGAGTGAGTTGCCATTTCCTTCTCCAGGGGATCTGCCCGACCCAGGAATCGAACTCACATCTCCTGAGTCTTCTGCATTGGTAGACAGATTCTTTACCACTGAGCCACCTGGGAAGCCCAACAGACCACCATAAAGATGCTTAATAGATGTGACAGCCAAGGCAGGAAGAGAAGTTGGGAAAAGGTTCCAACCCAGGAGACATCCTCTCACGTCCAGCCTAGCCCACATATTTTCAGACCCAGTACTTGTATGAATCCTACTCCCATATAAATTAGATCTCACCCCTAATTCTTTTGCACAGAAATCTCATAATACTTCTAGTAGCCTGTTATTATATAATGAGTTGTCTGTTTGCTTCTGGGATAGCCTTTCCTCAACACACTCTCAGACTCACAAAGGCAGATTTTGTCAGTACTACACTCTTAGCACCCTGGAGAAGGGCATGGCAACCCACGCCAGTACTCTTGCCTGGAGAATCCCATGGACAGAGGAGCCTGGTGGGCTACAGTCCAAGGGGTCACAAAGAGTCGGACACGACTGAGGGACTAACACACACACACACACTCTTAGCAAGGGCCTGGCACCTAGCAGGTGTGAGTATTTGTTAAAGGAATGAATGGATAGGTGTGTGGGGATTCTATGTGAGAGGGCTGTAAAATCTGAGGGACCCTTACAGCACAAAGTCTTCTCGGGGCTTTGGAGCCTTTGAAGAGTTCTGAAAGGCTGCTTTGGGTTTTTGTTTCAGGGCCTTTGGGGGAGACTGCTTTCCTTCTTAGCAACTTGAGTGCCCAGGGTAAGGTCCAGAGCAGATAAGTCAAAGACCTAACCACTTACAGATTTTCCCAGACTTGAGACACATAAGGACTTAAAAGTAGGGATATTTAAATTTATTTCTTGTTTACACATCCCAGTTCACAGTAGAGAAAAAGAGGCAAGGATTCAGGGCGGAAGTTCAAGTCACGAAAGAAGAATGAGCATTTGGTTGGCATAGTCTTTGTAGGGTATTTTAAGATCTTTGCTTTGAGCATGGGATACAGGAGATTTGACTACTGAAATAAATTAAAAGTTTCTTTCTTAATTATTAAAAGAGTTTTATTTTTTAATTTTTAAAATTTTTAATTGGAAGACAATTGCTATACAATGTTGTGTTAGTTTCTGCTGTACAACAACATGAATTAGCTGTATGTACACATCTACCCCCTCCTTCCTGAACCTCCCTCTCTCCCATCCCCATCCCACCCAAATTAAAGTTTCTTGAGGACAAGAGATCTGTTTTACCCTATATGAAAGTGAAGTGAAAGTGTCAGTCATTCAGTCATGTCCAACTCTTTGTAATCCCATGGACTGTAGCCCACCAGGCTTCTCTGTCCATAGGATTTCCCAGGCAAGAATACTGGAGTGGGTTGCCATTTCCTCCTCCCTGGGATCTTCACAACCTAGGGATTGAACCCAGGTCTCCTACACTGAAGGAAGGTTCTTTACCATCTGAGCTACCAGGGAAGCCCTTTACACTATATGGCCTTCCTTAAATCATTTTATTTTTTCAAATTATTTCTTACTCCCATAAAAAAGTATACAGTATACATTATAATGTATATAAGATGCATATATTTAACATATACCTATAGAACATATACATTATAATATACACATATGCATTTTAATATAACAAATATTTCAAATACTTACATTTCAAGGTATCTCTACAGGCTCAAGCCACTTGTGACTAAATGACCAAAGATGCTGGGAAAACACTTGGCCTGCACTCAGACAGGAGCTTCCCCAGATTATATTAATAGAAGCGCCTGACAACTCAGGGGCTGCCTGCACTGCTGTTCCTATGGAAACCGACATTAGATCTCAGAAGCCCAAAGCATGAGGCCTTAAACTAATCATTGTGGCAAAAAAATGAAAAATAACAACCCATTTTCTTCTCACAATGTAGAAATGGTGATTAGGTTAATAGACCCTGATCCCTTTTCCTGGGGCTATGCTTTTTATAAAAAATAAGGACAGAAATCCAACCTTTGAAAACTTTTTCCACACCTGTTCATTCCAAACTACATCAATACCCTTCCCCCGCTAACACTTCCAAATTCAATAGGACCCCCATCCAACAATTTAGTAGGAATTAGAATACTAAACCACACAGCCTGGATCTGGATCTGTTTCTTTTGATCACTTTACTACAAGCATTGAAAGAGGAAAAAAGAGAATACAAAATTAAGCGAAAAACTGAGACCTCTCTGGATTAAGAGTTTAACTGTGTGTATTAGTTTCTTACTCTGCAGTTCTAAATGGAATACACTAGAGTTTATGGATAAAATATGATTCATAAGCAAGCTTAACTAGCTAGCATCTGTACTACATAAAATGCAAGGGTAGGCATTCATTTCCATTAATGCTACTTGTATAAGGAATAAAACCAGTCATGCTGGCCATCTGGCTGACCCCAATTTCACAGACTAAACAAGAGAGAAATCGTAAATGTGCATTTCCATCAAAGGAACAGAATTCCCTGGAGAAAAAGATACTGCAAATCTAAGAGTGAGGTTGCAGCATTCTTTTTCAGTAAATTGTGGAAAACAGACCAACTTCTAGCGTCTTATGGGCAGGAAGCGAAGACTGAACACAAAGTTGCTTGAATTTAGATATGAACAAAGCTCACAGGGACTTCCCTAGTGGTCCAGTAGTTAAGACTTGGCACTTCCAATGCAGCGGTCACATGTACAAACCCTCGTCAGGGAACTAAGATCTCATATGCCACGTCGTGCGGCCAAAAAAAAGGAACCCACCTCATATATTTACTGTAACACTTACCTTATCTCTAGTTCAATCACACATGTCTTAACCCACCAAATCACCCTGTCCTTTGCAAACAGCAACAGTGATTATAGCCTCTGCCTCTGTTTATCATCCAACCTAGCTCAGACAGCTACTCAATTGGCAATTAAATATTTTGCAAAACATTGCTGGTTAATTTCATTTTGCTAAATATTATCTGCATTCCTGTATATCACTAACATATTTAACTGTCTGATTTACATTACAATTAGACATACCAAGGGAATATTTCATGCAAAGATGGGCACAATAAAGGACAGAAGTGGTATGGACCTAACAGAAGCAGAAGATATTAAGAAGTGGCAAGAATACACAGATCAGATCAGATCAGATCAGTCACTCAGTCGTGTCCAACTCTTTGCGACCCCATGAATCGCGGCACGCCAGGCCTCGCTGTCCATCACCAACTCCCGGAGTTCACTCAGACTCACATCCATCGAGTCAGTGACGCCATCCAGCCATCTCATCCTCTGTCATCCCCTTCTCCTCCTGCCCCCAATCCCTCCCAGCATCAGAGTCTTTTCCAATGAGTCAACTCTTCGCATGAGGTGGCCAAGGTACTGCAGTTTCAGCTTTAGCATCATTCCTTCCAAAGAATCCCAGGGCTGATCTCCTTCAGAATGGACTGGTTGGATCTCCTTGCAGTCCAAGGGACTCTCAAGAGTCTTCTCCAACACCACAGTTCAAAAGCATCAATTCTTCAGCGCTCAGCCTTCTTCACAGTCCAACTCTCACATCCATACATGACCACAGGAAAAACCATAGCCTTGACTAGACGAACCTTTGTTGGCAAAGTAATGTCTCTGCTTTTGAATATGCTATCTAGGTTGGTCATAACTTTCCTTCCAAGGAGTAAGCGTCTTTTCATTTCATGGCTGCGGTCACCATATGTAGTGATTTTGGAGCTCAGAAAAATAAAGTCTGACACTGTTTCCACTGTTTCCCCATCTATTTCCCATGAAGTGATGGGACAGGATGCCATGATCTTCATTTTCTGAATGTTGAGCTTTAAGCCAACTTTTTCACTCTCCACTTTCACTTTCATCAAGAGGCTTTTGAGTTCCTCTTCATTTTCTTCCATAAGGGTGGTGTCATCTGCATATCTGAGGTGATTGATATTTCTCCCGGCAATCTTGATTCCAGTTTGTGTTTCTTCCAGTCCAGCATTTCTCATGATGTACTCTGCATATAAGTTAAATAAACAGGGTGACAATATACAGCCTTGATGAACTCCTTTTCCTATTTGGAACCAGTCTGTTGTTACAGAAGAACTATACAAAAAAAGATCTTCATCACCAAGATCACAACAATGGTGTGATCACTCACTTAGAACCAGACATCCTGGAATGCAAAGTCAAGTGGGCCTTAGGAAGCATCACTACGAACAAAGCTAATGGAAGTGATGAAACTCCAGTTGAGCTATTTCAAATCCTAAAAGATGATGCTGTGGAAGTGCTGCACTCGATATGCTAGCAAATCTGGAAACCTCAGCAGTGGCCACAGGACTGGAAAAGGTCAGTTTTCATTCCAATCCCAAAGAAAGGTAATGCCAAAGAATTCTCTAACTACCGCACAACTGCACTCATCTCACACGCTAGTAAAGTAATGCTCAAAATTCTCCAAGCCAGGCTTCAACAGTACGTGAATCGTGAACTTCCAGATGCTCAAGCTGGATTTAGAAAAGGCAGAGGAACCAGAGATCAAATTGCCAACATTCACTGGATCATTGAAAAAGCAAGAGAGTTCCAGAAAAAATCTACTTTTGCTTTATTGACTACACCAAAGCCTTTGACTATGTGGATCACAACAAACTGGAAAATTCTGAAAGAGATGGGAATACCAGACCACTTGATCTGCCTCTTGAGAAATCTGTATGCAGGTCGAGAAGCTGAACTGAACAACGGACTGGTTCTAAATTGGGAAAGGAGTACGTGAAGGCTGTATCGTTGTCACCCTGATTATTTAACTTATATGCAGAGTACAACATGAGAAATGCTGGACTGGATAAAGCACAGGCTGGAATCAAGACTGCTGGGAGAAATATCAATAACCTCAGATATGCAGATAAGACTACCCTTATGGCAGAAAGTGAAGAAGAACTAAAGAGCCTCTTGATGAAAGTGAAAGAGGAGAGTGAAAAAGTTGGCTTAAAACTCAACATTCAGAAAACTAAGATCATGGCATCCGGTCTCATCACTTCATGACAAATAGATGGGGAAATAGTGGAAACAGTGTCAGACTTAATTTTTCTTGGCTCCAAAATCACTGCAGATGGTGACTTCAGCCATGAAATTAAAAGACACTTGCTTCTTGGAAGAAAAGTTATGACCAACCTAGATAGCATATTAAAAAGCAAAGACATTACTTTGCCAGCAAAGGTCTGTCTAGTCAAGGCTATGGTTTTTCCAGTAGTCATATATAGATGTGAGAGTTGGACTATAAAGAAAGCTGAGCACAGAAGAATTGCTGCTTTTGAACTGTGGTGTTGGAGAAGACTCTTGAGAGTCCCTTGGTCTTGGATCCAACCAGTCCATCCTAAAGGAAATCAGTCCTGAATATTCATTGGAAGGACTGATCCTGAAGCTGAAACTCCAATACTTTGGCTACCTGATTCGAAGAACTGACTCATTGGAAAAGACCCTGATGCTGGGAAAGATTGAAGGTAGGAGGAGAAGGGGACAAAAGAGGATGAGATGGTTGGATGACATCACCCAATGGACATGAGTTTGAGTAGACTCCAGCAGTTAGTGGTGGACAGAGAAGCCTGGCATACTGCAGTCCATGGGGTTGCAAAGAGTCAGACATGACTAAGCAACTGAACTGAACTAAACTGATATGCTGTCTGCAATGTGGAAGTAATGTTCCATTTCTATCCAATACTATTCAGCCTTGTTTCATAAAACATACAAATATACCCAATTATGATTTTATCATGTGTTAATTAAATAAGTAGTTGGCATTTTAAATATCTTAAAATTCTGGTCTGTTTCTCTACAGATGTTTAAGAATATTTTAGCCATATTTGAAGAAGGGATGAGGGCTTTTATATGGGCTAGAAACACACTATTACTTAAAATGGGATATGCGATCCTAGTATTTAAATATTTACTATTTAAACCTACTTTTTAAATGGCAAACATTCCAAAATGTTCCTGTTTATAACATTAAAAAGTTACTTTCTAATTCTAAAGGAAATGCCTATTTAATATGAAAGAGCTATAAAATAGAAAAATCACAAAGAATAAAATTATTTATAATCCAATAGCCCATATCAATTGGTATAAATTTTGGAATCAGCTTGTCAATTTCTACCAAAAAATCACCTAAGACTCTGATAAGGGTTGGGCTAAATCAGTCTGGAGCATATTATCATCTTACCAGTGTTAAGTCCTCTGATCCATGAACAGAAGATATTTTTTCCATTTATTTAGATCCTCTTAAATTTATTTCATCAATGATTTATGGTTCTGGGGTATACATTTCGCACTTCTTTTGTTAAATTTATCCTTAAGAATGTTATGATTTTTTGTGCTATTGTGAATTGGAATTGCTTTCTTAATTCCATTTTCAGTTTGTTCATTACAAATGTATAAAATTACAATTGACTTTTTTATGTTGATCCTCTATCCTAAGACCTTGCTGAACTCACTTATAGTTTTAATGAATCTCTTAGGGTTTTCTGTATGTAACATCAGGTTATTTACATATTGGAGGAAAAAGAACAGTTTATGATGCACATGAGTGAGTGAGTGTGAGTCACTCAGTCATGTCTGACTCTTTGTGACCCCATGGACCGTAGCCCACCAGCCTCCTCTATCCATGGGATTCTCCAGGCAAGAATACTGGAATGGCATGCTATTCCCTTCTCCAGGGGATCTTCCAGACTCACAGATTGAACTGGGGTCTCCAGTATTGCAGATGAATTCTTTACTGTTTGAGCTGCCAGGGAAGCCATAATGCACACACATCTATCATAAGAACTCCACCTTATAAGTCCCAGCATCCACCCATTATAGCATTGACCCAGGCTAAAATTCAGCATGCCGATTAATGCTTAAGAGTAAGGCTTGGGACTTCCCTGATGGTCCATTGGTTAAGATTCCATACTTCCAAAGATCCTATTCCTGGTTGGGAAGTAAGATCCCATGAACTGTGCAGTGCAACCAAAAAAATTAAAATAATAAATAAAATTTAGGCTAGGAAAACTTTGGGGGAAAAAATAAGGCTTAATAGTTGCCACTGCTGTTATGGAAGGTGAAGTGAAGTGGACAGTTGTATACAGAAGTGCTCACTTCTGGAGCAGTGTGATAGCACCTCATTTGAAATGAGATGTATCAGCGCTTTTTTTTCTCAGAAAGAAATCAGAGTTCCCTGTCGTTGACATACAGGTTTCTTCTGTCTGACCTCTTTCTGTAGGTTTAATGCTGACCAGCTTTTCTATTGGTTAAATTAATATTACCAGGCTCTTTACAAAGAAATTATCTTGAGGGATAAACTATTATTGCCATTTGCCATTTTAGGCAATTGGCTTGAACTTGGGTCTCTTCTACAGCGATGGCAGGTGACCAGAATTCTACATTCAATCTTCAAAGGACCACCATGGGCTGAAGTTGAAGTCTTGGAGGGACACCAATAAATAGCGCCCTTCTTCCCAAATGGGGAGCTGAACAATTTGAAAAAGAAAAGACTAGAGATGGAGGCTAAAACATCAACATTTATAGAGATACAGCTGGGCAGGAAGACATGTTCACTGAATCCCAGCAACATGCACACATCTGTCTGCATCCCAGGGAGTGGTAGTCAGTAGGGTAGACCCAGCCTAGTGGATAGAAAAGAGCAGAGAGGAACATCCACCCTCCCAGGGCAACCTCCTTCCCAAGAGGAAAACAAGCTGAAAAGAGCACACACAATTAATCTAATCACTAACTACAAGTAGTCTGATTTGCTAATCAGATCCTATTCCACCACCAAGACAGAATTGAGACAAGAGGTAGATGGCCCCTCGGGGTAAAGCAATTGGAGATTCATTCCATATTGACCAAAACTCCGAGACGAAAATAGCAGGACAATTAACAGAGGAGGCTAGGCCCTGCCCCAAAGTCAGGAGACCTCCTCGACCACACATGCACAGAAGGGCTCCTAGGAGGTTACAGAGGGAGCAATGTTAAGGGATGCTCTACCTATACAACTTTGGGGTAGAACCCATCTTGGCTAAGAAATATGTGCTCACAAATGGATCTTGAGATATACCAAATATGGATTATGAACCAAGAAAATCAGAATGATTGGTCAAACAAAAACCAGAAGAAATGCCCCACATAAATGATTTAAACTGCCATGAGGCACAAAAACAGAAATATAGACCAATGGAATAAGATAGAAAGCCCAGAGATAAACCCATGCCGGTCCGAAGGGCCATTATCAAAAAATCTACAAACAACAAACGCTGGAGAGGGTGTGAAGAAAAGGGAACCCTCTTGCACTGTTGGTAGGAATGTAAACTGACAAAGCCACTATGGAAGACAGTATGGAGATTCCTTAAAAAAATACTAAAAATAAAACAACATATGAACCAACAATCCCACTACTGGGCATATACCCTGAGAAGATTATAACTGAAAAAGACATATGTATCCCAGTGTTCATCTTAGCACTATTTACAATAGCTAGGACATGGATGCAACCTGGATGTCCATCAACATATGAATGGATAAAGAAGCTGTGGTACATATATACAATGGAATATTGCCACTGCTAAGTCACTTCTGTCGTGTCCAACTCTGTGCAACCCCATCGATGGCAGCCCACCAGGTTCCCCTGTCCCTGGGATTCTCCAGGCAAGAACACTGGAGTGGGTTGCCATTTCCTTCTCCAATGCATGAAAGTGAAAAGTGAAAGTGAAGTCACTCAGTTGTGTCTGACTCCTAGCGACCCCATGGACTGCAGCCTACCAGGCTCCTCCGTCCATGGGATTTTCCAGGCAAGAGTAATGGAGTGGGGTGCCATTGCCTTCTCCCACAATGGAATATTACTCAGCCATAAAAAGGAATGCATCTGAGTCAGTTCTAATGAGGTGGATGAACCCAGAGCCTATTATACAGAATGAAGTGAGTGAGAAAGAGAAAAACATTGTATATTAACACATATATATGAAATCTAACAGAGAAGGCAATGGCAACCCACTCGGGTACTTTTGCCTGGAGAATCCCATGGACAGAGGAGCCTGGTAGACTATAGCCCATGGGGGCGCTAAGAGTCGGACACGACTGAGCGACTTCACTTTCACTTTTCACTTTTATGCATTGGAGAAGGAAATGGCAGCCCACTCCAGTGTTCTTGCCTGGAGAATCCCAGGGATGGAGGAGCCTGGTGGGCTGCCATCTATGGGGTCGCACAGAGTCGGACATGACTGACATGACTTAGCAGCAGCAGCAGCAGCATGAAATCTAAAAAGATGGTACTGTGAACCTATTTGCAGGGCAGCAATGGAGATTCAGACATAGAGAACAGACTTGTAGACACAGGGTAGGAAGAAGAGGGTGGGACGAACGGAGAGGGTAGCATGGAAAGGCACATTACCATATGTAAAACAGATAGCCAGTGGGTATTTGCTCTATCACTCAGGGAGGTCAGACCAGTGCTCTGTGTCAATCTAGAGGAGTGGAGTGGGATGAGAGGTGGGAGAGAGGTTCAAGAGGGAGGGGACATATGTATATCTATGGCTGATTTCATGCTGATGTGTGGCTGAAACCAACACAATATTGTAAAGCAATTATCCTTCAGTTAAAAATAAATAAACTTTAATAAAAATAAACTGCCATGAGGGCGCAACTCAGGGACTCTCCCTCTGAGTCTGCCCCTGTGTCTATCCACACATACTGTACTCTTTTTCCTCTTAATAAATACTTTACTTCCTTCACCACTTTTCCTCACGGTGGAAATTCTTTCCTGCAAAACCAAAGGGCCAGGGGCTTGTCACTGACCACTGGTCTAGTGGCTAGGATCTGGTGTTTTCACCACCATGACCCAGCCCATCTCTGGCTGAGAACCCAAGCCCTGCTCCGAGCTGTTGCAGGCTGAGGCCACTGAAGATCAGAAGGAAGTATGAGACAGAGTCAATCTAATGGAACTCCCCTTATAGGAAAAAGAAAAAAAAAAAAACTTCAGAATCAGAGAAGCAGCATTTCCCACTCCCAGTCACTAACAGGAAGAATGAGAAAACCCCTCTGCTACAAAAGTTACCTCTAGGAAAATAAACACACACAGCTTGAATTTCTCTGCCTGTTTGTAAACATAATTCAATACATCCAATGAGATAGACCCAACATTAGGAGAGCAAGCATAAATATGCCTTGTGAGTTGTCGCTCATTTTGACCCGATATTGGGAGAGGGAATCTGGCTACTTCCTGGGGCCCCCTCCCCACACGTGCCTAGAACCTTCACCCCTGGGCTTTCTGTGTTTTTCTCATCAGTTTTAAATGCTTAGTAATAAAAAGGAGGCATTCAGCAAAAATCTAAAGGCTCTGGGTTTTGGCAGTCTCTACACAGTCAAGTGAAGCATTGAAGGGATTGCCATACATTTTCAAAAACATTCACAAGGGGATGTCCTATTTGCAGTTGAACTGTGATGAATAAATCCTTTACTAAATGTCATAAGTCTAGACTTAATGGAGTGAAATACGTGCAAAATGGGTAGGGAAAACAACCAATTCTACTGTCCTGGAATCAACACTTTCCCCCTCAACAATTAAACCAAATATTTGGAAACTTCATGGTATAAACAAATGTTCTGCAAAGATTATTTAGAAAGCTCAGATGCATACAGATAGAAAGCAGTTTGTCGTGCAAAGTGTTGTTTGGCAGATTTGGCAAACCTGCCACTGGTCAAAGTTACCCCAGCCAGAAATTATATGGTTGAATGGTCAGTAATTCATCACCAAGAGATAGACTCAAAATTGCCCAGCCAGGTGATATTCTAAATTTAACTCTTGAAAGAGCAAACTGAAGATTACCAGTTTTAAAAAAGATGGATGGGGTACTTCCCTGGTGGTCCGGTGACTATGACTCCCTGCTCCCAATGCAGGGAGCTTGGGTTTGGTCCCTGGTGAGGGAAATAGATCCCACATGCCTCAACTAAAACATCCTAAAACATTTTGTGGGCTGCAACTAAAGATCTCGCATGCAGGACAGTACATGAACATCATTACAAGGGAATACTGAGTATCAAAGAATTGATGCTTTTGAACTGTGGTGTTGGAGAAGACTCTTGAGAGTAACTTAGACTGCAAGGAAATACAACCAGTCAATCCTAAAGGAAATCAGTCCTGAATATTCATTGGAAGGACTGATGCTGAAGCTGAAACTCCAATACTTTGGCCACCTGATTCGAAGAGCTGACTCATTTGAAAAGACCCTGATGCTGGGAAAGATTGAAGATAGGAGGAGAAGGGGATGACAGAGGATGAGATGGTTGGACGGCATTACCAACTCAAAGAACATGAGTCTGAGTAAACTCTGGGAGTTGGTGATGGACAGGGAGGCCTGGCATGCTGCAGTCCATGGGGTCACAAAGAACTGGACACGACTGAGCAACTGACCTGAAATGAACTGAGGGCATTCAAACATAAAGACCTCTTGGTTTGTTTTGTCTTTTTTTAAAATTTAGACCTATCTTGTATAGATATCAGGACTAGACTGGGTTAAAATCAATGTTTACAAGGCAAATTATTACACTTTTCTCTAAAAACATTAAATACATAGAAATAATAGTTGATTTGGCCATGATGTAAACAACACCTTCTGATATTTGGCTATCGTATATCAATTTTTAAAGTCTATCAATTTGGGACAGTGGGAGATATATTTTGATAAGCTTACTTCTTAACCTTAAGAAGAAAATAAACTGAGATATAACTTTATAGAGCAATAGGACAATTTGGCTCAATCTTTCTATTTATTTCAATTTTCCCAGTATGATCTACCTTCCTAGGCATTTTATACCCAGAAAAGTGTGCTTGTTCAGAATGTTTACAAGTAACAGAACAAATTGCACCAATAGGAACTTCCCTGGTGGTCCAGTGGGACCAATGAGCTGACTCATTGTAAAAGGCCCTGATGCTGGGAAAGACTGAAGGCAGGAGGAGAAGGGGGCGAGAGGGAATGAGATGGTTGGATGGCATCACCAACTCGGTGGATGTAGTGAAGGACAGGGAAGCCTGGAGTGCTGCAGTCTGGGGGGAGGGGGAGGGTCACAAAGAATTGGACACAAATTAGCAACCCAACAACAACAGTCAGTGGTTTAGAACCAGGGCTTCCGCTGCAGAGGTACTATACATCCCTGGTTGGGGAACTAAGATCCTGCATGCTGCATGGCATAGCTAATAAATAAATAAATAAAAATGAATTTAAAATGCCCCAAGAAAAGATGCTTAATGGGATTTCCTGACTCCAAAGATGAATCTACAGTCACTCAGTAATGATCACCTAAGATTCAAGCCAGGATGAGATGTTATGATCGGTACAGACAAATGAAGGGCACTGTTGAGCTGAACTCACAGGCTGGGTATGACATTGAGCCCCTCGATGCTGTCAGTGTAGAGTTAGATCTGAGGGAAGTCTTTGATGTTTCCTTTCATGTTTCAAAACAGTGAGAGGCCTAGAGCAAGAAAAAGTGCCTCAAATAAATCCGGAGAAGAGATGTGAGAAATGTGCAGAAAACAATCTAAAAAGTCAGGGAAGGAAAAAGGCAAAGTCAATATCAACTCTGTAGTCACCTTCATTTATGTTGGCTGTACTTCACCCTAAAGCTTGCTTTCTAACTGCTGACCATCAAGATGATAATCCTGTTTAAGTAATCCATAAATAGTCAGGAGGGGGGAATTGTTAGTGTAAGTAAGAGCCAATACTGTGGTCACAGGTACTGGTTTTCAAAACTGTTCATGGAGCCAACTTCATTCCAGGTATGAAAGAGAAGTGTCCTTACACGGTAATACGTCTGTGAAAATAGAATGAATGTCAAAATAAGTCATTTAAGTTAGGACTTTCCTGGTGCTCCAGTGGCTAAGAATCGCCTGCCAGTGCAAGGGACATGGGCTCAATCCCTGATCCAGCAAAATCTCACAGGCCATGGGGCAACTGAGACTGCGCCCCAGAATGACTGAAGCCTTTATGCCCTAAGCCCATGCTCTACAACAGGAGAAGCCACCACAATGAGAAGCCCATTCACTGTGACCAGAGGGCAGACCCCGCCCACTGCAATTAGAGTAAGACAGCCACCACAACAAAGACCCAGTGCAGCCAAAGTGAACAGATTTTAAAATATTCCTTAAAAATTTTTTTTAAATCTCTTAAGTGAAACCATTGCCCTTAATAATGATAAAGACTATATTGAACTTAATTAAATGGCTTTTCTTTAAGAACATGAATTCAAATGTCATTGTGATATTTAGGTTTAATAAAATTAAGAAAACAGAAAACTAGTGAATAAGATCTAAGTAAATTGTCAAATTAAGTGATCCCAACTCAAAACCCTTTTTTAAACTCTCTATTTTCAAAATAGCATTTTCATCCACAATATCTAAGTTAATTACCTCACTCATTAAAGGCCCTGTCAAATGAAAATTTTAGTGAGGTGTCAAGGTCTCAGGGGAAAAACCTTAAACCAATGAGAGGTTTACAGACCAATCCTTTAAAACTCAAAATATATGTTAAAAATACAGAATTTTGGTAGATACTATCCAAGGGAAGGAAAAAGGCAAGAACAGATCACCTTAAGAAATGAAGTGCTACAGACAGAAAAAATTTGTACTAAAAATTAATAAAAGGGATTTCTATTTAAATGGCTGCTGCTGCTGCTAAGTCACTTCAGTCGTGTCTGACTCTGTGTGACCCCATGGATGGCAGCCCACCGGGCTCCCCCGTCCCTGGGACTCTCCAGGCAAGAACACTGGAGTGGGTTGCCATTTCCTTCTCCAATGCATGAAAGTGAAAAGTGAAAGTGAAGTCGCTCAGTCGTGTCCGACTCTTAGCGACCCCATGGACTGCAGCCTACCAGGCTCCTCCATCCATGGGACTTTCCAGGCAAGAGTACTGGAGTGGGGTGCCATTTGCTTCCCAAATTATGCACTAAAATACCAAGAAAGATATACTCCTGGTAGAAGTATAAATGGATACATGTTTTCTGGAGGGCAACTTTGTACTGTTCAACTTAATCTTAAAACACACTAACCATTGGTTCCAGATCCCCTGGCTCTAGAAATTTTTTTAAAGAAATAGATCAGATCAGATCAGATCAGTCGCTCAGTCGTGTCCGACTCTTTGCGACCCCATGAATCGCAACACGCCAGGCCTCCCTTCCATCACCAACTCCCGGGGTTCACTCAGACTCACGTCCATCGAGTCAGTGATGCCATCCAGCCATCTCATCCTCTGTCGTCCCCTTCTCCTCCTGCTCCCAATCCCTCCCAGCATCAGAGTCTTTTCCAATGAGTCAACTCTTCGCATGAGGTGGCCAAAGTACTGGAGTTTCAGCTTTAGCATCATTCCTTCCAAAGAAATCCCAGGGCTGATCTCCTTCAGAATGGACTGGTTGGATCTCCTTGCAGTCCAAGGGACTCTCAAGAGTCTTCTCCAACACCACAGTTCAAAAGCATCAACTCTTCGGCGCTCAGCCTTCTTCACAGTCCAACTCTCACATCCATACATGACCACAGGAAAAACCATAGCCTTGACTAGACAGACCTTTGTTGGCAAAGTAATGTCTCTGCTTTTGAATATGCTATCTAGGTTGGTCATAACTTTCCTTCCAAGGAGTAAGCGTCTTTTAATTTCATGGCTGCAGTCACCATCTGTAGTGAGCGTCTCTAAAAATAATGTATGTACATGGCAAGCCATTATTTAAATAAAAAATTAGAAACAAATTCCCCCAAAAATATGTTGATTAAATACAGCAGGATATTCAGATTGAATATGTTGGGGCACTTGGTAATACTGTTGTAAGAGGACATTTTAAGGTATAAAAATATACCCACAATATAGTAAATGGATCACAGTGAGTGTTGAGGAATAGTGCTGTGATTAACAGCCCAGCTGTTGGAAACAGGCAGCCTACATCCAACTCCTGACACCACTCTTGCTGGTAACGTGGCAGTGGGAAAGCTATTGTCCTCATCTGTGATATCGGGAACAGGAGTATTTACTTCATTGGCTTGTTTTGAGGATTAAATGATTCAATGCACATATGGTGGTTAGAAAAGTACCCTACATGTAACAAGAGCTCAGTAAATTTCAGATGTCATTCTTATCAATCCAATCAGAAAGTGCAAGCACAGCCTTTAAAAAATAGTAAAGTGACAGTGAAAGTTGCTCAGTCGTGTCCAACTCTGCGACCCCGTGGACTGTATATATACTCTCCAGGCCAGGATACTGGAGTGGGTAGCCGTTCCCTTCTCCAAAAGATCTTCCCAACCTAGGGATAGAATCCAGGTCTCCTGCATTGCAAGCAGATTCTTTACCATCTGAACCCACGAGGGAAGCCCTAAAAATAGTAACCAGGCAAGAAAAGAGAAAAAAATCTTTAATTTTGTCATACTTATTAGAATATGTGATTTCTATATAATAGCAGCAGAAGGTCAAAATAACGGGGAAACTGAGGATAAAAGATGAATATGAGCAGAAAATAGAGAAAGAGACACAAAGTAGGAAAATTTTAAGAGAGATAAAAATCACAATGTGTGAGTGAGTGCTTAGTCACTAAGTCATGTTTGACTCTTTGCAACCCCGTGGACTGTAGCCCACCAGGCTCCTCGGTCCATGGGATTTCCCAGGCAAGAATACTGGAGTGGGTTGCTGTTTCCTCCTCCGGTTCTTCCCAATCTAGGGATCGAACCCAGTCTTCTGCATTTGCAGGTGGGTTTTTTACTATTGAGCCCCCGGAAAAGCCCCGAATCACAATATTAGGACTTAAATGCAAATGGACTCAATGAAGCATAAGATTAAACCTGGAAAATCTAATCAAACAGATACAAAATAATTTGATAAAATTTTCAGAATGTAGTACAAAGATCCAAAGTGATCAAAAAAGTTGATGGAAACATTAGTAGATAAGAATAAAGAAAACAAATGGACTTCCCTGATGGTCCAGTGATTAAGACTGCATTCCCAGAGTAGGGGATCCAGGTTCGATCCCTGGTCAGGGAACTAGACCTCACATACAGCAACTAAGTATCCCACATGCAGAAATGAAGAACCGGCAGAGCCAAATAAATAAATATTTTTTAAAGACAGCAAAGGAAATAGAGATTTAACATATGAGTTGCCACAGTTTTTAGGAAGACACCATAACAAGTAAAGAAGAAGCAAATATCTAAAGCAAAATTGAAAGATTACTCTCAAAACTAACCAGGGAGCCTCATGAAAAGGGCTTACCACACAATGTTCAAAATCACTGGAAAGAGACCCACATAAAGAGATGCCCTGGAAAAAAACATATATTATTTTCATTAAGACAGATAAGTAATAAACTTTTAAACAGCAGACATTTTTTAAATGGGTTTACCCACAAAAAGAATAAAAATCAGACTCTCATCAAACTCTAAATGTCAAGAAGGCAAAGAAATTCTATTTCATTTATAGTTTCAAGGAAAATATTATGCCCCCTAAATTCTGAAAGCAGCCACATTGCAACTCATGCATGAATACACAGAAAGCTATTCTGAAATGTGTACTGCGCAAAAAGACTTTCATTTCCAATGGTTGTCCAAAGACCAGTGCTCCAACCTAGAATTAGAAAAGCCAGATGGAAAACAAAATTATCTTTTCAAAAGCAGAAGAGAGTTGCTGAGGCAACAAGAAGTAAATGAACTAATACTTCAGAAGGGAAGGGACAGAGAGGTGAGCCGGCTTCTGCACTTGCTTTTACTATATTGATGAATTTGAATATGGGCAAGAAGCTGAGAATCTGGGCAAAGCCCGTAGCCACAGCTGGAAGGCGGCTGCTTCAAAGAAAGAAAGAAATCTGAAGAGATTTTGATGAAGAATTGGAAAGTTTCAAGTGCATGGCAGTGTTTTTACCCCAAAACAAACCCCAATACTGAAGCAGTATGCGGAAGGAGACAAAAACATAATTGGCAAGCCTCTGAAGAACAAAACAGAGCTCTGTTGTGATACTCAGAGCACAGAGATTAGGACTTGAGACACAGCAAAAAGAGTCTTCTCCCCTCCCCCAAAAACATCAAAATTCTAGATGAAAATATGAAGGTCAGGGCTTGAGCAGGAGGTAACCTGACCTTTACACTGACATGCTTCATAGGAGTTCCTTATTGAATGAAAGCTGCCTAGTAGAAGGCTGACCATAGTAGAAACTGTCCTTCCTGGTAAAGGTAACAGTTTGACATCACTTATTACTCGCATTTGTTTTCTTCTCTTACCATTCTTCTACAAATACCATCATTGCTGAATGCTCTATAGGCAGGCATCATGTCCCAAATGACATTGTTTCTGACCAAGGAACACACTTTAGAGTGAAGGGGGGGAAGCAATAAGACAACCACTGGTTCTATCATGAATCCCATCCTCTGAAAGCAGCTGGACTTACAGAACATTGTGCTGAGCTGTGGAAGCCTGAGTCACTCCAGCTGAGAGACAATACTTTGCCAGGTTAGACTGAAGGCTTTAAGAATACCAGGAATTTTCCATTTCTTCCTAATAGGTGGAAGGTGGTATGATACCTCTAAGAATTACACTTGATAATATACTTACAAAAATTTCACACATTCACATCTCCTAACTCTGTTATTCACTAGGTAGGGTTGAAGTTTTGTTCTCAAGGAAATAGATAACCATCCTGTTGAACTGCCATCAGGCTATTAGTGCTTCCTGCACCACTGGGTGAACAGACTAAAAAAGGTATTGAAGTCACTGGTAACTGACACTATTTATTTATAAAAGAAATATTTATTTTTAAAAAGCAAATAAGGATGCTCTTTCTCCATAAGGATAGAGGAGAATATCGTGGGACACTTTCCTTCCCTGATACATTCAGTGATCAGTTTTAAGCGAATGACTGTTGGAGTTCAGTCGCTGTAGCCTGCCAGGTTCCTCTGTCCTCCTCTATCTCCTGGAATTTGTTCAGATTCATGTCCATTGAGTCAGTGATGCTAGTGAATGATTTTCTTGTTGTTCAGTCATGTCTGACTCTTTGCAACTCCATGGACTGCAGCATGCCAGGCTTCCCTGTCCTTCACTATCTCCCAGAGTTTGCTCAAATTCATGTCCATTGAGTTGGTGATGCTATCTATCCATCTCATCCTCTGTTGCCCCCTTCTCCTCTTGCCCTCAATCTTTCCCAGCATCAGGGTCTTTTTCAGTGAGTCAGCTCTTCACATCAGGTGGCCAAAGTATTAGAGCTTCAACTTCAGCATCAGTCCTTCCAATGAATATTCAGGATTGATTTCCTTTAGGATTGACTAGTTTAATCTCCTTTCAGTTCAAGAACTGCATTTCCAGCACCACAATTTAAAACTGAAGCCTTAAACAGACAAAATTAGCCAGGTTTCAGGGTTATCTTGAAATTGGGCAAAGAATTGGAGTGAGAAAGAGCCCAATCCACTGAAGTATAGCTGATGGCAAAGGGAACAGTTACATTTGAGTTACAGTTATCATTTATCATTTAACAGTTATCATTTGAGTTACAGTTGTGTACAATATTGCAGGCATCAACCACATGTGGTTATTTAAATCTAAATATATTATATTTACAGCAAACTCAGGGAGACTTGAGCAAACTCAGCGAAATGGTGAAGGACAGGGAAGCCTTGTGTGTTGCAGTCCATGGGGTCGCAAAGAGTCGGACACAACTGAGCAAGTGAACAACAAATTAGTTGGAATTAAATGCCATTAAAATACTAGTTCCTCCCCTTCACCAGCCAAATTTCAAGTACTCCCTGACCACACGTGGCTAGCAGCTTCTGTACGGAGCAGGGCTGGTAAAGGACATTTCCACGGTTACAGAAACTTCTATTGGATGGTGCTGATCTACAGCCATCTGAACAACTGAAGAAATAACAGCCATAACCTGTGGCCACACTTCCTTGCTATGAACATAGTTTAACCAACTTTCCTTTTCTGCCCTTTTCTCTTTATCCCAGTATGGTATGCAGCGTTTATGAGTAATAATTAACTTGAGCCATCACTTATAGAACACTGAGGAGACTTTCCTGGCAGTCCAGTGGTTAAGACTCCATGCTTCCAATGCAGAAGGCACAGGTTCAATTCCTGGTCAGAGAACTAAGATCCTACTTGCCACGCGGCTTGTTCAAAAGATTAAACACACACACACTGAGGAGGGATTATGACGAAACCAGAGAAGGGCTGATATCAGGCAGAGATCTGGGATGTAGCGAGTGATTCGAGCAGGACCACGCACGCCTCATTGCAGAAGGAAGGAGCAGAGGCCTGCCGGCTCAGGCATCTTTCAGCTCCGGGATAGGCGGGAGACTTGAGCTTAACCCATTATGTGCTCTTGGGAAGCCTGGCATGCTGCAGTCCATGGAGTTGCAAAGAGTCAGACATGACTGAACAGCATTCAGAAAATCACTCACTAGCATCACTGACTCAATGGACGTGAATCTGAGCAAACTCCAGGAGATAGCGGAGGACAGAGGAACCTGGCGGGCTACAGCGACTGAACAGCAACAATCGTTCTCTTAAAACTGATCACTGAATGCGTCAGGGAAGGAAGGTGTCCTGTGATAGCCTCCTCTGTCCTTATGGAGAAAGAGCATCCTTATTTGCTTTCTAAAAATAAATATGTATTTCTTTTATAAATAAATAGTGTCAGTTACCAATGACTTCAACACCTTTTTAAATCTATTCACCCACTGGTACAGGAAGCACTAATAGCCAGATGCCAATTCAGCAGGATGGTTGAATTCACCCCTACCTAGTGGATAACAGAGTTAGGAGATGTGAATGTGTTTGGGACATTCATGTGCAGCAAATGATGCCCTGAAGCAGAGAAAACCTTACAGAAATCATCTGGCAGCAGCAGCAGCTGTGGCGCCTGGAACCCAGGCCAGCACAGGTGACAGGAAGCGTCTGGAGGCACATTCAGGGGACCCAGAGACCAGGGTGGCGGCTGAGACGTCCAGAGAGCTTCTCCTGGGCAGTAGCTGCCCTGTGATAGGACTACCAATGGCTTCTCCCCGTGTACCCGCCCTCCTTCCCAGCAACTCGGGAATCAGTTCCTCATCCTTCCCCCCAAAAAATTCCTTTTCTGCCTGATTTAACTAGAGTCAGTTTCAATTTATGTATAAAAGAACTCTTACCAAAACAGAAAATGATTAATAAATCAGATATTTTCTAAAGGCCAAAAGAAAAAAAAATTATAGGGATGTTTATCTTTCAGAACAATGGAAAAGGAAAAAGCAAACAAAGAATACTATACAGAATAGAAGACATAAATCCGGAGAAAAAGAAGAAAGCAAAAAAATATCAAAACTGATGACAGAGGCAGGGGCGAAGTGTCCAAGTTACGATAATCCGTTAAAGTTATTTCAACTCCCCATTAGCAAAGAAGATTTTGAACATCTCTTCATTTGCTGTTTAAACTTAAAGAAACATATTAAATTGACAAGAAATGTTTTTTTTTTTACCAATAAGCGAAGCTTTATCAGATAAGCAAAATTAAAAGGAGAGAAAGTGTGGGCCCTTTTATTTAAAACAAAATTTAATAGAAGGCGAAAATGTTTCCATGGCAAAGAGGGTCATTTTATATTCATAAAAGGCAAAATCTACATAAAATTTGTAACAGCCCTGAACGTTTATGCTTCATATAAAAGCATCAAATTATATAAAACAAAAATAGAATTGCTGTGAGAGACTGTAAAACATCTCTTTCCACATTTTATAGATCTATTAAGGGGGGAAGACAAATGGAGAAGGAAAGTGGGAGATGGAACAAATTTAATAGAAGGAGCACAGATGTGTCTATCCATTTCTCTTCAAATCCATTGAAATCACGTGAAAGAATAAATAATTAAAAATAAATTTACAGCAGTGCTGAAAAACAAGTCATTATTGTTAATCAGTGGACTAGAAATTTTGAGTCATCTTGGCAAATGAGGCATCAATGATAGCAGAGTGATAGAGAAAGGATGGAAAAAGGAACTTTAGTCCAAAACAATGAAGGGAAAAACAACTATGGGCTTCCCTGGTGGCTCAGATGGTAAAGAATCTGCCCGCAATGCAGGAGACCTGGGTTCGATCCCTGGGTCAGGAAGATCCCCTGGAGAAGGGAATGGCAATGCACTCGAGTATTCTTGCTGGGATAACCCCATGGGCAGAGGAGCCTGGCGGGCTATACAGTCCATGGGCTCACAGAGAGTCAGAGAACACTTAGCAACTAATACTTTCACTTTCAAGGACATAAAAGCAATTCTAAATACTGCCAGTTAAGTTGAAGTCAACACGTACAAAAGAAGGAAGGGCTGTGGGACAAACAATAAGACATTTAGCCAAAGAACTAAAATGCTGTATAGGGAGGGACTTCCCTGGTGGTCCCGTAGTAGGGAATCCAAGCTTCCAATGCAGGGGGCACAGGTTCGGTCTCTGGTCGGGGAACTATCAATAAACTTCCATGTGCCTCGTGGCGTGGCCAAAAAATTTTTAAAATAAAATAGATAAGCAAAAAGGATTTGTTACATAAGCACAGGGGGAAAAATTAAAATAAAATAAATAAAATGCTGTATAGGCAGCCTCCTTCCTATCCCCTTCTCAGTGAGCAGCAGATGAACATTGTTTCTGCCCTAAGATAAACCCCAAGAACTTTTTCCAAACTTCTGTGAAAGATCCGCTGGAGGCCACTTCCTAGCACTGTGGTCAGCAATCATAGCTGTAAATGAGAAACAGCCCAGGTTGCTTTAAAAAAATCCCAAAGCCCAGAACAAAATAAATAGGATCTCTGGGAGCAGGACAAAGGCTTTAGAAGTTACTTTTTTCTAAAGCAACCCAACAGACTCCAATATGCAAACAAGGTTGAGAACTGCAAGCTGAGTAGGAGTGCTGGGGCTGAAAATAAAAAAGCAGAGACTAAAGTAACGCTGCGCTTCCACATAGACAGAGGAAGGAAAAAAATCGAAAGGAAGTAGCTGTCTCTGGGTTTGGTCCCTGAGGAAGAGCAGTGAGGACCACTCTCTGAAGAGGGAGGCTTGGCCCTCAGGACTCCAGGTTGGCTCCATCAGACAGCACTGCCCCACCCCCATCACAACCTGCAATCCCCACCTGAATACCCAGTAAAGGAGACCATTGCAGCTTCATTCTGAAATTTACATGCTAAAGGCTGTGGCCCTGAGCAAAATAGTGAAAAGGAGAAGCTTAATTAGGCCAAAAAAAGGAATCATTTTAAACTGCTGGCCATATCTACAATATATTGTTTTCTTTCCCTGACTCTATCATTCCATTATTTTTCATTTAGCAAAGGCAGAAGTATGTCAGCAGCTATGTTTGCTGTAGGGAATAACTGGACAGGATTTTGCCATGTGCTTAGAACAGCGCATCCTAACATCATTGGCATTAATGAGACCTACAGAGTTTAACAATGAGATGCTGAACTACATGACCTCTCAGTATGAATAATGTATTTTACCCTCCAAGAAAGTACATTTTTCCTGTGTACTTTCTAGTTGCAAGTGCATCAACTTGAGCAATGTAGCACAAATCCCCTCCCCTCATTTGTAAAATGATCCCAAAGTTCTACACTGAATCCTCTTAGTTCAACTCCTCTCAGGAGCTTCCCTATAGTTCATGTGGTAAAGAATCTACCTACAATGCAAGAGACCTTGGTTCAATCCCTCGGTCAGGGAGATTCCCTGGAGAAACCCACTCCAGTACCCTTGCCTGGAGAATCCCATCGACAGAGGAGCCTGGCGGACTCCAGTCCACGGGGCTGCAAAGAGTCAGACACAACTGAGTGACTAACACTACTACTTTGAGACGATTAAAAATATAATTATATTGTCTTAGTTTTTCTTTCTTTCTTTTTTTTGTTTTTTTGCTTTTTGGCTTCACTTTTCAGGGAAAGAAAAGGAGTGATGAGATAATAAAATGAACAATTTCAAAAGCACACACGTAAAAAGAAGACAGCATTGTACAATTTACTGGCCACGCACCCCAACACCCCCTAAACCATCTGAGTACAGGTTTCTGTATTCAGAACCACCAATAGGCAAAGAAAAGAGAGTCTGAAATAAAAATAGGAGCCACCAGACAAGAATCAATGAATGTTAGAGGAAAATCAACACCCATGAGAGAGGAGACAAACTCAATAAGTTGCCTAAAACACAAAGGAAAATAAAGTTATAGGATAAGGACAGTTGATATCCTCGGAGAAATAAGAAAAAGCTTCTATAAAAATATAACAAATGGAGATTCTCAAAATTAAAAATATCATTTTGGAGACTCCCCTGGTGGTCTAGTGGTTAAGACTCTGTTCTTCCACTGCAGGGGGCACAAGTTCAGTCCCTGGTCAGGGAACTAAGATCCCACATGTCCAATGGCTTGGCCAAAAAAACAATTTAAAAAAAAAATCATATTTCAAAACTTGATAGTTAGGCAAAATAGAGAGATTGAAATCATGTTGAACTAAAGAATTCTCCCATAAAGCAGTAAAAAATAAACACAACCAAAAAGAGGTGGAAAATATGAGATAAGCTTTAAGTTGCATGGAAAACAGATCTACAAGATCTCTAATAGCAAGGAGGAAATAAATACCATTGACCCTGAACAACAGAGGTTTGAACTGCGTTGGTCCACTTATGCAATGACCCACTTACTTATTTTTCCCAATAAATTAGTACCAAAGTGCATCATTCATGGTTGGTTGAATCAGCAGATTTTGACCTCAGATACACAAGCCAATTGTGAAGTCATATTTGGATTTTCAATTGCATGTAGAGTCACTGAACAGCTCCAACCCCAGCATTGTTTAATGGTCACCATACAGAAATTCTTAGGCACACACATGGGGGTATATATTATATTTACACACATGCAGAATGCCATACATATATGTGTATGTGTGTGTGTGTGTGTTATATTGTTGTGGGTGTATGCATATAGAAGAACTTCCAGAACTAAAAAAAGACCCAAATCTTCAGAATGAAATGCTTACTCAGTACCAGACAGAAGAAATAAAAAGACTTTCATCTATGAAAGATGTACAGGTCAAAAATGTCCCTCAGTTGTATTTGTCTAATGTTTTTCTTATGTTAGACTAGGCTCATGGGATTGGGGAGGAAGTAACATGCTGTTTCATCACATCATATCAAGGGTGTATGCATTTATGCTCAGTTGCTCAGTCGTGTCCAACTCTTTTGCAACCCCATGGACTATAGCCTTCCAGGTTCTTATGTGCATGGGATTTCGCAGGCAAGAATACTGGAATGGGTTGCCATTTCCTTCTCCAGAGGATGTTCCTGACCCAGGGATTGAACCCACATCTCCTGCATTGGCAGACAGGTTCTTTACCACTGAGACATCCCAGAAACACCATATCAAGGGTGTGTGTGTGTTTGTGTGTGTTATTTACTCAGTCGTGTCCGACTCTTTGCAACCCCATGGACTGTAGCCTGCCAGGCTTCTCTGTCCATGGGATTCTCCAGGCAAGATTACTAGGGTGGATTGCTATTGCCTTCTCCAGAGGATTTTCCTGACCCAGGGATCGAACCCTGGTCTTCTGCACTGCAGGTAGATTCTTTACCATTTGAGCTACAGGGAAGTCCACATATCAAGGGTACATAATCAATATCACTTGTAACTGTTAATATTAATCTTGATCACCTGGCTGAAGTGATGTTTGTCAAGTTTCTCCGCTGTAAATTTACGTTATTCTATTTTCCCCCTTTCTACTGTACTCTTTGTAAGGATGTGTCACCCAAATTTAAGAAGCAGAAATCTATGCTCTGTTACCTCAAGAGTGGAATATCTGAATAAACTATTTGACATTCTTCTGCTTCCTTGGTGGCTCAGATGGTAAAGAATCCACCAGCAATGCAGGAGACCTGGGTTCAATCCCTGGGTTGGGAAGATCCCCTGGAGGAGGGCATGGCAACCCATCCCAGTATTCTTGCCTGGAGAATCCCCATGGACAGAAGAGCCTGATGGGCTACAGTCCATGGGGTCGTGAAGAGTTGGACACAACTGAGCGACTAAGCACATTCTTATGAATGAAAAAAAAAATGTGTATTTCAGAACTCCACAGATAAAGAGAAGAACCTAAAAGCTTCCAGTGAGAAAAATTATGCTACCTACAGATGAGGTGAGACTGGAGGCAAGGTTGCAATGTTAGATGGAAGGTCATGGAAGGACAACAGAGAAGGAAAGATCTGGACAGACACTGAAGGAAGTGTGAGAGAATTCACCTAGCAGACATACAAGGATTCCAAAGAAAACACTTTCAAAAATGAACACTAAAGCAAAACTAAGAGCAGAGAAATGTGATGAGTTTGAGGGTTTCAGGGCTGATAAGGCAAAGATAGGACCACAAGCTGGTAGTCTTGCACAGCACAAGCTTTATTGGGTGGTGCTTGGACAGGCTTGCAGGAGAGGGAGAGTGTCTCTGAGCAGGAAACCTTCCAAAAACAGTGTGTGTGTGTGTGTGTGTGTGTGTTGAGGGTGGGGGGGTCACTTCCCAGAAGGGGAAGGGAGCATGGGAAATCCCAAGGGAGAGGGGACTCCATGTGGGCAGATATATGGTGACGTGATGTCTCAGCAGAGAATGGGGATTTCTGGGTCAGAGAGCCGCAAAGGGCAGCAGTAATTTGGGGTCTTTTAGAGCTGTGGTGGTTTGCTTTATCTATGGCTAGCAGATGTTGGGTGCAGTTTTCAGAGTATGCAAAGCAGACAAGTCGTAAATGGTTGAAAATATGCTAATGTGAGCCACATTGAAAAGAATCTGAATTTGGTGCTGGCAGGCTTTGAGTTAACAGTCCAAACCTTCTGCAAGAAAGTAAACAATATGGGGGCCAAAATACAAGACATATACAAGAAAAAAGCATTCCTTTAAAAGTCTCACATGATGAAAATGAAGTATATTGTGTGTGTGTGCGTGCTAAGTCGTTTCATTTGTGTCCAATTCTGTGAGATACATGGACTGTAGTCTGCCAGGCTCCTCTGTCCATGGGATTCTCCAGACAGGAATGCTGGAGTGGGTGGCCATTTCCCTCTCCACGGGATCTTCCTGATCCAGGAATCAAACCCACGTCTTTTACGTCTAACCTGCATTGGCAGGCAAGTTCTTTCCTCTAGCGCCACCTGGGAAGCCCAAAGCATATCACACTATCCAATAATCTAGAATCAAAAAAAGATGAGTATTCTACTTTTATGACAAAAATAAATGCATTGTCATAGAATAGAAAGACTATACCTCAAAACCAGCTCTTTCCTTCTTTTATATTCCTACATAATATGTATCAACATATTATTTGTCTGTATCACTCTGCATTTCTTTATATGTCTATCCCCTACTGGACTGTAAGCCATGGAAAAATAACAATCATTTCTGGCTCATCTTAAAACTCCAAGTATCTAGAACAAATTTCTAGCACATAATACATATCTTGCTAACATTTTCAAATAATGAATAAACGAACATGAAGAATAGAATTACAATATTTCAAGGTCCACAAAAGAACTAAGAATAGTTTTATCACAATCCACATTTCTTTTGAGGCTGTATACCCATTTTTCTTAGCTTTATAATTCTAAAATACCACAACATCAATCTTTTCCCATTGTCAAATCTCTTAATCAGCAAACTACCAGCTCAAAAGCACTTTTAAAATATAATTTAAAGATTATTGAGAGATATTCATTAATTCTATCACAGTTATTCTTGTGGATGGCTGAATCTCTAAATTAGAAAAATGGAATAATCTAGTTTATCATTTGGAATGCCTTGGGCCATAGTTTTAAAAGTACCTCATTGAAAGTGGCTACACATTAGGAATTTATGATTCCCATATAAGCAGAAGTCTAAAAGTAGGTTGTTTGGCTAATTTGCCCCTGGGTGAAGTCCAAGTTCCAATTTAAATTCTGTAGAAGTTTTTGACTTTTCTTTCAGGGTGTAAGATGGCAGCCTCAGTTCCAAGCATCATGTCCTATACAACAGTATCCAATTTAGAAGAGCGTTATTTCTCCAGGGCTCTCTCTCTTTATCAGGGAGAAATCTCCCTCCCAGAAGCTTCAAGCAGATGCTTCCTACTGTCTCGTTGGCTAGAACTCTGCACCGTTCCCACTTCAAACCAATCACTAGCAAAAGAAAATGGACTTTTTTGGTTAAAAAAAAAAAAGTTAAGCAGAATTCCTGGTTTCAGGTCCACTGAGATGGAATTAAGCACATTCTATCCCATCGCTTTCACAAATTACAATAAAAAGCCTTGCACAGGATGCATAATGCAAGTATCCTGGGACTCTGACAAGCATTGATTGAATAATACCAGGCATTTGGAAGGGAAATCAAATCCTGAAGAACAACCCAAATGGCAGTGAATTTCCTGACTTTTTCCATTCCATATCTCCCAGTTCAGACTTTGGGGCAGTCCAAATCCAGGGATTGCACAGCAAGTGTAGACAGAAAAAGTTCCAAGAAAGGCCCTCTCTTTCTAACCAGACTACTAGGGAAAGGGGCCCCTTGTGGGATGCAGAATGTAGTAGAAGGGGGAAAGCACCATTCTCCAACTTTTATTTTCCCTGCCCTGCCCGAAGGCAAGCCCCAAGTGGGAAGCTGCGTTCTCTGGATAGCCTGAGCATAACAACAAGGTTATTTGAAAGAAAATACTTCCTTCTTTATCCCTAAAACAACTGGGATAAGGAGACCCTGTGGTCCTATGTTTTCTTATGACTTCTTTATGGTTTCACCTTTTATATTTACATGTATGATCCAGTTGGATTAATTTTAATGTCAAGTCAAGGTTAAGTTTCTTTGGGGGAGGAGGGGTATGTGTATAAATGACAAAGAGTTCCGATACCATCTGTTGAAAAGACCATTCTTCCTCCACTGAATTACTTTCATATTTTTGCCAAAAACAAGTCATATTTGTGTAGGTCTATTTCTAGGGTCTCTATTCTATTCCACTGATCTATTTGTCTATTCCTTCACCAAATATCACATAGCCTAGATTATTGTCACTCTATAGGAAGTCTTCAAATCTGGTTATGAGATTTCTCTAACTTCATTCTTACTTTTCAATATTGTTTTAGCTATTCTAGTTCCATTACCTTTGCCTATAAACTTTAGAATCAGCTCATCTATATCTACAAAACATTTTGCTGAGATTTTGATTGCTGTGGCATTAAATCTATAGATCAGATGAGGCAGCTGACATTCTTACTAGACAAAGTCTTCCAATTCATGAACATAGTATGTTTCTTATTCAAACATTATTTATTTAGCTCTTTGATTTCTTTCATCATGTTTTGTCAGCTTCAGCATACAGATTTTGTACATTTTCTTAGATTTATACCTATGTATTTCATTTTTTGAACTATGGTAAATTATGTTAAAATATCAAAATTCTTATTCTGAATATTCAGATTATATACTTAATTTGACAAATATGCACTGAGCATCTACTCTGCCAAGGACTGCTATGCATTCTAAAGAATGCAAAAGAAACAGATTTATCGCCTTATTCTCTTGGTTCTCATTTCTGCTGTTTTCATTTGGTCTATTTCACTGCTTCTTAGCAGATGGAAAAGAAGAGGGGGAAATGGAAGAAGAATTCAATTTAAAGCAATATACAGTTTTTAAGATAATTGTGAAAGGAGGTTACAACTTTTGTTTATAACAGATGTCTCAATTGTTGCTATTTCATTGACTTCATTTCCCTTCACCAACTGATAACTGAAAATAGGCTGCCATACTTTGATGAGAAATTACTTGTACTAATGATCTGAATAGATCTCATCTTCACTTTAGTGCAGGAATTATCTTAGATTCAGGATTGAAGAAGAGAGTCGTCTCTTGAGATATCTTTAAGGAAAGTAGGGTTTTAAATGCAGCTGGTTATTATTTGTTCATTCACTTTATTTCCCTTGATGGAGGAATTATCAAACTACCTTCAAAAATGAGTTTCACAGCTATTTCCCAAATTCCCTGGCTATGGAAAAAATAACCTGATGTTGAAAAGGATTGCTTTATTCAACTTGCAACTGAGTCACATGTATTAAGAATCTCTTGGTTGTTTTAATGCCTGTCAAAGACCCATTTAACAACTTTTTAGAGTGCTTTCAAGTACAAGAGCTTGAAAGCAATGAGACCAGATGTCAAATTAATATGGCAGGTGGCTCACAGTTCTTGACTTTCCTTTCCTGCTCACACGTTGTCTACGTTTAAAAAAAAAAAAAAAAAAAGCACTAAGTCACAAAGCATTGGAAACTAAGACAATCAGACGGTAATTTTCCATACTCTCAGAAAGAGACCAGCAAAGAAACAGTTATCTAGACAAGCAATGTTTTTTTTACATAATGTAAATAGTTAAAGAGACCACATATCTTGGGTAAATGTCTTAATTACTTTTACTAGAGACAGGCCAAATTACCATGAAGACTCATCACTAGGGCCAAGGAAGTCTCAGTTTAGACTCTAAAACTGAGAATTCAAAGGGAATTTTCATTGACTCTCTGACCTATGGAAATAACTGAGAAGCACAGTTTATGGCTTACCTATTCTATACCACTAGAGCCCAAGCAGGCCAGCTACAGGGCCTGTGAGTAACCTCTTCATGGGCTTAGCACGGACCAGTCTCATGGAACTAGTTATGCTTGCCTGTCAGGGTCCGGAGCTTCACTGGAAAGGCTTTCTTTAACCTGAAAAATGTCTGACACCGGTGGGTGGCTAATAGTCTAGGTCCTCTCTTCCTCTACCATCTGTTCCTCAAAAGGAACTCAGAGAATGGCATGTTACTCAAAGGAAACATGAGCCAGACCCTTATGCAGGTAAGAAGCATCAGAATAGCACCCTTATGCAGGGCTTGGAACTTTAAGAAAGGCAAGGTTTGGGGAAGCATGCAGAAGATAATATATCACCTCTCATTGGGCCCTCGGGGACATGCACTTAAGACATAAAGAGGGAGATCCATGGTTGCCCGGTTAAAAATCTGCCTTCCAACGCAGGGGACATGGGTTTGATCCTTGGTTGGGGAACCAAGATCCCACATGCCACAAGCAATTAAGCCCATGCATCACAACTAGTGAAAGATCCCACGTCACGCATCTAAGACCTGGTGTAGTGAAATAAATACATATTTAAAAAAAAAAACATATAAAAAGCAAAAACAGTGATAAGAAGACCTTGCAAGTTTGCTGGTCTAGAAATAAACAGAAATAAGAAGAAAGTCCGGAGCTGGGAAATGCAAGGTCATGACAATCATGGAGCACTCACAAAGGAGTTAAATCTGTGTCCTTAGAAAGAGCCCACCATTTATTGAAGATTGTAGACACAAAAACACAGGCATTAATGGAGTTAGAAGAAATAAACTGGGAAGTGGTATGTATCTGAGGAGGTGAATAAAATGAAAGGCTCCTCGGAAATGTCCTTGTTTATCATTTTCTTCCCTGATGGTTCAGCCAGTTAAGAATCTGCCTGCAATGAAGGAGACGCAGGAGACTCGGGTTTGAGCCCTGGGTCAGAAAGCTCCCCTGGAGGAGGACATGGCAACCTACTCCAGTATTCTTGCCTGGAGAGTCCCATGGACAGGGGAGCCTGGTGGGCTACAGTCCATGGGGTTGCAAAGAGTCAGACACAACTGAAGTGACTTAGCACGCATCATGAACTCTAAGAGAGAAGGCAATTTGCATGATGAATGAATGAATGTTTTTCCAAAATATGGAAATTTGAGTGTCACAATTGACTTATTGATGGGAGAGTTCTGCATGTGGAGTTTAAAGGTGACTGAACCAGAACAACTGTCATGGATCGACTGGTATGCTAGCAAAGCCGAAACCGTAGAATATCTGTTGTTTCTTTCTCTTTCAGGTGGTTGTTTTGTATCCCTTTCGACAATAACAAGTCTTGGCAGTGGTCTCTGGTGACGGTAGAAAGGTTCCAGATCAGCAGTTCTCAACTCTGTTGTTTCTGTGACACATTTTTTGAATGCTATAATTTCCGGCACTCCAAAAACACCAACACTAAACAAGCCAGAAAAAATTACAGCACAAACACTCCTAGAGAAGAACGTCTCACGCTCTTTCAAAGAGTCTGCCTATTGTGCTGTTCACATGTCACACTTCAATACTGTGCCACTGTTGAAAATAACCCTCTTCACAACAGTGACCACACTGTCAGAAGGCAAAGTCCTTGCATGCTCCACTGAATCTCTTTGGGTACCAGCTTGACAAGGTGTTAACACTCGAGCCTCTAAGTTCCAGCACAGAGCCCTACTGCAAAGCCCATTACATGACCTGCTTTGCTCAGTGATTCAGCCATTGGACAGCACCCTTTCAAGACATATCCACAGTTGTTGCAAAGGTCCAAGGGAAGGGAGACACGTATACACAAAGCTGATTCACTTCATTGTACAGCAGAAGTTAACACTGTAAAGCAACTATATTCAAAAAAAAAAAAAAAAGTCAATCAAAGCCTCACAGAGCAACAATGTGATACCTCACATGGTTTGTGCATATCTGTTCTAAATTCATGCATCTTGCTTAAATAGAAACAACTATAGGACCCAGGAGAAAAGAAACAGGCTTGAGGTGGTTGGCAGAGATCAAGAGCCCTAGGTGTTAGGGAGCAAAATTCCTCCTCTGATACACTTTCTAAAGGATTCATCTTTCTATGGTGTTGGCCTGGACTCAGAACCAAGGAGGACTGTGCTGGACATGGCCACAGGGAAAAAAGACAAATAGGGCCCAAGCTCCATGTGGTCTAGCCTGGAGCCAAGATTCTTCACGGGTATCGAAATCTAAAGCTTTAGAGCAATACTACAGACAGTTCCCTTGAGAATCTACAAGAACATGGGGGCTGATTGAAGATGTTAGGATCTAGGATCCAAGCCAATCTTGTGCATTACTACCTTGTGGAAACAATTAGTATAATGTAGAAAAATTGCCAGCCTAAATCTTTTGTGACAAAAATGCATGGTTTACATGTATAATAACTTCCTATGTTCATATATCCATTTTTTAAAATAACAATAGTCACAGCATAGAACACGTCTCAAAACTGAGGCTCTGTCATGAAGAAAAGGACAGTGAAAGAGAATATGTGCTAAATTCTTCATATAACACAGATAGAACCAAGAAGACAGTATTTCTTTCTTGATCATTAAAAAAAGGACAGTTGTCTAAATGCATTTGAAAAATTTGAAGTTAAAAACTGAGAGGATTAAAAGTAGATAGATTTTCTAAATAATACAAGTTGTAAATGCAGATAATTCATGATGCAAATAGTCACAATATTAAAAAGTGAGGAAGTAAAAAATAACTTTTAAGCAAGGGGAAAGACTCACTATTTAATGCAAGTGAAGAAATAAACTAAAAACACTCTGTAGTGTGAATCAAATTTTGTTTTTAAAATGCTTTTTTATGTACGTGTATCTGTGTATATTTATACTCTCTATGTGCTGAGTCACTTCAGTCCTGTCTAACTCTTTATGACCCTATGGACTGTAGCCTGCCAGGCTCCTCTGTCCATGGCATTTCCCAGGCAAGAATACTGGAGTGGGTTGTCATTTCCTCCTCCAAGGGATCTTCCCAGGGATTGAACCCAGATCTCTTATGTCTCCTGCATTGGCAGGCAGGTTCTTTACCACTAGTGCCACCTGGATAGCCCATTTATATACTCACATATGCATTCAAAAGAAAATAAACCCAACTGTTGGTCTATAGTTGGTGGGTAGGTTTTATTGTCTTTAATTTTTTCCTGTTGGCTACTATAGGTATATATTTATATTATATTTATAATTCAGAAAATTATTGTGGAGTTTTCAAAATTACAGTATACAGTTAGAAGTTAATAGTCAAAGGATATGGTGTGTGTGTGTGTGTGTGTGTGTGTGTACTCAGTCATGTCCAACTCTTTGTGACCTCACAGACTGTAGCCTACCAGGTTCCTCTGTCCATGGGATTTGCCAAGCAAGAATACTGGAATAGATTGCCATTTCCTTCTCCTCACAGGATATTAGGAGAGTGTGTATTCAGCCACGTGGTAGACTAAAATGAAGACTGTCTTGATGTTACAGACTGAATGTTTGTTTCACCCCAGAATTCACAGATTGACATCCTAACCCCCATTGTGATAACATTTGCAGGTGGGACCTTTGGGAGGTAATTGGGTTTAGACGAGATCAGGAGGGTAGCTGCCCCACCCCACCATGTTGGTATTAGAGTCCTTATTAAAGAGAAAAAGATCAGGAGACCAGAGGGCTCTCTCTGTCTCTGTCTCTCCCTTTCTCTCTCTCCATCTCTTCTGTCTCTCTCTCACTTCTTCTCTCTCCTCCTACTCTATTTCTTCTTTTTCTACTTCTTCTCTCTCTCCCCCCTTCTCTCTCTCTCCTCTCTCTCTCCCCCTCTTCTCTCTCTACTTCTTCTATCTCTCTCCTCTCTCTCTCCCCATCTTCTCTTTCTCTTCTCTCTCCCCCTTCTCTCTCTACTTCTTCTATCTCTCCCTCTCCTCTCTCTCTCTCCCCCTTCTCTCCCCCTCTTCTCTCTCTCCCCCTTCTCTCTCCCCCTTCTCTCTCCCCCCCTCTTCTCTCTCTCCCCACCTTCTCTCTCTCTCCCCTTCTTCTCTCTCACCCCCTCTTCTCTCCCCCCTTTCTCTCTCTCCCCCCTTCTCTCTCACCCCCTCTTCTCTCCCCCCTTCTCTCTCACCCCCTCTTCTCTCCCCCCTTCTCTCTCACCCCCTCTTCTCTCTCTCCCCCTTCTCTCTCTCCCCCTTCTCTCTCCCCCTTTTCTCTCTCCCCCTCTTCTCTCCCCACCTTCTCTCTCTACCCTCTTCTCTCTCTCCCCCTCTTCTCTCCCCCTCTTCTCTCTCTCCCCTTCTTCTCTCTCACCCCCTCTTCTCTCCCCCCTTCTCTCTCACCCCCTCTTCTCTCCCCCCTTCTCTGTCTCCCCCTCTTCTCTCTCTCTCCCCCTTCTCTCTCCCCCTTCTCTCTCTCCCCCTCTTCTCTCCCCCTCTTCTCTCTCTCCCCTTCTTCTCTCTCACCCCCTCTTCTCTCCCCACTTTCTCTCTCTCCCCCCTTCTCTCTCACCCCCTCTTCTCTCCCCCCTTCTCTGTCTCCCCCTCTTCTCTCTCTCTCCCCCTTCTCTCTCTCCCCCTCTTCTCTCTCTCCCCACCTTCTCTCTCTACCCTCTTCTCTCTCTCCCCCTCTTCTCTCCCCCTCTTCTCTTCCTATTCTCTCTCTCTCCCATCCTCTGTGTGTGTGTGTGTCCTATGCGGGATCTCACCAGAACTCAGTTGCCACCCTGATCTCAGCCTTCCAGCTTTCAGAGCTGTTTGAAATAAATGCCTGTCATTTAACCCACCCAGTCTATGGTATGTAGTTAGAGCAGCCTGAGCTGCCTAAGACGCTCAGACCATCTGATAATAGAGTTAAAATTGTTACAAAACTAGCTGAGTGACCTTTAGTGGTTTAAAAAAAAAAATTGCAAAAGGAGATTCCATGTTTCTGTAAGATCAGTGCTATCTAAACAGCTGGGCTTTAAATTATCCAGAAGCAGCCATGGTGAAGGGTGTGGAGGGCCACCCGGGAAGGAGACGCAGTCTGCCTCAGCGGCCTGACACCTCCACATGTACGCAGGCCATGTGCCTCTCACCCAAGGGGCTGCCGCTCCTCCCTGCGTGGGTCCTCTGCCGACCGTGAGTTGAGCCACTGAAAGGCAGCAACCGAGGCACACTGGCCCTTGTCCAGAATGTCATTTAATGGGGTTGGTGTGGTTTCCCTCAGGTGAAGATATAGCATCATTTGGATGAAAATATAACAGTGCATTTTTAACATTAGGTCTGAGCAGAATGGCACCCCACTCCAGTACTCTTGCCTGGAAAATCCATGGACGGAGGAGCCTGGTAGGTTGCAGTCCATGGGGTCACTAAGAGTCGGACACAACTGAGCAACTTCTCTTTCACTTTTCACTTTCATACATTGGAGAAGGAAATGGCAACCCACTCCAGTGTTCTTGCCTGGAGAATCCCAGGGACGGGGAAGCCTGATGGGCTGCCGTCTATGGGGTCACACAGAGTCGGACACGACTGAAGCGACGTAGCAGCAGCAGCCGAGCAGAATATACTACAAAATGACAAGTCACCACCGGAATAAAGTGTCCTTTGGTACGAATGCAAAGTACTGAAACAGCTTTCAAGTAATTCAGGCCTTGGACCTGAAAAGGGCTGAGGAGGTTCCCCCCACAGATCCCCTTGCTTGGAGGGTGCCTCATCCCACCAGCAACAACTTGTGTGTTCTGGTTTGCTTCGTGTGGTTCTGTTTTGTTGGTCTTCTAAGAAAAAAAAAATGGGGGGAAGTTCAATAATTTACCGAGCAAAAGAGCTGCTGGGACAGAGGCGTGGGAGAAGCGGAACCAGGTCTGCACTGTGAGCAGAGGAGTGTGTTGGGGGCAGGGAAGCGCCGGGGAGCGGAGGAAAGGCGGCCCCTGCCCCAGGAGCTGGAGAAGGACTGGCCGCTCCCAATCTCCCTGAACTGGGTGTCTGCGCAGCCTTGTTTCCCACAGAACTACGTTCCCTCCCACCCCCTAGCTCTGCAGGTGTGTTGCTTGAAAGCCACTTAGAACTCTCTGGAAGGTCCTTCATCAGAAGAATTGAATGGCCCCCTGGCTCCAGGAGGCACTGGACTAAGTCAGACATGTCCAGTCCCACCCAGGCACAGGCCCAGCTCCAGCCGACTCTGACCCAGAGGATCTGATGGCCATGCAGGCAGCCGGATGGGGCCTGGAGAGTGAGGCCCCAGCCCCCTGCAGGTCTCCAAGAAGACCTGAGAGGGGCCACCACTCGGCCAGGCAGACCGTCATTTGGGCCATGGGCCTGTCTTGATTTCTAACCTTGAATCAGTTAGACACAGTCTTGGCCCCGGTCCCACAAGTCACTGGGTCTGATTCTGTCTTATAGGAATAAGTCTGCCATCTATAATGGCATTCCAAAGGCTCTGCATGCATACATGCTCAGCCACTCAGTCATGTCTGACTCTTTGTGACCTCATGGCCTGTAGCCCACCAGGCTCCTCTGTCCATGGGATTCTCCAGGCAAGAATACTGGAGTGGGTAGTCATGCCCTCCTCCAAGGGATCTTCCCAACCCAGGGATTGAACCTGAGTCTCCAGCTTGGCAGGCAAATTCTTTACTACTGAGCCACCAGGGAAGCCCTAAGAGCTGAGCTTTCTAAAGGCTACAAGCTCCACCTTAAGCCACAGCCCTGGAAATGGCCTGTTCCTTCCAACCACAAGACCCAGGTGCTGGGGGCAGTCTCTCCCTGCCCCAGACTTCCAGGATCCCAGCCCAATTGGGAAGAGCAGTCTGAGCAGCACTTTCTTCGCCAGCCTGTGATAAAGTATTTCCTCTCCATTGTTCCCTCAACATATTATGTCTTGAGTACATAGTTCCCTTTGACAAAGGAGCCTTTAAAAGCCCCATAAAAGACAACTTGAAAGAGACACATGGTTATTTCCTTGATGGGGAAATTTATAAGGACTCGGGCTGTGACAACAAAAACATTTGTTCCTTGTTCTAATAGCTTGAGAAGCGACTTTCCACCTCATCATGCGTTATCTGGGTTTCTAAATCATGATCGGTAGGAAGGATGCTGTCCTGGGAGGCAGGGAGCCTGGGTCCGAGGACCGGCTCTGTGACCTCGGACTGACTGGGTGGTCTTTACTGCTCGTTGCTCAAACTGTCTTGGCCTCAATTTCCTCTGCTATAAAATGGAAATAATAATATACTCTCTGTCTACATCACCACACCCAGACAGGCTTTGTCACAACTATCAGCCCTCCCATCTATTTGTCCAAGAGCCCTTTCATTCTAAAAATCATTTAGTGTCCCCTAAGAAACCTACATGACTTCCCACCTTTTCCTCTTAAGATTTAAGCCTGAATTCTAAAGTTGCTCCTTGTGTTACTTTTCCTGGGTTCTGTTTATTTTACTTTCGTAAATCTATGTTTTATGAGGGGGGTCTCAGTCAGGAACTCAGAAGGGTAGAGAGAAAACTCCTTTTCCTCCCAACCCGGGCACGTTCCTTTACTCGGGGCCTTGTACCTGCTGTTCCTCGGCCTGAAACGCTTTCCCTAAAAGGCTCCCTCAGGGCTTTTTCCCTTCAGGGCTCCCTCACCATCTTATCTGTGAGGCCTCCCTTGCCCATCCTGAGTCAGACAGAGAAAGACAAATCCTGTATGACATCACTTAGACGTGGACTCCATGTGTGCCGTCTGTGGGGTCACACGGAGTCGGACACGACTGAAGCGACTTAGCAGCAGCAGCAGATGTGGTCTCTAAAAAAAAGACAGTGGAAATGAGCTTTACTTTCAAAACAGAAATAGTCACAAGATGCACAAAACAAATGCATGGTTACCAAGGCGCAAGGTAGGGGGAAGGAATAAATTAAGAAATTGGGATTGACATACACACACAACTATATGTGGAGTAGATAACTAATAAGAACCTGCTGTGTATAGCACAGTGAACTCAGTTCAGTTCAGTTCAGTCGCTCAGTCGTGTCCGACTCTTTGCGACCCCATGAATCACAGCACGCCAGGCCTCCCTGTCCATCACCAACTCCCGGAGTTCACTCAGACTCACGTCCATCGAGTCAGTGATGCCATCCAGCCATCTCATCCTCTGTCGTCCCCTTCTCCTCCTGCCCCCAATCCCTCCCAGCATCACAGTCTTTTCCAATGAGTCAACTCTTCGCATGAGGTGGCCAAAGTACAGGAGTTTCAGCTTTCTTTCCTTCCAAAGAAATCCCAGGGCTGATCTCCTTCAGAATGGACTGGTTGGATCTCCTTGCAGTCCAAGGGACTCTCAAGAGTCTTCTCCAACACCACAGTTCAAAAGCATCAATTCTTTGGCGCTCAGCCTTCTTCACAGTCCAACTCTCACATCCATACATGACCACAGGAAAAACCATAGCCTTGACTAGACGAACCTTTGTTGGCAAAGTAATGTCTCTGCTTTTGAATATGCTATCTAGGTTGGTCATAACTTTCCTTCCAAGAAGTAAGCGTCTTTTAATTTCATGGCTGCAGTCACCATCTGCAGTATTTTGGAGCCCCCAAAAATAAAGTCTGACACTGTTTCCACTGTTTCCCCATCTATTTCCCATGAAGTGACAGGACCGGACAGTGAACTCAATACTCTCTTAAGGACCTATATGAAGGCATCTGAAAAAGAGTGGCTCTGTGTAAAAACCTGCCTGCCAATGCACGAGACATAAGAGATGCAGGTTCTATCCCTGGATCAGGAAGATCCCCTGGAGAAGGGAATGGCAACCCACTCCAGTGTTCTTGCCTGGATAATCCCAGGGATGGGGGAGCCTGGTGGGCTGCCGTCTCTGGGGTCGCACAGAGTCGGACACGACTGAAGCGACTTAGCAGCAGCAACAGAGCAACATAGCGCACACTTACGTGTATATATAATCAATTCACTTTGCTGTACAGCAAAAACTAATGCAACACTGCCAATCAGCTATACTCCAATAAGAATTAATTAAAAATAAAATAAAACTGGGGACTTCTCCAGCCCCACACCTCCTAGGCCCTTCTTCTGCCATCTTTAGCACTCAAAAGCATCAGGTGTGCTATAATCCTAACTTGTTTTTCTTACTAACAATCTCCCTCTCATTAGAATAGAATAGGGGCATAGAATTTTGTGGGTTTTTAATACATGGCTGTATTCTCTGCAACTTAGAACAGCACCTGGAATATAATAGGTGCTCAATAAATACATTCTGAATGAACAGATCTCTTTTTGACCTATAGAAATTGTTTCTATTTTCCTCTTTCTCTATGCTTTTCTCTGTTTCTTCTGTTCAATAATTTCTGCCCAATCGGACTGATCATCTAGGTTTAAACTGCTTTCATCTAGATTATAATAAGACATTTGCATATTGTTTGGTTTCATAAATGCTTCTTGACGCCCTACTATTTAGACCCTGCTCTAGAGGCAAGGCCATAGCAGCCAGTGCCACTGCTCAGCTCACCCCCTTGACCCCGAGGAGATCAACAGCCATAATTAATCCCTGACCCGCCAACAGCTTCCCACCTCTATTTAGCTCCTGGTCTCTCTTCTCAGCCAAAGTGCTTTCTCTGACACAGAACTTGCACTGCTCTGTTCAGTTACAACCAGAAGTGCAGGGCTGATACTTCTGGAGGCATAAGTTAGCGGATCAGTGTCCCAGCCTCCGATTCACAGGATGCACAATTTCTTGAGGTCCCCAGGGGAACTGAGCCCCAACTTCCCCCAGCAGTGATCCACTTATTAACATACCCTCTGGTTGGATTTTTCTCTCTTTTCTGTCTCACACTGTCATTTCCTCACCTGTGTTTCCTGGGTTCATCCCCCAACTCAACTACCTGCACCCAGGTCCTGGTCTCGGCTTTCCAGGAGTTGAGGAAGGAGCAAAGGAAAACCTGGCTTGTTGCTGTGTTCAGTTGTACTGGAAGACCCATGGGTTCTAGGAAGTACCCAGGCTGCTGGCAGCGAGCAGAGATCTCATGTCTCCTATGCTGGAAGGTGGCTTGTAACCTGAACAGCAGCAGAACATCACTGCTGGGAGGTTTCCTGGGTGACCCTGCAGCAAACCTGCCGAGTACTTACTACAATTATACTCTCAGCTGAACAGGAAAGTCTGAGCTGGAAAGAAGAATCCTATGTGCATACTTGTAGCCATGATCTTCGAGGGCTGTGGCCCCAGAGATGACCGACATCCCCCCCACCATGGTCTTCCACCCTCTCCTTCACATCCTCTTCTCTCTTCACTCCTTTCTCCTGTCTCTTTTCCTCTTTCTCTTCCTCTAGAAAAGTGGAGTCTGGAGAGATGGAGAGACTGAGAATAGCCCTACGTAATAGGCTGCAGAGGATGTGATTCCTAAATGGGTCAGTACCTTGTTGGTGATTCATGCTGAGGTGGACAACACAGCAGCTTAGCAGAGAGAAGAGCAACCAGATCATTCCAAGCATTCCACTGTGGAAAGTGCCAGAAATGGCAAGAGTCACTGGGAAGCATCAAGCCCAGCACCAGTACCAGCAGTGTCACCATCTACAAAATGCAGCTAAGACTGCATTCAATAAGTTCAAACAAGTTCAAACAAGATAATTGATAAGTTCGAATAAGATAATTCGATAAGATAGGTTCGATCACACTATCACAGATCATAAATCCAAACTGCAATTAAAATGCAAAACAGAAGATGCCAGCTTACTCAGAACCTCAGTGGAAAATTGCTCTTGTTTAGGGTTTTTTGGTTTTGGTTTTTTTCTCTTTCTTGGTCTACTGCCATTTGAATAGATAAGAGCATAGGTCTGAGTTTGGCTTTCTGATTTGCTCTGGGGCATTTTTGACATTGGCTTTTTTCCTCTTTATTTTTTTAGTTTCATCTGGTACAGAGGCAGGGGGTGGCAGTTCCCTGGTGGCTCAACTGCCGACTAATGCAGGAGATGCAAGAGATACAGGTTCAATCCCCAGGTTGGGAAGATCCCCTGGAGGAGGGCATGGCAAGCCACTCCAGTATTCTCGCCTGGAAAATCCCACGGACAGAGGAGCCCAGCAGGCTACGGTCCTTGGGGTCACAGAGTGGGACACGACTGAGTACACACAGTGGAGAGGGAGACAAGAAAAGGAGAGCTGAAAGGTTCAAGGCATCAGAGATCTAAGTCCTGATTCAAAGGAGTCATCCTGACAAGCAGTTTTCAAACAGTGGCCCAGGAGCTCTGATGAGGCATCTCACGGCCACTGGGAAGCAGGGACAGATGATTCTAGTTTTCCACACCTATTCCATTTGGTGCATCAGAGTTCTCTGAAGGATTTGGTTTGAGGGAAAAAAATCCCCTGCCAACATTAAATCTGAAAACCATTTATCCTATATTTTAATATACCCTTTATATAAAGTGATGCTCCATTAAGAAAAAAATGGCTCCTCCTGATCAATAAGCTTTATTCCTGAAACGTGAGGGAGATGATTTTTCTTATGTCAAATTTTCCATAGAACTCACAAGAATACACTTTGGATGGGAGTTGGACAACTGCTTAATTAACTTTTTCACTGCAACCATCTCCCATTTGGAATTTAGAACTTACACAATTATCCAGAGACTTCTAAAAGTCACTCACTATATGACTGTAAGATGTTTTCAAACACACATATCTTCATAAAAGCAGAATGGATGACAGATGTTTTGGACTAGAGTTAACTTGCCCAAGGCATCTCCAGTGAGAAAAATTAATAGTGGAGATGTGAGTAATGATACTAGTCAGGATAAGTTATGCTACACCAATGAAACAAACAAAACCCCCAAATCTCAGTGGCCTAACAAAGCCTTCACTTCTCACTCATACACTTCTGATGTAGGCTAGGGGACTCTCCAGGACAGACTGCTGTCCCTGTCTTTCCATCTGCCCTTGAAGAAACAACAGGCTCGTTGCCACTGGCCAAGACCTTGTGCCCAAGCAGCGTCCCTTGACCCCAAATTCTTACAAGTCTCCTCAGGAGTGTTTAAAAATTCTTTAAACAAGCATCTGAGCAGCAAGAGTCTCAGCTGCTGCAGCGCTATTGTTTTATATTATTTATGATAGCTATTGTGATTATCAGAATTTATAGCAGTCATTAGGCAGCAGACGCCGTGGTGCTCTCAGCCAGCAATCTGTCACCCTCCTCGGTTGAAGGGAGAGGAAAGGACGTGGGCAGTTACAGGGCACCCAAAGCTCCGGGTAGTCTTGTGCTGAGAATGATGCAATCTTCCTCCTGGAGAGCCGGCGAGACCTTGATAATGGAAAGAGAGAGAGAAAGAGAGGGAACAAGGAGAGAGGAACAAGAGCAAACGAAGGAGACCAGGCATGCTGTCAGAACTCGGAAAGCCACAGCACGGGAGATGAAAGGCGATGGTCACAGCACAGCCTGGGTCCAGGTGTCCGAGAAGTTGGTTGTACCCTGAGCAACCAGCCACAAAGGGTGTCTGCGTTCACCATAAACATCAAAACTAGGGATGCCAAAAGGTGTTTGTTTGTTTGTTTTCAAGGCAACAAGCAACACTGGCTCCTCGATCCTGATTTAGCATTCACTGTTCAGCATCCACGTTTGCCCTGTGACTCACAAATTAATAAAAGGAAGACCTCACCTGGTGAAGAACACAGCCGCATAGAGCTGGAGCCATCCGTGTCAGACACCACCATTAACTTCACAGGTTAACTTTAATGACTGTCAATTTGTGGGGAAACATTCTTTAGGAATACAGATGCTCTGGTCTTACCTGAACCACTCACAATCTTCCTCTTAGCCCACACATCCACGGATAAAAATAAAATACAATAAGCTATTTGTCATCCTGCTGCTGCTGCTCTAAGTCGCTTCAGTCGTGTCCAACTCTGTGCAACCCCATAGACGGCAGCCCACCAGGCTCCCCTGTCCCTGGGATTCTCCAGGCAAGAACACTGGAGTGGGTTGCCATTTCCTTCTCCAATGCATGAAAGTGAAAAGTGAAAGTGAAGTCACTCAGTCGTGTCCGACTCAGCGACCCCATGGACTGCAGCCCACCAGGCTCCTCCGTCCATGGGATTTTCCAGGCAAGAGTACTGGAGTGGGGCGCCATTGCCTCCTCCTGAGGTTGTAACAACTACGATGTCAATATTAGAACATCCCTTCATGTTTGCAGAGAAGGTTTGTTTGTTTGTTTAATCTGTTTCACAGTGCTTACAACCCATTATCTCATTTGATTTTTATGAGAACTCTCTACAATCGGCCATTATGTTTCATTTTCAGGACCCTGCCCTGGCTAACTTCCCAAGGAAAGTGATCATTTCTTACCAAAGCAACCAATCTCCAGACCAAGCACAGTGGCTGCTACAACTAAGTGCTCAAAAATGTTTACAGAAAGAATTAACAAATGAGGGAATGTGTGAAAGTTATTTCTGTTTGAATAATGAGAACACTGAAGTCTGTAGAAAGCCATATTTACTTACTTTCATGGTGCTATATGGTGGCATAAGCTGGTATCATGTCTCTTAGATTTGTGCTCTTCGCGCTTACATAAATCTCACTGTAGAAATATTGCTTGTTACACAAAACTTCAAATAAGAAAACCCAATCCAATGGGCACACAGCAGGGACAAGCTAATCTAATGCAAAGCATTATTCTATTTTTTATTTTGAGTTCTATTTCCTATCAGCTGATATGGTGTAAGCACTAACTACAAGCCAGTTCTACCTTTCATTGTTGAAGCTGATGTTTCAATATACCCATCTGTTGTTGTTTAGTCGCTTAAGTCATGCCCCACTCTTTTGTGACTCCATGGACTGTAGTAGCTCACCAGGCTCCTCTGTCCATGGGATTTCCCAGGCAAGAATACTGGAGTGGGTTGCCATTTCCTTCTCCAGGGGGATCTTCCTGGATCAAGGATCGAACCTGCATCTCCTGCATTGCACACGAATTCTTTACCACTGAGCCACCTGGGAAGCCCCCTAATATATTCATAGGAATTGATGAAGTGTGAGAGACAAACTCACAGAAGTGTGCTGAGCCTTCTGAAGAAAATACCTTTGGTTAAAGAGGCACAGAGCAAAGAGCTAAAGAACCTCTTGATGAAGGTGAAAGAGGAGAGTGAAAAAGCTGACTTAAAACTCAACATTCAAAAAACTAAGATCATGGCATCTGGTCCCATCACTTTATGGCAAATAGAAAGGAGAAAAAGTAGAAGCAGTGACAGATTTTATTTTCTTGGGCTCCAAAATCACTGTGGACGGTGACTGCAGCCATGAAATTAAGACACTTGCTCCTTGGAAGAAAGGCTACAACAAACCTAGACAGCATATTAAAAAGCAAAGACATCACTTTGCTGACAAAGGTCCATATACTCAAAGCTATGGTTCCTCCAGTAGTCATATACAGATGTGAGAACTGGACCATAAAGAAGGTTGAGCACTGAAGAAGTCATGCTTTCAAATTGTGTTGCTGGAGAAGACTCCTGAGAGTCCCTTGGACAGCAAGGAGATTAAACCAGTCAATCCTAAAGGCAATCAACCCTGAATATTCATTGGAAGGACTGTTGTTGAAGTTGAAGTTCCAATACTTTGGCCACCTGATGCAAAGAGCCAACTGATTGGAAAAGACCTGATGCTGGGGAAAGATTGAAGGCAAAAGAACAAGAGGATGGCAGAGGATGAGATGGTTGGATTGCATCACTGACTGATTCAATGGACATGAGCTTGAGCAAACTCCAGGAGATAGTGAAGGACAGGGAAGCCTGGCGTGCAGTGGTCTGAGAGGTTGCAGAGTCAGACATGACTTAACAACCAAGTAACAACAAAGGGGCCAGAGGAGACAGGCTAAAAGAGAGAAAGGAGAGACAGTGGAGGGGTGGAAGTGGGAAGGGAGGAAGGAAGAATGGAGGGAGGGAGGGAGAGAAGGAGGAAAGGAGGAAGCGAACACGTTCTTCTGGCTGGTGCCTGCAGCACGCCATGGCCAGGAGCACGTGAGACACGCAGTGGTGCTTGTCCACATCAAATTTCATTGGGCTTTTCCAAACTAAAATATTTGTTTGCCATCCAGGAGTGCAATACTTGTCTGTATTTTGGTTTTTTGACTTGATTTTTGAAAAATATTTAACTCCTTACTTATAGTAGAATTTAAATGAGAACTTTAAAAACAAACTGGATTAGAAAGTACAGTGGGAGAACCTAGAAATGATTGGGTTGTGCTTGTTTCTTATTCAACACTTGGAAACAAAATTCCTAGTGAGCTGAAAGTGGTCATTGAGGAGTGTGTACCTTTAATTGGCTCATTAGAAACGCAGTCAGCATGTTTCACCCTCGAAATGAGAGAGAAGTGTCTCAATTACCCAGCAAGTGCCTGCGTGTGCCACAATTAGCTAATTATTGAGGACATTTTTTTCTGTGCTTGATCAGTCAAGCAGTCCCTAGAAAAGAGGATGCTAGCATCAAAAATCCAAATCCAGAATTTTCAGAAGTTAATTTTAATTTGCATGTTCAAGAAACAAATATTAATGTTCAGGGTGGGGGATATATATTTCTAGTCACTATCACACTCGGTTTAGGATATTATTGTTTGAATTAGGAACAAACATCACAGATTTTTACAGCTATCAGAGAAAATTTACTCCTATCACTAGAGACATTGGCACTGGAGTAGAAATTACCTGAACAGGCAATTGTTTTAAAACTGTCATATCTTCCACCTGTTTTCCTAAGGCTTCATTTATCTTCCTTAAAGTCCCTTATTTTCCCAAAAGCACCCTTCCCCTTCCTCAATTAGGATGGTGTATGAGCCCCAAATTCTATCTGCCTCTTTGAGTCACATTTTTCATGAGCTCCCATTTACCTACATGAATAAATGTTGTCTTTTCTCTTGCTAATTTGACTTTTGTTGATTTAATTCACAGGCCCTCTATAACTTCACATAAGAGGTTGAGGGAAAGTTTTCCATCCTAGACATTATCTAGATTTTTGTTCTCATTTGATCATTGGATTTGTCATACATGTGTGTTAAATGTGATCAAGTACATTTTATGGACCCATTGAGATGATCATATGTAATTCAATGCATTAACTGAATCATTGCTTTAATAGATTTTTTCTTTTTAGATCATTTATTTAATAGATATTATCTATATTTGCATCCTTAGGATTAATCCTACTTGATCATTGTGGCAGAAGCTGCTAATTGTCCACCAAAATTTATTCTCCCTACATCCAGAGTAAAAGAGTGGAAACTGGGGCTGGAGCAGCTGAGCTATAGACAAGAAAGTGTTGGTAAATGTTTAAAACGTGGTCCCTGTATTGGGGGAGCCGTGATTCATAGCATTTGCCATCTCCGTGCTGTTGTTACACTATGGTCAATTTCAAGCCACCAGTGTGATATCACTAAATAAAGAATTGGGAGAGATTTTCCCAGCATGCCATTGTCTAGAGATCATATTTTCCAGTGTGACTTGCAGTCAGACGCACACACAGTGGGGGAATCTAGATGACTAGATTCTTGCCAACAATATGAGAAGGAAATTGATGTGTGAAATTTCTTTTACCTTAAGATAGTAATCAAACAAATCACACAGCCTCTTTTTCTCTTTTCTGTCACCTGGAACCCACAGTGACCCATTTTTCACCATGTAGATGGTACTGATGTTCTAGTGAAAGTAGGATCCCAGACCAGTAGTGCTGTACTTACCTGGGCAACTTTTTTTAAGGGGAATTCTCAGGGCCCACTCAAAATCAACTAACTAGAAAGTCTGAGGGCGAGAGCCAGCAGTCTGGATTTTTTAAGGCTGTCTAGGTGACTCCCGCGAAGAAGGCAATGGCACCCCACTCCAGTACTCTTGCTTGGAAAATCCCATGGACGGAGGAGCCTGTTAGGCTGCAATCCATGGAGTCGCTAAGAGTCGGACACGACTGAGTGACTTCACTTTCACTTTTCACTCTCATGCATTGGAGAAGGAAAGGGCAACCCACTCCAGTGTTCTTGCCTGGAGAATCCCAGGGACTGGGGGAGCCTGGTGGGCTGCCGTCTATGGGGTCGCACAGAGTCGGACATGACTGAAGCGACTTAGCAGCAGCAGCCGCAGCAGGTGACTCCTGAGTTGCACTAAAGTTTGAAACCCACTTCCTAAGTAATAATGAAACAACGTAATTGAAGGACCTGGGTCCCTGGGTGAACGAAAGAAACAGCCAGCAAACCTGGAGCCTTGTAGCATCAACATGAAAGAGGAATAAATGCCTGTGCTCTTTAAGCCACTGAGGTCTTTTTAGTCCATCAGCTTTGCTTCACTTTCATTAATATAGCTTTAGTTTTTTTCATCAGCACTGAATTTGATTGATAATAGCTTACTTATGATTTAATCTACCAAAACTCCATTGAATACTTCCGCATTTACATTTATCACGTATCTATTTCCTTTATATCTGCCCTAGTCCAGTTTTCCTTTTGAGGTTATACTGGCCATTGTGGTTTGATCATTGTTTTATTTCTCATCTGCACACCATTCCCCCTTCAGGACCTCTCCTGACTATCTCCAAATCCAAGTCTTACGGTCTTGGTGTGGGGTCTCTGTTCTATGACAATATGGGTCATAGTCCCTCAGCTGCCAGTGGCCAGCCTGCTCCAGTTTCTGGCGATGGGGCTGCATCTGTGGCTGTCCACCTCCCAGGCCTCCTGCTAGCCCTAAACTGGTGGTGGTTGGAAGAGATTTTCTTTTGAATATTTTAATAACATTAAAGTAAATAATCATAACTCCCTACAGCAACCATGACTTAGAAATGCAAGTCATTAACTGGATATATTATATTTACAAGTCTGATTCTTCTTAACCATCATTTAACATATAGATTTTTTTTTTTTACTAAGATGTATACTCAGATGTTTATCCTGAGAGAGCAAAGTATCTTGATCTTATGACATGTTTGCTCTACCTGACTCATTTACGGCACACGTGTGCATGCACAACCTCTTCAGTCGTGCCCGACTCTGTGGGACCCCACGGACTGTAGCCCTCCAGGCTCCTCTGTCCATGGAATTCTCCAGGTAAGAATACTTGAGTGTGTTGCCATGCCCTCCTCCAGGGGATCTTCCCAGGGATCAAACCCACGTCTCTTACATCTGCATTGACAGGAGGGTTCTTTCCCACTAGCGCCACCTGGGAGACCCTTATTTACAGTAACTGTGTGCAATAGATTATAAATGTGTTTCAACATTTCATTCCTTATTTTAACTGAGAAAGATAATGACCAGTTAGGACTTTGGATTTCACAAAATTCTTACAAAATACTATGCATTCTTACATTTTCATAATGTAAGAACAGATCAAGAAATCAAGGCTTACAATTTTTCTTTCTACATTTTGAGCCTATGCTGTCTCCTATATTTGGGCATTTCCCTGATCCTATTAATTTCTTCTATCACACATCTGACCCTTTTGCCTTCCCACTGCCAAGACTATTGTGATGATCTGCAAACATGTCTTCTTTGCTCATTGTATTCCCCCTCCAAATGATGTTACCATCTACTACCTACTTCTAACCACATGCCTGTGTTGCTGATAATACTTGAAAGTTCCCCACATTCACCAAATGCCTAAAGAATGCACTCTCAGTGTCAAATTCAAGGTCCTCAAAGGCCTGGCTTATCTCTAAATCGTACCCAAATCCATGTGAGCCCAAGAGGATGCGTTCCCATTTCATGCCTTTAACACTGCCTTTCTACTCACCTCCAACGTCCTTGTCTACCACTGTTTATAGACATCAAAGTCCCGCCTGTCCTCTGAAGCCCAGGTCAAATGCTCCGCCTGACATCTGTCTTCCATAATGTTCTAGCCGACAGTTGTTTCACCTTCTTCTGAAATCCTACAACGTTTTCTATCACCTTCTGGCAGTTTGCAGTGTTTTACTTTTACTTCTGCTCTCCGTGTCACTTCTGCTTTTGCACACCGATTTGGGTCACACACCCTAATACCATGGGAGGTGCTCGTGAGCTGAGTATATAACTCATGTATCTTTTTAGTTACGTGGGAAAAAGTCACCATTTTCAACCCTAACCACCACTGTAGTTTGCTCAAGTCAGATTAGAGATGCTGAGAATTTGATACAGGGCATATTCACAAAATTCAAATTTCATAGCTTCTGGCAGTTCTTTATAACCATGAAAGGTATCTCAAGGTTAATAATCAATTTATTTAAATTTAGCAAAGTACATTGGTGAGTTTTTAGATATGCAAATGATGGCTATTACAGAAAGAAGTTTTACCTAAGGCTGATTTTTAATGAGTCTCTGTTACTCAAAACATTTCTGTCTTATTTTTTACTGTTTGGGGCCCGGCACAGTAACATTTTTCCAGATCCCAACAGTCTTTGAGTTCTGGACTTCCTCCATTCCCTTCAGTCTCTCCTTCCAAACCCAGCCAGTTCTTTCCTGAATTCATCTCATTCTTGCAATATCTTGATAATGGCAGCCAATAAAAACCAACACACGCTCCTAACACACTGCTTTTTGATCTTGAACTTTGGAACAAGAGGTACAGCAGACACAAGATCTAACTTCAAGCTTTTCACGGTAATAGTTTTACCAAAAACACTGTCACTGCAAGAGATAGAACTCCAGGCTTTCTGTCTGTGATACCAGCTTTCTCGCCACTCAACTTCTAAGCCCAGTTCACACATCCTCAGTTCTTACAACAGTATGCCGTTTACACGATACAGGAATCCGTACCTCGAAATCCACGCTAGCTGCTCCAATATACGAATTCCAAACATCTCACAATAAAAGCTTATTTCTCACTCACATGAAGTCCAGTGGCTGCCAGGAGAGAATTCTATTCCATGTAGTCAGGCAGGGACCCAGAGGGACAAAGGCTCCAGCATCTTCTACACAAGGCTTGCAGCGCTTCCACGGTTACCCTGTATGTTATCATCCCCTGGAATGTGGGAGAAGAAAAGGTGGAGTCATACAGAAGATTTTATGGAACAGGCCTGAAAAAAAAAAAAAATATATATATATATATATATATATATATATATATATATATATAATTTCTCTCTGTACAGCCTATCAGCCAAAACTCTATTACCTGGCCATAACTAACTCCTCGGCTGACTTAGAAATGTAGTCTGGACGTGGACAAGGAGGAAGAGGAGCCAGGTTTACTGAACCCATCATCTGTGTCATTGATATGGTGACTCATGGACTTGCAAGGAAATGTGCGACTGTGACCTGAGAAGCAACGTCTTAACGTGGAAAGAGATAGGTCCTGATTGACGTCAGGCCCATCGAGGCTTAAATCTAGGCCTAGGTACTTATTATGTATGTGACTTTGATTGTTTTTATGAACTTCTCTGAGACTTATTTCTTCATCTGTGAAATGGAGCTATAGCTCCTACTTCATGTAGAACTGTGACGAAAACTAAAATAATAAATTTAAGAACTTAACAAAGAAACTGCCAAAAACATGTATTAGTATTTATATCAGAATTATTGAAAGAATTGTGTGAGGAATCAGAAGGACAACCTGACATCAGTTTCACATTCCTTATCTAAACAGCAACTTTTAACTTAGACCTGATATTTATGAAACTTCCAATCATCAAATAATTTCTTCCTAGGATGAAGAAATACTTAGGCTTCCAAGAGCCAGTGAAAGGGAATTTAAAAGAGCTACATAAAATATAGATGTTGCTTCACAAATGTTCCAATTAGAACAAAACAATGTCTTGTGAAATACTTGCATAAAGATCAGATTTCATAATTTGCAGTGATGGGCCCCAAAAGTAGCAGAGCTGGTTTCTTCGTGGGCAGAGCTCATGTGTTTGATAGCTTGCTTGTGACAAGACAAAATTATTTTTAGAGTCCAAAACAAAAACATTTTCTACCTTCCATTTGTAAATAAAAAAACTCCCCCTATGAGCAAGAGCAGACTTGGAACACTACATACTCAAGCGTGACCAAAGCTTCGGGTATCTTTATGCATCTCCAGAAAAAAGTTCTCAGCATGAAACTGACCTGTAACTGCATCCTGCCCAGGAATGTCACTGCCTCTTCGCACCAAAGCAATACATCATTAATATTTTTCCTCCTCAGTTTGCCACATTTAACCCTCAATCCTCATTTTTTAAAAAATACCCCTGGAAGATCCAAACTTCACAAAACTGGAAACAATGCTAGAAAGTTCCAAGCAATCAAATAGAATATGGTATGTGTGTATGTGTAATATGTGTGTGTGTGTGTATGTGTGTGAAGAATGATCAAGAGGGACTTCCCTGGTGATCCAGTGGTTAAGAATCCACCAGCCAATGCAGGGAACACAGGTTCAATCCCTGATCCAGGAAGATTCCACGTGCCACGGGGCAAATACTGAGCCCGGGCACAACTGCTAAAGCCTGTGCACCCTCGAGCCTGTGCTTCACACAGAGAAGCCACCACAGTGGGAAGTCTGCACGCTGCAACTAGAGAACAGCCCCTCTCGCTGCAGCTAGAGGAAGCCCGAGCGCAGCAACAAGGACACAGTGCAGCCAAAAACTAACCATAATACTTAAAAAAGAGTGACAAAGAACACTGACTGAGCTTCCTGGAAAACAAACCCAAATTATTGATTTAAACATCCGCTCATTTGGATGTGGAATTACACGCACTCTAAGCAGTTACTATATATAGATTTTATTATCCATATTGAAATTTCAGGAAGATCGTTTTCCAGAACCTAGTGTTTCTCTTTTCTGTTAGTCTGGGCTGTTTAGTTCTTGGTTTTGGGTAAGAATGCTTACTCATGCCCAGATGCTGTTGTTGTTTTTTTTTTTTTCCATGTGTCAGTAGAGAGATAGAGGTGGTACTTGGACATGAGGGAGGCAGAGGATGTGGTAGTGTTTGCTTTCTTTCTCTATTTTGGTGGTAATGTCCAAATACAGTTACTGAATTTATGAAACTATTTTGACCTAAGAAAATCATAGATTTTACCTGCTTCTTTCTCATTGTTCTAAGAATCAAAGTTTAAGATCTATTTGGGATCATCTAGTGACGATAATTGTCTTTGAATGATCTTAAAATACCAAATGTCTAAACATAAAGTTAAGAACTGATATCTAAGTAACGTTCTGGCCAGAGCCAAAAATGAGCCCCAAAAGGACGTGAACGTGAATTCATCCTGGTCACGGTAAGTAGGAAAAGACAGCCACAGAGTGGGGGCCTCCCTGGCGGTCCACGGGTTAAGGATCTGCACTTCCACTGCAGGGCGCACAGGTTCAATCCCTGGTCAGGGAACTAAAATCCCACATGCTGGTGCAGCCAAAAAGTGGAGTGAGCCTCTCCAGGTACCACACAAAGTAGGCAGGCAGGTTCAAGGCCAACCACTTGGCAGTCAGGCAGTAAGAGCTTCACTCAGGTTAGTTATATCCAAAAAGAAACTGTTAATAAATTGAGGAATCCCTAGCCACTGGACTTTAATCTGTATGTGTATGTGTGCTGTGCTCAGTCATGTCTGACTCTGCAACCCCATGGACTGCAGCCTGCCAGGCTCCTCTGTCCATGGAATTCTCCAGGCAAGAATACTGGAGTGGGTTACCATTTCCTCCTCCATGGGACCTTCCTAACCCAGGGATCAAACCTGTGTCTCCTGTGTTCTTTACCACTTGAGCCACCTGGAAAGCCCTTAATCTGTATAAGAGTTAAGAAATAACCCCCTCATGAAACATTCCCTTCCAGCACCTTACATCTGTTAGGACTTTTTTATGACTGTATTTCATTTTTTCTTCACAAAAATCCTATGGAATTTCTTATCAGGCATCACTATCTCTATTCACAGGTGGTAGAAATGAAGTCTCTTAAATTTCCAAGGTTATAGAAAGATTAGGAGCTAGAACTCAGCTCTCTTAATTCCAAGCCCAGGGATCTCAAGCAGTTGTCACTCTCCTATTAAGGGAAAGGGACCTCCATTCTTCTCGAATGTACTATGACATTCAATCACACTCGAGTTCCACTACAATCCCAGTTTTCTGGGTGCCTGTTATTCCAAGGAGTCTGGGTTGGAGGCCAGGGAAACAGAAATCAAGGCAGAAGAAAAAAAGCAAGGTATCATGTCATTTGTCCTAATTACATGCATTTGATTTTTGCAAGACCTTTAGGAATCCCTCAAATTCAATTTGATTCATTTCAACAAATTAATATAAAAGGAGAATTTAGTCTTTCATACTAACATCCTGACCTCCCTCAGGCACACAGAAGAGGTAGATAAGGAAGAGAAGAGATTTTAAGAAGTAGCATTGTAAGTCATCTGTGGCCAATTGTATTTTCCAGAGATGACCACAGCAATACCTACCACCCCATATGCTCTTCTGATCATGTGTTACGGACTGAAGGTTTGTGTCCCCCCAAGACCCATTTGTTGAAACCCTAACCCCTCAATGAGATGCTGTTGGGAAGTGGGCACTTTCAGAGCTAATTAGGTTTAGATGAGATTATGAGGGTGAAGTGCCCTTGATGTGATTAGTGCCCTTATAAGTAGGAACAGAACCAGAGCCTCCTCCCTCTACTATATGAGAGGCAAGAAGGCAGCCATCTGCAATCGAAGAAGAGGGTCCTCACCAAGAAGTTGCCAGTACCTTGATCTTGGACTTCCCAGCCTCTGAAACTGTGAGGAATAAACGTCTGTTGTTCATGCCATCCAGTCTATCGTATTTTGTTCTAGTAACTGAGATAATTAAGATACCATGTAATCTTGACAGTTCTGCCATTAAGTGGTGATCTGTGGGGTTCCCATTCCCTTAAATATGGGCTAAAGTCTGGGACAGTAAAACCAGTAGGGTGCAACAAGAGATAAAAGTGAAGCTATATGATTTCTGATGCTAAGTCATAACATGCCATACACATCTGCCTTACTTTCTTGGGATGTTCACTCATAAAACCCAGCCTCCATGCTGGGAGGAAGCCCAAACTATCACAGAGGGAGATTCAATGAAAAGGCCGCATGTACATCCTCTGGTCGGACAAACCAACTGAGGTCCCAAGCAAAGGTGAGCCTCCATTACTAGACACAGGGAGAGATGCCTTCAGGTGGTTCTAGTCTCTAACTATCGAGACACTCCCAGCTTAGCCCCTAAAAAATGTGGGACAGAGACAAACTATCCCCATTGTGCTCAGTCCAAATGACTAACCCACAGAACTGGTGAGCAGAATGTTCTGTAACACTAAGTGGTTTTGTTGTTGTTGTTGTTACTTAAAACAACATGAATTTATTATCTGATGGTTCTATAGGTCAGAGTCCAACTTGAGTTTCACTAGGATAAAACCAGGGGCTCATTTCATTTTTTTATTGGTATAACACTAAGTTTTGGGATGGCCATTACATCAGTAGTAACTGGAATATTGTCCCGAATGTGTGGGGGAATACTTGATCTGAGGGAAGACCCTAAACTAAATCTATACTCTTCTCTATCTCATTTGAATGCAGACAGCTTCTCAAACTCTTTTCAAACAAGAATGGAAAAATAACACAACTGCTAGATAAATGGCTGCCTAACACATGGCAGAGGCTGTATTAATTTGCTCCCCCAAAATATCCTACATCCAGCAGAGCCACTGCAATTGCGGTTACTACTTGGTTGTTTGAATTAAGAGTTGCATTACTATCCCCCACAGGATATGGTATTTATTCTGATTTACTACCCAGGCCAGGGGTAGGGAGCTTGGAGGAGAGGTCAGGTTTGGAGATTTCCAATTGCCCTTCCCTTCTATGAGATCTCTTACCCCACATGAGAGTTCTGCCAACTGCCAACTCTGTTCCTTTGAATTATACATTGATGCATGAAGGAAATAACATCTGTGTGGGCTCATAGACCACATGGAATCACGGTAAGCCAGTCCTGAGATAACGCTCCATTCACAGCCAAATGAGGTCACGGTGACATTTTGAGTAGCCAACTACCAACGAGAATCAGACTCTGTGCCCAACAATCCTCAAAAATCTAGGTATTCCATTTTCCTTGATGCAAGTTATTCTAGTAAATGTCTGTAGATCCATTTGATGAAAGAGGCTGAGAATTACTACTGATTAAATGTAACACAGAGCTGTCTTGGCCTCTCCTCCAGTCAATGAGTCTTGAGTCTGAGTTCCAAAAACCTCTGAGGTCCAAAAACCTTGAGGCTTAGGTCCAAAAACCGGGCAGTGGGTCTTGAGTTTTGTTGGGGTGATTACCCTTAGCTTCCTGATCATTTATCCTTCATTTACTTATTTATTTTTCATTTATTTGGCTGTGCCCTGTTTTAGTTGTGGCACATAGAGTCTTACTGGAATCTTAGCTGAAGCTTAAGGATCTAGTTCCCTGACTAAGGATCAAACCTGCCCCTGCATTAGGAGGGTGGAGTCTTGACCACTGGACCACCAGGGAAGTCGCTATTCTTAGTTTATTTTGACTGTTTACATTAACTAGTATCCTTGTTGGCTGCCTACCTGGCTTGACTCTAAGAAGCCAGTTCTCATTCAGAATATTCATAGCTCTCTGCAGATTGACACCCTTGGCTGCAGCTCAGATTTTGCTATTCATTGTGATACTTGTTTTTCCTTTCTTCTGACGGTCATACTGCCACTTGGACTCTAATACTTGAGATTTTTATCACCCCCACTTCGGTCAGGAGTCCAGTTCTATAACAGCATCTCCTACTGTCTGCCTGGCCCTACAGAATAGCTGAGCTTCGCAGTGATTCATTGTTACTTGAGAAAAGTGAGTGTCTTCTGGACTCTCCCACAGAACACTGTCAGATGTTGGATTTTCTGACTTTAATGGTTTATTAAAGTCATATTAATAAACTGTCATATTCCCACTTCTCTGAATCTTTTGACCCCCTCCTCTACCATCTGCCAGTAAATCTTAATTTTCACTATCATCAATCAACTCAACATTAGTCTGCTGCTGCTGCTGCTGCTGCTAAGTCGCTTCAGTCGTGTCTGACTCTGTGCGACCCCATAGACAGCAGCCCACCAGGCTTCCTGTCCCTGGGATTCTCCAGGCAAGAACACTGGAGTGGGTCACCATTTCCTTCTCCAATGCATGAAAGTGAAAAGTGAAAGGGAAGTCGCTCAGTCGTGTCTGACTCTTAGCAACCCCATGGACTGCAGCCCACCAGGCTCCTCTGTCCATGGGATTTTCCAGGCAAGAGTACTGGAGTGGGGTGCCATTGCCTTCTCCCATTAGTCTTCTACTTACTCCTAATTTCCACTAGAAACTCAAAGGGCAGGATAGAAAAATAAAGACAAATACTTTGGGAAATAAGCTGATGGAATGCATAGATACAAGTAAAACAAATTCTCTAAGAAAATTTAATTTCTATTTCAATGTATATTGCTTGTCCCTATCTCTACAATTTGACGAAGATGCCTACCTACTCACAACCAAATTCAATTTAATAGAAACAAATTTATAAAGAATCTTTATTTCCTTAGACAGCAAGAATATAGTCATCTTGGAAAATTTATCAAATGGGTCCTTTTTATTGGGAAATTGTGTCATTATTTGTTGCTGTCACAATGATAATCTAATAGAATGCCATCTGCCATATAAAGAATAATTATCTTCCAAAGAACAGAGGATTTATAGATATGTAGCTAATACTAGAAACTTGCTGTAGAAACTGCAAAATTGTGAAATACCACCTTCTGCTCTGCAAAAATCAATGAAACAAATGTTTGCTTTTATCCTGGAGCAAAACTGGAATAATTTATTTCCTTGTCTCTACTGGACTTGCTGCTGAAACAGAACCTGATTTCACCTTTGTGGGTGGCCTGGTCCATTCTGGTTCTTGGTTAGCTACTGCCCAGTGAATCCCATTTTTAATCCCCATGGGCTAGCAGACTCTAGGACCACCCCCTAGCCGAAACAGAGAATATCCAGAATTGCAAATGTTTCACTCTGTTTCAATCAAGCAGGAAAACAGAGTCTCACAGGAAGGTGCTGCTTAGACCTGTGAACCCGATTTTAAAATTCAGTGATTCTTAATTTTTCCTGAAAAGTTAGCTAGTGGAAGGTGCGTCAAGAGATATGGGGTATTACTCAGCCATTAAAAAGAATACATTTGAATCAGTTCTAATGAGATGATTGAAACTGGAGCCTATTATACAGAGTGAAGTAAGCCAGAAAGAAAAACACCAATACAGTATACTAATGCATATATATGGAATTTAGAAAGATGGTAACAATAACCCTGTATACGAGACAGCAAAAGAGACACTGATGTATAGAACAGTCTTTTGGACTCTGTGGGAGAGGGAGAGGGTGCGATGATTTGGGAGAATAGCACTGAAACATGTATAATATCATATATGAAACAAGTCGCCAATCCAAGTTCGATGCACGATACTGGATGCTCGGGGCTGGTGCACTGGGATGACCCAGAGGGATGGTACGGGGAGGGAGGAGGGAGGAGGGTTCAGGATGGGGAACATGTGTACACCCGTGGTGGATTCATGTTGATATATGGCAAAACCAATACAATATTGTAAAGTTAAAAAATTTAATTTAATTTAATTAAAAAAAGAAAAAAAGAGAGAGATGGGGACTTCCCTGGTGGTCCAGTGGTTAAGAATCCGCCTGCCAATGTAGGGAACGTTCTACATAGGGAATGTTCTGTCCCTGGTCTGGGAAGATCCCACCTGCCTTGGCGCAACTGAGCCTGAGCGCCTAGAACTTGTGCTCCACAAGAAGAAAAACCACTGCAGTGAGGAGCCCAGGCCCCGTAACTGGAGAGCAGGCCCCACTCCCTGCAACTGCAGAAAGCCGTGCAGAGCAACGGAGACCCAGCACAGGCAAAAATACATACATACATACATAAATAACAAAGAAGAGATTTGGGCTAAAAGGGCTCTATCCTCTGTGACCAGATTTGACATTTTTTAGGTATATTTATCCTTTTTTAGAGAAAATTTCAAATCATAAAAAAAAAAAAAAATAGGTCATCTGGTGACTGACCTCCTTTCTTTAAGGGAATGAATTGGGTGTCTAGATTAATGCACTTTCCCCACCCAAAAATATAGAATCATCTTCTCTTTTAGTGTCCATCTAGCTTTCAGGTTAAAAAGGAAAACAAAAGAAGTTGACAAAAGTGTGAGTTCTGTCTGTTTTGCTGATTCAGTCATCAAAGCCGACACCAGCTGTCAAATGTGAGCAGAAAGACACTCTTCTTTAGTCTTATACAATGGATTCTGGAATCATTCTGGCTTGATTCTGGCAGGAAATGTTGTGGGAACAGGAGCAGACAGACTTGGTAGAAGCACTGATAACTTCCCATCAGGTTCTCAATGTGGGTTATGAAAAGAAGGTAGTAAGAGATGGAGAGAACCCTTTGGCAAAACATAGAATCAAATTAATAGATTCTTTTAAAAACTACCACGCTGTTGGACTCAGTGAACCTCAGGAAGGCAAAGGAGAACCTTTCAAAGGACTCTCTGTTTCCCAAATTACTTTTCTCTTTCTTTAAGCTTCCGGAAAATGACATTCCTATTTCTGGCAAGGTTCAAGTGAATTCTATTTGGGGCTAGTTGCCAAACTTAAATTGCTTTAGGGCTTGCTGTGATTGGAATTTTGCTTCCTTAGTGGCAGTACAATCAAATCCCTATATCCTTATAGTAGCCATTATCAGAAATCCAGGACCTGACCACATAGCCAGGATGATGTGGGAGTTGCAAGAAGTACCTTAGCCTTCTTAGACCACTCTCATTAACACAAGATAATTTGGGGTCTTTTGACTCCTAGGGAAAAAAGGACATCAGTGGGGTGGGGGGTGGCCTCCATCTCTGAACTGAGACATCCCAGTGGGTCTTGGGAGAGGACTTAATTAGTTACCGTGGCCCTCAGCTCCATATGTATCCTGATGACATTCAGATTTATCTTTCCCATCCCTTAAGACATTAGTGAGGAAGATGAAAAATGAATAGTCCTTGCCAAATACACAGTCCTTAGAGTTCTCAGAAAATGAATGTTGTGTTTCCAAAATAAGAACTACCTCTGATAAAAGAAGATAAACTTGTTACTTCCCTCCAGTTCCCCTAATTCTCACTCTGCACACCCTGTCTTTGCTCTGCCAATCATTGTGTGTGTTGGTGTCTGGACACAGGGCCTGTAAATGGGAAGATACTAAAAGGATTGATTCAGTGTCACCGAAGGACAGTAAACTGCATGTCGAAAAGAGAAGTAGATTTCCAGGCTTAACACACCTGACGGAGTAATTTAAAAGAAGGAAAAGAAACAACCCATTGTGTAAAGCAGGAATGACTTTAGGTCAAAGTAATAGAAAATATAACTGCAAGAGTTGTGATTTGTTCTCAGAATTAGCTGACAGCTGTTGAGGGCTTGGGTCTCTACGATCTCCTTGACCTTTCATTCAGTTTCAAGGTGACCATTGCAACTCCAGGTTGTTGTTGTTTAGTCAGAGTTGTGTCCAACTCTTTTGCAACACCATGGACTGTAACCCTCCAGGCTCCTCCTGACCTTGGGATTTCCCAAGTAAGAAAACTGGAATGGGCTGCCATTTCCTCCTCCAGGGGACCTTCCCAACCCAGAGAATCAAACCTGCATCTCCTGCATTGGCAGGTGGATTCTTTACCACTGAGCCACCAGGAAAGCCTTGCAACTCCAGGTATCACATCCATATTCAATACAGATGAGAATTTTCTCGGAAAGTTCTCCTTGGCTGAAACAGTATAACATGGCTGATCCTAGCTACAAGAAGGCTGTGAAAGAATTTCACTCTCCTGGTCTCTGTAACGGAAGCTGACAAAAGGTCCATTTTGCCAACCAATCAACAGTCTGCCACATCCCTGAAGATATTTTCCCCAATAGCTCAGCCATAACAACGGTGCCATATGGCTTATCTTTCAGGGTGCGTTTGAGGAAAAGAGGAGACTGTTAATAGTTACGCCAAGGACACACTTCCCTGGTGGGCCAGTGGCTGAGACGCTGCACTGCCAATGCAGGGGGCTCCGGTTCAATTCCTGGTCAGGGAACTAGATTCTACATGCTGCAATGAAAGATTCCGTGTGCCAAAATGAAGACTGAAGATCCTGCATGCTGCAAATAAGACCTGATGCAGACAAAAAAAAAATAATAATAAAATTTAAAAGATAATTAATTAATTAAAATAAGTAATAAAATTTTAAAGTAAAAAAAAAAGAAAAAAATTATGCCAAGGAAACAGGAGCTAACAGGACTGTCCTGGGGAAGACGGAGTATGTGGCTACCCCCAACATAGACAAAATGTTTTGAGAAAGTGGTCCCTCTTCCTTCAATAATCTGACAGAGGAATGGAAACCCTGCTTCTCTGGTGAGTACAGTCTCTCCGTGTGGACCCAGGGTCTCTCAGTGTCCTTTCCTGTTTATGCCTCTTCCTGCCCCCAGCTTTGGAGAAGGCCAGACCACTTTCCTACTGGAGGTTTTATTAGGATCATTTGGCAACTAAAGCTCTGAGGCACTTTCTTCTCTTACTTCTGTGTAGGGGAAGCCTTTTCAGACATTTTGTTCCTACCTGCTACTCTGACTGCAGGAAAGAAGATGACATCATTCTGTAAGGTGAAGAGAGTCTCAGAAATGAGATGGTTTTGTCCATTTACAGAGGAGAGGGGAAGGGGTGTCCCCGCCAACCCAAACTGGTTTCACAGTATTTTCAAACAGAGATAAGCACAATGTTTACCAATAGTATACACTGAAACTTCTCAAAGCATTTGACTTTTCCATCCTGACTTCACACCTTTATTCATTCAAAAACACAGAAAAATAATCTGGGAGTGAACTTTGTACTTGGCACCATGACTATAATGTAGAAAAAGGTAATTTCTAATCTTATTATTAGAAATAGCTTCTAAAAATAAAGCCAAAAAAAAAAAAAAGAAATAGCTTCTGATATCAAAGTGAGTCCTGGAATACCAATAAATGGGTAACTCTACTACTGTAAGTTCTAGTTACTTTTATATGTCTTATCTTTCCAACTTGATTATGATTTTTCCTCCCTTCTCTCTACTTCCAGCTTTCCAAAGTTTCTATTCTAAACAAAATACAATGTCACTTTTATTTTTATTTTAAGTATCTTGTCTGATTTTTGAAGGGATATATACTTATTCAGAAAAACCAAATACCATAGAAATGAAAGAGTGAAAAAGTGAAAGTTCTTTATAATTATAAACTACCATCTTGCCCACTCTCCCCAGAGAAAACCAGTTAATGTGTGTATCTTCTTAACACATATTAACATATTTGTGTATAAATAATTACTGAGCATACACACAAATATTCGTTCACTTAAGAGTCTACTAGTAAATTCTATATCGTTCTCTCTATACCATATGCCATCACTTCTAATGGTGTGAGAAATACTTATGAAAGCCATTGTGGATCGTGGCAGTTTTATGGATGGAAAAAAATAGGAGAATTGTATATAACTATGCTGAAAAAAAGTATTAGAAAACACACTTTACTTGGAGCAAAATATACAGGTAGGTTGCAGTATTCTCACATAAAATATTATGAAGTAAGATTTCTCCAAAACTACCTTCTATTTTCAGAGTGAGGGTAGAAATAACTTTGCATGAATGTGACACTCCATGGTTTGGGGAAGATCTAAAAAATAAATTTAATTGACTCTTTTATTAGAGTGGATGTCACTTCAAGGATCTTTTATTTTTAAAAAACAAATCCCCAAAATGACTATTTCCATGGTCTAGATTCAATCACATACACTAAAATGTCATTCTTTTATAGTGAATGTTAACATTTGACTTTTTCTTTATAATACAATATTGTGAAGGCATTTTTCCATCATGTGTAATTTTAAAGACTTCTCTCTTTTTTGCCAGTATTGTGAACTTAACAAGTATGCACTAATGAATGCGCTTAAGTTAATCTTCCTTCCTCTTCAAATCTTAACTATCCATCCAGATTTTTACAGTCCAGTCTTAGGCTTTAAGACCTCCTAGAATTTAAAGGACATTTTCCTTCTGTGCACTGTGATATTTACCCACCTATCCTAACCATTTACCTTTTCTAGTCATTCATCTGTAATACAGAGATCACATATTTAATTCTACGGTTTTTTCCTTCTAATTCCCCCTGAAATGCACATGTTTGTGTGAAGCTGATTCTGTTTCTCTCACTGAGAGACAATTTTTCTCCTAAGTTTATGGTGCCATATACCTTGGAACAGCTGACATGATATTTACTTAAAGTTACACAGTAGAGTTTAGAGAAGATTGGAACAGAAAATACTCAAGGAAATCTATTTAGCCTGTTAGCATATCCCTTGGCACCCCACTCCAGTACTCTTGCCTGGAAAATCCCATGGACGGAGGAGCCTGGTGGGCTGCAGTCCATGGGGTCGCTAAGAGTCAGACACGACTGAGCGACTTCCCTTTCACTTTTCACTTTCATGCACTGGAGGAGGAAATGGCAACCCACTCCAGTGTTCTTGCCTGGAGAATCCCAGGGACGGGGGAGCCTGGTGGGCTGCCGTCTATGGGGTCGCACAGAGTCGGACACGACTGAAGCAACTTAGCAGTAGCAGCAGTAATTTTTCAGTAATGTGCTTTTGGGAAAAAACAAACAAACAAACACGTTGTATGTCCTTTAATCCCTTCATTCTTGTCATCCGATCTCAAATAATTGACAGTGTGATGCAACACAAAAGCTTAAGGGTCAACGTACTAAAACCTAGGGTAGGTATAGCAGTTCTCAAAGCAGTTCTCAAAGTGCGGGCCACAGAGTCCTAGGGTCCCCAGGTGATTTTCAGGGACCTCCTGAAACACTTTCAGGGGATCCACAGGGTCAAAACTATTTTCATAATAAAACTAAGGCCTTCTTTGTCCATTTCACTGTGTTGACGTTTGCACTGAGGGTATAAAGCAACAGTGGATAACACAGCTGGTGCCTCACAATAAACCAAGGCAGTGAGTGGCGTCAGACTGTACCAGTGTCATCGTATTCTTCACCAACGTGCATTTGCAAAACCAAGCCTATTCCACTTAAGAATGTCCTTGAAGCAATACTCTTAATCTTACTAAACGTCAGCTCTTGGGTATACTTTCCAATACTCTATGTGCTGAAATGGAAGCACTCATAAGGCTTTCTGTTGCATATCTAATGCAATGACTGTCTTGAGAAAAAGCGCTCTTACAGTTAAGTTGCAACTGAAACTAGCTGCTTCTTTCTGAAACATCATATGCACTGGAAAGAATGCCTGACAGACAAACAGTGGTTCTTTAGACTTGAGTATTTTATAAAATCTTTTCTCAAAAATGAAGTAAGCCAGTTGATTTGAGGAAAATGGACTGCATTTGTTTCTAATGATAACATTGCAGCCCTCCAGCAAAAAATGGGAATTATGGAAAATATGTCCATCACAATGACCTTGATCTTAAAGACTTGTCTGATGAGACCAGTGTTGATATTCATGAATATCAACTTTTCATGTTTTAGAATGAAATATACATTTTAGAGATCCAAATAACTCAGTAAGCCAATATTTTCAACAAATGACCAGGACCTAATGCTACAAAATCAAGTATGGGTAAAAGGTCTATTCAAAAGCTACTGTAGACCAATGGATTTTAATTTAATTTAATTTAATTTAATTTAATTTTAATACAACAGATTATTAAACATCCATTGATATGATGTTAGAGGCCATTTTGCAATTAATCTTTAAGAAATTATCACTTGTCAAATTTTGAAATGGTATCAAAGCAGAACAGCCACAACTATCTAAAAGACTGTTAAAATTCTCCTTTTTTCCATCTCCAGGTTGTGGACAGCTGGATTTTCTTCATATACTTCAATCAAAAGAACATATGGCAACAGATTGAATATATATGTGACAATTTAGGTGTCTTCTATTAAGCCCAACATCCAGAAGATTGGCAAAAATAAAATGATGGGGCTCCACTCACTGCTTTTCTTTCTGGAAAGCATCATTTTTTTATATAAAGTAAATGTTATTTATATTAGCATAGAGAATATTTATTGTTTTTAAATATGTTAATAAAATATTTTTCAATTGGTTTTAAGTTAATAAGTATTGATAGGTGTATCAGTTCAGTTCAGTTCAGTCACTCAGTTGTGTCTGACTCTTTGCGACCCCATGAATTGCAGCACGCCAGGCCTCCCTGTCCATCACCAACTCCCGGAGTTCACTCAGACTCACATCCATCTAGTCAGTGATGCCATCTAGCTATCTCATCCTCTGTCGTCCCCTTTTCCTCCTGCCCCCAATCCCTCCCAGTATCAGAGTCTTTTCCAATGAGTCAACTCTTCGCATGAGGTGGCCAAAGTACTGGAGTTTCAGCTTTAGCATCATTCCTTCCAAAGAAATCCCAGGGCTGATCTCCTTCAGAATGGACTGGTTGGATCTCCTTGCAGTCCAAGGGACTCTCAAGAGTCTTCTCCAACACCACAGGTCAAAAGCATCAATTCTTCGGCACTCAGTCCAACTCTCACATCCATACATGACCACTGGAAAAACCATAGCCTTGACTAGCCAGACCTTTGTTGGCAAAGTAATGTCTCTGCTTTTCAATATGCTATCTAGGTTGGTCATAACCAAGGAGTAATGCCATGTATAAAACAAAAGTTGCTCAATCACTTTTAAGAGCATAAAGTCCTGATCAAAAAATATTGAGCTTCTAGGGAAAGCTCTGTAAAAGAAAAAAACGTGAGCAATTTCATTGACCAATGCAGGAACTAGAGGACAGAAATCAAACCAATTTTTACTATATCTCTATAATATTTAATCTAGATTAGGTTCTTTCTGTTTCAAACAACCATCTCAAGGGAGGACCACATCATCATGACTACCAGCCATTTCAGTTCTGACAACCATCTCAACTAACAATGTTCCTGTGGATTTCTTGGTTCAAATGTCTACAAGATCAAGATCGCTTGTCTCATCTGACAGTTACCATCTCTGTGAAGATTCCTCCATCTGAAAGCCTCCCAAGAGTCACTGGTCAGCCTCTGGATACCAACTGGTTCAATCAACAACCACTCTAGAAGAAAGAACCTCCCAACACTGCTTTGGGGGACAGAGGACCCTGAGTGAGGCCATTTGAGGAAAATACAGTGACGTGTTCGAAAACTCTATCCCATCACCTACTGCAGCAGAGACAGAACAAGTTACTGAGACAGAGACCAGCCGCACAGAATTATCCCTCGGGCCAAGTCTCAACTTCACTCTTCAAGACTGAAGGCGGGAGAAGGGGATGACAGAGGATGAGATGGTTGGATGGTATCACCGATGCAATGGACATGAGTTTGACTAGGCTCCGGGAATTGATGATGGACAGGGAAGCCTGGCGTGCTGCAGTCCATGGGGTCACAAAGAGTCGGACAGGACTGAGTGACTGAACTGAACTGAAGTCTCAACTTGCATTCCAGATCCCTTGCAATGAACTCCTGCTTTGGCATCTGTTTTTCAGTCTTTGATGTGTGAGAGGTCATCACCTACTACTTGCCACCCCAGCAACCACCAGCCCGGCCATTTGTTAACCCTAAACTGATAACCTTCATCTACTTTGAATGGCACTAGTCCTCATCTTTCTATAGAAAGAGGCCAGTTGTTGGCAATTCTTCCCCATGTTATATCTAGAAGAATGAAGAAACACTGGGAGTCCCAACTCACCACAACTAAAAGATGCTGAGGCTGTGCTCAGTCTTCCTTGCAGCTCCTTTCTTTCAGAAGCCTCTTGATTTGCAGTCTTCTCCCTCTTCCTCTGCTGTCTTCTTAAATATAACCTGGACTCTCCCTGGGAGATGCTGAAGACAAGACACATACATGGATCCGTTGATAAATCAATATTGTCCAAAAAAAAAAAAGTGTTGTTTAGCAAGACTGTTTCCCTTTTTCAGGAAAAAAGAAAAAATCTTATGGTATCCAAACTATTTCCAAGAGCTTTAGAGGCACCAGTGACCATCAGCACAGAGAAAGCTATAGTCACAGCAAAACTTTTCGACTGTTCTATAATTGACATGGCACAGTGGTTGTGAACAGAGGATTGGTGTCTTTGACCTTTAAGGGTTTCCTTCCCTTTCATTCACTTCTTTCTTGAAACATAAAATTGCTTCCATCTGATGCTAAGGCTAACCAAGGCACAAGCAGAAAAAATCAAATAAAGGTCTTTTGAGGACTTAAAAAATGACACCCAGGCTTTCCAACTGCACTTCAGAGTAATCATTAGCCTTGTTGTGACAATTCCCTGTACTTTCTTCTCGCTCTGTAGCAAACACAGCTGTGTCAAGTATAAATCCATCCTCAGTTTTTGCAATACTGTCCAGGTGAAGGGCATCTCGTCCCCTAATCAGCATCTAGCCCACTGCCTGGCATGTGGTAGATATTAATACAATACCTGTGTGTGGAATGTAAGAGTTCAATGTATTACTCATTCTGATGAATACAGATTTCAGTTTCGTAAAAGAAACATTGAAGCTGAGAGAAAAAATTATAAAGAAGAAAAGGTGCAAGAGTACTAAAGAAGTTTTTTGTTTGTTTGTATAAAGCAGATCTCAAAACTACATGAAACTATCCATTTTTAATTTAAAAAAATCAATCTGCTAGAGCTGAGCACTGCTCCTCGGGCAGGTTAGATTTGTGTGTGTATCTTATTTCCTCGGCTAGAACATCAACTTCTCTAAGGCAAGAACTGTTTCAAACCACATAAAAACCATATGTCCTAGATTTTCTAGGGCTGTCCATATTTCATATAACCACAATCTTTTTTCATAAAGTCAATAAACTTCATACATCACCAAGTGTTATTTAATTTTTATGTTTCTTGGACCTTTAGTTTAACCGAAAAAAAAATTTTAGTATCTTCAGATTGTGCATTTATCACTTTATCCCCTTTTTCTCTTCCAGAGTAACTAGCACAGAAACCAGCATAAAACAGAAGCTTACCATGTTTATTGATTACTTAACTAATCAATTAGTGGATTCATTTGTAATAAAGTGACTTCCCTAAAAACTCATTCCTGTCATGGAAAACAGAAATTCACATTTTCCTTCAAGTTATCTTTAAGGAAGATAATACTGTAACGGTTATCCAAGATAACACAGTAAAAATTATTAGAGCCAAGAAGAAAAGCTCTGAACTGAGAATTTGAAAGAATTTCTTATGTGCCATTCTCCCCACCTGCCATTAAAAAAAAAAAAAAAAGTACTTATTTTCCTATATCTAATAAAAAGTTTATTCCCAAAGGGCACAGAGTAGAACAAAAGGTGATTATAAAACTGGCCAAAGGATTCTTACCATTGTTTGCAAAATGATAGCAAGGAAGAAGGAGGGAAGGAAGGAAGGACTGAAAGGGAGGGAAGGAGGGGAAACAGGTAGATTTATACTCTAAAATAGTATTCAATATTCCTCCATGCAATAATTTCCAAATTTCCACCAAAATATCTACGAAGACACAGAAAATAATAAAACTTCTGAATATCAAATAACAAGCCTGACAATCAATCTATTGCCACTGCGGGAGGACTTTTCACTGTCCAGGAAGCTGATGTGTTACATCTGACTCTGGCAACCTCCATAGCTCTCTTCCTCGTCAGAGGAAGCCACTCTGGAGCTGAATTGAGCAATATTGTAGCCACTTTTACATGCTATATTTAAAGTTAACAAAATTAAATAAAATTTAAAGGTAAATTCCTTAGTATCCAATAGTCCCTGTGGCTAGTGGCTGCCATACCGAATGGCTCAGCTCTAGAACATCCCCATCATTACTTAAGGTCCTATTGGTCAGGAACACCTTCAATTCAGCATCTAGCAGGTCTGTTTCTTTATCGTGATCACTTCCTTTTATTATCAACTCACTATGCAAAACTTTTTCTTGGATCTCATTCCTGGTCTCCATTGATTCCCTGGAGCCAGATACTTCCCATCTTCCTCTGCTCCTTCATCAGCTCCTATCGAGGAAATTAGCTCCAATCTCCCCTGTGATCATGGCCTGCCCATTCCCAACAGAGCCCAGAATGTCCCCGCCACCACTGTCTGCTCATTACCTCCTGAGTGGAGAATGGCTAGAGAGCCATTCATGAAGGACTCTGGGTTTGAGTCGTCCACTGAATCCTGCCTCCATGGCCTGCCCTGGCCAGGTTTCTGCCCCTGTACTGTCAAGAAACACATGCTTTAAAGCTTTGATATGGAGCTTCCCATCCACAGGGGGAAGCTAGAATTAAGAGTGTGCAATCCCAGAGTAGAAGCTCCAAGAAACTTGCTATTAAACATGATAATTAGATATATCAGAAGGACCTCTAGAATCCATAAGCCAATAATAAATAACATCTGAGAAAAAAAAATACAAAGACATCTGAGAAAAAAATACATAGTACTTAGATGCAAAGGGCGGAGAAGGCAATGGCACCCCACTCCAATATTCTTGCCATGGATGGAGGAGCATGGTAGGCTGTAGTCCATGGGGTCACTAAGAGTTGGACACAACTGAGCAACTTCCCTTTCACTTTTCACTTTCATGCATTGGAGAAGGAAATGGCAACCCACTCCAGTGTTCTTGCCTGGAGAATCCCAGGGAAGGAGGAGCCTGGTGGGCTGCCATCTATGGGGTCGCACAGAGTCAGACACGACTGAAGTGACTTAGCAGCAGCAGCAGCAGATGCAAAGGGATCATCACATATTAAGAAAACTTAATGAGAAAAAGAGACTCACATGCAGATATTTCATAATTATTGGTTAATGGGAAAAATATGTCAAGTATCAAGATTTTTTTTTTAGAGGAAAGATTATCTGAAAAGAAATAAAAATCAAATTGGCCTCAGACTTTTATGAAATAAATACAAGATTTCAACAGAGCAATGTTAACATGATTCTAGCAAGAAAACGTTTTAGTCTAAGGAATTTTTCCCTAGCTAAGTTATTATTCATGAGTAAAGAAAATGAAAAGGCATAAAATAAACTACCAATGTTACTGTTTTAAAATAAGTTTAAATAATTAATGGTTATAAAGCTTGTTTGGAAATGAACATTGTCACTAATGTATATATTTGTATATACAGTGTAAATGCATACATTATATTTATATAAATATATTATATGTATTAATATAACCTTTATATATTGTATCCAAAATATAATGAAAATAATGATAAAATAAAGTAGACCAAATCCTATGTTATAAAAATAAATTCTACGTTTCACTTGAGAAAATGAAGGTAGTATAATCTTGTCTTTAGTCTCAAAAGATAACATTTTATGATATATTGACCAATTAAAAAATATACAGCAATGTCTCCTTTGAAAAAATTAAATGGTTTATTATATAGATATATGCCACAAACAAAAATAAAGCAGTACCACCTTAATATTTAAAGGGCTAAAGAAAATTAAGAAAAAAATATTCAATCGCATTCTAAACCAAGGAAACATACATTTTTAAACACTACGTTTCATTTATCAAATAACCAATTTAAAAATAATAATTATACTTCCATGAGTGGGTGTGGCTAGCTCATAAACTTTGTCTAATAGACATGTACTGGTACAATTCTTCCAGAAAGCAATTTGGAAAATCATATTAAGAACCCTTTAAAATATTCATACACTTTGCCTGATAATTCAATTCCACCTCTAGGACCCTATTCAAATACTGGAAAAGATTGAATCACAGAGATGTTAGCTGCAAATAAGAGAGACAAGAAAAGAAACATTTCTAACAGAAAAAGAGATTAATTAATATAATATAGCAGAAGGCTTCCCTGGTGGCTTAGATGGTAAAGAATCTGCCGGCAATGTAGGAGACCTGGCTTTGATCCCTGGGTCGGGAAGGTGCCCTAGAGAAGAGCATGGCAACCCATTCTAGTATTCTTGCCCAGAGAATCCCATGGACAGAGGAGCCTGGGCAGCTATAGTTCATGGGGTCACAAAGAGTTGGACACAACTGACCAACCAACACTTTCTTACACAAAATACTGTATTTCACATCTAGTAAAAACACAGTTTTTCAAGAATTTAAAAAGAAATGAGAAATTTCTCACTGTACAATGTGTAAGTTAAAAACAAGCAGGATATAAAAATCAGGAGGCACACAAAATATGTATACTTTTTTAAATATTAATAACGGTTATCTCTAGAAATGAGTTTCATAGTTGATTTGACTTTAAGCATTTCTGTATTACTCATATGTTCTACAATGCGTCCACTTTGCTTTTAAAATCAGGAAAAATGTACGTACTATTTATCCGATGTAAAACTAAAATTATGGATTCCGCATACCAATGGCAGCAGCCTGACTGAATCCATGTGAAATTCATTACCCCTGTGTGACAGCTAATTTTTCATCAAGCCCACTTGTGAATAAGCCTCCATGACTTCCTTCATTACATTCCACACAGTTTAGCACTTGGTAATACGCTGTCTTTCATGCTGCGTGTTGTGTGGTTCTTTACTAGTAGTGCCTATGGGTTCGCGTTCTGAATCTGGTAAACATTTATGAGGCACTAGTTCTGTTCCAGGCTCTGTGATCTGCTCCTGTGTTAGTTTGTTTTTTATGCAGTTGGCACAACAACTCTAAACTATTCTTAGTTTTAGCCCATTTTTAAGGATGTAAAAAAGATTAAGTGACTCAAGAGTGGCAGAACTGAAACTTAATCTTGGGTCTTCTATTCCCAGCACGACATGGTTGTTCCACTAAATGGCTTTTGCACTCCAAGAGGATATGTGTTACATCTTTTACTTTTTCTTCTCACCTAAGCTGGCCAGAACACTTCGCACATACTTGTGGGTTATTTAATTTCCTGACAGAGTTGACCAGATGGCAGTAGTGCCATGATGCTCGACTTTCCCATCTGTGTCTAACACTGTGCAGGGCTTATCTAATTCTGGATTTGTGCTGGCTTGCTTACACACCTGTTCAGAGGTTTATCCCGAACATTTGCCTATGTGTTGAATGTTATGGCAGATGCAGATGGAAGCGTGGCATGATAGAGGAAAGCACAGGGCAGGCGTGACAGTGTCAGGGAAACTTACAAACGGGGGTGGGCATGTGTGTGTAAGACCAGTCATATGGTCCTCCAAGTTGTCAGCAACATGGGGAGAGGTTAGTTGGAGGCCAGGACACGTCATGTGTGTTGCTCTCTGTTTCCCTGAAACCCCACCATCTTTTACAGGACAAGCAAAAAGGCAACCTTGCAAACGTAGAAACAATCTGAGTTCATGTGCCAGTCATGCGTGGAAATTGCATGTCTTTGCTCAGGTCACCTGGAAGCCTTGAGAGGAGATGAAACTTTGTGCAGCCCCACTGGATGAAGATAGACAGAAGGTTGGGCCACTGGGCCCATCTAGAGGTTTGCCAGACTCTGCCTAACCAAGTCCCTAGCATCACCGAGAGAATAATGCTCTCACTGGAGAAGGTGGAAGACAATGTTTTAGGTGATGGGAAATAATTCAACCATTCTGTTCATCCACTGGATTAACTGGGGTCCCCTCCAATGTGCTTCCACACACACACACCCCTATCACAGCTCCATGAGTATCTGCCTTTGTGTCACCCCTCTTTCAAGAAAACAATTCTTCCTTAACTTCTTTTTGCCACCGATAAATCCTCAGCACCCAACTCAGGCAAATAATAATCAATAAATACTTATTAATTAGAAAGGCTCAGGTGGTAAAGAATCTGCCTGCAACGCAGGAGACCAGGGTTTGATCCCTGGGTCAGGAAGATCCCCTGGAGAAGGGAATGGCAACCCACTCCAGTATTCTTGCCTGGAGAATCCCATGGACAGAGAAGCCTGTTGGGCTACAGTCCACAGGATCACAAAGACTCAGACATGACTGAGCAACTAACACACACATGTAAACGAATGGATCCCTTCCAGCTCTTGTATTCATACCTCAATCAAATATTCTGGTGAGGGACTGCCCTAGTGGTCCAGTGGCTAGGACTCCATGCTCCCAATGCAGGGGGCCTGGGTTTGATCCCTGGTCAGGGATGTGGATCCCACATGCTATAATACGAAGAGTTTTCATGTTGCAACTAAAGATTCTAGGTGCCGCAAGTAAGACCTGGCACAGCCAAATAAATATATACATATTTTTTAAAGACCATTTTAATAAATGTTCTGGTGAAACAAAGTTTCTGGTGGCTGTAGGAAGCCTCTAAGGCAATTTAATAAAATAGCACTTGGGCAGCTATGTCTCCAATCCTATTTGCCTGCCTGCACCTTCCATGCTACTCCAAGTTCTCCTCAACTGAAGGCTCATCCGGTCCCAGGGGTCCCGAAAAACCGAATCTGAACATGGGAGACAACTCTACAGATCTACCTACTTTGCGCTCTAAGTCCTTATAGCTTCTGATCACATGTCAGAAGCCCCATGGGACTGAAATTCTTATTTCTTCTGTCTGTCTTCTGATGGGTGAGACTAAGAAACTTGTACAAACTTCTTGATGGGAGGGACTGGCTGTGGGGAAAACTGGGTCTTGCTCTGGTGGGTAGGGCCCTGCTCAGAAAATCTTTAATCCAATTTTCTGCTGACAGTGAAGCTGTGCTCCCTCCCTGTAGTCTAGCTGCACCTGCCCAGTTCTGGAGTCTGCATTCTCTATGGTAGGGCTATAGGCTCTTTAGCAGGACTAATGGTGACCTCTTCCAAGGAAACTTATGCCAACATGCTGTGCCTCCCAGGATGCTGCTGCCAGCCAGTGCCCCTGTGCTGCAGTCCATAAGGTCAGAAGGAGTCGGACACAACTTAGCAACTGAAAATCATCAGTAGCCCCAGGCAAGGGTTGAGGAGAGGATTCAGAAGCTCTATCCTAATCAGAACCAAGGTGGGCTCATACCACCATTGGGTGGAGCAGAGAAGTAATCCAAGTCTAGGCCCCAACCAGGAATGCCGAAGAAGCTGAAGCTGAACGGTTCTATGCAGACCTACAAGACCTTCTAGAACTAACGCCCAAAAAAGATGTCCTTTTCATCATAGGGGACTGGAATGCAAAAGTAGGAAGTCAAGAGATACCTGGAGTAACAGGCAAATTTGGCCTTGGAGTACAAAATGAAGCTAACAGAGTTTTGTCAAGAGAATGCATTGGTCATAGCAAACATCCTCTTCCAACAACACAAGACAAGACTCTACACATGAACATCACCAGATGGTCAACACCGAAATCAGATTGATTATATTCTTTGCAGCCAAAGATGAAGAAGCTCTATACAGTCAGCAAAAATAAGACCAGGAGCTGACTGTGGCTCATATCATGAACTCCTTATTGGCAAATTCAGATTTAAATTGAAGAAAATAGGGAAAACCACTAGACCATTCAGGCATGACCTAAATCAAATCCCTTATGATTATCCAGTGGAAGGCACAAAAGATTCAAGGGATTAGATCTGATAGACAGTGTGCCTGAAGAACTATGGATGGAGGTTTGTGACATTGTACAGGAGGCAGGGATCAAGACCATCCCCAAGAAAAAGAAATGCAAAAAAGCAAAATGGCTGTCTGAGGAGGCCTTACAAATAGCTGAGAAAAGAAGAGAAGCTAAAGGCAAAAGAGAAAAGGAAAGATATATCCTATCCATCTGAATGCAGAGTTCCAAAGAATAGCAAGGAGAAATAAGAAAGACTTCCTCAGTGATCAATGCAAAGAAATAGAGGAAAACAATAGAATGGGAAAGACTAGAGACCTCTTCAAGAAAATTAGAGATACCAAAGGAAAATTTCATGCAAAGATGGGCATGCTAAAGGACAGAAATGGTATGGACCTAACAGAAGCAGAAGATATTAAGAAGAGGTGGCAAGAATACACAGAAGAACTGTACAAAAAAGATCTTCACAACCAAGATAATCACGATGGTGTGATCACTGACCTAGAGCCAGACATCCTGGAGTGTGAAGTCAAGTGGGCCTTAGCAAGCGTCACTACGAACAAAGCTAGTGGAGGTGATGGAATTCAGGCTTAGGTATTCAAATCCTAAAATATGATGCTGTGAAAGTGCTGCACTCAATATGCCAGCAAATTTGGAAAACTCAGCAGTGGCCATAGGACTGGAAAAGGTCAGTTTTCATTCCAATCTCAAAGAAAGGCAATGCCAAAGAATGCTCAAACTACTGCACAATTGCACTCATCTCACATGCTAGCAAAGCAATGCTCAAAATTCTCTAAGCAAGGCTTCAACAGTACGTGAACCAAAAGCTTCAAGATGTTCAATCTGGATTTAGAAAAGGCAGAGGAACCAGAGATCAAATTGCTGACATCTGTTGGATCATCAAAAAAGCAAGAGAGCTCCAGAAAAACACCTATTTCTGCTTTATTGACTATGCCAAAGCCTTTGACTGTATGGATAACCACAAACTGTGGAAAATTCTGAAAGAGATGGGAATACCAGACCACCTTACCTGCCTCCTGAGAAATCTGTATGCAGGTCAAGAAGCAAGAGTTAGAACTGGACGTGGAACAACAGACTGGTTCCAAATAGGAAAAGGAGTACGTCAAGTTTGTATATTGTCACCCTGTTTATTTAACTTATATGCAGAGTACATCATGTGAAATGCTGGGCTGGATAAGGCACAAGCTGGAATCAAGATTGCCGGGAGAAATCTCAATAACCTCAGATATGCAGATGACACCACCCTTATGGCAGAAAGCAAAGAAGAACTAAAGAGCATCTTGATGAAAGTGAAAGAGGAGAGTGAAAAAGCTTTGGCTTAAAGCTCAACACTCAGAAAACTAAGATCATTGCATCTGGTCCCATCACTTCATGGCAAATAGATGGGGAAACAAGGGAAACAGTGACAGACTTTAATTTTTTGGGCTCCAAAATCACTGCAGATGGTGACTGCAGCCATGAAATTAAAAGACGCTTGCTCCTTGGAAGAAAAGTTATGACCAACTAGACAGCCTATTAAAAAGGAGAGACATTACTTTGCCAAAAAGGTCCATCTAGTCAAAGCTATGGCTTTTCCAGTAGTCATGTACGGATGTGAGAGTTGGACCATAAAGGAAGCTGAGTGCCAAAGAATTGATGCTTTTGAACTGTGGTGTTAGAGAAGGCTCTTGAGAGTCCCTTGAACTGCAAAGAGATCCAACCAGTCCATCCTAAAGGAGACCAGTCCTGGGTGTTCATTGGAAGGACTGATGCTGAAGCTGAAACTCCAACACTTTGGCCACCTGATTCGAAGAACTGACTCATTGGAAAAGACCCTGATGCTAGGAAAGATTGAAGGAGGGAAGAGAAGGGCACGACAGAGGATGAGATGGTTGGATGGCATCACCAACTTGATCGATATGAGTTTGAGCAAGCTCTGGGAGTTGGTGATGGACATGGAAGCCTGGAGTGCTGCAGTCCATGGGGTCGCAAAGAGTTGGACACAACTGAGTGACTGAACTGAACTGACTCATACAAGTAGTAGAGACCTCAGCTAACAATAGTCACTTCTATTGGGCATGAAATAGAGACAGACAGCAAACCCAGAGACCCAGGGGAAAGTGTGTGGCAGCAGTATTTGGCAGAGAAGCTGAGCACTGGGACCTAAAAGCTCTCTCCTTACAATTGTGAGGATCCTCTATGTATCTGATGTCAAGCTGCAATGGAAAAAAGACACAGGGAGACTTTTTTGGAGTAAAGAAACACCAACAGCCCCGATAAGAAATTTGACTATTAAACTGCCTGAAGACCTTTAAAAACAAGTTTTTTTTTTCTTCAAGTAGAGGAAATAAGGGTTTTGGTAGCTTTTTCCCACCATCCACAACTGTAGACAAATGAAAGATATTACCCTTAGTGCACACCTGAGTCACAATATAAAAAAATGAACTCTGCCGAATTTCCACGGTGTCCAGTTCTCTCTACCACCTGTACTGTTTGTGGTTCTCTGTATTAGTTCCAAACATATCCTTCACTTCCAATCAGAAGTGATTTCTATTTCACAACTGTGAATCATTGAAATTGGAAAGATGAGACCATGAGAACAGTAAAACTGAAGACCTTGAATATCGGATTCATCATGAAACTGGAAGTCTTCCCCATTTCAAAAAGAATTTTGGCATCTTTCTTGTAACTGACAAGCCTAATTCATAGCTATGTTATTATTCCCATTCTTTCTTTACTAAACCAGAAAACTTTTTCCAAAAGCACCCTTTCTTACTTTCCTTCTTACTCTGTGCCTATGTTTTATATGTTTTAGAAGCAGTGCCTTAAAGACTGATTATAATTTTGGAAATCTCCAGCATTTTAGAGAAGGAAGATTTTCAGTGGGTGAGCTGACATTGCGCAAACCCTGTAACATAGAAACTTATCAACTAGCTTAAACTTAAGGCCAAAATGTATGACTGTCTTGGCAGCAAATGACAATTTCCTTTTGACTAGAAATGGATTAAACTTTCCTCTCTAAAAAGTAGGCTCACAATGATGGCACTGTGTTCAGAGTCAGGCCTGTGCAGGTGTGACTTGGCAGGACTTGGGAAGCATAATAAGAGGAGATATTGTTATAATTGGAGTCATTTCATTCAGATTGTCCACAATGAGTTTCTAATCTACTCAAGCAATAAAGATTGAATAAACCGCATGAAATATTCTCAGGAGGCACTGATTCCTATAAAAAATACTGTGCTTCCGAAGCTCATAAGTTATCCCACAGTTAATTTTCTTCATTCTGCTGTCTCGGTTTAGTCCTACCTTGGGACTTGGATTTCTTCTCAACTAGACTTAATTTTATGCTCCGACAATTCCCCCAGAAATGTGCTTCCAATGTAGCTAGGGTCGTACACATGCATTTCAAGTCATGCTGCCTAAATATTTCCCTCGACGAAGCATCAACTTTGTCACAATTTCCTTCCTTTTGTAGCATTTACCCTTGGGATAATCTGGTGTCAAACAATCTTGGTGAAAGCAAGATAGATTCTATCGGGTGTGACATGTCTACACAAAGATGAATGTCTGGAGAATATATGAAAGCACTCGCTGAGAGCTATTAACTCTGACTCAGGCCAGTCTTAGCTAATAGTTTACATAACAGGGATCAGCAAACTATTGACCATGGGCTAAATTTGGTCTGCTGTCTGTTTTTGTAAATAAAGTTTTATTGGTATGCAGCTACTCTCATTTGTTTTCATTTTCATAGTGTCTATTTCTGCAACACAGTGTCTATTTCTACAATGGCAGCATTGAGTAAGTGACTGTATGCCCTGCAAAGTCTAAAATATTTAGCAACTGGCCTGTTTAAAAAATGTTTACTCATTTGGCTGCACTGGGTCTTAGTTGTAACATGCAAGGTAATTTAGTTGCAGCATGCAAGCTCTTAGTTCTGGCACGTGGGATCTAGTTCCCTGATCAGGGATTGAACCTGGGCCCCCTGCATTGGGAGCACCCAGGAAGTCCTGATAGAAAAAGTTTGCCAACCAACTGGCCTGTACCCTTCCCTCCTGATGTAACTAATCAATCAAGGCCTTTTTCCTGCTGAAATTGATGTGACCTCAGGATCCTTCTCAATAGAGATGGACACCAATATCCACTCCAAGCTGCCACCCTTGGCTTGGAATAAATACATTCTTAGGGTCATTAGGACAACAGAAAGGAAATGTCATTCCTCACAAACTACATACCTGAAAATTAAATTCAGGTTTTTCTCAAACTGCCCATTTTTTCCAGATTTCTATTAAGTTAGGTACACTATCTACACAGCTGAGTTTCTAAACTAGATCCCTGGGCTGGTAGAAATCACAAGGGATCATTTAGCTTTCCCCTTCTGTCTTCGAGATTCCCTAGAACTTGGTAACCATACTATCAATAATGGTACTGAGCCATTTCCAAGAACTTCAAGAATTTTTTTCAATTATTAGGAAAAGAAAAAGCCACCTTCCATAGCAACCTTAGACTGTCTAATGAATCTATTTACTTTTGCTCTTTTTCTTAAAACTTCAAACCAATTTCATCTTTCTCTGTCATTGTAGTCAGGTCATATCATCCTCAATACTTTCCCTCTTAATCAACTGCCTTGCCATAAAGCTTTTTTGTTTTTTAAGAATCAGGCTGACAAGAAAGCTTGCACACTGGTGCTTCCCAGCCAAGGAAAGAGAATATAATTGCATTCATCCTTACCCACCTTACCCACCCCCCACTTTCCCTAAGCATATGCCCAGAAAAGCTACAGGGGAGCAATAATTTATCACCAGGTCTAAAAATGAAGATTCTTTAGCAGTTACTTTACTCTGCTCTAACTAAATGAGAAAACACTTAACAAAAGCACTCATAAGTGCCATGGAATACCCATGATACAGGAGGAATTATTTATCCTCCACTTAAGGACCACATAATGAGATATTATTAATAAATGAAAATTGATCTTCCTTGGAAACTACAAAGCTCAAATCTCTTTCCTACCAATCATGAGGTCTCTTTCTCTCTCCAGCCCACAAAGGGAAAGCAATTTCACTTTAGATGGCCCCAAGACGTAAATCAAAGGTTTTATGGCTCAGCTGCTGGGTTCTCTGGTGATGCACTTGGCTGGTATCAAATTATAAATATCGAATCAGTAAGCATTGAAGGTTATTAAAAGGTCCTCACAGTTCCCAGCATATCTGAACAGTAAAATAATCACTGGGGGATAGATGTTGCTTCGTGAAATTTATTTTCACAAAAGTAATGTCAATGATAGTTCTTAGCACAAGTTATTCTTATTCTTCATATTTTTAATGTCTTTAGTCTTTAATCAGCCCTTCCAAACATCAAGTTTCACAATGCAAGATGTACTCCCAACATGTAGGAAATGGCTAATGCTGTGCTTTGAGATGTTTAAACTGAAAGCAGGATGGAAAACAGGACTTTTTTGAAAGCTCTGAAATACCTCTTTCCAAAGGGGTCTCCTAAACTCAGTCACTGAATAGTCACCCTTCTGTAATTAAGATTTCAACTTGAAGATACTTTTCATTTTCCTCAAGAGGAAGGGAACAGAAAAGGCAAGGAATTCCCTATATCCATGCAAAAATGCTCTTAAAATAGCTGTGAGCCTTTTTTACATTTTATCAAATGACTCATACACCAGACATCCTGCACCTAAAATCCTGCCATGATCAGAGGACAGTGGTGTCCTAAGGTGCACAAAGGGTTGAGCAGCATTAATATGGGAAACCAGAGACATGAAAGAAGGAAAAACTCAGATCTAAGAGTGAACTTGATGGATTGTCCAGCATGAAGGTTAAATGACTTGTTGAAGGTCACAGAAAAGGCTACAAAGCAGGGACCTTATGAGAATAGTCTAGGCATTTGTCTTCACTCTCTGGAGTCTTCTATAGGGTGTCAATTCTGTCTCCACCTTCTGGTAACTGATGATGTCACAGCAAACACCAGCAATGAAGGTGAAGGCTAAATCTACCTGCTGCCATTGTCCACCTTCTTACCTTCCACTGTTAGCCCCAGCCTCTGTCAGAAGCATCTCTCCTTGGTAACACAGCAGTTCCTTGCTCCAAGTCTCCTGAAAGACTGGATGCAGGATTCAAAAAAAAAATATCAAAGTCAAGCATGACTTCGACGTTTTGGGTCTGACCAATGCCAGTATGTTGACTTTGACAGAAATGATGGACAGCATGCAGAGCAGGTTTGGGGGATGTGGAAAGGTCAAGACTTTGGTTTAAGATATTTTAAATTTGTGCTGTTAGAAATTTACATGAAGCTGATGAGAGAAGTATGGGCTGGAGAGATCCACTTGACATGTTGATTGCATTTAAAGTTCAGAGTCTGGGCCAAGGGAAAGAGGCAATGGAGTTCCTGGGGCACTCCAGGGATGAGACATCAGGGTGACAAAGGGCAACTAGCAAAAGAGATGGAGAAGGAGGCGCCAAGGTGGTAGGACAGAACCCAGGTGAATGTGGGATCTGGTAGCCAAGTGGAGGAAGGGTACCAAAGTGAAAGGAGAACTCAACTATGTTGTATCTGGAATCTAGAAAAACAGTACAGATGCATCTATTTGCAAAGCAGAAATAGAGATGCAGACACAGAATACAAATGTATGGACACCAAGGCAGGATATGGGAAGGTGGGATAAATTCAGAGATTGATATATATACTATATATATATATATACTGTATATATCTATATATTAGTGTATGTGTGTGTGTGTGTGTATATATATATATATATATATATATGGTTATATATACTACTATGTATAAAATAGGTAACTAATGAGAACCTACTCTATAGCACAGGGAACCCTATTCAATGCACTGTGGTGACCAGGAAGGAATTCCAGAAAAGAAGGGATATATGGGTATGTACAGCTGATTTACTTTGCTGTACAGCAGAAACTAACACAAAATTTTAAAGCAACTAAGCCCCAGTAAAAATTAAAAAACAAAACTGGTGAGAAGTTGAGTACCTAGAGGACTGAGAACTGGCCTTTGGGTTTAGCAGCAAGGCGTCCTGGTAATCTCCATAAATACAGGCAGTTCTATTGGTGTGATGGGTGATGAAAACCCAAAATATGTAAGTTGATGAGAAATAGGAGCAAGCAATTAGAGACAGTGAAACAGCAAGGACAGACAGCTCTGGAAGATTTTTTTTTTGCAAAGAAATATGGTTGCAGTTGGCAAGGGAAGGTTTTGGGGGTTTGTTTTGTTTTAGTCTGTTCTATTTGATTGTTATAAGAGAGAGAAATAAAAACAGACAAAGGGAATGATCCCACAGAGATGAGAAATCTGATGATGCAGAAAAGAGAGAGGTGTCTTCTATGCTTATTTCCTTTTCTACCGTGATTAGCACTCTCTTATTTCTTCAGGCCATTTTTCCTTAAAATGCATTTTTTCTTTTGTATCTGGCATCCATTTAACTTAGAATGAAAGTAGATATCATGGCCAGGAAATCTCTACTAACCTGCCTCCCCCCAACCTTTACCCTCTGTCCACTCCCTGCCAATCACTTCAAAATTCATCTCCTATTACTGTCCCCTGTGTTCACTCTACTCCAGCCATTCTGGCCTCGGTTGTCCCTTGATGCCACAAGCACACTCCTCCCCCAGGGCCTTGGGGCTGATCGTTTCCTGGAAATACTCTTTCCAGTTATAGCCCAGCATATTCCTTGCTTCCTTTAATTTCTGCTCAGACATCTCCTTTCTTTTTTTTTTTCTTTTATATTAGAGTATAATTTATTAACAATGTTGTGTTAATTTCAGGTGTATAACAAAGTGATTCAGTTATATGTATACCTGTATCTATTCTTTTTCAAATTCTTTTCCCATTTAGGGGTCAGTTCAGTTCAGTTCAGCTCAGTCACTCAGTCGTGTCCGACTCTTTGTGACCCCATGAATTGCAGCACGCCAGGCCTCCCTGTCCATCACCAACTCCTGGAATCCACCCAAACCCATGTCTATCGAGTCTATGATGCCATCCAACCATCTCATTCTCTGTCGTCCCCTTCTCCTCCTGCCCTCAATCCTTCCCAGCATCAGAGTCTTTTCCAATGAGTCAACTCTTCGCGTGAGGTGGCCAAAGTATTGGAGTTTCAGCCTCAGCATCCAATGAACACCCAGGACTGATCTCCTTTAGGATGAACTGGTTGGATTTCCTTGCAGTTCAAGGGACTCTCAAGAGTCTTCTTAACACCACAGTTCAAAAGCATCAATTCTTCAGCACTCAGCTTCCTTTATAGTCTAACTCTCACATCCATACATGACCACTGGAAAAACCATAGCCTTGACTAGATGGACCTTTGTTGGCAAAGTAATGTCTCTGCTTTTTAACATGCTGTCTAGGTTGGTCATAACTTTCCTTCCAAGGAGCAAGCATCTTTTAATTTCATGGCTGCCATCACCATCTGCAGTGATTTTGGAGCCCAGAAAAATAAAGTCAACCACTGTTTTCACTGTTTCCCCATCTATCTGCCATGAAGTGATGGGACCAGATGCCACGATCTTCGTTTTCTGAATGTTGAGCTTTAAGCCAACTTTTTCACTCTCTTCTTTCACTTTCATCAAGAGGCTCTTTAGTTCTTCTTCACTTTCTGCCATAAGGGTGGTGTCATCTGCATATCTGAGGTTATTGATATTTCTCCCAGCAATCTTGATTCCAGCTTGTGCTTCCTCCAGCCCAGCGTTTCTCATGATGTACTCTGCGTAGAAGCTAAATAAGCAGGGTGACAATATACAGCCTTGACGTACTCCTTTTCCTATTTGGAACCAGTCTTTTGTTCCATGTCCAGTTCTAACTGTTACTTCCTGACCTGCATACAGGTCTCTCAAGAGGCAGGTCAGGTGGTCTGGTATGCCCATCTCTTTCAGAATTTTCCACAGTTTATTGTGATCCACAGTCAAAGGCTTTGGCATAGTCCATAAAGCAGAAATAGATGTTTTTCTGGAACTCTCTTGCTTTTTAGATGATACATCGGATGTTGGCAATTTGATCTCTGGTTCCTCTGCCTTTTCTAAAACCAGCTTGAACATCTGGAAGTTCACAGTTCATGTATTGCTGAAGCCTGGCTTGGAGAATCTTAAGCATTACTTTACTAGCGTGTGAGATGAGTGCAATTGTACAGTAGTTTGAGCATTCTTTGGCATTGCCTTTCTTTGGGATTGAATGAAAACTGACATTTTCCAGTCCTGTTAGGGTATTACAGAATACTGAGCAGAGTTCCCTATGCTATGTAGTAGGTCCTTGTTGATTATCTATTTTAAATACAGTAGTGTGTACATGTCAATCCCCAACTTTCTAACCATCCCTCCCCACCTCCACCCACTGTAACCGCAAATTCATTCTCTAAGTCAAACATCCTATTCCTATGGAAACCTATTTTTAAAAACCCTCTTGAAGATTACTGCCATCCCCTTGTCAACAATCCAATGCCCCTCATCCTGCTCTAACTATTTTCTCTCTAACACACACTGATGTCCAACATTCCATTAAATTAACTTATTCATTATATTTATCATTTATTGCCAGTCTTCCCCCATAAGAATGCAAGCTCCATGAAGACATGGATTTTTGTTATTTTTGTTCACTCAGGTATCACAAACACCCAGAGGAGACTTGGCATGTAATTAGTGATCAACAGACGTGTTGAAAACTAAATGAATGATGAACTGGAAGAAGAGCCAGAATATAGAATTTGTGAATGGCAGAAATCGCTTAATAGAAAACAAAAATAAAAACCAACTTATGTCCATTTTTGACTATAAATCACACATTATGATGCTTTTCTCCTTTCCTACACGTCTCCGTGACCTCTATGCACTTTCCCCTGGAAACTAACTGAACATTCACAGAGTTCCTCTTGAGCAGGTAGGTGACAACACGCACCTTTCTTCTCTAGAACTAATGAAGGAGGCAGGAGATTTCCTCTATTCCAGGCCCTGAGAGCAAAAAAAGATGAGGCCCTCCAGTGAACTTGAACTGTCTGAGTAAGCAATTATAGAGAGATTATTTCTCCTCATAGCAAAGTCAGAACTCTTTTTTGTTCTTGACAATAAAAATTTAAGTGGCAGCCATGGTGTCAGATTTTGTGTCAAAACTTCAAGTGTTGGGGGAACAGTGAACTGATTGTTCACACACAGAAAATGATAAATGGTAGCACAAGAAACTAGTTTCCTGGAATAATCATAAAACTGGATTATGAAAGGCCACAGGCATGAATCAATAGACTAAGCCAAAGAATTCTCTCAACCTGAGTCTCTCTTTCTATTGTTAAAAATCAGATAGCTTGAGATGTGTAACTATAAGCTCAGTGATTTTTAAACAATGGGAACTGATCAATTTCCTCTTTTCTTCTCCATTGAACAGACAAGCATGACCTATTCAGTTGAGATAAGGGTAAAAATTAGGAAATTGACCCAAATCGTGTGTGAAGCAGCACTTTCTCTCAGAAAGGAAGCAAATTCACTTGAGACTTTGAAAACTGCATTTTACTTGCCAGCCTGTCATGCTAAGAGGTGGATGAGAAAGAGGAAGACAGCTTTCTTATCCATTCATCTGCTGATGGACATCTAGGTTGCTTCCATGTCCTGGCTATTATAAACAGTGCTGCGATGAACATGGGGGTACACGTGTCTCTTTCCCTTCTGGTTTCCTCAGTGTGTATGCCCAGCAGTGGGATTGCTGGATCATAAGGCAGTTCTATTTCCAGTTTTTTAAGGAATCTCCACACTGTTCTCCATAGTGGCTGTACTAGTTTGCATTCCCACCAACAGTGTAAGAGGGTTCCCTTTTCTCCACACCCTCTCCAGCATTTATTATTTGTAGACTTTTGGATCGCAGCCATTCTGACTGGTGTGAAATGGTACCTCATAGTGGTTTTGATTTGCATTTCTCTGATAATGAGTGATGTTGAGCATCTTTTCATGTGTTTGTTATCCATCTGTATGTCTTCTTTGGAGAAATGTCTATTTAGTTCTTTGGCCCATTTTTTGATTGGGTCATTTATTTTTCTGGAGTTGAGCTGTAGGAGTTGCTTCAATGGAGTATTACTCAGCCATTAAAAAGAATACATTTGAATCAGTTCTAATGAGGTGGATGAAACTGGAGCCTATTATACAGAGTGGAGTAAGCCAGAAGGAAAAACATAAATACAGTATACTAACGCATATATATGGAATTTAGAAAGATGGTAACAATAACCTGGTGTACGAGACAGCAAAAGAGACACTGATGTATAGAACAGTCTTATGGACTCTGTGGGAGAGGGAGAGGGTGGGAAGATTTGGGAGAGTGACATTGAAACATGTAGAATATCATGTAAGAAACGAGTTGCCAGTCCAGGTTCGATGCGCGATACTGGATGCTTGGGGCTGGTGCACTGGGACGACCCAGAGGGATGGTATGGGGAGGGAGGAGGGAGGAGGGTTCAGGATGGGGAACACATGTATGCCTGTGGCGGATTCATTTTGATATTTGGCAAAACTAATACAATTATGTAAAGTTTAAAAATAAAATTTAAAAGAAAAAAAAATTCCAATGAAAAAGGAAGACAGCTGATGAAGAAGAACGGGAGGAGGATGGTGTGCAAGAGTGAAAAAAAAAACTTATTTTATGAAAAGAAAGCTAAGGTCTCACATTTTTTGCTTTTTCCTGAGTTCTAACTATGGGAATAAATATCTCATGAGAGTTCATGTGTGCTCAGTCGCATCTGAGAGCTCTGTGGTGGCTCAGATGGTAAAGAATCTGCCTGCAGTGCAGGAGACCTAGGTTCAATCCCTGGGTTGGGACGATCCCCCAGAGAAGGTGATGGCAACCCACTCCAGTATTCTTGCCTGGAGAATCCCATGGACAGAGAAGCCTGGTGGGCTACAGTCCACAGGGTCCCAAAGAGTCAGACGCGACTGTCGGTTTCTCAGCCGCGTCCGACTTTGCAATCCCGTGGACTGTAGCCCACCAGGCTTCTCCGTCCATGGGATTCTCCAGGCAAGAATACTGGAGTGGGCTGCCATTTCCTCCTCCACAGTATCTTTCCGACCCAAGGATCAAACCCAAATCTCCTGTTAGCAGGTGGACTCTTTACCACTGTGCCACCTAGGAAGCTCTATGTTATTTTAAACCATTGAAACATCAAAGTTTGTAACAACTATGTTGTTCAAATTGTCTGCTCAACACTTAGAAAAAAAGAAGTGTTAAAATTTCACTATGATTGTGGACTTTTCAATTTCTGTTTATGCAAATTTCAAACCTATGTTATTAGGAGCATTCAGGCTTACAACTGCATCTTTCTGATGATTTAAAACTTTTGTTAACTGTGATCCCCTTTGAATTTGGAAATGCTTTATGCCTTAAAGATTTACTTTGTCAAAGATTAATATAGTTATGCCAAATTTTTCTTTGCGGGGGTATTTGTGTGAATTTATCTTTTTTCTATCTTTGATCTTCAACCTGAGTATTTTACTATGTTTTTCATAAATAGCATACATCCCAGTTTTCAATGTTTTCATCAAAGCTAAGAGTTGTGTTTTTTTTTAGTATAAAGTTTCCACTTATATTGACTGTAATCACAAATAACCATCTTATTTTGTACTTTCTGTTTGGCATACTTTCTTCGTCCTCATTCTTGTCTTTTTGGGATAGACTGAGGACTTTAATATTGCTTGTTTCCCTTTATTTTTTTATCCTTATTAGATGTTATTCCACCATATTTTTATTAGTCACTCTAGAAATTTTAATACTCCTGATTATATTCACGAAGTTCAAAGTTAAACAATATTAAGACCAGAATCTTGGAATTTTTACTCCAAGCACCAATCTCAATTATCGTCTAGATTTTCATTCTATTTTATTTTTTAACCCCATAAATTCTAATTTTTATAATGACTTATTCTGATAATTATTATTATTTTGTGCAACCTTTGCATAGATTTGTCTTCATTGTTTCTGTTTAACATGAGTTCTTTAGTAAACATTAGTAAATCAAGAGTGAGCAAAAGGGGATTAAAGAAAAGATATACAGTAATGAAAAATGATGTATTATCTCATTGGCTCCCACTTCACAAGGGCTGCCAGAAGAAACCATCCCTTGGCACAGTACATGGAAGAGAAGAAGGAGAGGAAGGTCATATACTTGGCTGCCTTCTGTCTCCTGGTTACAGTGATGTTTGTCCCATAGGAAATTAACTCCTCTTGAACTTCCAGGTTTCTCATCTGGCCCCCTGAGCGGCACACTGGGGTGCAGACACCCACCCTGCCGTGTGGAGTTTCTTCTGAGTCCGAAAGTGGCAGAAATAGCCAGACACCAAATACAGCTGGTAAGCCTGGTAGCAAAACAGTGGCCAAGGAAGATAAGTCATCAGCGGTCCCCAAGCAGCGCAGCTACACAAGCTGGAGAGAAGGCCATAGTCCTGCAGAACAGCCAAGGCAGAGCAAGTGACTGAGAGTCTGGGAAACTGATTACTTCCTTTACTTTCGTAAAAGCACAGTTATGCAGTGATTTTTTTTCACTTTTATCCATCATAAATTAGTATCAGTAAAGTGCACGATGAATATTTAGCTTGCTGCCATAAATACTGTTACTGATATGCCAGCAAAGATTGAAATTGCAGGACAGAGTCTGCAATTCACCTCTTTGTGTGGCATTCACATCCCTCCAGAGCCCTGGGAGATTTGTTTTTCTGTAAAATATTTGTTGGTGAGTTTATCAGAATAAAATCTCAGGAACAATCTCTTCAATCACAAGGCATTCAGTTTTGACATTAGTAGTAGGCTTCCCAGGTGGCTCAGTGGTACAGAATCCACCTTCCATGCAAGAGACACAAGTTCGATCCCTGGGCTGGGAAGGAAATGGCAACCCACTTCGGTATTCTTGCCTGGAAAATCCCATGGACAGAGATCCTGGCGGGCTACAGTCCATGGGGTCAAAAAGACGTGACTTAGCAACTAAACAACAAAAAAGTGCCCTCCCACATATTTTATGGAGTTTCAGTTCAGTTCAGTTGAGTCGCTCAGTCATGTCCGACTCTTTGCGACCCCATGAATTGCAGCACGCCAGGCCTCCCTGTCCATCACCAACTCCCGGAGTTCACTCAGACTCACATCCATCGAGTTTAGCATAAACCAAATACATACCTTTTAATACTTTTATGTTTTAATACTTGTGCCTCAGCAAAAAGCCTCACATTTTCATTTTTCACTGAGCCGCATAACTTTTCTTTTTTTATTGGAGATAATTGTGCAAGGTACGATTTTTTAAATTAACAAATCTACCACATCCAACAGGTTAAAAGTAAATGTTCAAAACAATTGTCAGCAGTTGGAACGAGGCAAAAAGGGAAATGGAGGTTGTTTGGGCAAAAACTAGATGAAAGCACTTTCTTGGCTATATTTTCATCAACATTACTTAACGAAAAGAAAGCATTTTTGAGTCAGACAGCATGCATGCTGAGCTGCTAAGTCATGTCTGATTCTTTGTAACCCCATGGACTGCAGTCCACCAGACTTATCTGTCCATGGAATTTTCCGGGCAAACCTGGTATAAAATTCTAACAGTATCTGTGGAATCGTGTTCTAACACTGCCCATAACAAACTGTCACAAACATAGTAGCCTAAAACAACACAAATCTGTTATAGTTCTGTAAGTCAGAGATCTAACACAGGTCTCACAGGGCCAAAATCAAGATGTCTGCAGGGCTGAATTTGTTGCTGGAGCCACAGAGGAGAATGGCTTCTTGGTATTTCCAGCCTCAAGGTCCCACCACATCCATGGGCTTCTGACCCTCTTTCTCCATTTTCAAAGCCAGCAATGTCACATCTCTGACCCTTCTGTCATCACATCTCTTTATAACCACAGCCAGAAGAGTTCTTTGCACATGAAGACCTAATCTGATTGAGACCACCTGGACAGTCCAAGCTCATCTCTCATTTTAAAGTCTTCAACCTTAACCACACCTGCAAAGTGCCTTTTGCCATGTATGGTAACATATTCACAAGTTCTAGGAATAAGGACATGGACATCTTGGGAGTGAGAGTAGTGGTGGTGGGGGTGGTTACCATAGTAACCATACCAAAGTTAAATAAACTTTTCCAGGTCTCAGTTTTCTCATCTGTAAAATGGGGATGATTATACCAGTGTCTAACAATTCCTGGAAAATAACAGAAATTTCACAAACTCATTAAATGGAAGAATAAATATGTACATTATGAAGTTATTTGAAGGATTAAATTAGATAATGTTAAGTAAAATATCTAGAACAGTACTTAGAGCATAGACTGGCCCCCAAATCAGCTGTTCCTACTGTCCACAGGGCACCATTCTAGATTCTTGAAAGAACAAATCCAAGCATGGAGCCCATGAAGCTGTAGAATCTGAGAAAGAGGATATAAACATCATAACTCCCTGAATAAAGTCTGCAGTACTGAAGACAAGATGTTCTCTTTCAAAGCACCCAAGACTGTGCTGAACTCCGGCCTCAAATAACCACTGCTGTGCATGAGTGAATACATTAGCATAGAATTCACTCTGGTTTATATCACAGGGCAAACCTGCTAACTGCTGGCCAGTTCCCTCCAGTTCACCATCTGTCTAATGTTAATCCCTTTGGACCTAGAGGTCCATGCTTCAGACTGAGTACTCTTTTTTATTTTTATTTTTTGAGTTAAGCAACTGCCAGAAGGAGATAAAAAGGCATCCTACCAGGTTCCACTGTGACACCCTTCCAATTCTCTTACCTATCCTGATGTTTCTCTGAGCTTAAGAAATCCTAGTGTTAAACAGAAATGTGCTCTCTGTGATCAGAATGACAGCTTACTCCAAGAGAGCTCCCCAAAACTGTTAATAGCTATCTCCCCAAATGTCAGTTTATGCTATGCTTCCATTCCAGAAAGAAAGATCACTAGTTCCTTGACACTGTCATTTAATACAGTTTTGTGGGTCACCATTCACATAGCATGACTATTATCACTTGCCAGTTTATGTAGTTCTAAGCATTCAAATATTCAACACATTTCAGAGTATACTCTATGGGGCAGAATCTTTTTTAAGTATCCAACTAAGGAAGGGGATTCCCAGGTGGCTCAGTGGTAAAAGAATCCACCTGCCAATGCCAGAGATGCAGGAGATGTGGGTTTGATCCCTGGGTCAAAAAAATCCCCTGGAGGAGGAAGTGGCAACCCGCTCCAGTATTCTTGCCATGGACACAGGAGCCTGGAAGGCTACATACAGTCCATGTGGTCGCAGAGTCAGACACTACTGAAGTGACTGAGCATGCACACAGCTAAGAAAAGTCTTTACCCTCCAAAAGAAAACTGACCATCTAGTTAGTTTTTCAGGTGTAATTTTAAAATTGATAATATAAATCAGAGTGTAAAAAATCCTTAAGCAACATATTTTAAGATTAGAGAGAATCTGATGGTTTATAACTAGTTTTTAAAGATTTCCACCACAGTCATTCTGTATGCTAACTCCAAGGGCTAACATACTCCAGTACTTTGAAAATATGCAACCAAATAGCGCGAGAGTTTCAAAATTTATGAGTCAAACACATGGAGGGATATAATACTTCTAGTTTATAAGCAAATAATAAAAGTATAATTATTTTAAGAAATTACTAAATTAAACTAAAATAATTATATAGTGGATTAAATTGCAAGAAATAATTTTAGCTCTATTTTTATTGAACTTAATCAGCTAAATGTATCACATATAAATATCATAGCTCTATAACACTTGTTCCCTCAAACACTCTAACCATGGCCTCACAATAAAATGGTGACAATTCCAAGAATCAAATGCGTTCTGACATTCTAAATTTTTTTCCATCTAAGTAAGGTAACAACAGCCTTCCCTACTGGTCAGCTATTGTAACATAGAGCCCCCAAGTCACATGACTCAACATGACAGATGTTTAATTTGACACAACCTCATCATCCTCACTGAGGGACACAGGCTGGGGTGTGTCCACCATCTGGAACATCGCCAGTCAGTGTAACATGGAGAAAGGACTTGGAAATCCTATCTTGGTTCCTGAAATCAGTCCTGAATATTCACTGGAAGGACTGATGCTAAAGCTGAAGCTCCAATACTTTGGCCACCTAATGCGAAGAACTGACTCCTTAAAAAAGACCCTGATCCTGGGAAAGATTGAAGGCAGGAGAAGGGGACAACAGAGGATGAGATGGTTGGATGGCATCACCAACTCAACGGACATGACTTTGAGCAAGCTCTGGGAGTTGGTGATGGACAGGGAAGCCTGGCGTGCTGCAGTCCATGGGGTCACAAAGAATTGGATACAGCTGAGTGACTGAACTGAACTTATCTTGGTTCTAATAGGCTCCTGCCAAGGAAGGACCGTCATCACTTCTGCTCCCTTTCTATTGGCCAAGTCAAATCCTGTACCTATGTCTAACTTAAGGGCCTGGAATGTGCTTGGAAGGAGGGAAGAATTATTGATGAGCATTCTCAGTTGTTAGGATACAACAATTGTTTTCCAGTTAAAATTATCTTCCATATAATGTAATTCGCACTCCTCTGATACTGCTTCTTTTTCACTTTCAAATATCGACATCTTTCAGAACCTTATTAAGATGCTCCTTTCTAACACATAAAGGATTTACTTCCTAAAACTGCAAACCTCTAGAATGCCTCTGTGCCTATTCAGACACCATAATTTATATGTACAGCAGAATGTCTTATGCATAAATGCCGACTTGCTGTTCAAATAAAATAAAATTCCAGCAGTGTTGCCATTTGGTCATAAAGCTCCTATTACATCTAAGGAAAGCGTTCATTGACAGTTTGACAGATTATTGTATTTTACTCCCTAATAGTTATCAGCTAAAAATTCAGAGGACTTTAGAGCAAGGGCACAGCCCTGTTGGAAACCAGAATTCAAACTGAGCCAAAATGGACTTCCTGATATCACAGGGCGAGTCTGCAACACAGTCTACCAATCACTAAGCATTGGGATGATTTTTGCATTTTCTCTTTTAAAGGGAAGGTCAAAGCATTATCCTCAGGATGAAAATTAAATTCCACCTTGGAAAAGTTTGTTTTTAAAATGACACGGAAACAATTAACTTGGAGAAGATAATAGCATAACTTAAAGGCATAAATTAAAGCAACTATGGGATCTAGTACCTCTATGCGTGTGTGCCCAGTTGTGTCTGACTCTTTGAGATCGCATGGACTGAAGCCCACCAGGCTCCTCTGTCCATGGATTTCCCAGGAAGAATATGGACCAGGTTGCCATTTCCTTCTCCAGGGGATCTTCCTGACCCAGGGATGGAAACTGTTTCCGGTATCTCTTGCGTTGGTAGGCGGATCCTTTACCACTGAGCCACCTGGGAAGCCCTTGTATCTCCAGTATCATATGAAGAAAGTGATCACCTCTAGGCACTTTTATGAAAGTATTAAAGAATGATCGAGAATATCATATGGAATGTTTGAAAAAGTTTGAAGTCTGTTCTAGATTCAACCCTCCTGGTGATGCGCTCTTATTTTCATTTCATATTGATTCCATTCTTTTACTATTAATGGTAGTCTGTGGGGGCTTCCTTCAGGGGTGCACTAGCATAGCACCACAGTGCTGTGGAAAACCCAGACTGCAAATGAAGGTCAGTGGTAACAGAGGAACACTGCATCCTAGGGCTTCCCTGGTAGCTCAGCTGGTAAAGAATCCACCTGCAATGCAGGAGACCCCAGTTTGACTCCTGGGATGGGAAGATCTCCTGGAGAAGGGATAGGCTACCCACTCCAGTATTCTTGGACTTCCCTGGTGACTCAGATGATAAAGAATCTTCTTGCAATGCAGGAAGACTTGGGTTTGATCCCTATGTTGGGATGATCCCCCGGAGGAGGGCATGGCAACCCACTCCGGTATTCTTGCCCGGAGAATCCTCATGGACAGAGGAGACTGATGGGCTGCAGTCCATGGGGTCACAAAGAGTTGGACACGACTGAGCGACCAAGCACATCACAGCACCTTCATCCTGACCAAAAATTAGTATTGATTGAGCACACTTACCAATCACGATAAAATACTTCTATTACTTTGCTTATAAAGTTCAGTTTTCTATTTTCATTTGGGAAGAGGGAGGTTGTACTTTCTGGAAATTCAAATGAGACTCACAGAAACATCTGGGAATTTTCAGCTGCAGACAAAACAATAAATTCACTCTAAATCGGAAAGCCAGTAGGGTAAGGGCCATGGAGATGCCTGCCAAGAAAGATGGGGGTTGGGATGGAGAAGAATATCCCAACAGAGCAAATAGCACCTGTCAAATGGCAGAGATAAAAGGATGAGTGAGTATTACACATGCAACCACCTGAACCATGTTCAGGGAGACCAAATTCTGGAGCAGTGTGGAGAGTGGCAGTGTTGAGATTAGATCCTGCACAGCTTTGTAAGCTCGTGTCAAGAATTTAGACTTAAAGGGCAAAGAAAACCTCTGAAGGATGTTAAACAGACATAAGGCATGATTACATTCATGGTTACACTGTTGCTTAATATAAAGACAGCATAAATTTCACATAGTCATATCCAGCTGTGTCTGTTGTAGTTAGGAGAAACCAGCTTTATCTGGAGCTCCATTTGAAACCTGATCTCAAACTGAGGCATTTCCCCCTCATTTCCTGGGAGCCTGAGTTCACGCCATCCCACTAGGAGAGACAAAACACGATGCAGTCAACTTTACTTACACAACCTGCCAGGTTATTTTCAATGCTCTTTTTGGAGTGTTAGTGTTTAGCTAGTTTCAGCAGCAATTTATGACAGCGCTCATTTCATTTACTGTTCCTTCCATGATGTCCATTTGCTTAGTGAATGTGATATGTTGGCATTGTTTTCATTTCCTTGGTATTTGCTGTTTTGTTGGGATTTTTAATTAAGCTCAATGACTAAACACTGGCAGGTTATATATGCAGGTTCCAACAGTGAGCATATTCTCAAATGTAAAAAACACATAATACTTATAAAAGAAATTAACAAGAGCAGGTACACAGCCTCATTATAGAGACATTAATGCAGAGGAAATTGCCTACTGGTGGATGTGAAGATAACCAGTGTTTTCCTAATGTTAACTATTGAAGCAATCTTTAATTACAGAAATAACTGAGTTTATTTAACAGGATTTCAAATGGATATCCATTTAGGGTAGCAGTGGTGCATGGTAATGTCTCTTTTTAAAATAAGATAATTATATATTCATTTTGGAAAATACACAGACTGCTTTGGGAAAATTTTATCAGTAGCAAAGGCAGATGGTAAAAGTGGATGTCCCTTTGCTCACACCCGTCAACAGCAACACGACTGACAAGTTAAACCAGATCACTCTCTGTTGTGGCGACTGTCCTGTACATCGTAAGATGTCCGGCATCACCTCAAGTCTCCACCTACTCAACGCCAGCAGAGGCCCTGTGCCCGGCTGTGACAATCCCAACCGTCTTCAGACGTTACCAGATGCCCCCAGCTCCTGAGAACACGGCTCTGAACCCATCAGGGGACCAACTCAAAGACTGCATTAGGTGGCCTGGACTCGGGTGAGGAGGGATGGAGGGAGGGAGGCAGATGGAGTCCATAGGCTGAGAACACGTACTGGGGAGGGAAAAGCTTCCGGGTTAGTGACGGACAGGGTGTGGGAGACAGCAGAGGAAAACAGGAAGTGAGGCTAGGCGCTCGCTTTGTACCCTGAGCAACTGTGCTGCACCACCTATTGGGCTAAACTGGGACTGCGGGGCGGAGAAGGCAAAGGCACCCCACTCCAGTACTCTTGCCTGGAAAATCCCAAGGATGGAGGAGCCTGGTGGGCTGCAGTCCATGGGGTCGCTAAGAGTTGGACACGACTGAGCGAAGTCACTTTCACTTTTCACTTTCATGCATTGGAGAAGGAAATGGCAACCCACTCCAGTGTTCTTGCCTGGAGAATCCCAGGGACGGGGGAGCCTGGTGGGCTGCCGTCTATGGGGTCACACAGAGTCGGACACGACTGAAGCGACTTAGCAGCAGCAGCAGCAGGAACTGCGGGGAGCTGAGGCGGAAATTACGAATTTAATTTTTCATGTCGATTTTGGAGATGCCGAAGACGCTTCAAATTAAGAATTTTGTTAATAACAAAACGTTGAGGATTTTCCTATGTTACAAAACCCACATGATCGGTACCCCCCTCCACCTCCCCGTCCCTCGTGACACTGACTTCAAGAGTCACTACTGGTTCCCGCCCAGCAGCCTTTCAGTCTGCTCCTCCCTCTGCCTGGCATTCTCTCACGCTGGGTCCTTTTACGACTGGTTTCTTCCCATCACTCGGGTCTATGTTTTCTTGACCCTTCCAACAGCTCTCTTATCCCAGCCGCCTTTTTCCTAGCATCTTTTTTTATTTTTTATTTGGTGCTTATTAGGATCTAATTTTTTTTTTCCTGTCTAGCCTTTGTTCAGAGAAGGCAATGGCAACCCACTCCAGTACTCTTGCCTGCAGAATCCCATGGACGGAGGAGCCTGGTAGGCTGCCGTCCATGGGGTTGCGAAGAGTCAGACACGACTGAGCAACTTCCCTTTCACTTTTCACTTTCATGCATTGGAGAAGGAAATGGCAACCCACTCCAGTGTTCTTGCCTGGAGAATCCCAGGGACGGGGGAGCCTGGTGGGCTGCCGTCTATGGGGTCGCACAGAGTCAGACACGACTGAAGTGGCTTAGCAGCAGCAGCAGCAGTCTTTGTTAGTGTTTCCCTACCAGAAACATGCTCCATGAAGTCTAGGGCTTCTTCAGCTGTTCAGTTTTTGGTTGTTTTAACCTCTGTATTCCCAGCACCTTGAATAAGGTAAGACATTCATTCATCTATCAAATAAATCAATATGCCACAGACTGCCGGACTCAACAATTTCATATCTACCTCGTTTTTTGCCTTCATCAAAACTGTTCATTTACCTGAGTTCAATTCAGTTCAGTCGCTCAGTCATGTCTGACTCTTTGCAACCCCATGAACTGCAGCATGCCAGGCCTCCTGTCCATAACCAACTCCCAGAACTTGTTCAAACTCATGTCCATCTAGTTGGTGATGCCATCCAACCAGCTCATCCTCTGTCATCCCCTTCTCCTCCTGCCTTCAATCTTTCCCAGCATCAGGGTCTTTTCCAATGAGTCAGTTCTTCACATCAGGTGGCCAAAGTATTGGAGTTTCAGCTTCAGCATCAGTCCTTCCAGTGAATTTTCAGGACTGATTTCCTTTAGGATGGACTGGTTGGATCTCCTTGCAGTCCAAGGGACTCTCAAGAGTCTTCTCCAACACCACAGTTCAAAAGCATCAGTTCTTCAGCACTGACCTGTCTTTATAGTCCAACTCTCACATCCATACATGACTACTGGAAAAGCCATAGCTTTGACTAGATGGACCTTTGTTGGCAAAGTAATGTCTGTGCTTTTTAATGGACAAGAATCCCTTAAAAGAAATGGAGTAGCCCTCATAGTCAACAAGAGAGTCTGAAATGCAGTACTTGGGTGCAATCTCAAAAATGACAGAATGATCTCTGTTCATTTCCAAGGTAAACCATTCAATATCACAGTCATCCAAGTCTATGCCCCAACCATTAATGCTGAAGAAGCTGAAATTGAGTGGCTCTATGAAGACCTACAAAACCTTCTAGAACTAAAGCCCAAAAAAGATGTCCTTTTCATCATAGAGGACTGGAATGCAAAAGTAGGAAGTCAAGAGATACCTGTTATAACAGGAAAATTTGGCCTTGGAGTACAAAATGAAGCAGGGAAAAGGCTAACAGAGTTTTGCCAAGAGAAAGCACTGGTCATAGCAAACACCCTCTTTCAACAACACAAGAGAAGACTCTACACATGGACATCACCAGATGGTCAATACCAAAATCAGATTGATTATATTCTTTGCAGTCAAAGATAGAGAAGCTCTATACAGTCAGCAAAAAAAAGACCAGAGCTGAATGTGATTCAGATCATGAACTCATCGCAAAATTCAGACTTAAATTGAAGAAAATAGAGAAAACCACTAGACCATTCAGGTATGACCTAAATCAAATCCCTTATGATTATACAGTGGAAGTGAGAAATAGATTCCAAGGATTCGATCTGATAGAGTCTCAGAGATTGAACCCAGGTCTCCTGCATTGTGGGTGGATTCTTTACCAGCTGAGCCACCAGGAAAGCCCAAGAATACTGGAGTGGATAGCTTATCCCTTCTCCAGTGGATCTCCTGCTTTGCAGGCAGATTCTTTACCAAGTGAGGTATTAGGGAAGCCCGACCTAAGTTAGGATTTATTTAAATGGCATAATCATCTACTTTGTGGCTAAAAATATGAGTTGTCTTTACTCCCTGCTCTCTCAATTCACACTCAATTTTTCTAAGGCCTTTCCATTCCACCCCTAAAATATCTCCAGTTCACACCTTCCATTTCCTTCACAAGGTCCAAAACATTTCAAGTGACTTCCTAATGAGTCATTTTCTACCTGCTGTTACTGAGTCTCTAAGCTACTCAAAAAGTTATCTTTCATAAAATATGAATATTATTTATTCTTTTAAAAGGTTCCAGTTACCCACAGGGGGAAAAAAGGTTTTTGTTCACACCATACAACATGTGGGATCTCAGTTCCCCAACCAGGGGTTGAACCTGCACCCCTTGAAAGGTGGAGTCTCAACCACTGGACTGCCAGGGAAGTCTTTTAAACTTTTTAAAAAAGTTTAAAAGGAAAATCTTTTATACTCTATAACATGGCTTCTAAACCTATTCCCAGTCTGGGCCACTTCTTCAGCAGCTGTGTTTCCATTTAGTTTTTAAGCTTCATTTCTGTGGACTGACATGCACTGTGTGATTCTTTAGAGTGAAACTTCTGCCATTCCTTGAAAACCTTTTTAAAATAGCTATGTATTGGGGACCTCCCTGGTGGACTGGTGGCTAAGACTCTGCATTCCCAGTGCAGGGGGCTCAGGTTCAATCCCAGGTCAAGGAACTAGGTCCCACATGCCACAACTAAAAATCTCACATGCCACAATGAATATCAAAGATCCCACGTGCCTCAACTAAGACCTGGTGCATCCAAAATAAATAAATATTTTACAAATAAACAGGTATGCTTTTGGTCAAGCGTTTTCCATGGACTGAAATGCCTCTTCTCCTTTGTACACAGTGAAATCCATTTATCTTCTTCAAATCCAGTTCATACACCATGGCATCTGTGAAATTCCCTTATCCTATCTGTCAGAAGTAAATTCCTTCCCTGGTGCTCCTGGAGCTCAGACATGGGCATGTCTACACACATCTTTTAACACCAGTTCAGTTCAGTTCAGTCGCTCAGTCGTGTCTGACTCTTTATGACCCCATGAATCGCAGCACGCCAGGCCTCCCTGTCCATCACCAACTCCCGGAGTTCACTCAGACTCATGTCCATCAAGTCAGTGATGCCATCCAGCCATCTCATCCTCTGTCGTCCCCTTCTCCTCCTGCCCCCAATCCCTCCCAGCATCACAGTCTTTTCCAATGAGTCAACTCTTCACATGAGGTGGCCAAAGGACTGGAGTTTCAGCTTTAGCATCATTCCTTCCAAAGAAATCCCAGGGCTGATCTCCTTCAGAATGGACTGGTTGGATCTCCTTGCAGTCTAAGGGACTCTCAAGAGTCTTCTCCAACACCACAGTTCAAAAGCATCAATTCTTTGGCGCTCAGCCTTCTTCACAGTCCAACTCTCACATCCATACATGACCACAGGAAAAACCATAGCCTTGACTAGACGGACCTTTGTTAGCAAAGTAATGTCTCTGCTTTTGAATATGCTATCTAGGTTGGTCATAACTTTCCTTCCAAGGAGTAAGCGTCTTTTAATTTCATGGCTGCAGTCACCATCTGCAGTGATTTTGGAGCCCCCCAAAATAAAGCCAGCCACTGTTTCCACTGTTTCCCCATCTCTTTCCCATGAGGTGATGGGACCAGATGCCATGATCTTTGTTTTCTGAATGTTGAGCTTTAAGCCAACTTTTTCACTCTCCTCTTTCACTTTCATCAAGAGGCTTTTGAGTTCCTCTTCACTTTCTGCCAGAAGGGTGGTATCATCTGCATATCTGAGGTTATTGAGATTTCTCCCGGTAATCTTGATTCCAGCTTGTGTTTCTTCCAGCCCAGCGTTTCTCATGATGTATTCTGCATATAAGTTAAATAAGCAGGGTGACAATACACAGCCTTGACGTACTCCTTTTCCTATTTGGAACCAGTCTGTTGTTCCATGTCCAGTTCTAACTGTTGCTTCCTGACCTGCATACAGATTTCTCAAGAGGCAGGTCAGGTGGTCTGGTATTCCCATCTCTTTCAGAATTTTCCACAGTTTATTGTGATCCACACAGTCAAAGGCTTTGGCATAGTCAATAAAGCAGAAATAGATGTTTTTCTGAAACTCTCTCGCTTTTTCCATGATCCAGCGGATGCTGGCAATTTGATGTCTGATTCCTCTGCCTTTTCTAAAACCAGCTTGAACATCAGGAATTTCACGGTTCACATATTGCTGAAGCCTGGCTTGGAGAATTTTGAGCATTACTTTACTAGCATGTGAGATGAGTACCATCTGATCTAAATGAAAACTACTTTGTGTCTGTCGTCCCCGTATTTCATCTTATGAGCATCTTAAAGGGTGGAGACTAACATGTTCGCTTATTCATCTTTGTAAATGTCCCACGAAGCCAAGCAAATTCTCTAAATAGATTGGCTCTCAATAGATGTTTGTGGAATTAAACATCTGAAGAAGCAGAGAAGCCTCTGGGACCATCTTAACTAGAGACCTTACAGCCACATTCATTTTCTAAAGAACACTAAGTACTTTCTTGTCTTGTCTTGACTCCTCAGTTTCAGTCTCTTGATGAATCTTCACATCTCACTCTGACATCATTTAAAAATCTCTGGTTAACGTGGCTCACACCTCACTTCAACTGGCAAGCAGAGAAAGCGAACGGTGAAGCCCAGAGTTTGAGCTTACAAATTCAGACTGGATTTTTGAAGGTTCAAGCAGGAACAACCAGAAATTGTGTGCCTACAGATGTATGTACTGAGAAGTACTCAGAAACGCTTATGTAATATCATTGCCCCCAAAGTGGAACTTGAATCAGTCCTCTAGAATAACTCCCATTACAGAAAATTCAAGGGACAACAGATTGAGTTAAATAATACCACAAAGAGAATAAAGAAAATACCAAACTGGCATAAATTCTACAGGAAAACTGATCTAGTTTTTGTAACAGGTCAGTGGGAAAAGGTGAAGAAAGACATTTTTTAAGCACAAAGAAGTTAAAAAGCAGTGTCAAAGACAGAGAAAAAAAATCAGAGATTCTAGAAGGACCCATCAATCATGAAATAGGTCTAAGAAGTTATGGAAAACAAAGGACATTTCTATAACCCCTGGACTCAGAGACCCTGCTTTCCTGAGCTGTGGCCTCTATGAGAGAAAAGAATATGATCACCAAGTTTTTCCTGACTCTCACATTCACCTTTAGTAAGTCTGCCAGACTTTCTGTACTTTGTGAGGTTTTTTTTTGTTAGCCATGCCACGGAACATGTGGGGTCTTAGTTCCCCAACCAGGGATCAAACCCACAGCCCCTGCAGTAGAACCTCAGAGTCTTAACCACTGTACTGCCGGTGAAGTTCCAAGTTTTCTGTACTTTGGTTTGATTTTCTGAAAAACTGAGAAAGTAGCTAGTGGAAAAAGGGGAAAGCAACTGATTGAATGTCTTTTCTCAAAACAGGTGACAACTCTAGCGTCAGACTCTGTTAGAGCAAATGAACCAGTGGTTAAATTCACTGTTGAGAAACAAAGAACAGCTTTCCTGACTTGCCTCACTGAGTTAGTGTGTGACAGAGAAGTTTAAAAGAGAAATAAAAATAGTGACTGCAAAAGACTCCCCCAAAACATTCCCATTAACTGACCATCCTTTTTAAAAATGCAGTATCTTCCGTATCATCGCCAGCTTCCCAGGTCCTCCTGAGGTCACAGTCTACCAGTTCCTGACAATTTTCTCATGACCTACCTGGATGCCAATGCATTTGTTAACCGAGAGCAATTAAGTTCTTAACAGGGGGAAAAAGAGGGCTGGGGGGATTTCTTTCCTCCCTATGCTTTCATGCTTCCATCCTCAGATAATACTGAAAGAAGGGGATGTTTGAGTATCTGCCCTACATCTTCAAATGGAAAGTAAGCACAGAAAAAAACACATTTGGCTAAAATCACTGAATGACGTGAGACTATTTAAAGCTGTTCTTTATTTTTAGGTGTTGCCCTATGTATCTAACCACATAAGCTTGTGAGAAGAGAAATAGAGTAGAAAGAGCAGTAATCCTGGTTTTGCCACTAGAGGGAGCCAGGGTGAACAATTTCTCTGATTCACAGTTAACAGGGAAATTACCCAGACTGTTTTACATGAAATTGAGGATAGGGGACGTGATGGCGCTTTGTGATGACTCTAAAATGCTACCTAAATATGACGAGTTGTTACTACAAGATCTGTTGCCTCCCTGAATACTAATGGCCACCATAAAGTTGTGTTAGAAAAAGAGACTATTTTGTATTGACCATGTACTAGATAGAAAGTCAAATGCCTACAAGTCTAGCAATCAAAATGCTTAAACATGGAGGAGATTTCTAGTGCATGGATTCAATAAATTTGTCAACTACAATTACACTTAACAAAATAATCTAACAAATTGGTAAGCAGAATATACTAGCTCCTTTTGGGCTCCCTGTAGATGGTTAATTCTCTGAAAGATAAAAAGTATATATCTATGTCTTTAATCAAATGAAAAAATATCAAACCCTGTAAGTAGGCTGGCACTTGTACTCTTAACAACAAATTAGAACCCTAAATGCTTTTTATTCTAACAGCACCTGTGGCTAAACGTTATCAAAGATCAAGCTGAAATCAGTCATATTGTCCAGTAAATAGGAAAATTCACTCTTTTTCTTATTCTACTATTTGCAATTGCATTCTCCTCGGGCATTATAATAGTAATATGCTGCTGCTAAGTCACTTCAGTCGTGTCCGACTCTGTGCGACCCCATAGATGGCAGCCCACCAAGCTCCTCCATCCCTGGGATTCTCCAGGCAAGAACACTGGAGTGGGTTGCCATTTCCTTCTCCAATGCATGAGAGTGAAAAGTGAAAGTGAAGTCGCTCAGTCGTGTCTTGACTCTTCGAGACCCCATGGACTGCAGTCCACCCCAGCATATATTATGTATCAGACATTATTCTAAGTTTTCTATACATATTAACCCAACTATATTGTATATATTAACTATAAAGAGTTTTCACATCCATTCTAATTAATTTGGAATGATTTTCTCTTTATCACATTATATTTTGTTTTATGTACATTTTCACCCATTCTGCAGGTGAGTGAAAAACGTTCTCATCTACTAAAAAGGGGTTTCCACCCTGCTACAATGAAATAACATATTTAAATGAACTCCAAAGGACTATAACTAACTTTGCCTCAGGTTTTATATAAAAATTAAAAAATAATTTATCCTTACCATAGTATGTAAGTTAGTGAATTTAAAAATATTAAATAATTACTGAATCCAAATTTCTGAAGCAGTTGTCACTAAGTCGTGTCTGATTCTTGCAATCCCATGGACTGTAGCCTGCCAGGCTCCTTGTCCATGGGATTCTCCAGGCAAGAATACTGGAGTGGGCTGCCATTTCCTTCTCCAGAGGATCTTCCCGACCCAGGAATCAAATCCAGGAATCCTGCATTGCAGGCAGATTCTTTACCAACTGAGCTATAAGGGAAGACCCATAGCTGGGTCTTCTGAAGTAAAAACAATAAAAAGTAGGGATCTTTCCTTATAAAAATAGATTAAAATATATTCTACTTCTAATTAATACAACATACTAGTTATGATTTTCTGCCAGAAAGTTTAAAAATCTATAAGGAATTCTGTGTATCTTAAATTACAAAAGGACAAATAATTTCCATCAGATTTAATTTTCTAATACATATCTCCATTGAGATTAATCAGAGATTCAGAGAGATTAAAAAGAGGTGGGCAAATGTAGATGGTATGAAATATTCACCAAGGCCAAGAAATAAATTCTATACCTAACAAAAAGCAAATGCAAAGCATCTCATTTCAAGATGCAGACTTGAAAAGTTTCCATCCACGCCTTTAAGGGCTGGGCACACCTGCCTGTTGTGACCCCTCGCCTGCTCACAGCTCACCTGGCTTCTGACTGCCACAGACAATGGGGTGGCGGGAACCTGCCTCAGCCCCCTGCCCTCCCCTCCCCACCAAAAGGTTGCTGTAGAGTAGGAGCTGTGTATCTTTCTCCAAAAGCTAAGTGGTCATTTAAAAAAGGCACAAAGCATTTGGTAAGCACTGTGCTTCATACGTTACAGGTAAATATCCCAATTATTTCAAGACCACCTATGATTAATCAGTTACTCTCTGTATTTCACAGTGAGGAAACTGAGGTTTAGATGGGTCAAGGACTTTCTTGATGGTCACACAGTAAATGGCAAAGAACAAAATCAAATCCAAGCCTGTCTGATTCCAGAGCCCATTGTCTTAATCACAACACTACATTACCTAAATGTGACAGGCTCCAATAGAAAGAATTATAATTGGGGTGTTGACTTCCGGATTCAGGTTATTTATGAATCCTATTTTATAGAATGTAGAATATGTATTCCCACTTGATAAGGAATTACCTATTTTTTAAGATTATTACTCAAAAGTATAAATCTCTGAAAATTGCTGTTGATTTTGAAATGTGTGTTATCACAGACACTTACTTCAAGGATAAGCTCTGATTACTCTTACAAGCATTGGTAACCACTAGACCTTTCAGGTATGACCTAAATCAAATCCCTTATGATGATACAGTAGAAGTGACAAATAGATTCAAGGGATTAGATCTGATAGACAGAGTGCCTGAAGAACTATGGACAGAGATTCATGACAACATACATGAGGCTGTGATCAAGACCATCCTCAAGAAAAAGAAAGGCAAAATGGTTGTCTGAGGAGGCCTTACAAAAAGCTGAGAAAAGAAGAGAAGCTAAAGGCAAAGGAGATAAGGAAAGATATACCCATTTGAATGCAGAGTTCCAACAAATAGCAAGGAGAGATAAGAAAGCCCTCCTCAGTAATCAGTGCAAAGAAATAGAGGAAAACAATAGAATGGGAAAGACTAAAAATCTCAAGGGAGAAAGCAATGGCACCCCACTCCAGTAGTCTTGCCTGGAAAATCCCATGGATAGAGGAGCCTGGTAGGCTGCAGTCCATGGGGTCGCTAAGAGTCAGACATGACTGAGCGACTTAGCAGCAGCAGCAGCAGCAGCAGCAGAAATCTCAAGAAAATTAGAGATACCAATGGAACATTTCATGCAAAGATGAGCACAATAAAGGACAGAAATGGTATAGACCTAACAGAAGCCGAAAATATTAAGAGGTGGCAAGAATACATAGAAGAACTATACAAAAAAGATCTTCATGACTCAGATAAGCATGATGGTATGATCACTCACCTAGAGGCAGACATCCTGGAGCACGAAGTCAAGTGGGCCTTAGGAAGCATCACTAAGAACAAAGCTAGTGGAGGCGATGGAATTCCAGTTAAGCTATTTCAAATCCTAAAAGATGAGCAACTGAACTGACTGAACTGAACTGAACAAGCATTAGTATAATTACTTATGTATTACTCAGTTATCATTTAAATTCACAAATGGTATTCCAATTATAATTAACAATTCTAAACAGCTCTGTAAGAGTCTTGTTAAATATTTGTGCTGTTCTCCCCCATGCTATTTTTAAAAAGATTTTCTGAATTCAGTGATTTGAGAATCATTGGAATTTAGGAAACTAGGCACCCCTCTTCAGTCCCATTACTAAATTTCCCCTAAAAAACTAAGCAGATAAGTTTAAATACCCTGCACAGTAAGAAATGTAACTGGCAGAATAAGTGGACTATATATGTGTTTGTTTAGTTTTCATTGTAAATTTAAGAATCTATGTGACTAATAATTTCTAAGATTAAAAATGAATTTTCCTAATTATTCAATGAAAAGAAGGCACTTATTTATATACTTCTCTATTTGCATAGGTATTCATTACACACTTTTTAAAAAAGATTTATTTATTGACTTCTTTTATTTTCGGCTGTGGTGGGTCTTCACTCAGGTTCTCTCTCGTTGTGCCAAGCAGGGGCTACTCTTTCTGCAGCATGTGGGTCTCGTTGCCATGGCTTCTCTTGTTGCGGAGCACAGCTCCAGGCCCGTGGGGTTCAGTAGTTGCAGCTCCCAGGCCCTAGCATTGGCTCAATACGTGTGGACCATGGGCTCAGTTGCTCCACGGCGTGTGGGATCCTCCCAGACCAGGGATCAAACCAGTGTCCCCTGCATTGTTAGGCGGACTCCTCACCACTAGACTACCAGGGAAGCCCTCATTATATACTTTAAAATTTTCCCAAATTCTAAAATCCTGGCTCATCCCTGACGACAGCAGGATGTCAATTCCAGGGATAGTCTGGAATCATCACCGATACATAGCATCAAAGACAACAGCAAGGCCATTTTGCAGGTGCAGGAACAATCTTCATGATAATTACAATCCTGAGTCTATTTTAAAATCTAATCAGCAGCACTCTCATGAACATGATGATGTTGGTCAAACATGGTCTTTACCTCCGTGATGAGTTTCTCTACCAAACCTTTAGAATTCCAGAACTGGGAAAAAACCATAGGGATCACCCCTATATAACAACTTACTCTTTGTATAAATGAAAATCTGAGATCGGGGGATATAATTTGCCTAAAGTGAAAGTGAAAGTCACTCAGTCATGTCCAACTCTTTGTGACTCCATGGACAATACAGTCTATGGAATTCTCCAGGCCAGAATACTGGAGTGGGTAGCCTTTCCCTTCTCCAGGGGATCTTCCCAACCCAGGGATCGAACCCAGATCTCCCACATTGCAGGTGGATTCTTTACCAGCTGAGCCACAAGGGAATTTGCCTAAGGTCACTTCTTTTATAAACTTGACTTTGATACTGAATTTCATAGAATCACATGAGAACTAAGTTGTGTCAAAAAAAAAAAAAAAGTGCACCTTCAAATTTGAGAAATTCTATATTAATAAGAGGACCAGTGGGTGGGGTTGAATTCTGGTTTCATCAGGCTCTAAGTTTGGGCAATTGGCATACATTCACAGATTTCAGTTTTCTATTCTATAGAGTAAGCAGTCAATTACTCTTGAAATCTGACACCCTTGAGCAAATGAAGAAGGCAAAAAGTTTAGTCTTGATTGTTGAATGTGGAAGAAAACTTAAATACTAGATTGGAGGCACTTTAGCTGGAGGCATTTAATTAATAATAAAAGCCTAACATTCATTATTTATTATGTTCTAATACTGAGTTAACTGTTCTACATGTTTCTTTTTTCCTCACAACTTTGAGACAGATTCTATTACACTGACATTGCAGGTGAGAAATTGAGGCTTTAGGTTAAGCAGCTCAGCCAAGGTTTCCAAATATTAAATGGAGCAGCAAAAATTTAAACCTAGATTTAGTCTAACTCTAAAGCAATGGTTTTAAATACTGCGCTGCCCTTTGGATAATTCATTTTGTTATCATATTTCTTTTTTTTTTTTTTTATCATATTTCTTAACCAGTCGCTCTTCTGGACTTTTTTTCCTTCTGAGAACAACCGTGTTTGTCCACGACTCTTGATAAAATCCAATTCCTATCTCTGTGGGCAGCCATTCACTCCATTTCCGTTCCTGCTGGCATCTGTAAATTAGCCTCTGGTAATTATCTGTGTAGGAAGCAGCAGACAGTGTACAGAACAATGTAACTGTCGGTCAGATTCCAACATGGGAATTTAGCATTCTTGAGTCATAAATCAACATACAATGGCCCAACTTGAGGATGTATTTGCTCAAGCTTCAAAAATAGGCTTAACTGCATAGCTGTGTTCAAATACACCTTCTTACACCTGCAACGGTAAATTCTCAATCCACAAGAAAAAAAACAGGTGTTCACATCTTACCCTCAAAGACAACTGGTACCCACTCTGTTTGACCAGATAGTGAATTCAATGTGGGGGTCATCTCTTCTCCTTGAGAATATACTATATTCAGTTCCAGAAGCCATATGCAGATACTTGAAATGTAGCCTTAGAAATAATCTTAATTCAAAAGTTAAGATTTAGACCTAGTCGCAGGAGAATAACTTCCTAAGAGGCCTGAAAGTTCAATGTTATGTTTCATTACATCCTTACACTGTGGAACACTCATATTTTAATTTATAAACATTGTTTTCTCTTTAAGGGAACCAGAGACATGGGAGAGATGAACAATGCAAGAGAATAAGTAATCTTAGGTAAAGGCACTGGCAAACTACAGTCTATTGGCCAATCTGCCTGCCATCTGTTTTTATAAATAAAGTTTTATTGGAACTCAGTTTCACAGTCCACAATTTTTTTTTCATGCTATTGCAGCAAAGCTGAGTAGTTGCAGCAGAGACTGTATGATATGTAGAGCCTAAAATATTTATCATCTGGGCTTTTTATAGAAAAAGTTTGCTGACACTGGCTTCCATGATGAATCGGAAATCATCACATACATACTTCTTTGGAGTTTCTTATAAGAATACATCTGTAAGTGAAAAAGCAGAAAGCTCAGGTCAGATTATCCATTTGATCTCGCTTAAGAAACCAACTCAGCAATCTAGAATCGGCTCCTCTGACACCAGTTCCATTAGCAGATGTTCACTGTGCTCTTTCCATAAGCTTTTTCGTATTCTACCATCAGAATGGCTCTCCTCGTAGAGGCATCTTATGATATGTCATACTTGTTAAAATAAGATGTGAAGAGAAAGAAAGGAAGAATGCCAGGCACCATGAATAACACATTTAGGGGCACAGAAGACATCTTTTGCTTCACAGCTGTTCTTAGGCCTGGCCTTGCTGCTGCTGCTGCTGCTTCTAAGTCGCTTCAGTCATGTTCGACTCTGTGCAACCCCATAGACGGCAGCCCACCAGGCTCCCCTGTCCCTGGGATTCTTTAGGCAAGAACACTGGAGTGGGTTGCCATTTCCATCTCCAATTCATGAAAGTGAAAAGTGAAAGTGAAGTCGCTCAGTTGTGTCGGACTCCTAGCAACCCCATGGACTGCAGCCCACCAGGCTCCTCCGTCCATGGGATTTTCCAGGCAAGAGTACTGGAGTGGGTGCAATCGCCTTCTCCAAGGTCTGGCCTGGCCTTATTAGCCCTTTACAAAGTATGTCAAAATATAGGAGATCATGTAAGCCAAGTCTAATCCAGGGCCTGAGATTAGGTCCTCAAAGTGAAGAACGGAAAACACTGGACTACTGATCCTTAGGTCCCAGTAGAGATGGAAGACAGATTCAAAGAAACAGCACTTACCAAAAGTGAGTCAAGGAAACAGCACTTAGCATAAATGAACCGATCCTGCGAGAAATGATGGTTAACATTCTCTACTGAGGCTTTCGTCTTTCTTTAAACTCCTCTAAAGTACATGTCTCTTTTATTCCTGAATGATGTTGGAATTCCACTGAGAAAGTACCAACATAAATTAAGAGCGACAGACCACTAAGGAAACAAATCCTTATTGATATTTTAACTTCAGAACACTAGACTCTTGAAATTCTAAAACTTAAACATCTCCCGAAGCACAAATTGGTACTGCATGCTTTGTAAGACTGCTGAACTGAAATGAGTCACTGAAGTAATGAGTGAGCACAGCCGACAGCCCTGCTCTCGGGTCTCAAAATAGCTTCATAATTCTCTGTTCATCTTCTAGATGAAGCAACATTTCTCATGTGATTACAAAAATAGTGCCCTGAGGAAAATCACCTGCTAGTCCTCATGACAGAAGAGAAAAGAATTAAAGATGGCAGTCCAGTGGTTAAGACTCCACGTTTCCAATACAAGGGGCACCGGTTCGATCCCTGGTCAAGGAAGTACGATCCTGCAAGCTGCAAGGCATGGTCAAAATAAATTAAAAAAAAAAAAACTAGAGAGGAAAAATGTGATGAAAATGTAGTGGGATGAGATGGAAGAGATGGATCAATGGGGGTCTAGAATTCCACCTGAGAATTCACTGGAAAATGAATTATCTACTCACCAGTTTTCTTAATTTTTATCATTTATTTTTATTACTATTATTTTCATGTCTTCTGATGAAAATATGTGTGCATTTTGGGGATTTACACCAACCATTGGGTCATAGGATATGTGCCTATTCAACACTAGTAGATACTTTCAAATAATTTCCAAAGTGGTCATACCAATTTACACTCCCATCAGCAGAGTATGAGAATTCTGTTGGCCATCTCCCTTCCCATCCTGGACAACACTTGACTTTTACAGCTTTTCTCAATTTAGCTGTTCTATATGTGTGTATACGTATGTATCACGTTGTGATTCTTAATTTGGATTTCCCTGATGGCTAGTGAATTCTACCTCTATTTCATGTTTCTTACCATATGGATATGCTTTTTTAGGTTTGAATATTTCTTCCATTTTCTACCAGTCATTTTGCCTTTTTCTTATTAATCTGTAGGCACTATTATTGGGTTGGCCAAAAAGTTCATTAGAGTTTTTCTGTAGGAGGCTATGGGAAACCCCCAATGAAATTTTTGGCCAATCCAATATACTTTACAGATACAAGTCCCAGTTGAGGTTTGCCCTTTCACGATCTTAATTATTTTTTGAACACATTCTTAATTTTAATGTGGTCCAGTTGATCAATGCTTCACTTATGACTGACCCATTTGGACAGTATTGTGAATACTATTAAGAAATCTGTCCTAGACTCCCTCCTCCCAGATAATAAAAATAATCTAGAGGAGTATATGATAAATGCATAATTCAGACAAAAGATATCATATATACAGTTGAACATTGAACAACTGGAGGGTTAGGGACACTGACTCTCTGGGCAGTCAAAAATCCGCATATTACTTATTATTAGAGTCAGCCCTCCGTATCCATTCCACGTACTTCTATCTGAGCACCCACATCCACAGATTCAGCCAGCCATGGTCATGCAGTGCTACAGCATTTTCTATTGAAAAAACATGTGTTTTAATGGACCCAAACAGTTCAAACCCATTTTGTTCATGGGCCAACTGTATACATATATATACAACTTTCGCTCCTTAAAGCAAACCCTCACCATTTTAAATTCTCTGGAGTTTATTAGGCCTGACTTTTCAGGTTGGGGAAGAGATGCAGTTAGATTGTATAACATAGAGACTTCAGGAAACCCTCCATTCCTGTGTTTAGCCCCTTGACCCAAGCTCATCCTCATGGTACCTGTTGCTGGCAAATCCTAAACAGATCTACATTCTCATCACAGGATTTGGTTCCCATCTTCCCCTGTCTTGTTTTCAGCCTTTCAAAAATGTGTTGACATCTCCTGTCCATTGCAGCTCTTCTCCCATCCCCTAAAATCTTATGGTTTTACTCATTTTTCTATCGATTAAGTGTGAATTGAGAGGGGCAGAAAGGCAATGGCTTCCATCCATCATTTCACAGCACTTTTATCCTTACCTCTTTAACCGTCCCCTTCTTCCCTAAGTACTTATTCTTGCAGTTCTTTCCCCAGCTGCCTGTATTCCTATGAGGTTCCCTTCCAGCCCATATGGTCAACTCTCCACCTCCATTCCTTTCTCATCCTTCCCATCTTGATCTCCTGTTAACCTCTTTCAGTGGAGAATGTCCTAGATTCAGATTAAGAAGAGACTAGACAGAAATGTTAAGTATGTTTTAGAATTTGGCGGTTGCTTTCGGAGAAGCCAGCTGACTCCTTCCCTTGAGAAGAGGCTGCTAGGGAGCTAGTCTGCCCTGGTTGCCTGCCCATCCCTCATACAGGTCTCCCAGGTCACACTCAGGTCCAGTTAGTTTATCATTCCTGGAATGTTAAGAAATACTCAGGAATATTCAGGTCTCCATGGTAACTACTTCCATGGATTCTCACTTTTTCCATTTTAGCTGTTTAACAGAGCACTGAAGTCTGCAAAGCACTGAAGCCTGCAATTTTTCTGTAATTCTCTGAAATTTCTTTCTGCTTTAGGACAGTATACTAATTCCATCAAATATCAAACCTGAATTCCTGAAAGTTCCTTTGGGTATTTACATGACCTGGTACCAATATAGGAGCTACACTCACTCCTCAGGAGTTCTCACATAACTTATGGCTTTAAAAACCATCTCTGTGCTGCGGGTTCACACATGTAAGTTCTGGCCTCAAAATGTGTACACAACTCTCTACTCCACATTGCTACTTGGCTGTCTAACTGAACCAACACCAAGCCTTCAGTTCCAACACATTTCCTCCAACTTGTTCCTCTCATAATCTTCAGTTCAGTTCAGTTCAGTCGCTCAGTCGTGTCCGACTCTTTGCGATCCCATGAATCGCAGCACACCAGGCCTCCCTGTCCATCACCAACTCCCGGAGTTCACTCAGACTCACGTCCATCAAGTCAGTGATACCATCCAGCCATCTTATCTTCTGTCGTCCCCTTCTCCTCCTGCCCCCAATCCCTCCCAGCATCAGAGTCTTTTCCAATGAGTCAACTCTTCACATGAGGTGGCCAAAGTACTGGAGTTTCAGCTTTCGCATCATTCCTTCCAAAGAAAGCCCAGGGATGATCTCCTTCAAAATGGACTGGTTGGATCTCCTTGCAGTCCAAGGGACTCTCAAGAGTCTTCCCCAACACCACAGTTCAAAGGCATCAATTCTTCGGCGCTCAGCTTTGTTCACAGTCCAACTCTCACATCCATACATGACCACTGGAAAAACTATAGCCTTGACTAGATGGACCTTTGTTGGCAAAGTAATGTCTCTGCTTTTGAATATGCTATCTAGGTTGGTCATAACTTTCCTTCCAAGGAGTAAGCGTCTTTTAATTTCATGGCTGCAGTCACCATCTGCAGTGATTTTGGAGCCCAAAAAATTAAAGTCTGACACTCTTTCCACTGTTTCCCCATCTATTTGCCATGAAGTGATGGGACCAGATGCCATGATCTTTGTTTTCTGAATGTTGAGCTTTAAGCCAACTTTTTCACTCTCCTGTTTCACTTTCATCAAGAGGCTTTTGAGTTCCTCTTCACTTTCTGCCAGAAGGGTGGTGTCATCTGCATATCTGAGGTTATTGAGATTTCTCCCGGCAATCTTGATTCCAGCTTGTGCTTCTTCCAGCCCAGTGTTTCTCATGATGTACTCTGCATAGAAGTTAAATAAGCAGGGTGACAATATACAGCCTTGACGTACTCCTTTTCCTATTTGGAACCAGTCTGTTGTTCCATGTCCAGTTCTAACTGTTGCTTCCTGACCTGCATACAGATTCCTCAAGAGGCAGGTCAGGTGGTCTGGTATTCCCATCTCTTTCAGAATTTTCCAGTTTCTTGTGATCCACACAGTCAAAGGCTTTGGCATAGTCAATAAAGCAGAAATAGATGTTTTTCTGGAACTCTCTTGCTTTTTCTATGATCCAGCGGATGTTGGCAATTTGGTCTCTTGTTCCTCTGCCTTTTCTAAAACCAGCTTGAACAACTGGAAGTTCACAGTTCATGTATTGCTAAAGCCTGGCTTGGAGAATTTTGAGCATTACTTTACTAGCGTGTAAGATGAGTGCAATTGTGCGGTAGTTTGAGCATTCTTTGGCATTGCCTTTCTTTGGGACTGGAATAAAAACTGACCTTTTCCAGTCCTGTGGCCACTGCTGAGTTTTCCAAATTTGCGCATCTGAGTAAATTGCAACTCCATCCATCTTTCCAGCTGCCCAAGCCAACTAAATGTCTTATAATCAAATGAATTTAAACCATATCTGTGTATACACATAAACACACACACTCACACTGACAGATATACACAATGAAAGACTATTCAGCCACAAAAATGAAAGACATGCTGCCATTTGTGACAACACAGATGGCGTTTTCAGGGCGTTGTGCTGAATGAAAAAAGCCAATCAGAGAAAAATACTATATGATCTCACTTCCATGTGGAATTAAAAAAAAAAAAAAAGCCCAAGCTCATATAAAGAGAGATCATATTGGTGGTTACCAGACTTGGGGGCATTGGGTGAAGATGGTTAAAAGGCCCAAATTTCCAGCTACAAGATAAACAAGTTCTTGGGATGTAATATACAACATGATGACTGTGGGTAACAATACTGAAAGTTATGAAGAGAGTAGATCATAAATGTTCCCAGCACAAGGGAAAGAAATGTGTAATTATATGAGGTGTCGGATGTTATCCAAACTTATTGTAGTAATCATTTCACCATACATACACATATCAAATCACCATGTTGTACACCTTACACTTATACATTATATGCCAACTGTATCTCAATAAAACTGGGGGAAATTTTATAAATTACAAAAAAAAAAATTCCCTTCACGTCGTCTAGAACAATCAGTTCTAGACAACAATCCCAACAGTCAGAACAATCCTTCCAACATTTCAGTCACATCATGTCGCTTCTGTGCTCGGAACTTTCCTCTGGATCCCCATCTTTCTCAGAGCAAAAGCCTACAGACCACATGTATCTGGCTACCACATCTGACACTTTCCCCGCTGCCTACACCCCTCCAGCCTCGCCTCTCTGTTTGTTAAGCACACAAGCACAATGCTGCCTCAGGGCCTTTGCACTTGCTAAACCCTCTGTCTGGAATGCTCTCCCTTTAGATATTCCCAGGGATAATTTTGTCACTTCCCTTAAATTTCTGTTCTAGTGCCTTCTTAATAGTAAGCCGATTTATGCAATAAACACTCCCCATCTCCCAGCCCAGACATAAACACACACACACACGCACACACCTTAACTTGCCCGGTTTTTCTCTGTGGCACTTATCACCATCTAATATGCCATGTGCTTCCTGTGTATCTCCCCCCATTAGAACAGAAGATCAACGTGATTATTTTGTTCACTGCTCTATTCCTAGCGTCCATTCTAGGACAAGGTTGCTGCTGCTGCTGCGTCGCTTCAGTCATGTCCGACTCTGTGTGACCCCAGAGACGGCAGCCCACCAGGCTCCCCCGTCCCTGGGATTCTCCAGGCAAGAACACTGGAGTGGGTTGCCATTTCCTTCTCCAATGCATGAAAGTGAAAAGTGAAAGTGAAGTCGCTCAGTCGTGTCCAACTCTTAGCGACCCCATGGACTGAAGCCTACCAGGCTCCTCCATCCATGGGATTTTCCAGGCAAGAGTACTGGAGTGGGGTGCCATTGCCTTCTCCGAGAACAAGGTTAGCCATAGAGAAGTCATTTGATAAATACTTACAGAGTGAATGCCTGAATACGTGCTAATATATGTGTAGATTTTTCCTGATACGATACAGAAGAAAACCTAAGCAGTAACCTTGAGAGAGAGAGACTAAGAGTGAAGTGGGAAGGGATGTTCTGTTCCTCTTTCAGGCCTTAATATATTGTTTGATTTATCTGCATTATGTCATACATTAAATAATTATATTGTGATTTGTTTTGGCCCTGTAATTCTGTACACTAAAAATAATAAATGACTTTTAATAAAAAATAGATACTTGCAATGACACGTTTTTACCCCCACTTCAGTGGTCCATCCTTTCCATGGATCAACAATGTTAAATACCCACCCCCACCAGTGCATTGCCCACCAGTCTTCTCCCTCCAGGAGTCCACTCTACTGCAGTCATGACCTGTTCTAAAGGATTTATAATGATTATAAGAACATAAAATTAGCAGAGTGTCCTTATTACCAACAAGCATCGCTGCCATTAACTCTGGGATGACCCTAGCCTAGAACATTTCTGAGTTCACCTCTGTTCCCGAGCATAGGACTCAGCCCATGAGTTACATGTAGCACCTTCTTGCTGTGTGGCTCCCATGGATGTCAACTTCCCTTTTATGTCAGCTCCTTCCCCTGGGATCCTTCACCTCCAAGGCTCTGAGGGGCAGTAGAGCACAGGCGGGTTGAGGAACTTACCCCTCTTTCTTCTTCCCTTTCACTTCTCCTCAAGATGTACTTTTCATTGATTTATTTTACTTCCTTTATTTAGCATTAAATCTTTTATATCAAGTTATTTTTCTGAATTATCTATTTATTCACTTACCAGCACTGTGCGAATATAAAGGGTATATATAGCTTTATAATAAGTGATAGCAAATATTTTAAGTAGAATCCAGTGTGACTGTTTCTGCCTCATTATATTTCTTTTTCAGCATTTTTCAGTGCTATTTTTAGTGCTTCATTCTCCAGTGGGGAACAGGGTTTATCTCCATTCTGGAACTCATGTGTTTTCCATGTATTTGCTATTTATCTCTTACTGTGCTTAATTAACACGATCTCAGCTTTGTTTTTTTTTTTTTTTTTTTTCCAGTGTGTCATAGGCACCTGTTTATTTGTCTAAGTAATGATGTTTAAAAAAATATTCTGTTCAGAAATACAAATGTCCTGATAACAACAACATTGAAAAAGCATGGGCCTTCCACGGTGGACCAGTGGTTAAGACCTCACGCTTCCAATGCAGGGGGCGCATGTTTGATCCCTTGGAGGGGAACTAAGATCCCACAGTTTGCAAGGCACAGCTAAAATAAATAAATAAGATGGAAAAACCAACCACCAGGGTCTCTCTAGAAATTGCAAATGTTCAGCTGAAGAGACTTAAGCGTTCGGGGTCATGCAGGTGTTTCCTCACAGTCCTCCTCTGGTCGTCACGGTTTGGCTGGAGTGAGCAGAACAAAGGGAAAGATGACAGGCCAGCAGCCTGGGAAAAACAGGCAAAGTGCTGAGGTAAGAATACGAGGCTCCTGACGCTGGATACGTTCCAGTGTGATAAGATAAACCCATCTCACCGGAGTCTTGTGGGAATGAGGTAATCAAAATTATGCTCTGGCTTATTATGCACAGAATGATGAACAGATGTTTTGCATCTCCTGAGGAGCCAACAAGTGGGAAAGGGCACACTGCAGCGTCAAGTATGTAATAGTGTTTCTGCGACTTTCATGCATATCAGCATCAGCTACTGAAGCAGACTGTCTCAGCGCGAGGGGGAACAATGTGCATTTTTAGCCAGCACCACAGGTGATTCACACAGAGGAGGCTGACGGACCATATTTATGTAAATTCTGCACATAAACTCAACTGAAGGAAGAACTTTCTAGAAGCTGGGAACTAAATCTCTGGAGCAAGATGGTGGGAATTCCCAAGGAAGTAGAACAGGGAGCCTGCTTTCGTAGTGGCTCGTGTTCTGGTAAGAAGGAGGGAAGGGATTTTGAGGCCAAAATGTTCTGTTTTTAAGACTAAAACTGCTTTGGCTGCATTGGCAGGAGGTCAGGAAGTAAAAACCAGAATGGAAAGAGGTCCGGACAGAGCCTAACATGGTTGAGTGTTTGTCTCTCCTTAACATACACCAGCGGAGTAAACATCATTATCTTGCTTTACTCTTTGTAGTTCACTGGGCATGATTTTCTTCATGAAAAAAAAAAGTGACATTAGCCTAGAATTTCTAGGTGTCCTTAGTTTTCTATTGCTTTCTAACAAATTGCCAGAAACTTAGTGGCTTGAAAGGAAACAAGTGTGACCTCACAGTTTCCGGAGGCCAGAAGGCCAGGCTTGGCAAGGCTGGATTCTCTGCCCAGAACCTCACTGGGCTGAAATCGAAGTGTCAGCTTGGGCTGCATTTCTCATCTAGAGTTTGGAGTCTTCTTCTGTTATGCACTGAAATGTGTGCCCACAAAACTCATGGAGCCCTAACTCCCCAATGTGACTGTATTTTGGGATAGGGCCTTTAGGAAGTAATCAAGGTTGAATGAGATTATAGGGGTGGGGCACTAATCTGAGAAGGTTAGTGTCCTTTATTTGTTCACTCACAATTTTATTAGCTTATGCTGCCCCCTAGGCTCATAACTGCAAGTGCAACATTTTCAGGCTATCATTGGCCTTTTTTTTAACTGAACTATAGTTGATTAAAGAATAGCAAGAAGAAATAAGAAAGCCTTCTTCAGCGATCAATGCAAAGAAATAGAGGAAAACAACAGAATGGGAAAGACTAGGGATCTCCTCAAGAAAATCAGAGATACCAAAGGAACATTTCATGCAAAGATGAGCTCGATAAAGGACAGAAATGGTATGGACATAACAGAAGCAGAAGATATTAAGAAGAGATGGCAAGAATACACAGAAGAACTGTACAAAAAAGATCTTCATGACCCAGATAATCACGATGGTGTGATCACTGACCTAGAGCCAGACATCCTGGAATGTGAAGTCAAGTGGGCCTTAGAAAGCATCACTATGAACAAAGCTAGTGGAAGTGATGGAATTCCAGTTGAGCTATTCCAAATCCTGAAAGATGATGCTGTGAAAGTGCTGCATTCAATATGCCAGCAAATTTGGAAAACTCAGCAGTGGCCACAGGACTGGAAAAGGTCAGTTTTCATTCCAGTCCCAAAGAAAGGCAATGCCAAAGAATGCTCAAACTACCGCACAATTGCACTCATCTCACACGCTAGTAAAGTATTGCTCAAAATTCTCCAAGCCAGGCTTCAGCAATATGTGAACCATGAACTTCCTGACGTTCAAGCTAGTTTTAGAAAAGGCAGAAGAACCAGAGATCAAATTGCCAACATCCGCTGGATCATAGAAAAAGCAAGAGAGTTCCAGAAAAACATCTATTTCTGCTTTATTGACTATGCCAAAGCCTTTGACTGTGTGGATCACAATAAACTGTGGAAAATTCTGAAAGAGATGGGAATACCAGACCACCTGATCTGCCTCTTGAGAAATCTGTATGCAGGTCAGGAAGCAACAGTTAGAACTGGACATGGAACAACAGACTGATTCCAAATAGGAAAAGGAGTTCGTCAAGGCTGTATATTGTCACCCTGTTTATTTAACTTCTGTGCAGAGTGTATCATGAGAAACGCTGGACTGGAAGAAACACAAGCTGGAATCAAGATTGCCGGGAGAAATCTCAATAACCTCAGATATGCAGATGACACCACCCTTCTGGCAGAAAGTGAAGAGGAACTCAAAAGCCTCTTGATGAAAGTGAAAGTGGAGAGTGAAAAAGTTGGCTTAAAGCTCAACATTCAGAAAACAAAGATCATGGCATCCAGTCCCACCACTTCATGGGAAATAGATGGGGAAACAGTGTCAGATTTTATTTTTCTGGGCTCCAAAATCACTGCAGATGGTGACTGCAGCCATGAAATTAAAAGACGCTTACTCCTTGGAAGGGAAGTTATGACCAACCTAGATAGCATATTCAAAAGCAGAGACATTACTTTGTCAACAAAGGTTCGTCTAGTCAAGGCTATGGTTTTTCCTGTGGTCATGTATGGATGTGAGAGTTGGACTGTGAAGAAGGCTGAGCACCAAAGAATTGATGCTTTTGAACTGTGGTGTTGGAGAAGACTCTTGAGAGTCCCTTGGACTGCAAGGAGATCCAACCAGTCCATTCTGAAGGAGATCAGCCCTGGGATTTCTTTGGAAGGAATGATGCTAAAGCTGAATCTCCAGTACTTTGGCCACCTCACGCGAAGGGTTGACTCATTGGAAAAGACTCTGATGCTGGGAGGGATTGGGGGCAGGAGGAGAAGGGGACGACAGAGGATGAGATGGCTGGATGGTATCACTGACTCGATGGACGTGAGTCTGAGTGAACTATGGGAGTTGGTGATGGACAGGGAGGCCTGACGTGCTGCGATTCATGGGGTCGCAAAGAGTTGGACACGACTGAGCAACTGATCTGATCTGATCTGATAGTTGATTTACAATGTTGTGTTAGTTTCAGGTATACAGCAAAGTAAATCATATATATATATATAAAGGAGTGTGTTTATACACACGTGCACACACACACACACACACACATATATATATATATATCTCCACTCTTTTATATGAGTAGATTCCTTCCCATATAGGCCATTACAGACGACTGAGTCATGTTCCCTGTGCTATACTGTAGGTCTTTCTTACTTGTCTATTTTATATATAGTAGTGTGCATATGTCAACCTCAATCCCCCGATTTATCCCTCCCCATTAAGAGAACTAATGTCCTTTTGTAAGAAGAGGATGAAGCAACAGTAATCTCTCTCTGTCACCCTGAGTGTACACAGAGAAAAGCCATAAGAGAACACAGCTAGAAGGCAGCTATTTGCAAGCTAGACAGTTCTCATCAGAAACTAACCCTGACAACAGCTTGATTTTCAGAACTATTAGGAAATAAATTTCTGTGGTTTGAGCCATTCTGTCTGTGGGAACCTTGCTATGGCAGTGCTGGCAGACTAATGCATCATTCAAGCTCACGTGGTTGCGGCAGAATTCAGTTCCTTTGGGTTGTAAGACTGAGGTCCCTGTTTTCTTGCTAAATCAAAGTGATTGCTTCAGAAATGAGCATCTGCCCCAATTCAGGCCATTTAGTTTTGGGGTGGGGAGGGCATTACTACAGATGAAGATCCCTCAGTCCTTTGAGGTGTTCTTGCCTGGAGAATCCCAGGGATGGGGTCGCACAGAGTCAGACACGACTGAAGCAACTTAGCAGCAGGCAGCAGCAGCAGCGGTCCTTTGAGAGAGTCAGTAGAAGCCAGTCTTCACAAAGATTGATGCTAGTCTTTGAAACATCTCAGTATCTGACTGAATTGAGGTAATCAGTCCCTGACCTAACTGCCTTCCAGAAGCAAAAGTATATCATCATTGGAGAAAAATAACATTGTCCAGATCCTCCACTTCTCATCATAATTTTTCATACACTATAACTGCAGCCATGAAATTAAAAGATGCTTGCTCCTTGGAAGGAAAGCCATGATAAACTGAGACAGTGTATTAAAAGGCTGAGACATCACTTTGCCGACAAAGGTCCATCTAATCAAAGTTATGGTTTTCTTGGTAGTCATGTACAAATGTGAGAGTTGGATCATAAAGAAGGCTAAGCACCTAAGAGTTGAGGCTTTTGAACTGTGGTGCTGGAGAAGACTCTTGAGAGTACTTTGGACTGCAAGGAGATCAAGCCAGTCATTTCAATTCCTTTCCATTTCAATTCAAAGGTTAATGTCGAAGGAAATTAACCCTGAATATTCGTTGGAAGGACTGATGCTGAGGCTGAAGCTCCAATACTTTGGCCACTTGAAGCAAAGAGCAAACTCACTGGAAAAGACTCTGATGCTGAGAAAGATTAAAGGCAAAAGGAGAAGGGAGTGGCAGAGAATGAGATGGTTAGATAGCATCACGGACTCAATGGACATGAATTTGAGCAAACTCCAGAGATAGTGAAGGACAGAGGAACCTGGCGTGCTGCAGTCCAGGGGTCGCAAAGAGACGGACACGACTTACCAACTGAACAACTACAACAATGTAGAGCTTACAACCTAAAATTATCAGGTATCAAAAAAAATAAAATAAAATTATCAGGTATCAAAAAGATAAGAATTGTCTAAAAGTTAAGGAAAACAACAAATGATAGGATTGGATGATATATTTAACTTAAAAAAGCAAGATGGAAAATTTCAAAACTGTAAACTTTAAAAAAAATAAAATAGAAATTCTGGACCTGAAAAACACAATTATTAATCAATTGAAAATAGAACTAATGACAAGAAGATACAATCTTCTCTTGGTACGCATGGCGGTGGGGTGGGATTGGTTCCAGGACTCCCTGCAAACACTTAATTTCCATGAATGTTCAAGTCCCTTATTTGCATATGACCTACATACATCCTCCTATAAATCATCCAGCAATTACTTATAACACCTAATACAATGTTAATTCTATGTAAATAGTTGTAAATACAATGTAAACACTATGCAAATAGTTGCTGGCATGCCTCAAATTCAAGTTTTGCTTTCTGAAACTTTTTGAAAAAAATTTTTATGAATATTTGCAATTCATAATTGGTTGAATGCATAGATGCAGAACCATAATATGGAAGACTGACTGGAATTCAAAAGAAAGTATCAAGTGGACAGGAAGACTCAACATTATTAGGACATGTGTTCTTCCCAACTTGATCTAGAGATTCAATGTGAGCCCGATCAGTACCCAGCAAGTTGTTTTGTGGATACCAACAAACTACTTCTAAAGTCTGCATGAACAGGCAAAAGACCCAGAATAGTCAACACAATATTGAAAGAGAAGAATGAAGTTGGAAGACTGATATTACCCAATGTCAAGACTTACTTTTAGCTACCAAGGAAGCATGGCATTGGCAAAATAATAGACGAAGAGATTAATGGAACAGAGCAGAGAGCCCAGAAGTGGACCCACATAAATATAGTCAACTGATCTTGACAAAGTGGCAAAGACACACACAATAGAGAATATTATCTTTTCATAAATGACAAAAAAAATAGACATTCACAAGCAAATAAATCTAGACACAGACTTTTTACCCTTCACAAAAAAATAACTCAAAATGGATCAGAGACCTAAATGTAAAATTCAAAACTATAAAACTCCTAGAAGATAAGATAAGATAAATCTTCGATGACCTTAAGCATGAGGATGACTTTTTACAGATAACATCAGAGGCATGATCCAAGAAGAAACAATAGATAAGCTGGACTTCACTAAAATTTCTGCTCTGCAGAAGACATCAAAAAATGTCCAAAAATGAGAATACAAACCACACACCGTGAGGAAATATTTGCAAAAGACACATCTGATAAAGCCCTGCTATCCAAAATAAACAAGGAATTCTTAAAGTTTCAGATCAGATCAGTCACTCAGTCGTGTCCGACTCTTTGCCACCCCATGAATCGCAGCACACCAGGCCTCCCTGTCCATCACCTACTCCTGGAGTTCACTCAGACTCACGTCCATCGAGTCAGTGATGCCATCCAGCCATCTCATCCTCTGTCGTCCCCTTCTCCTCCTGCCCCCAATCCCTCCCAGCATCAGAGTCTTTTCCAATGAATCAACTCTTCGCATAAGGTGGCTAAAGTACTGGAGTTTCAGCTTTAGCATCATTCCTTCCAAAGAAATCCCAGGGCTGATCTCCTTCAGAATGGACTGGTTGGATCTCCTTGCAGTCCAAGGGACTCTCAAGAGTCTTCTCCAACACCACAGTTCAAAAGCATCAATTCTTTGGTGCTCAGCCTTCTTCACAGTCCAACTCTCACATCCATACATGACCACAGGAAAAACCACAGCCTTGACTAGACGAACCTTTGTTGGCAAAGTAATGTCTCTGCTTTTGAATAGGCTATCTAGGTTGGTCATAACTTTCCTTCCAAGGAGTAAGCGTCTTTTAATTTCATGGCTGCAGTCACCATTTGCAGTGATTTTGGAGCCCAGAAAAATAAAGTCTGACATTGTCTCCACTGTTTCCCCATCTATTTCCCATGAAGTGATGGGACAAGATGCCATGATCTTCCTTTTCTGAATGTTGAGCTTTAAGCCAACTTTTTCACTCTCCACTTTCACTTTCATCAAGAGGCTTTTGAGTTCCTCTTCACTTTCTGCCAGAAGGTGGTGTCATCTGCATATCTGAGGTTATTGAGATTTCTCCTGGCAATCTTGATTCCAGCTTGTGTTTCTTCCAGTCCAGCGTTTCTCATGATGTACTCTGCATAGAAGTTAAATAAACAGGGTGACAATATATAGCCTTGACGAACTCCTTTTCCTATTTGGAACCAGTCTGTTGTTCCATGTCCAGTTCTAACTGTTGCTTCCTGACCTGCATACAGATTTCTCAAGAGGCAGATCAGGTGGTCTGGTATTCCCATCTCTTTCAGAATTTTCCACAGTTTATTGTGATCCACACAGTCAAAGACTTTGGCATAGTCAATAAAGCAGAAATAGATGTTTTTCTGGAACTCTCTTGCTTTTTCCATGATCCAGTGGATATTGGCAATTTGATCTCTGGTTCCTCTGCCTTTTCTAAAACCAGATTGAACATCTGGAAGTTCATGGTTCACATATTGCTGAAGCCTGGCTTGGAGAATTTTGAGCATTACTTTACTAGTGTGTGAGATGAGTGCAATTGTGCGGTAGTTTGAGCATTCTTTGGCATTGCCTTTCTTTGGGATTGGAATGAAAACTGACCTTTTCCAGTCCTGTGGCCACTGCTGAGTTTTCCAAATTTGCTGGCATATTGAGTGCAGCACTTTCACAGCATCATCTTTCAGGATTTGGAATAGCTCAACTGAAATTCTATCCCCTCCACTAGCTTTGTTCGTAGTGATGCTTTCTAAGGCCTACTTGACTTCACATTCCAGGATGTCTGGTCTAGGTCAGTGGTCACACCATCGTGATTATCTAGGTCGTGAAGATCTTTTTTGTACAGTTCTTCTGTGTATTCTTGCCATCTCTTCTTAATATCTTCTGCTTCTGTTATGTCCATACCATTTCTGTCCTTTATCGAGTCCATCTTTGCATGAAATGTTCCTTTGGTATCTCTGATTTTCTTGAAGAGATCTCTAGTCTTTCCCATTCTGTTGTTTTCCTCTATTTCTTTGCATTGATTGCTGAAGAAGGCTTTCTTATCTCTTCTTGCTATTCTTTGGAACTCTGCATTCAGATGTTTATATCTTTCCTTTTCTCCTTTGCTTTTTGCTTCTCTTCTTTTCACAGCTATTTGTAAGGCCTCCCCAGACAGCCATTTTGCTTTTTTGCATTTCTTTTCCATGGAGATGGTCTTGATCCCTGTCTCCTGTACAGTGTCACAAACCTCATTCCATAGTTCATCAGGCACTCTATCTATCAGATCTATGCCCTTAAATCTATTTCTCACTTCCACTGTATAATCATAAGGGATTTGATTTAGATCATACATGAATGGTCTAGTGGTTTCCCCTACTTTCTTCAATTTAAGTCTGAATTTGGCAATAAGGAGTTCATGGTCTGAGCCACAGTCAGCTCCTCATCTTGTTTTTGCCGACTGTATAGAGCTTTCCATTTTTGGCTGCAAAGAATATAATCAATCTGATTTCGGTGTTGACCGTCTGGTGATGTCCATGTATAGAGTCTTCTCTTGTATTGTTGGAAGAGGGTGTTTGTTATGACCAGTGCCTTTTCTTGGCAAAACTCTATTAGTCATTGCCCTGCTTCATTCTGTACTCCAAGGACAAATTTGCCTGTTACTCCAGGTGTTTCTTGACTTCCTACTTTTGCATTCCAGTCACCTATAATGAAAAGGACATCTTTTGGGGGTGTTAGTTCTAAAAGGTCTTGTAGACCTTCATACACCTTCATAGAAGCGTTCAACTTCAGCTTCTTCAGCGTTACTGGTTGGGGCATAGACTTGGATTACTGTGATATTGAATGGTTTGCCTTGGAAACGAACAGAGATCATTCTGTCGTTTTTGAGATTACATCCAAGTACTGCATTTCGGACTCTTTTGTTGACCATGATGGCTACTCCACTTCTTCTGAGGGATTCCTGCCCACAGTAGTAGATATAATGGTCATCTGAGTTAAATTCACCCATTCCAGTCTATTTCAGTTCGCTGATTCCTAGAATGTCGACATTCACTCTTGCCATCTCTTGTTTGACCACTTCCAATTTGCCTTGATTCATGGACCTGACATTCCAGGTTCCTATGCAATATTTTACCTTTTTCCTATGCAACCTTTTACATAGGAACCTCTTTACAGCATCGGACTTTGCTTCTATCACCAGTCACATCCACAGCTAGGTATTCTTTTTGCTTTGGCTTCATCCCTTCATTCTTTCTGGAGTTATTTCTCCACTGATCTCCAGTAGCATATTGGGCACCTACTGACCTGGGGAGTTTCTCTTTCAGTATCCTATCATTTTGCCTTTTCATACTGTTCATGAGGTTCTCAAGGCAAGAATACTGAAGTGGTTTGCCATTCCCTTCTCCAGTGGACCACATTCTGTCAGATCTCTCCACCATGACCCGCCGATCTTGGGTTGCCCCACGGCATGGCTTAGTTTCATTGAGTTAGACAAGGCTGTGGTCCTAGTGTGATCAGATTGACTAGTTTTCTGTGAGTATGGTTTCAGTGTATTTGCCCTCTGATGCCCTCTTGCAACACCTACCGTCTTACTTGGGTTTCTCTTACCTTGGGCATGGGGTATCTCTTCATGGCTGCTCCAGCAAAGCACAGCCATTGCCCCTTACCTTGGACAAGGGGTATCTCCTCACTGCCGCCCTTCCTGACCTTCAACGTGGGATAGCTCCTCTAGGCCCTCCTGCGCCCGTGCAGCCACGGCTCCTTGGAGTTTAACAATAAGAAAACAACTTGACTGAAAAATGGACCAAAGGTCTTAAGAGCTACCTCACTAAATAAGATATACAAATGGCAAATAAGCGTGTGAAAAGATACTCCCAACATATGACACAAGGAAACACAAATTAAAGCAACAATGAAATATTTGTTGTGAAATGAAACACAACATCCCTCGTGTGTGCTCAGTTGTACCTGACTCTTTGAGACCCCATGGACTGTAGTCCACCAGGCTCATTTGTCCATGGAATTTTCCAGGTGAGAATACAGGAGCAGGTTGCCATTTCCTCATCCAGGGGACCTTCCTGACCCAGGGATCAAATCGTCTTTTCTCATGTCTCCTACATTGGCAGGAGGGTTCTTTACCACTAGCGCTACCTGGGAAGCCCTATTGCTGCTGCTAAGTCGCTTCAGTCGTGTCCGACTCTGTGCAACCCAATGGACGGCAGCCCACCGGGCTCCCCCGTCCCTTGGATTCTCCAGGCAAGAACACTGGAGTGGGTTGCATTTCCTTCTCCAATGCATGAAAGTGAAAAGTGAAAGTGAAGCCACTCAGTCATATCCGACTGTTCTCGATCCCATGGACTGCAGCCCACCAGGCTCCTCCGTCCATGGGATTTTCCAGGCAAGAGTACTGGAGTGGGGTTCCATTGCCTTCTCCGGGGAAGCCCTATTAAGAATGGTCAAAATCTGGAACACTGACAACTTCAAAAGCTAGTGAGAATGTAGAACAACAGACACTGCTTCATTGCTGGTGGGAACGCAAAACAGCACAGCCACTGAGGAAGACGGCTTGGCAGTTTCTTACAAAACTAAATGCACTCTTATCATACAATCCAGCAATTGCACTTCTTGGTATTTACCCAAAGAAGCTGAAAACTTATGCCCACATAAAAACCTACACATGGATGTTTATAGCAGCTCTATCCATAATTGTCAAAATTTGGAAGCAACCAATGATCTCCACTACGTGAGAAAATAGATAAACTGTGAAATATTGTTCAGTGCTAAAAAGAAATGAGCTATCAAGCCATGAAAAGACATGGAGGAAAGTTAAATGTTTATTACTAAGTGAATAAAGCCAATATGAAAAGGCCTACCTTCTGTACAATTCCAACCATATGACATTCTGCTGCTGCTGCTAAGTAGCTTCAGTCATGTCCGACTCTGTGCGATCCCAGAGACGGCAGCCCACCAGGCTCCCCCGTCCCTGGGATTCTCCAGGCAAGAACATTGGAGTGGGTTGCTATTTCCTTCTCCAATGCATGAAAGTGAAAAGTGAAAGTGAAGTCGCTCAGTCGTGCCCGACTCCTAGCGACCCCATGGACTGCAGCCTACCAGGCTCCTCCGTCCTTGGGATTTTCCAGGCAAGAGTACTGGAGTGGGGTGCCATTGCCTTCTCCATATGACATTCTAGAAAAGGCAAAAATTATGGAGATAGTAAAAAGATAGATGGTTGCCAGCGGGTGGGATAGGGGTGGCGGGGCGAAAGGGGGTGGGGGAGAATGAATAAATGGAACACAGAGGATGGGGTGCAGTAAAAACACTCTGCATGATATTATAATGATGGATACATGTCGTAATACATTTATCCAAACCCACAGCCCCAAGAGTCACCTATGGACTTCAGAGGGTTATGCTTAGTTAAGGCAGGCTCATCAATTGTAACAAATGTAATCCCTCTGGCAGGGGATGTTGATAACGATGGAGGCTAAGCATGCACAGGGGTAGGGAGTACATAAGAAATCTCTGTACCTTTCACTCGATTTTGCTATGACCCTAAAACTGCTACCCCCAAAATGTCTTTTTATTTTTAAAAGAAAATATCTGGAGTGAATCAAGGAAAATGCAAAGAGTTTGAAACCAACAGAATATAATAAAAATATGCAACATATGTAATCAGGCTCCTAGAAGAAGAAATAGAGAATGAGGACAAAGCCATATTTGGAGTAATAACGATACAATTTTTCCCAAGATAATGAAATACACAAATTCACAGATTCAAACCCAAAGCAGGAAAAACAAAGAAAATCCCTAGGTACATCAGATTAAGATTTATTTACAGAGCTAAAAGTGCTAAATAAAATAATAATAAATAAAGAGAAATTTTTTTAAAAAAAGAAAAAGATTACTTTTAAAGGATAAACGGTATGACATTAAGACAGAGGATAACTTTTCAAAAGAAATAATGAAAGCCAGAAGATGATGAAATAATATCTTCAAAGTATTTTAGCCTAAAATTCTATACATAGTGTGTGCATGTATGCTCAGCTGACTCAGTCAAGTCCACTCTTTGTGATTCTTTGAGACCCTATGGACCGTAGCCCACCAAGCTCCTCTGTCCATGGGATTCTCAGGCAAGGATACTGGAGTGGGTGGCCATGCCCTTCCCCAGGGGATCTTCCAGACCCAGGGACTGAACCCGGATCACCTGTGTCTCCTGCATTGCAGGCGGATTCTTTTCATGGCTGAGCCACCAGGAAAGCCCCTATATATAAAGTAAAAATACTTTTTGAAAGTGAAAATTGGCTGGACCCATTTTCAAACTAAAACTGGAAGCATTTATCCCCAGCAGACCTAAAAAAGAGAAAGAGAGAGGCCTGAGCAGAAGCAGCTGCCCCACATGTCCCCCCCGGGCCCATGTGCAGTGACTGAGCCTAACGGGGGGGACAGGGTCAGTTGCTGGTCATGGAGCTCCTGCTAAGGAGCCCTCACTATACACAGAGCTTGAAGCAAGTGGTCTTACTCTCACAAAAAGGAGGGAAATCCAACCTTCAGCTTCCGCATGCGTGCTCAGTCGATGCAGATGAGCACACAGGCTCATCTTACAAGATGAGGAAACTTGTAAGGCGAAGTGATCAAATTCCCTGGCGAGGAAGTGGCCAAGTTGGATTTAGACCAAAAGGTCTGACCCCAAAGGCCATACTCTTAACTCTGATGAGAACCCCTCACCAAACAATCCTAAGCCCCAGTTCTGCACCACACAAGGCTAGCGGCTTCGTAGGCATCACCTCATTTTCGTCTCCAGACACCTCCATAGGTAGGCATTAGCTTTGTTTTATACATCAGGAAAAGGCATTAGACAGCACCTTGACCAAAGGCCTAAGTGTCAGCAGTGGACCTCAGATTCTGATTCAAAGTGAAGTCTGGAGAATTTAAATGTTATAAGTGTATCCCTTTTGTGAGTGAACAAAAAAATAACAAACCTGGAGGCTAACTGGCAGATCAGTTCAGTTCAGTTCAGTCGCTCAGTTGTGTCTGACTCTCTGTGACCTCATGGACTGCAGCACAACAGGCCTCCCTGTCCATCACCAACTCCTGGAGCTTGCTCAAACTCATGTCCATTGAGTAGGTGATACCATCCAACCATCTCATCCTCTGTCGTGCCCTTCTTTTCCCGCCTTCAATCTTTCCCAGCATCAGGATCTTTTCAAATGAGTCCATTCTTCCCATTAGGTAGCCAAAGTATTGGAGCTTCAGCTTCAGCATCAGTCCTTCCAATGAATATTCAGGATGGATCTCCTTTAGGATGGACTGGTTGGATCTCCTTGCAGTCCAAGGGACTCTCAAGAGTCTTCTCCAACACCACAGTTCAAAAGCATTAATTCTTCGGCACTCAGCTTTCTTCACAGTCCAACTCTCACATCCATACATGACCACTGGAAAAACCATAGCCTTGACTAGACGGACGTTTGTTGGCAAAGTACTGTCTCTGCTTTTTAATTGGCAGATCAGAGCCTTGCTATTTCCGAACAAAATAATTTGCCTCCTTATCCCTCTGTTTCTCCAAACCTTTTCTCGCCTTTCCCCTTTTCTTTTCTTTAATTTTTTGGCCACACTGTGCAGCATATGGGATCTCAGTTCCCTGAGCAGGGATCGAACCCACACACCCTGCATTGGAAACTTGAAGTCTTAACCACTAGACAGCCAGGGAAGTTCCCACCTTTCTCCTTTTCTTTAGGACCACCAACCACTCTACTATCCTTGAAGCAGCTACATGTAAAGGCATCCATGGTTCACACCTGGGGAGGAATATAAGACAATACTTTAACTTCCTGGGGACATGCACCTTGCAGTCTCATTCCAAACTGCAGAGTCAAAGGCCTTGTCCCCAGTTAAGGAATTTGAGCAAACGGGAAAATTGCAGGAGAGATTCTAGAAGTTTTGCCACAGATTATCAGCTTTCCTCTGGCTCTGTGCAATTGGACATCTGATCATTTCCTAAATAAAAACTTTTACATATGCCATATAATAATACATATGACAAGTTTTAGGGATTTTTGTCTTGTTTAAAACAGTTGGGGGGAATGAGAAAAATAGTCTACAATATTCCTGTCTTAGGGTTTCTTCAACTCCCCAGTACTTATCATTAATATAATCCTGAAATGTTAAATCCTCTTAAGGGCATCAGTCACACAGGACGAGTACTCATACCCTTACAACTTCATTTAACCTTAATTACCTCCTATAAGTCATATCTCCAAATACAGTCATATTGGGGGTGGGGAGGGAACCCAATTCAGCCCACAGGGAGGACTATGGAACACATTAGAGAGGTCTGGGAATAAGAAGCAACCTGTCTGGTTAAGGAACAGGATGTGATCCTATGTGATTGTGGCTGTCTGAACTAATGTTTCTTGATTGCTTTCTCAAATTCAGCGTCCTGGAGGAAGAGGGAATTAAAAAGCAATAAGCTTTTGTAAGACACATAGAAAGCAGTCAATGGTCAAACGGATTATTCAATTAAAGGATAATTTTGTTGGTTTAAGTTTCTAACCTCTCAGTTCTACAGAGCAGCCAGTCTTGGCTTCTTAATGATCTTCCATTTGTCAACAGCGATAGAAACTTCTGAGCCGATAGGAGTGTTTCTGTGGATTGAGCACGCCACCCAGTGGCCAATGTGGAAATTGCAGAGACACGCCGCGTAAACAGTGCAAAAGAGAGCTTTTCATCCAACAGTGCAACAGTCACTGCTAATTACCACTTCCACCTCCCAGACCAGAAACCCCTTCTGGACTTGACTGTGTTTCCGGCTCTCCTGCCTTCTGTGTTGTGACGATCACTACAGCCTGAATTGATTCTTCTGTCCCCATTCATGTCCCATCTGCATCCCTCCAACCCATTCTCCATGTCGCTGCCAAAAAAACTCTACAAACTTGTACTCCTCGCATACATTTTCGGAGCGCTATATTAGACAATGCAGCTAGGCATAATTTGAGAATATTGCTTATAATAAATATAAGCCAAACCAAAGAACAAAATGAATGTAGATGATAAATATGAGTATGAATGTATATTTATATATATATATACTTACAATGCATAAATACACACAGACATACATAGATACATCAAAGAGGAGATCTTTCTAAAAATAATACAAAATCCAGAAGTCACATGGAAAAGATCAATTTGACTACAGACAAGCTTGCTGCTGCTGCTACTGCTAAGTCGCTTCAGTCTCGACTCTGTGAGACCGCATAGACAACAGCTCACCAGGCTCCCCCATCCCTGGGATTCTCCAGGCAAGAACACTGGAGTGGGTTGCCATTTCCTTCTCCAATGCATGAAAGTGAAAAGTCAAAGTGAAGTCGCTCAGTCGTGTCCGACTCTTAGCGACCCCATGGACTGCAGCCTACCATGCTCCTCCGTCCATGGGATTTTCCAGGCAAGAGTACTGGAGTGGAAAGTTTTGATAAAGAAAAATAATGCAATAAATGTTTGGGGGCTTTCCTGACCAAAGATCAGGGAGCATCCCCTTTCCTTTGGCACATTTAAAACAAATACAAATATAACCTGTGATGGAAAAATTCAGAATTCCAAAAGACAGATATCAGTCAGAATCTACTACTCAAATGATTAATATCCACTCAAATCATTATATAATAATCAAGTATCACAAGATCTGCTTTCTCAGACCACCATTGGTAGGGGGTGTTTCCTTTCATTCAACTGTCTAAATGGTGTAGACCTTCACCCACCTATTTTAGGAAGGATCAGCTGACAAGTTTGTCCACCAACAAGCCCCATGTATAAGAACTGCTTCCTCTAACCCAGGACTGAAGCTACCTGACGCCCTTTTACATCCAAATTGATGAGAATGATGAGATGAAATTATAACTTTTCTTACTTGGGTCACGTTCTCAAAGAGCAAAAGACAGAAGAAACTTAGAATATACTTTGTTCTTCTGTTCCTTTCTCTTCTCGCAACTTGGATAAATTCACTTTTGGCAATGAAAGTCCTCATGCCTTGTTTTGAGAACAAAAGTCACAGCCTATCAGGCCCCTGTGTCTCCAGGTGGAAGAAAGAATGTCAGACGTAAAAGGTAGAGCAGGAGTCTTCACCTGGACGTGCAGGATTTTCCAGCAAAGTCTCCTGATGCAGGTATCAAATTATCAAGTTTAATAATCACCTCCCCACGATGCCTGATGGCCCCAGCACAGGTCTGACCTGACTCAACCAGCCGCTGACTTAACATGAGAAATCAGAGAACTGGAGGAGCCCAGAGCTGGGAGACCTACTAGAGGAAGCCAAGGAGTGCAGTGCCTGATGGGAATATCTTACAGGATGCAGGACAAGGAAACCAGTGGCACAAGATCAGTGACCTCGGGCATATTTATCACCCCCTGAAAGCAGGAATCATGGCAGAGAAAGTCCCTTCACAATAAGCACAAATAATAATGGATAAGCCTTCCCTTTTCACCACGGCCAGTAACTCACACACGCTGCCTTTACTGTGCTGGAACAACCACATTCACAGTGAACTGGGAACATGGCTCACACTCTCCCTCTCTCAAGGAAGAAAGCCTGCAGCGTACCAGAGTAGTTTTGCTTCCACTTCCATGAGCAACTCAGTTCACACCTGTTACTGCTCTTTATCTTCCTTGGGTTCACATAGAGAGGATTTTTGTACCTAAAGGCTCTGAAATGGCCGAAACGGAACATTTACTGAATTAACTTCACTGCCCAACTGCACCCTGAGCCTAAACTCACTTCCTACCTGTTTCCATCTCAAATGCTGCCAGGCTGTGCTGTAACAGCTCCCCAGAAGGACACAAGGAACAAAACGGACATTTTTTAATCCCCAGACCCTTCAGCAGTAATACAAACATGCACCAAATTTCGACAATATGAATCCCCTCAGAGTGAGTGCTGAGAAAGAAATTGGACTCCAGAAGTAAAATCATCTTATGTACGACAGCCAAAAAAAAATCAGTCCCCAAATCTGTTCCCCTCCCACATTTTCAGTCTGTTTTGTCTTAAAGAATCTCACCTCCTGGGTGGATTCAGGCCCCTGAGTCAGTAGCTATAGGCTAACTTTTACAGAATGGGTTCCTTCAACACCTCCAAGTTGAATTAACCAGCCTCACATCTCTGCCTTAAACCACTTGTCCAAAGATCAGAGTAAATAGCATAAAAGAGACACCTAGCATTAGCACTGGATGGAACCCATCGCCAGCAACATCCCTTCCAGCTTTTTAGGATGAAGTGTGTATTCTGACTGTGCTAAGATATTATTCTTGTGGAAAGAATGTAAATAACTAGGTAATTAACATATTAGGAGAATTCACTTACTGATCGTTCCATCACAGAGCAGTTAGAAAGCGTCAAAATTAGTGCCGTGTGCAAAGAAGCTTGGAAGACTGCATGGGCCCAGCTGCCCCTGGAAATCTTCAGCCCTTTCCTGGAGCTTTAATGATGCATCATCCCCCTAAACCTTAAAATTCCCTTACTGCCCTCCCTTCAGAGGGAAGGTGTTTTTAGAACACCAACTCTCCCTTCTCTATTCCTTGATCAATGAATAAAGTTTCTGCTCTGATTTATGGAAGCTAGTTTTATTTGATGGGCATTCCCAGCTCTAGGCAAAGGACCTACTGAAGGGGTCACTGACCTGGTGGGGACAGATAATAACTCTCTCCCTCAATAACTGACCAGATATCACCGCATTGCAGAATGTGAGTCCTGAACACACACAGCACTCTGTGAGTTCAAGACATCAATGGAGCAGTTAGGGATAAAAGCTGTTAGGGGCTGCTGGTGGGCCTGACTCTATAAAACAGCAGGATTAACAGCACATTTATCCAACCGCTAAGATCAGGAATTAAACCTTAATTCTCTAAAAGAACAGCAGGTAGAAATTGAATCATGTTTAAAGAAAACTGGATACCACCACTGAGAAGGGAAAAATAAATCAATTCTTCAAACACATTGGCAAAGTTCCCCAGGGAGAAAATTCAGTGGCTTTTTTTTTTAAACCTGTTGCCTCAAACTCTACCCACCCCACTCACCATGCACAATCACACACACACACACGCGCACACACATTCACATACACGCACAGCTGCAAATATTTAAACCCCACCAACAACTTCATCTGTATCATTACACTGCCTATCAATATTTCATTATCATCAGCAGCATTTCATTTCACTATCATTGTGAGAAATGCACAGTGTTTTCACATGTTATTTATTCTATTTCTTCTTCCAGTATTGCGTACATCATGTGCTTTTTTTTTTTAACCTTACTCTACACTCTTTATAATTCTCTTCTTCCTCAATACATCAGACTAGATTTTTTTTTCCATATAAGCAATGGCTCCTCAACTTGTTGCCCTACATAACCCCTTATCATAAGCAAAACTTCTCAAGAGAAGAGGATTCCATGAGTGTTGGACTCCTTTCAGAGTTTTTATAGGACTCTAATGGGAATTCCAGGACAAATATAAAATGTCTCCTTTCATGTGGGAGATGAGGTCATTTCTAAGGGGCATATGTTAGGTGGGAGTCTTCTCATGGGGGCCTGTCCTGTGACACAGAACAAAAGGTGAGCCACTCAGAGCAACAGACCCTCTATACATCAAGTCACATGACTGTGTGAACATAGCCTAAATAGACACAGGCATAAATGTCTACCAACTCTCACCAAACAGCAGGTCCATCCACAAACTCAACACCCTCCTTATTCCCCAGTAAGTTGCACAGAAGCGGCTGTCATAAGACCAGGAAGACAGGCATGATCTTTGTCCTTCCAAGTGTCTTTGCACAGCTGGGTTCTTCCCACGTGTTCCATGAATGGACACACAGACATCAGCTATGTACAGGCAACCCCCTCATCCACTACAGATGAGTGCAAATGCGCTCAGTCCTTGGCTTCAGCTACTTCCTAGGAAGTCACTCACACAATGGAAATAGGACCTTTAAGCCTGCTCATGGGAAAAAAAAACACCAGAGTTCGAGCTATGATTGTTGGAGGAACCTAGGAAAAGTAATTTCCTTTACAACTTGTTAGCTAGTTAACATAAAACTTATGTTTTAGACATCAGAAAACTGGGCATAAATCATGAAGCTACTGCTTTAATACTGACACCCTTATAATTACAAATAGACCACATTTTTAATTTTTGACTTAAAAGTATATACCTTATGTTTTTACAAGACACATCAAATTTGAAAGAACTCTTTGTATTCAAATAATTCAACTATTTTAGGGGATGTCACAAGGGAAACTCACTTTGTAAAACAAAAACTTAAAAATTATGATAAGTCATGCCCCTGATTTATACCTTTGGTAAATTTCCATGTTTACTTGTGAAAATATTTTATTAAAGTCAAGCCTGCTTGTATTACCTAAAATAGCAGTGACTAATCATGAACCAGAGCTTCTGACAACAAAGGGAAACCCACCTCTATCATGCTCCTGGCCATCACCTCAGAGAAAACGCTGATGGATTTGGGGAGTAAGAAAACACAGGAGACTCTACTTACAACTAAAGTTGCCGCAGGAGCTGCCTCTAGAAAGCCCATCGCAGTAACTCTCCACTGGCAGAAATGCAGCCTTTCTGAGCCATAGGGAAATGGGGAAAGGCCTGAAGGAAAGACCCCCATCACCTTGCTAGAAGAGGCTTAAGAAAAGAAGGTTCCAGATTGTGCACTCCCTCATTTCTTTCTGTTGTCTTGTTAATGCAAGTTCGTGTGCCCGACACACAGTGGGGCTAAACAAACTGAAATATGGGAGTTGGGAGCAGAGAAAGGTTTATCGCAGGGCCCTGTGAGGAGATGGGGTGGCTCATGCCCTGAAAAGCCTCGCGCTCACCCAAGGTTTTCGGCAGAGCATCTTTAAAGGGCAGGTAGGATTGGGGCATCCACAGGGTATGGGATCACAGTTCTCTGACTGGCTGATGGTGAGACAACAGGTGGTGTCACGGGGGTGAACGTTATCAGTCCTTCTTAGGCTCCAGGAGGCCTGGGGCCACGTGCTCATGGTCAAGTAGTAAAGATCTTTTGTTTGGCGGGGCTTTTTCACATTTGCCAAACAACTCAGGAAATGTGCATCAAATACTGTTATCTACTCAACAGGTACTTCAGAGACGAGCTAAAGAAGAGGATATGCGGGAAGGCCTCTTCTGAGCAGGCCCTATAGGATCCTGTGGAACTCCCGTCTCTTAAAAAGAAGCTCCTTAGGAAATCTGTCCAACTGAAAGCTTTTCCATTGTCGGTGTTATTAAGCTATTTTTGATCATGGTCCTAGGGAATAAGGCTATTGTCTGCTCTGCTCTTGACTCTCAAACAAGGTGACCCAAGCTCTATAGAGCGAAAGATCACAGATTCCGGTTCTGTAAGGCATGGTTGTAGTTTAGTCACTAAGTCATGCCTGACTCTTTGTGACCCCATGTACTGTAGCCCGCCAGGCTCCTCTGTCCATGGGATTTTCCAGGCAAGCATACTGGAGTGGGTTGCCATTTCCTTCTCCAGGGGAACTTCCCGACCTAGGGATTGAACCTGTATCTCCTGCCTTGACAAGGGGATTCTTTACCACTGAGCCACCAGGGAAGCCCCCTGTAAGATGCACGGCACACAGAACCACAAAGCAGATGCCTGAGCAGCAACAGAGCTCGTGAGGCTCTTCTGGCTAATCAGCTTGGAGACCAAAGTGTATGTCCAAGGAGAGATAGGTCCCAAAGCCCTCAGAAAGCGAACCTTCTGGTGACTCTTAATGGGCACTGAAATGGACGTTTGTTCTACAGGTGGACTCTCTTCTCAGTCCCTTCCCCGTGGCCGTTATCCTGGGAGTGCTGGGAGGTTGGCTTGATATAAACTGGCTACTAAACAACTGGTGAGTGTAAAAGACATGGAGGCTGGCTGTTTACCAAGAGCTAGAGAACTTCAGCTTGTGGAGAGTAAGAAGAGCCCTAACAGACTGAAGAAATCCACACAGGACCCCCATGAAACACACATCAAACAGGCAAGGCACTGCCTGTCTCCAGGAAATCTCCAGGAAATGGGAACGAGTTTGAAAGAAGTGAGTAAGTCAGAAATGAAGGTGAATTTCAGATGAAGCCTGGAGGAGTTCCCCTGGGGTCCATTTAGGAAAGCTTGAGTTCTTAAAGAGCAGCCTTGAAAAGGCAGGGGAGTCCCTCTTTTCTCTCCCAGATTACACACCAGCTTCCTGGCTGTGCAGCACTACTGAACATAACAAAAGGCAAAAAGCCTCAGCCAATTATAGCCTGGACGGAGGCAGGTGGCCAGAACTCCCTGGTCTCCACGCCCATGTTGTCACTGCAGAGAATGAGTCACGCTGAACCCAGCTCGGAGCCCCCCTAAACTACATTTGTTCAGGAACCACTGTCTGGACCAGTCCAAGACAAAACTGGGAGCCAGCTGAGGCTGTCCCAGTCTCCTCCCAATATCCTGTTTTCCAGCCCCTTTTGGCTCCCAAGCAGAAGCTAAACACAATGTGATTTTTCTACTTTGTCACATCGCTAAGATGCTTCAAAGAGAATCAGCATCAGGATCACCTCTATCCGAGTCACAGAAGCATGTCCAAGCCCAAGACCCAAATCGGCATCTCCATGTTGGAACTCTCTCCTGGGTTCCCATAGTCTGTCTCTTTTGAATTATTATCTGTAGGTCTCGGAAGTACTTCTAAACTCAGCCTGGACACAAATGAATATCTCCCCAATCCAACTCTACAACATCTCCAGAACTCCCTGTCTTGGTTAAAACACTGTCCAACTTCTTAGCAAGGAAGAGTTCCTTCTATAGGAAAGCAAAATTTGTCATTCCAAAATGTGTCTCTTTGGCATGAGGATTATTTTGGACTGATTGTTTTAAAGGAAAAAAACAGGGGGCTCAGGAACAACTCTTACCTCTTCCATTTTAACTGCCTAGAAAATTTCAGATGGAGGATCAGAGAGCCATCCAACGTACAGGAATTAGATGTTGCAGACAAAAAAGAACCTAGCCCACTGTGCACGTTAAAATTTTTCCCCGTGTCTCATTGTTTCTACATGGCCCAGCAAACATTTGTTGACCGGACATTTGTTCTTTTTTTTTATCTTCCTGTGACTTGCCTTCCTTCTCTTTGAAGTCTCAGACCCCTGCCGCCTTCTTCCTTGGTCTGTGCGTGCATAGTGGCTCGGTTGTATCTGACCCTTTGCAACTCTATGGACTGTAGCCCCTCAAAACTTCTCTGTCCATGGGATTTCCCAGGCAAGATTACTGGAGTAGGTCGACCATTTTCTGCTCCAGGGGATCTTTCCGGCCCAGGAATCGAACCTGCCTCTCTTGCATCTCCTGCATTTGTGGGCGAATTCTTTACCACTGAGCCACCTGGGAAGCCCTCTTCCTTAGTCTAGAATGACATACACACCTCATTTTGCCTGACTGTTTTTGGGATCTCCAATGTTTGTGCAGATTTTCCATACCTACATAATTAAATCTGATTTTCTCCTGTTAAATTATCTCAAGTCAACTTAATTCTTATGCCAGCCAGAAGAACCTAGAAAGGGTGGAGGGAAATTTTTTCCTTCACCAAACTTGCCTCAATCCAGTCCCCAAAGCCTAACAATCATAGCGTAGTAATAGCTTTAAAATGTATCTCTTTAACCCCATCACCTCATTACTGAGAACATTTCAGGTTATAAAATTAAAGTAATTTCCTTTAGTTGTGATTAATATTATTGGGTTGACCTTTAAAAAGCTTGTTTGGGTTTTTCCATAAGATGTTCTGGAAAAACTCAAATGAAATTTTTGGCCAACTCAGTATTGCTATTTTGGGGTTTTGCTATTTGGAAGAATTAAAGGTTAATTATTTTTGTTTTGGATATTAATTATTTCTCTATTAAAAGTGGAATTAGTGAAGCTTTATCTGGAACTCTTGAGAAACAGGAACTTCTTCAAGGGATATATGTCAACTGAAACAAAATGATTTGTGATGTTTATGTGCTATGCTGTGCTTATATGTTCAATCATGCCCAACTCTTTGCGACTCCACGGACTGTAGCCCACCAGGCTCCTCTGCCATGGAATACTCCAGGTCAGAATACTGGAGTGGGTTGCCATGCCCTCCTCCAGGGGATCTTCCCAACCCAGGGATAGAACCCAGGTCTCCTGCACTGCAGGCAGATTCTTTACCCTCTGAGCCACCAGGGAAGCCCAAGAAGACTAGAGTGGGTAGCCTATCCCCTCTCCAGGGGATCTTCCTGACCCAGGAATCAAACGAAGGTCCCCTGCGTTGTAGGCGAATTCTTTACCAGCTGACCTACCAGGGAAGCCCTTGGCATTTATATACACTCACTAAATCAGATAGCACAGAATGGCACTTACGTGTCATAAACCCAGGAGAACTTTAACACTGATTTCTGCCAGGCAGCCTGATGCTTTAGACTAATGGGGTGCTGGAGATCTTCCGTGTGTCCTCTTATACTTACTCTCGAGCCTTCTCCGCCCACTGCGAGCCCCAGGTGGTTGGCTGGAAGAGACCGCGTCAGTGGTTGCCTTCTGGCTTCCGGCAGGGCTGAGCCAACTGAGATCAGAGGAGAGAAGAAGCGCGGTCTCCCCTTCTGCCCTCGATTCCCTCTCTTCCTGGCTGCTCTGACTGGCTGCCTCCTCCGCCGCCGCCGCCCAGAGGCCACAGTCGGCCTGGCAGCCTCCTCAGGGAGCGTCTCTCTCCAGCTTCCGGTAGCCATTTCCTCCCCTTGCCTCCCCAGGCCAGGTTGGCATCAGCGCCCCGCAGTTACTAACCCGTCGGGCGACATTATTCTCTGTCGGTTTTCCTAAATCTTACCTACCCCTTTGCAAATACTCCCTTATTAAAGCCTCCTTAAAATAACTATTTTGAGGTACCCTGTGTCTTTTCACAGGACCCTGACTGATACAGTAATTGTTGCCTGGAGTGGTCCTAGGATAAAGGCTGTACAGTGGAATTCTGGGATTCGAAAAGTTCACAGAAAACTTCCTTTGTTAAGAGAAAATGGAATTCAAATAATCCATGGCCGGCTTTGGCATCACAGTTACTCAAATTGTAACAAGGCATGAGATGCCCTACAGGTTGGCAAGTTATTGAGAAAGAAAATGCATGGGCCCTGTCACTGCCATGGCAATAACCGTGCTCATAAAATGTGAGGGGTTGATGATAAGAACCCTCCCTGCCAGCTGGCTTCTGAGGGCCCGAGAGCACATACACAGGGAAAAGAAGAAATTGGAGTTTGTGGTGACTCAACTCAAAGCACAAGTGGAAAATCAGAGCAGGATTTACCGGGTGTCTTGTCTTGTGCAGTCAGAGAGAAAGTGCTACTGAGGACTGAGAGCAAGCCTGATCTTAGGAGACATCAGTTATAAAACCTAAGAAGTCTCCACCCCACCATGTCTCCGCAGCAAGACAGGGCTGGTGGTGAAGGAGCAGGGACCGGAGATATGAGAGGGGGGTCCCCTGAGTAGTCGGAAATGAAGCTGAGACGGTTGAAACTTCCTGAAGCGTGGGGTCAACACCTCCCCACTCTCCATCCAGAGGATGCAGCCTTCTGGGGGAGAAAAAAATTTCAGTGACCATTCCCATCCCTGCTTTAAAAACAGATGTTTCTTCTACTCAGGACCCAGCCCTTCAACTTCTTCTTGCCTTCATGTTCATAACGAGAGTTCAATACTAACAGAGTTCAGACAAAGTGCATGTTTGCTACAGGATTCTGAATAGCAAACTCCTGTGATCTGAAGAGAATGACATCAAGAAAATTGAAATATAAAGCTGGACTGGACTGCACATATTGACAACCGTACCCTTCCCCAGGAATTGGGCTCGAAGGAACTGGCTTCAGTGCCCAGGGTTAGTATTAACCACCTACCGGATTAGAAAACAGACTCGCAGACTTAGCGAACTTAACAGTTACTGGGGGGAAGGATGGGGCAGACGGGTAGTTAGGGAATTTGGGATGGACATGTACACACTGCTGTATTTAAAATAGATAACCAACAAGGATCTACTGTATAGCACAGGGAACTCTGCTCAGCGTTATGTAATAACCTAGATGGGAAAAGAATTTGAAAAAGTATACATGTATATGAATAAGTGAATCACTGCTGTACACCTGAAATGCAACACTGTAAATCAACCACACTTCAATATAAAGTAAAATCGTAATAAAATCCAAAAAACTGTCTACTGGCTTGGTTAATTGAAGCATGGATTCAACAGTGACTAGTAGTCAGTGAGGTTAAAATGTTCCCAGTTCTCTGGTTTACAGGAGAAGGAAATCAAAGCCTCAATGAGATGGAAATGTTGGACCAGATCTATTAGGACCGACCTACCCAGCCACCCCTAACCTAATCTCAGTCTCTAAAAGGACCTGAGGACACTCCCTTCACCAAGGCACTAGGAAGTTATTTGTTGGTGGGAAGGAGGTATCCAGCATGCTTGAGAAGCCTATGGCAGCTACCCTCTACAAGCCAATGACAACAGGGGGAGATGCCACAATGGAACCGGCGCCCTGGTTTCAGTGGAAATAAGGGGATCCCTGAATAGAAGAGGACAGGTGGTGGTCTTCACCCACACAGACAAGGTGGGCATGATTACCACAATCAGCCACAAGGGCTGAGTTGTTCTCACAGGGTTTAGAGTCACAGGACTCTGCAGGATCATCTAATTGATCATGAAATCCCCAGAAATGGAGTGGATGGGCAGCCTACACAGCTGCTTTGCATTTATAGGTAGAAAAATCCCAGGTCTGCTGGGAAGACACCTAACTCTAGTTGCTGGAGTGAGGAGTTAACCACATCTAAACAAGTTCCCACATCTAAACAAGTCCAAACACCCAGAACTCTGGGAAAGGATCCTGTAATGGAGTCATAGGTATTCATCATAAATCACTCCTCTGGGATTCCCTAGAGGTGCCTACAGCCACTTAAGAGATTAACTGTACCTTGGGAAAGATGAGATACCAGACCTTCCGGAGCATTAGATAAACACGAGGAAAGAGAAAGTTCACAGTGAAGAATTGGCACGTGTGGCTGTGGAGGCTGACGAGTCCTCAGACCTGCTGTCAGTACACCGGAGGCCCAGGAAAGCCGACAGTACAGGTCCATTTCAAATGCCAGCAAGTCCCCAAAGAGCCAGTGTTCCAGTTCCAGTTTAAAGGAGAGAAAGAAATAATGTCCCACTTTGAAGGCAGGCAGACAGAAGACATTCCCTCCTACTTGGAGGAGGGGCAGGGGAAGCCTTTCAGTTCTATTCAGGCTCTTAACTTGATTATGGTGGTGGTGGTGGTTTAGTTGCTAACTGTGTCTGACTCTTGCGACCCCATGGACTGTAGCCCACCAGGCGCCTCTGTCCATGGGATTTCCTAGGCAAGAGTACTGGAGTGGGTTGCCATTTCCTTCTCCAGGGGATCTTCGCAACCCAGGGATCGAACCTGCATCTCCTGCATTGCAGGAGAATTCATTACTCCTGAGTCACCAGCAAAACCCCTGATTCTACTCAGGCTCTTCACTGGGTGAGGCCACTCACGCTAGGAGGATCGTCTGATTTACTTAGTCTATCAATTCAAATCTTCATCTCATCCAGAAACACCCGCATAGACTCACTCAGAGCAATGATTAATTTTTTTTAATTAATTTTATTTTTAAACTTTACATAATTGTATTAGTTTTGCCAAATATCAAAATGAATCCGCCACAGGTATACATGTGTTCCCCATCCTGAACCCTCCTCCCTCCTCCCTCCCCATACCATCCCTCTGGGTTGTCCCAGTGCACCAGCCCCAAGCATCCAGTATCGTGCATTGAACCTGGACTGGCAACTCGTTTCATATATGATATTATACATGTTTCAATGCCATTCTCCAAAATCTTCCCACCCTCTCCCTCTCCCAGAGAGTCCATAAGACTGTTCCATACATCAGTGTCTCTTCTGCTGTCTCGAACACAGGGTTATTGTTATCATCTTTCTAAATTCCATATATATGCATTAGTATACTGTATTGGTGTTTTTCCTTCTGGCTTACTTCACTCTGTATAATAGGCTCCAGTTTCATCCACCTCATTAGAACTGATTCATATGAATTCTTTTTAATGGCTGAGTAACACTCCATTGTGTATATGTACCACTGCTTTCTTATCCATTCATCTGCTGATGGACATCTAGGTTGCTTCCATGTCCTGGCTATTATAAACAGTGCTGCGATGAACATGGGGGTACACGTGTCTCTTTCCCTTCTGGTTTCCTCAGTGTGTATGCCCAGCAGTGGGATTGCTGGATCATAAGGCAGTTCTATTACCAGTTTTTTAAGGAATCTCCACACTGTTCTCCATAGTGGCTGTACTAGTTTGCATTCCCACCAACAGTGTAAGAGGGTTCCCTTTTCTCCACACCCTCTCCAGCACTTATTATTTGTAGACTTTTGGATCGCAGCCATTCTGACTGGTGTGAAATGGTACCTCATAGTGGTTTTGATTTGCATTTCTCTGATAATGAGTGATGTTGAGCATCTTTTCATGTGTTTGTTAGCCATCTGTATGTCTTCTTTGGAGAAATGTCTATTTAGATCTTTGGCCCATTTTTTGATTGGGTCATTTATTTTTCTGGAGTTGAGCTGAGCAATGATTAGTAATGGAGCACCCCATGGCCTGGTCAAGCTGACACATAAAATTAGCCGTAACACTTTTTGAATGAAGTCTCCAATTTTAGGTTTAACTCCTAACAAAATGAGAAGAAAGGATGCTGTGACATCAGCACCATTTGTAACTTCCAAATATTGTTGGAAGTTATTTCCTAGTCTATCGCCAAACTCTTCTTTTGCAATTTCATATTTTTGTTTGCATGACTGATTTGTGGTTCAATCATCTTTTATTGGAAATGTTTCAGGGATAGCTTTTAAGAGACTTTGACCTCATTTTCTAGCCCATTTTTGACCTCAACGTTTATTGTGAAAAGAGGAATCCTATGATCCCTACCAGGCTGGGGTTCTGAGTTAGTCCAATCAGCTTCCACCATTCAGAATTTAATCTGACGTTCCAGCTAACATGTATGTATATAAGTTGATGCAAGTCAGATAACCCTGGGTCCTATGCACTCAAAGGAATTCTAAATTCTTCTATGAATGTTTTCTGGTCTTGTTCGGGTTTGGGGAAATCTTTCATTACAGCTCTTACTTCAACTCAGATCCAAAGTTTAAATTCCATAGTTGCTTTCAGACCTGGCTCAGGGGAAGGATGAATCTTTAAAAGTAATTGACATTTGGGGATTTTAGGAGCATTGTTGACAAAACAAAGGGTCTGGACATGGGGAAGGGGAAAGAGATCAAAAGGACTCAGGGGAAGGAGAGCTGGAGCCAGGGAGGCAACTGAAAAACAGGAGTGAGGGAGTAACCAGGGGAGTGAGTCTAGTTTGTTCTTGCTGACATTTGTCCAACTGCTTGTTAGTCTTGACCAAAGAATCTTATAATGAAGCAATGTTTGACTCAGAACCTTTTTTTTTTGGAGGTCTCTCCTTACCAATCCAAACAACAGTGCCCTCTGGGCTTTCAAAAACTTTTCCCGTTTCTTTTCTAAAGCACCTCTCAAATGAACAATTTTGTTCACATCAAATGCTCTCTGAGTGGCCACTGAAAGCCCAACTTAACCTCAGTAAAGTTACGCCATCTAGAAAGACAGGCATGAGAATCAGTATTTCGAGAAGAGTACAGGAAAGAGGCAGGAGTTTTTCCAGGCAGAGGAGCAGATGTGGACCTAGACAAACCCATGAAATCTGGCAGCAGTGGGCATGAACAGGCAGTGGTCTCCCCTTATCACGATGGATACATCCCCAGACCCCCGTGGATGCCCAAAACCATGGATAGTACTGAACCCTAAATATACCATGTTTTTTCCTGTATGCACATACCTATTATAAAGTATAATTTATTGATTAGGCACAATAAGACTAACAATAGTCACTAATCATAAAATAGGACAATTATAACAATATACTGTAATAAAAAGTTACATAAATCTGGTCTCTCTGGAGACATCGTATTGCACAAATTTATGCCTTTTCCATCTTAACTAAGCATGCATCATGCATTGTGGCCGTAACTTCTGCAGTTGGATGTGCAACAATACATCAAACAGGAATTTCTTTTTCCTTTCACAGTTTTACAGACAGAAGATCCTTTCTTACAGTAGATCTCAGTGACCTCAGCATAGGATTTGTCTTTCCTTATTAAGTCGAGAACTTTCATCTTTCTGCTTTGAAGAAGCACCTTACAGCTTCTCTTCAGGATATCCAAATTGCCAGCATCACTGACTCTGGCATTTGGGGCTATTATTAAGTCACTTGAGGGCTTCCTTTATGGCTCAGCTTGTAAAGAATCTGCCTACAATGTGGGAGACCTGGGTTCGATCCCTGGGTTGAGAAGATCCCCTGGAGAAGGGGACGGCTACCCACTCCAGTATTCTGGCCTGGAGAATTCTATGGACTGTATAGTCCATGGGGTCACAAAAAGTCAGACACGACTGAGCGCCTTTCACTTTTCATTTTCAAAGTCACTTGAACACGAGCACCGCGATGCCACGACAGGCAATCTGATAACCCAGGGGGCTACAAAGGGACAAACGGCAAACAGCGGGACACGTCTGGGCGGGACCAAGTGGGATCCGGCGAGATTTCATCAAGCTAATCACAACGGCTTGCAATTTAAGACTAATAGGGTTTTATTTTAGTATGTTCGGATCGAGGTCGACCCCAGGTAACCGATAGCACGGCAGAGTGAAAACATAGACCTATCTATACCCCTCTCGGCGACCTCAGATGGAAAGCCAGAGAATGTTCTCTCTCCATGAAAGCCAAGCCCTCTGGACACAAAACTGACATGGAAGGAAAAACCTCAGCTGGTTTTATTTGTGAAATTCAAAGCGAAGTTTGTCCAAGCAGATGCCTGTCCAGTGAGAACTGCAAAATCCATGAGGCAGGTTCAAACAGGCTTTCGGGGCTTGTGCCCCTGTTTTAACCTGAGTCTCCTTAGAACAACGTTTTAACAGCACAGCGCAACACAACACAGCAATGCAAAGGACAGCAAGTGGTGTAAGGGGATGATCTGACTCCACCAAGAATGCCAAACAAATGGGAACCGATTTATTCTCAGTTTGGTACGAAACCTGATACCAAACTGAGAATAAACAAACTCAGCGTGAAAAGAGCGGAATTGAGACCCAGCACTTGACCGTGTCCTCCCAGGTTGGACAAGCCTCCAGCAGAAGGGATGGGGCCCCTGTGGGTGGTTCTGCTCCTGGTGAAGCCAGGGGTCTGCAGGGACAGGACAAGCCAGGTTCTGAGGGACTTCAGGAGAGCTGAGAGATAAACTAAGACCACCCAAAGCAGAGCAAGCAGAGGCTCTTTATCCAGAGCCTGTGGAGCAAGGCAGGCAGCCAGCGTCAATTGTGTTTGGCGGAGGCTTGAAGGCAGGCAGAGGAGTGGGAAGGGTTGACAGTGGGAAAAAGGCCAGCTTCCAGCATGCCCTGACCCAAGGCCGCTGGCCGGGTGTGGTGGGGAGTGGAAGGGCGGCAGCTAGGTGATGGGCGAGGGGCTTGTTTGCTTTTCTCTGGATGGTCCTCAGTTGGAAGCAGGGCCAAAAATTAGATTAACAATCAAGTCCGGGCTCTTCGGGGCCAGTTGTTACAGGGCTTACTATTTGGCTTCCTGGAGTCCTTGCTAGAAAAAGTGATCTGATACTCACCAGTCTGACTTGGAGGTGGTAGGCTGGCTTCTAGTAGATAACAGGTTGGTTTCCTCGGCCAGGTGCTGTGGATCAAGGGCCAGAGTTCTGTTCTTATATATGGTCTGGCCACTGTTTGTATGTTGTCTCTCGCAACCTTACAATGTAGGTTATTATTAGTGAGCTGGTGAGGGGCAGGGAGGCCTGGTGTCCTGCAAATCCATGGGGTCACAGAGAGTCGGACACGACTAAGCAACTGAACAATAACAACAATCGTTATTATTATTCTCATTTTACAAATGAGGTGAGTGTGATGCAGGGACGCACTTAATGGCAGAACCAAGAATACAAACTAAGGCACTCTGTCTACAGTCTATGCCCTCAGCCTGGCAGGCAGCTGCCTCCAATGTTGCCATCTTGCTGTTGGGGTCTTTCTGGAAATTTCTGTGAAAAAGTTTAGATCTCTGTTCTTCTACCCAGTTGTTTGGGGCTCCTACCCACCCATTTTTGCAGCTCAATCAAAGATGACAGCTTGACTTTGGCATGCTAAAGCACAAGACTATGTAGTGTATTGTTACATTAGTAACAGATAATTTTTTTTTAGTTCTGTTTGTGATTGTCTTCCCTGATAAGACTAGGAAATGAGACTTTTTATGATCAGGTTATAATGTTTTCTTCCCATCACTTTTAGCAAATAATGTATGCTATGCTATGCTAAGTCACTTCAGTCGTGTCCCACTCTGTGCGACCCCATAGACGGCAGCCCACCAGGCTCCCCCGTCCCTGGGATTCTGCAGGCAAGAACACTGGAGTGGGCTGCCATTTCTTTCTCCAATGCATGAAAGTGAAAAGTGAAAGTGAAGTCGCGCAGTCGTGTCCGAAAGACACAAATCTTGCAACCGAACCCTCTCCAGTTACAATAAAGTGGGTGAGAGATAAAGCCAGGAAGAGTAACATCCCACCACTGAGTCGGGAAAGCTGAAAGCAATCTTTTCTACTCACACTAAAAGTAAGACTATGAAAAGGAATCACCTGTTTTTCAAGTAGTCTGCTCTTTATAACAAAGTTTTCAATGCAGAAAAGGATAATGCTTAACAGCTCAGAAAATAGCTTTGAAAATTCATATATGAGAGCATTTTATTAAAATGTTTCACCTACCAAAAACTATACCCTTTATGGCAGAACACAGGATTTTTCAAGTGTTCACAAGCCCTCTAAATGCATCTCCTAGATTTTCCAAATATCTGCATAGAAAGTCCATTTCTTTATTGCACTGAAAGATCCCTTCAGGATATTAGACATACATTTCTTCCAAAAGTACAATCACTAGTGATTTGCCCTTTTCCATTTTTTCACAGGTCACTTAGCAACATATTTAGGCTCATAGGTATTTGGGAATCAGTTAATATTACTTATTTGCATGAAATTCTTTGTAGTCACTTCTGAAGAGAAGATTCTTGTTTCCTTTTGTTTCTCTTTATTTTGGTAGGAGAGGAGCCTCCTTCCCTTGTGCAGGGGAGCTGTCATTTTTGTAGTAAGCCACTGAAGGTTTCCGTTTGTCTTTAACATACTTAAACTGAAAATGTCACTGAAGCAGTTCATCAAGTTGAACCATTTAATCAAGAATTTGCTCTAAATTTTCCTGGGGGTGGGGGACAGTTCCTCATTGCCTTGTCTTCTTACCAAACTGTTTCTAACACCATTGCCAAGTCTGCCCATCCTGGGGAGAACACACCATCATCTCTAAATGCGGCACATCTTATTTCTCTATTTAGTGTTAGCTGACAGGACTGTTACTGTTCCTGTAGATATTAAAAATTGGGTTCACTGAGGCAGACATTTCCCAGTCACCATAAAACATCCCCCAAAGTAAAACCCCAGTTCCATCGATATCCTAGTCACAGTGTCTCTAATCTAGCGACTTATCACTTCAACAAGGTCCTGAAATTTTATATGACCCGTTTTTAGCACTCGTTCCATTTTCCGCAGTATTATGTAGCCCCTGGCCGACATCACTTGGGGGGAAGGGGCTCTCAGCACAGAACAAAGAACCGTATTACAGGGAAGGCCAAAGTCCACAGAAAAGGCAGAGCCGCGCTGATGCTCGCAGTCTGTCCCAGGTGAAAAGCGTAAATAAAACATGATCGCTTCAGCTGTGCTCCTGTTTCCTAAGTGCCAATCTCGTGGAGTGAGGACCCTTGCTGGGCTGGTGAAGGCGACGGTTCACGATTTCACTGGCCTCAGGGCTAAGAATTTAATTTGCTTTTCCATCAAGTTTTGAAGTGATCCTGCTCTCCTTTTCCCATGAGCATAGAGAGACCAATACAGATGCAAAAGAGAGAACCGGTTTGTTTCCGTGTTAGCAAATTGCTGCAGCTTAGTCTAGACAGTGGGTGAAATTCTAGGGAGGGTCTGTTTTGTGCTAAACCAAGAAAAAAAAAAGAACGTGCTCAGAGAGTATAGAGGAGTCAGCAGAAGTTTCATTTCAGTAGATCCCTGAAGGTTTCCCGATAAAGATGACATTGGAACTTGGGCTTTCAAGGGAGAGCAGTTTCCATTGATGGCGAACATTCGAGAAAGAGCAGCATAAATATGCCAGACACCGTGGTAAACATATGGTTGGATGCAGGTACACAGAATGTTCTTAACTCCTGGAAGATAACAAAATATCCTCCAGTGACTTTTGGTCATAAGAAAAGCCTCAATTCAAAAGTTAAGACACCTAGTCGCATAATAACATGGAAAGTCCCCAAACTTGAGTTAGTGTTACATTTTCTCCATCCTTCAAATTTCATTGCCTTCAGTTCAGAAGAGGGGCGTCTTCTGCCATCTACTGTCTCCTAACTACTTTCTCTCCTATGGTGAAGCTACAGTCAACTGAGGTTCTTACTCAACGGGTATTTCCAGATGGGTCTGGCTGTTAACTTCACATAGATTGTGGTGGTACTTTTCAGGGGCTCATCAGAAGGTCCCTGAAGTTCCCATGACTCCAGAAAGAAAACCCTTGGGCATCCAGAGGGGGTACGACCAGACTCCTCATGCTGAAGTGTCTGTCCTTGGTCTATCAGGCAACCCTAGACCACCGGCTTCCAGAAGAGCCCACACCAGGCATCGCTCCCGCTTGGTCCACACGAAACAAACGCACACCACTCACCCAGACGAACCCTAGGAGAGCAGGCTGCTCCCTGCAGAGCGAGCACCGCTCCGGCTCTGCCACCAGAGCAGCTGGGAGTCCTTCTCTTACTCTCTGGAACTGCCTTTGGGTTATCAGACCCCAGTTCCCTGTGTCTCCCAGCTGCCGGGAACACATTTCAAACCTGTCCGGTGGGCTCCCTGGAAGCGCTTGCAAATTGAGAATTAGAAAAAAGAAGATTTTGTCAGCTCACATGGTAAAGAATCCGCCTGCAACTCAGGAGACCTGGGTTCGATCCTGGGTTGGGAAGATCCCCTGGAGAAGGAAATGGCTACCCACTCCAGTATTCTTGCCTGGAGAATCCCATGGACAAAGGAGACTGGCGGGCAAGAGTCCATGGGGCCACAAAGAGGCAGACACGACTGAGCAGCTAACACATTCACTTTCCGGACAGGGCAAGTGTCTGTGCATACATGTCCATCTAACTGATGGACAATGGATGGATGAAAACAGAATAAATGACATTTATTTAACTGGCATCACACCACTGTTATAAATGTACTAAATTTAATTTCACTTGAGTTTAATGGACAGAAAATTGTCAATATCAAATCAATGTTCTTTTTTTCTCAAGAGATATTGTTTCGTAAAATATCCTTCTAAGGATAAGGAAAAAAATAGAGGAAAATTTAGTTTTTTCTTTTCTCCTGTGCTTGAGTTTTAGACGGACTTGACTCTCTGCTATGAAAGACCATGTTCTTCCATGTCCCTTCTTCCAACCGCTTCATTTTTCTTAGTTTTACATTGTTCAGATTTGTATCATTTGTTTTGCATTCCGTAACGATTCTTATTGGTTTTAATGTGAGATCTATATTTAAATAGATTCAACGCAGGGTCTCTATTCTTACATCCTTTGAGTCAACTCTTATTTTTCTACATTCATTGGTAATTTAATGTTCTTGAGTGTTGCATGCTTTGTATTAGGCAATACCTGCCAGAAATCTTTATTTGAAGGACATCTTCATTGGCTATAATAATCTTAGATCAAAATTCCTTTCCTTCAGAATTTAGTGGATATTGTGCCATTGTCTTCAGGCATTCAATGTTGGGGAAGTTATGGAGGTAAAAGGAGAAGGAAAAGGAAAAACAAAGCAGAAATACACTTAAAATCAAACTAAGACTTTTATGTTTGTTTAAAATTGGATTGGCTTAGGGCTTAAGAGATTGTTATGAAGGTACAATTCAATACATTATTCAGGAAATTAACCTGAATGGTTCAGCTTTGGCATTCATGGTTGGTTCACATTGAGAATTTTGACTTATAGGAATTTGTATAGCCATGTACACAAACAAACACACGTATACACACACACACATATACCCTGTAAACACTGGATCTCAGCAAAAATAATAAAGATCACTTGACTTGACTTCTCATCTCAGATCATTTTTCTGGCTTTAAAAAATGCCCATAAAACTAGTAGCTTCTGAATATATCCACGGCATTTTATCACCAGAAGTCAGGGCTGGAGCTGAGTTAACTAAGCCCTTCTCCATTCGGGAAATTGAACTTTTGAAAGCAGGCTAATTTGGTAGGTTCTGAAATAACATATTTCTAAATGCAAGGCAATTTTACTGTTATGTTGAATTAGCACACTTGAAAAATTAGTTACCTTTTTAAGATCATTAATGTCAGGTGGCACATTGTTTTATTTATAAATATCTCGGCTCACTTGACAGAACTGCGCAGACTTACTGAAGGACCAGCAGGCTGGGGACCCTGGCATATGAATTATGGAGGAAACGTGCCAATGTACACAGCAGGAGTAACTAGTAAGGATGTAAAAATCTGCCTTTCATAACATTTTTGAAAGGCAGAGTTCTCCTGATTAATGAGAAAATTACGGAGGAAACCTAGAGCATTTCTGGGACTTGACCGTTATCCGGGAGAACCAAGAATTTCAGAGTTTGTTTACCCCAGCAGGTTTTAAGCCCAGCTGCTCGTTAATCCCTCTAGATTCCATTTTGCTGATCTTGCTATCCTGTTGGAATCACTTCTTCAATCCTTCTCAGGCCCTTCCACCACAATCACCTTCACCTTGCCACTTGAAATTAATCTAGAGTCCTTGAAAGGGAATGGCTGGGTGAGGCACTTCTTGGTATCAGTAGGAGAGGCGAGATGGAAGTGCTACTTACCCTAAGCTTCACAGGTGCTCTCTACAAGAGTGAAGTTCCACCTTCAAGACCTAGAATCTAGGTTTGGAGACTAGACATAAAGATTCACTAAATGATGATTACACATTGCTCTCATTATGTATAGGAAACTGTGAGTTGAGTTCTCTACGGTGGTGGTGGAGTACATGAGAAAAGATTTAAGAAGCCCCTTTCTAGACTGTGGGAGGCCACAAGATTTTCTCAACGCAGGTCAAGGAAGATTTCCAGTTGAGAGTAGAAAAGTAAATCTTATTATCCCTTGAACCAACGAACTTACATCTTAGAACTGACCAACAGACTTGGATTCAAATTTTGGCTGCTCCATAAATGAATAAACAGATTCCAGTTTCTCTGTGGCTCATAAAAACTGGCTCAGAGTAAACACCTTTCCCTCCAAATCTTGACAAATTAGCTGAGCACCACCTGAGGACAGTAGCAGTGCTCAGTTGCATCTTACCCTTTGCAATCCTTGGGACTGTTACCCGCCAGGCTCCTCTGTCCATGGAATTCTCCTAGCAAGAATACTGGAGTGGGTTACCATTCACTCCTCCAGGGGATCTTCCTGACCTAAGGATCAAATCTGCATCTCCTGTACTGGCAGGTGGATTCTTTACCACTGAGCCACCAGGGAAGCCCTCTGGGAAGCCCACATGAAGATAAAGTGAAGTGAAAGTCGCTCAGTCGTGTTTAACTCTTTGCGACCCCATGAACATGGAATTCTCCAGGCAAGAATACTGGAGTGGGTAGCCATTTCCTTCTCCAGGGGATCTTCCCAACCAAGGTCTCCTGCATTGCAGGTGGATTCTTTACCAAATGAGCCACAAGGGAAGCCCCATGAAGATAAAACCCAAGGAAAATTATCTGATTTTTCTGTGTACCGTATTACCTAGCATTACCATACTTGACCACTTGGTGGTGCTCTTGAACCACTGAGGTCAATGTTCCTTTGGTTACTCCCCAGGAGAATGAAATAAAGGTGCAAAACAAAGAAACAGATGGGTTCTTGGTGCTTAAAACTGTATAATTCAAAGGAGTCAGTAAAAATAATAACCTGATCCTCTTAGGACCTAAAGCAAACGGGGTTTGTGGGCCTTGTCAAGTCCCAAATCTCCTTCAAGGCTTAGAGTTCTCAAAGCCCCTGTCTCTCCCCTCTTGTTCCTCCCCATCTTAGGTACTCTGCTCTCCCCAGCTTAAATACCCCTACCCTTAATCAGCCGCAGTAAACCTTTGGGGAAATTTTAAATGGTTTATATTCCAAAATGTTAAGACAAGGCCTTGGATAACCAATTCATGAACCAGAGTATTTCATCGACTTCCAAATATTTTATTATTACAACTATTAAAAGTTTTGGAATAGCCATCCCTTTTTTTCTTCTGTTAAATGACAAATACTTACTTTGGGGCACTCTATCCAGTGTCCTTAAATATTAAAATAACTTAACTCCCCTTTCTTTGACCAAACCACTAGGCAGCTTCCGAGTATATTTAATGGGGATTCCCCTATAGCTTTCCTAGAGTCAAAGAATGAGAAGAGCTATGTTTATTATTCCTATGGTGTGCCAAGAACTATGAAAAAGGCTGTGCTTCATTTAATTCCGCAAACACTCTAAGCCTGTTTCCTCTTCTATAAAACAACGTTGATAAATGAGGCTCAGACGGGACTGATCTGCTCGAGGTCGCCGTGACAAATTGTCACTCAGGCTAATTCCAAAGCTCACCAGGGCTGCGACCTGACCCCGTGTGAAACAACCCTCTACCCCCTCCCAGCTGCTCTGCTCTCCATCCCCTTGCCACCTTCAAGACAGAACATCTTACTTCTTTGCCATTGTCGTGTCCTCAGCATCTAGGACTGTGGCACGTAGCCAGTTCTCAGTAAATCTTTGTTGAATACTCACTTCCATCTCTGTCAACTTGGATGAGAAGCTGAATCTGCCATTGAAAGGAGGAGACACTATGGGGTGTTGACACCCAGATTTCTGAGCAAACACAGTAGGGAACATATGCAGGACCACAGTGAGTTCAACAAGTAGCATCCACCAAATATTATCTAGGGAGGGAGACTGCTTGCCTCTGGACACCCAGCCACTGACTCAGTAATGAGGAGGGCTTCAGTCCACAGCTTGTTTTTGCTCCTACAAACACATAACAAGTGCACGTGTTGGGGTATAAACTTGCACTTCTTCTAACTTCTACCAAGTATCAAACCCCGCTTTCCCCTTGGGTGGTGGGTCCCTTTGCTTATTCAGTCCAATCTCAAGAGTTTTCTATCGTTTCGGGATGTCTGAACAATGTCCATTCAGGTTTTGAGTCTTCAGTCGTGTGTCTGATTCCCAGCTCTCCTCACATCTACCTCCCACTAGACCGACAGTTCCAGCTGTCTCTTTCACACCCCCTCCCTCTTGCACGCACTCAGCCTCTGGAGTGCAAAGTCGGGGAGACAGGGAGAAGCAGGAGCATGTCACTGCCCAGCAGGATGGTTTAATCCGTCTTCTGGCTGGGGCTGCCTCTCTGGCTAGTTGACTAGCGGCTGCTCAGTCTGTTGGCCCATCACCTGAATGTTGGCTCTCTTCAGGGTTTGCTAATTGGTCCCTCCAGGGGCTCAAGGGGGTTCACCTCTCTCCCATCTCCTGCCAAGTGTGTTCTTGCTGCTGGGTGGCCCTCACTGCTCAGGTTGCCTTCTTCTGAGGGTACCAGAGGGATGGCCTTTAAACCCAGCTCCCTCCAAGGGGTCCATTCCACCCTCGGGAAACACGCATTCTTGTTATCACATGGTGGAGGGCAGGCTCCATCTGGACTCTCAACCCCAGGTATTTACAAGCTCCAGGAACATCAGGTCCTCTGCTGGACTAGCAGGTCAGAACTTCCAGAAAGAGACCATCACACTCAATATAGTGCCCAGTTCCAATGTCTTCGGTCTTCCAGAAATGAGGATGGGAGGCCCAAGTGAAAAGCCTCCTTCCTCACAATAAAGGAAAGTTGGAAGGTTTCTTGCTCTCCATGTTCCTTTGCAAAGCAAGTTCTTTCTCTCACCCAATATTTCTCTTTCTCAAAGTAGCGATGAGAGAGAAACAGTGGGGCCATTTTTGCTAAAAAGACACTATCACTTGAACAGCTAGAATTCTACTGCTCTGAATTTAGAACCTTTGTTAGAACTGGACATGGAACAACAGACTGGTTCCAAACAGGAAAAGGAGTACGTCAAGGCTGCATATTGTCACCCTGCTTATTTAACTTCTATGCAGAGTACATCATGAGAAATGCTGGGCTGGAAGAAGCACAAGCTGGAATCAAGATTGCCGGGAGAAATATCAATAACCTCAGATATGCAGATGACACCACCCTTACAGCAGAAAGTGAAGAGGAACTAAAAAGCCTCTTGATGAAAGTGAAACAGGAGAGTGAAAAAGTTGGCTTAAAGCTCAACATTCAGAAAACGAAGATCATGGCATCTGGTCCCATCACTTCATGGGAAATAGGTGGGGAAACAGTGGAAACAGTGTCAGACTTTATTTTTTGGGCTCCAAAATCACTGCAGATGGTGATTGCAGCCATGAAATTAAGACACTTACTCCTTGGAAGGAAAGTTATGACCAAACTAGGTAGCATATTCAAAAGCAGAGATATTACTTTGCCAACAAAGGTCTGTCTAGACAAGGCTATGGTTTTTCCAATGGTCATGTATGGATGTGAGAGTTGGACTGTGAAGAAAGCTGAGCACCAAAGAATTGATGCTTTTGAACTGTGGTGTTGGAGAAGACTCTTGAGAGTCCCTTGGACTGCAAGGACATCCAACCAGTCCATTCTAAAGGAGATCAGTCCTGGGTGTCCATTGGAAGGACTGATGCTGAAGGTGAAACTCCAATACTTTGGCCACCTCATGTGAAGAGTTGACTCATTGGAGAAGACCCTGATGCTGGGAGGATTGGGGGCAGGAGGAGAAGGGGACGACAGAGGATGAGATGGCTGGATGGCATCACCGACTCAATGGACGTGAGTCTGGGTGAACTCTGGGAGTTGGTGATGGACAGGGAGGCCTGGCGTGCTGTGATTCATGGGGTCGCAAAGAGTCAGACACGACTGAGCAACGGAACTGAACTGAACTGTTACCAGTTCTAGGTTGAGTCAAAAGTCGGGGGGAGGGAGTTGGGGGCAAAGTAAAGTTCTATTTGAAAAAAGGGAAAGACCCACTTGGTCTCTAACCTACCTGGTAACATACCCACAGACTGTGATCTCCTTTCCGGTTTGTATATTCTACGTATATGAACAGGCCAGTACATGACTCCAGCTCTATAGGTTATCCCAAAGGTTAATGCACATGCTGTGACAAATAGCAAATGCCTGATAAATTATTAGTTATGAATGCTATCACTATGATCCCTTCATAGGAGCTCCTTTTTTCCTTCACAGAGAAAAATGTCTTTCATACAGTTATTTCTTACAACTTACTGAGCATGTGAAGTAAATATTTTCCTAAAAATGTTGTGCTTCCTGTAAGAAAATACTTTTGTGAGATGTTCTATTAACTCTTTGCAGAGTACACCTTTCCTTCTTGGAAGCATGGGACCCATGTTGCTTTTTCTTCTCCTTTTTGTTCCATTTCTTATGAAGTCAGCAAATGGTCTTGGAAACTACAGATGCAAATGTTTATTGAATGAAGACATAGTAAGTACGTACTTCTCAGTAATCCTTTTGAATTAGAAAATGAAGCTGGATGTGAGGCTGAAGTTTTGTCAATTTTCATAAAAAACAATGAAAGCTTTGGGTGTAATGAATAACCTTAATATTAATACTAAGCATAATATTAGATTTTTTTCTTTCTCATATAAGGGAAATTTGTTGATGATACTATTTCTATGCAATAACAAATTTAAGGACTTACTAAATAATCCAATAATGTTTTGACTTGGTAGGATTGTGACTAAAAAAATAACATGGATATACTAATTTTTCAATGGTATATTATAAATGAGTCACAAGAATACTCTATTAAAGGAGGTAAAATATCTCAAGTATTACAAATGCTTACAATATCAAATATGCACTTATGTCTTAACTCTAATATAACCAAAGGTTTATTTCTGTATTCTACTTATGTCTCACCTTTTCCAAAGTTTAAACACATGTAACCAGTAAGGAAGTTAGTACATCATCCCAAGTAATTTTTAGATTGCCTTCCAAGCAGAATCATGATGGGAATATCTTCTCAGACAGCTGAGATGGCCACAGTTCACAGCTGCCATCAAGACTCGCTAACTTTCTTCAGTGTTTTTGATGGTTCTGCATTTCTTTGCTTCTCATAAGATAGATAACTCTACAATGACTTTAAAGTCATTCCATTGGATCTTTCATGCTCTCAGTTGATTCTAGAGCAACCCATTTGAACAGGAAGAATCCTCTATTCTTTTCTCCTGTTACCTAGACCACAGCTCTGTTGAATTCTAAGTAACTGTCAGTGATTTATTTGACTCCTGTTATCACAGTCCTAAGGCCCAGTGACAAAGGACACAGAAGAGAAAGCAATTCATGTTTGGGGGAGACAGCATAACAGCATTCTAAAAGAAACTCCTCAGGGACACCCCTGGAATGCCAGTGTTTATGCCTCGGCACTTCCACTGCGATGGCCCAGGTTCGATCCCTGGTCGGGGAACTAAGATCCCACAAGTCCCACAACATGGGCGAAAAAGAAGTAAATAAATCAATAAAAGAAATTCCCTGTTTCTAAGAATGAACCGGAGACCAACTTCAGGCCTGAGCCTGCTGCAGAAAGATGTTTCATCCAGGAGATTCCAGTTCAGTCCATCTGTTTTTATGGTAAAGACTTTGTAATGTGTGAGGGTCATTTTGAACCAGTTATTCATACGTGGTCATGAGGCAGATATGTATGGGATGGCTTCCAAAACACACTCTGGCAAGGAGTCAGGAGACAGGAGGACAGAGGCAGGGAGGATTTAAAACAAAACAAAACAAAAGAAACCAACCCAGAAGGTACTCATGGAAAACGGAGAACTTGGGGATCTAGGAACTCTTATGCCTCTGCCTGGGAACAATAACCAACGATGTTTTCTCTTGGTCATTTTTTTCAGTAAAAATGATATGCCACAGAATAAAAGCACCTAATCCACAACTAAACAACCAAACGGGGGCTTTCCTGGAAATCAACCATCATACCTTGGTATACCTTCAATCATACTGAAATCAATCAATCATACCTTGGTATACAGGACAGGTGCTGGATGTGAATTTGCCTTTTTATCACACAGAATATTGGAAAAATGTGTTCCAGAAATGAGAATTAATCAGATCAGTAATTTGCTGCCATTGCCTTGATTTGCGGTAAAGTACCAGTGATTTGGGGAGAAGGCCATGGCTATGCACCTTCAATGCAAATATCAACACACTACAAACGGTGAATAACCTCTTGGTATTATAAAAATAGTTTCCCTTCTGCAGATCCCCAAAAGGGTCTCAGGGACTCCTCACAGTCTGCAGACCACACTTTGAGAATCACCACACTGTGCTGCTGCTGCTAAGTCGCTTCAGTCATGTTCAACTCTGTGCGACCCAAGAGACGGCAGCCCATCAGGCTCCCCCGTCCCTGGGATTCTCCAGGCAAGAACACTGGAGTGGGTTGCCATTTCCTTCTCCAAAGCATGAAAGTAAAAAGTGAAAGTGAAGTCGCTCAGTCGTGTCCGACTCTTAGCGACCCCACGGGCGACAGCCCACCAGGCTCCTCCATCCATGGGATTTTCCAGGCAAGAGTACTGGAGTGGGGTGCCACTGCCTTCTCTGCACCACACTGTAGAAGGCCCCAAAAAAGATTCTGTGGAAGATTATTTAATGACATGGAAAAACACGTTCATAATACACCCAAGTGAAATATAATAAAGAACATGTTTGTGTTTGATAATAATTATACTTCTTGAAATAATCTGAAATAGAAAAAAATAACAAAGTCACTTACAGGTAGTGATTATATAAATTATAGTATATTCACCAAATAACATAGTATATAGCTGTAAAACAAAAACAAAAACACACTGATACATATACTGACATGCAAAGATCTTCACAATAAACTAAGTAAAATAATCTTTGTTGCAGAAAATTGTAAGGTGATGGGGAGGGGTGAGATAGGACTAGGGAATTAAGAGGTACAAACTACTAAATATAAAATAAATGAGCTGCAAGAACATATTGTACAGCACAGGGAATATAGCCAACATTTTACAATAACTGTAAATGGAATATAATCTATAAAACTATTGCATCACTATTCTATACACCTAAAACAAATATAAATTTTAAATCAACTGTACTTCAATATAAGAATAAAAGTAAAAAAACAAGAATGTATGTGTAGCTACACACGCAGAAGCACATAATGCAGAAGAAATGGTTATGGAGAACTGTACGTCACATATTCAACAGGGGTTACCTGGAAAAGGGCTTGTACTGGGATGCAGGGAAAAGGGAATATGGGGGACTTTTATGTTTTAAGTGTAGCTTGAATGTTTCACAAAGAATATTCATTCATGTATTATTCATGTAATGAAGAAAAGAAGTGAATATAAAATGGCTTGGCCAGATATATGAAAAGGGTTAATAAATTACCTACCATGGGAACTTCAGTTTTTTTTTTTTTTTCACTTTTCTGGATTTTTTTCATTTTTCTACAATAAACGTGTATTTCTTCTTTATTAACAACAGCTATTTTTATTTACAAAGAAGTCAAGTAAATGCTACATGTTGAACTGCTTAAAGTTATATCAACTGTGATTTACCCAAATCAGTGGCAGGGTTTTGGATATTTCAGTTACATGTGCTAAATAAAGAGATATTAGAATCAAATTCCAACATCATCAAAAGTTAAAGGTAGTCAAAGTAATTCAGTTCAGTTCAGTCATTCAGTCATGTCCCACCATTTGCGACCCCATGGACTGTAGCACGCCAGGCCTCCCTGTCCATCACCAACTCCCAGAGCTTACTCAAACTCATGTCCATTGAGTCGGTGATGCCATCCAACCATCTCATCCTCTGTTGTCCTCTTCTCCTCCCACCTTCAATCTTTCCCAGCATCAGGGTCTTTTCCAGTGAGTCAGTTCTTCGCATCAGGTGGCCAAAGTACTGGAGTTTCAGCTTCAGCATCAGTCCTTCCAATGAATATTCAGGACCGATTTCCTTTAGAATGGACTGGTTGGATCTCCTTGCAGTCCAAGGGACTCTCAAGAGTCTTCTCTAACACCACAGTTCAAAAGCATCAATTCTTCAGCACTCAACTTTCTTTATAGTCCAACTCTCACATCCATACATGACTACTGGAAAAACCATAGCTTTGACTAGATGGACCTTTGATAGCAAAGTAATATCTCTGCTGCTTCCTGACCTGCATACACATTTCTCAGGAGGCAGGTCAGGTGGTCTGGTATTCCCATCTCTTTAAGAATTGTCCACTTTGTTGAAAACTGATCACAGTGATCACACTTTGTTGTGATCCACACAGTCAAAGGCTTTGGCATAATCAATAAAGCAGTAGATGTTTTTCTGGAATTCTCTTGCTTTTTCTATGATCCAGTGGATGTTGGCAATTTGATCTCTGGTTTCTCCACGTTTTCTAAATCCAGCTTGAACATCTGGAAGTTCACAGTTCACGTACTGTTGAAGCCTCGCTTGGAGAATTTTGAGCATTACTTTGCTAGCATGTAAGATGAGTACAATTATGTGGTAGTTTGAACATTCTTTGGCATTGCCCATCTTTGGGATTGGAATGAAAACCGACCTTTTCCTGTCTGGTGACCACTGTTGAGTTTTCCAAATTTGCTGGCGTATTGAGTGCAGCACCTTCACGGCATCATCTTTTAGGATCTGAAATAGCTCAATTGGAATTCCATCACCTCCACTAGCTTTGTTCATAATGATAATTAAATAAATGATAGTTTAAGAAAATATATATCTTTATAATTTTCAGTAGGAAAGAGTTTTTATTATTATTTGAAAAATAATAGAAATCATATGTAAAATACAAAGTGCATTTGGTCTATTCTTTTCTCTATTTACACAGAACCCTAAACGTTTCATTTTCACTGGTCTGGCCCACTAGCACCATTTTAAAATGCGTACAAGAGTTTCTTCTAAAAATAAAAAGACAATTTGTAAAATAATTACACATTCTTCATGTATAAGACAGAATTTCGGTAATACAAGAATACTTCATATCACACACATAATCACTATACAACTCCTAATCTGTTACATGTATTAAATCATTGCACATTACATATTCCAAACATACTATGGGAATAAGTGAAGAGATTAGAAAACAGGCAATGACACGATTTCTTAAAGCGATCTCATAGGGAGGTAACTTAAGATTCTGTCCTAGGAGGCACTCACTCAGACCCTCAGAAGACTCAACTTTACGTGGCTTGCCCAAGACTGTTTTCAAATGCCAGCTATTCAATAAATAGATGAGTTTTACTTCAAAATTAGAATAATTTTTAAACAAACACTCCCTACTCTTTTCAGAAATGAAATACAGCTTCCCTCTTATAATACAGCAGGACATACAATTCCTCTGACAGCTGCCAGTCTAACTAAAAAGACCCTTGTTTTTGGTTTTGGCCACTGATTTCTTGCTGGTATCAGGTAAGGTGTCATTTCCTTTGGCAAACCACCAAGGTAATTTTCTCTTGGACATTTCAGACGAAGTCTACAGGAAAGAAACAACAAAAAAAGTATATATATTATATATATGTATATATATATTTGTACTGCTGGCAAGTAACACGTGCTGTGCTAAGTCATTTCAGTCATGTCCGACTCGGATCCCATGGACTGTAGCCCGCCAAGATCCTCTGTTCATGGGATTCCCCATACAAGAATACTGGAGTGGGGTGCCATGCCCTCCTCCAGGGGATCTTCCCAACCCAGGGATCGAACCCACATCTCTTACATCACCTGCATTGTTACTAAATATACACCCATCATCATTCCCTTTTCAATAAAACAAAATAATGATATCTACAGAGTTTATTTCTGATTCAAAAGTAAACACATGAGAGACAAAATCACTATATCATTTGTTTAGGCAATTACCTGCCACCCTCTTACATGTTTTTAGACACTCAAGTGTCTAAAAAAGACTCTCATTTGGGAAGGAAAGAACTGGATATTATTTCAGATCCATATTAACTTTGGGTATGCCAAAATGGTGAATTTAATGTTCGGAGGAAGGCATCTGCTTGAGCATGTGTACACACACACACACACACACAGAGTTATATTAGCAATTAAAAAAGCATACAATGTGTACATCTACACTAGTGGACAAATTCGGAGTAGTTCAGGCATCATCAGGGCCTTGCAGAACTGCTGAGACATCACAGGTACTCAAAAAATATTTGCTCAGTAAATGGGGGAAAAAATTATCTTTGTTTTGTAGACTCTTTTGAGGATCTGCTGAAACTAGGGATCCACTTAGGGAAAAAAGACAAATGTACACATGCACAATATTTTGTCTAATTCTAGAGGGTCCCATGCACCAAATGAAGCCTCAGAATTTTAAGTTAAAAGTCTCTAGCTTTTAGGGGAAAAAATTAAACACAAAGGCAGTGGTTGCCTACTATACGATCTGCACAAGCAGATCCAACATATAGAGAACAGAAATTTCTTCTCCCTTAAGAAGAAATAAAAAGCAATGGGACAAAAATACTAAAACGCAAAAATTTTTTAAACAACCTGAAATAAACAAAATTTAAAAGCTTCAATTTAAGAAAACTTGCCATCAATTTTTAAAAAACTTATTTTAAGAATCTTATTTGAAAAAAACTTATCTGAAAGAAAAAAAACATATTTGAAGACTCTACTGTGTGCCTTGGTATATTAATCAGAACTACCATTATCAAGACATAATCTTCCTCCAGTAAACAGCAGTCACAACAGATGTAAACCTAATGATGCATCAGCTAATAAAGAGAATTTGTTTTGACATTAGCTTTTATTAGAAGCCTCATAATCGTAAAATGAAAGAGACTAAGGAATACAACCCAGGGCGGTAGAGAAGACAAATGTTAACACAGGAAGGATCTTGAAACTTGGCCTCCAACAGACTCTACAGCGCTCAGAGTAGCTTTCTATACTGGAAGGTGGATGGAAGAAAAACAGTCTGGCTGGCTCACTCATCTCATAATCTACTTCCCAGCCTCAATATTCTTGTTCCCCTAAATGGGGAAAAAGAAAAGGCTAAATCCAGTAAGCTTAGTATGATTTCCACCCACTTACCCACCCTCTCCACAATACCCCCATTCTACATACACACACATGGTTGATTCATGTTGTACAGCAGAAAATAACATAACACTGCAAAGCAGTTATGTCCCGATTAAAAAAAATACCTCCACTCTGTTGTCAGAATATGATATTATTTCAATAGGAGGGAAGCAAAAATGTTAATGTGAGATTGAAACAATATTTCACTATAAATGTGCTTCAGTATTCAGGAAAAATAACAAGTTACACTTTTTCCTGTATTGACCGATACAGCTGGGAAAAAAATAAGGTCTTAGGCACTTTGTATACAGATTTCAGAAATAAAAGGCTGGGAATAGCAGCCAAATTTCACTACCACTGCCCTACATATATCTTCTTTAATGCCCTTCTTATAGCTAATCAATTGCCAAAATAATGTAAAGAATTCCAGGTAAGCAAATTTCATTAGGTTATCTAGGACATGAATATATATACATCTAACTGAAGGACAGTTTTAAAAAACCAGCCCCTCTTATTTTTAAGCTATTGAGAGAAAAAGAGTTTAACTGTTGGAAATCTTATAAAGATTACAACTGAAATAAAGTTCCTAATTCTCTAATATAAATAGTAGCAACCACCTACCGCTATGCTGAATTTATCATCCGTGAACTAAAGTAATTTTTGAGTTAATTATGATTTTCACAAACTTTTATCACTGAACTTTAGGCCCAGAAGAAATTAAATGTCAAATTTTCAAGTCTTTGCAATCATTTGGTAGAGTCACAGTGTCAAAGAAGAGTTATTCTCTAACTACAATTTATCTCAGATAAATCATAGAACAATAATTTTCAAAGCATGTGATTTTAATAAAATATACCATGTAAAATACTACTAAACTCATGGTCGTTCTCTGATCATGCAAAAGTGCACTGGGCTGTGCCCAGGGCCATGAGAAACAACTACCCTTGTACCTGAGAGACTCAGTGTAACAGGAACAGAGAATGAAGAGTAACAGGAGGGAGACAAATTCCAACATCTAAAGAGGTATTTATAATAGAAGCTGGGTTTTGGTTTTGGTTTTGGTTTTTTGACCATGCTACAAGGCATGTGGGATCTTAGTTCTCTGAACAAGGACTGACTCTGTGCCCCCTGCATTGGAAGAACAGAGTCTTAACCACTGGACCCCAAAATTTTAGGGAAGTCCCTGAAAGAAAGGGCATTTCCAGGTTATACAGTCAATATAAGGTAGATGTAAAATTTAAGCTGACATTCCCACACAATAAGCTAGAATAGATGGGATTATATTCTTCTTTTCTTGTCATTAAAAAAAAAAAATCTCTTTTCTCAGATCAGATTTACAAAACCAAAGGAAACACAGCTCAGAGATTTTTTTTTTAAGTAACCTTCTATCAGAATTTGTAACACATCAAAAACACAACACTGTGGTATTAGGGTATGGAAATTGAACACTGACAGTATATGAAAATCCTACGTATAATTAACACCTTGGCCTCAGTGTCTACTTCTTCCTTGGTTCTCTTAGAATTTGAAGAGCTCTCTTCAGGGTCGGGGAAACGTCGCTTTTTGTTGGGATCACATGAAGAGTGGCATCGCATTCTGTGGTCACCATCTTTTTCCAGGATCTTGATTGTCATGTGGATAAGATACGTGTCAATGTTTTCAGGAACATATATTCTAATTAGGTTAATTTTATTTGTATCTGTAAAAGAATTTTTTAAAAGATTTAAAAGTAAATTACATAGAGCATCACAGAAAAATCTATAAGCTGGAAATAATGAAATATTTTGTAGAGAGGAAGGAGGAAGGTGGTCAGAGAAGATGTTCCTCCTGCAAATGCCTACCCCCTCCCAGATCGGAAATGGAGTAAGCACACACCCCCTTCACTCCTGCACTCCTGCCTCCGAGCAGGTCAGCTCATCCACTCTGCAGAACTTCTGTTTCAAACTGAGAATCAAAACCACCATCCATAGAATCGTTTCTAAAGGAATTATGTTTCAAATTCCAAATATCAATTATAAGCTAATTTTTTTGAAAATAATTTATTCTTAAAATAGAAGCTAATCATACTTGTAAATAAGATGCTAATAAAAAGGATTCTTTCAATGGATACTGAAGCATAACAAAACATATCAACTATTTAAAATGTCTATTAATTGAATATGTTTTCTGAGAAAGATAGATTTTATTTTAAGATCTTATTTGCCCTAACTTTCCACACAATTAAGGGCTGAAAATATCTCCCGAAAAATCAAGTGAAACAATGAGCACTGCCTGCACTCCTTCAGCGGTTAAAGAGATCAAATTACCCTTATTTTTGTGGCATGTCCCTTGGAAGCCACCCTTAATTTTCCAGGGACATGCACATTAAGAATGAAAGAACAAAATTCTTCAAAATATTATCCAGGTACATCATTAAATACATTGCTTCATTTATTAGCAGGCATAGTTACTATCTCAACTCCATAAGAGAAGCAGCTTAAAATTAGGTAAACATGAAAAAAAACTAAAAGAATCAAAAAGTGCAGAATTCCTTAAAATATTAAGTTACAGGGACAAAATCTATTTAGCAAATAAGCATGAAAATAATAAGACATAATTTCTCTGTTCTCGAATACTCTATGTTTAAGTATAAGATCATGCCATAATAAAATATAGAAAATTATCAATTCAAGATTGGGCAGAATTTAAATGCCAACAAACTGGTTCATTAAAACACCAAATTATGTGATATGGCTGCTGCTGCTAAGTCACTTCAGTCATGTCCAACTCTGTGCGACCCCATAGAAGGCAGCCCACCAGGCTCCCCCGTCCCCGGGATTCTCCAGGCAAGAACACTGGAATGGGTTGCCATTTCCTTCTCCAATGCGTGAAAGTGAAAAGTGAAAGTGAAGTCACTCAGTCGTGTCTGACTCCTAGCGACCCCATGGACTGCAGCCTACCAGGCTCCTCTGCCCATGGGATTTTCCAAGCAAGAGTACTGGAGTGGGGTGCCATTGCCTTCTCTGGTGATATGGCTACAGCTAAGTAAAAGAATGAAATAACCTATTTGAATCATTAGTGTGACATGGATATCTTCATCTCTTATTATAGTTTATAACTCAACAATGTTTCCTCCAGTGAGATAATAAACAGTATTTTATTATGGAAAAATAAGAATTCAAAAATAAAATTTCACATCAATAAATTATATATTACAGACTATAAATGTACAATTGAAAGAAATAAAGTTTAGTTAGAGCTCACGAATCTTAATGTTCTCAATTTTGGCTTTGGAAGTAAACTACAATAATATATATTTTCACATTATCTGTATAATGTATATATAATGTTTGGACAGAAAGATGAAATAAGTGTTTAGTAAGTATAATTTAAATTTCATTGTTCTTTGGAATTTCAATTTATGCTAATATCTTTATTAATTCAACTGAAATATTAATTTCATTTTAATATTTAACTCTGAATGAAAATTTGCTATACTCAATATGTAGTAGTAAAGAAAATAGGAAAAGGGGGGGAAAACTGCACAAGCTCTTTCAGATGATATTGTATACAATCAAATAGCTTATCAGAGACACATCTTTCTCTAAATCCTAAGAGACAATACATATATAAGGAAAAAAGTAATTCTAGGGTGTTAATATCAAACAGGCATCTGAGCAAGAAGGCATTTGACTTTCTTTGAAATACTATTTCCTTCTGCACTGAAGAAAGAAAGATTTTATACAATCATGATTCTAACCCCACCAGTAATTACTGTTGTCCTTTCTCTGCCTTAACTTCCAGTAAAATGGCAGCTGTAGTGAGAAAGACTAGAGAGTGACCGGCAGAGATGGCTAGCTTCCTCACAAGACACTCATAGCTAAGTGACCTTGGGTATTTTATTACAGAACAGGATCTGGCCCTCAGGTTTTCAAATTTACAAACCAGTAATAACCTCGACAGAGCCAGGTGAACCAAGTTCACACAATGCCAATTCATTAATTTCCAGTTATGAACTCACAACTATTACATAGATTAGCAAGCCTAGCACATAGGTCCCTATAGAGACTGCCCTAAATGGGACACCAAACATAACCAGAAAGCTGTGACACAGGAGCAGAATTAGCTGTTAAGGTGTCTCCTCCCTCCAATAAGATCTAGACATAATTTATCAACAGGCCCTTAAATACTTGAAGGTCTCATCGACCAGGATTAGAAATTGCATATGTCTTTGCTTTAAATAAAAGTTGGCAGAACAACTTTAACACGGTATATAGTAAAGAGGGAAACTTAGGTTCCCTGGAACTAACCTTGAGCAGGTTTCCCTGCTCAAACCTGTGTTTGTCCCTCTCCTGGCCTCTTAGGTTGATCAGCAGAAGAGATGGAGGTCTTCTTCAGTCAAGTCTTGTTCAGGCCTAGAATGAAGGCTGCCTTTGAAAGTAACTTAAATACCTTTGTACTTATCAATTAAGTATAGTATTAATTGTGATCTTTTTCACCTTATTTCTAACCTTGGGGGGAGAACTATATACTTATTCCTGAGTGGGAAAGAGTTTGACGTAGTAAAAAGCTTAATTCACTATTTGCACTGCAGCTCTGGAGATGAGGCTTTTGCTATGTCCTCTGCTCTGTCCTAACAGTCCAAAAAAATTCATCAGATTTACCGGATTATTATGATACACCTAGTTTATGTTTGTACATTTAGAGTAGGAAAACCCTTCTAATGTACCTCGTCTTTACTTCTGTAAAAAAGGGATCATAATTTTAAAATAGGCAGATTCTAACATTTTCTGTAAGGCAAAGGGGCTTGACCACAGTTGAGGTTCCACAGCATAATGACAGGAGAAAACCCTTCCACAAGGGGCCCAAGTCCATCCCTTCAATTGCACAGTGCCTGACGTGACTGCCTGGACGAGACAGGCTAGTTCAGTGAAAGCAATGACAGGGAATCAGAAAGATGTAGGAAGAAACTAAGAGTCAGTAAGCTATGGGGAAGGATGTTTTTTTCCAAGTGATGAACTAGAAATCAGAGAAGGATGAAAGAGCTCTGTTTTGGCGATGGGTATGGAAGGTGTAATAAGAAGCTGAAACAAACAAACAAAACAAGAATTTCTCCGATTCAGACTTTCCTTTGAGTGATGATGGGAAGAAAGATTGTTTTTCTAAAACAAGACAAAGCATTAGAAAAGTGAAGTTTTCATAGTAGCATAAAGGGTTAATGTGATCAGAGTGGAAAATATCAGCAGATTGCCTGTTTACTTCATCTGGGTTCAATGACTCAAGTCATTAAGGCTGCAGACAAGGGTCCTGGTTATCACCTGAGTTGATGGGAGGGTTTCGGATAACATCAGCAATAATCTTTTGAATCTCTGGAGTCAGGCCTGCTCGCTCTGTATCGACTGGGTAGCCAGCTTTCATCGCCTGGGATAAGTGCATGCCAACTGCTGTGAGAGGCAGAGTCCTCTTCTCAGCTGTATCCTTCTAGAGCAAGGGCAGCAAAACAATCAGTGAGTTTTTTTTAAGCTTCCACTGTGCTGTATAGAAACACAAGGTCCAAAACCTTCAGGTAGTAAGTGTTCACTGAGAAATAAAACAGTGGACTGAACCTTCATTTACATTTCTCATTTTAACTAATTCTTCAAAATGACTCACATGCTAGAACTCCCCAGGTGCTGCTGCTTTGTATACTTCCTATATTGAATGAAGCAAAACCACCCAGCTTTAGCTGAGATCAGTCCTCACCCTTCTGCAATTATTCACCTTAAAAACCCATTAGTAACAGAGAACAGTCATTCCACGTAAGTCTCATAGCTGCCACGACCTTTTAAAAATACAGCAAACTGTAACTCAATAAACTGCACACTTGAAATAACACATGGCCTTTCAGTTACATGAACTTCCAGGAAGACAAATGCTAAAATGCTTAGTGGTAACATCAGGTTCTGAATGTATTCTATAAAAGGTTCTCAAAAAGACTTTAACAAGTGCTTAAGTGGGCTCTATTCATAAAATAAGAACACACACAGTTTACAAGGGGCTGTCATCTTTTGCCTAGTACTGAACTTAACATGAATTGTGCTAAATTAAGGACATTGCTACATATTTATGTAGCTTTTAAACAAATGCAGCTCCAAATCCAGTTAAGGTGTCTGTTAGATAAAATATTCTTCTCAACATTCAGGAAGTTCAATCACTCAGCTCTAAATTACTTCATGATACTCTTTTTTAACACACCTTGAAAGCCTAAATTTGGAGTGTATGTGTATGAATGCTGATATTTTCACAAAACAGGGCACGTAAAGCAATATTCTTCATCACTCAAAGGAAGGTTTTTAGTTACTTCCATGTCTGCCTAATATCAGGGTTATTTGATACCAGGCATCATATTACCTAAAACTAATTGTATTATAGCTCCTGATTAATTGGCCCTTAGGCATGTTTAATTTTGTGCTTAACTAGCAAGACCCCCCCCCCCCTCAGGCTCCCTGGAGGCACAGATAATTACACCACAATATTTCACAATAATATACAACCAAATAATAGCAGAAGACCCAAATGAAGATATACCACTCCTCATATTTTTAACCATGAATAGGGAATATACGAAACTTCATATCCTGGCTGAGTATGAGAATACAATTTATTCAAAAAATTTAGAGGCTATTCCATATTTTCTTAGTAATTACATACAGTTTTGCCATACATATTTGGTCCAATTATATATATACAAGCATTTTTAACATGTTACTGTTTAAATAAGAGACTGAACTTAAAATTCCTCTTTATCATGTAATTTCTTTCAAAAAGAGTACAGTGGAATTATTTGGTTCTTTGTGTAATGGCTTTCAAACTTTTAATTAAGGAGTTTGGCTATCTAAGTAGAACATCTATTAATGACTAAGACAAGCTAGGGACTGTTTATTCTTATTTATATTGAATCTTAAACAGAATAGAAAGTGTGTAATGGAGCCTACAGCATGAGACACAGAGAACAGAAAAAAGAGGCCCTGGACCATACAGCCTGATCTAAATCAATTTAACATTAGAGAGGATAGGAATGCAGATCAGTGAAACTCAGGGGGAAGCCTCATTCTGCCCTTCTGCCACTAAGATACCCTCTTCATTTTGTGTATTTAAAAAATCTCCACAACCTTAAGGACTTGTGCCACAATGATGAAGAAACAGGAAGTATGGCCATTTTTCACAGCAGTCAGATTTCTTTCAAAGAGCATCAAGCAGACACAGTTAAGAAAAAAAAAAAACCATGACACTAGAGAAGAGAGTGAAAAGCAAGTTTGTTGCTTTTTTAAAACTTATTTTTAGCTTCTTGGACATCCTTCCAGAGATATTCTATGCACTTTTGTATACATACACAGGGATACATGAATATGTGTGAAAGTGAAAGAATTGCTCAGTCATGTCCAACTCTTTGCAACCCCATGGACTGTAGCCCACCAGGCTCCTCTGTCTATAGGACTTCCCAGGAAAGAATACTGGAGTGGGTTGCCATTTTCTTTTCCAGGGGATCTTCCTGATCCAGGGACTGAACCCCAGTCTCCTGCACTGCAGGCAGATTCTTTACCATCTGAGCCACCAGGGAAACCCATTTATAAATATATAAGGATGCAAATCCATATATATACACATTTATGTACATTTTTCACACCACTAGGCACCTTCCTTTTTCTACTTAACAATGTATCTTAGAGATTATCTATTATCAGTACATACTATAATAGTTTTTTAACTATTAATCCCATTAAAAAAAGTAGCTTCAAAATATGGCTGCTTCAACATCCCTAAGCTATAAATGTGTTAATCAGTACCTCTGATACAACCTCTGTAAGATGATCATGCTCAAACTATACTTGCTGATTTTACTAGAAGTAGGCTTAGAAAAAGAAAATGACCTTGTTCTAAAATTAATTATAAAATGAACCAATGTGAAACACTGTAGGATTATAAGAAATTTATCCCAATTTAATACTGAAAAGCTGATAAAATACATTTAGATAAATTTAAAAATTCCCTCTAACTTGAAAGTAACACTTACCAAAGACATTTTCTTTTCTTGGAAAAAAAAATATGTAATGGCCATAGACGGTGAAAGTGAATTTGCTTTATTTTCCAGCACCAAATTTTTCTTCTCTTCTTCCTGTAGTTCTGAGCTTGAAAAGAGGTCTGTCTACACAATTTTAAATGTAGCACAAATAATCAAAAATAATATCAATATAATGATAGAATATAAACATGATCATTAGCTATTAAGGAAAAAAATAACATAAACTTCAAGGAACTGCCCCAAATTCTCTTTTTATGAGAAGCTCAAAAAAGAACGTTTTTTTTTTTACATATTGATTTTTAAAAGTAAAATAGGCTACAGTGAATAAATTTTGAATAAAGTATTTGCAATAGCAAACATGGTTACAGAACTAAAAATTCCCAGTCTTCTCCTTAAGCCAAAAGGAGAGAATACAGATGAACTATAATGTTGACCACACTGCTTCTAAATTAGTCCCCTAATCCCCTGGAAGTGAATAGTAAATAAATAAATGAAGTTTTAATTTCTATCTACATTTGAAAGTAAGATAATTTATTAATCTAAAATAACGTATTCATTCAAATTTTAAAACCTCTCAACAAAATAAACAGATACCAGCAGCCTTGACAACTATTTTAGTATATTAATTATGTAACTAGTGGTTATCAGTGGGGAGAGGGATGGGGGAAGGGACATGATAGGGAAAGGGGATTAAGAGGTACAAAGTTCTGGGTATAAAATAAGTTACAAGGATGTAACATACAGCACAGGGCACATAGCCAGTATTTTATAACTTTGGAGTATCATATATAAAACTATTGAATCACTATGTTGTACATATGAAACCAATATAATACTGTAAGTCAACTATATTTAATTGTTAAAAACTGGTAACTAATATGTTTTTATAACTGATTTAATAAAGAAACTCTCCAAATTCATTTCTAAGTGTCCAGCATGGAAATTAAAATGAAGGGAGAAAATGATGCTTTTGAAGCATGTTTTGAAATCGTCAAAAAAAGTTAATTCTCTCAGAGCTCCAGTAAATCACAGTATTTTACCTGAACGCTATTTATTTGACAGAAACGTCTGATGACTTCCAACAGAGGGGCCAACATCACAGCTTTGCCTTCAGAAACACCATCGATCCTTTTCACATTTTCAACTGTAGTAGGTCTATCATTTTAAAAAATTAAAGTCAAGAAACCACTGAAACATTACTACTCCAGCAACAAAGCTGATGGATATTTAGCTTCATACTGGCCTTCAATACGCATGTGTTAATGTTTGTTCCAGAAACCAAAACCACGTATAAAACAAGTAATCAGGTTTCGAGTCTCAGAGGACAACCAAAGGCTAAGGCCCCGACCTGCCTCCTGAGAAATCTGTATGCAGGTCAGGAAGCAACAGTTAGAACTGGACATGGAACAACAGACTGGTTCCAAATAGGAAAAGGAGGACGTCAAGGCTGTATATTGTCACTCTGCTTACTTAACTTATATGCAGAGTACATCATGAGAAACGCTGGGCTGGAGGAAGCACAAGCTGGAATCAAGATTGCCGGGAGAAATATCAATAACCTCAGATATGCAGATGACACCACCCTTACGACAGAAAGTGAAGAGGAACTAAAAAGCCTCTTGATGAAAGTGAAATAGAGTGAAAAAGTTGGCTTAAAGCTCAACATTCAGAAGACGAAGATCATGGCATCTGGTCCCATCACTTCATGGCAAATAGATGGGGAAACAGTGGAAACAGTGTCAGACTTTATTTTTTGGGGCTCCGAAATCACTGCGATGGTGACTGCAGCCATGAAATTAAAAGACGCTTACTCCTTGGAAGGAAAGTTATGACCAACCTAGATAGCATATTCAAAAGCAGAGACATGACTTTGCCAACAAAGGTCCATCTAGACAAGGCTATGGTTTTTCCAGTGGTCATGTATGGATGTGAGAGTTGGACTGTGAAGAAAGCTGAGCACCGAAGAATTGATGCTTTTGAACTGTGGTGTTGGAGAAGACTCTTGAGAGTCCTTGGACTGCAAGGAGATCCAACCAGTCTATTCTAAAGGAGATCAGCCCTGGGTGTTCTTTGGAAGGAATGATGCTAAAGCTGCAACTCCAGTACTTTGGCCACCTCATGCGAAGAGTTGACTCATTGGAAAAGACTGATGCTGGGAGGGATTGGGGGCAGGAGGAGAAGGGGATGATAGAGGATGAGATGGCTGGATGGCATCACCGACTCGATGGACATGAGTTTGAGTGAACTCCGGGAGTTGGTGATGGACAGGGAGGCCTGGTGTGCTGTAATTCATGGGGTCACAAAGAGTCGGACATGACTGAGCGACTGAACTGAATTGAACTGAATTGAACTGGTGGCTCAGATGGTTAAGAGTCTGCCTGCAATGCGGGAGACCTGGGTTCGATCCCTGGGTCGGAAAGACCCCCTGGAGAAGGAAATGGCAACCCACTCCAGTATTCTGCCTAGAAAATCCCATGGACGGAGGAGCCTGGCAGGCTACAGTCCATGGGGTCGCAAAGAGTCAGACACGACTGAGCGACTTCACATTCACTTAAGACTGAGAAACTAGTTAAAAGTAAAGTGTGGTAAAGAAAGATTAATTTGTTATTCATATATCAGATGAGATAGAGAGAGAGACTGATGAAAGAGAAACTAATTAGAGGCTTTTACAATAGTTCAAGGGTAATGGTCTGAACTACCATGCTGTCACTAAAAAAAAATGAAGAAAAGCATAAACGGATTACACAAGGAACAATTAAACAAAAAAGTCTAAAAACTATATAATAAAAGACGGGGCTATATATTAGAAGAGTAAAAGTAATATCAGAGGTATTAAAGAGGCGTGATGAGGAACATGATTGTATGAATAACAAAATTAAGGAATTCAGAAAGTAGAGTTCTGGTATTTGCATGAAATGCACATACATATGGGGGGTTGGTGGGTAATGTGTTAAGATTTTATAATATATCCTTGATCTGATTGCTGAAAACAGCTGGTTTCATAGAAATGTAGGACTAAAGCTCAGTGAAGAGATCACTGGCATCAACACAGGAGATTTGGGAACCACTTCTCAGATGTGACTGCTGGAGCTATAGTCGTGATATCACTTAATGATATATTTTACGAATCTATTATGTTAGAAGAAAATAAGTTAAAATATGTAAATAGTTTACCTCATTTTGGCCATATCCAACAATATCTTATTTGTTGCCAGAATAGCCGGAGGAACATCCATCATATTGGCGTGTTTCTGCCTAGCTGCTACCAATTCGCCATATAATGCAGTCTGAACAAAAAGCAAATAAACAACATCTGTTTAAATGTGCTTAGAAATATCCAGTCCTTTATTTCAGAGTTTCAGATAGTACATTTCCTTCTAGGATGAAAAAATAAACGGAACTGTATCTTAGCCTCTTTGTTAAAGAACAATTTTTAAAATACTGGCAAGAGAATTTCAAGCATGCTTAGGTTCATAACTATCGTCTCAAAAACTAACTGCCTCTCTACAGAAGTCATACCTGAGTCTCCTGCTCTTGAGCGGAAATAACAGGTTCTGAGGACTTGTAATATTTTCTTGGTGATGACACTATGATGCTAAAACAATTAAAAGAAAATTAATAACAAAAGCTTTTCTTTCTCCAAGTTCACTTTCTATTTTGCCTTCCAAATGAGAATATCTTTCCAAATCAATATTAACACTTGTATGTCATAATACCAGTAAGGTGACTGTTACTTAAATGAGAGCCTAGATTTTAAACATTCTGGATCAAATACATACATTATAAAGGTAAAGTTAAAGCTGTAATTTGAGTTCATCACAAAATTGGTATAATTAAAAATACCATTTGCCTCCTCCTCCTCAATCAAATTCTTTGAAAGAAAATACTCCTTATCTACACTGAAGTAAAATAAGCTGTTTTAAACCAAAAGGAATACAATCTATAATCCTTCTTGTGATAGCACTGTTAATAATTTATAAATTTATAATAATTTTTGGTTGCTGAGGAAAATTAGCATGGATTTAATTAAATTATTGACAATTTTCTTCAAAACCAAACTAACAAAAATAAGCCAGAAGGTGTAATTTTGCCTTTGACTCGTTAAAAGAAAACTTCAAAACACCCAATTAGCAAATATATGAAAGGTGTTAGGCAGCACATTAGACGGAACACCAACTTCTACAAGAGGCATTTCTCACTGATAAATTACTTATAAAGAGGAAAAGTTATAAAAATGAAATTGTATGGAACAGCATATGTAAAAGATTTTAATTATAAAGAGGAAAAGTTATAAAATTGAAATTGTATAGAATAGCATATGTATAAGATGTCAAAGTTAAATAAATTTCTGCTTTTAGGGGTGAAAGAGAAGAACGTGCTTGATATTTAAGAAATGCTTATAAATTTCCCAGCTGCAAGGGCTCAACATCTACAGTGTAAGGACTTCAATTTTATAATTATCAGATCCTGGATCATGGAAAAAGCAAGAGAGTTCCAGAAAAGCATCTATTTCTGCTTTATTGACTATGCCAAAGTCTTTGACTGTGTGGATCACAATAAACTGGAAAACTCTGAAAGAGATGGGAATACCAGACCACCTGATCTGCCTCTTGAGAAATCTGTATGCAGGTCAGGAAGCAACAGTTAGAACTGGACATGGAACAACAGACTGGTTCCAAATAGGAAAAGGAGGACGTCAAGGCTGTATATTGTCACCCTGCTTATTTAACTTCTATGCAGAGTACATCATGAGAAACGCTGGACTGGAAGAAACACAAGCTGGAATCGAGATTGCCAGGAGAAATCTCAATAACCTCAGATATGCAGATGACACCACCCTTATGGCAGAAAGTGAAGAGGAACTCAAAAGCCTCTTGATGAAAGTGAAAGTGGAGAATGAAAAGTTGGCTTAAAGCTCAACATTCAGAAAACGAAGATCATGGCATCCGGTCCCATCACTTCATGGGAAATAGATGGGGAAACAGTGGAGACAATGTCAGACTTTATTTTTCTGGGCTCCAAAATCACTGCAAATGGTGACTGCAGCCATGAAATTAAAAGACGCTTACTCCTTGGAAGGAAAGTTATGACCAACCTAGATAGCATATTCAAAAGCAGAGACATTACTTTGCCAACAAAGGTTCGTCTAGTCAAGGCTATGGTTTTTCCTGTGGTTATGTATGGATGTGAAAGTTGGACTGTGAAGAAGGCTGAGCGCCGAAGAATTGATGCTTTTGAACTGTGGTGTTGGAGAAGACTCCTGAGACTCCTTGGACTGCAAGGAGATCCAACCAGTCCATTCTGAAGGAGATCAGCCCTGGGAATTCTTTGGAAGGAATGATGCTAAAGCTGAAACTCCAGTACTTTGGCCACCTCATGCGAAGAGTTGACTCATTGGAAAAGACTCTGATGCTGGGAGGGATTGGGGGCAAGAGGAGAAGGGGATGACAGAGGATGAGATGGCTGGATGGCATCACTGACTTGATGGATGTGAGTGTGAGTGAACTCCGGGAGTTGGTGATGGACAGGGAGGCCTGGTGTGCTGTGATTCATGGGGTCGCAAAGAGTCGGACACGACTGAGCAACTGATCTGATCTGATCACTAAAACAGATTTGAACATGAGGAAAGACAACTCCAGTTCAAAGAATTAGTCATATCAGATTACTCAAGACAATTATAAATTTGTTTGAAGTAATATATTTACTTTTATCTTAGTATTTATGGAAATCTTTATACTAATGGACTATTTGCAAATTGTTACTTTAAAATAGTTCTCAGAAAAATTTTATTATCATATATACTGGCAAAATTCTGGCTAATATACCCCTGAAGCAAAAATACAGGTGGAAAATGTTTGATAGAAAACATTTCCCCTATGAATGCTATAACAATGTACAGAAGGGCTTCCCTGGTGGCTCAGTGGTAAAGAATCCACCTGCCAAGGCAGGTGACATGGGTTTAATCCCTGGTCTGAGATCTCACATGCCGTGGAGCAACTAAGCCCATGTGCCACAACTATTGGGCCTGCGCTCTAACGTAGAGCCTGTGCTCTGCAACGAGAAGCTCGCACGCCACAACTAGAGAGGAGCCCCCACTCGCCGCAGCGAGAGAAAAGCCTCTGCAGCAACAAAGACCTAGCACAGACAAGAATTAATAAGATTAGAAAAAGAAAGTGCACAGAAGAAACATTCAAAATATACAATGAATATCATCAAAGAGGTAAGTGAAGATCCTACACCCACAAATCAAGAAAAGATTGCTATACATGGTTCAACAAAGAAGACAGAGAACGAGAAATACTTCTTAGAAATTAAAATTTTGATAACTAAAACTAAAATCTCACTGGATGTGTTAGTCGCTCAGTCGTGTCTGACTCTTTATGAGCCCATGAACTGCAGTCCGCCAGGCTCCTTTGTCCATGGGATTCTCTAAAGGCAAGAATACTGGAATGCGTAGCCTTTCCCTTCTCCACTGGAACTTCCCAACCCAGGGATCGAACCCAGGTCTTCCACATTGCAGGCAGATTCTTTACCAAATGACCCAACAGAGAAGCTTCTCATTAGATGGGAGGGGATACAAAGGCAAGGAACTCTCCAAGAAAATAAACAAATTAAAACAGGTTGAAAATAGGAGAAATTAAAAATTAGTAATAGGAACATTAAAAATCAAGAAAACAAAGAAGATAATTAAGGGAGCAGTGGTCATAACAACACAGTTTGCCTTAGTATACAATATTTGAGCATATATAATAAAAACAAATTATTTATATGACCAAAACTTGAAATATAATTTTGTTCCAGGGAAGCAAAGGGATTGAAAGTAAGGAAATGAGGGAAGCAGATATGGGAAACAAGCCTTTAGTTTACCATTATAGAATATAAACAGAAAATTTCTAAAATTAATTGAGTCAAAAAACAGTAATCTAAGCATGTCAGAAATATGCAGGCAACCTCTCACCTGTCAGAATGGCTATCATCAAAAGTCTATGAATAACACACGTTGAAGAGAATGCAGAGAAAAGGAAATCCTTGTACAATGCTGGTGAGAATTTAAACTGGTGCAGCCACTACAGAAAACAGTTTGGAGGTCACTCAAAAAACTAAAATTGAGTTGCCACATGATCCAGCAATTCCAGAACTAGGTACACAGCCAGAAAAAAGCAAAAACACTAATTCAAAGATACATACATGCCAGTGTTCACTATTTATAACAGCCAAGATATGGAAGCAACCCAAATGCTCATCAACAGATGAATGGATAAAAAAGATGTGGTGTATAGATATACAATGGACTTACAACTCGGCCATAAAAAGAAGGAAATTCTGCTATCTACAACAACATGGATGGATCTAGAGAATATTATCTGTAGTGAAGTAAGTCAGGAAGAGAAAGACAAATACTGGATGATATCGCGTATGTGCTAAGCTTGCCAGGCTCCTCTGTCCATGGGATTCTCTGGAGTGGGTTGCCATTTTCTCCTCCAGGGAATCTTCCCAGTCCAGAAATCGAACCCATTTCTCTTACATCCCCTGCACTGGCAGGTGGCTTCTTTACCACTAGTGCCGCCTGGGAAGCCATGATATCACTTATATGTGGAATCCAAAAAATAACAAAATGAATGTATATGGAAAAGTCACAGGTTTTATACCAAAGGGAAGAGGCAGGAGGGGAGGGGCTAATTTAGGAGAATGGGATTAAAATTACAAACTACTATGTTTAAAAATAAATAAGCAACAAGGATATATTGTATGGCACAAGGAATCGTAGCCGTTACCTTGTAATAACGTTAATGGAGTATAATCAGTAAAAATACAGAATCACTATGCTGTACACCTGAAGAAAGTGAAAGTGAAAGTCGCTCAGCCGTATCCGACTCTTTGGGACCCCATGGACTATACAGTCCACGGAATTCTCCAAACTATATTGTAAATCAACAATACATCCATTTTATAAAAAAGGAAAGATGAGTGATTGAAAACAATAGCCTCTCTCTTAGCCTTTTCCCCACTTTTTCAGCCTTTCAAAGAGAAATGTAAAATAAAAATAAAATATATGTTGAAAAGGCATTTTTAAATAAAAGAAATATGGAGGCCAATTGCTTCTATAAAACAGAACATGGGTTTGAGAAGGGTGTGAACTTATGCTTTGTTATATGTCTTTAAGTGCCAATCGACTTTTAAAAAATTCACATGTATTATTTTAATGAAAATTCAAATGAAATTTAAAATAATAATTATTGATACATAAGCATCATTATTATTTCTGTACACTAAGCCTGTCCATTAAAATTAACTACTGGACCACTCCATGGGTATCTCAAAGTTGGGTTTGTCTATCACTAAAACTCCTAAGTTAACCTCATCCCCTAAACATACAACCCTTCAAACCTGGCTTCCTCTTACATGGCCCAGGGAAGGAAATGGCAGCACTTAACCTACTCTCAAAGACAGAAATCCAAGCGTCACACTCAAGTCCTCCATTTTTATCAACCCGTATCTTTTCAGTCACTGAGTCCTAACAATTCCATCTCCTAAATATCTCACAAATCTCTTCTCTCCACGCCTACTGCCACTTCCCTCGACTAATCTACCATCACCTCCTGTAAACGGCACACCAACAGCCTTTCTACTTGTGTCTCTACAATGCTGCTCCTCCTGCAATCCATACCCTCCACAGCCAGTCATCAACCACGGGTCGACACGCTAGGGTGCTCGGGCCAAATCTGTCTGTTCTGGCAAAGTTTGTAGCTAAGAATGGCTTCTGTACATTTTTTAAAGGTTAAAAAAAACATCAAAAGAAGAACATTGTGACATGTGAAAATGAAATGAAATTCAAATTTCAGTGTCCCTAAGTAAAGTTTTATTGGAAAAGAGCCCTACTCATTCATTTTCATATCATCCATGGCTGCTTTGAGGCCACAATGGCAAAGTTGTGTAGCTGAGACGGAGACCAAGTGAAAAGTTAAAGTCACTCAATCGTGTCCGATTCTTTGCGACCCCATGCACTATACAGTCCATGGAATTCTCCAGGCCAGAATACTGGAGTGGATAGCCTTTCCCTTCTCCAGGGGATCTTCCCAACGCAGGGATCAAACCCAGGTCTCCCACATTGCAGGCAGATTCTTTACCAGCTGAGCCACCAGGGAAGCCCAAGAATACTGGAGTGGTTAGCCTATCCCTTTTCCAGGGGCACTTCCCAACTCAGGAATCAAACCAGGGTCTCTTGCACTGCAGGCAGATTCCTTACCAGCTGAACTACCAGGGAAGCCCACCTGGCCCTCAAAGCCTAAAATATTTATCGATCCTTCATAGAAAATGTTTGTCAACACCTGTTCTCAGTCATAAATTTGATTATGTCACTGTCCTGCTTAAAACCCTTCCTCGGCTCTAACTGCCTGTATGATCAAATGGAGTGCTTGAAAGGAACTGGGTATTCTTGTTGTTATTGTTGTTTAGTCGCTCGGTTGTGTCCAAATCTATGCAACCCCGTGACTGTAGCCTACCAGGGATTTTCCAGGCAAAAATATTGGAGGGGGTTGCCATTTACTTCTCCAGGGGATCTTCCCGACCCAGGGATCGAGCCCTGTCTCCTGATAGGCAGGCAGATATTTTCACCACTGTGCCACCTAGGAAGCCCACCAGATACTCGGGACCCCGTTCAATCCTCCAGTCTTAAATGTTACCACTCCCTTGCTTCCCTCTCCCAGGGAACTGCCAGCAATCACGTCATCCTCTGCTGCTTTCAGGTTTTAGTGTGTGGCCCATCCCACTGCTTAGAAAGTATTTCCGCATTTCACCTAACTTCTACTTAAGCCTCAAGTGTCACTTCCAAAGTGTGTTTCCAAAGTGCCACAGCCCTGGATTGTAATTTTCTGTTCCCTCATCTGTATATCCCACTAGAATACAAACTCCGAAGAGGGCCAGCGACTACGTGTCTATTAATCTCCACTCAATCCCAGTGCCTAAGGTAGTCCATGGCACCAAGAAGTCACAGGGAATGTTTAAGTGAAGAAATGCTTCAGCATATTGAATGGGTTTACTGTTTTGCACATTCCTTAAACCTTCTGTTTACATGAAACGCAGTCATCACATATGACATATCCAAATCAAAAAGAAACCATTTGATGTGGAAGACTGATGTTATACATAGTACATGTTTCTATAAGCTCCAAAGCAATAGTATTGAAGTGAGCACACCATTGAGAGAACAAACCACTTCTTTCACTTAATATGTATGTAAATGTAGTCCACTTAACCTCTGCATATGTCCTCACAAGTTTTTAAACTCTCTATTTTCAGACCTTCTATAATTCGGTACATTCTCCATACTTTCATTAAGTCAGAAAGACAAATATTAAGCTTGAAAGCACAACAGATGTATCACCTTAATATCCACCATTGTATGTTGCCATAAGATCTCTTTCTTGAAAATGAAGTGGGAATATATATATTTCATACAAATTATAATTAAATAGTGTATAGATGCTAAAGGTTAACAAACATAGATTTAAAAGTCACCTCTGTGATTAATTTATGCTCCTAACAAGTTAGTTAACCCTTAAGTCTCTTCAACCGTAAAATGGGGACAAATAATAGTAGCTAACTCATAGGTTGTTGTAGGCATTAAATGACTATAAATGACTATATGACTATAAATGACATTAAATGACTATAAAGACTATATAAAGACTAGCATTTAGCACAAGCCTGGCAAACAATACCCAGAAGTGTTAGCTCTTAATATTAAAACTATAGTTTTAATATTAAAACTATAATTTTATAAGTCTGCCTCAATAATTGTAATACTGGAGGCTTATGTTTGAACTTTCTTCTGCCAATGAAATAACCCAACATCTGATAGAGCTTTCTCTCTCGAAAAGAAAGAGAAAAAGTGCTAACACAGTGATTATAGAGAATAAAAATGTGAATTCTGTACCTGTTTTTAGGACTGTTACTCCCAGAAGAAATTTTATCATGCACTTTGTAAGAATACAGCTGATCCAAGTTAAACTGCTTTTAAACATATAAAGATCCATTTAAAAAAGAGACGTTTCAAAAATCTTTTAAATATGCAGAAAATAAAATACAAAATATTACAATGATAATTTTTCCTCTGACTAAACATCTCATCAAAGAAATCAGCTGAAAATAAGCTCATGAATTATCGGTTTCTAATGTTCTTAAAGGCAGCTGGAAATACAGTGTAATGTCCCATTCCTTCCAAATCTAGAGAATATGTGGTCTAAAGAATTCTTAGAGACATGGAAAGAGCCAAAGTCATAAAAATGATTTAATTACATTCTGCATACTTTAATAAAGCAGAAAAGATTCACCAGAAAATTTAATTCATTTGTCCATCACCCCATCACCCTAGTATTCTAATTAGTGGAAGTCTGCCTGTGGATAAGTATTTAATCTGTAATAGTTACCTAAGATCCAAAACAAAGCAAGAAAATGTGTGTGTGTGTAACTTTAATGAGAACATTCAGGAATCAAGCTTGTTCTTCCATCAACTAAAAGTATCATAATCGCTAAGAAAAAAAAGACTCCAAAACAAATGAGTTATGAAGTAGGCATAAAAGAAAGTTACTTGCTCAAATACTTATAACTGTTCTATTAATCCCAGAAATCATATATTGCATATTTTATTCTGTTCAAATAATTTCTCTCTCCAAATTTTATGTCTTGCTATATATGGCGTTTTCCTCTTTGAGTGGAAATAAAATGGAAATAAAAATTAAAATAGAAATTGTATCAATGAAGAATGAAATAAATAAGACCCATCTCTTTAACAAAAACAAACCTTCTCTGAAGTTAATTTAACTGGTACTTGATCAGAGACATGTTCCTCAGTGCCTGAAGATACAGCTTTAGAACTGAAAAGTAATAAAATTATCTCAAATGTTAAAATGTAATTATTTAATACATGAATCATCACACCTCTACTCTTAGAGAGGCAGATGAGATTATATTACTCTTTTAGAACTGATGATTTCTTTAAATCAACTCCCCGCCACCCCAAAAGAGATTAAGCTTTTTAAATTTTTTAAGTTTTAAAAGTAAAACTGATAATCTAATGTATAACATTGTGATTAGTCAGTAATACTGTATTATAAACTTCAGAGTCACAAAGAGACTAAATCTTACTTGCTCTCTACACAGAAAAGTTATATTCAAGTAATGAGTTATGTGCTATTGCCATAATCAGAGTAAAATGTAAATGTATCAAAACAATACTTGTACACCTCAAACTTACACAGTGTTATATGTCCATTATATCTCATTTCTTTAAAAAAAGAAAAAAACTGAAAAATGATCAATAATATATAAAAGTATATAATGTATAAAAGTATGATCAATAATGTATAAAAATTATAAAAATGTATAAATAATGTATAAAAGTAGGCAACAACACATGTATTCCTTTCCCATCTTCTATATAGAAGAAGGCAATAAGGGATATGGATTCTTTCATATTGATCTCAATGCTGTTTCTCTATTTATTTTTAATTACAGTTGATTTACCAGACTGTGTTAGTTTCAGGTGTAAAGTGAAGTGATTCTGTTATACATATATATGTATATATCTACATTCTTTTTCTTTCCTGATTCTTTACCATTACAGTTTATTACAAGATGTCAAATATAGTTCCCTTTGCTATATACTTCTTTAATCAATAGGAAAGCAGCTTTCTAAATACTATAATTAACCACTTCCTATACACTAAGAACACCTTCTGAGTGTTCTATGATTTATTCTCCCTACTAACGGCCACCTCCAAACAGACTAAAAGAGGCATGCAAAAATGATTCTCTTTATTCATTTTACCCCATGTGGTGCCTGCTAATTGGAATAAAATGAATCATAAAAACCTGAAAGTTTAAAAGAAAAAGTGAAAAATGCACCTTGGTAGAAATGTCCTTGGACACAATTGTTCATTGGTTTGAAGGAAAAGCCTCGGAGGAGATTCTGTTTTGGCTTTAGCAAACCAGTTTCTACCCTATTGAACACAAGAAGACTCTTTTCAATGCACAGTGAGAATATGAAATCAAACAGGCAGACTTCTGCACGGTTTACCTTTTCCGTAAGGGTGCAAATCTTTACGTATTTGCTGTGCCCAGGAACTTCTGCCAAGAATCCCTCAATGATGAGCTGACGGGAAAGAGCCTTCCACCATTTCTCTGTGTGGTCCTTGCCCGTACCAAAGACACTGTGGCTGCGGTATCTATCTTCAAGACGCTGGGAATTCTGAAATTGGGAATAAAACTTAAAGTGTCTACTTAATTAAACAGGAGAAGTAAAACACAAAACCATCTACTGATTCTTTGGCTTTAATACTTAAGTTTCAGCTACCTAACTCACAAAAAATACACTTCAAACAGTGTTCCTTTTCTGCTTTAAAAAAAAAAAAAACGGCAGGGAATTTCATCTAAAAATCACAAGCATTTCCCAACGCATAGGTACTTACTAGCTTTTTGATATGGGGCAAGTTGCTTACTTATCTGTGTTTCTATTTCCTTGGCTGCTATATAAGTATAATAATAATTCCAATCTCTTGGGGATGTTGTGAAGATTAAGTCAGTAACCAGGACAGGACAGAGCCTGGCTCCATAATACTAACTTTCTTTTTATGAGCTAACAGCTGATCCTTTAACTTAACCTGCATTCCTCAACATAAAAGTAAAAGCCCTGACTCAGTATCTAGTCAGTTTTCCTGGAACACTTGTAATGGCATTCTACACCTGCTAGGGGCTTACTTTTATAGTAGGAGATTCTATTGCTTGCAAACTAATAATACCAAAAGTATTAAGCTGCCTGACTAGTACTTGTTAGCAATCTGGACTCTAAAAATCATTCCTCTAGTCTTCCCTTTCAAAAGCAGAAAACAACGTGAAGTGAATGAACACATTTACTAGTATGAAGTAAGAAGATGCTCTTCTAATCAGTAGGGGTCTCTTCCCCTCATGAGCAATAATCAGTGTGAATACTGTGTATAGTGTGAATAAATTTACACTGCCTTGTTTCCATGGCAATCCCCACACAGAAAATATTTCTGCTCTTCCACATGGAGCATTTTGTCTTAAAGGAACCATATTCCTTTTTCAACTAGAAATCCAAACTTACCCAAGTAACATTTTTGAAAAGTCAAAATACTTTTCAGCAACAAATGTCTAACAATTTTTTTCTCTGTGCAAGGCATCTTCCATTTATTACGTATATGTTCCAGTTAACTTAATTTTCCAGGTTAACCCACAGACGAAGGAAATTGCTAAGGATGAGAAAGTTGCTATAGAGGACATGGGGACTTGGGCACTGATTTTTACAGAGCACACAATTTTCCACACACATTCTAACCAATCATAAACCTTTCTTCCAGTACCTCTAGATCATTCAACTTAAAAATACAAATTTAAAACTGCATGTGAACAGCATAATAAAACAGAAACAGCCCTAGAACAGCAGTTAGGAAAGCTGTCATTCATCCTGCTTCTGATACAAAGCAGACCTGAGGCAGCTCATTTAACTTATGGGATTTTGTATCAACCATTGTGTAAAAGGTGGTAGAGTTAAACAATCGTTTTTCTCTAATAAGAGTCTTTACTTCTATGGGGCAACATCTCAAAAATGGAAATTATCAACCCGTTGTTTCCCTTTAAAAAGCAGGTTGGAAAAATCAGGGTACCAAATGGTGCATCAAGGAATGTGGAAATCTACTAACAGATGGATGTGTGTTAGAATAAAGAGAATCATATCCCCAGTCCTAACCCTAAACCACTATCAGGCTTCCCAAGTGGCTCAGTGGTAAAGAATCCGCCTGCCAATGAAAGGAGACTCAGAAGACACAGTTTTCCACCCCTGGGTTGGGAAGATCCCCTGGAGGAGAAAATGTCAAACCACTCCCATATTCTTGCCTGAGAAATCCCATGGACAGAGGAGCCTGGCGGGCCACAATCTATGGGGTTATAAAGAGTTGGACACAACTGAGTAACTGAACACACACACATGCTATCATGATACAGAAAACAAATTTGCCACTTCTCTGAATTAACGTCTTTAAAAAAAATCACAGTTGTTTGTTGTGGAGGTTCTTCTTGCTGGGAATGCCACATTCCCCTCCATGCCTTCTTCCCTTGATATCTCTGAGCGCACAAATCCACTCTTAGCATCCACAAAATGGAAAAACTACTCTAGTTTTGCAGCTACTAACAACCATTCTCTCTTCAGAATTTGAATAATACTTTAACCTATTCCTTTGCTCCTCATCTCTTTTTATGCTGCAATATACTTATTTCTTCTCAAGTAACATCTTCTATACTGGATGATAAGTTTCACCTAATTTCACTTTGAATTCCCCACAAAACAGAGTACAGTGCCTCACACAAAAATAGCTGTTTAGGTTCTTCCACGACGTCCAGTGGCTAGGATTCTGCACTTGCGTTGCCTGGGGCACAGGTTCAATCCCTGGTTGAGGAACTGAGATCTCTCATGCCCCTGAGGCGCAGCCACACACACACACAACAAAGACGTTTAATAACTAGCAGAAAAAAACAAAACAAAAAACAATTATAAACTCCACTGCTGAGGTTTTAATTTCCTGTGTTCTTAAAGTACAAAGTTCATAGTCTCTGTCTATATTAACTAATGTTTTCCTTTTGCTTCTTCCCCAGTCCCTTCAAGTCAAAGAAGTTCACAGCTACCATTTCAGGGCTTAAAAAAGTCATTTCTGGAACTGCTGTTCTATGTGAACAATCAAGCCAAAATATAAAGTAAAGATAACTAACTCTAGGCATATATATTAATCTGATAAAATAACCTGTCCAGAAAATTAAATGGATAACCCTCTCCTGCTAAGTTTGAAAATTATAAAGGGTGATTAAAACTACCAATAGTTTTCCAATGGTTGCATATAGTCAAAGCGTCTTTTATCAAGTGTTCTCTAATTCTGGAGCCATGATATGGTTCAGCACTTTAGTGACAGGAAAGAGGTTTCACTTAATCTCCTAATTATGCAAATTAATCACTATATCTGTTTTCTAATCAGTAAAATTAAGATAACTGCATATCTTAATACTATTCACAAAGGTGTTTAAAGATTTTTGGAAATCTCTTTATGTGGTGAGCTAGACCCCTAAAACAAATTTCCTTAGGCAACATTTCTACTATTTATTTTCCAACAAAATTTATGCTTTAAAAACAAAATTTCCCAGTGCACTGGGACAACCCTAAGGGATGGGATGGGGAGGGAGGTGGGAGTGGGGTTCAGGATGGGGTACACATATACAACCATGGCTGATTCATGTCAATGTATGGCAAAAACCACTACAGTACTGTAAAGTAATTAGCCTCCAATTAGAATAAATAAATTAATAAAAAAATTTTCAAACTATTCACAAACACCTGGATGGTCCGATTTATACTATTTGTAAACATCTTATGTAACACAGGAAAATCATGTATAGCTGAAATACTTGTTTTACATGTACAAATATCTCTTTAAATAAACTCAAAGAGTTTTGAGTTTAAGGTGTTTAATCATCACACAGATAAAAATTATCTATAAAGATATTAATTTTTCCTAAATTAGTTAAGGTGGACGATTCACTAAATTCTCAAAGGAGATACAATTATAATTTTTAAAATAATATCCCAGTAGATGCCAAGATCTCTGAAATAAGAGAGAAAAAACTTGCCTTATTTTCACTGTAGTTAATGTGTACACATTTTCGTTAAGTGGTACTTTTTAAAAAGTTTTACACCTTTATCTAGCAAGGGTAATATAAAATTTCACAAAGAATAAACTTCTTAATTTGTAGACTCCCTGAAGAGACTGTCAGTATAAGTGGTCTGGCTTGGTTTTTAAATAATAGGTGAAATCTGATCCCTCTTGTGACCAGTTCAAGTTTGTCTAGGAGCCCACTTCCACTTATCTGTTGATACTGGATACTGCTGGGTTATACCAAATTAAAACAAGGCTAATTTTTATAAATTATACATTCAGCTGGGATACACAGGATTTGAGGATGACAGAGACAAAAACTGTTCATAGATCTCAATTATATTTAATCTGTTCCTTGCAACTTGAATTCTTTTATATAAAAAAATACTGCAGCACTCTTAGTTGCTAGTCCAAGTTCCTCAGGCAACACTTCTACCATTAGATTTCTAATCAAATCAAATCAAAGTTTAAACTCCATTCAGAATCTAAAAATATCAGTACCTGAAGGTAACATGCTTTCGATCTTTCATTAAAAATATTTTACAACTGACTACCTTCAAACATCTCTCTCCAAACAGAACAAAAACTCAGAAAGTAAATATTTACATAAGGTATTTAAGAATTTAACAAATAAATGCTGACCTAAATTATTTTCAGAATTCTACATACAAAGTGAGAATTTTAATCTCTACTTTTAGTATATTTTTAATAAATATACACGGTTGCAAAGGATTCTATCTCCCACTAATTTTTTTTTCAACTAATATCAATATATAAAACTTAACTTTACAGACTTGTAAATCAGGAATAAAATCATATAAACAAAAGAACTACAGAAAAAGCTCCTTGGCTATAAGGGTCATGACCTACTCATATTTGTACCTGCAGCTGTTAGCATAATGTTAGCACACTAATCACTCAAAAAAAAACCAAGTAGCTGAATTAACTATTTTTTCATTAGTTAAGAAACAGAAAACTTTCTAGGACTTTTAAATGCTTCTGATAAAAAAAAGCAGAAGGAAAGAAAAAAACATACAACCAAATATTATAACTGAACTGAGACATTTACAAAAGATCACTAAAATTTTAAGTTATGCTCAAAAATTTCACCGCTTTTCAGGGCACCAAAAGACACAAATTTGTTCTACCTGTCCCTTGACACAATGAAAGTTAACTTTTCTTAATTATCCCAAAAAAGACCAGCCTAGGGATTCATCCGACTGCAATGTAATGAACTAAGACAGACAGCCTGGAAGCATTCTTAATGATACACGCAGGTTTTGTCAAAAGTAATGAATGCAGTGATGACCTGGAACTTAATACGACTCTGAGTTTCTAATAACTAAAGCCAAAGCTATAATCACAGAACAGCAAACCTCTGAAGAAAAGTACAATGGGAGTAAAAGAAGACTTACAGATCCTCGGAGAAATAAAATTGGAATCCCAATGCCGAACCTTCCTCCTAAGATGGTCACAGCAGATAAGAACTGGAATGCTTGCGGACCAAAGTCCTGTGTATCTTCTGAGTCTTCAAGGGAAAAGCAGTGATCCAATCTAAATAAAAACAATACGTTAAGAAAGTTTAGTCAAGCTATGTACCTTTAGAAATTAAAAGAATTAGTGTAATAATTAAATAAGTAATTGTAAAAAAAAAAAAAAATTCCAGTAAAAAACATTTCAAACGTGCCAACTGCTTCAGAAACTACAAAGAAAATTCAACACAGCAAAGAGCATTTGAAGTACATAGAATATGAAATATAAGCTGTAATACAGCATCACAGGCATGTCATGTTGATGTTTCTCAAACCCTAGTGCCCCAGAACCCAAGTTTCACAGGAGGTCCTTTGGCCCAAAAACAGAAGAGAAAAAGGTTCAAGCAGGCAGAAATGTAGGGTTATTGCTTGAAGCGCTTCACTTAATTGACTGTATAAATGCTGGAATTTTGCATTAAGTTTTGGTAGAAGAAAAAGGGTTATTGCCCTCACTCTCCAAAAAAAGTTTTGAACCGAACAAAAAAATCTCCTATGCAATCAATCCTTAGTTTAAAATCTAACCACTGTAAAATATGACCAAAGATGATAAATTGTTCATTTAAGACCATTTAGAAGTTAAATTCCTAAGCCATCCTTCAAGCAGATTTGAAATTATCATTAATACAAATGAAAATTCTTTAGAGCACGTTGAGAACAAAAGAACTTAAGAGAAAATCTACTAACATGGCTCAACTACCTCATTCAGTTGCTTTCTTTATAATAAATATCTTTGAAATAACAATAAGAATATAGTCAGTATTCTAGATATATTTGAGGGAAAAAGGCTACGCTTAGGTTTATTCTCTACAATAACTATTTTAGCAAGATACTTAGCTCATTAATTTTCTTTTCTACTATGAGTATTTAAAGTTATCAAATCCCCATAAAGTACCACCTATGCTGCAACGTACAAGTTGTAGTGTACATTACTGTAATGATCACTAAGCTCTCAAAATGTTTTAATTTCCAGTTTGAGTTTTCCCTTGATTGATGAGTTATTGTAAAACATTATTTTAAATTTCCAAATGAATGAGAATTTTTCTGCTTACCTTCTGTTTACTTCTAATTCAGTTGCATTCTGGCCAGAAAATGTAGTGTGTTTGATATCAAGACACTAAAAATTTGAAACAGGCTAACACAGAGGTCAGAAAATCTTTCCTATAAATGGTCAGACAGTAAATAGCTTAGGCTTTGTGAACCATATGATGATCTCTGTGACACAACTACTTAGCTCAACTTTGCAAAAGAGTCACAGATAACACATAAAAGTACACGTCTGTGTTCTAAGAAAACTTTATTTACGAAAACTGGCTGCGAGTGAATTTGGTCCGGGGGCCACAGTTTGCCAAGCACTGCTTATAAATATGCTACCTATGTTTGAGAAGTAGTCTCTAATTCAGTGCTCCCCAGCCATCATGTTGCAAATGGATTATAGCTGTGCTGAAGGCTAATCCCTTCAGACCGTAGGGTTCTGAACACAATCGAGATTCAAGTAGCCTCATGTGCTATACAAGTATTATCATTAACTATGTGGGTCATGAAGTAAAAATGTCTGAGACACATTACTCAAACTGCTTGATACAGGCTTCTCTATATACCACAAATCGATAAATCAAACTTGTTACTGTATTGACCAGATTACCTCTTGCTTCCTACTTTTTATTTCTTAGCCTACCAAAAACTAAAAATTACATCAACCTCTCCTATTTTGGGGCATAGACCTGGATTACTGTGATATTGAATGGTCTGCCTTGGAAAAGAACAGAGATCATTACTGTGATATTGAATGGTCTGCTTGGAAAAGAACAGAGATCATTCTGTCATTTTTGAGACTGCAAAGAAGTTCTGCATTTTGGACCCTTTCGTTGACTATGAGGGCTACTCCATTTCTTCTAAGGGATTGTTGCCCACAGTAGTAGACGTAATGGTCATCTGAATTAAATTCGCGCGTTCTGGTCCACTTTAGTTCACTGATTCCTAAAATGTCGACGTTCACTCTTGCCATCTCCTGTTTGACCACATCCAATTTACCTTGATTCATGGACCTAACATTACAGGTTCCTATGCAACAATGTTCTTTACGGCATTGGACTTTACTTCCATCACCAGTCACATCCACAACTGAGGGTTGTTTTTGCTTTGGCTCAGCCTCTTCAGTCTTTCTGGAGCTGTTTCTCCACTCTTTTCCAGTAGCATATCGGGCACTATTGACCTGGGGAGTTCATCTTTCAGTGTCATTATCTTTTGGTCTTTTCATACTGCTCATGGGGCTCTCAAGGCAAGAATACGAAAGTGGTTTGCCATTCCCTTCTCCAGTGGACCACATTTTGTCAGAACTTTCCACCATGACCCGTCCGTCTTAGGTGGCCCAACATGGCATGGGTCATAGTTGTATTCAGTTAGAGAAGGCTGTGATCCATGTGATAAGTTTGGTTAGTTCTCTGTGTAATCCAAGTATATACCCCAACCACAAATGCTGAAGAAGGTGAAGTTGAATGGTTCTATGAAGACCTATAAGACCTTCTAGAACTAATACCAAAAAAAGATGTCCGTCTTCATCACAGGGGCCTGGAATGCAAAAGTAGGAAGTCAACAGATACTTGGAGTAATAGGCAAGTTTGGCCTTGGAGTACAGAATGAAACAGGGCAAAGGCTAATAGAATTTTGCCAAGAGGATGCACTGGTCATAACAAACACCCTCTTCCAACAACACAAGAGACAACTCTACACATGGACATAACCAGATGGTCAATACTGAAATCATATTGATTATATTCTTCACAGTCGAAGACGGAGCTCTAGACAGTCAGCAAAAACAACACTGGGAGCTGACCATGGCTCCGATCATGAGCTCCTTAATGTAAAATTCAGACTTTAACTGAAGCAAGTACGGAAAACCATTCAGGTATGACCTAAATCAAATCCCTTACAATTATACAGTGGATGTGGCAAATAGATTCAAGGGATTAGATCTGACAGAGTGCCTGAAGAACTATGGACAGAGGTTTGTGATGCTGTACAGGAGGCCGTGATCAAGAACATCCCCAAGAAAAAGAAATGCAAAAGGCAAAATGGTTGTCTGAGGAGGCCTTACAAATAGCTGAGAAAAGAAGAGAAGCAAAAAGCAAAGGAGAAAAGGAAATATATATACATCTGAATGCAGAGTTCCAAAGAATAGCACAAAGAGATAAAAAAGCCTTCCAAAGTGATCACTGAAAAGAACTAGAGGAAAACAAGAAAATGGGAAAGACTAGAGATCTCTTCAAGAAAATCAGAGATATCACAGGAACATTTCATGCAAAGATGGGCACAATAAAGGACAGAAATGGTATGGGCCTAAAAGAAGCTGAAGATATTAAGAAGAGGTGGTAAGAATACACAGAAGAACTATACAAAAAAAGATGTTTATGACCCAGATAACCATGATGGTGTGATCACGCACCTAGAGCCAGACATGCTGGAGTGGTAAGTCAAGTGGGCCTTAGGAAACATCACTATGAACAAAGTTAGGGGAAGTGATGGAATTCCAGCTGAGCTATTTCAAATCCTAAAAGATGATGCTGTGAAAGTGCTGCAGTCAATATGCCAGCAAATTTGGAAAACTCAACAGTGGTCACAGAATGGGAAAAGGTCAGTTTTCATTCCAATCCCAAAGAAAGGAAATTCCAGAGAATGCTCAAACTACCGCACAACTGCACTCATCTCACACGCTAGCAAAGTAATGCTCAAAATACTCCAAACTAGGCTTCAACAGTACATGAACCGAGAACTTCCAGATATTAAAGCTGGATTTAGAAAAAGCAGAGGAACCATAGATCAAACTGCCATCATCGGTTGGACTGTAGAAAAAACGAGAATTCCACCAAAACATCTACTTCTGCTTCATTGACTATGCGAAAGCCTTTGACTGTGTGGATCACAAAAAACTGGAAAATTCTTAAAGAGCTGAGAATACCAGACTACCTTACCTGCCTCCTGAGAAATCTGTATGCTGGTCAAGAAGCAACAGTTAGAACCAGACATGGATCGACGGACTGGTTCCAAATTGGAAAAGGAGTACATCAAGGCTGTATATTGTCATTCTGTTTATTTAACTTATATGCAGAGTACATCATGTGAAATGCTGAGCTGGATGAAGCACAGCTGGAATCAAGATTGCTGGCAAAAATATAGATAACCTCAGATATGCAGATGACACCACCCTTATGGCAGAAAGTGAAGAGGAACTCAAGAACCACTTGATTAAATGAAAGAGGACAGTGAAAAAGTTGGCTTAAAATTCAACATTCAAAAAACTAAGACCATGGCATCTGGTTCCATCACTTCATGGCAAACAGATGGGGAAACAGTGGAAACAGTGAGAGACTTTATTTTGGGGGGCTCCAAAATCACTGAAGATGGTGACTGCAGCCATGAAATTAAAAGATTCTTGCTTCTTGGAAGAAAAGTTATGACCATCCTAGTTCAGTTCAGTTCACTCAGTCGTGTCAGACTCTTTGTGACCCCATGAATCGCAGCACGCCAGGCCTCCCTGTCCATCACCAACTCCCAGAGTTCACCCAGACTCACGTCCATCGAGTCAGTGATGCCATCCAGCCATCTCATCCTCTGTCGTCCCCTTCTCCTCCTGCCCCCAATCCCTCCCAGCATCACAGTCTTTTCCAATGACTCAACTCTTCGCATGAAGTGGCCAAAGTACTGGAGTTTCAGCTTCAGCATCATTCTTTCCAAAGAAATCCCAGGGCTGATCTCCTTCAGAATGGACTGGTTGGATCTCCTTGCAGTCCAAGGGACTCTCAAGAGTCTTCTCCAACACCACAATTCAAAAGCATCAATTCTTCGGCGCTCAGCTTTCTTCACAGTCCAACTCTCACATCCATACATGACCACAGGAAAAACCATAGCCTTGAATAGACGGACCTTTGTTGGCAAAGTAATGTCTCTGCTTTTCAATATGCTATCTAGGTTGGTCAAGTGGGCCTTAGACAACATCACTATGAACAAAGCTAGTGGAGGTGATGGAATTAGAATTGAGCTATTTCAAATCCTGCAAGATGATGCTGTGAAAGTGCTGCACTCAATATGCCAGCAAATTTGGAAAACTCAGCAGTGGCCACAGGACTGGAAAAGGTCAGTTATTATTCCAATCCCAAAGAAAGGCAATGCCAAGGAATGCTCAAACTACCGCACAATTGCACTCAACTCACACGCTAGTAAAGTAATGCTCAAAATTCTCCAAGCCAGGCTTCAGCAATATGTGAACTGTGAACTTCCAGATGGTCAAGCTGGTTTTAGAAAAGGCAGAGGAACCAAAGATCAAATTGCCAACATCTGCTGGATCATCGAAAAAGCAAGAGAGTTCCAGAAAAACATCTATTTCTGCTTTATTGACTATGCCAAAGCCTTTGACTGTGTGGATCACAATAAACTGTGGAAAATTCTGGAAGGGATGGGAATACCAGACCACCTGACCTGCCTCTTGAGAAATCTGTATGCAGGTCAGGAAGCAACAGTTAGAACTGGACATGGAATAACAGACTGGTTCCAAATAGGAAAAGGAGTACGTCAAGGCTGTATATTGTCACTCTGCTTATTTAACTTATATGTAAAGTACATCATGAGAAATGCTGGGCTGGAAGAAGCACAAGCTGGAATCAAGATTGCCGGGAGAAATATCAATAACCTCAGATACGCAGATGACACCACCCTTATGGCAGAAAGTGAAGAGGAACTCAAAAGCCTCTTGATGAAGGTGAAAGTGGAGAGTGAAAAAGTTGGCTTAAAGCTCAACATTCAGAAAACGAAGATCATGGCATTCGGTCCCATCACTTCATGGGAAATAGATGGGGAAACAGTGGAAACAGTGTCAGACTTTATATTTTTGGACTCCAAAATCACTGCAGATGGTGACTGCAGCCATGCAATTAAAAGACGCTTACTCCTTGGATAAAAAGTTATGACCAACCTAGACAGCATATTAAAAAGCAGAGACATTACTTTGCCAATAAATGTTCATCTAGTCAAAGCTACAATTTTTCCAGTAGTTATATATGGATGTGGGAGTTGGATCATAAAGAAAGCTAAGCACTGAAGAATTGATGGTTTTGAACTGTGGTGCTGGAAAAGACTCTTGAGAGTCCCTTGGGCTATAAGGAGATCAAATACTAAAGGAAATCAGTCCTGAATATTCATTGGAAGGCCTGATGCTGAAATTGAAGCTCCAATACTGTAGCCAGATGATGCGAAGAACTAACTCACTGGAAACGACCCTGATGCTGGGAAAGACTGAAGGCAGGAGGAGAAGGGGACAACAGAGGATGAGATGGTTGGATGGCATCACCGACTCAATGGACATGATTCTGAGCAAGCGCCGAGGGTTCGTGATGGACAGGGAAGCCTGGCGTGCTGCAGTCCATGGGGTCACAAAGAGTCACACATGACTGAGTGACTGAACTGACCTGAACTAAACTACTCTGATGGTAAATGTGTTGACTTTTTTCCAGCTATTATGTCAGTTGGGTGCTTTACATATTTGTAGGGGTTTTCTTGTTTAAAGTGCCAATAAGAATTTTCAACGAACTGGTCCATTTCATCTAAATTACTGAATGTATGTGCACTGAATTATTCATAGTGTTTTCTCGTTATCCTTTTAATGTCTGTGAAATTCCTCTTTCATTCCAGATATTGGTAATCTGTCTCTTCTTTTTCTTTTTTTTCTCCCCTTTTTAGGAGTCTCTATCAATTTTATTGACCTTTTCAAAGAATAAGCTTTTGAGTTCAGTGCTTTTCTCAATTGTTTTCCTGTTTTCTATTTCACTGATTTGGTCCCGTATCTTTACTCTTTCCTTTTCTTTTTTTACTTCCTTTAAGCTTATTTTACCCTATTTGCTAGTTGCTTAAGGTAGAAGCTTAATTACTAATTTGAAATCTTTCTTCTATTTAAGTATTTAATGCTCTAATTTTCCATTTCAGTATCACTTTAGTTCTATCCCATACATTTTGCATTTTCATTTCATTCAGTTCAAAATATCTTCTGACTGAACTTGTGACTTTCTCTTTGACTAATGGATTATTTAGTAGTGTGTTGCTTAATTTCCAAGCATTTGGAGACTTGCCTCTTATCTTTCTATTGATTTGTAGTTTCATTCCATTTTAGTTAGAAAATATATTCTGTATAAATACAAATCTTTTAAATGTGTTAATACTGGTTTTATGACCCAAAATACAGTCTGTTTTCATGAACATTACACTTGCACCTGAAAAGAAAGTGTAGTTCCTGTTGACAAATGGTCTATAAAATTCAATGAGATCCAGATTTCAGACCTGTTAATCCTTACAAACAGCATGAGCCAATTCCTTAAAATCAACCTCTCTCTCTCCTTTATTCTCATTCTCTGTGTATATGTGTGAGTATGTGTGTGTACCCAAATGTGATGCGTTTCTCTAGAGAACCCTGATGGACACATTCGTGAATTGACCGTTTTATCATCATGTAATATCCTTTTGTAACCCTGGTAATATTTTTTCTCCAAAATCTTCATTATAAGACATTAAAAATAACTCCAGCTTTCTTTTGATTAATGTCTTCATGGTATACAGTTTTTTATCTTTTTTTTTTCAATTCGTATTTATTTTTTACTTGGAATTTAACTGCTTTACAATGTCTGTATCCTTTTATTTTTAATTAACTTATATAATTATATCTGTAGTGAATATATTGTGGACTGCTATGGTTGGGTCATATTTTTAAACCAATTCTAACAATTTCTTTAAATGGAGTTTTTAGACCATTTACAGTTAATATAACTATTGATATGTTTAGATTTAGGTCTACCATCTTATTGGTTTACCTCTTTATAAAAGTAAAACGTTGTAATACTGCTTGCTTTGTCCTCTTTTTAAATAAATAAATTCATTATTTAGTTTTTTTTTAAAACTGCAATACATATCATTCAATAAAAAATCAATTTAAAATCATTTGAAAAGGAAAAGAAAGAAACAAAGGAAGATTTTTAGAATGTCCATCTAGAAGAAAAAGGTACCTGGACTTGCAATTATCACAGCAGTTTTCAGTTCCCATAATTCCTACGGAGGCCTTTCGTAGTTGTTTGTCTTCAAAATGAGACAAGATGATTCTACCCATGAGAAAATTTAAAATTAAATAAAAGAACAAAAACATATATGTTCAATTCATTGTTGAAAATACTGAGAAATCAATATTAACTGACTCAGCTGGAATCTCATTATTTGGCTTCACTTTATTGAGGCACAAAGAAAGTTGACTTAAAAATTCAGCACATATGTAACACCGGCAAATATTTTCTAAGTATTTCTAATTATTCTGTAAAACATTTTTCTTAAGAGTATCATCTATATCTCCTTGTTATTGAGTGATATAAAATAAACAATACTTACTGTCGCCTACACTTGCTGGAATAAAGATATTTTTCCATCTTTCCCATCATCTTTAATTTGTATAATCGAAACTTTTCATTGCGTATCTCACTAAGGAGGCACCTGTCAATTAAAAATATCACAGTAATATTAAAATTGTATTAGCACTTTATTTCATTTATTCATTACTGCTTATTTTTTGTAACTTAAAATATCTACACCACTAACAAGATAAAGAATACTTCTATCATCTCAGAAAGTTATTGGATCCCTTTCCAGTCAATGCCCCCACAAGAGCTAGACATTTTTCTGATTTTTTATGAAAACTGCCTTTGAAAGAATGTCACCTATGTCCAAATATCAACTGTTTCATTGCCTATTAAAAACTGGTTAACCTCTAAAGGTTTTCACTTTGGCTTATGTGCTACTTCCTTTTTTGGCAATCGTTCTACTGTTCATGAATTTTTACCTTTTTCCAGTAAAAGATTATTCTTAAAGTTATTTTACATGAGAAACTAAGGCATCTAATCTATACAAGGAATACTGAAAACACTCATGATCCAAATATGAGCCTTTACCACTTCAGCTCTTCAGAAAACCTCTCAGCCTTCTAAAAACTACCTCTTTGTATTATGGGGTTTTACCGGACATCACTGCACATGGAAAAACAGACTGGTTTCAAATTGGGAAAGGAGTATGTCAAGGCTGTATATGGTCACCCTGCTTATTTAACTTAAATACAGAGTACATCATGCTAAATGCTGGGCTGGATGAAGCATAGCTGGAATCAAGATTGCCAGGAGAAATATCAATAACCTTATACGCAGATGACACCACCCTTATGGCAGAAAGCAAAGAACTAAAAAGCCTCTTGATGAAAGTGAAAGAGGAGAGTGAAAATTTGACTTAAAACTTAACATTCAAAAAACTAAGATCATGGCATCTGGTCCCATCACTTCATGGCAAATCTATAGGTAACAATGGAAACAGTGAGAGACTTTATTTTGGGGGGCTCTAAAATCACTATAGATGGTGACTGCAGCCATGAAATTAAAAGACACTTGCTCCTTGGAAGAAAAGCTATGACCAACCTAGACAGCATGTTAAAAAGCAGAGACATTCATTACTTTGCCAACAAAGGTCTGTCTAGTCAAAGCCATGGTTTTTCCAGTAGTCATGTATGGATGTGAGAGTTGAACCATAAACAAAGCTGAGCGCCAAAGAATTGATGCTTTTGAACAGTGGTGTTGGAGAAGACTCTTGAGAGTCCTATGGATAGCAAGGAGATCCAATCAGTCAATCCTAAAGGAAATCAGTCCTGAATACTCACTGGAAGGACTGACATTGAAGCTGAAACTCCAATACTGTGGCCACCTGATGAGAAGAACTGACTCACTGGAAAAGACCCTGATGCTGGGAAAGATCAAAGATGGAAGGAGAAGGGGACGACAGAAAATGAGATGGTTGGATGGCATCACCGACTCGATGGACATGAGTTTGAGTAGGCTCCAGGAGTTGGTGATGGACAGGGAAGCCTGGCATGCTGAAGTCCATGGGGTCACAAAGAGTCAGACACGACTGAGCCACTGAACTGACTGACCAGACATCAGAAAATTATCAAAATTAAGTTCCTTCCTCAAACTTCTTTTCCCATAATGCTGAATTTATAGAAACTTTTAAAATAACACGAAAGACTTTTTTTTAAAGTACTGCTGCTATACCTTATGCTGACTCTCTTAATTTTACTCTTCTATGAAGACATTCCATGACTATCACATATTAGATGATGAGAATCTCCCAAATAGTTTTTGCATATCTTTCCAAGAATAAATATAAGTCTGAGTTGAACAGGTTACAAAAACTTCAAAAGAAAACAACAAAACCTACAAGATCTAGATGATAATACTTCTCATCAAAAGGGAACTGACTCACTCATATTTTGACTATACAACCTTCTGACTGATAAAAATACTGATAGAAGTACAATTCTTAAGGAAGATACCAAGAGGGAATCCAGTTAAGAGAATTCTGGCAAGTCTGAACACACAAATGACCTCTGATTCAAAAACTTCCTTATCCTTTGACACCACCAACCACCGTGCCCTTCCATGTAATTTCTCTAAAAAGTCTCTTCCAACAACTGACTCTAGTTCCTGGTTCAGCCATCCAATCTCATTCCTAGCTCCTGGGCTAAAATTCAGTCCCTATTTTGCAATGATTCGTTTGTTTAAGTCACCTCCTTTTCCTCAGAAAGAGCAAAGGAAGCAAATGCCCACTCTGAGAACAAGATCCCTCATTTTTGGTTCCAGTGACCAATATTTAACACATCAGTTTTGCTAACAAATTGAAGGAAATAAAAGAACAAGTTTCTAACAACAAATCAAATGAATATTTGTTCTTCTTCTGGGACCATCAAAATAGTTAAAGTATAATATTCCACAGAATAAAAAGAAGTTGAAAAAGAATAAATATTCTGAAAGCAATACCCTAACTAGAAATCAGTTGGAGCCAGTGGAAGATTTATTAAACTGTGATTAATTTGCAAATTATTCCCTTTAAACAAAGATTACAGTAACTATCTGGGTTTTGACTGTTTCAAATAATGACTAGCAACTGTAGACACTGAGACTTTGCCAACAGTATGGCTTCTACGATAAAAAAATTTTAGTTGCATATTTACACTGATGACCAGACAAGTTTCTTCTCTTAGTCACAGGATTCTAGCATAAGACAGGCTCTAAACATTTCGTGAATTACAGTGATCTTTTCATTTGAAAATCAGCTATTCCACTTATTCTAAAACTCTCTTTTCTCTAATAGAAGAGGTTTGTCATACGATAGCACAGATTTGGGCCTCGACCCTTGCTGAAATATTTTTTTATGCTGATTAACCCTATAGTTTTATTTCCTTTAGTATGGATACAAAGAACAACCTGTCTGTATTAAAGATTCAAGTATGGGTTTTCTGGCAACACTATTTGATTACTACTCACTGTTAACCTCTGTTAAATCTTAATGAGATAACCATTTAAAATATCTTTGAGACTCAGATAAACAGAAACTGTATCCACTGATGAACCCGCCAAGCCACAATACAAAACCTAAGTTGTTAAGTCTTCAGCATCTAACACAATGCACAAATAAAATCAGATCTGGTAGGAATCAACTTACATTTGATACAATCCCAAATGTTTTTAACAACCCCAAACTTAATAGTGGTATACAAAGCTGTGTTCTATCCCAATTACTTTAAATTAGTTTATAAAAAGCTTTACAAAGACACTAATGTCAAAAGCACAACCTTAAGAAACAAAAGCTACTGATACTCCTAAAAGGAGAGGCTTAAAATTTATAGCCAACATTCTTACCTAATTAATCCCTATTCTTCTCTCATACCTCAAGTTAACTCACTAGTTCCTCAAAGAAGCCTTACCTGATCTTTATAAGTGGGTAAACACACACCCAATATTACACTGGCTACTCAAGGCAAATTTCCTTCATAGCACGTAGTAGCTATACCATTACACGTATTTGCTCGATCCTTTCCAAAAGAACTTTTGGTTATTGAAATTTTCAAACACAAACAGAGCAGTAAAATGAACCCTATGTACCCACAGTTGTATGATTCTGTGATTAAGATCTGTCATTCCCATTATATAGTAAACTCTATAAAAACAGGTACTATTTATCTGCTGCTCCTCTGCTAAGTCGCTTCAGTCGTGTCCGACTCTGTGCGACCCCATAGACGGCAGCCCACCAAGCTTCCCCTTCCCTGGGATTCTCCAGGCAAGAACACTGGAGTGGGTTGCCATTTCCTTCTCCAATGTATGAAAGTGAAAAGTGAAAGTGAAGTCGCTCAGTCGTGTCCGACTCTAGCGACCCCATGGACTGCAGCCTACCAGGCTTCTCCGTCCATGGGATTTTCCAGGCAAAAGTACTGAAGTGGGTTGCCATTGCCTTCTCCAGTACTATTTATATCTGCTTTTATTTACCATTGGATACTCAGCACAGAGCATAATGCTTGGGACATAGTGTTAAAAAAAAACTGCTGAGCACTAAATAAAAATAAAAACTGTATTAGATAAGCACTCTCACCATTTCAATAAAATGGGCTAATAAGTCCACCACATACGTGTTTCTTAACTTTTTTTCCCTATGGGTAAAGGAATAAATTGGTAAATCCTGCCACTAAAATTCTGCAAGATGAAGTCTTCCTTTCAACATCAATCTCACAGAACATAAGTGCCAACAAAATACCTGTTTAGTATTTAAGTAGTAAGGCTTTCCTGCCTCTAAACACTAAGCACAATATTTTTCCATGGCAGTCAGTCAGTACAGAGCAACATGATCACTCAGACGGGCAAGGACAGCGGACATGCTCTCACAGAATAAACAAAAGAAACAAAAATGGTAATTAGAGCCAAACTGGAATTGACAGAAGTCATTTGGAATAAGCACCATGGCAGCATGAGAAAACAAAAACAAAATAAATGGTATCTAAAGTAAATATGGCTGAAGACATATCAAAACTTGAGAGAACTGAAGAGAAAACCAAATCATCAACGAACAATATTTTGAAAGTGTTTCACAAGATCTACGTTACATTCCCAGTATAGTGCTGGTTTAGTTAAATCTTCACAGTAAAACATGTATAGATGAAATTAGTTCATCGCGGTAACTCACCACAAATCTTCTTAAACATCTTGGGTTTTCTTTTGGTTTTAAATGCACTTACACATATTAGTTTAAATTTTGAATGTTGCCTCCAATACTTTAAGAAATCTGCAAGGGTGAAAGTAATGAATGTTTTTACCTATTTAGGTTCATGTCTGCTGGAGCCCAAAGAACGTGACAAGAACTTTGAAGTCCATCTCGGCCAGCTCTACCAATCTCCTGGTAATAGGATTCCATTTCCTTAGGAGCACCATAATGAATGACTTGGCGAATGTCAGCCTTATTAATGCCCATTCCAAAAGCTACAGTAGCTATGACACACTGAGAATAAATAACAACATAGTTAAACGTTTAGCAGAATTAAAACATGTTTCCCTTTGGTAAGTACAATTAGTTCATTCATTACAGTCCCTGGCATGCTACTAAATTTAATATGAAAGTGAATTTAGAAAGATGGTAATGATAACCCTGTATGCAAGACAGCAAAAGAGACACAGATTTATAGAACAGTCTTTTGGACTCTGTGGGAGAGGGCGAGGGTGGGATGATATGTGAGAATGGCACTGAAACATGTAAATTATCACATGTGAAACAAATCACCAGTCCAGGTTCAATGCATGAGACAGGGTGCTCGGGGCTGGTGCACTAGGATGACCCAGAGGGATGGGATGGGGAGGGAGGTGGGTTCAGGATGCAGAACACATGTATACCTGTGGCGGATTCGTGTCAATGTATGGCAAAAACCACTACAATATTGTAAAGAAAATAAATAAATAAAACTGAAAAGAAAAAAAAAAAAAAAGAAAGTGAAGTCACTCAGTCTTGTCTGACTCTACAATCCCATGGACTGTAGCCCGCCAGGCTCCTCCATCCATGGGATTTTCCAGGCAAGAATACTGGAGTGGGTTGCCATTTCCTTCTCCAGAGGCTCTTCCTGACCCAGGGATCAAACCTGGGTCTCCAGCATTGCAGGCAGACTCTTTACCATCTGAGCCACCAGGGAATTTAATGTAATTTTGACAAATCACTTACAGCTTAAGAGATTATCTGCCCAATTTACAGATTTAGGACTGGTGACCATCAAATAGGATTTGTTCCCTCTCTACAAAAAGGAGCAAATATCATGGTTCTTCTGAATGCATATAAATATAGGACACAAAAGAGACTCTTAAAATATATATTAAATGAGCCTTTGGGTTATTCTGAAGTTTCAAGACTGCATCTCAATTTTTCTAGCAGTATTCTAAGGTAGAAAGACAGGTATGGGGCATGCTCAGTTGTGTCCGATTCTTTGTGACCCCATGACTGTAGCCCACCAGGCTTCTCTGTCCATAGGATTCTTCAGGCAACAATTTTGGAGTGGGTAACCATTCCCTCCTCCAGAGGAGCTTCCCAACCCAGGGGTCGAACCCTGGGTCTCCTGCGTTACAGGAGGATTCTTTACCATCTGAGCCACCAGGGAAGCCTAAAGGTAAGAGGAAGCTGCTCATTAAAGAGATAGAATGAAATATGCATTTCTCTCTGCAAATTTAAAAGGATAAAACTGGTATAACAGGAATGAACATACAGAGGTGAGATTTACATGCCTAGGGGAGATTTTAGGCCAAAATTAGTGATAATTGTCAAAAAAAAACCTAAATACATTTCTTGAAAGGTATTAATTAGAATACAAAAAAATGTACAAGTAACTCTAAATATACTACATGCCTTACATATAAAAAGCATTTATAAAGAATACATAAACATAATATTTGGGTATATTGATCTAATCAAAATTATGATATAAATATATTGGGAAAAGAGGGGGTAGAAACTTGTAGACGCAATGAGAAGGGCAGGAAGGGATGTCAAAGAGCTATGCGTTCACCTTTCATAGTGGGGAATTGAGAGATAATGCCTAAATCTAACAGGCAGATAATAAGTACACTAAGTAGGAGCAGTACAAGCAAATTATTCCAAGATACAGTGGCAAACACCAAAGGAATAAGCTCAAAAAGCTGAGAGCAGGAGAAAGAAGCAGGAAGGAATGATGACTTGTGCTTTTCATTTTAAACACCAGAAAACTACTTAGTTTGTTAAACTATGTGTGTGTATAAGTGGTAAATATTAAAGTGCCATTTGAAACAAAAACGTGTAAAGATGTACCAAGAGTAGAAAAAAAAGAAGGAAGGAAGGACAAATAAAGGGAAGTATGAGAAATATGAGAGAAAAATAAACATAGGAATGGAAATAATATTAAGAAAAAGCTTTGTGTGAATACAACTATCAGTTTTGCTATATTTGAGTAAAAAAGCAATCTAATAATAATTCCAATATTTATTTTTTAAATGTTATTTCTTATTCAATTTTTCCAACTTTATTGATATAAATGAATTATAACATTGTGTAAGTTTACCATATATAACATGATTTGATATACATATATATTGTGACGTGATCGATAACCTCAGTAAGGTTAATACCTCCATCACCTCACATGATTACTGTGTGTATGTGTGTCTGTGTGTTTGTATGATGAAAATTTTTAAGATCTAATTTTTTTCATGATATTGTCTTTAAAAGAGATTAACCTATTCTACAGATATGATTTTCAAAATATCGTTATAACCTCTCAGGTGTAAATGAAAATACTTTATCAAATAATTTACTCATAACCTCATCCCAAAAGGGAAAGGGATTTAAGCCATCTAGAAAAGGCAAATAAAATACAAAGGACATAAAATTAAAAGTCAGGATTAAAAGACTGATCACAGACTCAAAACACAAATCTACATCCAAATGTGGTTAGATTTCATCATGAAAAACAGGAAAGAAAAAAATCTTAGTCTTCCTCGTGTCCCTGGGAGATGTTTCTATCTAAATAAATAATTAGTAATAATACAACAAGACAGAAAAACCACTGGTCAATTATTGACTCAAAGATCAATTGTTAAGATTTAGTAAGCAGCAGCTAATGAACTTTATCTGATAATTTTCAAGCTTCAGAGCTAATAGAATAAACATAACAAGCATTTAAGAATTTGGATAAAACCTCTATTCCAGGCAGCTGTGATAGCTGTTCTTGCCTTTGGAAAGAAGAGGAAGAAAGAGGACAGATGCCTTCAGGCAGATATGCGCTGCAGCGTGACAATGTCAGTGAGCTGCATATGCAGAGTTCTAGATTCATAGGAGATGGATGATCTATTGGACAGAAAATGCAAAACGGAAGTTAAGTTCCTCTCAATTTGAGATGGGGACTATTCCAGGAGTATATTGACAGGGGGTGGATATGTTGATAGTGTTGATTTAAACCTACTTACATGTTTGAATTGAAATCATCCAAAATAATCTGTGTGACACCCGCTGAACCAGGATTCTAACCATAAGAAATCTCAGCTGCAGCACTTCTTGTGAACTTCATCAATACCTTTCTTCTCTCCTTCAGACCAATCCTACTTAGTGCTCCCAGTCTAGTGTTTCTATAATACTATTATCTTGCTCAAAAACAGAGCAGTATGTCACAGTGGTTTTCAAGTTTTGTTTGGCAGAATTCTGAAGATTCTAAGACAACCCCCAAGACACTGACATGGAGACAGGGACGTTCCTGGACTTGATTCTCCATCACATCAACTTCAACAAGGCCATTCTACTTTAATCTGCTTTACCTGTCAGATGGAATGTCATTTACATAAAAAGTCCTACAGCTTATCTGGAAAAAATAAGGGAACTTCATACCAACTCCAGCTTGCCTCTCTGCAAGTTTTAAGATCCTCTCTAACCTGGCCAAACAACCAATTCAACTCTCTTCCTAAGTCTTCACCAGATCCTGCCATTTTACCTATACTCTGCGTCCTCCTACTCCATACTTCCCTTTTCTCCAACCATTGCAAGCTACTCACAATTCCTTGAACCCAGGATGCTCTCTTATACCAAAGTGCCTTGCACATATCAGTCCTTCTTTCAGGAGTTGTATAATCAATTCCTTATCCTTCATCACCCCCTAGCCATGCATACCTGATGAACTTCTATTCACTTGTTCAGATTCTACTCAAACTGCTTATTCCTGGGTGTACAACTCCATTTGACAATCTATCTTAACAGCTAGTGTTCCCTCCTCTGTGAACCTAAACACCATTCTATGTACAGGCTGCCATTTATACTTGCCTGCAACAGTTTTCTTACCTATCTATCTCCCATATTCTACACCAATTCTATCAGAGTGACTGCTTTATGCTCATCAAAACGGTACTCAAATCTATATGCATGAATGAATCACATGGATGTACACCTAAAATTTTTTAATACACATTGCTGTTTTTCCATTTTTGTGCTCGTGCTCAGTCATGTTGAACTCGACCCCATGGCTCCTCTGTCCATGGAATCTTCCAGGCAACAATACTGGAGTGGGTTGCCATTTCCTACTCCAGGGGATCTTCCCAACCCAGGGATCGAACCCGCATCTCTTACGTCTCCTGCACTGGCAGGGGGATTCTTTACCACTGCAATTTTAAACAAATAATATTTCAGGATTAAATTATGAAGTTCAATTCCAACTTTAAAGAAATTTTTGTTTAATTTTTAATATAGTTGACTTACAATGTTTTTTTTTTATAATGTATTAGTTTCTGCTGTACAGTAAAGTGAATCAGGTATACATATATCCACTCTTTTTTAGATTCCATTCCCATATAGGTCATTACAGAGTACTGAATAGTTACTTGTGCTGTACCATAGGTTCCTATTAGTTCCTATTTTATATATAGTATGTATACCTGAAATTAACAATACATTGTAAATCAACTATAAGATACACTTTAAAAAAAATTAATTAGAAAACAAAAAACATTATCCCTCCATGGAGGGGCAGGGGCAAGGAAGTTGGGGAACACAACAAAGATATTCAATAAAGACTTCATAAATAGCTATTATAGAAATATCTGTTTCCAGTATGGGGAAAAGACAGTCATGATGATCCATCTTCACACCTGAATTTCATCTCTCATGAACCTATGATGAACTTGCTTCCGTAAGTTAATACTCAGTCCTGCATGGTATGTTCCACAGGCTAACTTCAGTTTTTTAAGTTCAGCTGTAACTTGCTCTGTCATTTTTCTGGAAGGACAATAGATGATAGTTGGACCTTCAAATTCCCAAGCAGAACTAAAGAAAAAGAAGAGCAAAAGGACAAATATATATATATATGTTGGAGTTTTACATGATTTAATTTCCCCTTCTTTTTAAATTTTTAATTTAATTTCATTTTTAAATTTTAATTTACATTTTCCTTTTAGTAAAAAACTGAAAGGAGAAAGCATATAAAAAACAATGATATATTTAACAAAAATCTAAAACATTTTGGACACTCAGATGTGGAAATAAATTATGTTAAACACAAATACCACTGACTTCAGTTTTTTGTTCAAATTAAAACCAGAGACAGGTTTATTTATTGAAGCACAAGCCTTGCTAAAAACCGGCAAACTAATGGAAATACAATTACCATCCTTTTGGAAATGCAGAACTCTGGTTTAACAATTACTCTTCATTTACACAGGAAATGTAATATTTACATAGAAGAATAAAATTTTTACATTATTCTTATCTCTCTTATGATTGTAAAATTCAATTTCTACATGTTAACCAAAAAAGCAAGAACTTTCATGTAATAATAAAAGATCATTTATATAGTTCAAAGAAGCATTTATTGGTAATCTTAAGGCTATGTTATAGAAAATAACATGTTAGCCTATTTTAGAAACCTGCACTTATTAAAAGTTTAAATGATGATTTTGTAGAATATTTAATTCCTCAATATATTCATTTACATAAATACATTCATTTATGCTGACCCAACGAATATAAAAAGAACATACCCCTTAGATTTAGAAAGTTATTTTATTTAATTTTTAATGCATATAACCTGTGATACAATTTTAATTTTAGGAATCTATTTTGCAAATATACTTAAAGATCAGCCAAAAGATACATACAAATATTCATGGCAAAACTATGATAATGAAAAATTATCTAAATGTTCATGATCATACACATTCATACTATGAAAGTGAATCAAATATTTAAAAAGTAAATGTATAAAAACCTTTAAGAAGGACTATGGTAAAAATCATTGAAAACTTAGAAAAATAATGCAGCAATTTTACTCTAAGAGTCTTAACTAAATCATCTACCCAAAGTAATTTTTGAGAGTGACCAAATGGGCTTCCATGTCAAAATTTCACTCCATGGAGTGCAAAAAAAAATGCAAATTATCTTTTTAATGTACAAGAATCTCATTAAAAAAATATTTTTCAAAGGAAGAACTGTGTACCAAAACGTGAATACTGTAACATCTTAAAACATAAAGGCCTAATTTAAGAAAACACAATATACAGAAAGATAACAGAGATACAAAAAGGAGGAAAATTGCAGACAAAATGGACATACTACAACACCATTTCTGTGGCAAGCTAACAACAACAACAATTGAGAGCACATATTTGCATAGTCTAAGACAAAGAACAGAACCTATAAAGCTAAATGCAAAAATGTCAGCAGTGAAAACTGAGGAATGGGATTGGAGAATCTAAGTACTCTTCAGTTTACATGCATCTGTACTGTTCAAAATGATACTAACAATATGGATCGCTTTTTACATAAAAAAAAAAGTAGAAAATATGAAAATTTGAATTTATAGAACCGAAAAATCAAAGCAGTGAACATTCCTATTGACTACATCAGTGAAATGACTGGAAGAAGGGCCTTGGTCTTTGTCTTTTCTGCCAAAAGAATTCATAAGAGACGAGCATTTATTGGAGGCAAAGCACGTGTGGAAGAAAACAAAGGCAAACTCATAGAGTGAGCTGCACCCAATAGGGAGGCTTAGATTGCTTATATGAGGGCACTCTTCAGGTTATGTCTGGCCAGTCATCTTGCTTGTTCCCATATTTGGCCTGTCTTGGGGTTCTTCCTTGGTCAGCTCGAAGGTTTTTGGGAGGTTGGCAGGACATATTATGGGCTGGCATCTCTTCCTTCCTTTTCCCCTCCCCTAGAGTTGCATTATTCAGAATTCCTTAGAGGACAACGAGGACATTCTCTGCACACGTCGGGATGACCACAGCAAGAGGAAATTGTGGTCTCAGGGCCCAGTGCTCCTGATGGCATCTTCTCTCAATGGCATCTTCTCTCAAAGTGTAAACTGGAGACTTTGCAGCAGCTCAGCCTGGGGCCCGCCTATTGCCTACCTCACATCCCCTCTGAGATTCCTGGACCCCAGGGAATTTTTATTGGGAGGATGCAGGGCAAAGGTCCACCTTCTGTAGCTTCTTCAGGCTGGCATTGGGCTCGTGGGCCACAGAACTCTCATCCTGCCTTGCCACGGAGCCCCAGGGAGACCTCTGCTGTTGGTCCAGAAGAATCTGCCTCAGGGAGTGGCTAGAACCCCTGAATAACCATCATCTTGACATGGAACTGCTGCCACCTCGAAGAAATAAACTTAACATACCAGATGCGTGGCTTTTGTCAACTGGGAAGACTCAGAGCAGGAGCTCTGATGGATCTTCCCAGCCCAGGAATCGAGCCTGCATCTCTTATGTCTCCTACATTGGCAGGTGGGTTCTTTACTACTAGCGCCACCTGGGAAGCCCAAGGTATAGAGATGTCCTTTTGTCTTTGGAATATTTAGGCCTGCTGCTGCTGCTGCTGCTAAGTCATTTCAGTTGTGTCCGACTCTGTGCGACCCCATAGACGGCAGCCCACCAGGCTCCCCCATCCCTGGGATTCTCCAAGCAAGAACACTAGAGTGGAATGCCATTTCCTTCTCCAATGCATGAAAGTGAAAAGTGAAAGTGAAGTTGCTCAGTCGTGTCTGACCCTCAGTGACCCCATGGACTGCAGCCTTCCTAATACAGATTATTTTCTATGGATCCCATGTATTTAACTTGTTGCTTTGAGATCTGCGCCTTTTTCTGGGAGACCCTATAATCTCAAGTCCAAGGAAATTAAGAATTTCAATGGTGTTCTGATCTAAGGCCTCCATGGAGGGGCTACATATCAATATATCTACATACTGTAGAACAGGCCCTTCTTTTAGGCATATTTCCCCTAGTTTCTTTCCTAGGGCCTGGGCAAGCACGTGTGGGCTGTCTCAAAACCCCTAAAGCAACACTGCCCAGGTATATTGTTGCATCTGACCCAAGTGGGAGTTGGTCCACTCAAAGGCAAACTGATACTGTGAAGATCAACAGATACTGTGAAGATGAGAGATGAACTGGGATGCCAAAGAAGGCATCCTTGAGGCTGAGCACAGTAAAACATTTAGCATCCTGAGGGAGCTGGACTAAGATGCTATAAGGATTAATCATAAGGGGATGTACAGGAACCACTCTTATCATTTACTGCTCAGAGCCCATCCACCATGCTATATTCCTCATTTGTATTTAACAAAAAAAAAAGGTAGAGGGGGCGCTGCTCGGGACCTCCTAACCATAATACGGTCAGGGAACTCAGAAGGTCTCTCCCCATTAGTGGGGTAGGACACTCAGTGACAACCAAAAAGGCATGTGAGCCCACTTCAGTTCAGTTCAGTTGCTCAGTTGTGTCCAACTCTTTGCGACCTCATGACTGCAGCATGCCAGGCTTCCCTGTCCATCACCAACTCCTGGAGTTTGCTCAAGCTCATGTCCATCAAGTCCGTGATGCCATCCGACCACCTGATCCTCTGTTGTCCCCTTCTTCTGCCTTCAATCTTTCCCAGCATCAGGGTCTTTTCTAATGAGTTAGCTCCACATCAGGTGGCCAAAGTATTGGCGCTTCAGCTTCAGCATCAGTCCTTCCAATGAATATTCAGGACTGATTTCCTTTAGGATTGACTGATTGGATCTCCTTGATCAGTCCAAGGGACTCTCAAGAGACTTCTCCAACACCACAGTTCAACATCAATTCTTTGACGCTCAGCCTTCTTTATGGTCCAACTCTCATATCCATATGTGACTACTGGAAAAACCACAGCTTTGACTATACAGACCTTTAATGGCAAAGTAATGTCTCTGCTTTTTAATATGCTGTCCAGCTTTTCTTCCAAGGAGCAAGTGACTTTTGATTTCATGACTGCAGTCACCATCTGCAGTGATTTTGGAGCCCAAGAAAATAAAGTCTCTCACTGTTTCCATTGTTTCCCCATCTATTTGCCATGAAGTGATGGGACCAGATGCCATGATCTTAGTTTTTTGAATGTTCAGTTTTAAGCCACCTTTTTCACTCTCCTCTTTCACTTTCAAGAGGCTCTTTAGTTCCTCTTCACTTTCTGCCATAAGGGTTGTATCATCTGCATATCTGAGGTTATTGATATTTCTCCCAGAAATCTTGATTCCAGCTTGTGCTTCATCCAGTCTGGAATTTCACATGATGTACTCTGCATGTAAGTTAAATAAGCAGGGTGACAATATATAGCCTTGATGTACTCCTTTCCCAATTTGGAACCACTCCGTTGTTTCATGTCCAGTTCTAACTGTTGCTTCTTGATCTGAATACAGATTTCTCAGGAGGCAGGTCAGGTGGTCTGGTATTCCCATCTCTTGAAGAATTTTCCACAGTTTGTTATGATCCATGCAGTCAAAGGCTTTGGCGTAGTCTTTAAAGCAGAAGTACATGTTTTGCTGGAACTCTCCTGCTTTTTCTATGGTTCAACAGATGTTGGCAATTTGATCTCTGGTTTCTCTGCCTTTTCTAAATCCAGTTTGAACATCTATAAGTTCTCTGTTCATGTTTAACTGAAGCTTCGCTTGGAGAATTTTGAGCATTACTTTGCTACCATGTGAGATGATGAGACCAAATACTGTTCAAACTGGCAAACATGATTCCAGTGAATTAACAGATATGAGGCTTTTCACTGACACCTGTCACTGTGCAGCTTTTAGAGAAAAAAGGTCCAGAGTAAGAAGTCAGGCGAGTCAGTGGCTTCTGTATCAATTAAAAAATCAATCTTTTTTCCGCCACATCAGAGATGACCCAGGTTCCTTGATGGAGATAGACACCTCAGGGCAGGTGTGGGGGAAGCTGCCAGGACACCTCAGGAGCCCAGCATGGTCATCTCAGAAGCAGGAGTCCCTCTTCCTCTTCAGGATCAAGCCTGTCTACAGACTGGGCATGGCCTAGGAGGCTCCTTCTGGCATCCACGGGCCCAGTGGTCAGTTGACTTGCCTTTGAAGCACTCCCCCGTGTTGGTCTAACCTCTGGACTGATGGTTGACACCTGCTGTCCCCTCAGTGGCCCTGAAGTTGCAAAGTGTGTCCGACAGCAACCGTTATCAGCTGAGCTTTGGCTCTGGCCTGCCTCAATTCACACTGAGTTCTTTTCTTCTCCTCAGCTTGATTTTTTACCCCAAAAGCCACCTCTAGCAGGTGGGGCATCAGGGTTTGTGGCCCTGACTGTAACATTTGAAGTTTTCGCCTATTGTCATAGGGGCGAACTGAATGATAAAAGGTAGTCCCAGTAGGGACTGACCCTCAGGAGTGGAGGTATCTATGTTAGTAAACGTTCTAAAAGCTTCCACAAGTTGTCCCCAAAAGAGGGCTGGATTTTCTTCTTTCTCTTGGGTCACTTCTTTGACCCTTTCATAGCTGACTGGTTTTCTAATGCATTCCTCATTCCTTCTAATAGGCACTGAATAATGTGGTTCCTGGCCCATCATCCCAAGAGGGACTCTGCATCCCCAGCATATCATAAACGCTGGGCTGGGCTCTGACAAGCTGCTCAGTGTGCCCCGAGGCTGCCGTCCAAACCCTCTGCTTCTCCTCACAGGTACAGCAGGTAGTGAGGATTAGTTGGATGTCCCTCCAAGGTAAACCAAATGCCAGGGTTAGGGCCTGAAATCCTTCAGTAAACCTACTAGGGTTTTCAGAAAACTGGCCCAGTCTTCGTTTGCACTCTGCTGAATCAGTTAAAGAGAAGGGCAGGCGCACTCAGACTGTGCTTTCGCCATTTGCTGCTTCCCTGGGAGGACACATTCTCCCTGATCCTGGGTGACTGGAAGGCCCACCTATGAAATACCTCAGTGGTGGGATTAGCTTTTTCATCCTGGGGTCACTTCAGTTCAGTTGCTTAGTCATGTCTGACTCTGTGACCCCATGTACCGCAGCATTCCAGGCCTCCCTGTCCATCACCAAATCCTGGAGTTTACCCAAACTCATGTCCATTGAGTCAGTGATGCCATCCAACCATCTCATCCTCTGTTATCCCCTTCTCCTCCTGCCCTCAATCTTTCCCAGCATCAGAGTCTTTTCAAATGAGTCAGTTCTTTCCATCAGGCAGCCAAAGTATTGGAGTTTCAGCTTCAATATCACTCCTTCCGACGAACACTCAGGATTGATCTCCTTTAGGATGGACTGGTTGGATCTTGCAGTCCAAGGGACTCTCAAGAGTTTTCTCCAATACCACAGTTCAAAAGCATCAATTTTTCAGCGCTCAGCTTTCTTTATAGTCCAACTGTCACATCCATACCTGACTACTGGAAAAACCATAGCTGTGCTAGACAGAACTTTGTTGGCAAAGTGTGGTACCAGTGTGTTTAGAGGTGAATAGGGAAGCGAGGTTTGGGATTTGCCAGGGGGGTCTGGAGAATCAGGGGTACTTGTAGGAATCAGAGAAGGCAATGGCAACCCACTCCAGTACTCTTGCCTGGAAAATCCCATGGATGGAGGAGCCTGGTGGGCTGCAGTCCATGGGGTCACTAAGAGTCAGACACGACTGAGTGACTTCACTTTCACTTTTCACTTTCATGCATTGGTGAAGGAAATGGCAACCCACTCCAGTGTTCTTGCCTGGAGAATCCCAGGGACGGGGGAGCCTGGTGGGCTGCCGTCTATGGGGTCGCACAGAGTTAGACATGACTGAAGCGACTTAGCAGCACAGTAGAATAGGAGAAGCTCAGTTTCCCCACTGAGAGTTGGGGGAAGTTAAATGAGGACCATCTAGAATGCTGGGAGAATTCTCTGGTTCCCCAGGCCTCTGAGCTGCACAGAGCGAGACTCCGGTAAAGGGACATGAAGGCCTGGACGCAGGGAACCTCAGTCCATTGTTCCAACCTGCAGCAAGAACGATCCAATTGCAAGATGGTATGATAATTTACAGACACATTTTGGGGCCATCTTTCTCCATCACCCAAATTATATAAAAGCCAGGAAGTATTACAGAAAAACTTAAGTTTTTCTTTTCTTAGCCCATCTAATTTAAATAGCTTCCAGTTCTTAAGGAAACAGCCCAGAGGTGTTCCCTCTGACTTAGGAGGGGGTCCCCTCATGTTGAACAACCTGCAACCAAGAACAAAGAGGCTAACCTAGAAATGTAATCCGGCATCCTGGAAACATTTACCAGAAGGCTTTAATCTGGGCTTCCCTGGTGGCTTAGATGGTAAAGCTTCTGCCTGCAATGCGGGAGACCTGGCTTCAATCTCCGGCTCAGGAAGATCCCCTGGAGAAGGAAATGGCAACTCACTCCAGTACTCCTGCCTGAAAATCCCATGGAATGAGGAGCCTGGTGGCGATAGCCCTTGGGTTGCAAACAGTCATGACTGAACAACTTCACTTTCTTTCTTTTAATCTAGAAGGGGTCCAAGGCGTCCCTGAGATCCCCAGCAACCCTGAATCAGATGTCTTTGGCTGAACTTAGTTCCCTGAATAGAGAAAAATGTTGCAGTTGCCAGGGACTCCCTGGGGAGGTTATTTTGATTGTACAGTCTTATGATTATTTTTCCAACACTGGGATGTATCCTCTGGGACCAGGCATCTCAAAGATTCAGGTGTGGCAGCATGGAATCAACCAGCCCAAAAAGGCTGTTGTTATTAACAGAAGCAAAGCTCGTGTGGAAGAGCACACGGGTGAACTCACAGAGTGAGTTGCACCCAACAGGCGTGGCATGGATCGCTCATATGGGGCAGTCTTCCCGGTTGTCTCTGGCCAATCATCTTGCTTGTGCCCATATCTGGCCTGACTCAGGGTCCTTCTCGGTGGGTGTGCACGATTCTCAGCAAAGATGGATTCCAGTGCAAAGGTTTCAGGGAGGTTGGCAGGACGTGTTACGGGCTGTCGCCTCCTCCATCCTTCGACCCCTCCCCTAGAGCTGTGTCATATGGAATTCCTTAGGGGACAGCTGAGGACTTTCTCTGCACATTGTGTCAGGCTGAGAAATCCCCTTAACCATAAGAATGAGGAAACTGTGGTCACTGTCTCAGGGCCCAGTGCTCCTTCTGGCATCTTATCTCAAAGTGTCAGTGGGAGACTGGCTGCAGCTGCTCAGCCTGGGGTCTACCTATCTCCTACCTCACTATTACAAGAGGATTCATTACTTTGCCAAGAGGTTTACTAAAGACAGTTTTTTCCTCATAACAACTTTCTGAGAGGGGGAAAAAAAATCTATCCTCATGTAATCAAGTTAGATAGGTGAGACAGGCTTATTTAAATTAAACGCATCATGCATATAGAAAACAAATAAGGTAAGACTTTAAGAAACATGATGGCTCAACGAAGAGAAAAAATGTGAATACAGATAAACAAATAGTAGAATTAAATGAAAGGAAGAAAATGAAGATAACAGGTAACACCTTGAAGTCTTAACTTACCCTCCATCGCAGTGCTCATTAAGAGGAAAATTTTTTTCTTTTTTTCTTTGTTTCTGGCCAAGTCACATGGCGTGTGGGGTCTTAGTTACCCGACCAGGGACCAAACTCATGCTGCCTGCAGCAGAAGCATGGAGCCCTAACCACTGGACTGCCAGGGAATTTCCAAGAGGTAAACTTCTATTTGCCCAAGTTCTACAGAGAACATTCTGACTCTTCAAGGTTCCCTGCTACCACAACTCTTCTTGGAAGATGCAAAACAGGTGCAAAATCATTTCGGATTTGCTTTTAGAAAAACCAGTCATAGTCAGTTTCAAAATCTTTGGATGGTCTTAGGAAAGAGGGAGCCACAAAAAAAGGAACACCAAGACTCAGGGGATATGCTCTCAGGTGATATGCTCTCAGGTGATACATCAACTGTATACAGATGGCTGAGGAGCAAGGAGGTCTGTTAAGAGAGGCTATATTAGTCTGAGCTAAAAAGTAATACAAACCTTCTCACCTCGTGAGAAGAAATCATTTATTTAAGATATGATAAGAAGACAATATAATCGCAGTGTCACAGTGTTGGGGGGGAAAAAGGCAAGCACAGTTTCAAAAAAGATAGGTTTCAAGCACCATAGAGCTTGAGAATACTATGGACTGAAAAGGATCAAGTATTAGGAAAGTAAATAAGGATCTGATTGTGGAGATGCTAACGTAAAATAAATAGCCTTCTCCAAGAGAACATTTTACCTTTAGGACAGAAAAGAAGTGTAGTACAATGTGTATTCACTTTGGAGAGATTCCCTAGAGCAGCCAGAACACTCAAAATACATTCATTACACGCGTGCTTTAACCTGAACACAGGACAGTCAAGCCAACAGTGAATTCTATATTTAAATTCACCCTAAAAGACCTTAAGAGTTACTTTAGGGTTTCCTAACCTAGGATCAATCTTCTTTTTATTACTTCCTGAGAAGGAAAATACTAACAATGTTCTTTAAATTCTATTTTCCTAGATTTGCTTTGTATTTGTATGGATAGGACAATTATTTCCATTTACTCTAACTTCACATTTCATAATGCGAAAATTGTAAGTTTTTCACTGAGAAAACAGATCAGAGAAGCTTTCTTAGCATACACATAAAATGTCCAAAAACAAAATAAACAGGAAGAAGTGCTAGTGACAGTTTCTACATCAGTAAAATGAAAATAATATGTAGCTTACAGAACAGTTATAAAAATCAAACTAGATCATTTACCTGAAGCACCTAGAATACTACTTGATACATGATATGGGCTCAAAAAGTATTTAAATTCCTTAAAACTCAAGTTAGTCATATAACTAGTGAACTAGGCAGAATTCAGATAAAAGACTCATTTGCTTTTTTTGTAAATTTGTCACTTATTAGGAGTGTAGTGAAAGTCACTCAGTTGTGTCCGACTCTTTGCAACCCTGTGGACTATAGGGTCCATGGAATTCTCCAGACCAGAATACTGGAGTGGGTAGCCTTTCCCTTCTCCAGGAGATCTTCCCAACCCAGGATCAAACCCAGGTCTCCAACCCAGGTCCAACCTGCAATCCATTGCAGGCGGATTCTATACCAGCTGAGCTACCAGGGAAGCTCATTAAGAGTGTATGTCCTCTTCAAATAACAGCATGGAGTATAAAAACATAAGAAAAATTAGTTTCTCCCTTCCTTAGTCACTGATTATATAACATCACACTTGAACTGAAGCTAAGCAGAATTTCAAATATGTTAAATATACATTCCAAAGAGATAAGTTTTAAAAATAAAATACTTTTTTATAAAGAACAAAATAGTTACCAAAATTTATCAACCATGAAATGCTCACCTTGACTTACAGACAAGAAACTGCTTCAGATCCTGGAGGATGTCTCCTGTTTTTCGTCCAACTTCTAAATACAAGTTTGGTCGATCAAAACCAGTACAGGTTATCTGAGGATCCTTCAGGTTTAAGCAACATACAATGTCTTCTCGGACTGAAGAACCTGCCGTAGCAGTCAGTGCAACAATTGGAACCTGAAACAAGGAAAAGGGATTTTTAACAAAGGAGAGAGGTTGTTAATTCCCAACATTTCTATTGCCTTCTTAGAAAGACACTGGAAGACAATTACAGGAAGAATAGAGAACAGTGATAAAAATGAAACTTTAAAATTATTCTTTCAAAGAAGAAGAAAAACACTTTCTTCTTGTTTCTCAGCCTTCTAAGAAATCATTCAAACACTAAACTCATAAGATTTCTAAATGCAATTTCTATCTAAAGTTAAATCCACTTATTAGCTATCTACCTCTCCATTTATTACTTATACATTTATTACAGTGCCGGGACAAATGAGGGGTAAGTTACGTCTTATCTTTGATAATCTATAATTCATAAATTATAAACCCTGCACTCACTGAAAATTTAGCCATACCGAGCCCAACCAAGGCTCTTGTTTTACTCCTATACTAACTACACTGGTATATGGCTTTTCAGATCTAAAATAATAGCTCTCAATTACCTGGATAACCTCTCAACAGTTTTAAATGGTTAATTGTGGCATACAATATAAAAGGAAAATGCAGAAAATAAGACATCTAGTATTAACTGATTCCTTGAGCAACCAAGTCATGTTCTATTTTCAGTACAGTAGACTTCTAGATTTAATTTTTTCATCACTATTATCACTGGGAGTATTAATCAACTATGCAATCATCTCATAATCAGAAAAACTCTTCCTATATAATTAGCTGCTTGATATCCAAGATTACAACTTTCTGAATACTTTTTGGCTTATTATAAAATATGGTAAATAATATGCTCATAACACAGCTCTTCAGATGCAATACATTTACCCTGCAAATCAGTTGAAGCAATTACTGTACATAAGTGAAAATTTAGGTACAATTTGTAAAAATGCAATTATAGAATTTGAAAAAAGATACAATTTATTAAAAACTGTAAACTACTTTTATAATCAATATAGCTTTATTAAACTGAAAACTATCTCAAAGTTCATGCAAGGAAAAATCAATTAAGTCTGGGAGCAGTTTTTAAATGGAAAAAAATGATAACCAAAATCAATGTGACCAGTTAACTGACATTTTGATATTCTCTAGCCTTAAATTCTGTGACATTATTAAAAAACACCCCAAATCAACTTAATTGATTTTTGGTTTACAATCAGACTATTCTCTGAATTTAGAGAGCATCTGCCTAATAACATATAGGAACAGGCCAATTTATAAAGAAACTAGTTTCTCTAATCAAGGCTTAATATATATGGCTTAATATATATGTATATACCTGCTATATATCTTTATAGCAAACAAAAATATCTGTATCAAAAATACGGCTGAGAATAAGGGAAGTTCAAACACTGAATTTTCCAGGACACGAACATTCTCACCTTACCACAATGAAGCATTTCCATCAGTTTAACTGTTACTCAAACAATTTATAAATGAACTAAAAAAATGCTTGGTATTTAACTGCATATACAGATAAATACAGACGTTTTCAGGATAGATAAGAGGGCCTGGTTCATTTCTATGCAATATCACGAAAGAGCAGACAAGCAATGCTTTTGCGAAAAAAAGGAAACAAGCATGAACCTGACACATTTTGAAGGAGTTAGTAGAAAAATCAGGCAAAATAGCAGCACAGTAGTATAAGAATCTGGCTCAGAAACAGCTGCCTCAGTTCAAAGCCAGCTTCGCCACTAACGGGATGTGAGATTTTGAGCTGCGTATTTTAGACACACTGGCTGCACTGGACAACGATGGAAGCCACGCCCCCTGAGGTGGGAGTGCTGAGTCGCCAGGGAATTCCCATGAGCTATTTACTTCATATTCTAAACGCTGGTTTCCTCATCTCTAAGATGGCTACAACAACAGCAACAACCTCAGAAAGTCACTGTGAAGAGCAAATGGGATAAAAGGTCTAATATGCGGAATATAACGGCACAGTACACAGAAGGCAAGTGACAAGTGTCAGCTATTACTGACATTATTATGGAACATCTGAAAAGAATTCTACACAAGAACTCCGGAGACACGGCCACTACTCTCAGATGCGCCACTCACTCTGGCAAGAGCTAACTTCTCTCGGCCTCAGTTTTTTCATCAAAATATGAGATGGAGAGGGCTACTGGATGTTAACCTCTCTTCTAACTTAAAAATTCCCATTTTGCCACGAGAAACTCCTTATTCTAGTGACCAGCTAACAGAGAAAATCACCATAAATGATTCATTCCTTTGCCGACATCCTAGAAAGGCACAGTTAAGAATGTTGCTTCCGTAACTTAGAAAACACAGTAAAGTAATGGAATGCACTAAATTTAAAGGAACAGTATTTACTTTCACTTCAGAAGTGAACAGAATGTTTTTGCTTAGAAACTCTGGTGCTTTATGATATTTAAAAGAAGTAAACTAGGGTAAAGCTTGAAAATAACTCTCAGGTTGGCTAGGAGAAAGATGTATCCATACATCCTGGTTTGCTGGGAAGCTCTCAGTTTATCTAGTCATCACAGCATAGTTCTTCTAATTGGAGGCTAATTACTTTACAATACTGTAGTGGTTTTTGCCATACATTGACATGAATCAGCCATGGGTGTACATGTCTCCCCCATCCTGAACCCTCCTCCCACCTCCCTCCCCATCCCATCCCTCAGGGTTGTCCCAGTGCACCAGCTTTGAGTGCCCTGTTTTAAGCATCGAACTTGGACTGGTCATCTATTTCACATATGGTAATATACATGTTTCAATGCTATTCTCTCAAATCATCCCACCCTCGCCTTCTTCCATAGAGTCCAAAGTCTGTTCTTTATATTACAGCATAGTTCTTAACAGCTTCAACTTTTTAATTTTTAAAAGCAAACTGGTATGGTTGATAAATTACCTTGTCACTCAGTTTTATCAAGTTCACAACTCACGAGACTTGTTCTTTAAATTGGCAAATCTTGGTTTCTTTGGTAATAAGTACAAAGTTTTGGTGAAAAAAGCAATAAAATGTAAATTAATCTTGTGACTATAAATCTAGGAATGCCTTAAGACATATACTTCAATGGTGCTACCACTACAAATTCCAAGAACTGTTACTATTCCATTTGCCTCTGAATTTGGGTGGTGGTGGTGGTGCTGCTGCTGCTGCTAAGTCGCTTCAGTCATGTCCAACTCTATGCGACCCCATAGAAGGCAGCCCACCAGGCTTCCTCGTCCCTGGGATTCTCCAGGCAAAAACACTGGAGTGGGTTGCCATTTCCTTCTCCAGTGCATGAAAGTGAAAAGTGAAAGTAAAATCGCTCAGTCGTGTCCGACTCTTCACGACCCCAGGGACTGCAGCCCACCAGGCTCCTCCGCCCATGGGATTTTCCAGGCAAGAGTACTGGAGTGGGGTGCCATTACCTTCTCCGCTGGGTGGTGCAGTTAATCTATATACTCCATAGTATGCTTCATTCATTCATTCACTCACTTATTCCAAATAGTTACTGTCTACAATGTGCTGATCTTTGTAAAAGGGCTGGGAGGAATGTCATGGAAAGATCCAAAATGTCTCATTTCTTACAGTTCCTCTTACTTGAATTTTATAGAACTTTAAGGTTGATGTAAAGCTTTCTAGGGCTTCCCTGGTGGGTCAACAGTAAAGAATCCAACTGCAATGCAGGAGACGCAGGTTTGATCCTTGTGTAGGGAAGATCCCCTGGAGAAGGAAATGGCTACCCACTCCAGTATTCTTGCCTGGAAAATTCCACGGACAGAGGAGCCTGGTGGGCTACAGTCCGTGGGGTCGCAGAGAGTCACACACAGCTGAGCAAATCAACAACAACAACAAAGCTTTCAACAACAAAGTTGTTCTTTGGAGACTCATTTTGTCAGATTCTCTCCAAATGGGAATAAGTTAGTGATTTTTTTTTGCTATTTTTGAACTTATTGAAATAGTTCAGTGTGAAGCACTGGCGACAGTCAGCTGTAACTGCGATGAGAAGAAAAAAAAAGCACTGAGAACAGCGAGGAAAATGAGAGCCCTACAGCCACCAGGGGGCATTTCTCACCACTCAGCTAACAGAGATTTCATGAAAACACCAGGGAAAAAGGTTTCTCAGCCGCTGCCTGACGACCATCCTGGGCTCAGTGAATCATCCCAAGAAATGAAAAGAATCCAATGGCGTTCACAGCCTGACAGAATAAAAGACTAGTTCAATATTGAGAAGCATTTCTAAACTGCATAAAACACTTAAAACTCCTCTAACACAATCCTTCTAGAATCAAAGGCCCAGGAAAGGATTACAGACAGCAATCTTCCTAATTTCCAAAAGCTTACTTTAAACCGTTCTACATCAATGAAAAGCAGTCCTCAAGGAATCTGAGCCTGCTGGCTTTCACCATATCATCTTCTTTTTCTATTAATATTACGGGTACTATTAACACTACTAATCTTTCTATATTATTCATACTGTTCCATGCACTTCATTTGGTACTACTGCTTCCACTTTTATGGGTAATTCTGAATCTAAACTCCTTTACTGGCCTCTGTGCAACTTCAGGGCAGAAACTGTTTTAAACTTCTTTTATGTCATTGGCTCTGGAAGCCCATCTAGTATCCCACTGTGTAGCACTGCCCAGCTCTACCACTCACTGCCTGTGTGGTAAAGTAACTTCTCAGGGACTCAGCTTTCTCATCAGAATTCACTTATTCATTTACCCAATTATTTATGGAATACTCACCATGTGACAGGCACTGTTGTAGATTTTACCAACTAAACCAGCAGAAATCCCTCACCACAAAGAATATTCTGGTAGGGATCCACAGGCCATAGACAAAATATATTAAAGTACGTTAACACTGCTAAGTGTTATTTAAAAGACAGCAAAGGAATATGAGGAATGCTGAGAGTTGTGGGAAGAGGGTTAATTTGAAAATCTGACTACAGTGGACAGGAGGACTAAATGAAAAAGTACTCTTTTCAGCAAAGACTTGAGAGAAGTAAAAGATATACCATGTTGTAAAAAAATCTTTCCCCTGCTTAAAAAGCAACCATTTGCCCTTTCATAAAATCATTTTCAGATTTTTGGCCATTCCCCAACCCTGGATCCTCCCTTGCTAAGCAAGTCATTTCAAGACATTGTACTTGGCAAAGCTTACCTTCGGGAATTCTGCCTTTAGGCAACCCAAATCCCTGAATGAATTTCTAAAATCATGTCCCCACTCAGAAATACAGTGAGCCTCATCCACAGCAATAAGTGTGATACCTATCAAAAAAGAAAAATATGTAAATGGAGAAGATAAAGTTCAAAAAAGTAATAAACTCATCTAAAGTTTTACCACCAATTCCACTTTGAATATGTAAATATAACAGAAAGGAGAAAAATAACTCAAAGTATTGACTCATATAAAAATATAAGCATAAATAATAGCAGATAACACCAAAAATTGGGCTTCCCAGGTGGTACCAGTGGTAAAGAACAAATAGACCAACGCAAGAGACCTAGGAAACAGAGGTTGGATCCCTGGGTCAGGAAGATCCCTTTCAGGAGGAAATGGCAACCCTCCAGTATTCCTGCCTGGAGAATCCCATGGTCACAGGGGCCTTGAGGGCTACAGTCCATGGGGTCACGAAGAGTCAGACACGACTGAAGTGACAGCACGTACACCAAAAATCATTACTGAGAATAAGCAGAGGGAGATATATGGATAAAAGGCAGATGGATAAAAGAAAGAAATATTTAATATCTATTTTTCAAGTAACATATTTATTCAATTTTGGTTTTCATCATTATTTCTCAGAGAAATTAATTACTACTACTCTGTCCTCAAAGCTATCACTCATCTGCAATGATAATACCTTAAAAAGAAGAGCTGTTCTAATTCTCATTCATAATACTTTTAATTTTATCTCATGGATTAGCTATCCAAAGAGAAAAAGTCAGCATATTTCTACTGAGATTACATTCATCACTGTCTGTGAATGATCACTACAGAATTCCTCTGAAATGCCAGTTCTGAAAGACAGGATGACATCCACAGTTTCTAATATAAAACGGGAAGGGAAGAACTATATCTCATTTTGTACAAAGTAGGTAAGAAGGAAGGCAAATTGTTCCTTCTTCACCTAGCAACCCCTTTGCTCGGCCCCCACCCCCACCTCCACATTGACTCAGAATCAATAATGTATGGTAATGCCTCTCAGAAAAGGGCTTTACTATATAACTTCCCTGGTGGCTCAGACGGTAAAGCGTGAGCCCACAATGTGGGAGTTCCGGGTTCAATCCCTGGGTTGGGAAGATCCCCTGGAGAAGGAAATGGCAACCCACTCTAGTACTCTTGCCTGGAAAATCCCATGGACAGAGGAGCTTGGTAGGCTACCATCCACAGGGTCGCTAAGAGTCGGACACGACTGAGCGACTTCACTTTCACATAACCATCCATGAAAATGTCTTCAGATATTTCAAAGTAATGACAGTAGAGCTTTTGCCCTTGATTACCAAATTGATACTTAAGAAATAAAAAATGTTTCCCTTCAACGGGGATGATCACAACTTAATGTGTATCTGCATATTTATGTTTTGCCACTGTGTTAGCCGCTCAGTCGTGTCTGACTCTGTGCAACCCCATGGACTGTAGCTCACCAGGCTCCTCTGTCCATGGAATCCTCCAGGCAAGAAAACTAGACTGAATTGTGATTCCCTCTTCCAGGGGATCTTCCTGGTCCAGGGGAAGTTTTGCCACTGGGGGTTAATTAAAAACATAAGTCAGACTACCTAAATGCATAACTTGGCTTACCATTTATATTACTTTAAGCATCTTACTTAAGCTTTCAAGTGTCAGTTTCCCATAAGTATAAGGTAGATAATAAAAGTAGCTAACATTTTTTTTAGTTACTCTGAAGATTAAGATCATTCACATAAAATGCTAAGATAGGGGCTGGCATAAAAGACTGCTCAATTAAAAAAAAAACTATTATTATTATAGTTATTGTGCTAGTCGCTCAGTCATGTCCAACTCTCTGCAACCCCATGGACTAGCCCACCAGGTTTCTCTGTCCATGGGGTTCTTCAGACAAGAACACTGCAGTGGGTTATCATTTCCTTCTCCAGGGGATCTTCCCAACCCAGGAATCGAACCTGTGTCTCTTCTGTCTCCTGCATTGGAAGGCAAGTTCTTTACCACTAGCACCACCTGGGGAAATGCATACTATGTTCCAAACACTTCCCTAGGAATAAAATAATAGTAAAATGCAATTCATGATCTTGAGGAGCTCACATTTCTAAAGGAAGAGACAGAGAAACATGCATATAACTACAATTCATTGAGATTACCAATTACAACAGGGTTGGAGAAGAAAAAGAAGGAAAGAAAAAAAGAAAACCCTGCTAAATCTGAGCAAATCCAGGTTGATTCACATCAAAATTCTATTAACTGATGAGTGGGAAACATTCAATATTACCACTATATTTATTTGGCTTTAGAAACTATATGACCCAGATTTTAAATTAAATAGGTTAAAACAAAGAATGACAGCTCCTTCATTTTAAAACCCTCCTTAAAATCACAGGTTTGATTAACTAGCTTTTGCACTTCCCCGGTGGCTCAGTGGTAAAGAATCCACCCGCAATGGAGGAGATGTGGGAGATGTGGGTTCGCTGCCTGAGTCAGGAAGATCCCCTGGAGGAGGAAATGGCAACCCACGCCAGTATTCTTGCCTGGGAAATCCCATGGACAGAGTAGTCTAGTAGGCAGGGATAGGAAAAGACTCAGACAGAACTGAGCAACTAAAACAACAACTACTATTTTTTAATGGAGTTAAACTTTGTCCCTCACAACCAGCTGCTACAAGCTTCTGCCAACTTTCCCATTAAATGTGCAAGTCCAAGTGTCTGCCCAGGTCCAGGATATATTTCATTTTGGCACATCAGTCATTAAAGCCTTATTCCCAAATTTACAAGACAATTACAGGTACATTTGCTTTTAAGGTGTCTCTATGTAAAATTCTGCTTGCTGCTTCTGTTATAAACCCACACTACTTAAATAATAGCATTTCATAAAAATCATAAATCAGAATAGCTAAATGTCAAAACTACTGTACAAATGAAATTCTGAGTATATTCATTGCTGCAAGCATTGTAAAATGAAAGTTAAATAAAAATACTTAAGAGAATTTATCCTATTTTGTTCAACACTGACAGCCACCCAAAAAGAGCATTTTCATCCATCTTATGCAGATACTCAGCTCTAATAATTGCAGTGTTCATAATTTATTCCTTTACAAAGAATTAAAACAGAGAATTAGAACAACCTATCAAGAGGCTCTAAGTAAATATTGGATTAAATCCATCACAGAAACAAAGCAAATGTTAAAATGGAACAAAACATATCCAGACCACTAGGTACATAGACCCTAACTTTTGCAATAAAATCATGGAGTTTATATATCTAGAGTTGTTGATTTTAATCTGAATTGAAATATTCATAAGAACTTTATATAACCTAATAGGATACACACCAAATTTGTTTTAAATTAAAAGCAAAAATATAACATGCCAATAAGGGAGTTTAACAGCTGATGGTCGCCCTTTTTGATAATATATTTAATCAAATGCTAATTTCTGCGCTCATTCTTTTGTTGATACTTAACACATATTAAAAGATAAATACTTGTTTTCATTATATTAAGAGAATAACTGTTAAATGCTTTCCCAGAGTTATCTGCAAGTAACCATTAAATGAGAGACCACAATGTTTAAAAAAACTTTAAGTGCTAGGAATTATTTTAACACATAAAGTGAGATCATATTACATTAGACAGCAAAGATTGTCTGGTTTAACTTAATGTTTGAAACATAAACAACTGCAATAGAATCTGTGATTGTAGCTCTTAGATAACTGAGCCTGACCATCAAGAAGGGAAAAAACAAGACAAAAATGTTTTTAGCACACACATCAAAGACGATACCAGCTTTTGACTAATTTTCTATTTACATTTTCTAGGAAATAGGATGACATATTATGTAATTTTTAAAATTAATCGTACTCACTGACAAAAAATAGTCAAAGGTACTGTGGTCTCCAACCTGAAAAATCACACATCAGAATCACCAGTGAAAAGACTACAGCTGCCACAACCTCATAGCAGGTGCATTAAATCACAATTTTCAAAGTTGGAGGATCTGAAATTTTCTAAAGTTTGAAAGGTGATTCTCATGAACAATAAGAGTAGAGAACCACTACATTGATTAAGATTCAGAATATCAAAAAAAGGAAATTATAATATCATAGAATCCAAGATTCAACATTTATTCAATAATATATTTAAATGCCTACTATGTGCCAGTAACATACTGCTACTGCTAAGTCGCTTCAGTCGTGTCCAGCTCTGTGCGACCCCACATACGGCAGCCCACCAGGCTCCCCCGTCCCTGGGATTCTCCAGGCAAGAACACTAGAGTGGGTTGCCATTTCCTTCTCCAATGCATGAGAATGAAAAGTGAAAGTGAAGTCGCTCAGTCATGTCCAACTCTTCATGACCCCATGGACTGCAGCTGACCAGGCTCCTCCATCCATGGGATTTTCCAGGCAAGAGTACTGGAGTGAGGTGCCACTGAAGGAAATATAAATAAATAAGAAGAGCATTTTCCCCTAAAAAGTTTATAGTCCAGTAGAAGAAAACAGGTATACAAATAGACAATTATAATCCAGGAGCTTACTTTCTAGGGCAAAAGGAATTGTGGGACAGGACAGGAGAGACAGAGATTTGCTGGATCCATCCACAAGTTTAAAGAATATCTCACTTTAACAAGTACTTATAAAGATTCTATCATCCCACTTACCAATATTAGCCTCAAGTTGCCGAAGCAGCTCCAAGTTACCTGAACAGAATTCTGGAGTTAGGTATACAATCCGGTATTTGCCTCTGTAAAAACAAACAAAGAAATAGGAAATGTAAAAACAATCACACAATGAATATAACTGAAAACCATAACACAGTATAATTTTTTTAAATAATGCATTACACCACTTAATAAAAACAAAATGCATATTATATGTGTGGACATATACACATATATTTGTTCTCTGATTTCATTTCAATTCATCAAAACAAACATGGCAACACCAGTCAGAGAGTACTCAGTATAAGATGCCATTAGAAGCCAGATTCTGATTTCCAGCAGTCTAGCCCCAAAATGGCAGTGCTTGAGTTAACTGATCCAGCCTACAGTAAACCTTCTATATGTTAGCAATCCACCTGCATGTCACCTTCCTTGGAGAACGACAACCCCATTACCCTACACAGTTGATCCCATCTCCACAATTATACCCGCAGCACCCACGTTTCTCCTGTATATTCTGCTCTGTTGCCCACATCTTCTTGGGCCAGTGATGAAACCAGACTAAGGTCAAGTTAGTCAGTCTCTGTCCTAGAATTGGAGGGTCTAACCAAGTAACAACCAGTCAGTCTCCAAGCAGCAAGATCTGTAACATGTACATGAAAAATACCTGCAATCTATTTTGTGACTAGAAAAACAGAGAACGCTTACCTTCTGAGAGAAAGCAAGAGGAAGACAGAGAATTTAGATTAAAAAAAGAAGGCCCTATTGTATTTTCAATACTGATTCCAGTCTCTTCCTGAGGGCTGGCTAATTTCTTTTCATAGGGATCCACAAGCCATTCCTGTATCCTTACTATAAAATTTGATATTCGTTTAAACGTTTGATTGATTTCTATTCTGTGCAGACAGAATCCTAATTAAGACAATGTTTGCAATGAAGGTTAGGGCTAGGGCAAAATAGGTACAGAGTCTCTTTTCCATTCTATCAAATGATGACATAGATCAAATTAAATAAAATAAAATAATGTTCTTTATGAAACCACTTAAAAATATTTAATCCACTGTGTGCTAGGCATGGTGCTTTCACTAGGAATGGGTAGAAAACAACTAAGAAAAAAAGTTATGCTTTTCATATCATGAAATTGACTCAGTAGTCTAATTAGTTCTGATGCCAGGCTATCTAGGTTTGAATCTCAGTTCTATTTCTTACAAGCTAAGTAATCTTAGGCAAGTATTTAACCTCAGTGTGCATCAGTTCTTCAGGGTAAAACAGTGATAAGAACTATAAAGACAGCTAATTCTTTAGATAGCTACTTTCAAAGTAAACCCAATCAAATCCCAAATCGCAATTTAGTTGAAAAGGTGATATCGAAATACAAAGAACCTAGAATAGACCCAAAAAAATTGAAGAAAAAAAACAAACAAACCCTACTTTGAAAGAACAAGAAAACAAAAGTGGAAGACCCGTACTACCTGATTTCAAGATTTATTATAAAGCTATAGTAATCAAGACACCAATCAAGGCAGACAGTGACAAAAATAGAAAATAAACACTGCAGCAATAAACCCATGTATATTTACTCAATTAAGTTTTTACAAAGGTGCAAAAGCAATACAGTGGAAAAAAGATAATCTCCAACAAATGGAGCTGGAAGAAATGGATGTGCCTAGGTCAAAAAAAAAAAAAGAACTGCAGTCAATACCTGATATAATATACAAGATTTACACAAAATGGATCATAGATCTACATGTAAAACATAAAACTACAACATTTTTTGAAGAAAATATAAAGGAAAATCTCTGTGACCTTGAGTGAGGCACCAAAAAGCAACAGCAAAAGCAAAATCCATAAAAAAACACACTGACAAACTGGATGTTATAAAAATGAAAACGGGAGAATGGTGTGCCTTCACCAAAATCTTGTATGTTGACCTTCCTCCCACTGCCTCTTTGGAGCAGTTTCTAAGAACTGAGATGCTGCCTCCCATGCTGCAGTCCTCATTTTGCCCCAAATGAAACTTAACACACACACACACACTAATCTGTTAAGAGAATGAAAAATGGAATGATAAACTAAGAGAAAGTGTCTGGTAACCATATAGCAAGTGAAGGATTTATACTCAGAATGTATAATATAAACTATCAAAATTCACAAGTGAAAAAAAAAGAATAAGCAAAAGATGGATATAAACACTTCATCAAAGATACACAGATTTTTAAAAAAACATAAACAGATGGCTAATAAGTATATAAAGAGATGCTCAACACAATTAGTCCTTCAGTTCAGTTCAGTTGCATCCGACTCTTTGCAATCCTGCAGGCTGCAGCACACCTGTCCATCACCAACTTCCGGAGCTTGTGCAAACTCATGTCCACTGAGTAGGTGATACAATCCAACCATCTCATCCTGTCATCCCCTTCTCCTCTGACTTCAATCTTTCCCAGCATCAGGGTCTTTCCCAATGAGTCAGTTCTTCACATCAGGTGGCCAAAGTGTTGGAGCTTCAGCATTAGTCCTTCCAATGTAAATCCAGGACTGATTTCCTTTAGGATTGACTGATTGGCTCTCCTTGTAGTCCAAGGGACTCTCAAAAGTCTTCTCCAACACCACAGTTCAAAAGCATCAATTCTTTAGCACTCAGCTTTCTTTATGGTCCAACTTTCACAACCATACATAACTACTGGAAAAACCATAGCTTTGACTAGACAGACCTTTGATGGCAAAGTAACATCTCTGCTTTTTTTTTTAATATGCTGTCCAGGTTGGTCATAGCTTTTCTTCCAAGGAGCGAGGGTCTTTAAATTTCATGGCTGCAGTCACCAGCTAAAGTGATTTTGAAGCCCCCAAAAATAAAGTCTCTCACTGTTTCCCCATCTATTCTCCATCTATTTGCCATGAAGTGATGGGACCAGATCCCATGATCTTCATTTTCTGAATGCTGAGTTTTAAGCCAACTTTTTCACTCCCCTCTTTCACTTTCATCAAGAGGCTCTTTAGTTTTTCACTTTCTGCCATAAGGGTGGTATCATCTGCATATCTGAGGTTATTGATACTTCTCTTGGCAATCTTGATTCCAGCTTGTGCTTCACCCAGCCTGGCATTTCACATGATGTACTCTGCATATAAGTTAAATAAGCAGGATGACAATAAACAGCCGGGAAATGTCAATGAAAAACACATTGAGGGGCTTCCCTGGTGGCTCAGTGGCAAAGAATTTGCCTGTCAATGCAAGAAACACAGGTTCAGTACCTGGTTCCGGAGGATTCCACATGCCACAGAGCAACTAAGCCCATGTGCTGAACTACTGAGCCTGTGCTCTAGAGCCTGGGAGCGGCAATGACTGAGCCCACGTGCCACAGCTACTGAAGCCCCTGCACCATAAAGCCTGTGCTCAGCAACAAGAGAAGCTACTGCAATGAGAAACCAACACACCGCCACTAGAGAGCAGCCCCTCTTCCGCAACAAGAGAAAAGCCCGCACAGCAACAGGGACCCAGCACAGACAGAACTAAATTAAAAAATTTTAAAAATACACACTGACATTCTATTAAAATGGCTAAAATTAAAAACTTGGCCATACCAAGTGATGGCTGAGATGAGAAATTAGAATTCTAAGACACTGCTAGTAGGAATGTAAAATGGTACAACCACTCATCAAGTCTGGCAGTTTCTCAAAAACTTAACACAGAATAACTATGTGATTCAGCACAGGCCTTCCCTTGGAGCTCAGTGGGTAAAGAATCCTCCTGCAATACAGGAGACCCTGGTTTGATCCCTGTGTCAGGAAGATCTCCTGGAGCAGGGCATGGCAACCCACTCCAGTATTCTTGCTTGGAGAATCCCATGGACAGAGAAACATTGTAGGCTGCAGTCCACAGGGTCGCAAAGAGTTAGACACGACTGAGCGAGTAAGCACAAAACATGCAAATGCTCACAGCATCTTTATTTGTAAAATCCCCAAACTGGAAACAATCCAAATCTCTATCAACAGGTGAACAGATAAACAAATTACGGCATATCCACATGATGTAATCTATTCACCAATAAAAAAGAATGAACTATTGGTACATGTAACAACATGGATGAATCTCAATATATTGGGTAGGCTAAAAAGTTCAGTCAGGTTTTTCCACTGAGAAAAATACCACAGACAGTTGACAACATGATCAGGAATCATATAAATAACTTACAATTTAATATCTTCTACAACATTTTTTGACTGTGCTGATCCAAGAAAACAAGCTGGAATACTGGATATTCTGTAAGAAGAAACACAAACATCCTGGAATCATGTGCACACTACAAATATCAACTTCATTTTTAAGTGAGAAGAAACAAAAAGTTATAATGATGTACATTTCTCTTCTTTGCAATCTCTTTTTGTAACTCACTAACTTGGTAAATAAATTCCTTCAATGGCTATATTAGAAGGAAGGTGGTTGTTAAGGTGGATTTTCCAAAAAGACTGCAAGCACAGGTTGAAGGAATTTAAATGTTTTCCATAAATGAAAACTACACCTCTATGTATATACTTCATACCAAGCTAAAGAAGAATGGTAACCAACAGAGAAAAGAATTTTGTGATATGTAGTGTTAACCAGCATAAAATTTGCTTTTTAAAAAAAATTGGGGGGCGGGGGGTCATCTGGTAGCCCTAAATTACAGAGAACTCAAGAAAGAAGATACGCTCTTCCACTAAAGTGTCATATTACTAGTAAAGACAAAGCAACAGTATATTAGAAATGTGTTAATAGGAACTAGATTTTAACACACAAGATAAATCAACTATTTCTTTCACAGGAGTTAAAAAAAAAAAGGTGGCAATGTGGCTCTGAAAGCCTTACTCACTCAAGCTGAAGTACTTGGTCTTCCATCAAAGAAATAAGGGGAGAGATGACAAGGCCAATCCCACCTGCATAAACAGGTGGATACTGGAAGCACAGACTCTTTCCATACCCTTAAAATAAAAATAATACACTCAGAGAAATGAAATTAGATCGCTGTTACTCTGATTTCTTCTTACAATGTACTTGCATGAGATGAACAGTCACTACTAATGGGCTACCTACCTAAGAGTTAATTCGTGCAAAATTCAAGCATCTACCCTCAGCTCATTCTCTGCTACAATTTACACCATTTGTATACATACATACCTTATGGAAAGATTAAGTATTTCAAAATCTTGAAGCTTTATTTTTTAAAAGATAAGGTTATTTGCTTAAGTACAACTTACCAGTTGTCATGACAACAACATTATCTCTTCTTTCTTCCAGTACAGAATGAATCACTTTCCATTGAACCCTGGAGGATGAAAAGCAAAATGCTGCACTGTTTTACTAATAAGAAATGGAAGAGACAAGTAAAGTCTAACCATTTCCTTACATGTAAATTTTAACTTAAAAGTAAAATAAATAAATAAACATTTAACTATAGTTAATGATTTATCTGCTGAAGTGATTAGAAGGGAGTGTAAGGATGCCTACAATTTACCCCAAGATGCACTTTATTAATAAAAACTGAATGGATTAAAAAATGGATAGACAAATAATCGATATGTGATAAAGCCATTTTATTTTTTCATTTCCTCTAGAATTTCTTTCACATTTCCAAGTTTCAATAAAAATACTGTGAATTCTGGAGCTTTAAAACAGAACTCCCACTTGACCAACTTCCCATTCAAGGTGACTGAACAACTAGGATTTCCATTTATATTTGCATTAAATTTTATTACCTATATCTAAAATATAAAATAAATTCCAAGCTTCAATCTAGATATCCAACAGAATCACTCATTTAAATAAATAAGAGAAATGCTCTAGGTGCAAGGACTGACTAAGAAGGGAAATGAGGGAACTTTTTGGAGTGATTGTAATGTAGTATCTTTTAAAAAGGGTTTAGGTTACATACGGGTGTGCGTGTACACTTAAGACTTGCCAATGTTAAACACTTAAGTTTAACTATTTCCTTACATGCAAATTTTAGTTCAAAAGTAAAATAAATATTTAACTATAGTTAATGATTTACCTGCTGAAGTAGTTAGGGCAGAGTGTAAAGATGCCTACAATTTACCTTGAGATGCATTTTATTAATAAAAATTGAATGGATTAAAAAGTGGATAGACAGATAATCAATATGTGACAGAGCAAGTATACTAAAATGCTAATAGTGAATTAACAGTGAATATACAAGTATTCGTAGTAAAAAAAAAACTACTGTATCTTTGAAATTTCTTTTAATAAAATTTTGAGGGAAAAACAACTGGGAAGGTGATCTTCTGGTATGCTGATAATGATCTATTCTTTCTTATCGGAATGCTGGCTACACAGGGTGTCTGGTTTGTGAAAATTCATTGATATGTACATTGATGTGTACTATGTGTAGGACACAGTTTAATCTAAAAAAAATGTTTTAAGATCAGAAGAGAAAAAAACAGTATAGATTTTTACATTCCTATTACCAACAGTTTTATTCAAATTTACTTGTTCTTCATCTCATTTGTATTCCTCTCATTTTAAAACTTACAAGTGTGCTCCCTTGGATGTAAATACATTTGACTATGTTAAAACAGATATGATTATCACTGTTTTTCACACTACTGTCTTATGAATGTCTATTACATCAATATGTAATAGAATAGACAATAAGATGCACAAAAAAGGCACACAGATACTTTTGTAATAAAATAAATGTCAGGATTAACTTAAGATGAATTTATTAATGTATTTAACTCAGAACTCTATCTTAAGGAAAACCATTTTTCCTCACTTATAAAAACAATACGCAGATATGAATTTTATATAAATATTACTTCAAAATAATTCTTCACTTAGAAAAATTAGTGTAGCATGTATAAACAATAATGAAGTTGTACTTTTACTGTTCACTGGATGGGATATTTGTCTTTTAAAGTTTGTAAAGAAAACAGTAAATGTGCAATTTAATTAACTGAGACTATACTCACGGCTTAAAACTAGAATGGCCAAAGTAGGTCTTGAGGCAGTTAATTTGCTTTTCAGTAGGTCTTGGTAACAGGCAGTCTTAAAATAAAATGGGCATTTATGTTAAAATAAAGGTACACAAAGTGAAAGGAAGTTTTATTTTATTGACTTCTTTTAAAGAATCTAGTTACTGTGTTGTTGTTCAGTCACTCAGTCATGTCTGACTCTTTGCAACCCCAAGGACTGCAGCATGCCAGGCTTTCCTGTCCTTCACCATCTCCCAGAGTTTGCTCAATGGCAGAAAGTGTAGAAGAACTAAAGAGCCTCTTGATGAAAGTGAAAGAGGAGAGTGAAAAAGTTGGCTTAAAGCTCAACATTCAGAAAACTAAGATCATGGCATCTGGTCCCATCACTTCACGGGAAATAGATGGAGAAACAGTGGAAACAGTGGCTGACTTAATTTTTCTGGGCTCCAAAATCACTGCAGATGGTGACTGCAGTCATGAAATTAAAAGACGCTTACTCCTTGGAAAGAAAGTTATGACCAACCTAGATAGCATATTAAAAAGTAGAGACATTATTTTGCCAACAAAGGTCCGTCTAGTCAAGGCTATGGTTTTTCCAGTGGTCATGTATGGATGTGAGAATTGGACTATAAAGAAAGCTGAGCAGCAAAGAATTGATGCTTTTGAACTGTGGTGTTGGAGAAGACTCTTGAGAGTCCCTTGGACTGCAAGGAGATCCAACCAGTCCATCCTAAAGGAGATCAATTCTGGGTGTTTATTGGAAGGACTGATGCTGAAGCTGAAACTCCAATACTTTGGCCACCTGATGTGAAGAGCACCTGACTTATTTGAAAAGACCCTGATGCTGGGAAAGATTGAGGGCAGGAGGAGAAGGGGACGACAGATGATAAGATGGTTGGATGGCATCACCGACTCAATGGACATGGGTTTGAATGAACTCCAGGAGTTGGTGATGGACAGGGAGGCCTGGCGTGCTGCAGTTCATGGGGCCACAAAGAGTCGGACACGACTGAGCAACTGAACTGAACTGACACTTATTTTTCCTTTGAGTACCAGGCACAACTCCAGATAAACTGTTTGATTAATTTCTTAATACTAAGTATAAGAACTTTGCTACGATTCACACTTTTGCTAGCTTCATAAAAATACAATGTGTTGGAATTTGTTATACTTCTAAAAACTAACATTTAGAGCCAACCATGGCAAACAAAATAGCAATCCAAATTTTATAATATAACCAATTTTCAGTCAACAGTAAGCTGGAATTACTTACTGTCACAAATAAAACCCATAGGTAAAACCTTCATTTTAATTACCACTCCACCAAAAATCTCTGATCAAAATTCCAACTGCAAAGCAGAATGGAGTTATGTTAACTTCACCCCACTGATTTTCATTTTTTCCTCAAGTTGAAGGATTCATGAGTAGCCAAGAAAGATCAAAGCAAAGAGTCAAGAAAACCCACCTCTAAACAAATGAATATTTGTCCATTTTTAATACAAGAAAACAAAGGGCAAAACCTTTAACATTTTCATATACTTTCCATCTATGAAATGTATTTTAAATTTTGCATATTACAACACTGAAGAAATCTAGCTCCAGAGAGCATTCTACTCTATGAGAAGATGCCTACAGCTTGTCATAATGAGTATTATCACTTATACTTAAATGACAGAAAATTCATTTAACAGATTCTTTACTAGAGTTTGCACATACAAGATGAAAATTAGTCCATTTTGCTATTTGACACTTTGCCACTTATTTTAAGTAATAAGCACCTGAAGGACAGATATTTATCAATGCCATTTATAATAATGTTTAATATAAGTATTAATTTATTATTTCTTATTTCTGTACTGTGCTCAGTCATGTCTGACTCTTTGCAACCCTATGGACTATAGTCCACCAGGCTCCTGTCTATGGGATTTTCCAGGCAAGATTACTGGGGTAATGGAGTGGGTTGCCATTTCCTCCTCCAGCTGATCTTCCCGACCCAAGGATTGAACCCATGTCTCCTCTGTCTCCATCATCGCAGGTAGATTCTTGACCGCTGAGCCATCGGGCAAGCCCCTGCTTCTTATTACATGATTTTTTATCGTTTTTGACAAAACATAAAATTCAGGAAACTTTTCGTTTCACGTCACCATGTTCACCAAATGACACAACACTTTTATTACTTACTTTTCTAAGTAGTATGACTGTCCTTTATGAAGACCAAAGCACCATAGGATTTAATGACAAGTTTTCAGGGCCTAATTAACTACATGCCACAGAATCCTTGATGTCCAAAATGTCTAAAATTAAAACCTAAATTAAAATCAGTGATAGGTATCAGAGAGGAGTCAGTTCAAACACAGGACAGTGCTTACCTTCATCAGTTTCTTTTTCTTCTTCAACAGCTTCGTTCTCATCTTCATCATCTTCTTCAGAAGGAAGATCTAGATTTTTTTCCATTTCTATGCATTTTGAATGATTTGGATCTACCATGCCACTTTTGAGGTTTTCTAAAGACTGAACATTTAAAAGAATTTTTCAAAGCAAAAGCATTGAGAGTGCTGCATCTTTTTCAGCAAACACAAAAGGAGTATTATTAACAGAGCCTACAATTTTGTTCAAAGCTGGCAGATGCACAAGCAGTACCACAAAAGAACATGTGTGCTCCTGTTTAAATATGTGCTCAAGAATGGCTTCTCAGGCATAAGGCCAAAGATGGAATACTGCCAGCACAAACAGGGTTCATTAATAGCATACAATGAACTGGCCCTAGGGAAAGTTTTCATAAATTTTGCATTTAGATTATTTAAAACATTTTTTTCTTTATCATACTTCAATGCTTCCAATTCCCAAGTTGTAAATGTGGGTTTTAATGTGATTCTTGTAATGAGTTTCTCTGTATCATGTGTCAGCAACATTATTTTTGAGGAAGCATAAAATTTAAACTACAAGCCAACAATAAATGTGTTTCTGGAGTTGTCAAAGCAACAACAAAAACACTGAAATAATTTTAGGAAAGGAATATTACAAATGTAAAACAAATGCCTTCATGTTGGCTTGGTATCTGATTTCCTCCTCTAAATGAAGATTATCTGTTTAATGAATCTGCAGGTATTTCAAAATTGTTTCATCTGTAAAATTTCTTAATGAGAAATAACAAGAAGAATTATTAAACCACAGTTGTCATTTTCTCTTTGTATTAAAACTTCTATTCAGTAAGTCTGACTTAAAAGGTTTTTTAAAAAGTATTTGTTTCAGGCCTTTAAAAGGGGAAAAAAAGAGATTCTTTCACTTTTTTTTTATTCCAGTCAACAAACATACTTGTAAAAAAAAGTACTTTTATCTGTGCACCCAAGTTGCCTTCTAAGAGGTTCAATATATAACATAAATTTGCAGAAGTCCGCAAGTATCCTATAAATCCACTACTTTAATAGGACTCTTCAGAGAAATGGCTCATCAACAAAGGCATATGATTTAGTATTTATATCCTTTTATTACTGTTATATTTATTACACTTAGGAAATGCCAGGCTCTTTAGTTAAACCCTTTACAAGTAACACCTTAATAATAAATACAACTGTTAATAGAGTATCAAAAAGCTAAGAAACATGCCCAAAGTCACCTAGCTAATTAAGGGAGAAGTTAGACTTTAAACCCACATTCACATTCAGAATCCACATTCCTATCACTACCCAGTACACTGACTCAAATTCAAAGAATCAGGAACTTAAATCTCATTTCATAAAAAGAAAAATCACACTGACCTAAAGATGAGAACTAAAAAGTATGCATAATGGTGAACTTCCATGTTTTTCTTCATTTTCCCTTAATTTAGCTAAGTTTAGGCTTTTCTTTCTAATTGTCCATCTTTGATTCATAAGATTTGATGAAGAAACTGGAGGTCAGGTGAAGAAGTAGACTATACATAAATTATAAAATACTATTTTCAACTTGGTAATAGGGGAAAACTGAATCACTTAAAACATTAGAAAATTATGTATAAAAGAAAACATCCACAGCAAATAAAACCAAAGTAAAGAAGATGGAATGTATAAAAACAGAACTTCCAAATAAAAGTGGACACACATGGATAGGAGGAAAGAGAAACCTGTTTCAATACTGGAGAGCTGAACCACTACTCACGTTCCAGGAAAAGATTAAAAGAAAAAGTGACCTAATTAGTATACTACGGAAATGAGAATCCGAGTTCCTACTCACAGAGCCAAAGAATGAACTTCATGAACGCTCAGAACACTCACAGTAGCAAGCAAACAGGATTTATTTCAGAAAGAAAGTACAAAGCTCTCAGGATAGACGCTGAGAGGGGGTGAAGTTCCCACAAAGGTGGGACTTAACAGCAGTTTATATCCCTACTCATAATGATTTGTACACTTTTGATTGGTTCTTACTTTTAACATATGTTGTTTCTAACCAATCAGCGTAAAGACCACAACGTTTCACTTGACATCTTTATGGCTTCTTTTGATCCTTGGATTCTTAGTTTTCTTAGACATTAAGTTACCATCTGCAACCATTTCTCATGACTCCCAGCCATTTTACAATGGACCAGATGTATGCACTAAAGATTAATGATCACCAGTTGTTTTTCCCTCAGGCATATGGAACACAAATTAATTAGTTAATCAGATCCTTCCTGGATCTGAGTGCTGATAATTTATCAAATTCCCTCTAAGAGCCAGGAATTCGGGACAAAGGAGATAGGCTTAGTTTAATGGAGTGGGATGCTTATTAAAACAGGCCAAGGTCTCAGAGTTCCTACACTAACTGCCTAACAACTTCTACATCACTACTGCTAATACATTATGCACAGGCCGTACAAAGACATAGAGAAATATGAAAAGGAAAACAAAATCTAATGCTACATAAGTGACAGCAATCTCACTGTGGTAGGACCAGTTTAGAATCAGGCAATATTTTACTGAATTAATGTCCACTGTAAAGAACTAGAAGTAATTTTCTGTAACGGTAAACATACCTTAAGCATCTCCATTTCTAAATCTTCATCACTCTCAATTATGTAAGATAGATCCTCTTCATTATCCTTGGAAGATGAATGCTTTAAAAAAAAAAAAGTATGTCAAACATTAGTTTCCAGTATAATTGACTCAATACCCTCTTCTCTACAAAATAAAGTTCCTTTACACTAAATATCTTTAGACCACCTCCTATTTTTCACTAATAAACGTATAATATATATTTATATATTTGTGTGACAGGTAGATAGAAAGGAAGGGAAAGAGGATGGTAGGAAGGAAGAAGAGAAGGAGGAATAAATGTAGAAACAAAGAAGCAAATAAAAAGAGAAAAACTACCTAACCTGTTTACCTAATAAACAAGATAGATAAACAAGCTTGTGATAGTCCACAGTCTCTAAATGAATGTACAAATGACAAATTCATTTATAGTTTAAAAAAAGCCCAAACTGTGGTTCCCAAACTTTTTGAGTACAGGAACCTCTTCTCAATATTGAGAAATTCTGTACAAAGCCAGGAACTATACTTGTTCTCTTATAGACACTGATTTTTAAAAGATCACAGCAAGTTACAATGACTAATAATACCTTTAAATAAATTGATATTTTACAAATAGCATCTACAGGTATTCGAAAAATAGTGTCAGATAATTATTCAGCTATTGCCAATGTGGAGATATGAAGAAACTACAATAGTCTGGCAATCCTTACAAAGGAAATGTCCAATGATAGTAATTTGTATGAAAGAAACCCACCAAAGAAATACAGAAGGACCCCAAAAAAGTCTAAAATTTAAACTGGAAATAGGAAAAGGAAGTATAGACTTAATTAAGATCTTTAAAAAAGATCTTAAAATAAGTCTTATTCTTTTATTTTTTAAATGGGGTCTCATGAATTTTTTAAATGCTAATAATTATTACACAATAAAAAATGGCAGTAAATGGGGTAAAAGATGTGTGTCAAGTAAAAATATGGGTTTAATAGAAACCCTCTCAGAATATCAAGTAAAGAAAACCCATATGAGGAAACAAAACTACCCTCAAGAATCACGTTTGGAAAAGTAAACTCTGGTAGGTATCCAGGGATCTACAAAAAGAAGAGGTATATAGTAGGTTAAAAAGCAGGAGAAATATCATATGCTTAGCTTCTGCTAAGTCGCTTCAGTCGTGTCCAACTCTGTGAGACCCCATAGACGGCAGCCCACCAGGCTCCGCTGTCCCTGGGATTCTCCAGCCAAGAACCCTGCTGCTCCTGCTGCTGCTAAGTCGCTTCAGTCGTGTCCAACTCTGTGCGACCCCATAGACGGCAGCCCACCAGGCTCCCCCGTCCCTGGGATTCTCCAGGCAAGAACACTGGAGCGGGTTGCCATTTCCTTCTCCAGTGCATGAAAGTAAAAAGTGAAAGTGAAGTCGCTGAGTCTTGTCCGACTCTTAGCAACCCCATGGACTGCAGCCCACCAGGCTCCTCCGTCCATGGGATTTTCCAGGCAAGAGTGCTGGAGTGGGGTGCCATTGCCTTCTCCAATATGCTTAGCTGCTGCTGCTGCTGCTGCTAAGTCGCTTCAGTCGTGTCCAACTCTGTGCGACCCCATAGACGGCAGCCCACCAGGCTCCCCTGTCCCTGGGATTCTCCAGGCAAGAACACTGGAGTGGGTTGCCATTTCCTTCTCCAATGCAGGAAAGTGAAAAGTGAAAGCAAAGTCGCTCAGTCGTGTCCGACTCTTCACGACCCCATGGACTGCAGCCCACCAGGCTCCTCCGTCCATGGGATTTTCCAGGCAAGAGTGCTGGAGTGGGGTGCCATTGCCTTCTCCGGATATGCTTAGCAAATGATAACAAATGTGTACTGACACTAAAAATCTTTCCACTATAAAATGCTGTTGATCATACTAAGTCAGGAGTAGCAAACAACAGCTCACAAGCCAAACCCAGCCCACTTTTTTGCTTTTGTAAATAAAGTTTTATTAAAATACAGACAGGCTGCTGGTCTATAGCTGCTTTCACACCAAACTGGCAAAACTGGGCAGAAACCAGGTGGTCTGCAAAGCCTAAAATATTTACTATCTGCCCATATATAGAAAAAAGTCAGCCAACCACCTTCATGAATGAAAACTGTTTGCTCTTTACTGTATTCAGTACCTCAGGAGATGTGCAAGTAACATCAGTAAGATGCTTTTCCTCAGCCTGTTGTTCCCAAAGTTGGAGTTCCTCTTCTGTAACATCTAATGACATCAAACAATTTCTTTCTGTATTCTCTTCCAACTTCTTGCCTTCCAGTTCATCTTCAAATCCATCTTCTTGTTTCATTTGATTTCCAAGTACCTTTTCTCCATCATGTTCAATTAAACCATCAGGTGTTGCATCCCATGCCTCATCTTCAACTTCAGGAAAAATGTTATGTGCTCTAATTTGTTTCTCTTGTGCTTCACCAGCAGTTGGCTCTTCCAGTGGTAATAAGTGAAAGTTATCGCTGGGTCTCAGTTCCTTCTCAGGGGAGCCAAACATCATCATCCTCAATGAATACAGATTTTCTGAAATATCCTTCAATAGTAGGGAAACCCTAAAAAAAAATTTAAGAAAGGTGAATTCAACTTTAATTGTGTTAACTCTAAGGACAAGTTTTAATGTTTTTAATAAGAAGATCTTCACTTAAAGGACACACTGGATTAAAGTCACTCTTCATGCCCTTCATGCTTATAGTTTCTGGGCTCCTCGCTAGTACAGCAAGGTACTTCTACACTCAACACCTAACCTGCATGCTTACTAAGTGTCAGGAGTGTTTGGCCCCAAACTAATTGTTTATGGTGTCACTCCTTATCCATTCTTGATTTTCATGTTAAGCATTCATCCAAGCTTGTCAAACTATGTCATAAATGCAAAGCAAATATGCCCTGAATGCAGCCTCATGCACTCCACTGGAACTGCAGTTAAGTGGATGTGAATTCATGCTTATGGCATGTGTTTTGGCTATTCACAGATCTCTTTTGTTCTACCCTAGTTCAGAGATGTATCTAAATAAGTGAAGCAACAGCATAGACTTGTTACAGAGAATCTGGAATAAAAGATCTTAACTAGTTCTTGTTTTGACCCACTAAAAGTTTATAAGATCTACCTTTATTAAAAATGAATCCAGGGAGGTGGGAGGGAGGCTTAAGAGGGAGGAGATATATGTGACTCATGTTGTTGTATAGCAGAAACTAATAATACATTGTAAAACAATTATATTCCAATTAAAAAAAAAATGAATCCAACATTGCCCATTCTCAAAATTTAAGAAAACCTACTTAGCTTTGATATTATAAAGCAAAGTATTAAGCACATGTAATTTATACTCAATAGTTATTTTAATTCCTAGAAAGAAACCTGAAATGCATGTGAATAGTAATTTTTCATATAAATGGCATTTTCTTCTTTCATGGAGGGAAAAATGTAAAAATGAATATGAAATAGCTTTATTAGTGCCTTTCCCCATTTGACAGTTACTTCTTTCAGATATTCTCAAAGTTACATAGCAACTACTAAAACAAATTGCCAGGAGGAAAATTACTTTGATAAAGAGCTGAATTTCTATCTCATACTTTGAAATCTATCAAAATATATCACAAACCTCATCCAAAAAAGAATACATTAACATTGCATTTTTTTCAGAGTCAGAATTCTATTTCAATTAACTGCTTCACATTTCTACAAAGGATTTTAGCCTCAAAATTGTATTACCATGTTATATTCAATCACTGTTCAACAGTACTCCTGTTTCTAGAGGTTTTATAAGGGAGTCATTCATCCATTAAGGACAGAGCAAAGCCAGATTCCAAGAAGTAGCTACTGGGAGCTACAGTCCCTGGAGGCGCAAAAAAGTCGGACACAACTGAGCAACTGAACAACAACAACCAGTAGTCCAATACCTGTCAATTCAAATATCAAAAGTTATCCAATGCTTGGCTCAGACCGTAAAGAATCTGCCTGCAATGCAGGAGACCTGGGTTCGATCCCTGGGTCAGGAAGACTCCCTAGAGAAGGGAATAGCAATCCACTTCAGTATTCTTGCCTGGAGAATTCCATGGACAGAGGAGCATAGTGGGCTACAGTCCATGTGGACATGACTGAGCAACTAACACTTTCACTTTTTTTCCAATGCTTCAGCTATATAAAACACTCTTTAAAATCTAAATGCCTCTTGTTTTAATAGTCTGATTAGATAGAATTCTCATATAATAATCACTTAATAACCAGAAAAATGAGGTTACAGGTTTAAAAGTTGCTCCTATTTACTGATTTCAAGTAATCTAATTATAAATATAATTAAATGAAAAATGCCCATAAACAGAAAGAAAAAGAACACTGTGAATCTTAAATGTTTCCTTCAAATGAACTTAAGTTTTATTTGGCTTCGCTTCGTAAAGTATCCTACAAAGCACAAAAGCCTCCAACTTTTGTGCACAATTTCACAGTTAGAAGAGATTTCTTAAATTTATACATCAGTCTGTGTGCATGTATTCAAGCAAATTTATGAGTCCACCCTAATGAACTTCTTTACTGTATTTAGAAAAATGCAATAAGAACAGAATTTATTAAAAAAAAAAAAAAACAGAAACATTTAACCTCTGTGGATTTTCCAGTTTTCCAAAAGTATCAGGAAGACGCTCAGCCAGATCCATCATCTCCTTGGAAATTGAAGTCAATTGTTTCTTCACATCACTAGGTAGTATTTCCTCCTCTGGAATAAAAGAATCATTATTAATTTTCAAATTACAAAGCAAAGATATTTATTTAAACACTGCTGCTGCTACTGCTAAGTCGCTTCAGTCGTGTCCAACTCTGTGAGACCCCATAGACGGCAGCCCACCAGGCTCCGCTGTCCCTGGGATTCTCCAGCCAAGAACCCTGCTGCTCCTGCTGCTGCTAAGTCGCTTCAGTCGTGTCCAACTCTGTGCGACCCCATAGACGGCAGCCCACCAGGCTCCCCTGTCCCTGGGATTCTCCAGGCAAGAACACTGGAGTGGGTTGCCGTTTTCTTCTCCAATGCATGAAAGTGATAAGTGAAAGTGAAGTCGCTCAGTCGTGTCCAACTCTTAGCGACCCCATGGACTATAGCCTACCAGGCTCCATCCATGGGATTCTCCAGGCAAGAGTACTGGAATTGGGTGGCAAGAACACTATTAGGGCTTAAATTTTCATTGTTTCTTTAAATGAACTGCAACAAAAAGACTTCCTTAACCTATCCCAAAATCACCTCAATCACTTTATTTCCCTTCCAAATTTCTGTTCTTTAAAATTTTAGACTAAATTCTAACTGATCTGCATTCATACATATTACAACCCAGTGGTTCTCAACCTTGGCAGAAGGTGAAGGTAGAAATGAGACTCTGATCTCACCTGCACTGTTTCAACATCAGAAAACAACACACCACCATATGGGACGCTACTTACTAAAACAGCTTGGTAAACATAACCTTACCCGACAGATACTCCTCACTGTCCTCATTACCAGTCGTCACAAAATAAAATGCAAGCCTTTCTCATTCATAAGTGATCACCTTCCGAACTTTCAGCTTCATTCTGTCTAAATAAATGAGATAGTGTCTCCGCCAACACCACCTAACTTGCCCACTTTCCCAAACCCCTCCCCTGCTTACGATTTCTTCCCTTCATCACCACTTCTTGTGTCCTTCAACAAGTCCAGCTCTTCTGAAGCACTGGACATTGGATTACATCATCAGCTATTCCTACTAGTTGCAGTTATCTTGTGATCTCAAAATCACATCACTGAAGATTTCAGCACTTGGTTCACTGTCTCTTTCTTCCTTCTATTTCTGTGATAACTCCTAGTGATTTCGACATTCACAGAAACTCTCTGCCTAAGAATGTGGCCTTTTCAGTTCCTCAGTCCCTCCATTTCTAGCCATCTTTTCCTCAACTGGTCTCAGCCACCCTTCCCATAACCATGTGCCGTGCTTAGTCGCTCAGTTGTGTCTGCCTCTTTGCAATCCCATGGACTGTAGATGGCCAGGCTCCTCTGCCCATGGGGATTCTCCAGGCAAGAAAACTGGAGTGGGTTGCCATACCCTCCTCCAGGGGATCTTCCCAACCCAGGGATCGAACCCAGGTCTCCTACATTGCAGGCGAATGCTTTACCGTCTGAGCCACCAAGGAAGCCCAAGAATACTGGAGTGGGTTGTCCTCCCCTCCTCCAGGGAATCTTCTGACCCAGGAATCAAACCGGGGTCTCCTGCATTGCAGGTGGATTCTTTATATCTCATGTGAGCTACCAGGGAAGCCCATAACCATACCCTTGATCTTAAAATTGTCAATAAAGTCATCACTTCCAAAATGCCAACTGCAAGCATTCCGTCCTCTGAACACCAGCATGACTTCTGCAATACAACAGTTCTTGCATTTTCAGAACCAAGCCCACTGACCTCCTGCCTTTTCCTCACCCATTCTTCTTCTCGCCGCTCCCCACACCCCCATGCCTTACTCTCCTCCCTTACCCATATTAACCATTTGCTCCTGTGGACTCAACTCTTTTGTTCCTTCCTTCTTCCATGGCACATACTTGATGCCCATACCCAAGCAGTTGACTACAGTCGAAAATAAACCACAGTTACGGGGGTGATATTTTGCTTTCAATTCATGCACACACCCCATGGACCCTCAGTAATGACTGTTAATTATTCTACATTTCCCACTTTCCCACTCTCAAGAGGACTATATCATACTTCTTTCTTTCTCTTCATGCTTCCAACACCTCCAACACTTGTCCCTCCTTTTAGTCAGAGAACTTCATCTCTTACTTCACTAAGAAAACAGAAACAAAAAGAGAACTATCTCATCTTCCCGCCACCAATCTGCTAATTGCTAATTCATATCACAACTCCCATTTACAGCAAAATTCCTTGAAAGAAAGAGCGGTCCACACTCACTGTCTTCAACTTTCTAATGCCATTTTCTCCTAAGCTGACTGCCTGCCACTGAGCTTTTTCCAAAAGCTGTTCATGGAAAGGTTACAATGGCCTCCACATAGCCAAATCAGTTCATCCAAGTTGTTCATCTCACTCTTTCATTGGAATATTCACTGGAAGGACTGATGCTGAAGCTGAAGCTCCAATACTTTAGCCACCTGATGTGAATAGCCAACTCACTGGAAAAGACCCTGATGATGGGAAAGACTGAGGGCAAGAGGAGAAGGGGATGACAGAGGATGAGATGGTTGGATGGCATCACCTTCTCAATGGACTTGAGTTTGAGCAAACTCTGGGAGATAGTGAAGGACAGGAAAGCCTGGCATGCTGAAGTCCATGGGGTCGAAAAGAGTTGGACACAACTTTAGTGACTGAACAACAACAGCAACATCTCAAACTCTCAGAGGCATTTAAAACAGTTGATAACTTGCTCCAGCTCACAGCATTGGCTGGCTTCTAAACACTGCCCCTCCTACGCTTCCTCCTTCATCACCACCCCTTCACAGGCCTCTTCGCTATACTCTCCATGTCTTCCTGACCTCTAGAGGCTGGTGTGCCCTTGATGCTAATATGTGGGCCTCTTCTATTCTTTATTCCACTCGCTTCCTATTTTATCTTCTCAAGCTTAACTGCCATCTGTATACTGACGACAAAGTTACAGCTCCAACCTGTCTTCCCTCCAAACTCCAGAATCACGTTCCCAACTAAGATATCTCCTTGGGTGATGATAAACATCTAAAACTTAGCACAGATGTGTTCTCAGTCACTCAGTCGTGCCCAGCTCTTTGCGACCTCATGGACTATAGCCCGTCAGGCTCCTCTGTGGGTTGCCATTTTCCCCTCTGGGGATCTTCCCGACCCAGGGGTCAAACCGGTATCTCCTGCATTGCAGGTTTCTTTTACCACTGAGCCATCTGGGAAGTGACCAAAACTGGAATCCAGATTTTTCTTACCCAAACCTGCTCTTCTCATTATCTTTCACTGTGACTGACCCTTGCATTCGCTCAGTGGATCCGACCAAAACACCTTTATGTCTCACTCCCCACAGAGAATTCATCAGCAAATATATACATATCTACCGCTTCTCACCCCCTCTGCTGCCACCAGCTCAATCCAATCATCTCTTGCTTGGATTATTATAATAGCCTCCAAAGCGATTTCCCTGCCTAAATACTTACCCTCCTGTAGCAGCCAGAAAAATCCTTTTGAGATAAATATTTAATCACATCATGCTGCTACTCCAAATCCTTAAAGTATTTCCCATCACTCATCCTTGTATTTAATTAATAAAATATGAAGTCAGATTCACAGCCTATAAGCCCCAAATGATCTGGCCCAAGCTACCTTTCTGGCCTCATTTCCGACTCCTCTCACCCTTGTTCATTTCATCTCGGTTACACTCACCGTCCCTCACAGCTTTGCTCTCTCTTCCCCTCACGCCTTCTATGTTCTCCCTTCGGGCATCCACGTGGCTCATTCCATCACTCAGACACACAAAGTGAAGGTTTCGTCTGTTTGGTTCAGTGCACTTTCCTCAGCAAGTGGTACAGTGCCTGATGCCTAATAAACCTCCAACAAATCTGCTACATGAATAAATGAATAAATAGTCCCTTTCTGAACCAAGCTTCTTTACCAAAAAAAAAAAAAAATGTTTACAGGTGCTTTCTCACTTTCCTTAGATCGCAGGCCTCTACTCACGCTAATGCAATTTCCACCCACGTCATTCCACTACTCCATTCTGGCTCCGGTTATGGGACCTTCACGGTACCCAAGCCTCCCTCCCTTTCTTGTGTCCCAATGACCACTGTCCCCTCAATACAGTCTTTTGTCACCCAGTCTACCAAAGTGGCTGTAGTAAAAGGTTACCAACGACTGCCACATTGCCAAACCCAAGAACTAACTCTAAGTCCTCAGTTTCTCAAACTTGCAAGAAAATTTAAACAGTGGGTAACGCCCTCCTCTGTAACACATGTCCTTTACTTGGCCTGCCGCACGTCCACCTCCTCATTTCCCTCCATGCCCACGGCAACTCCTCTAGGTTCCCCTCCTCACACAAACATGGAATACTGAGAGTTCCTTGAGACTCTTAGCCCCAGTTCTTTACCTAGAACTCCTAATTCTTTAACTCCAATCATCCTCTGAGTTAACAGGCTGTATATCTAAGAGCTTACTGGCCACCACCTCCACTTTGCTATTTCGCAGGCTTCCTTCCATTAACGTGTCTAGAATCAACTGTACAACCCCTTGACCCCAAATCTGACTCCTTGCCCTCAATGTTTCTCAACCCTGCTGCTCACGCTGACAACACAGGACTGATCCGTGCACGTGGCTCACACCGTCACATTAAATCCTGTTGATTCTACTGCTCTGTTAAATGTACTTTGCATTACCCACTTCTCTCCTTTCACAATGCAACCAAGCCAAGCCACGTCACCATCACCTTTCACTTGGATTATGGGCACATCACCCCAACAGGTCTCACTCTGTGACCCTTGCCGTCCAGAATCAATATTCTGCTTCACAGCCCAAGTTCTACTTTTTTTAATGTAACGCATGTCATTCTTGTTTAAAACTCTCATCAGCTCTTAGGAGGAAATGAAAGCCCCTGCCTCTCCTCTATCCCTTACCCTGTCATGTTCAACAGCTGACTGTACCAAACTGCTCTCACTTGCCTAGACACCTCTTCCTCCTGAAACTGGGCAGCTGCCATTGCCTGTGCCTTTGACACTCCTCCTCTAGTCTTCCGCCAGCTAACTCCTGCTCATATTTAAGATCTTGCCATAAACATCACTTCTTCCAGAAAATATTCTCTAATACCTCCAAATATTCACTGGGCACCTCTATATGCCAGCCATAACACCTTTTTCCCCCACATCATAAGCCTCATCTTCCTACAGTGCCCTTGTTTTTGGCGTTCACCTATATCCCCATAAAGCTGTAGGTTTCCCCCCTCAGGAGACAGATCATGCCTGTCTTGTTCACTGCTGGCTCTCCATTTATAATGGGCTGAATAATATTATATTCTGATCTTCTTTTATTTTTTAGTAAAAGAAAAAAACATAATAAAAACCGAAAGTTTTGAAAATATCATCTATATATACGTCTATATTTGAGAAAGGTGAGGTTGACACTGCTGGTTTAGTAACAAGAAGGAAAGAAGAGAAGGAGGGAGGGAGGGAGGAAGAAAGGAAAGAAAGAAGGAGGGATGAAAGGAGGGAGGAAAAAAAGGAATGGTAATGTTAGTTACAATTCACTGGAATCCTAGTCAAGTAATTTCCCTTCAGATGTCACAACACACTTAAACAAATAACATAACAGAGAATAAAAGTGAGGGTCAAAGAATGCAATATTGCAATGACAGGAATCAGGACTTCCATAAAAACTTATAAAACATATGCTACTTTACTTGAGAAATATCTTACAGTCCTCAGAAGCATTTTCATCAGACACAAAATAGCAAGCATAACCTACAAGCAATCTTGTAAACCACAAAATCAGAAAATCACGAATCCCTCTGTTGAATTCTGAGTTAAATAAGCTCTTATATATTGTTCTCTACACCAGCTTCAAAAACATATCATCTGCCTCAGTTATCAAGGTAATTTCCAGCCACCATACAACTGCCAACAGAAAGCCAGCAGGCACTCAACAGATGTGGCCTTCCAACGAGAGAAAGTATAAGAAATCTTCCTTAACGTGTAAAGGAGGGTCACCCACAGAGGGTATGGATTCCTTCTCAATAACAGCTATGAAGGATATTATATAATTTTTTATAAGGAGGTCATGCCATATTTTTAAAAGTTTGGCAAAATCACCTCATTTAACTAAAACCTTCACAAACACAATTATTTAAAATCTCTAAAAGGAAGCTACAAGAATAACAACTATACAGAGATCAGTATGGGTGCTTAGTATGAGTTCAACAGCTACTCTGTGAAACAGGTATTATGCCATCACTCACTTCCCAAACACAGGAAACAAGTAAATTCCAGGTCACGTGGCTGGGATTCCGCCACTGGCCTACGTGACACTATATAAGCAGATCTGCCATCACTGACCTAGCAAGAGATCTGAGGGCCGAACTTGAAAGCTGCAAGTGGCCATTCTTTTAGCAGAAAAAACAGAATTATCGCATCCTGGGGAAAATTTAGAAATTTAAACCAGAGCACTCTGCTCAGTCATTCAGTCATGTCTGATTCTTTGTGACCCCACAGACTGCAGCCCACCAGACTCCTCTATCCATGGAATTTTCCAGGCAAGAATACTAGAGTGTGTTGCCATTTCCTTCTGCCATTGCCTTCTCTCAAGGGCATCTTCTCGACCAAGGGATCGAATCTCCCATCTCCTGCATTGGCAGGCAGATCTTTACCAACTGTGCCACCCACGGAGCCCAAATATTTATAGCAAAGATGTATAATCTCCAGGCTGAGAGGCGGCTGTTTGTATCACTGATGTTCTCCAAGCTACAAAATCCCAACTCTAGAAACCTCATGAACAGCAGTGCTACAAAGGATAAGTAGTAAGTGCTGCTTTGACACAGTAACATGCTTGAAACCCTAAGCTTTGGCCAAGCAGACCTCATCCTGATCCTCAGACAACCAACACGCTGTAATAATGCTAAATACACATGTGAGAAAATTTGTGCTTTTGGAGCTTAACCTCACACATGAGCAAATTCAAATTTTACCTTTTATTTTTAGACCATAACATACCTTTACTCTTGACAAATATTTGTACAGGATCACTCAAATTTGCTAATTTTTGATAAATGATGAAACCAGCCTGTAGGAAAACAGAAAGGTGAAAACAGTATGCTAAAATCACCAAAATAAAATTTGATGCCTCACCTTTACAAAAATTAAAAACAATGATTCCCAAAGCAGCCAAGAAGCTGAATGCAGCCCTTTAAGTTAAACAAAGATCTAACTGTCTTCATTTACTCACCACACCCATTGTGAGAATGGAGAAAGTGACACAGCTTTAAAATAAAAATTTTCTCATTTTAACCTCCAGTATTATGAGCAAGTACCAAAATCAAATACCTTATAAACGGAATCTAACAAAATATAATCAAGTACGAGACAACCGTATGATACAGATGTCCATTTCCCATCATCTCATTATGAGCCGCTGGTCAGTGTATACACAGTCCCCCAGCTCACTACTGTAAATAGGAACAATCAAGTCACACAGAGTTCTCATGACTCACAAATGCTACAGAACTTGGATTAGTTCTCAAAAAGTTTTCTATTTTAAACAAAATATAAAGGAAAATTATCTTTTTATTTCCCCCAAACAGATGAATTTTCTTCTGGTTATAAATAAAAGAAGCTCCCATTTCTAAAAATAGATGCAAACAAAAGAAACAAGATATTAATCTACAAATAAAAGTACAAGCTTGGGGGGAAAAGTCTATTAGGCCATAAAATAAGACTTTTAGGGAAAAAGAAAAGAGTGCTATATATACATATGTATGTACAAATAGATCGATAAGCCCTAATTTCACTATGTACAAATAGATAACTATAAAAATCATCTGACTAACAGCAGTGGAGAGCTAATTGTGGGGCCAATTTTCTAAATTTTTACTGCATTTTAAATATAACTGTAAGAAATAAGGCCAGTTTTGATACAGAAACTGCATTGTAGTTATTTTTATTCTGAAGTGGCTTATAATCAAATACATCATCAACACCATTTGTGCTTATTCAGTCTGAGCTTACTGTCCTCTCATGTTTTCAAAGAACTCATTTTTTTTCACATAAAAATTGGACATTATTTTTGCTTCATGATGATAAAAATAACAAGCATTACAATCTATTGATACTTGCTAATTAATATTTAGAATTAACAATTTCACTAAATTTCTACCTAAGCATTTTTAATGCCCAACTGACTTAAAACATTTTAGTTTATACAATAAAAATTTTATAAGGTAATTTATTATAAAGTTTAGAAAATAGATTGTAGTCTAAAGATCTTAGGAGGGGGATGGGATGAATGAAGATTCAGACTGACATATATACAGTGTTGATTTGTTGTTGCTCAGTTGGTAAGTCGTGTCCGACTGTTTATGACCCCATGGACTATAGCATTCCAGACTTCCCTATCTTCCAGAGTTTGTTCAAACTCATGTCCATTGAGTTAGTGATGCCATCCAACCATTTCATCCTCTGTCGTCCCCTTCGTCTCCTGCCCTCAATCTTTCCCAGCATCAGCGCCTTTTCCAGCAAGTCGGCTGTTTGCATCAGGTTGCCAAAGTACTAGAGCTTCAGCTTCAGCATCAGTCCTTCCAATAAATATTCAGGATTGATTTCCTTTAGGACTGACTGGGTTCATCTCCTCACTATCCAAGGGACTCTCAAGAGTCTTCTCCAGCTTTTGATAATTCAAAAGCATCAATTCTTCAGTGCTCAGCCTTCGTTATGGTCCAACTCTCATACACATACATGACTATTTTGGAAAAACCATAGCTTTGACTACATGAACCTTTGCTGGCAAAGTGATATCTCTGCATTTTAATACACTTTCTAGGTTCATCATAGCTTTTCTTCCACAGAGCACACGTCTTTTAATTTCATGGTTACTAAGTATAAAACAGATGACTAATGAGAGCCTACTGTAGAGCACAGGAAACTCTACTCAATGCTCTGTGATGACCTAAATGGGAGGGAAATTCAAAAAAGAGGGGATGTGTGTATATGTATGGCTGATTCATTTGCTATACAGTAGACACTAACATATGGAGAAGGAAATGGCAACCCACTCCAGTATTCTTGCCTGGAGAATCCCAGGGACAGGGGAGCCTGGTGGGCTGCCGTCTATGGGGTCACACAGAGTCGGACACGACTGAAGCGACTTAGCAGCAGCAGCAGCAGAAACTAACATAACATTGTAAAGCAACTGTATTCTAATAAAAATTAATTTTTGAAAAAGATCTTTGGTACATACATAAGCATCAGTGGCTGCATAGACTTTCTGGTCCTCAGTGAGGGGAAACCTACTCCAGTCGCTACAGCGGATAGACCGGTCTTTCAGAAGCTGTTTACCAAAGAGGTATTTAACCAAACCATTGAGGCTCCAGGTCTCTATACATTTCAGCTAAAAATAATGGAAAAATCAACTCAGGAGAAGTTATTTCTTTCCTTTTATTCTTAGATATTTCTAACCGATACCAAACGACCATGTCACATGTAAAGTTGAAAATGTTACACCAAAATATAAGGCAGAGATAGTCCTTAGTAGATTTCCAGTCACTAAAAACCTCATTTGCAGTCTACCTTACAAGAATGTAATTCTATCATTTCCTCAATGTAGGTATTAAAATTCTAGGACTGTCAAAGTATCATTCATGGACAAAAGTTGAATAGGTTGGTGATTTTCCTACTTCTCAGCCAAATGAACACTTGGCTAACGTGAGAATGTAACTTAAATGACTACATTAATAAAATATATGAAATATGGGCCATGGAAATGATGGTCAAACTTCCACTAAGAGGATCACACCACAAAAGCTGCATTATGTTCACGTCAAAAAAAAAAAAAACAGGGGATATCGATATAGATGGGTTAAAGAGAGAAACTTTAAATATAATAATTAAATTCACAAATATATAAAACAAAGTGAAACAGTACTAAATATGGGAGAGGGTGTTTGCTTAAAGAAACTATTTGCTAAGGCAACCGATTAGAACTGAAAGTTTTCATTATGAGACATGCATTAGGGACTTCTTTTTTTCTAAAAACATTACGTAGCTTAAAATATGCTCTCAAAAAAAATATCTAACAGTCAGAAGGGACATTCTGTAAACACAAATTTATTTTGTTTTTATTCTGAAAATAATATATGTATTATGTCTACCTTTTCATTGGCAACATCTGTCAGCTCCACAATACTCTTCAAGTTGATATCAAAGTCACGTAGAAGTTTCCACTGATCTTGTTCAATTCCCACACCTGCCTTTTTAATTGCTTCATTTTCAAGCAACATTTTTAGTCCCTGAGGGAAACCTATAATTTTTTATATTAATGTTTATATAATATTTATATAATATATAATATTTATTTCCATAGGTTCTATCAAACATGACAGATTTATTATGTTCTACTTCATACACATTTTATGTTTAAATTTGTGTTTAAATTCAGAAACCAACGCTTACCTTGAATGTTTTTGAGAGCTTTTTTTTTCACCTAAAGCAAAAAGTCCTGACTGATAAATGACAAGAAAAACAACTAATTTAAATGCTAAATTATCACTAACATTTAGCCCCTCTGCACTTCCGTTCTCCACCCTGTGAAACAGGAATAATATCATCATTGACTGACAGATATGACATGAAAATTAAATAAAACAGGGATATGAGTGAAAACTTAAAATATAAATACTTAAATATAAGGTGATGAGAGAGGCACCTGTTAATTCAAGAGCTTAATTTCATATGGACAAAGTTGACATAATACAATTATCTACCATATAAAAATGAAACAAATACAAGAGATACCAACCTGACATAGAAGAAATATGAAACAAGTAGCACTTGCTCTCTGCCACACACAGCTGAATGAGGGCCACTCTGCTCAGTGTCCCTTTCTTGAACGGTGGCCACTCGATGTCAAATCCGACCACATCTCCATCAGAGAGACTCATGCTAAAGGGGGGAAAATAAAATAAGTTATTTAATTAAAATTTTAATTTCTGCATCACTGAAGACATCATTTAACACGTTAAAAGACAAGCCACAGACTGTAAAGGATATCGTAATACATACAACTGATAAGTCAGAAAATATTGGGTTAGCCAAACAGTTCATTCTGGTTTTTCCACAAGATGTTACAGAAAAACCCAAATGAACTTTTTCACCAACCCAATACTAAAAAATTCCTTGAAAAGTCAATACAAAAAAGATAAATAATCCAGTTTAAAAAAAGGGGGGGGGGGGAATATGAACAGGTAATTCCCCGAAGAGGGTTTCCCAGGTGGTGTAGTGGAAAAGAATCTGAGTGCCAATGCAAGAAACGCAAGAGATGGGGGTTCAATCCCTGCATTGGGAAGATCATCCCCTGGAGTAGCAAATAGCAACCCGCTCCACTATTCTTGCCTGGAAAATTCCATAGACAGAGAAGCCTGGTGGGCTACTGTCCATGGGGTCATAGAGAGTCGGACACAACTGACCGACTGAGCACGTAATTCCCCAAAGGAAATCCAAATGGCCAATACATTCAAATATATACATGAAGGCACAAAATCTCCTCTGAAGTCAGAGAAATGTAAATTGAACCTTTACAATTTCACATCTATCTGACTAACAAAAATTAAAGCTCCACAATACTGAATGCTGATAAAGAAAGCTGCCAGTGGGACCACTCACATACTGGTGAATTTTTAAAGTGATAATCCTCTTGGAAAAAACTCTGACAATATCTAGCTAAAGATGTATGAACTGTATGACCTGACACGACTTTCTCATAAATATATGAAACTTATATGTGCATAATTAGAAATGTTTAAGAATGTTCATTGCAATACTATTCTGACTAGCAAAAATGGAAACACTACATTTCCATCAACAAGAGTGAATAAATTATGATATACTGAGACAACGTAATACTATATAAAAGTTTAAATAGAACTTCACATACCAAACCAAAAAGAAAAATTCACAAGAATATAAAGTGTTGAGTGAAAAAGACAAGTGGAAGAATACACAGAGTTTGATAGCATTATTTTTAAAGTTTCTTAATGGGCAAAGTAATAGTATATATATTGACGGGGACACTAAATTATGAAAATTATAGAAAATATGTGAGGGAATACTAAACACTGAACTCATGATAGAAGTTAACTCAGAGGACTGCAAAAGAGAATCAGAAAGAGCATACACGAGGCTTCAGCTGTATTTTATTGTTCTGTCTTAATAAAGATTTGAAGAAAAGGAAGATTAAGGTTTGACAAAGCTAGTGGAAGGACTATGGGTGCGTGTTAAATTATTGCTTATATCTGTCTGCTTCATAGTTTTTAGAAGTGAAAAACCTATTTCATAAATTTTTAAAAACTCAACCTCTGTTTTGGGCTAAGATGAAATATCACTGATCAGTAAAAACTTTCCCCCATGAACCAATAGAGATTAAACAAAATGCATAAACAAGAGTTTCCAGACACTGGACAACAAGAGCTACAGGACTATGCTCTCTGAGGGGAGGAAATCAAGTGTAAACCCAAATGCTGCCCCAGATTTCCTCCTGGAACATTCTAGACAACAGAACAGGAAGGAGAGTCCACAGCAGAGCACGGAATTGGGAGGACAGAGTTCAGAGCCAGAGAGGCGAAGCAGCTGCAAGGTGTGGGCAGAGTCCTGGGGAGGAGGGAGCTAGGCAGGAAACGACACGTAAGCACAGAGAGAAACTACGAGGCTGGACAAAGAAAAACCAGGGAACTGCAATCTGGACAACTCCTGCGGCTTACACAGAGGTAAGAGGCATCGAGTTCTGCAAAACTGGAGTAGAGAGATTCGTTTCGATCACCTGGGGCAGTCACCAAAGACTCCAGAAAGGTCACACCCATTACAGACTAAATCATGCCCAGAATAAAGGCTACTGACATCTGGCCTAAAAAAGTTAAAACTAAGCCTCAAAGTGTAAAACTGATTTTCAGGTGACTTTACTGCCAACAAAGCAAAGCTCCTTTCTTTGAAGGAAGACAACAAAATCTAACATTGAACCAAGTAAGATCATAACATCTAATCAAAAATTGTCAGTCATGAGAAAAGAAACAGGAAAGCATAACTTATAAGCAGGATAATAGTCATTTAATAGACAAATAATTAGTATAATGGAATTAATAGAAGAGTATATTAACACAGCTATTTTATAAATATGCTGAATATGTTCAAAGATTTAAAAGAAAACATGAATATCAGTTCAGTTCGGTTGCTCAGTCATGTCCAACTCTTTGCGACCCCATGGACCACAGCACGCCAGGCTTCCCTGTCCATCACCAACTCCCGGAGTTCACCCAAACTCACATCCATTGAGTCGGTGATGCCATCCAACCATTTCATCCTCTGTCGTCCCCTTCTCCTCCCACCTTCAATCTTTCCCAGCATCAGGGTCTTTTCAAATGAGTCAGCTCTTTGCAGCAGGTGGCCAAAGTATTGGAGTTTCAGCTTCAACATCAGTCCTTCCAATGAACACTCAGGACTGATCTCCTTTAGGATGGACTGGTTGGATCTCCTTGCAATCCAAGAGACTCTCAAGAGTCTTCTCTAACCACAGTTCAAAAGCATCAGTTCTTCGGCGCTCAGCTTTCTCTATAGTCCAACTCTCATCTCCATACATGACTACTGGAAAAACCACAGCCTGGACTAGATGGACCTTTGCTGGCAAAATAATGTCTCTGCTTTTTATGAATACGAATATGGTAAGAGCCAAAATAGAAGGTATTTTTAAAAAGAAACAAATAGAGCTTCGAGACATGAAAAATACAACAAGATTTTAAATTCACAGGATGGCATAATAGCTGATCAGATACTACAGAATAAAAAAAAAAAAAACAACAACAAGGGAACTTGCAGACAGAGCACAGAGAAAAAAAGAATCAAAAATTTTAAAGACAAAGACGCTCATGACCAAGAACACAGCCGCTGTATTAAGCAATGTAACCTATACGCATATAGAGTGGCAGAAGAGAAAAACAGGATGTAAGAGAAAACACATTTGAAGAAATTATTCAAACATGATGAAACTATAAATCCACAGATCCAAAATGTTCACTGAACACCCAAGCAAGACAAACACAAACCACACTACACAAAGGTACATCATAATCAAATTGCTGAAAACCTGGAATGAGGTGAAGCAAAAAAAAAACCAAACTACTTGCTTACCTTCCACAAAACACAATTCATCAGAACTACACCCTTCAAGACACTTAGGCTTATTACCTTCAGATAGGACATACTATAGCATTGTTAAAGGTAAGATGGTAGCTGCTGCTGCTGCTGCTAAGTCGCTTCAGTCGTGTCCAACTCTGTGTGACCCCACAGACGGCAGCCCACCAGGCTCCTCTGTCCCTGGGATTCTCCAGGCAAGAATACTGGAGTGCGTTGCCATTTCCTTCTCCAATGCATGAAAGTGAAAAGTGAAAGTGAAGTCGCTCAGTCGTGCCCGACTCTAAGTGACCCAATGGACTGCAGCCTACCAGGCTCCACCGTCCATGGGATTTTCCAGGCAAGAGTACTGGAGTGGGTTGTCATTGTAGAGTTAATACATAATCATAAACAACAGATTTTATTTTCTCTGTAAGACAAACTTAGTTCTATTTGATGAGACCCAAAAAAAGCCAGTGAACTATAGTGGGAGTAAGCTCACCTGACCACTCTTTCTACAATATATCTACCAGGAGACCATTAATAAACAACTTACCTCTGCTTCTTTCAAGCCAATGTGTGCTATGTTTATGCTTAGTCCTAAACTCAGTCACGTCTGACTCTTTGCAACCCCAAGGATTGTAGCCCACCAGACTCCACTGTCCATGCAGATTCTCCAGGCAAGAATACTGGAGTGGGTAGCCATTCCCTTCTCCAGGGGATCTTTCCAACCCAGGGAAAGAACCCAGGTTTACCACATTACAGGTAGATTCTTTACTGTCTGAGACACCACGGAAGTCCAATATGTAAACTGTAATTAAATATATATATATATATACAAGTATATTAACATCAAAGATTTGAAGGAATCTCCTACTACTTCTCCTTGTAAAATGCTTGAAGAGTCTTAGACTGGATTATTCAGTTCAGTTAAGTGTCTCAGTTGTGTCCGACTCTGTGTGACCCCATGAATTGTAGCATGTCAGGCTTCCGTGTCCATCACCAACTCCTGGAGTTCACTTAAACTCATGTCCATCAAGTCGGTGATGCCATCCAGCCATCTCATCCTCTGTCGTCCCCTTCTCCTCCTGCCCCCAATCCCTCCCAGCATCAGACTCCTTTCCAATGAGTCAACTCTAAGCATGAGGTGGCCAAAGTACTGGAGTTTCAGCTTTAGCATCAGTCCTTCAAAAGAACATCCAGAACTGATCTCTTTTAGAATGGACCGGTTGGATCTCCTTGCAGTCCAAGGGACTCTCAAGAGTCTTCCCCAACACCACAGCTCAAAAGCATCAATTCTTCAGCGCTCAGCTTTCTTAACAGTCCAACTCTCACATCCATACATGACCACTGGAAAAACCATAGCCTTGACTAGACGGACCTTTGTTGGCAAAGAAATGTCTCTGCTTTTCAATATGCTATCTAGGTTGGTCATAACTGTCCTACCAAGGAGTAAGCGTCAAAATTTCATGGCTGCAGTCACCATGTGCAGTGATTTTGGAGCCCCAAAAACTAAAGTCAGCCACTGTTTCCACTGTTTCCCCATCTATTTCCCATGAAGTGATGGGACAGGATGCCATGATCTTCGTTTTCTGAATGTTGAGCTTCAAGCCAACTTTTTCACTCTCCTCTTTCACTTTCATCAAGAGGCTTTTGAGTTCCTCTTCACTTGCTGCCATAAGGGTGGTGTCATCTGCATATCTGAGGTTATTGATATTTCTCCCGGCAATCTTGATTCCAGCTTGTGCTTCCTCCAGCCCGTTTCTCATGATGTACTCTGCATATAAGTTAAATAAGCAGGGTGGCAATATACAGCCTTGACGTACTCCTTTTCCTATCTGGAACCAGTCTGTTGTTCCACGTCCAGTTCTAACTGTTGCTTCCTGACCTACATACAGGTTTCTCAAGAGGCAGGTCAGGTGGTCTGGTATTCCCATCTCTTTCAGAATTTTCCACAGTTTATCGTGATCCACACAGTCAAAGGCTTTGGCATAGTCAATAAAGCAGAAATAGATGTTTTTCTGGAACTCTCTTGCTTTTTCCATGATCCACTATATGTTGGCAATTTGATCTCTGGTTCCTCTGCCTTTTCTAAAACCAGCTTGAACATCTGGAAGTTCATTGTTCACATATTGCTGAAGCCTGGCTTGGAGAATTTTAAGCATTACTTTACTAGCGTATGAGATGAGTGCGATTGTGTGGTAGTTTGAGCATTCTTTGGCATTGCCTTTCTTTGGGATTGGAATGAAAACTGATCCTTTCCAATCCTGTGGCCACTGCTGAGTTTTCCAAATTTGCTGGCATATTGAGTGCAGCACTTTCACAGCATCATCTTCCAGGATTTGAAATAGCTGAACTGGAATTCCATCATCTCCACTAGCTTTGTTCGTAGTGACGCTTTCTAAGGCCCACTTGACTTCACATTCCAGGATGTCTGGCTCTAGGTCAGTGATCACATAATCGTGATTATCTTGGTCAGGAAGATCTTTTTTGTACAGTTCTTCTGTGTATTCTTGCCACCTCTTCTTAATATCTTCTGCTTCTGTTAGGTCCATACCATTTCTGTCCTTTATCAAGCCCATCTTTGCATGAAATGTTCCCTTGGTATCTCTAATTTTCTTGAAGAGATCTCTAGTCTTTCCCATTCTGTTATTTTCCTCTATTTCTTTGCATTGATCGCTGAGGAAGGCTTTCTAATCTCTTCTTGCTATTCTTTGGAACTCTGCATTCAGATGCTTATATTTTTCCTTTTCTCCTTTGCTTTTCACTTCTCTTCTTTTCACAGCTATTTGTAAGGCCTCCCCAGACAGCCATTTTGCTTTTTTGCATTTCTTTTCCATGGGGATGGTCTTGATCCCTGTCTCCTGTACAATGTCACGGACCTCTGTCCATAGTTCATCAAGCACTCTATCTATCAGATCTAGCCCCTTAAATCTATTTCTCACTTCCACTGTGTAATCATAAGGGATTTGATTTAGGTCCTACCTAATGGTCTAGTGGTTTCCCCTACTTTCTTCAATTTAAGTCTGAATTTGGCAATAAGGAGTTCCTGATCTGAGCCACAGTCAGCTCCCAGTCTTGTTTTTGCTGACTGTATAGAGTTTCTCCATATTTGACTGCAAAGAATATAATCAATCTGATTTTGGTGTTGTCCATCTGGTAATGTCCATGTGTAGAGTCTTCTCTCGTGTTGTTGGAAGAGGGTTTTTGCTATGACCAGTGTGTTCTCTTGGCAAAACTCTATTAACCTTTGCCCTGTTTCATTCCGTATTCCAAGGCCAAATTTGTCTGTTGCCCCAGGTGTTTCCTGACTTCCTACTTTTGCGTTCCAGTCCCCTATCATAGCTACCCCATGCCTGAGGTCAGGGGTGGAGGCCAAGAGGAGCAACCCCACGTCCAAGGAGCAGTGGCTGTGCGGGCGCAGGAGGGCCGAGAGGAGTTACTCCACGTTCCAGGTCAGGAGGGGCAGCTGGGAGGAGATACCCCTCGTCCAAGGTAAGGAGCAGCAGCTGCATTTTGCTGCAGCAGCCGTGAAGAGATACCCCATGTCCAAGGTAAGAGAAACCCAAGTAAGACGGTAGGTGTTGCGAGAGGGCATCAGAGGGTAGACATTCTGAAACCATATTCACAGAAAACTAGTCAATAATCACACAGAACACAGCCTTGTCTAACTCAATGAAACTAAGCCATGCCTGTGGGGCCACCCATGATGGGCGGGTCATGGTGGACAGGTCTGACAGAATGTGGTCCACTGGAGAAGGGAATGGCAAACCACTTCAGTATTCTTGCCTTGAGAACCCCATGAACAGTATGAAAAGGCAAAATGATAGGATACTGAAAGAGGAACTCCCCAGGTCAGTAGGTGCCCAATATGCTACTGGAGATCAGTGGAGAAATTACTGCAGAAAGAATGAAGGGATGCAGCCAAAGCAAAAAGAATACCTAGCTGTGGATGTGACTGGTGATAGAAGCAAGGTCCGATGCTGTAAAGAGCAATACTGCATAGAATAGGGAATGTTAGGTCCATGAATCAAGGCAAATTGGAAGTGGTCAAACAGGAGATGGCAAGAGTGAACGCTGACATTCGAGGAATCAGCGAACTAAAATGGACTGGAATGGGTGAATTTAACTCAGATGACCATTATATCTACTACTGTGGGCAGGAATCCCTTAGAAGAAATGGAGTAGCCATCATGGTCAACAAAAGAGTCTGAAATGCAGTGCTTGGACGCAATCTCAAAAACGACAGAATGATCTCTGTTCGTTTCCAAGGCAAACCATTCACTATCACAGTAATCCAAGTCTATGCCCAACCAGTAACGCTGAAGAAGCTGAAGTTGAACGGTTCTATGAAGACCTACAAGACCTTTTAGAATTAACACCCGAAAAAGATGTCCAGACTGGATTATTAGAGAAAACTAATTTGACAATTTAAAAAATATTAATAATCATTTTTAAAGTTCTTTTAAAGGATCATTTGCTATAATTGTTGCTAATTAAATGCAACAGAGACAGTCATAGTCACTATTCAATATTACAATGTTGGTATGTTTAATGAAATAGAAAGGGACATTTTAGAGGTTGAATAACTTTTGCATGTTTTTCCTAAACTAGTGTGTTCAGTAATTCTATATATAATATCTTAAGTATTGAAAAGATTAAAAATTAGCTAAAGTAATACAAAGGTTTATTAATGAACAAACACGGACATTACATATTTAATTCAGAAATTTTAAGTTTTTATTTAAAAAGTAGAATTAGTGATATTTTACATGTATAACTATGTACTAAACATACCTCCACTATAAAACTCAGCACACTTACAAATACTACCATAAGGCTTATAGTCTAAGGGTTCAAATTCAAATGAAAGTTGGAAATTTAAATCTTTACCTAATATCTTCTGAGAGCAAAGAACAATCATTAGCTTCATAACTGTACACAGTGGATCCAGTGAATTCTAAGAAGGGCAGGTGATCTTCCAAAACACTCTTCCGAACAGATGCCTTGAGTTAAACAAAATTCCAAAAAGGCACAAATAAAAGTCACATTAAATAATAAATATTCATTGAAATAATAAAATTCACTGAAATATGGCAAATTAATAGCTCTAAGTTTTATCAGCTAAAGCTTTATAGATTAATGAGTCATATGGACAATTTAACAAAGATGAAGCTACCTACTGTAAAATTATTTTTCTAACAAATTTACTTGCAAACTTCTACCCTATTTTCATAAAAGCATTTATTTTGTTAATACTTTTCTGCAATTATATTAGTATTCTAGATGCAATAATGTTGCCTTAAAATATTGAAGACTGGTTGGTGAAGCTTAAATCTATCAGGACTTAAAATTCACTTGACCATAAAAAAATTCACCAAAATAAATACTGTCTAAATTACAATCTGAATTGGAACAAATTGGCAAGGCCAGCCATGTGAACTAGATAAAAAGGGAAAACAGAATAAGAATTCTTATATTGTAAACCCAATTAAAATTTAATTCCACTCATCCATTCAATGACTAGGTTCTGGTTCATTCACAACAACTCTAAAAGTAAATAATGGCTTGAAGTTTATAAGTGTGAGGATGAACTCAGTTTACAGTCAAATATACATTAAATTTTCCATCTGAAAGAATTACTGATGAACTGCATACCTTTTTTTCTTCTACTGTATAGCTCTTCTGCACAGACATCCAATCAGGAAGTTTCCGCTGCCCTCCTCTTTCCAACGTTTGTTCACTCATCTTTAAAAGGTCCTAGTTGCAAAACCCAAAGAACAATTATTCTGTTAATAAACCCAGTCTTTGTAAGAAAACCCACAGACAGACCAATCAACCTGACTGAAGAGCCAAACATACATATTTAAAGTAAGGTGTGGCATCTGGGCCCAAACACAGGATGTAAGAGCCAGAATCGCAAAAGAAACAACATGCTAGCTCTAAGCCATTCATTTAGTATTTCTTTTTTTTTAAAATAAGTGAGGCAGTTTAATAGAGTTCTAAATTCTAAGCTTCTAGCAGTTTCTAAATTCTATTATTCTCTGACTTTGATCTCTTCAAAAAACAATCTTCATCTCATTCACAATGAGAATCTCTGGGTATATAAATTTTTACAAATTTTTGATAACTTTAATTTTCTTATCATATTGCCTAAGATCTAAGTAAACTCATGAAACTGTTAAATTGTTCACAAATCTACCTGAAAAGACAGAAAAGCTTTTCTATATTAAGGGTTTTTATTACACTCTTGGCCTATCAAGTGAACTAGTCTCTCTAGTTTCGTTGGGAGTATTTTTTAAAAATCTGTTATGAGCTTTGAGGGCTCTCCTCAAGGTAAACTGCACTTCAAGAACTGTTACAGAATTACAAAGACTAGGAACACTATGACATACTCTGTTAAAGGTAAAACAGAGCCATCTCCTCATGTCACTTTACACAATAAACTGAAGTGGCCTTAAGGTCTTAATAAAACTCTTCAAACGCGAACCTTATTCCTGACATCTCAAATTTCTAGTAAACGCACAGCAGATTTTAATATATACCGGAAGATTCTTATGATGAAACATGATATCAACATGAAATAATCAAAGCAACTCTTTATGATTAGGGGTTAGCTTGTCATCCCTATTGATATTATAAATGCTGAAGAAATTAAACAGCATCCAGCAAGTATCCATTAAGTTCTCCTCTTCCCAAGCATAAACCCCCAAAACTGATAACACTAATAATGTATGAAAGAAAATTTTTAAAGATTACTTTGGCAAACAAATCTGGCATACAGAACAAACTCACTCTTACACCTTGAGAAGGAAACGGTTAACAGCAGTAGAAGGTAACTCACTCACTCTATTGAGGAAGTGGGAATGGAAGACCTCAACCACTGAGCCACCAGGGCTCACCTATCAATGGTATCTACTAGCCAAAAAATACCAAAGAGCATCTATCTAGAAAATGTTGTTAGCCAGATATAACTAACCTATCTAGATTGCTTATCATAAATAAGCTTGGAATGATGGATTTATTAATTTATTCCTGGAAAATGGGAGGTAGTCAGCAAGCTGTACAATAAAGATAATATAAAACAGAGAGGAGTTCCAAAATGAAGACAACTTCCTTTGTGCAATTTTTTTTTAACTGCTCAAAACTATTCTGCTAATCCAAAATCATAAATTGGTACTAATGCAGAAGAAAAGGAAATTTTTAGAATCTGTGTGTGAGAGTTTGGGGTTCCTCCAAAAACCAAAAAGAAAATAATATTCCATCTGCACTTCGTGCTTGCCTGTACTCTTTGAATCATCAGCAAAGTCTGGCATTGGGGAAGATCTATGGTTCAGTCGATCAGAACTAACAACTCGAATGTTAGCACTCCCACCTGCATTATATGTTGTAAGATAAAATATATGCTGGATGAAACACAAGCTGGAATCAAGATTTCCAGGAGAAATATCAAAAACCTCAGATATGCAGATGACACCACCCTTATGGCAGAAAGTGAAGAAGAAATAAAGAGCCTCCTGATGAAAGTGAAAGAGGAGAGTGAAAAAGTTGCCTTAAAACTAAACATTTAGAAAACTAAGATCATGGCATCCGGTCCGATCACTTCATGGCAAATAGATGGGAAAACAATGGAAACAGTGACAGACTATGTTTTGGAGCTCCAAAACCACTGCAGATGGTGACTGCAGCCATGAAATTAAAAGACGCTTGCTCCTTGGAAGAAAAGTTATGACCAACCTAGACAGCATATCAAAAACCAGAGACATTAGTTTGCCATCAAACATTCGTCGAGTCAAAGCTATAGTTTTTCCAGTGGTCATGTATGGGTGTGAGAGTTGGACTGTAAAGAAAGCTGAGCGCTGAAGAATTGATGCTTTTGAACTGTGGTGTTGGAGAAGACTCTTGAGAGTCCCTTGGACTGCAAGGAGCTCCAACCAGTCAATCCTAAAGGAAATCAGTCCTGAATACTCATTGGAAGGACTGATGCTGAAGCTGAAACTCCAATACTTTGGCCACCTGATGTGAAGAACTGACTCATTTGCAAAGACCCTCATGCTGGAAAAGATTGAAGGCGGGAGGAGAAGGGGATGACAGAGGATGAGATGGTTGTATGGCATTACCGACTCAAGAGATATGAGTTTGAGTCATCTCTGGGAGTTGGTGATGGACAGGGAGGCCTGGAGTCCTGCATTCCACGGGGTTGCAAAGGGTCAAACACGACTGAGTGACTGAACTGAACTGACTGACACATTGCAAGGCATTTTATAAATGTTAATGGTTATTAATAAGCTTATATTTATTTCAAATCCTAAAGATGATGCTGTGAACGTGCTGCACTCAATAGCCAGCAAATTTGGAAAACTCAGCAGTGGCCACAGGACTGGAAAAGGTCAGTTTACATTCCAACCCCAAAGAAAAGCAATGCCAAAGAATGCTCAAACTACCACACAATTGCACTCATCTCACACGCTAGTAAAGTAATGCTCAAAATTCTTCAAGTGAAGCTTCAGTATGTGAACCAATAACTTCGAGATGTTCCAGCTGGATTTAGAAAAGGCAGAAGAACCACAGATCAAATTGCCAACATCCAATGGATCACAGAAAAAGCAAGAGAGTTCCAGAAAAACATCTACTTCTGCTTTATTGACTACGCGAAAGCCTTTGACTATGTGGATCACAACAAACTGGAAAATTCTTCAGGAGATGGGAATACCAGCCCACCTTACCTGCCTCCTAAGAAATCTGTATGCAAGTGTAGAAGCAACAGTTAGAACCGAACACGGAACAACAGACTGGTTCCAAATTGGGAAAGGAGAACATCAACGCTGTATATTGTCACCCTGCTTATTTAATTTATATTCAGAGTACATCATGCAAAATGCCATGCTGGTTCAAGCATAAGATGGAATCAAGATTGTAGGGAGAAATATCAATAATCTCAGATATACAGATGACACCACCCTTATGGCAGAAAGCGAAGAAGAACTAAAGAGCCTCTTGATAAAAATGAAAGAGGACAGTGAAAAACCTGGCTTAAAACCCAACATTCAAAAAACTAAGACATAGCATCTGGTCCCATCACTTCATGGCAAATAAATGAGGAAACAATGGAAACAGTGACAGACTTTGAGGGGGCTCCAAAATCACTGCAGATTGTGACTACAGCCATGAAATTAAAAGACGCTTGCTTCTTGGAAGAAATGTTATGACCAACCTAGACAGCATATTAAAAACCAGAGACATTACTTTGCCATCAAAGGTCTGTCTGGTCAAAGCTATGGTTTTTCCAGTAGTCAGGTATGGAGGTGAGAGCTGGACTATAAAGAAAGCTCAGCACTGAAGAATTGATGCTTTTGAACTGTGGTGTTGGAGAAGACTCTTGAGAGTCCCTTGGACTGCAAGGAGCTCCAACCAGTCAATCCTAAAGGAAATCAGTCCTGAATACTCATTGGAAGGACTGATGCTGAAGCTGAAACTCCAATCCTTTGGCCACCGATGTGAAGAGCTGACTCATCGGAAAAGACTCTGACGCTGGGAAAGATTGAAGGTGGGAGAAGGGGACGATAGAGGATGAGATGTTTGGATGGCATCACCGACTCAATGGACATGAGTTTGAGTAGGCTCTGGGAGTTGGTGATAGACAGGAAAGCCTGGCATGCTGCCATCCGTGGGGTCACAAAGAGTAGGACACAACTGAGCAACTGAACTGAACTGGTTTGCCACAAATCCAAAGCCCTTAACAGGAAAGTTGAAAGCTAATCCCAAAGTATGTGTATATATACACAACACACATAGGAAAAGAGTCTATTCTTAATCTTAAAACACATTTTTATTAAACTGGAAAACAAGTTTTGCTATATACAGAGTAGATCATTTGCAAAACTTCCAGAAAATTGTTTTCTGCAAATAATAAACAACTCTATAAAAACAACTATAAAATCTTGTAATTCTGTAGTAATCATTCACACTGCCAGAAGAGAAATAAACCTCAGTAACTCTTCCCTATAGCCAACTATATGACTGAAATCATTTTAATTTAAAATGTCTAATTTTTAGATGTACATACTCTTTTTTGCACACAAAATTCTATCTAGATGCCTCCAGGTTAAGAATTTGAAAGTAAACTTGTTTACAAACCTAACATTTTTATCAAACTTAATAAAACTTACATCTTGGGCCAGATAAAAAGCACACAGAAAAGAAAGTTGGAGAATAATTCACAGTAGAGAAATTCTTCTGCATGCATGTGGCTTTTAATCATTGATTAGATAAAGGTTATTCTTGGAAAGGTTATTCATTACCAGATGGTCAACACCGAAATCAGATTGATTATATTCTTTGCAGCCAAAGATGGAGAAGCTCTTATACAGTCAGCAAAAACAAGACCGGGAGCTGACTGTGGCTCAGACCATGAACTCCTTATTGCCAAATTCAGACTTAAATTGAAGAAAGTAGGGAAAACCACTAGACCATTCAGGTAGGACCTAAATCAAATCCCTTATAATTATACAGTGGAAGTGAGAAATAGATTTAAGGGCCTAGATCTGATAGATAGAGTGCCGGATGAGCTATGGAATGAGGTTCGTGACACTGTAGAGGAGACAGGGATCAAGACCATCCCCATGAAAAAGAAATGCAAAAAAGCAAAATGGCTGTCTGGGAGGCCTTACAAATAGCTGTGAAAAGAAGAGAAGTGAAAAGCAAAGGAGAAAAGGAAAGATATAAACATCTGAATGCAGAGTTCCAAAGAATAGCAAGAAGAGATAAGAAAGCCTTCTTCAGCAATCAATGCAAAGAAATAGAGGAAAACAACAGAATGGGAAAGACTAGAGATCTCTTCAAGAAAAATCAGAGATACCAAAGGAACATTTCATGCAAAGATGGGCTCGATAAAGGACAGAAATGGTATAGACCTAACAGAAGCAGAAGATATTAAGAAGAGGTGGCAAGAATACACAGAAGAACTGTACAAAAAAGATCTTCCTGACCAAGATAATCACGATTATGTGATCACTGACCTAGAGCCAGACATCCTGGAATGTGAAGTCAAGTGGGCCTTAGAAAGCGTCACTATGAACAAAGCTAGTGGAGGTGATGGAATTCCAGTTCAGCTATTCCAAATCCTGAAAGATGATGCTGTGAAAGTGCTGCACTCAATATGCCAGCAAATTTGGAAAACTCAGCAGTGGCCACAGGACGGGAAAAGGTCAGTTTTCATTCCAATCCCAAAGAAAGGCAATGCCAAAGAATGCTCAAACTACCGCACAATTGCACTCATCTCATACCCTAGTAAAGTAATGCTTAAAATTCTCCAAGCCAGGCTTCAGCAGTATGTGAACAATGAACTTCCAGATGTTCAAGCTGGTTTTAGAAAAGGCAGAGGAACCAGAGATCAAATTGCCAACATCCACTAGATCATGGGAAAAGCAAGAGAGTTCCAGAGAAACATCCATTTCTGCTTTATTGACTATACCAAAGCCTTTGACTGTGTGGATCATGATAAACTGTGGAAAATTCTGAAAGAGATGGGAATACCAGAACACCTGACCTGCCTCTTGAGAAACCTGTATGCAGGTCAGGAAGCAACAGTTAGAACTGGACATGGAACAACAGACTGGTTCCAAATAGGAAAAGAAGTACGTCAAAGCTGTATATTGTCACCTTGTTTATTTAACTTATATGCAGAGTACATCACGAGAAACGCTGGACTGGAAGAAACACAAGCTGGAATCGAGATTGCCAGGAGAAATATCAATAACCTCAGATATGCAGATGACACCACCCTTATGACAGAAAGTGAAGAGGAACTCAAAAGCCTCTTGATGAAGGTGAAAGTGGAGAGTGAAAAAGTTGGCTTAAAGCTCAACATTCAGAAAACAAAGATCATGGCATCCAGTCCCATCACTTCATGGGAAATAGATAGGGAAACAGTGGAAACAGTGTCAGACTTTATTTTTCTGGGCTCCAAAATCACTGCAGATGGTGACTGCAGCCATGAAATTAAAAGACGCTTACTCCTTGGAAGGAAAATTATGACCAACCTAGATAGCATATTCAAAAGCAGAGACATTACTTTGCCAACAAAGGTTCGTCTAGTCAAGGCTATGGTTTTTCCTGTGGTCATGTATGGATGTGAGAGTTGGACTGTGAAGAAGGCTGAGCACTGAAGAATTGATGCTTTTGAACTGTGGTGTCAGAGAAGACTCTTGAGAGTCCCTTGGACTGTAAGGAGATCCAACCAGTCCATTCTGAAGATCAGCCCTGGGATTTCTTTGGAAGGAATGATGCTAAAGCTGAAACTCCAGTACTTTGGCCACCTCATGCGAAGAGCTGACTCATTGGAAAAGACTCTGATGCTGGGAGGGATTGGGGGCAGGAGGAGAAGGGGACGACAGAGGATGAAATGGCTGGATGGCATCACTGACTCGATGGACGTGAGTCTGAGTGAACTCCGGGAGTTGGTGATGGACAGGGAGGCCTGGCTGCGATTCATGGGGTCGCAAAGAGTTTGACACAACTGAGCGACTGATCTGATCTGATTCTTGGAAAGGATTGAAGTCATTGAATAATAGAGTTTTTAAACTATATATTGAGCTGTTACCTTCTTGAGTATGAACAATGTTCACACATTTTTTTCCAAAGTCAAATCTTATCATTTCTTATTTGAGCCATTAAAGGATCCCAAGTTCCTCTTTAAAATAATGTATTTGATTTGCTTTGGTTTGGATTCTTCTAGAATAATCTCACCTATCTAGCCACCACTATCTACCACTTTTCACCTTTATCACTTTTTTAAAGGCTGGCTTTAAACAACATACACATGGGATTTTTGTTGTGGTTTGTTTTTCTGGTTTTGGTTTTGAACAGCGCCAATTTGAACACGCTGTCTTTCAATAAGGAGATTCACCTGATTCACAGTTAGTATAAGAACTTGAGCTTTCCCTTTCATTTTTGATTAATATTTATCGTCCTTTCTTCGGTTTCTTCTTACCCTTTGTCCATTTTTCCAACTGGGTGAAGTTACCATTCATATTCTTTTTTACCACTGTCAGTGTTAAAACTTCACTTTTTACACTATTATTACTATTACTACTATTACTCCACTCTCTGGGCAAAATAATAAAACTATATCCCTTCCCCATCAAGACCTGACATTTATACTGTCTCTCCATCCAGTAAGGGAAAACTCTGAAGAATGTTTTGACTTCCCCACCCTTAACCACTGCTTTTTCGTGATACAGTTTTGGCTGTTACAGCCTGTTAGCTTTCTAGTACTGCTTTTCTATTTCAAGAATCCTTACTGTTTCTGAACATTTTTGTTACAAATTTCATCATCCATTTTAATGTTTATATAAATTTAGATATATATGTAAGTGTTTATATCGCTTACTATGGTTTCCTTTTCAATTCATCCTGCCCTATCCTGGATCTCTGTTCTGAATTCAAGTGTTTGCTCAGAGGTTCTTTTCAATTGCTTTCCTCAGGTAGAATATGTAGAGATAAGCACTGATCCCTTGCATATATAAAAACCTATTTTTTCAGACAGATAAGAGAATGATGTGTTGACGGAGCATAATAGTCTCTCAGCAGTTTATAGATGTTCTCCTACAGTCTTCTGCCGTTTAACATCACAAGTAAGAAGTCCATTGCTTTTCTGCTGCTTTCTTCAATTATGAGTAACATTTTTCCCATCTGGAAGCCTCAGAGACTTTAAAGGATTTTTATATTTTAAAGCGCTCTACTCTATTCTTCTTGGGATCAGCGAGTCCTTGGAAAGGATTCCAAGTCTTAAGAAAATTTTCCTCTTGTCATAGGATGAACTGTATGCCTCTCCAGTATAAGACAGGTTGGGGTCCTAATCTCCAAGTACCTCAGAATGCCACTTTGGAGACAGGGTCATTACAGAGGTAACCAAATTTAAATGAGGTTATTAGGGACGTCCCTAATCCAAAATGAGTGACGTCTTTATAAAAAAGGGGAAATCTGGACACAGAGACAAGACATGCATACATAGAAGACGATCTGAAGAAACACAGGGAAAAAGTCATCTACAAGCCACGAAGGCAGGCCAGAAGCAGACCTTTCCCTCACAGCCCTCAGGAAAAAAAAAAAAACAAAACTCTGCCAACAACATGATTTTGAACTTCTAGCTTCCAAAACTACAGAATATTAAATTTCTGTTGACTCTTTCAGTTTGTGGTACTTAATCATGGCAGCTATAACAAACTAATACACTCCTGTTACTGGTTTAGTTATTAATTGCTATAACCTATTCTTTTTTTCCTTCTATACCACTTATTCACATTCCAGTGAAAACTTGCCTGAATTTCTTCTGTTAATGTCTATTTTTTTCTACCTGATGATGACTTCCTTAACTTTGTTCAGTATTACAAGACATCTCTTCTACTTGATCTCCAAGATGCTAATTTCATTCTCAATATTCTCCCTTTCATTTCAAAGTTCTTATACAATTTGCCTTACTGAACTTTTACAATGTTAAGATTTGGACTATTTGTTTCAGAAAGTTTCTTTGCACTCTAGTTGAGTCTCCCCAAATGTGCTTGTAATTTCTTTCTTTAGTAAAAGTTATGATTTAATTATTTCAAAGACCCGTTTCAACAGGAGTTTCCTCTTCTGGACGTTCCTCATGCTGAATTCCTTGGGTAAAATGTTATTTTACTTTACCCGTGTAACTCTATTTACCATCAGCAGTCTCAGCTCTTAGGGTCCATCAGAAAGCTGCAAACTGAGCACCAAGAGAATATACTAAGTCTTCCACTGAAGTTCTAGAAGACAATTTCTTGATTCACAGGTATCCAGAGTTGTAATCTCAAGCTCTAGCTCCCCAGCACATAGAACCCAACAGTACACCTCCTCTAGGTCCTGTAAGACAGGAAATATCAAGTAGGCTTCCTAAGTCCAATCAGTTCTTCAGTACATTCAATACCAATTTAATTTTCAGCCACATATGTTTTACCACAGTAATTCTAACGAGTACTTATTCAGGAAATGTTTTAATTCCTCTCCTAACCTCCAATATTCCTTTTATACCATTTTCAGTTCTTTAATACATTTTCTATTGAATCCACTGAATCCATTTTTACAAGGAGTCTAAGTTATTTTTTGTGTAGAAAATTCTTTTTTATCAAGGGTCAACTATTCAGCTAAGTGATTTGATACCTGTTGATTTTACCCAAATACATGATGACTCTCAACTGTCCTATTCATTTATAAATGAAGTTCTATACCAGAAGTGGACAACAATTTCAAATTCATGGCACATTCAGAAAATGAAACTGTTTTCATGGCATGCTGGGAATGGGATCTGGGAATGTGAATATACTGTGAAACTTCTACGTTCTTTATAAAATTAAAATTTTCAAACTTTTAAAATAACAATCTTGAAATTATTTAGAAGAAATAACTTCTGTATATTAGGTTTTATGTTTAACACGGTTACACAAAATTCTCGATTTAGATCTTTAAGCAACATATTCTTAATACTCCGTAGAGCAACCATCCCGAACAAGCTTTGTCGGCACCAATGGCAGCAAATGGCAAAAGGGGAAGCTTTGCTCCGACATACTGAAAGCTCCTTTTTCACTGTTAACCAGCACTCCAACAATTCAATCTCCTTAAATTGAACTTCAAGCCTGCAGGAAGTCTTTAATGCTTCTCCTGTTCCTCTACTGAGAAATATGTTAATTTCTTCCGATGATGTTAAATAAGCTTCAAATACAAATGAATGTTTTTATATCAAGAATGTCAATGCTAAAGTTCCATATCAGGCACACACTGGCTTCTCTCTAATAATATTAATCCTTCTTTAGGATTCAAATAACACCAATTAAACAATCACTTCTAAAAGTTATTTTAACTTCACTCCGCCAAACCTGAATTTTTACTCTGAATCCATAAATGTTGTCAGTACACATTAATATATTTTCCACATGATCACTACAGTGATGATTAAGTTAATTCAAGTGCTCAAAATGTCAGTTAAGGATACCATTTTTTGAAGCCAATAATCAGACTTCAAAAAATCTGCAAAGTAAGAGTCATTCACACAGAATAATTTGAAATTTTTCCCTTTAGCTTATAAATCTTCCTTTGGACTGTCAACTTATTTCAGTAATGAAATAGCTAATCAGATTTCTTCACCTCAAGCTGAAAGGATGGCATTGTAGCCACTTGGATTTCAGGAGATTCACCATTTTTATGACACCATTTAATGCAGAATTCAGAACTACAGGTAAATTTTAATATACAAGAGATTCTCTGTGAATAAAACAGCACATAACTAGGAATATCAGGTTTTTTACGTTGAACTTAACACAAAGCCTTTCTACGTTCCTATTGTTACCAGCCCCACATTTCCAGTTTCTATAATTTCTCACGTTTCAAAATATTCATTTTTCACTTCATTCTTCATCCCCAGTTGGTTTTGGAACTTCTGTGCCAAGCAAAAAATGTCCTTCCAGGCATTTTTCAAAGGTTCTATAAAGCCTGCTGAGGACCACTGCCAGTATTTACGAATTCATAACTGCAATGAACACTTTTTTCATTAATCTTCTTCTAATGTTGTCTTCAGCATAAATCTTCAACATATCTTCTAAAAGATAACTGAAAAATGGCAACTTTTCTACTTCCTTTGCCTCACTGGTCCCAAACATAGTATTCCATATAGGCAGGAGGGAAAAGAGCAGATTTAGCAAACTAGTGAGGTAATCTGGGCTCTATTAACTGTTTAACCCTTCTTGAGTTCAATCTGATTACTTCTTTTATCAGTCTCTTAAATTTGTTCTTATTTTTTGCTCATAGACACTTTCAAACGTTCAGATCTTTTATTTAGTAAAATAAATGTTTTATGAAAAGGTATCAGAATATTCTGCCTGACACCCCCACTCCATTTGATTTAGGCTGAAATGTGAAGAATTCTGGGAATACCAAATCCAATTCTGAGATAATCCTTTACTACTTAGTTATTGATTAATAAATATTTACTATTATGTTCAACTCATAAACTGAATGACTTTCCAGCTTTAATCAGTCTTACACATCAAAATTGGGTAAGTAAGTATCTAAGGAAATTCAATCTACTTGCATATAAAGTACTTAAAATACTACAGGTCTTTAATTCCTCAGGAAAAGTTTTCTGTTGTTTAACCTGTCTGTATTCTTATGAACATTTCTAAACAAATCCTATCAAAAAAAAATTTTTTTTAATTAAGGAAATTAAACAAAAAACTAAGTGTACTGAAATACTTATTTTCATTTATTTTAATAATTAAAAAATTTTAAAGTAAACAAAAAATACTTCAGGGTAATCAAATATTTTTAAATGAGCTTCTGAAGTTATAAAGACATATTTTATTGAACCAATTGAGTTGCATATGTTCAATCAATCAATAATAGTAATAATTAATAATCATGGTCTTTTCTATGTTTCCAGTAAACCTATGAGAATTAAGAAAGAAAATTCAAAGAACACATATAACTTTCCCAATGATTAAATAACATACACATACCCAATTAAAGTGATTAACAGATAGGAAATTACTTAACAGTTAAGACGGAAAGATACAGCCACAACACAGCCCTTTTCAACCAAGTTTACTGCACAGAACTATACATGTTATAGATATCAAGTAATTGACAAAACGATCTACATAAAGAATGCTCAAATATAATTTAACCTATTGCAAATCTTTGAACGTTTGCCTTATAAAAAGCTTTTATGTTTGAAAATTATAAAAAATATGCAACCATCAAAATCGTGCATTACCCATAACCCATATCATTATGCTGCAGCACAAACTGGAAGGCACTAACCTTGCTTCAGCTAACTCTTCCCAATGGTCAGTTTGGCCCCAGTTTTGCCAGACCTTCCAGTTTTCCAAAAGAAATGGATATGACTATGCAATCTCCCATCTGATACCAATCTCCAAGACCCAGTTTCCTGCAGGCCTCTTAATTCTAACCTCAGCTGTAAACAAATCAATACCAGCAGCTGGTCTGAGTATCTCTAGAAATGTTAAAGAGTCAATATCCCTTTAAAAAACATTCTTTGAGTGAAATATTGGGGTACATTTTTGGAGGTACACTACAGAATGAGTAGTTGAGAAACAGTAGGAATATGCCAAAAGATGAATCAGGGTGGTAGTCTGGGACACCTACTTAATCAGGGGAGTAGGAGGGGAGTTATCCTAAGACTGGAGCACGTCTCCTTTTCTCCCCATCTCTGAGCCTTCTGTGTCAATTCACACTGGCCTGGCGCGTTACTTCACCCTATGGATTCCTCAATGATGCGAGCAGCACCCACACAGCCCATTATTTACCTTCTCATCTGTAAAACTGGGACTAAAAACGATGAACCCAGAGAGGGGCACTAGCTCAGTTCTTCCAGTCCATTAACTATCAGCATCAATCAAATGCTTCAATAGTCAAATTATTAAAAGGACCAGTTTGATGGTCTAGTGTGAAAATTAATGTCTAAATAGAGCCTAGGGTAAATGAAAGAAAAGCCATCTTCATGAAGGTAGGCCAAGGAAATTTCTTCACACAATACTAAGATTTCCACTCAAAATACTTCTCTACTTCTCACACTGTTTTACCTATAGTTACATTTTAAAAAATTAATGTTACAAAAATAACCAGCATTCTCCAGAAAGATTTATATACAAGTATAGTCATCCTTCGGAGAAGGCAATGGCACCCCACTCCAGTACTCTTGCCTGGAAAATCCATGGACGGAGGGGCCTGGTAGGCTGCAGTCAATGGGCTCGCTAAGAGTCGGACACAACTGAGCGACTTCACTTTCCCTTTTCACTTTCATGCATTGGAGAAGGAAATGGCAACCCACTCCCGTGTTCTTGCCTGGAGAATCCCAGGGACGGGGGAGTCTGGTGGGCTGCCGTCTCTGGGGTCACACAGAGTCGGACACAATTGAAGTGACTTAGCAGCATAGTCATCCTTGTTATATGTAATATAAAACCAAAGCAGCTTAAATGATTCAGCAATTCACTCTGGTTATCAATGTCCAAATTTTGGTTAGACACTTTGAGTCAGACAGGACAGAGAGACTAACAATAATAAATTTTATATATACATACACACAGATACATATAGAGACACACTGTTGTTTTAGTCATGTCCAACTCTTTTGCAACCCCAAGGACTGTAGCCTGCCAGGCTCCTCTGTCTATGGAATTTCCCAGGCAAGAATATAGAAATTGGTTGCCATTTCCTTCTCCAGGGAATCTTGCCGACCCAGGGAATTAACCTGCATCTCCTGCATTGGCTGGCACATTCTTTACCACTGAGCCACCTGGGAAGTCCCCACAGAGACACATGTACACACATATTTCTACACAAGCATGCACAATCTGTAATTACAGTAGAGGATATAACTTATGAGGTATCCTTCTGTATTGTTTTTGAGAATTCTTTTCTACTTTTCAATGCACTAATAGGAATAGGAAGGGTCAGAGGAAAAAGAACCATGGAATCCATGACAAAGCCCTCATTAAATTCCCTAATTAAAGAGGCTTTCATTAATCTATTGAATCTTAATTTCCCTCCAAATAACCCAGGCAAACAAACTATAAACGCTAAATAAAATCACCATTAGCATTTGCTTCAGCTACAGTAATCACAGCAATTTTAAAGGTAACAGGATTTTTCTTTTGAGAGACCTAATTCTTTATAGGTATCTACTAAATATTCATAACTGTCAAACATTATGTAATATATAATTTATATTTTTAAAGTGTAAGTTAAAATTTGTGTTAATAAAGTCAATTGAAATAAAGTATAAGTAGAACCAAATAAATACAATAAGATGTCATTAAAATGCTAGCAACAGGGGAAAAGAATAATGCAGTGTCATTGTGAGAAGCCGCACTGCCCATAAACCAGGAACATGACTTGACCTGAACTGAGTCCATGGCACAGCGAAGTGCTTTATAACTGAATTTCACTATCCCACTGAATAATTCATTATTTTTAATGAATTTCCTCTGTTCTGTAAGTAGCTATAGCCAGTCAGCTAAAATCAGCCACTATAAACTGGGAAAGTACAGAGAAAGTTTTCAGGTAAGTCAATTTAAAACATTCTTAGGCTGCCTGTTTTTTTTTTTTTTCTTCCCCTGTCACTTCATATGGGCTGAGATGAAATTTTATAAGACTCATTATCAAAAGGACATTGACGGTTGGCCACCCAGCATCCATTCCACCCTGCACCCTTTGCACAGTACTGTAAATTTAATTCAGATACTGACCAGTTATTTGCAAAACCAATGTGCTTCAAGGAAGCTGCCCCGAAATGCCAGCTCCCATGGAAAATCTAACTGATGTAAAATAAATCCCATTCCCCTAGTCACAATGATTCAGAAACTCAGGTGTGAACTCAAGGCATTCTCCTAGCTTTGGGTTAAGAATAAAAACTGCCACCTAAGACAGACCAATGAGATACAAGAGATGTTTACAGGGCTTCTGAGAATATTTTTTTCTCTTATATCAAAGTACCACAAGAGATGTCTTGTTTGAGAATGGGAAGCCTGGGCCTTCGACAGCTGATTTGCCACGGTGATGGAAATTGGCCAGAGTATGAAGCCAACACACAGGAGATGGAAAAGATGAGAAATGAAGCTACAGTCAATGCACTAAACTAGTCTTCAAGTTAGTCCTCCCTTAGCCTTCAAGGTTCATTTTAAAAATAAGTTTCCTTATTCGTTAAGCCTGTTTGAATCAAGTTTTCTGTGCTTGTGTTGTAACTAACACACAAATATAACTGAAAATAAGAGTATGTGGCCAATTCTTTTCTTTGACCCCTGATCTTAAATAAAAATAAATTATAAGGATAAAAATACTAGCCCCAGACAAATACACAAAAATATTAGCCACACAAAGTATACAGTACCAAAAGTTTCAAAATTTCATCAACAGAGCTTCATATCTTCTTTAAATCAAAACAAGAATTAAAATAACATTAAAAAGCAATGCAACAGAAAATTAGAACTTAAATAAATGGGAGTGATATTGAACTTTAGGATGCACAGCTCTGCGTTGGGCTGAAATTCAGGATTTTCAGACAGAAAGAAAAATGCAATATTTTACAATAAGACCAATTTAAGTGTGGAAGGAAGAGCAAAAGGTAAAAATAGAGACAGAGTGAAAAAGAAACTGGAAAATGAATATACAATTCTGAAAGCAACCATAAGTTTATCCAATGCCAAGAACTTCAGATTAACTTCTTCACACAGGGAAAGTTTATATAAAATGAGTAAAAGGAAAAACGAGCAATCCTGTGCTGGTACAGAAGGCAAAAGTTACCTTCTAGTCCAGTGATCTTTCCACTGCACTCTGGTGCCCTCATTTCAAGAATGAATAGCTAAAGTACATCACATGCCAACAGGTGATGTCTCACGCTACAGATCAAAATGAGAAGAAGCAACAAACCTTTGATATTTTTTCTAATGGCTTCTGCTATTCCTACAATACACTAGGGAGATTCCACACCTCTACCTTCTTGGCCTCAGAGACACCTAAAGAGAGGGTGAATCTCTGCCCTGCCCCAAAGACCTAGCCTATCAGACTATAGGTGGAAGATCATAAAATTCAGACAAGACACGAGTTAGAAAGAAGCAAAGGCTTGAAGGGAAGGGAGGGAAATTCACTGGTTCCACTTACTGGGAGATAATGTGAAATTATTCTAATCACTTATTTCCCAGTGAAGAAATTATTCCAAAACCATCCTCTTTTTTAATCCTCCCATATATAAAACATTTATCAAAAAAGAAAGCAAATCACCTTTAAAAGAAGCTGACTGCTCTGCAGGTGAAAGAGGATACAGGGTAAACCTATATGATCCCTAAGGGAAGTAATGCAGAATAATGATGGTGTTGATGATAATAAAAATGCTGATGATCATCATTTTAAGGCAAGGAGCAGGGGTAGCACCTGACTGCTATTACTAACCAGTTTTCACAAGAGGAAAGCTTAACTCCTATCAAAGAGCTAAAGTCTCCGAAATACTTGTCCCTAGTATCACTTTGAGGTAATTTGATTTTATAAAACTTCATCAATTTGATTAAAAGACTGACATACTCCAGAGATGACCAGATTCAAGATAAGCATATCCAAATGAAGGGACTTCTCTATATATGAGCAAGAATCAATTAAAAAGTATAATTTATATCTAAACTCAATAACAGCAAAAATGACAATCTGCCAAGGAATAAACTTAAAGTAAACTACGTAAGACCCATTTTAAAGACAACTAGGCAAGCTTAGTAAAACATCAAAAAAGGTCTAGAGAAGACATACTGAGTTCCTGGACAGTTAAGACTCAAAACTTTAAATTAATTAAATCAATACACTCCAGAAGCAACAGCAAGAAAAGATGTCAGCAGGATTTTTCATCAAACCACACAAGCTTATATTAAAGTTCACTAAGAGAAGAAAATAGTCAAGAGCAGTCAAAAAAATGTATTTTTTGAGAAAATAAGACCAATAAAGAAAAATTCACTCTATTAAACATAAAAAAAAGTTTGAGAACTCCTAAAGTGAAGTCGCTCAGTCATCTCCGACTCTTTGAGACCCTGTGGACTGTAGCCCATCAGGCTTCTCCATCCATGGGATTTTCCAGGCAAGAATACTGGAGTGGGTTGCCATTTCCTTCTCCAGGACATCTTCCCGACCCAGGGATCGAACCTGGGTCTCCCATGTTGCAGGCAGACTCTTTCCAGTCTGAGCCACCAGGGAAAGGGAAAGGGAAAGTCACTCAGTCCTGTCCAATTCTTTGCGACCCCATGGGCTGTATAGTCCATGGAATTCTCCAGACCAGAATACTGGTGTGGGGAGCCTTTCCCTTCTCCAGGGGACCTTCTCAATCCAGGTATCGAACCCAGGTCTCCCACATTGCAGGCGGATTCTTTACCAGCTGAGCCACAAAGGAAGCCCCAGGGAATTCCTCTATTAAACATAAGCAGTACACAAAAACAGAAATTAAAATGGTGTGGAATTGGTATAAAAATAGATATAAATCAATGGAACAAAATATATCATGTTCAGAAACAGAGCTATGTAAATATAGAAACTTGACATACGATAAAGGAGGCATTTCTCATCTTTGACAACCTGCACAGGAAAACCCTGATTCAAGCCACATTACCTCTTATTTCCGTCACCTCCACTGTCTTCTCAAAACAGAAGTCAGAGTGATTCTGTTAAAAAATGTTTCCATTTAAAGAATTATATACCATAACCAAGTGAGATTTATCCCAGCAATGTAAAGGTGGCTCAATATAAGAGAATCAATCAATGTAATACGTAACTTTTACAGAATGAAGGAAATACACCTGACCATCTCAACTGACATGGGCATTTGACAAAATCAAATACTCTTTCATGATATAAAGTCAGAAAACTAGGGACAGAAGGGAATTTCCTCCACACAATAAAGAGCACTTATGAGAAACGCAGTTAACATAATACTCAACGGTAAAAGACTGAAGATCTTTTCACCTAAAATCAAGATCAAGACAAAGATACTCCTTCCACCAATGCTATTGAACAGAGTACTGAAATTTCTAGCCCCAGAGAAATTAGATATAAGAAATAAAAGGCAATAAATTGGAAAGAAGTAAAACTCTATTCACAGATGACATGACTGCGTCTATAAAAAAAAGTCCCAAAGAAACCACAAGAAACTTACTAGATCTAATAAGCAAATTCAGTAAAGTTGCAGGGTACATGATCAAGACACAAAAACCAGCTGAGTTTCTAGACAACAGCAATGAGCAATCTGAGAGGAAACTTAAAAAGCAATCTCGTTTACAATAGCATCTAAAAAAATAAAATACCCAGGAGGTGAAATGAAAAACCTGTACATCACAACCTACAAAACATTGCTGCCAATTAAAGAAGACATTTCATTCACGAAGAAGACAAGTTCCACCACAACAAATGGAACACCACCTGTGTTCACGGAAAGAAGACTTAATATTGTTAAGATGTTATACAACCCCAAGCTATCTACAGATTCAACACAATCTCTATCAAAATTCCAAAGGCCCTTTTTTTTGCAGAAATGGAAAAGCTAATCCTCAAATTCATATGGAATTGAGAATTCCCTGGTAGTCCAGTGATTAGGACTCATCACTTTAACTGCTGTGGCCCGGATTCAATCCCTGGTCAGGGAACTAAAGTCTCGTGAGTCACCAAGCATAGCCAAAAAAAAAAATTCATAGGTAAAATGGTTCCACCACTGTAGAAAACAGTTCCTCCAAAAGCTAAACACATAATTATCATATGATCCAGCAAGTCCACTCCTAGGTACAGACCCAAAAGAAACAAGAACTGGAAACAGGGACTCAAGTAGATCCTTGTAAGCCAGTGTTCAGCGCACCATTATTCACAATAACCAAAAGGGGGGAAAACCCAACTGTCTGTCAACAGATGAATGGATAAACAAAATATAGTATGTACACACAACGGAAACACATTCAGCCATAAAAAGAAATTAAGTTCTAATACATGGTACGACGTGGATGAACCTTGAGAACATCATGACAAGTGCAAAACAACAAATATGATTCCACTTGCATATACTATCTAGAATAAGCAAATTCATAGAGAGCGAGCATATCAGAGGTTACCTGGGGCTGGACAGAAGGGCAGTGGAAAGCTGTTGCTTAATTAACCAGTTATAGAGTTCTGCTCTTCAAATACACCAAGCAGGTTCCCTCAGAGCCTTTGCACTTTCGTTTACCTCAGATAGCCACAAAACTAGCTCTCTCACTTCCTTCAGCTCTTTACTCAAAAATTACCCAGGTGGCAAAGAGGATAAAGTAATCCTCCTGCAATGCAGGAGACCCGGGTTTGATCCCTGGGTGAGGAAGATCTCCTGGAGAAGGGAATGGCTACCCACTCCAGTATTCTTGCCTGGAGAATCCCATGGACAGAGGGGCCTGACAGGCCACAGTCCGTGGGGTTGCAAAGAGTTGGACACGACTGAGCAACTAACACGAACAAAGAGTGAAGTAAGTCAGAAAGAGAAAAACAAATATCATATATTAACGATATATGTGGAATCTAGAAAAACAGCATTCAGTTCAGTTCAGTCGCTCAGTCGTGTCCAACTCTTTTCGACCCCATGAATTGCAGCACGCCAGGCTTCCCTGTCCATCACCAACTCCTGGAGTTCACTCAAACTCACGTCCATGGAGTCGGTGATGCCATCCAGCCATCTCAACCTCTGTCGTCCCCTTCTCCTCCTGCCCCCAGTCCCTCCTAGCATCAGAGTCTTTTCCAATGAGTCAACTCTTTGCATGAGGTGGCCAAAGTACTGGAGTTTCAGCTTTAGCATCAGGACTGATCTCCTTTAGAATGGACTGGTTGGATCTCCTTGCAGTCCAAGGGACTCTCAAGAGTCTTCTCCAACACCACAGTTCAAAAGCATCAATTTTTCGGTGCTCAGCTTTCTTCACAGTCCAACTCTCGCGTCCATACATGACCACTGGAAAAACGATAGCCTTGACTAGACGGACTTTTGTTGGCAAAGTAAGGTCTCTGCTTTTGAATATGCTATCTAGGTTGGTCATAACTTTCCTTCCAAGGAGTAAGCGACTTTTAATTTCATGGCTGCAATCACCATCTGCAGCGATTTTGGAGCCCCAAAAAATAAAGTCTGACACTGTTTCACCATCTATTTGCCATGAAGTCATGGGACCAGATGCCATGATCTTCATTTTCTGAATGTTGAGCTTCAAGCCAACTTTTTCACTCTCCTCTTTCACTTTCATCAAGAGGCTTTTTAATTCCTCTTCAAACGGCATAGATGATCTTATTTGCAAAACAGAAACAGAAACATAACGCAGAGAACAAACGTATGGACACTAAGGTGGGGAGAAGGGGGGGATTAATTGGGAGACTGGGATTAACACAAATAGCTAACTAATGAGAACCCACCACATAGCACAAAGAACTCTACTCAGTGCCCTGTGGTGACCTAAATGGGAAGGAAGTCCAAAAAGAGAGGATATATGTATACGTGTAGCTGATTCACTTTGCTGTACAGTAGAAACTAACACAACATTGCAAAGCAACTATACTCCAATAACACTAATTCAAAAAAAATTACATTCTCAGCCAGGCCTTGCCTGACCACCTTACTTTAAAATTTCAGTTCCCTACCCTCATCCACACTCCTCATCTCTCCTTCATTATTCTCCATGGAATTGTCACCTTCTTGACATACCAGGCATTTGACTTATAGCCTATCTCTCTCCAAAATGTAAACTTCCCAAAACAGAGCGATTTGTGTTTGTTTTGTTCACTGATGGACCTAGAGCGGCGCTCGGTAAATATCTGTGTAATTAAGAAGGGGAGATCACTGTTCAATAGCATGAAAATCTAACTGCCCTACCCATAGACTTCAACTCCCTAAAAATTAACGTGCCTAAGTACTCTGATTTAAAACACTACTAAATTAGCATCTTAAGGATGTTAATATCCGCTTCTGTAAGGAGAATATTTACATACTGACACATAACCAGAAAACAACTCAATTTTAACCAGGAAAAAAAAAACAATAACAACAACAAAAACAAAATTAAAGACTGAATATTTTGAATTCAAAAATCCAACATGATTTGTTACATTACACAAAAGGGAGGCGGAAAAGGAGAACGAAGATGCCCATCCCTAAGGAACCTCCCACCCAAAGCCCAGAGACCTACTCTGTGGGACTCAGAACCTCCAGATAAGAGAAGGCTAGAAAGATACCCCAGGGCCTGGAGCCTGAAGCAAGGTTGGAGGGACACGTTACCCTGAGATGAGCCAGTTCAACGGGACTCGTCCATCAGCTGGATGACTTGTGCAGCGACCCAACACCACAGCCTCGAACCAGGTATCAGGGTTCGATACCGATTCAACAGACTCCCGCGCTGCGGAGCCCACGCGGGAGGATCACGGCGCACACAGTGACGCGTCACTCCTGGGACACGGACCTTCCCCTCCCCTCCGTCCGGGCTCCGCCACGCCCCCAAGTCCTCCGCTCCCGGAGCGCAGAGCTGCAGCCCCTCCCACCCAAGCCCAGCTGGCTACTCGGCGCGCATGCGCAATTGGGGAGGGGCTCGCCGCCGCTAAGCCCTACGGGAAGTGTAGTCTCCGCGCGGGCGCCGGTGGGCCGCCCGAGTCCTACGTCTCAGCGGTACCTGGAGAAGTCAGAACAGCCTCCCCTCAGCCGGGTCCTCGTCTCCATCTTCACACCTGTCCGGTCACCTCACGCTCACTCCCCAGTCCCACGCGCTGGGCTTCCGTCAGAGCGGGCCGCAGAGGAGAGCCCGAGACCCGATACTCGCTTCAGCGGGCTGTGCTGGAGGAGGCGGGGTCCACTGCCCGCCTCCCGCCGCCCCCCTCCCCGCCCCCTCCCCTCCTCCCCGGCGGGCGTCGGGCCGGTGCCCGGAGAGCGGCGGCGGCCCCCGCAGCGGCCGCTGGAGGGGCGGCGGCGGCGGCGGTGGGCGCCGCGGGCGATGCCCCTGCCCGGCTGCTCCGGCGCGGGGCGGTGCGAGCGGCGGCGGCGGCGGCGGCGGCGGCGGGGGAGCAGGCAGGGGGCGGCGGCTGCCACAGAGGGGCCGAGAACTGGCGGCGGCGGCGGTCGTGAAGGGCACCGGCGGCGGCGATGATGGTAGTGCTGATGTGAGTGTCTGCTGACTGGGGGACCCGGGGGCTGCCGAGCCCGAGGCGGGCGGCCCGGCGCAGAGCGGGAGCGGGAGGCCAGGGGCGGCGGAGGGATGCTGAGTGCCCAGTGCGGAGCCGGGAGACGCCGCCCGCCCGCCCGCCCGCTCGCCCGGCCGCCGCAGCCCGTCCGGGAGAGGCGGGGATCCCGGCGCTGCGGCGGCCCGATGTGGGGGTCCCGGGCAGAGGCTGGGGCAGCGCAGGCCGAGGGGCGTCTGCGATTGTTCTCAACACCCCCTCCCCCACCCCACCCCGTGTGTCTGTTTGTCACTTGCAGCTGAAGATGGAAAGAGCCAGGCGAAGGGGAGGCGGCGGCGGCGGCGGCGGCCGTGGCCGCGGCGGCAAGAATGTAGGGGGTTCTGGCCTAAGCAAGAGTAGACTGTACCCCCAGGCCCAGCACTCCCACTACCCCCACTACGCGGCTTCAGCCACCCCTAATCAGGCTGGGGGCGCAGCCGAAATCCAGGAGCTGGCCTCCAAACGAGTGGACATCCAGAAAAAGAGGTTTTACCTAGACGTGAAGCAGAGCTCGCGGGGCCGGTTCCTCAAGATAGCCGAAGTCTGGATAGGGAGAGGCCGGCAAGACAATATCAGAAAGAGTAAACTGACCCTCTCCCTGTCGGTGGCAGCGGAGCTGAAGGACTGTCTAGGGGACTTCATCGAGCACTATGCCCACCTGGGCCTGAAAGGCCACCGGCAAGAACACGGTCACGGCAAAGAGCAGAGCTCCAGGAGGAGACAGAAGCACTCAGCGCCCTCCCCGCCGGTCTCGGTGGGGTCCGAAGAGCACCCTCACAGTGTCCTCAAAACAGACTACATCGAGAGGGACAACAGGAAATACTATCTAGACCTGAAGGAAAACCAGCGGGGTCGCTTCCTAAGGATTAGACAAACCATGATGCGGGGTACTGGCATGATAGGTTATTTTGGCCACACTTTGGGCCTGGAGCAGACTATTGTCCTCCCAGCTCAAGGAATGATCGAATTCCGTGACGCCTTGGTTCAGCTCATCGAAGACTATGGCGAAGGGGACATCGAAGAACGCAGAGGTGGAGACGACGACCCCGTGGAACTCCCCGAGGGGACTTCTTTCAGAGTGGACAATAAAAGGTTCTACTTTGATGTGGGCTCTAATAAATATGGAATTTTCCTGAAGGTAAGTGAGGTGAGGCCACCTTACCGTAATACTATTACCGTTCCGTTCAAGGCTTGGACAAGGTTTGGGGAGAATTTTATCAAGTATGAAGAAGAGATGAGGAAAATTTGCAACAGCCATAAAGAAAAGAGCATGGATGGCAGAAGGGCCAGTGGTGAAGAACAAGCGTGCCTCGACTAAGATGAAAGTGAACTCCATCAGGCAAAAGTTAAAATCATAGATTGGCTAAAAGAACTGATCCATACTCATTTGAAGAAATTTCTCCTCTTTGGGGGCCCTTTGTTATCAGTAATACCTCTAGTAGTTTATACTTCAAGGAGTCTGATTCTTATGTTATGTTACCCGTAGAACACTCTAATTCTTATGGGAACTCCTGCCTTCCCAGAGCTAAATAGTTTAGCTGCTTCAACTGCTCCAGACTATTGAAGTATGCAGATCAGCACAAAGTATGACATTCTGACCTTCCAAGTACCCTAGCTAAGATTTACATTGCACTATGACATAAGCCTGAAAAAATACATATACCTAATATGGAAGTGTGAATTTCTACTTAATAAGTTCCCCCAAAAAAGGATTCCATGCCTACTTCATTAAAAGCTGCTAGGATTACCTGTAGGACAGTTACCACAGAAACAGAAATTGACTTCTATTTATTTATTTATAAAAGGACAAGTTGAAATACATTCAATGTCCATTGGATAACTGAATATTAAACAGTCCCATTAAAGAATCAAATCTTAGTTACTATAGTATGCTATAATTTCAAATTTTGTGGTAACCCTACAGTTTACACTTGCCGTATCAACGCCATGAAGAGTTTTTATTGGTTATTCTAAGCTAGTTACAATCCTATCTTCACCTCTGATGATTGTACCATATATTATTAGTGGCTTTCCAAAGTTTCAGGAATTACTTTTTATGTCACTGTTGCGTGGGAGGCTTCATCCTATGGCTTTGCTATGGAAATCTTGATATTTTAGCTTTTCATACTAATTTGAAGGTTGTAAGAGGTTCTTTCCCAAAATATATCATAGACTCAAGGTGTTACAGTTTTTGCTGCTGCTTTAACACGATTTCAGAGGGGTTGGTGCACCAGTTATCTGATATAAAAACACATCTATAATAATATATTTTAGTAGCACTTTTAGCACCTTAAGACCATTTCAACACTTCCAGTATAAACCTGACTTTTACAGGTGTTTTAATTCCAGGAAAAGTTTTCTCTTTTCTAAAAAGCATTTAGAATAAACATAAAATTTCAGCCTGAAAAAATATTATTTGAAGATTGGTTATAAGCATATTTGAAAAGAAAATTCAGGCATTTTCCAAGGTGCTCTTTATGATACTTAAAAAAGTTTACTTACACAAGACTCACCCATTTACTTGTATGAAAAATTACTTTCCAGGAAGTGCCACTGCAATTTTCCAACACCTAAGCAGTTTTTTAAACAAGTGGATATAATGTATATGTGTACCAACCCACCCTGTATTAACTGACTGAAATTTTATCTGTTGAGCTGCATTTTATTCTGAATGAAATTACTGTCTTTTCTCTTGGCTTTCCTCACCTCCCACACAATAAGTCCATATAATCATGTTTAGGAGCCAAACACTGATTTCAACCCCTAAATATAGCTCTCATTGATGAGAGCTGACTGCACGGATTGAGATCAGAATGTAGCTCTTCTTCTATACGCTATAAGTAATTCACAATTATTTTAACAGTTGTTTTCCCTCCAGAGGTTGTCCCCCAAAAGGTCACTAAATGAGATGAATTAAGAAAATTAATTTCACTAATTCATGTTACTTAAAAACAAGCAGTCAGTAACCCAGATGTATATGCTGGTGTTGGCTTACGGATTGTATTTCCGGTTTCCTCAAACAGTGTGAAGGAATCTCACTAGTTCATTATAATTGTGGACCATCTGGATCACTGTGGAACAGCTGAAGGTTAGAAGATGATGTTAGTACTAGAGTTAATAGCACATGGTGGGTGTTGAGACTCTAAAAGTAGCAAGGATCTTTAAACAGTCCTCACTGTAAAGTAACTATTATAGGCTTGATAAAAAGTAGCTTTGGGGTCTAGGAAGGAATGGTGTGCCCTTGAATTACAATACTACTGATTGCTTTGCTGCCCATCATAGTGCCTATGAATAATAACCTGTCAGATTTTGGCAAACTGGAGCTGTGAATATTCCACTATTTGAGCATTCCTATCACTATTGCTGTGACTGTGTACTCTCTTAAAACCTTCTCTTCTAATATATTTATATCCGTTAAGTCTAAATAATTTCCTTTTTGGATTTTACTCTGGTAAGATTTGAGTGTGTGTGTCTATATATATATACATATATGTGTATGTATATATGTGTGTTATATATATATACACACACACACACTACTATGTCAGACGTAAATATCTTTAACTCATTGTATATAAATATTATTAGTTTAATTTTCATTAACAATTTAAGTTAAAAATGGGTTAAGCAGCCAAATTTTCTACATGGTATGTATACTTCAAAGTTTTTACCATCTCAAAGCTATAGATTGCATAGATGCATATATACCGGCAGTTGAATATACTTTAAAATCATTAAGCCTTCTGCCAGTCCTTTAGTTTCTTTTTTTTCCAAAGTTAATGTTCACTGAAAAAGGAAATGATGCTATGATTTTTTGATACTTAAAATTTCCAATCATTCATTAGCCATAATCCAGTAAGATCCAGTCCAAAACTCTGGTATTAGGACATGTATTGCCATGTATCTTATAAAATAAGCTACTACTCTTATCTGTGCAATATACATTTTATTTATTGTCATTTGTATCACAAATGGAGCTGCACATGTACATGGTATTCTTCAAAATACTAGGATCCCTGCCTTGAAGATATAAAACTCTTAAGGCAACTGGATGTTAGCAATCAAAAAGTGAGCATTTAAGTTAGTAACCAAAATTACTCTTTCACTATATAATTCTAAAACACTGATGATGTTTGCACATAATAATCCAAGCATAATGTGGTACAGACTCAAAACTGTAATCATATAAGCTGATAGTACAAAGTCTGGAAACGGGTTCCTCTTCATTGTTGGCAGTGTGCTCCTACCAATTGAAAGCAGCACTAATCTGTTGCTTATATGCAAGAGATGCAATGTATTATAAAAGAATTCAACTTCTGCCACATTTTATAATTTTCCTTGTTAAAGCCCCAAACTGCCATGTCCCTTAAACTTGAGTCAAACACAAGCTTATTTGCACTAAAGAGCATGGCCAAAAATAAATGACAGGGTGGAAAAGCTAGTTGGAACCTCTTGAAATAATGGGTTCTAATGGGGGAATTTCACATTTGTCTATTTGAAAGCTATATGGTCCAGGCAGACAATCTGTCAGTTCACTAATTTAATAATGCACTTTACCTTTTGTATATAAAAGATGTACATTTATGCCACTTGACTGGTGGGACGTGTTTCAATAACTGTGTAGTTTAGAATCTGTAGGGTGAGCTCTTGCATGCATATGTTTATGTTGGAACTGCTGTAGTAACAAGTTTCCATTCAACCAGTGTCATGGAGAAGGGTAGAAGATGCCTCTGAAGTAAATCCCAAGACACCTAACAAAGAATTTTAGAGTTCGTATTTGTATTCTTAAGGACTAGAATCAATTACTAAAACTCTTTCTAGCCCAGACTAGTATTACAGTTGAGATTATATCTAATTGAGACTCCCCATAATACCCTGAAAATGAATTTTGGGAATTTGTGCAAAAAAAAAAAGCTTTTAATGATTCTGTTTCATTTTTGATGCATGTTTCACTTACTAATGAAAAGACAGTACCTGGTACTGTATTAGAATACAAAGTATGATTGGCTGATATGGCATCATTAAGAAAATAACCAGACTAGAGACATAAAGTTCAAATTAAGGAAATGCAAAGAAACTAAGAACAACTGCTAAAATAAATATGACGTTATTTCAAAATTTGCAGAAGAGCTAACTTTCACCAACCAAAAAGGGTATTAGGGGATTTAGTGTATCCTTCCATCCTGAAAACTTCCTAAGATGTACATTTGAAAAGTAGATAAATGTTGCTTAATAATAGGTTGTATGTACTTTACTAAGAAACACTGTGTACTAACGATTCATCAAGAGTATACTATATTTACTGCATTCATTTTATATATGTGGATAAGAATACATTATATAGAGTGATCCTATCTTAATATACTCATGTATTTATATTGTAATTTTGCAAATATTTTCAGTAAAATAAACATTTATCTGAGCTGCACAATCTGAAGAGGATGAAATTGAAATATACCCTCAGACATTCAGTTTTAATAAGCAGCTGCCATGGAAAGTTGATATATGTACTATCATTCCTTTAGATTTTATGTTTATTTTAATATTTAAATAGGACTTGATTGGAAACTTGAAGTAGTATACTGAAAATAATTTCTTCATAAGTATGAGTTTCCTTTTTTCCTGCTTATTTCCAAGTGTCTTTCATTGGAACTATTTATAAAATCTTATTCCAAGCTTTATGTAAGAACTTTGCTTAGTCACCACGTAGTTTGAAGTCTGTCTTTTACCAAAACACCAAACATCTTTGGCAGGATAAAAGTCTAAAGTAAACCACAAAGAGAATTTAAAATTGACTCTATGCCAACACAATAATACAGGTGTAATATTTATCCCTGCCAAATACAGATTCTTAAAATCTTTCTGGAATTTCCTTCAAGATTCCTTGAATTTCATAGAGAAATGATGGCTCATGGCTAGCCCATCAGAGGAAGAGAGGAGAGATGTTCGCATGCTGTTAAGACAATCTATAGTCCACAATGCTGTAGAAATGAGGTACAGGGAAATGTGTTTTTCCCAATTTAATGTCTTGTGAAAATTGAGTTTTTAGGTCACAGTTACTCTGTCATACTCAAATTTATGTAGAAAAACAGTTTATATGTTAGTGTATTTTCTTGAGTAATGTCAAAAATTAATCTTTTCTCCTTAATTTGACATGGCTTTTTAAGTAATTTAAATTTATTTAATCAATATTTTTGAATAGGGAAAACCTGCATATAGTACAAAATTTAGATGCTCCAGATTGATAGACACTGAAAGGTAGCAACTAGTGTTACCAATTTCTTGTGTATCCTTCTAGAGTTACTCTGCATATACACACATATATATATACACATATTCTTTTAAAACATACAATTAAAAACATATAGACACTCTCTTGTACCCAGTAGTATCAGTAGTAGATCTATCATTATAAGTGTATTTTCCCCCTTCTCCTTTAGATGCCATGTTTGATCTAGTTACCATAGCATTTAATTTGAGCTATTTATGACACCAAGGGAACCCCAAGGAAATTTCGAATGACTCCCATTGGAATTTACTTGAAGTGCAAATATATGTACATATCAGTTTTTAAATGTATAAATATTCAGTTCTCCTTCCTTATTCCAAACTACTTTGTGCTCATATCTCTCCCTCTTCTGCCCCTCAAAAAAGTGGTGGTCTTTTTCTTTATGTGATACAGTTCAGGATGTGAAATTGTTTACCCAAAGATTATTTTAAATTAACTGTGTCCTCACGAAAAATACCCATATTTAAAAGCTTTAATAAATTGTCACTTTTAATCAGTTTTTACTAATTATGTTACTATTATTTTTATATAAGACCTTACCATTATTAGAGAAAATCAATACTAGAACCACCACAAAAGGTTACAACCTGTTGAAGATTGTTGATTTAATAACATGAGCATTTATATATATAATAAGAAAAGTATCGTTATTAATGAATCATTCAGTTAGCACTTAGTCAAATCAAGACTAAACAAAAAACAGAAAATGCTAGTTCTGTTTATTTAAAGCATTGGGTCCCTTTGAGGGACCGAGTCTATCAGATTTCCTTGAGACCAAAAGGTACTATGATGATTTGGGAAAAGATTAAATACCTTAGGGCTATGTAGTTAAAAATACAACTAAACCATTTCTATTCTCTGCCAGAAGAATATTTGTTTTAAAATGTAGTTGCATAATTACTATTCTTGAAAATATAAACAAAGTTGCTTTAATAGTTCCCCAACCCCTCCTTGCAAAAAGTCATAATTCTCTTTTTATTCACATCAAGGAGGCATTTTAAGGTCACTTTTCTAATAGCCAACAGGAAAAGATTATGATATGAAAGATTAACGTCCCATACTTGAACCATGAAGGATCCTATCTAGTTATGAATTAAAGCAACCAAAGTAAAAACTCCAATACCATTAGAAATATCTTAAAGAGTATATGGGTTGAGAAAGAATTTTTTTATGGATTAGTATATGTAAACTTTATGAAAATGTTTAAAGACTTAAAAAATTAAAGCACTTTAATTCATCTTTAGAATAATCATAATTGATGGCATGATTTTCTGTTTGTAACATGAGAAAGGTGTTGTTAGAAAGCGAGATTGTCTTAAACATATATTTTTAAAGCTTAAAAGTTTGCTTCTGTCATTTTAGTGAACAACTCACTATCCTTTGCAGAGTCTATTACATTGGTTAAGATTTCCAGGTATTTACTTGTTTAAGCTTAAAATGGTTTGTAGTTATTGTTCCTTTCTTAAAGAGAGGGATCAAAAGGAAGGTAAATTCACCTTTGGAAAGAGTTTTGCTCACATTTAGGCTAAAAATATTAATAATTTTCCATCCTTGTAGCTCAGTCAGTAAAAAATCTGCCTGCAGTGCAGGAGACCTGGGTTCCATCCCTGGGTTGGGAAGATCCCCTGGAGAAGGAAATAGCCACCCACTCCAGTATCCTTGCCTGGAAAATCTCATGGACAGAGGAGCCTAGTGGGCTGCAGTCCACGGGGTCGAAAAGAGTCAGGCACGACTGAACAGCTAAAACACATCCTTCATTAAAGAGAAGTTTCCCATGTTGATGCTTTCTGGTAAATTTTTTTCCAAACTTTACCTTCTTTGCAATATCCCTTGTGAGAGAGCGCTTAGCCTTATTGAGGCCAATAACATCTAGTAAATAAAATCTTACTGGAAATGAATTAGTGCTGCTGTAGTGGAAGTAGTTGGTAATGTGAATGTGGAGAGAATACTCTTTTAAATGAGATATACGATTTCTTCTTGAGTGTTGTTTACTTTTTTCTAAGATTGAATAGTCGTTGTCTGTACTTTGATTTTTACCTCTTTATACTTCATTTCCATATTATTCTACTCAAACTATTCATTGTTTCCAGGAAATACTAGGAGTAAAGAAAAAGGAAAGTAATCCCTAAGAAAAGAGTTTACAGTATTTAAAAATTTTAAAGTCACTCAAAGTGTAAGATTGTGGGGAAAATGCTTTTTTTGGTTTTAGTCTTTATCAAGGGATTACCTTGTAGGATCTGCCTGCAGTGTAGGAGACCCAGGTTCGAACCCTGGGTTGGGAAGATCCCCTGGAGAAGGAAATGGCAACCCACTCCAGTATCCTTGCCTGGAAAATCTCATGGACAGTGGAGCCTGGTGGGCTGCAGTCCATGGGGTTGCAAAGAGTTGGGCACGACTGAGCAACTAGTACTAATTACTTAGATCGTAAAGTATCTACCTGCAATGCAGGAGACCCAGGTTTGATCCCTGGGTTGGGAAGATCTTTTGATAAGTCTTTATCAAGATAGCAATATAAATCTGATTATTTGATATGGGTAGAGGCAGAATGTCTTAATCTGAGATGCCTATATTGAAATATTCAGTATTTTGGTTTTTTTAGAACAAATAATTGTGTAAGATAATTCAGGATTTTATTTATGGTTTGTTGTGGGTTTAATGAAGTTGTCTAGAGGTCACAAATATAAAAGAAGAAATAGAGAAGACAAAGGTGGTGGCTGATTATTTTGCTTGACTGTAACAAAAGAAATCAGTCTAATAGAACTGAGGTAAATAAGTCCTTCTCAGAACAAAATCTATTTATTTAACCTTTGAAAGAGCATTTGAGAAAGAATGATAAGACCTAATTCTGCCAGTGTATGGCCTGACCCTGAGCAAATTATTTAAGTTTGGTTCGATTGTTTCTTTATATGAAACATGAACAATTTTGTCCTAGAAGCTAGGGTTCCCTCCTACTCTAAACTTTTAAAATTCTGTATTGAAGGAGAGCGAAAGAAAAAAATAGATGAAAAATACCTGAACTGGTAAGTGTAACAGATGCTCTCTTTATATTAAAAACAACTGTAATAATGTAACAACCTGAGAGGATGCCAGAAAGACTAGCAGAAGTATCAGTTGTAGAATGTGTGTATCCCTGTAACCACACAAGATAAGATTTTGTTCCTAGCCTTCTTTAGAACCAAATTGTTGTATACTTACTCCATAACTATCCTAGGCTTTAAATTTTTTACCAAATATTTTTGTTGTCTATTCAAGGTCTGCTTTTTGGAAAGCAGCATCTCTAGGTCTATACATACTGTAGTCATTTTTTTATATTAAGAATTATTAAAGTTAACATCAGTTTTTGAAATGCCATTGTTCCAGAATTAACCATAAATTATATTGCTAAATAATATACTGCAATTATCATCACATTGGTCCCTGACAATCAGATACTTCCTTTGACCCCAATCTCCTTGGTCCTATTGAATGTCCTATATTACAAGTCATGACATTTAACAGAGAATATCAAGAACGCTGAACTTCCAACAGTATTGTTCTGCTGTAGAGGACTGTAACTACTAGGGTGTGCCAAGATAAAACATAATAAGTTTGTTTTATTTTTGTTTTTAGCCTTGAGAAACTGCAGAGGTTGGTGACTGGAGAGACAAGAAGCATCACACGGGTTTTTGTCTCAGAGGCTTTTATTTAGGCATCCCAGTCCTGCACTGAGCACTGCCAGCATCACTGCCAGTAGGGGGAGTTGAAAAGAGTGACTGGCCTCCCGGGTGGCTCAGCTTTAAAGAACCCGCCTGCCAATGCAGGAGATACGGGTTCGATCCCTGGCTTGGGAAGATCCCCTGGAGAAAAAATGGCAACCCAATCCAGTACTCTTGCATGGAAAAATCCCATGGACAGAGGAACCTAGAGGGCTTAGAGTCCATGGGATGGCAAAGAGTCAGGCATGACTTAGCAACTAAACAACAGCAATCACAAAAAGTGACACCTTTCTCTCTAAACCCGTCTTTTGGAGGCCCATTTCTTTATCAAAGACAGCATTTTAGAGCAAGCAAAGTGTATTTTGAAGTGCATATACACATATGTGATCTGTCAGTTTCAAAAATACCTGTGCACATAAATTCCATTGCAGAAGCATTTAATGAAAGCCTGGTGGTGGTTCATGCTAGTAATCTGATCAACAGATTCTGTAGAGTGAATTGGCTGTTGTAGAAGGTTGTTTTTTTTTTTTCTCTCCTTGTCCTCAAAATAGCAGATCCATTTTAGATTCATGATTGCTTCTTCTTCAGTGTAGTTTGAAATCTAACTCAGATGAAAAATAATACTTCAGTTTGGCAGTTCTTTACCCTGGCCATTTTGTAGAAATGTTTCTCAGTTTCCCATTTCAAACCCTCCAAGCAGCTTTACCAAAAGAACACACCTAAGTGACAGAATTACCCAGCAAATGAAACAACAAAATCTTGAGCTAATGACTTAGGAATAAAGATATGGATACGTACAAAACACCTTGTATGTACAAAACTTTTGTACAAAATGTACGGAACTTTTCTTATCATTTGCTAATTTACTTCAGAAACAGCTATATTTTATTTCTAGGTCCTTTAAACTAGCAATGTGATTTATACCAATGATTGTCAGTCTAGAATTTAAATAAGTAGAATAGTCTGAAGTTTCAGTTGCATTTATTATGGGGTTTTATCTATTGGTTAGGATGCATAAAGGGCTTGCCAAGTGGCTCAGTGGCAAAGAGTCTGCCTGCCAATGCAAGAGACGCAAGAGACTCGGGTTCTAGACTCACAAGGCCTCTTCCTGAGTCAGGAAGATCCCCTGGCCCCCTGGAGGAGGAAATGGCACCCCACTCCAGTATTCTGGTCTGGAAAATCCCATGAACAGAGGAGCCTGGTAGGCTACAGTCAGTCCACAGGGTTGCGAGTCAGACACTTTTGCATCAGACACAATTGAGCAACTGAGCACACATAAACACATCGATCGTTGTTGAGTAAATTCCCCCATGAGGGTAAACCATGTTATTATCAGGCATAAAAATAGAACTTGAAGTTCTGCCACTTATAAATAATCTTCCTTATTTTTCCCGTCCCTTCTGTACATTTTACCCTATTGAAAGTGGTGGTGGTTGTTCAATTGCTAACTCATATCTGACTGTTCACAACCCCATGGCCTGCATTGTGCCAGGCTTCCCTGTCCTTCACCATCTCCCAGAGTTTGTTCAAACTCGTGTGCATTGAGTCGGTGTTGCCATCCAACCATCTCATCCTCTGTCGCTCCCTTCTCCTCCTGCCCTCCATCTTTCTCAGCAACAGAGTCTTTTCCAGTGAGTCGGCTCTTCGCATCAGGTGACCAAAGTATTTGGAGCTTCAGCTTCAACGTTAGTCCTTCCAATGAATATCCAGTGTTGATTTCCTTGAAAGTGGTTCAGTTCAGTTCAGTTCAGTCGCTCAGTCGTGTCCGACTCTTTGCGACCCCATGAATTGCAGCACACCAGGCCTCCCTGTCCATCACCAGCTCCCGGAGTTCACTCAGACTCACGTCCATGAAAGTGGTTAAGGACTCATTTTCTCCCACTACCACCATGGCCCCTCTTTATCCTATTTATTTGTTCCAATGACTATTGAAACACCACAACGAAAGGCTAAAGCTCATTTTGAAAATGTATAAATGGCCCTATGAACTTGACTTTGGACTCTAAGAAAGAAGGGCTGCTGCTTCACTTAACTAATTTCAGCACTGATTAGAACTTCTGTATAACAGTTTAAGATGAAGAGAAAACATTTTACTTGGGATGATACAGCCTGAAGGGTCAGTTACTCCCACTTTTCAGTACCCAGCAGATCTTCAGAAAATATTTTGACTAGCATGATTGACAGGTAATTTCAGAAATGAATTTAGCCTCTAGGAAAATTGCACCATGACCATTTTCAAACAGAAGGTGTTAACAAAATGGAGAGTCAAATAAGATTTATCAGTACTAATAACTACTACCATGCTCTAGGAAGTACTAATAACTATTGTCTTCCATGCTCTAGGCTTTGCTAGACATCTTCTACCATTCAGTTCAGTTCAGTTCAGTCACTCAGTCGTGTCCGACTCTTTGTGACCCCATGAACCACAGCACGCCAGGCCTCCCTGTCCATCACCAACTCCCAGAGTCCACACAAACCCATGTCCATCAAGTCAATGATGCCATCCAACCGTCTCATCCTCTGTCGTCCCCTTCTCCTCCTGCCCTCAATCTTTCCCAGCATCAGGGTCTTTTTCAATGAGTCAGCTCTTCGCATCAGGTGGCCAAAGTATTGGAGTTTCAGCCTCAACATCAGTCCTTCCAATGAACACCCACGACTTATCACCTTTAGGATGGACTGGTTGGATCTCCTTGCAGTCCAAGGGACTCTCAAGAGTCTTCTCCAACACCACAGTTCAAAAGCATCAGTTCTTCAGTTCTCAGCTTTCTTCACAGTCCAACTCTCACATCCATACATGACCACTGGAAAAACCATGGCCTTGACTAGATGGACCTTTGTTGGCAAAGTAATGTCTCTGCTTTTTAATATGCTGTCTAGGTTGGTCATAATATTCCTTCCAAGGAGTAAGTGTCTCTTAATTTCATTGCTGCAGTCACCATCTGCAGTGATTTTGGAGCCCAGAAAAATAAAATCGGCCACTGTTTCCCCATCTATCTGCCATGAAGTGATGGGACCGGATGCCATGATCTTCATTTTCTGAATGTTAAGCTTCAAGCCAACTTTTTCACTCTCCTCACTTTCATCAAGAGGCTCTTTAGTTCTTCACTTTCTGCCATAAGGGTGGTGTCATCTGCATATCTGAGGTTATTGATATTTCTCCCGGCAATCTTGATTCCAGCTTGTGCTTCTTCCAGTCCAGCGTTTCTCATGATGTACTCTGCATATAAGTTAAATAAGCAGGGTGACAATATACCGCCTTGACATACTCCTTTCCCAATTTGGAACCAGTCTATTGTTCCATGTCCAGTTCTAACTGTTGCTTCCTGACCTACAGTTATCCTCATTTTAATATAATTTTCTAGAGTCTTAGAAACTGGTTCAGAATATATTTGATGCTTACTGACACAAAGCCAAAGAGTGCTCAGTTAGGCCAGACTGCATTTAAGACTTAGTCTGAGATTTAACCCCCAACTAATAAAGCACAATCTACCCCAGCCACCACTGTCAATAAATCTGCCTACAGTTACTGGGAATTCTTTTTAATCCAAAACTTCCCTACACCTGGGCTGGTACCACCAAAAGACACTTACTTATATGAACATTTATCTAGCTGGTTAAAGTATGATGCTAATCCAACTTACTTGATTTTTGTTGTAGATTATAGATTGAATCTCTCATCTTGACCACTTATTTCAAATAAATGTGAATAATTCTTTAAAGAGATCAGATGATGAAAATGCAGATGATCACCCCAATTCTACCCAAAGGGAACAGAGGAAACAAATTACTATTCACTGTGGGTCAGTTCAGTTCAGTTGCTCAGTCATGTCCGACTCTTTGCAAGCCATGAACCACAGCACGCCAGGCCTCCCTGTCTACCACCATCTCCCGGAGTCCACCCAAACCCATGTCCATTGAGTCGGTGATGCCATCCACCCATCTCATCCTCTGTCATCCCCTTCTCCTCCTGCCCTCAATCTTTCCCAGTATCAGGGTCTTTTCCAATGAGTCAGCTCCTCACATCAGGTGGCCAAAGTATTGGAGTTTCAGCCTCAACATCAGTCCTTCCAATGAACACCCAGGACTGATCTCCTTTAGAATGGACTGATTGGATCTCCTTGCAGTCCAAGGGACTCTCAAGAGTCTTCTCCAACACCACAGTTCAAAAGCATCAATTCTTCAGCACTCAGCTTTCTTTATAGTCCAGCTCTTACATCGATACATGACCACTCGAAAAACCATAGCCTCGACTAGACGAATCTTTGTTGGCAACTGTGGGTCTACAATTTAATTTTCATGATCCAAAGTCAACTGGTTATGTCAAACAGGTCTTAGCAATATTAGAGTTTCATTGGGCTTTTTTTTTTTTCTTTTTGGCAACTTTTTCTGTCATCCTGCTCTTTCTGCATTATTCCATTCATTTTCATATTTTAATTACCAAGTTTCTTCTTTTTCTTCTGAACTCCAAAAGGATGAACTGTGATGCCTGCCCTGTTTACAGATCCAGTGGTTTTCAAACTTTATGGGAATTAGAATCACCTAGAGGGTTTGTTAAACCAGTTTAGTGGCCCTTACCCCCAGAGTTTCTGTTCCCTTAGGTTCGGGGAGTGAAGAGAGGACCAAGAATTTGTATTTCTCATATATTCACAGGTGACCCCATGCGGCCAATATGGGGACCAAACTTAAGAACCAGTACTCTAGGCTGATATGATTCTACCTTAGCTACACAAGATGCTGAAGCAGAAACTTGGATCAAGACAACTGTAGCATCTTGCTGGGAAAAAGATTCAGCATTATTCCTTCTGCTTTAAGAAGTTTACAGATCTCAAAGTTGACAAAAAGATGGTTTTTTGCAACTTTTTCTGCCATCCTACTCTTTCTGCTTTATGCCATTCACTTTCATATTTTAACCTTTTTGAATAAATTGACTAGAGGTTAGGTAAAGAATTATTTTCTTCCCTTTTTACCCTTTCATTACATTTAAGAACTTATTAGTTCCCTCTGATTTTTTGACAGCTATCTTGAGATAATTCTGATTGGAATTAACCATTATGAGTCCTTATATGAAAAGCTTAGCTTTCAGATTTATGGAGACTGTAACATATTTTTGATTTATTGATAACTGCTAGATAATTCTTACTAAAGGAAAGTGAATAATTTCTATACTCAAGAATTGTTAATACAAGTTTTAGTGAATACTAAGTATTAGGACTTGAAGGGACCTTGCAATTAGTTTGGTCTCTTAAATTTACATTTTGTGATATACTCCGTGTACTTCAGAGGTTCATAATTACTAAAATAGGCTAGGTAAACAGATAATAAAGGTTAAAACTTAAAATGCTACTTAGCTCTCAAGATACATAAGTGGTAAGAAATACAGTATAATTTCTTTTGAAAGACTAATATTTTCACCATCTTCCTGAGTCCTATCTATATGCAGAGGATAGAGGAAATACACACTATAGTACTTTTTTCAGATTAACAATTGGACCCATTGATTTAAATTTAGAGATACTTCACCAAAATACTGGGAATATTATTTGGAAATATAACTAACATATTTAAGAATAATTCATCTTATATTTGCCAACTTGAGGACATTCTATAATTAGCATGTTGATCAACATAGCTATTTTATATATTAATATAATTAATAAATATGACTATATGTAAACTCTTAGCAGCTGTCATTTTAGTGGATCAGATCCTATCAAAAATACTAAATTCGTATGTATACACTTGGTGGTTCTGCAAGTTCATTAACTTCTCTTTGCAGCTTCAGTGATTAGCGACTGAATGAGTGAATTCACAATGAGCAAATTCCTAATTGTGAAAAAGATTAACTGCTGATCTAGCAGAGATGGGCTTCCCTAGTGGCTCAGCTGGTAAAGAATCTGCCTGCAGTGCAGGAGACCTGGGTTTGATCCCTGGGTGGAGGGTTTGATCCCCTCACACATAATGCATAAAGGTAATTAATAAATCAGAAAAATAACTGGACTGTTGTAACTTTGATAACTCTTTTCTACTTAGAGTGAATTTCTTAGAAATAATGGTTAGAACTTTTGTAGTCAGGTCCTCTGTTAATTTAACAGGATAAAGAAGTGTGATTTCAATTTTTCTAATATTATTCTGAAAAAAGAGGAACTTTGTCACTTCCTCCCACCACTTGTTATTGTGAAACAAGAAGCAGCTTTCTAATTTTCATGAGCTTCACTACTTAAATGAATTAGTTAAGACAGGTTCCATGAAATTTGCCCTTCAAAATGAAATCCAACTTTAATTTTCATAATAAATTTTTTATTTTTAATCATTCTTTTCAGAAAGGATTTTTTTAAAGGAATAAATTTAGTATTATTTTTGCTTTTTTGAAAGTACGTATACAGGCTTATTTGGAAAGCCATGACAGTATGGTAAATTGGAAAACCACATTATTGGATATTATCAAATAAAGGTTTTCTTTATAGAAATCCAGATTAAATTCTGTTTGAAGGCTGAAGAAATAATATTTTCACTTTTTTTTTTTTTTTGCACTACTAATTTAAGATGGAAAGAAGCCGTGAAGTTTGCTAATTTCGGCTCGGATAGTCTGTATTACAGATTAGGCTTCCAAGAAAGTTGATTATTGTTGCAAATAATACGTGTGATTCTCTCCTGCAGAATTTCAAGGCTTTACAAAAGGCTGAAGGATATTAGTGGCAATAATATCTAAATTCAGGGATCTAGTGTAAACCAATATGAAACTCAGTTCTCATGTGGAGAGTCCACTTTTTTTTCTGGTCACTTCTTAAACCATTTGTGCTTTCTGTGATACTATAACATATCCAAATTTCAAAAGGACAAATACTAATACCTTTAAGAGAGAGACCTGAATACATTGAAATATATTATGCCAAAGTCTATAAACTGTATATGTATTATATATTTCTAACTAGCTAACTAAATTTTATTCTACAAGATTATTGTGTGTGTGTGTATGTATAAAATTATAAAGAGAGACCAGTTCTTTCTGCATCCCCTTCCATGCCTTGGAGAAGTAAGGACAAATTGGCTTCATCTTGTTTGTTACTATAATTGGTTGGCTGCCCTAAAGTGCTGCATTGAGAATTTGAAATTTGCATCTAGAGGGAAAGAGAGAAGAACAACATTCATGCCAAATATTTGCTATTTGGCTAAAGTCGTCTCTGCTTTAGAGCTATAAAGTTCTCATTGTAGTTCTGAAATTTTCTAACTTAGCCAGACAACTGGCCCTTGGAGCAGAAAACTGTCATATGACTCACCTAGGAATGTGTCTCTTCTAATGCTTCAAGAGAATTTTGTGTTAATCTAATGGTCCCTCCTTTAACACAGCAGAGAATCTCTTCTGTGCCTCTGAAGAACTCAAAGGACCATGGTCATGATGATGTCATCAAGAATATCCTTCGGCATTAAACTCTATATTTGCCTTTAATGAGTTCTAACTTCCATTAAAATGACAGCATTTTCTCCCTTTAAATCAGCCCAGAACCTCCTTGGTGGTCCAGTGGTTGAGAATCTACCTTCCAATGCAGGGGATGTGGGTTTGCTTCCTGGTTGGTGAACTAAGATCCCATGTACTATGCATTGAAGCCAAAATTCAGCCTATACATTCTGAAACATTAGCATACATAGTAATTAAAAATGCAGGTTCTTGTCCCTATCCCTAGAGATTCTGATTTTGTTGGTCCAGAGTGAAGTTTGAGATTGGCTTTTTTCATTCTGATACAGATGGTCTGGAGGCCATTCTTTGTCTTAGACTTACAGTCTTTCTTCCATATCATTTTTGTAGCTGAAATTGCTTAAATTTTAATACTGTCAGCCATAACACGATGGAAGATGAGTTTTTGGTTATGTTATTAACAGGTAATATCTGTAGCTCTCTAAGAGAGGCTGAATACACAAATCCAAGTATTTAAGATTTTGTGCTGTCATATTAGGGGCTTCCCTGGTGACTCAGATGGTAAAGAGTCTGCCTGCAGTGCAGGAGACTTGGATTCCCCGGGTTCAATCCCTGGGTCCGGAAGATCCCCTGGAGAAGGGAATGGCTACCCACTTCAGTATTCATTGGCTAGCTTTCTGGGCAGTGATCACTGGGAATGTTAGTTCCCCCTCCTCTGAAATTCAGGTTCAAACTTCTTGACGTGTACCTACCGGTTACATTCTCCCCAGATCTGACAACCAAGATATTCTGAGTCTTTCCAGCCCAAATCAAATCCATAGGTAATTTGTCTTCTCACAAGTTGACCAAGTCTTGAATAACTTTCCTCAGCCTTATTTTTTTCGGCTATAACTTACAATTTAGTAGAAGTAGAAAAACATATCTTTAATCAATCTGAATTCCTCACTTCTAATCTTGCTCAACTTGTGTTTATGTGTGTTTAAAAGACTACATAACAAGAAATTTACTACCTTAACCACTTCTAAGTATATAGTTCATTGGTGTTTAAATATATTCAGCTTGTTATACAACCAGTGTCTGAAACTTTTTCATCTTCCAAAACTGAAACTCTATACCCATTAAACATTCCTTATCCTACCATCCCCATCTCCTGGCAACCCCCATTCTACTGTCTTCTCAACCTTTTTTCTCTATAAGCAAGATACTTAACTGTTCTTCCATCAATAATGGGTTTATAATTATTGCTACTTAGCTCTCCAAGTAGAATCCTTATATATCCTATATTGTTATAATTATTGTGCAAAAAGATTTACAATTACAGGACAATTACGCTTCTATTAAGAGCCCCTTATAATCTTTGGGTGACTATGAATGAGGATATTTTATTTTGGAAACTTGATTTACAGGGAAAGGTAACCCTTTATTCTTCCTGAGACTGAGAGGATTCCAATGGAATCTTTGTGCCTGTTTGTTGGAAGTCTCAAGTTACAGTTAGTTACCAGTGCAATTAGGCTAAATCCTGGAATTTCCTAAACTTTTCCTATGTACATCCTAGAATTGTCTTCTACTAGACAATTCTTGTATAATATAATAGATTACTTGTATAATATATATTTGTATATATAATAGATTGAAATTTACTTGTATAATATAATAGATTGGAAATTTTTCTGGTGTTTGACAGTGTTTTTTTCTTTTTAATTTTATTTTACTTTTAAACTTTACAATATTGTATTAGTTTTGCCAAATATCGAAATGAATCCGCCACAGGTATACATGTGTTCCCCATCCTGAACCCTCCTCCCTCCTCCCTCCCCTACCCTTCCTCTGGGTCGTCCCAGTGCACCAGCCCCAAGCATCCAGTATCGTGCATCAAACCTGGACTGGCGACTCGTTTCATACATGATATTATACATGTTTCAATGCTATTCTCCCAAATCTCCCCACCCTCTCCCTCTCCCACAGAGTCCATAAGACTGATCTATACATCGGTGTCTCTTTTGCAGTCTTGTACACAGGGTTATTGTTACCATCTTTCTAAATTCCATATATATGAGTTAGTATACTGTATTGGTGTTTTTCTTTCTGGCTTACTTCACTCTGTATAATAGGTTCCAGTTTCATCCATCTCATTAGAACTGATTCAAATGTATTCTTTTGAATAGCTGAGTAATACTCCATTGTGTATAAATATACAAGCAACTCCTACAGCTCAACTCCAGAAAAATAAATGACCCAATCAAAAAATGGGCCAAAGAACTAAATAGACTTTTCTCCAAAGAAGACATACAGATGGCTAACAAACACATGAAAAGATGCTCAACATCACTCATTATCAGAGAAATGCAAATCAAAACCACTATGAGGTACCATTTCACGCCAGTCAGAATGGCTGCTATCCAAAAGTCTACAAGCAATAAATGCTGGAGAGGGTGTGGAGAAAAGGGAACCCTCTTACACTGTTGGTGGGAATGCAAACTAGTACAGCCACTATGGAGAACAGTGTGGAGATTCCTTAAAAAACTGGGAATAGAACTGCCTTATGATCCAGCAATCCCACTGCTGGGCATACACACTGAGGAAACCAGAAGGGAAAGAGACATGTGTACCCCAATGTTCATTGCAGCACTGTTTATAATAGCCAGGACATGGAAGCAACCTAGATGCCCATCAGCAGATGAATGGATAAGAAAGCTGTGGTACATATACACAATGGAGTATTACTCAGCCATTCAAAAGAATACATTTGAATCAGTTCTAATGACAGTGTTGATGTTCACTAGGTGATTTCAGAATCTTTGCTTAGTACAGTACAAAACTGTTTACCTTTAAGTAGCTTTATTAGAAACCTAATGAAGAATAGCCATAAATAAAAATACATTTTCTGCAAGTAAAGTGTTTCACATGGTATTTTCAAAATCATTGGCAGTTGAGAAAAAACTCAACCCAAGAAACATTTTCAAAACTCTTCAAGTTTTTCCTCAAAAAGTTTCTCTTACTCTGTTCTTATTTCAAGAATTCAATAAAGCAGTATCCATCTAAATAACCAAAAATGCTATAATTACAACAATTATGCTTATGTTCTTGACATAAGGAAAACAATAAATTTTTTTGGCTTAAATTATCTTGGAACTGGGACTTATGTAGTGGTCCAGTGGTTAAAACTTCACACTTCCAATACAGGGGATGTGGGTTCAATCCCTGATTGAAAACTTATACCACATACTGTGCAGGGCAGCCATAAAAATAAATAAGTAAATATCTTGGAACTGGCACAAAAACTAATTGATCATGATTCTTGAATAATGATAATTGAATCTTCATTTTACTAATTTATAGTATCGGTGTATCATGAGTTTCATCTCCATACTTTTTGTAGCACCTAGATTTTTCTTTAATGACATGTTGCAACAAGAGTGATAATATTTCAAAGAAAATTCCTTAAAATTGAATTTTGTTACTTCTTTTATTTCTATTAAAAATCAGAAATGTTTTCTCAGTAAGGGAAAATTTTTGAGTTAAAAAGATGTAATGAAAGAGTTGGAGTGCATCTGGTTCAGTAACATACTAAGCAATTACTTTTTTTCTTTGCAGTGCTCCCATCACTATATATATAATTTGGCCACACTGTGCACCGTGTGGAATTTTAGTTCCCCCACCAGGGATTGAACCTGGACCCTCGGGAGTGAAAGTGCTGTGTCCTAACCACTGGACTGCCATTGGACTGCCAGGGGACTCCCTCCCATCACTATTTATGATCTTTCTCTATTGCCCACCATTGTCACCCCTCAAAACACAGAACTTCTCTTAGTGTCATGTAATCCTCAGGGCACATGCTGTTAACAACCCAGAAGTTAATCTCTCCTCTCTTTGTAGTCTCTAACATAAGCTAGGCATTAATGTTTTGCCAATTGGGAATCTTTAATGTAGTAAACTCCAGTCTGAAAATTCCCCCAAGTTCTGAGCCTTTTTTTATTTTTTGACAGCTGTTTACTTTATCAATTATAAGATTCAACTTACTTAGAATTAGCACTGCCTGTGTGACTTACAATAATTAAAACTAGTTTCTAATATTCTTTAAACATGCTGAACAGTACTTCTATTTAAGGATCTTTTGGGTTATTAGGTAACTATGTGCAATTTGGTTAATCACTACCATTTACTATTTGACTCATTTTTGGAAAAAGACTCCAATATTACATTTACTGATGTGCCAAGCTGGGATTCAGGCAGTACCTTCCATTAGGTAATTTGCTTCTGATCTGAGACATATTATAGAAAATCTACACTTTGATGGAAATTTACGACTTATGTGGAAAAAATTAATCTTAGATAAACATGAAATTTGATTATTAGGTAATTTGCTTCTGACATGAGACATATTATAGAAAATCTACACTTTGATGGAAACATGATTTATATGGAAAAATTAATTTTAGATAAACATGAAATTGATTATTAGATTTTAATAATTCAATTCTGACAAGTTTGTTTTAATAATTTTGTTTCAAAAATAACTGTAAAATGACTGTGGGTGCCAAATTACTCACTATATCTGTGCTATAATTTATAAAGCAAAAAAAAATTTCAAGTGTGTATTATTTTTACTATTATTTCAAGCATTCATGGACTTTAAAGAATCCTAAGGTCTCGCCTTTGCTCTCCTGGTATGCAGAGGTGTGGTGCAGAGGCTGAGAGCGCTGTGTTGTGTATTACCATTTGAAAGCCCCAGCTCTGGTGTTTTCAAGATAGGCTTGTTGTTTAGATGCTAAGTCATGTCTGACTCTGTTACCCCGTGGATTGTAGCCCACCAGGCTCCCCTGTCCGTGGGATTTTTCAGGCAGGAATATTGGATTCTCCAGGGGATCTTCCTGACCCAGGGATTGAACCCTGAGTCTCCTGCTTGACAGGTGGATTCTTTACCACTGAGCCACCTGGGAAGCCCCTAGGTAGGCTTAGAGCAGGTCATTTCACTGCTGTGGACCCCAGCTTGTTTATCCATCAGTGTGGGCATTGGATCAGAAGAACCTTTCAATTTCTTTATCCCACGGAGTCATGAAACTTCTAAAGTTACTTTCAACTTCGTTTTCTTTTCTTATTTTCTCCACATCTTAACCATTTCATCTGACATTAACTGATCATCCTTTCTTTCTTGGCATCCTTCATGTTTAGTTACAGTTGCTTAATGGCACCCCACTCCAGTACTTTTGCCTGGAAGATCCCATGGACGGAGAAGCCTGGTAGGCTGCAATCCATGGAGTCGCTAAGAGTCGGACACGACTGAGTGACTTCACTTTCACTTTTCACTTTCATGCATTGGAGAAGGAAATGGCAACCCACTCCAGTGTTCTTGCCTGGAGAATCCCAGGGACGGGGAAGCCTGGTGGGCTGCCGTCTATGGGGTTGCACGGAGTCGGACACAACTGAAGCGACTTAGCAGCAGCAGCAGCAGACTTATCTTTTGGTCCTGTATACTAAAAACTTTCAACAGGCCATTCTTCTAGTTCCAAAAGGTTTTTTTTTAGACACAGCCTAGAACATGATTAAATATATTTAAAATTTTAAACTTAACTTTCCTGTACAGAAATCCCATCTCCTTAACTTGAATTTAAGTTTAAAACCAGAGGCTGTTTTTTTCTTTCTCTTTTTTATTCCCCTCTACACCTTGCCCTGGGCTGATTACTAAAATCATCCCTCTTCATTTAATCACAAGCGTTCCTATTCCTGTTTTGCCTTTGAAATCTTGTTACCTGAAGATCACAGTACTTAACAGACAAATCAGAATGATGACAAGTGGGAATGAAAGTTGATAAGAAATACTGATAAGAAATACTATGTCATCTTATTCCAAAAACTGACTCACAAATTTTGTAGCATATGAGATCTTTGGTTTCCTGCCCATCCAAAATTTTACTTCAGAAATATTTTGTCCCTTGCTTAATAGATAAATGATCCTGTTCTTGTATTCACTCAGTGAGTATTAAGTGGCTGCTCTGTGCCAGCCCTTTCGCTAAGAACTCAAGATACAGTGATTTATGAAAGAATAATATTCCACCACCATTAGCTTGAAGTGGGCCATGTCCAAAGTTATTTGATTCAAAGCAGCTGTTGGAGCCTAATCAATCTGTCATTGTTCTCCATTCACTGGATACTCACCTGATTATCTGCCACAGGCCTGGCATGTATTGGTAAATGTAAGTATGTTTGGAGCTGTTGTAAAAGTCGTATGTACTTTTCCCTTGAACAATGTATTCTCTAAATGTGATGAATGATCTGCATCTGTTATGGTATTTAGGGTATATTTCATTGATGCCAATTTAGAGAACTACAGTCATACTACTTTAAACAATATCTCTGTCTTCTCCATTCCAAGTCTCTCTTTTTAAAATTAATTTATTTTTTTATTGAAGGATAATTGCTTTACAGAATTTTGTTGTTTTCTGTCAAACCTCAACATGAATCAGCCATAGGTGTACACATATCCCCTCCATTTTGAACTTCCCTCCCGTCTGCCTCCCCATCCCACCCCTCTAGGTTGATACAGGAGCCCCTGTTTGAGTTTCCTGAACCATACAGCAGATTCCCGTTGACCATGTATTTTGCATATGGTAATGTAAGTTTCCATGTAACTCTCTCCATACATCTCACCCTCTCCTCCCCTCTCCTCATGTCCATAAGTCTATTCTCTATGTCTGTTTCTCCATTGCTGCCCTGTAAGTAAATTCTTCAGTACCGTTTTTCTAGATTCCATATATATGCATTAGAATACAATATTTATCTTTCTCTTTCTGACTGACTTCACTCTGCATAATAGGTTCTAGGTTCATCCATCATTAGAACTGAATCAGATGCATTCCTTTTATGGCTGAGTAATATTCTATTATGTATACGTACCAGAACTACTTTATCCATTCATCTGTCGATGGACATCTAGGTTGCTTCCATGTTCTAGCTATTGTAAATAGTGCTGCAGTGAACAATGGGATACATGTGTCTTTTTCATTTTTCCATTCCAAGTCTCTTTTGATGTCCTAGGATGAAAATAATGATTCTGATTCATCTCATGTGCTGTGTTCAAATGGTGATGACTTCCTGAGCTCTAAGGTTGGAGATTCTGGAGTCCCAGGCAGGCTCATCCTAAGACCGCTGTGACTTCTGTGTGTCCATGGGGTTGAGCTGGGGGGAGGATGAGGAAGGCGTGGAGTAGTAACATTCATGTCACATATTTGTCCTCCCTGCCCCAGATCTTTGTATTCATCTCACTTTAATTTCATTTCATTCTCATCATGTATACAGTATCTTCATGCACTCCTTTTTTCTCCATATGTCTGGATTGATATACAAAATCCATCCATGTTCTCAACTGTGAATTACTCAGCAGTGTCTTAGCTGAATGCAGTAAACCTGATTCAACTGTGTCTGTGTAAATCACCAGCTGTAATAATTTTCACTGTAGACTCATTGCAGTGAAGAGCCGTTAATGGATAAATTCAATTATTTTTTGGTACAAAAGATTCATTTATCCTGAAAGTTTTTCTATAAATGGTCATTGCTGCTAAAATATTTTCTAATTAAATGTTAAAAAAGAATTATGGGATTTTTAAATTATAATAATTTTCATGTAATTTGATATTTTTCAAAGTTCTTTCATATATTGGATCTCATTTCATCCTAATGAAAATACTAATTCAGATGAGTTTAGGTCAGTATCACTAACCTCACTTAACAGATGAAGAAAACAGGTCCAGGCAGGTTAAACAGTTTGCTGTAAATCACGTAGCGATCTACTAAAATAACCAAGGTTTATAAGGAGCCCACGGCTTGTTGAAGCCTTCATAATAAAACTATAGACATTTTAAATGGTAAAATTTGTTCAAATTAAGTACATACTTTTTATAACTAAATAAAATATTTTTTAATGCATTCTAGTTACTTTCCTGTTTTTGTTACATCTTTAGGAGCAGTTCTACACTGAATCTTTGATGTATTTTGGCCCTGGCGGAAGGCATGTCAAATCATTATATTGGTGCGCATGTCTATACAGAAACCACCTGTCTAGATTCAGTCGCTAGTTACTGAGAATTTGACCCTCTTTTCTGAGCTTCCTACCTTAGTGAACCTCCCAGAACTGGATCCTATTGACTAGAATACAAATCCCCTCCTGTAGACACGAGTCCTGTCATGGCATTGCGTTGCATTGTAGTCTTCAAACATGTTATTTGGAGAATTTAAGAGAGAAAACTACTTGATTTGCACAGTAAATTCAATTAATAATTAAAAGTCAACTGGTGATTTTTTTTTTCCCCTACACACTCCTGAACAAGAGATAAATGACCACATAATAAGTTGGAAGCAGGCTTTTTTGGAAACCCGTTTGAAACAGATGTTCCAAGTTTTTAGCAAATTAACTCAAGAACCCACATCTTCTTCCATTATATCATTATAATAGTTAACAGTGCAGTAATCTTCACCCACACACAAAATTTTATCATGTTCACTGTTGTATTTATTGAAGCAGAAAATCAAAATAATCATACATACTAGGAATATTTGAATTTCAACAGGCTCAAGAGCATTGTGGTTAAAACTGCTGACTAGGAAGTTCCATTGAATAAATGAATTGTTCCTAGCATTCCCAGTTAACCATGGTTTTGTAGTGTCACAGGGGCTTCCCTCATAGTTCAGTTGGTAAAGATTCTGCCTGCAAAGCAGGAGACCCCGGTTCGATTCCTGAGTTGGAAAGATCCCCTGGAGAAGGGCTAGGCTACCCACTCCAGTACTCTTGGGCTTCCCTTGTGGTCCAGCTGGTAAAGAATCCGCCTGCAATGCGGGAAACCTGGGTTTGATTCCTGGGTTGGGAAGATTCCCTGGAGAAGGGAAAGGTTACCCACTCCAGTATTCTGGCCTGAAGAATTCCATGGACTGTATAGTCCATGGGGTTGCAAAGAACTGGACATGACTGAGCGACTTTCACTTTCACTTCTAGCCTCACTGAGAAATTAGCAGGCTGAATTCTAAATTCTCACCTGGAGATTGAATTTATCTCTGCATATATTTCTGTGACCATAAAACTTTCATGTGGCTCAATCTGCATAAATAATCACATAGCTATAAATATAAAGGTCAGTACACCTAGGATTATCATGAAGGAGCTTAGTAGAAAATCCATGTTTGCTTTTTGCTTTCAGAGGAATAAAATAATTTCAGTGCATTTTGTCCACCCCCTTAACCTATGGCAATAATTTCAGCTGTATTTCTAGGTACTGGTTCCCCACAGAGGTATCAGGCAGTGTCAGTAGTCTAGTAGAGAATGGTAAAGAGTATAGAACAGACTTTCATGTCAGCCAGTCCTGGGTTCAAGATCAAATTTTGTCACATATTGTGTAATTTGGGACAAATTTTATACCTTTTCAGAATCATTGTGAGAATTTATTCAATCAGCTTTCCATTTATAATGACTATGTGCTGGGCCAAAGGATGTATCAATAACAAAACAGATAAGGTTCCTTGCCTCACAGAACCTATAGTCAGCCAAAATGCTCTTAAAGAAAATTCAGCGTCCTAAGATACATAAGCTTAGGTGGCTAAACTAAGCTTCCCTGGTGGTTCAGATGGTAAAGCATCTATCTGCCTGCAATGCTGGTGACCCAGGTTCAATCCCTGGGTCAGGAAGATACCCTGGAGAAGGAAATGGCAACCCACTCCAGTATTCTTGCCTGGAAAATTCCATGGATGGAGAAGCCGGGTAGGCTACAGTCCATGAGGTCACAAAGAGTCGGACACAACGGGGTGTCTTCACTTTCACTTTCAAGATACATAAAGCTGTTAGCAAAGTTTCTGTCACATAATAAGCATTTAATAAACTTAATAACCTCATTATTAGTTCTTTCCAACGCTTAAAGTGGATAGTTCTCCAGAAAGTAGAACAAAAGTATGCAAAATTGGAAGGAAGTGGAAGTTTGCTTTTACCAGAGTAACTCTGTCAGGTACAGCTGCAACAAGGGAGTTGGGTTAGTTAAAATCTGTTGAAGCTGTTTTCAGTAAAATATAAAAGCCAACAACTGTGTAGGCAGAAATTTCTTGGGCAGGAAACAAAAAGCACTAACTTTTATGAAAGAAAAAAAAACTAGACTTCACCAAAATTAAAATTTTCTGCCCATCAAAAGACACCATTAAGAAAGTGAATAATCTGTCTGCAGACAAGGAAGTATCAAAGCATGGTTTTATTGCTGGAGGAAAACAGAAATGCTTTGCTTGACTTTTTTTAAAAGAAGATCATTTGGCAGTCTGCATAATTTGGGGCCAGTTGCCCCACAGCTAAAAGGATTGTAATCACCTGTTTCCTAGTATTCTTGTAAGTATCCTTAGTGACTTGACAACCTAGGATTTTCTTGTCTTCATCTGCCTCAACTTCCCCCCACCCCACCCCCAACCAACATAGGAATCTTTGCAGTAACACCTTCATTTTATGTGCTGTGCTGTGCCAAGTCGCTTCAATTTTGTCCCACTTTGCAACCCCATGGACTGTAGTCCATCAGACTCCTCTGTCCATGGATTCTTCAGGCAAGAATACTGGAGTGGGTGGACGTTTCCTACTCCAGGGGATCTTCCCGACCCAGGGATCGAACCCGAGTCTCTTATACCAGATAGGAAAAACATTAAAGATGTTATGTGTCTTGTCCAAAATCACTTAACTAATCATTTCAGAACTTGAGCTAAACTTGATTAAATGGTCTTCCCACTACCTAATACCTACTTCTCTATTAGTTTGCTTCAAAATCTGTTGGGGGTGGAATATGTGATTCATTTAAAATATGTGTTTATTTTCTCTTAGCTACAAGACTTCTCTCACCCATTTATTTTAAAGTTGAAAGCTATTACAAACAAGATCATGTTTGTGAGTCATTTTTTTCTTCTGAAAAATAGCTGTTTGATAGTTGACACACACTCTAACCCTTATTTAACCAGAAAGTAACCATTATAATTGAGGTCCCAGTTACCGTCATAAAAGAGGCTCTTATAGACCATCATTCTAATACTGAGCTTTTCCTCATTTTATATCATCTTGGACTATATTTCTTCTATCTTCTAGCACCTGGCATTCTGTTTTTCTTTGGTGCTTATGAACCTTTAAACCTCTCACTATCTCAGAAGATATTTATCTGAAGCATCATACAACTACCCATGCCATTAATTATACAAGTTTTTATCATTGCCTCTAGAAAAGCAAATGGTGTCCTTTAGTGTCAACTGAGTTTTTAAAAGGAAATTTTTTATAGCTAAACATCTAGGTTGCTGCTGCTGCTAAGTCGCTTCAGTCGTGTCCGACTCTGTGCGACCCCATAGACGGCAGCCCACCAGGCTCCCCTGTCCCTGGGATTCTCCAGGCAAGAACACTGGAGTGGGTTGCCATTTCCTTCTCCAATGCATGAAAGTGAAAAGTGAAAGTGAAGTCGCTCTGTCATGTCTGACTCTTGGCGACCCCATGGACTGCAGCCCACCAGGCTCCTCCATCCATGGAATTTTCCAGGCAAGAGTACTGGAGTGGGGTGCCATTGCCTTCTCCCACATCTAGGTTATCATGTAGCAATTTATTGTTGTGGTTTTCCAATTACATCAGTGTATGTTGATACAAGTTTTGGGGTCAACAATAGCAATAGCAGCGATAATGATGTGGTTTCAGAGCACTACTTTCATTCTATTTACTTTTTTAAACTTATTTGGCCGCACTGTGTGGCATGTGGGATCTTACTTCCCTAGCCAGGATTGAACCCATGCTCCCTGCAGTAGAAGCCCGGTGTCCTAACCACTGGACCACCAGGGAAACCCCCAGGGCATTACTTTTTTTTTTTAACTAAGTATGTGCCTATGTTTTTCCTTTTCAATCACACTGAATTTTTAATGTATAGTAAGAAGTCATTTTGTGAGGTAAGAAATGACAGTTCCAGGAAATGAAAGCATTCATTCATTGGTTCCATGCATCCTTATTGAGTTCCTCCTACAGGCAGGCATTGTGCTAGGGAAATGGCTTACTTTTTCCGTTTCTTCCCTCTACTCTGGTGGAAATGATGAATAGCACTTAAATTAGATATTTTAGATGACTTTGTATAACACATCGGTTTAGGACAGCATAAGCCTTTGGTAGGTTAGAAATGGAATTAAAATAAGAAATAATTTGGAGAAATAAGTATCTGGTTTTCATTATGGTCTTAATTTTGCCCATGAATACTTGGTATCACTTGCACATAAATTCTCTTCAGGATATGTCCGGGTATTACTATTTTCTTCTCAGAACCAGTAGAACTTCTTCACTTTATTTTTAGAATTGTCCAGTAGTGTAATAAGATTATTTCTATAGGAAATTGGGAATTCCTTGAATATTTTACCTCTGATTGTCACCTCTTTAAAGTCAATGAGCTTGGCCCCTTAGATTTGAAGTGGTGAGCTAATCATTAAAAATTAGGCCCCAACCAGTGGCATTGAAATAGTTTTAAAATGTGGCATACTGTCTACGCTCGATTACACACCAAGTAGCACAAGGAAATGGAGGAGGGAATGGCAGTCCACTCCAGTATTCTTGCCTGGGAAACCCCGTGGACAAAGGAGCCTGGCAGGCTATAGTCCACGGGGTCGCAGAGTCTGACGCAACTTAGCAACTTCACTGCCACCACAGCATAAGATAAAATTTTGTTTCCTTCCCACCTAAATGTTTTAAGATCATCGACCTGCTGTAGATATTAGTGGTCACTACTATTAGTGGTCACTACTGCTGCACCTGCATTCACACTTCCTTGGGGAACCAAAACAGGATTGAAGGCCATACTGCCATGATTACTTTTAAGCATTTGAGCCAAAATTTTAATTTATTTTTTTTCTGTGTGTATAAATTAGTATTTTCACATGAATAAATCTGACTTGGAAAACCTTTCACATTCTAGGAGTTTTTTTGTTTGCTTGGCCATACCAGGCGGGGCATCCTGGATCTTAGTTCCCTGACCAGGAATCAAACCCCTGCCCTCTGCATGGGAAGCATGGAATCTTAACCACTGGACTGCCAGGGAAGTCCCAATTCTATGGTGTATTTGAAACAGATGTTTTATATCTTTTCTTAGATATAAAGACACATTTACTGTGGTCAATAAAAGAATGTGTCTTAATTTTTCTCCAGTTACAAAGAGCCTGTTTGGGTTTAGTGTGCTGATACAAAATCCATGTCGTCTGCAGAGTACATCATAGACCCCATTCTGGGATATGTTGCTCTCTGTGGGGAACGGTGAGGGTAGGAGTTTTGACATGAAAAAAGAGAAGTGACACCAACCTTCACGATGGTTCTTCAGTGGGTATATTTTGCTTAGTCGTAATGCTGTTGAACGTTTTATATTCAAGTTTAATTTACATACAGTTCTTATACCAGTCAGTCAGTTTGGGCAAGTATCAATACATAGAACGTTTTCCTCACGCCAGTTCCCATGTATCCCTTCCCAGTCACCACGCACACCGTCCCCCCATCCTGACTTCCAGAAGCAGTCACCAGTCTGATTTCTCACCCCATAAGTCACTTTCATCTATCCTGGAATTTCATATAAGTTGATAAGTATTTTTTGTTTGACTTCCTTCACTCAGTCTAGTAGTTTCTTGACCATCCCTGTTGTTGAATTTATATTTCCTTTTTATTGCTAATGATTCTTTTTTTAAACAGGCGAAAAATAAGCAGATCTTTTCTGAGTATCTTAACTGAATCATGGCAGCAACCCTGTAGTAAGGATGGAGGGGACAAAATATCTGCTAATATTAAATGATAGTGCTCCTAACATTCAGGCAACTCTCCTATATCTTAGTTATATTCGTACTCTTTTGAGAGACCCTAAATTATGCTATTGTTCTATTAAAAGCAGAAGTAATGGGCTTGTGCAGTTCAACAATTCAATAGCCAGTGAACCGTTACTGCTTTTTTTTTTTTTTTTTACTTTATAGCTCTGTTTTGAGCTCAGAAAGTAATGTGAAAAATAATTCCAGGCTAGGAGACACTTCTTATGATATCTCTATATATCTGTATTATCAAAACATGCAGGAAGGAATGCTTTCATTGTTTATCAGTATGGTGATGCCTCAGTTGCTTGTATACACTTTTAAAATTATATACTGTAAACCTTATGAACTCAGTTTTATTACTGGAAACTCACATGGGTCCATATTTTATGTAATGAAAGGAGAATGGATACAATGAAAGCAACATCCAGATTGCATTTTTTGTTCTTCTGAAAGTTCTAATTAAATTTACCAACATTTTGCCATTTTATTTGTTTTTTAATTTTTTGAATTATAATTTACATACCATACAATTCACTTGCTTTACTTGCACAATTCCGTTATCTTTGGTGTATTTAGAGAGTTGTATAACTATCACCTCTGGCATAGAGATTTTTTTGTTTTTTGGTCGCTTAGCATGTGGGATCTTAGTTCCCCCACCAAGGATCAAACCTGTGTCCCCTGCATTGGAAGCGTGGAGTCTTAACTGCTGGACCGCCAGGGAAACATTTAGGAAATTCCTAAATTTTACCATTTTAAGCAAAGAGTCATTGAGATTCTGGGGAGCAGCAATATATTTAAGCAAAGATAATACTGTGATTCTGGTGTGGCACAGTCAATTGTATACCAACAGATCTGCTGTTGTCTTTTTTAAGAGACTCCTATTCTTGCCAAAGAGGAGTCTGAATTCAGATGTAACTAAAGAAAGGAGAGGCTTGAGCTGGTCTTTGGCTTAGTCCTTTCCTATCCATGCCACGTCCACCCTTAAGATTCTAAAATGGGGAGCAGCAGAACCACAAAGAGGTTGCAGAACACAGTCATACGAAGAGCACCCCCAACGGGCGCTCTCTTAACTTTATGGGAAACTAGGAGGTCATTTTCAACAATAGTTTATACAACTATTCAGCAAGGGGAAGAGAAACCATATGGTACTACAGTGTTGCATCAGTTCTATGGAAAAAGACACTCGCAGGAAATATTTTGCCAGATCACTGAGAGAGTATTAATAACATTTCATCTATTCCCAGTCTCTGAATCCCTCTCATCTACTTATTTTCTCATTTCCTTTGCCTTTCTGCCTGCCGCTAAATACACATACTTTCCTTCTTGTCTCTGATAGCTATTTTTCTCCTTACGGTTCCTAAATTATTTTGCCACATTCATATTTCATTCTGATTATTCCAGAAATACTGAAATGAAACTCCCCTTTAACATGACCTACTTTAATGTAGAATTTGGCCCAAGTCTTATTTCTCATAAAAAAGCAGTTACATTTAAATTACCAAAAGAGTCTTACTACTGTAATTTAACCCATAAGGAGGATTTGAAATGCTATCATACTCAGCTTCAAGGATATATGTTCTATACTATGAAGATGGTTAACCACTTTTGACCAGTATGCATGAATTCTCTAAGCAGTTCACCATTTTTTTGGTTGTAGTAATTAATTTTAATTAACTGTCAATATGTTTGTTGCCACGTGGAGAAGTGAGGATATAGCCCTGGCTCCCGTTTTGGTATGCGCGAGGACATGCTTTTAACGTTCAAAGTGTAAAGTGGTCTTAGGTTGTGAAATAAAAAATGGTATGCCTGATTTCCCAGTGAGTACATGCAGTTTAAAGAGTTTTGGAAGTCCTAGCTTAGCAGAAATTAAAGTTCATAGTAAATCATCTTTCTTCCACCCATGTATTTATGTTCTGGCTAATAAAAATTAGATTTTTGCTTCCTAATTTTGGATAAGTAATGTTTTTGCTTCTCTGTCAAATTAATTAATCTAGCTATTGTATAGTGCTGTTTTTATTAACATGTACAGCAGCTTAGAGATTCATACTCAGTATGATTATCATTTGTGATTTAAAACCAAAAGTCTTAATTTTTACAAAAAACAATTTCGCCTTTCTCTCCTTGAAATTGAACATGAGGTCATGAGTCGCACTTAGTGGGTAAGACCTATTCAGAGACATTCATGTAAAGTTATGGATGTAGGAGCAAGCTCTTAGCTGCCAATTTGGCTGATAATATAAAGTATTATAATATCCACAGTAGGTTGACATAATTTAAGTAGATTTATTTAGGATTTAAAAGGCTTGACATGGCACGTTGCAAAAGAAGGCTGTCACCTACAAATTGGCACTTGCCATCTACCTCTACAAGGATTAAATCATGAGCCACTTCAACTACTCACCTTCAACATCCTCTAAAAGGAGTTCCGGGTGGAGACCAGGAATGAGGCATTCTGTGCTCTGGGAGAAACTGCCAGAACAGGTCTACAGATAGTAAGATAGTTTCAGGAGAATGGTGTGTGAGCCCAGTTCTTGTATCTCCTCATATACAGAAAAGCACTAAAGTCTTTCACGGTGATGTCGGCTCCTTGGGACTGGCAGTGACCGTCATGAGACTAGCAGAAACCTTTGGAAAAAACATGTGCTTAATGCATATATTCCCCTTCTGCAAAATCACCAGTATACTGGCCTTCCACCCTACCTCTCTGGGGCAGTTTCTCAGAGCTCTCTGAGGTGCTGTCTCCCTGGCTGTGGTCCTCATTTTGCCCCAAATAAAACTATACTCACAACTCTCACATTGTGCTTTTTTTTTTTTTCCAGTCAACAAGGCCTAGAAAAGAAAAAGAAAAAACTTAATACTCAGTTGTTCACAAGATCCAGGATATTAAACGTTACAAAGTTTATTCTTTTCTCTTAAAAATAAAATTTATTTTGGTAACCGTACACATTCCCATCATATCTGAGAAGGAAGCACAGCACAACAAAGAATTTTAGAGCTGGAAAAGACTGACATCATCTAGTTGAACCTCACCATTCACCTAGCTCACTAAAATCTCTATCTCCTCAAGGATATTAACTTTCCTGCACTTATTTCCGAAACACTGAAATACCGGAATTCCCCGGTTCCTTTCGCACTGTCTGTGTAGCTGTCTTTCCACTCCCTTCGGTTATTCTCCATTTTCAAGATAATGATTGCGCCTGGAAGGATTACTTCCTTGATTGTTTTGTGCCTGAATTAGCTTGGGAAAAGAATAGTCTACTGTGCATGAAAGTACAACCTCTCATTTAAATGTTTGGCAAAAGGCAAGGTGATTCATTCAAAGTTTTAGGAGTGGTTGTAATAACGGTTGTGTCATTGATATTCTGGTGAGCATATACAACATGGGTTTGCCATCGTGAGTGAGTAATACCACCCTATCACTTAAGACGCATAACACTACCACCCTCTGGTAGCAGAGAAGCACGAGTGGGCAAGCGCACCGTTTCAGTTGGGCGTGGGGTTGAGGTTCTTTCTTCTGTTTTTTTCCAATCTCATTTCTCCTTCATTAAGTCAACAAATATTTATTTTGCATAGAGCATGACCCAAACAGGCTTCTAGGTCTGTAAAGCAGAGAAGCTCTTGCCTTTGACCCCAGGGATCGTATGGTATAGATACATAGAATTGGACAACTGCTTTTGGCTTGGAGAAGATACCTAAGGTCTGCGTAGTTCCACCACTGCTCAAGCAGTTTATGAACTTTCCTTTCCTCATAGGAATGCAGTGAGAAGTGACTGTTCTAATCATTGTAAGGCATTTGGAAATGAAAAGTGCTATACAACAGCTGAATGATATTGAAATACTAAGTAGGAAATACAGTAGAAATAGAAAGCAAGATTAAATTATATGGTAGGAATGGTTCTCATAGGTATTTTCAGTACTTACGTCATCACAATAGCACTGCTTCCAGGGAAAAGCTAAATTAGGTAAATACAACTGTTTTTGCAAAATCAAGGAAAAAAATCTGTGTGTGTGTCAGCAAAAAATATTGTGGAATCTTATACTGGGTATTACATGAGGTAATATATAGTTGGATTATGATACATAGTGTGGAATTTCCACACATCTACAATTTCTATTAGAAATATTATGCATTTCCATTATTTGAAGTATTTCTCTAGTAATTTTTAAATGCCACCACTATCAAGACTATTACTTACCAATAAGAGATTATATCTTCATACTCAAAAACTACAAGAAGGTCCTTTAAATTATATAGGAAGGAAATTTGTTGTTTCTCTGACTTACCTATTGTATGTTGGGTTGGAAAGAGTCGTTATCAGTGATTTATCATGATTGATCCTTTCTGATTTTACTTGATTTTAAAGTTTGTTGCTTTTCTCAGAGAATTTCTCAGAGGATACAAATCTCAATTTGTATCCCATTCTATATCCTCAGAAGATAAAGAACTTATTGAATTGGGCACTTCTTTCATATGCTTTTATGTGGTCATTTTTACATCCAAGGGAGATTCTCAAACCATAGAAAAAGGAAGGGGTCCTTTTTTGCTAGTCATTTAATATTCCATGACTGTGAACTAATCCTCATTGTAACATAAGTTATTGTATGTTTTTCCCAGCATTTTCACCCTAATTAAATGAGACGCTCCACCACAGTGTTTAACCTGCAGCCTAACAAAAAACAAGGGGCTGTCATTGACAATCACAATCCCATGTTCTCTCCTTTGAACAATACAATTTTTTTTGGTCACAATTTATAAACAGATACCTCCTTAGTTTAATGTCATCACGTTCAAACTACAAAACTATTAAAACTCTAATATTATGTGGGGGCATTTATTTTAAAATATATATTAATATAATTATTACATGGTAAAGAAATCATTTATTTTATTGTCTTCCCCCAATTCACCAAATTTAATCATATGGAGAGGTTCCACCATGTTTGTTCCATATGTTTGTGCTTTGGCCTCTAATGACCTTTTGTCCTTCTTATATGACCTCTCTACATTTCTATTTAGAATAAAGAGATAGAAGCATGAAAATTAATAACCCATGCATCAAACCTTTTTTGCTGTGCTTAAGAGGAATGAACACTTAAGGCTAGAAACCTTATGTTTAGTACTGTCTCCAAAGCTCAGTTATTGCATATATTGTCCCTTCAACATTTGAAGAAAGTAAGTATAATATGTAGTCAAATTTAAAAAAAGTGTTAAAAAAAAAAGCACTTAATGTCTCTGCATTGCATGACAGGGTGTGACTAAAATTTGCCTACATAAACTCTCATGATGTTTTCAGATTTTATGGAAATGCTTTGGCTATACTTTGGGTTTGAATCTTCATAATGACAAAAGTTCATAATAGTTATTTTTTTTAAATACACTATACTGTTTTTAGAAAGTTATAATTCATCTTCCTGCTTATATTTGTGCTGTTTGTACTATACTATTAAAAATAAAGGTAAATTTATATATACTTAGATTTTGAAAAGTAGCATCATGTACATTTTTTAAATGTTTTGGTAACTTGTGGCACTTTGGTAAAGGAATGTGCAATTATAAATGTTTATGCCATTGTAATTTCTTTTTTAATTCCCAGGAATGACTCTTACTAGGCTTTAAATTAGAAACCAAACTCAATTTTAAAACTAGCACTTTGGTCCTACTGGTGTTCCTATTTTTCTAATTGTATGGAACGTTAACTTAAACCATTCTTTGCAATGCATTTTACCTTTCCTTTTAACATCTAATCTCAAAAATCTTTATGGAACATTTGAAATTAATACAGTGGTAATTAAGAAAGCATTTTAGATATCATGGCTCTTTAATCTGGTGCCTGACTTTAACAATTTTCTGATAAAAATAACTAAACGCCTGAAAAGAATATTTAAACATTTTAATTCATTAGAGCAAAATCAAGTAGTTGATGTCCATATAGACATAATTTATCTTAAACTCTAGAGCTGCCAAGAGAACTAAGGACAGAGCTGTGTTTAAAATACCCCCATATCCTCCAAAGAAAAATGACGAGAAGAAATAGAATTCTGTATGATTATGGCTATTGTATGTACTTCAATTAGCTTACCAGTATTTCATCCTGATACATCTGTGGGTATTAGAAGCAAAATGAAAACAAATATAAATGCTTTAACATTAGGTATTGGCATCAATATAGATTATGCATAAGCTATTGCAATAAAAAATATTAATTGTGCCTGTATTTGAAGATATTATCTTAGATTTTCTGTGGCCTTTTTCATTTAAGGCTGCACAATCATTTTAAATGTACAGACAACAGAATATATGAATGAATGAAGTCATGGCCCTGTTTGCCATGAAATGAAGTATTCTGTTGAATTTTGGGGGGCGTTGGCCTTTATATATTATGACATAAACGGATCAGTCACAAGAAACATGTGAATCTTATGTTCAAATCACAGCATTTAGAAATTATACATCTTTCTTTTTCCTTGCAAAATGAATTCAGAATTTGCAATTCAAATTTTATCATTTTAAGCTGCTAATTATTAAAAATTACCTAATATGGATCAAAAGATTAAATGAAATGAAAACTATGAAAGAATGCTAATTAATAGCATAACCCCATATGCTATCAAACTTCTGATAACATTAAGTTTCTTGTAAAGCCTTAAAATATTTTAATGAAAAAGTAATTACCTGGAAATGAAGGCACTTTATTACCTTGAACTAGCTATATGTCTGTATAGAACTTGTCTAAAAATCCCATAAAATATTCTTTATCCTTTTATAAATTTATCCTACTTATGTGTTTTTCTAAAGCTTCTTATAATAAAATATAATAATTCAAACTATTTTAATGTAACAAAATTGCATTACATAATACAACCAATGAACACTACAGGAAAAAACTCAAGTGTAACAAAAGTGTCTGTGATAATGGCAAAATGTTAGTCTGAGTTAGTCTACAATCATTTGAGGTTAAAATGTTGTAAAATTTGAAGGCTTTTTCATTGAACAATTTTTAGACAGCTTTTAGTTTTTAATCCTATTTTTAATCGGAACTACCTTGTTTTGAAATGTTGATCAAAGATAAGGGCAATCAAAATATTAAGCCAGCCTGTCATTACTCAATTTTTAGTTGAGTTTTGTTTTTTTTTTTAATGTAACCCTAACACATTAAGAAATCAGTGTTGCTTCTACGCTCAAATCAACCATGCCTGGTGAATTACCAGCTTTAAATCGGTAATGTGGATGTGCTGCCGTGTATACTTGCTTCCTCTTCAGAAAATTAATACTTGATTTAAACAATAGATTTGATTCAACAGAAAAAAAAAAGGATTTTTTTTTTCCAAAAGCTAAATTTTTTTCTCAAGGTATACCTTACATTTCTCTGATATTTGTAAGGATAGACTAACTTGTATCCAAATATGTTTTTCAACACAAGAATATTTCAAAGCAAACAGACTTTGTGTTTTTTGTTTGTTTAGTTTGAGGGCAGTTCACTTAAGAAAAAAACATTTTTCCATAATTCTACTTATTTTTAATTCTTTCTCTGTAGTGGCCATTTTCCTGTCACTAGTCTTAAACGTTTTGCTACATGTAAATGCTGCTTCATAGATGCAATCATCATTACATGGTACAGAAAGGAGTCAAGTTTATTAGAAGTCTACTCTTACCAAGAAGAGACTAAAGATAAATTCCATGTCAATTCTTTGGTTCGTTTCTTCGTTTTGTTTTGTTTTTTCTAAATAAGATATATTAACCCAAAGGTGTGTTAATGTCATGGCATGAACAATCTTAAATGTAGATCTATCGAGTATTTTGTGATGCTGAGTAACAGACTTTTCTCAAGTCTCTGTGATGCTAAATATTTTCCTTAGAAGGTTTTTGTTTCATGTTAGATTGTTGTTCAGAAAGATGTTGGTCCTAGTGAGATTTTTAAAAACTGGGAAAACAAATGCATGTATTACAAGTATAGAAATGGTGAATTGTAAACTTACCGTATAGTACTGATTCTATTTTCAAAGATGTTTTTGCTGTTAAATATATACAACATACAATTGCTGCCGTACTGTAATTGAGTACTTTTTTCCTAAATGACCCTGTTATCACTATTCCAGAATTAGAAGTTGGGCAGATATATGATTGATTCATGTGTCTGCATAGATGCTTCAAGGTATATTCTTCTCTTGGTGAGTAAAAATATTTTTTCCTTGGCACCAACGCATTGAGATCTGAATATACCTGTATCTATTCTTATTGCACATTTCTTATACAGTATCTTCAAATACGCCAAAATTGGCCTAGACTTAAAATTGAGGGTTTGTTACATGTTTTCTAACAGAAAGGTTTTCAATGATATTCATTATGGGTTTGTACTGTGAAAATAGTGAAAATCCCTTTAAAAGTTCATCTGTGCTAAATTTAAATTAATATTTTTTCTTTAGCTCACAAATTACCCTAAATCCAGAGAGAATATCAACCCTTTTCACTGTTGTCAAATCCAGCCAAAGGAACAGCCCATGACACTACAAAAACAGTAGAGGAATAAAGAATAAATCTCTCATGTTACACTCCAGAATAAAGGCATTCGGTGAAAGAAATGAACCGAAGTTCATCGTGAATGCGAGGCTTCTGTACTTGACATTCCTCCACGGAAGGAAAGACAAGTGTCAGCACCACTGGCATCCTTTTCAAACCGATCTGATGTGGAATATCTTCCACCACACTGGAGTACTTCTAGACTCTATTTTGTTTGTTTGTTTGTTTGTTTTGTTTTAGTTCATCAAACCTTTCTGTTTTCAAAAAAAAAATTGTCGGCATTGGTAGAGAGATATAGATTTGAAAATACTTTCTTAAGAGATCATGTAACTATATAACTCTGAATTTAAAAATTGAGGAGGAGGGATCATTTCAACCCACCACCTCTTCCAAGAAAACATGTTTTTAAATCTGTAACTGCTTTAGTGTTAACAGGGTACAAAGTGTTTCTTGTCCTTTATTGTACTTAAAAGGTTCTCATTGATTGGTGATTGTATTGTACCGTATGAAAATGAGTCATAAATTGCCTTGTATTGTTTCTAATAGACCATACCACGTACTCCTTCAGTTTTCATGTTCCAAATTTTTCAGTGATGCATGTCAACAGTTAGGTCCGAAAATTCTGTGGTGCTAATTCTTCCATATCCGATGGTGCTTCTGTGGATGCTAACTGCACACATGCTGAACAAAGCTTGAAGTTTAAAACTTTCCTCCCTTCCTCTGTTTATATAAAGAACAATAAAAATAACTTGAATTTGTCTCAAAGTATCACTGACAATCTAATAAACTGGTTTATATGTGTGATTAGTTTGGATTCTCGGTTATTTTTCAGAAAGCAGGTTAGTTCTCCTGAGCCCTCATATCAACCCAAAGTAGATCTTACTAGAAGTGTGTACTATGTTATTTGTGCCCCCAAATCTATGGTATCTTCAAGAATTTAAATCCAGTTGGGCTGGCTTCTAAAATCAAGTTTAGATCAGAGCTATAAAACTTAGATTGATCAAATCTGGAAAAAGTAAGTTGAGAACACAACTGTTCTGAGTATCTATCTTAATATTTTATTAATAAAATTTTATCACCTGGTCCATGAGATAACATTTACATGGAAGCAAGTAGGCCTTCAAAATCTTTAGTACAATGCAAAGACATTGTAAAGACCATTCCTAAATGATATTTAAAGTTCCTCCCCATGAGTATGAAATAGGACCAAAAAAAAAAAAAAAAACAAATTGGAACTTTCCAGAACAAAGCCAATATCACATGCCAGAATGACATAATAAATAACTCCATGCAGGGGGTTCACTGGATTTTTAACTTTAGTATTTGCACTAAGAATCACAGCATTAGGACAAATGAAGTTGCTTCCCTTTCTTCATGATGGCAGAGGGCTTTTTCACCTAGAGATAAATTCAGTTTATGACAAAGTGTGAATTCGTATGCTGAGCTTGGTGTTTTTCCTAACTCAAGGATAACCTTAAATTTAAAAAGAAAAGATCTATATATATGTGTTAATATACTGTATTGGTGTTTTTCTTTCTGACTTACTTCACTCTGTGTAATAGGCTCCAGTTTCATCCGCCTCATTAGAACTGATTCAAATGCATTCTTTTCAATGCTGAGTAATATTCCATTGTGTGTATGTACCACTGGGGAGGGAGGTGGGAGGTGGGGTTCAGGATGGGGAACACATGTACACCCGTGGCTGATTCATGTCAATGTATGGCAAAAACTACTACAATATTGTAATTAGCCTCCAATTAAAATAAATACATTAATTTTAAATAAATAAATGAAAAGATCCAGCTAAATCTATAAAGCTCCTAAAGTAACAATCATTGATCTCAAATAGAAGATGATCAAACCTATTAACCTAATCCAATGGGTCCATGACTGAAATGACATTCCCATACTACTATGGCTCTTTATTACATAAAAAGTATAAGCTACAGTTATTTTGCTTCACATAGTTATTAAATCCTGTCTAACTTCTAATGTCAGTAAATGAAGTTTAGAGAACAGAGCCCATGTGAACACTGGGTTTGTGTGTCCATGATTTGGTGGTTGTTGGTTAGTTGATAAGTTGTGTCCAACTCTGTGCGACCCCATGGATGTACCCTGTTAGGCTCCTCTGTCCATGGGATTCTCCAGGCAAGGATACTGGAGTGGGTTGCCATGCCCTCCTTCAGAGGATCTTCCTGACCCAGAGACTGAACCCATGCCTCTTGCATTGGCAGGAGGATTCTTTACTACTGAGACACCAGGGAAGGCCCATCTCCATGACTATTTTGAACAAATGCAGTATGTACTAAATCACAGGCTCTCCCTAGAGACATTTCTACTGTATATTTTTATAACTACCTTTACAGGACTTCATCTCCTGAAAACTGGCAACTAATAAATGTACTACAAAATAGTTCCAGGTTTTCTTTCATCAAAAAGAGAAAGATCTATGAAAGTTTTAGAGTATTTTTATTTCTGTGATAATATTTTGCCTGTGAATTGAAAGAAAATTCTATTTTTATGAAAGGATGAGAGAATAAATAAGTTGATTTTGGAAAAAACAATCTACTTTTTAATCTACGTGGAAAGATCTCTAATTTTTATTCCCATGGTCAACCATATTTAAAATTAAAGTTGACCATAGTTTGTCCTACCTAAAAAATTATTCTCATAAATTTTTTATCAACTTTTTTAGTATGAAATAACTTTTAAAATCTCACCTGCCTTTTATAACTAAAAAGTAATACAATGACTATACTTTGTAAGTTTAGTTGCTTATGAAAATAAAGTAGTCCCTCCCTCATTGAGTGAAAACATCATTGAAGGTTTTTAAAAGGTACAAAATTATATTTGCCTCTATGGTTTTATCAACCTTATTTTGTTAAGTTGCATTTTTTGTTCCCTAAACAATAATTTCCCTTTGAGATCTTAAGCTCAAGTGCCATTTGTAAATTCTTGAATGAAAACTTAAATAAAGATCCAAATGTTTTCCACTGAGGAACATCTTTAAAGCTAAATTTTGTGTACACTAACAGCCTAACCTCACTCATCTTAGGGAACTGGTTTTTCTCATTAAGAATTTCTTTGAGTTTGAAAATATCCAATGTTAATAATATTGACCTTCTTCTTAGCTTTTTAGTGTTTTGTGGGGGGGGGGGGGGGGATCCTAGTTCCCTGATGAGGGATCAAACAAACCCATGCGTACCTGCACTGGAAGTGTAGAGTCCTAACAACTGGACTTCCAGTGAATTCTCTGACCTTCTTTTTTTTAAAGTCAATCTATAACCTAAATTATTTCAAACTGGTCTTCACACATTCTTTTTAAAACTACTGAAGTAAGTGCACACTGAGTTCACACTGAAACTACAGTTACTTTTCTTACCCCCTACTTTATTCTTGGGGAAGACTTCTAGAAAATAAGGGGAAAGTTAACACAAAAACAAATGAGTCGGGAGAATGGATACACGTATATGTATGACTGAGTCCTATCTCTGTTCATCTGAAACTATCATAACACTGTTAATTGGCTAAACCTCAACACAAAATAGAAAGTTAAAAAAAATTTTTTTTAATCCAAGTAATTAGAAAAAAAGTCACAGTTCATAAGAGTAAATAAAAATTAAAATGCAGTAAGCACAGCACTACACATACTCTCCCTAAACAATCTCTCATATTCTAAGTGGTAACTGAAGTTTACACTGTTTGCAAAGCATAGTGTTTGCCATCATAAAAGACTGAATGAAAGATTGGCTTGTGAAAATTAAAAACGACTCTGCATGAAAGAGTTGGCCCTCAGTTTTGTGTGTTTAAAAGTTCAGTCTTGTTAGTTCATTCTGGGTAAATACACAAGAGATTCCTTTCAAACAAGATCATTAAAATCATACCTTGAGCATCAATATCCAATGGAGAAAACAATTTCCAACAGAAAATAGTGTTGCTTCGATGGAGTAGGATTGAAAGGAAACTGCACAAGAAGTAGACTTCAAATTTTGCTTTTATACTTTTAAAATTATTTTGTGATGATCAAATATTATTTTTATAATTTTAAAAATGATTATTTAAAGGAAGGAAATAAATGCTAGATAGATTAGAATACCTGTATCAACTAGTTGGCAATTCTAAATAGGATAATCTACTTTATTCTTTTTTTTTTTTTTTTTTCTTTTTTGAGACGGGGGTCTTGCTATGTTGCCCAGGCTGGAGAGCAGGGCTATTCACAGGTGTGATCCTACTACTGATCATCACCGGAGTTTTTACCTGCTCCCTTTCTGACCTGGGCAGGTTCACCCTGCCTAGGCAACCTGGAGGACCCCCACTCCCTGGAGGTCACCATATTGATGCCCAACTTAGTGCGGACACCCGCTCGGCGTTGCTCACTGCAGCCGATAACTCCTAGGCTCAAGTGATCCTCCCGCCTTAGCCTCCGGAGTAGCTGGGACTCCAGGCTTACACCACCACGGTGCAGGGCAGGAAAATCTACTTCTAAAATTTGGTAACAATGTTTCTTGACAAGTATAAAATCGGATAGAAAGGAAATGAGTAATATTAATGAATAGCATCATCTGATGATGGACTCCGTGATACAAACCTGCCAAGAAAAGGGAAATAATCACATCAGCTCATCAGAGCCGTCACCCCAGAAAGGTATGATTACCAAGAGATCAGACCACTTGGGAGTGAAGGTTTGAATCATACCATCAGGTAAGCCACTGATTCCTGCCAAGGTGAGAGCAGGGGTGAGCGGTAATTTAGAATGGATGATGAAGGAGGAACAGGATGCGTTCCAGTTGTGGCCCTGAGATCAAACCCAGCAGCAGGTTCTCAGATTGTGGTTGCTACAGACCTTTGAGAGCAGATACAGCGGGGCAAGGGAGTACCCAGAGGTGGCTGGAGTGAATCATGTAGGTTCCTTACACAATTCCTCCTTCCTTGCCCCCTTGTTTAAAGCAGCACCATCTCCTACTGATCAGTGAATTATCCTTCCTCAGATGGCAACTCTTCCAACCTGCTGGTTCCTTAGCAAAAGGAATCCAGGGTGCAGGCTACAGCAGCTGTAACTTGTAGTTACATTGTAATTCAATGGCTCCTAGCTGTGTTTCTTGGCAAGAACTTGCCTCATTTGGAGAGGACAGCCTCCAACTCTGCAGAGTCCAGAGCTATGAGGACAGGGAGGCAAACTCCCCAGTGGGTCCCTGGCAGTAATGATGAAAGAGAGCAGAGTATATCACCCCGAAATGTACCATTTTGGCATATGAATTATTTTGAATTAAAATTACTTAAAAAACAGCCAGCACACAAAGGACATTCTGATCCTCCTTTGTCCCCTGAAAGTAAGAAATCCACCTCATGTGAAGTTACTCTCTGCACCAACACGGCAGCAGGCATCTTTATCATCAGAGTAGGGAATTCAAGGCACAAAAGGCTGTCTATCTTGTCACTTCTTCAGTGGTGTTCTACCCCAAGTACAAACCCCTTTGTTCAGTCGATTTATCATAAAAATCAAAAAAAAAAAACACAAAAACTTTTGTTTAAAAGGTATAAAACTTGCTGCTTTGGTCACTTTTTGGAGTCTTCTATTTTTATGGGCTCAGAAATGTATGAAATTCAGTTCATTTTTTTCCCCTGCTAATCTGTCCTGTGTCAATTTAATTATCAGACCAAAGAACCTGGAAGGGAAGAAGGGAAAATTTTCCTTCCCCTAAAGACCCTGATCCTGAGAAAGACTGAGGGCAGGAGGAGAAGGGGAAGACAGGACGAAATGGTTGGATGGCATCACCCACTCAATGGACGAGCATGAGCAAACTCCGGGAGATACTGAAGGACAGGGAAGCCTGGCGTGCTGCAGTCCATGGGGTCACAAACAGGTGGACGCGACTGAACAACAGCAAGTTTTGGTGCCCAACATGGGACCCTCCACAGACTGGTTGTATTTTCTCAGGGCCTACTGAGAGATCCTGGGACCTCTGAAAAATGCCAGCAGAAGGTAAGAATTCTTACCACGTCAGTCTCCTGAATCTGTGCCTAAGGATGTGTTGGAAGTGAGCATGTGAGAGTCCTTTTCGTTTTCTTAAATTGAGATGAGTAGGAGAAAATATTCGTGTGAACTGGTTACTTGGGTACAGCAACTCTGGTAGAGATTTGTGATGAGTACACCTGTTTTCTATGGATCCCTTTCCTCCCCAGAGACGGTCACTGTTTTCTTTTCTCTCTTTTGTGTCGTTTGTCGTAAGGAAGAAAAGCACAGAGTGGAACCGGGTGTAGGTCCTCTAAGTCTGTCACTCAAAGCGGCCTCACGGGCGGGTGAGTTCACAGTTGTCATCCGGCCAGCATCTACTTAGACAAACTTGGCTGTGGATCACCTCTGTAAAACCCAGAGGAGATTTTCCTTTCATTTTGTTCTTTGTCCTGAGAGCTTGGCTTTGTGGCCAGTGAGGATATACTTTCTGGTCTCCATCAGCTGGAAGGTGCAGCGCTGGCTTGGCTTTGGTGGCCAAACACCCTGGGATTCTGAGACGCAAGTTTGCAAGCAGCGTTCTCGTTGTGCCAGCTCAAAGGGGAATTTGTCAGAAGGGGTCCCAGACCCAAAGCTTTAAAAAAAAAAAAAAGCACAATGTCAGAGTTGTGAGTTAAGTTTTATTTGGGGGTAAATGAGGAATATAGCTCTTAGAAACTGCTCCAAAGAGGTGGTGGGAGGTCACTATACATGTGATATTGGTGAAGAGGGAGTATATAAGTGCAATCAAGCACATTATTTTTTTTTTGCACAAGTTTCTGCTAGTCTCGTGGATGTCACTGCTAATCATAAGGACCACATGTCACCACAAAGGATTTTAGTGCTTCTCTAGATATGAGGAGATGCAAGAACTGGGCTCATAAAATCATCTCCTGAAAATATCTATCTGAAGACTGGTTCTGGCGGTTTTTTCCAGAGCACAGAGTGCCTTATTCCTGATCTTCACCATCAACTCCTTTCAGGGGGATGTTGAAGACCAGCTGCTGCAGTGGGTTCATGATTTAATCCTTGTAGAGGTAGATGGCAAGTGCCAATTTGTAGTTGACGGGACCTTGGTCATTTCAACCTTCATTGTCTTGTAATTTCTGGAAAAGCCCCATTCCAGTAGTTCCTGTCCAGTGTCACAGAGTAGCAGCTTTGTGGTCGGATGTCTCACATTCTCTCACATTCTCAAGGGAGGTTTTAGATTTCTTGGGCTAAATTCTGGAAATGAATTTTCTGGATCTTGCAAGGACTGCATGTTTTGCACTCTCCTTTGGGATGACTCTTGTGTTCATGGTTGAGCCATAAAAAGGCTTATTGGTTTGAGTCACTATGGAGATTACTGTAAGATCCTGCTCATCAATGACAGGCTGATGAATCCTTTGAATTGGCTATATTTGAAAGAAAAAAAATTTTTGAGAGTGCTCATCCTAAACAATTATCTTACTTATGGAAAGACCAAATTAAAGAGAGTTCAGAAAAGACTATAAAGGCTAACTTGAGGGAATCCCTTCACAAGCTGAAAGAACAGAAATTAGATTTAGAACAAAAATCAAAGTTGACATCCAAAATAAATTCCAGCATCATCTATTAGCAAATTCTCAGAACTCCCCCATCTTCCCCAGAAAATCCCTTAAACACCCAGCTGTCTGTTAATTTCCTAGCCCTTCAGCCTGCTCTTTACACCCAGGGTATTCAGGTGCCAAGTGTAAATGCTTAAAGTCAGAAAGTGAATTTAGTAAAAGCACCTGGGAAGGTCAGTAAGGCTTGCTTTTGCTGTCTTGTACAACTCCTGCTCTCCTAGGCTCTAAATCTGGTTCGGCAAGCATCAGTCCTTCCCATGCAATATCCTTTACAGATGTATCTTTGACCCCCCACCATCAAGAATTTATATACCCTGGTTGGACAGTGACAGACCTTTTAAATTATAAAGCCCCTTTACCTCCAGTTTCAGAAGATCCGACCAAATTTAGAGGAATTAGAAAGATTAGTGGTCATTCAAAAGCCCTTTCACGGAGGAGACCGATGACCAAAGTTTCTCCCAGGCCTTCCTACAAATTATCAGGAAATGGATCAGCTAGAGGTTCAGGGTCTAACAGAAGCCATAAAAGAGGCTTTCGCCGCTAAGGTGAGCTGGTCTAAGGTTGAATTATGTGCTCAGAAAGAACGTCCAGAAGTCTTTGTTGAATGCTTTGTACAGACTATTCAAAGGTATACTGCACTAAACCATGAGGCTCCAGAACATAGAAATCTTTCATTTCTGCTTTAGTAGGAGATTTTCTCCAAAGTATAAAAAGACAAATTCAAAATAGTGTGGCTGAGTGGGCAAGTCAAACTGTTATCATGGTCATGGAGGCAGCTACCCAACCGAGGAAGATAGCTTGCAGGAACGCAAGAGAAAAACAGAAGTTAAAATAAAAAATCCTTGAATTGCCAACTGAATCTTTAGAGAAACAAAAGTCCAACTCTGAGAATAGCACAAAGTCCACTCAGACCCTTTCTTTTTTGCCTTCAGACATCTGCACATATTACAAAAAAAAAAAAAATAGGACATTGGAAGTACAATTGTCCTGCACATAAGGAAAAGAAGGAAATTTTTAAATAGTATTTACTCTCAACTTTTGATGACTCCAAAACTCTCAGAAAAAAAGAAAAGAAAAGAAAACTTACATTCTTTCTCTATGCATCGAAGACATCTATCTTACCATGTCTGTGAAATATAAACACCCCAGGAGATAATTAAAACATTGCACACAAACACCTGAGACAGAAGGGGGAAAAAAGGTTTTGAAGTATGCACACTGCTATAAAATCTCCTTTCCCAAACTCTAGTCCGTAGCTACTACAGGATTTGTCATGGGAAAATCCGAATCTTAAAAGTCTTGTCCACAAATAGTAAAAGCTTTAGTCATCTGAGTGGGTAATCTTAACATATTCCAACTGTTATTTATAAACTAGTGAGTTTTATATTGTTGGACCTGATTCATAGCTAAAATTTGGGAATGAAAGTATAGGGTCTCTGCATCTGTCTATATGTTTTTGTATCTATGGATATATGTTTTATATATGGGATATTTTTCTACCTCTGAAGGGTATTGCCAAAATTAATTTCTGAACAGTTCTGTTTAATTGGCTTAAAGACAATCAAGTGCTATATAAATTAAGTATATCCTCAGAAATATAAAAACTAACCCAAATGTTTTCAAGTTCACACGATCTAGAATAATTTTGTTAAATAAAAGTTAGCTTGTTTGGTTTATAAAAATGGGCATATTTTTACAGTTATCATCATTAAATATAATACTTTTATTCTGCCTAGGTTTACTGAAAGTTAAGTAAGTTCATATTAACTCTGTTGTCAAATTTATCAGCAAAAAAATAACAAGGTGATGACTAGCTGCTTTGATGTCTCATGAAGTTAGGGGTGGGAACAAGTTTTGATTGGTGGAAATTGTTTTAATTGATGGGAACAAGTTTGATCAAAAACTGTTTTGATTGATGGGAACAAGTTTGATTAATGGGAAAATTGGTGGGAACAAGTAAATTAAATAAATGTAGTGGGATTAAAAATTTTAAGTGAACTTTTCAACAATAAGTGTTTTATGGTATGTCTACTGAAATAAGTTTCCCAAATCTCTACAAGTAGTTTTGCTAAGTTAAATGCTAGAAATTCATTGACTATCTAGATCACTTCCAGGTAAGATAAAACACAGGTACATTAATTATGTTGAACATGATTTTTGCTTTTGGTTGCCTATTACAGAGAAACAAAAGTTCATGGTGGTAGTTTAATCGCTAAGTCATGTCCAACTCTTGCAACCCTGTGGACTGTAGCCCACCAGGCTCCTCTGTCCATGGGCTTCTCCAGGCAAGAATACTGCCGTGGATTCCATTTCCTTCTCCAGGGGATTTTCCCAACCCAGGAATTGAACCCGGGTCTCCTGCATTGCAGGCAAATTCTTTACCAACTGAGCTGAGAAGCCCAAACAAAAGAGACTTGGACTCATTAGTAAACATGTCTTGCTCCACATTGAAAAATTATACTATGAGAAAGTATATGCATCTAGAAATTATGAAATGCATTCACAAATGTGTCAGTGTAAAGAATGTTTGTGTAGCACAGTTCACAGTTGCTTATTTCTTAGTTTTCAATAGAAATTAAGGTTTTAAGGGATAAGATGTATTAATAATAGTCATGGGCTGCAAAGAGACATAGCTGAGCGACTGACGCACATACTAGAAATAATAAGGGAAGCAACTCTGTATGCAAAGGAACTAGGATGTGTTTGGGCGTAAGAAAGGTATGAGGTATGGAGGTGCATTTTTGTAAAGATAAAAGAAATTAATTTGCCCAAAAGTCAAACTGGTTATTTCTGAATGAGAAAGAGGAAAGTAAAGGACAAACTAAGTTGATAGAAAAACTTGGCAGGAGAGAAAGAAAGGGGGTTTTATTTCGTGTAACTCAAACTGTCTAAAAATGTAATAAATTTATTACAATAGATTTTAAATAGTGTACTTATGCTTATGTAAAGTTAAAACTTAATTTTCTTTCATCTACTAAAAACTCAATGTTTTCTTGGACCACTGGTCAGCTCTTGATAAGATTAGAAAGGTGATTTATGGCAAAACCAATACAATATTGTAAAGTAATTAACCTCCAATTAAAATAAATAAATTTATATTTAAAAAAAATTAGAAAGGTTTTCTTTACCTTTTAAGTAATCTGCTTGGAAAGCAAAGATTTTATGTCTTACTGAAAAAATTGACTGTGCTTCACATTGTCTTTATCAGGTCTTTGATTATCTAAAACCAAGTCTTCTCCATTAAAAGAGCTAAGGTTTTTTTGACAACCATGTAACTTTCTGTTTTTGTCTCTGTCACTTTGGTTTAAATGGGTAACACAGTATTGTTTCACGTAATCAATGAACCCATCTATTTAAGTGTTTTAAAACCTTTTTATAAAAAAAAAAATCTTAGCAAACTTCCCACACTCCCCCTCCCCCCAATTAAATTCTAAATGAAGTTTTTCTGACCTCAAACTACTGGAATTTATTTTCAGGAGACTCTGGAACATCTCAAAAACAAAATTTGCTCTCTTGCCTTATTAAACTACAACAACAACAACAACAAAAATGAGAGAGGGGGAGGGGTTAAACCAATTTACTTTATTTGATATGTTAAACTACATGGAGTGGTTAAACTAATCAGCTTTATTTTATATGTTAAGTTACAAGAGAAACATTATCAAATAAGGAGTTAATACTAAGCCTTCTTTATGTTTTACTTGTAGAGGTGTATAACTGTTCCAGAAATTTTATGAAGTTCCTAGAAATCTGATATGTCCTAATATAATGTCATCACTTGTAATTCTAGCTATTATCCTAAGATGTATGTCACGGAAATAGCCAAACTTCCTTATCAACAACATCAACAACATCAAAATGAGAGAGAGCTCTCACCAGATTTTTACCCAAGGTCGTGTTAAAGTCTTTTTATTTACACAAGTTATTGTTTTACTCTGATATTTTTGTAGAAGTGTTTCATCTTCAGAGAACCTCATGAAAAGGACAAGTACTCTAGAATACAGATTACTAATAATTTTTCTACTGGTGAATTCAGTGAGAATTTATAGAACTCTAATGGAGAAACAAATGGCTTTGTAAAGCTGCTAAAAGAGGATCAAGATGAAGAAGAATTAATTACATGGGGCTGCATGAATGAGGATGATTATAATTGTTATGGTTTTATTTGAAATTTTTTGATTATTTTATATTTTGTTTTCCTAGACTTAAGGATATTTTTCTCTTAATTAATCTGAGATTTGGGGAAATACACCTTTGTGAACAGAGATGAAAAATATTTATCTTTTTCTCCCGATCCAATTTCTTCAGAATCCAAAAACTCTTAGTGAGCATTTTTATTTTTATGGCACTATAATTGTTTACATAGTTGAAAAGAATCTGATCTCATTGTAACAGGACACAGATGGAAACATTGGTTATATTACCAAGGCTGTGATTAGAAAAGAATCAGATATGACCAAACAGCTTTTTGGTCCCTTAGGGGGGAAGAAAGGGAAAGTCTTCCTCCCCTGCAGTTTTCCTGCTTCCACCTCTTCCCAGGAAGATTCGTGGAGTTGTCCGTCCTATTGAGTGCCCAGTTGCTATATGGAGGCCTTTGATTCTGAGGGACTTAGATGGGCCCCAGGCTAAGCATTCACAACTGCCCTGCTGTTTGCATTTCCTGAAATAGGAGGTAGGTGAACTCCAGGTTAGATATTTACGGCCAGCCTCCTGTTTGCTCTCTGAAATGGAAGTAACAACTGAAAGAGGATAAGTAGGCTTTGTCTCCTGTGGACACCTTAAGATTGCAGTCATGGCAGGAGGAGAATGGGGCTAAACCTTGTTTGACTAAATGTTCAGAAGGTCATATAGTCCCATCCTTGGGGCAATAAGACATTTCACACATACCCTCATTTTGGGGGGTCAAAATGTGATCCCATAGGTCTCTGGGCTGGAATTGATCTTGGGAAAAAGTTGTGCAGGCATGGCATGTTGGGGAGGGTCCTAGGGGTAGGTCAGATGTGGGAAAAGAAACCAGTTAATTGGCTAAAGGTAAACACACACCTGAAGAACTGACCTATATAAGTGATTAACTGCCTCTTTACTGCGCTCCTCTTCACTAGGGGGGGGGCACTCACACTCTTTCTCTCCAGGTGTCCATCTCTGCCTTGCTTCTGTCCTAGCTAAACAAACTGTTTCTCTGTGTGCTCTCCCACTTGTTGTGCTGTGTCTCTAATAATAAACTTCGTACCTGCATTTGCGGCTTTTGCCTCCGTGAGAAGTGTATTTTTCACTGGGGGCAAAGATCCAGGGGGAAATAGCTTCTAGCCTCTAGCCCTTGCTGGCCTGGTGGCTAGGACTCCTGATTCTCATCCAGGCTGCTAAGTCACTTCAGTCGTGTCAGACCCTATGAACTATAGCCCTCTGTCCATTGGATTCTCCAAGCAAGAATATTGGAGTGAGTTGCCATGCCCTCCTCCAGGGAATCTTCCCCATCCAGGAATCGAACCTGCGTCTCTTACGTCTCCTGCATTGTCAGGCAGATTCTTTAACACTAGCGCCACCTGGCAGACCCTACTGTACGCTGTGCCTGCAGAGGATTGCCTCAAGCGGGCACTTCACCTGTGCCTTTCGAAGCCTTTCTGCATTCTGTGAAGCTGCCTTCTTCTAGACGGTGTGATGTTCATGCCGTAGGCCAACTCCATCCACCTCCTTCAGGGTGAGGTGGGTCCCCTGGTTAGTTGTCTCTTTACCATGGCCACCCCGTTCCATCACTTCAGTTCTGAGGCAGCCAATGGCGTCCTGAGTTCTCTTTCCCCCTGCATCTTTCTCCAACATTGACAGTTCCAAAGCCTCGGATTCACCCGAGGACCACGCAAGCAGTGCTGCCGTACCTGCCGTACAGCATTTCCTGCTCTGATCTCTTCTCAAAGCTGGCGTTTATCTAAGCAGTATATGGGCAAGATTATATGGGCAAGAAAATGTGAAAATACACATTTTCATCTGTAGAGTGTGTTGTCTCCTGAACCTCGCAAAAAGCTACGTGAGTGGGCGGAGCTTCCTTAGGTAGTGGGAACGCAAGATGTACCCATATGCCTTTTACTTTGAGGAGATATCCTGGCACGCTCTTGATCGTTGGGCCCGCTAAAAACGTCACCGAAGCGGCAGGAGTCTGCATGTTTCACAGGGTGCGGGCTGGAATACCCACTTCCTTCAGCTTCCGTATTCCTTCCTCTGACCCCCTGGACCAATGAGCCGCATCGTGGCACCGGCACTGCAGCCTGGACCTGTTTTGGAATCCTTTCCTCCTGAGGGCAGCTCGGAAATTTCCACTTCACTGAGTGCTGTCATTGCTTTGCCCAAACTTCCAAGAACCACCCTGGCAGTGAATTTGCCCCGTTCCCTGGGTCCTCGCAAACGTGTTGAATCACCGGTCCTGGGAAAGTTACATTTAAGCCCCTTACCAATCACCCTCAAAATACAGCCCCGGGGGTACACCTCTGCTCCTGCTGGTACATACCAGCTAATTCTCTCAGTTCTTCTGGTGTATGGTCTCCTTCCTTTTTTTAGAATACGTATTTATATGGCTGCATTGAGTATTAGATGCTGCACGTGGGATCTAGTTCCCTAAACGTGGATCAAACCCACACCACCTGCATTGGGAGTGAAGAAATCTTAGCCATTGGACCACCAGGGAATTCCCTCCCTGCATCTTAGTCATTCCTAACATGGACCTGTTGCAGTGAAAAGGATTAAAAAAAAAAAAGGAATGAGGTTTTCTTCTTTCCCATTCTTAAGAACAAGGAAGATAAAACAGTGAACATTCATAGTTTGTTTGTTTTTAACTTTAACCACTCCTAACTCTGAATGTCTGTAACGAAGTTTGCTTTTCTGCCCTCTAACTCTGCAAGAGCTACGCTGCACACTTTTTTCCTCTGACTCTGTGCTATATACATTCTCTATCTGGTGTTTACCCTTCCAACACCCTTCCCCTTGTAGTTATGTATCAGAAAGAAGGACACAGAGCCACCCAAACTGCCAGACTCAGAGACTGGGCTATGACGTCAGCAGGTGACTGTCTTTGAGAAAGAAGTCAAGATCGTAACACCTTGGTTCCTCATCACCAACTACTGACTTCGAGCCCTCATCTTATAGAAGCCCCTAGGCTCCTCATGGGGGCAGGGGGACACAGTTCTTGAGGCGTGAGCCTACTATGTTCCCCTTTCTGCCAGCTGAGAATTAAAGCCATCTATTTCCTCCAAACTCTGTCTCCGTATGTTTTATTCCACGTCGGTGGGCGGCCAGCAACAGAACCACCCAAGTGATGCTGGGAGTGAACCTTGGTCATCAGACAGGAGAGGGTGAGAGCAGCTACTGAGGGGAGCCTGGGTTCCTCCCTGATGGAGAAGTTTCTGGAGCACCGTCCGGTGTGATGGAAGTGCTCACTCTTCCCAGCAAAGGATGGGACACCTCTCCAAACCTAAATGGTGGGGACGGAGGTAGTCCTACAGACTCAGCACACTCAGGGGGATCTACCTACATGTTCTCCTCCCGGGTTTCAGGGTTCCAGGGTTTTCCCCGACTCTGATCTTGGTATCGCAGATCTATCTCAGCTGAGTATGCGAATATCTAGGTATCTCTGAGATTTTATTTCATCTTTGGGGGACTTCCCTGGTGGCCCAGTAGTCTAGAATCTGCCTGTCAATGCAGGGAATGTGGCGTCAATCCCTGGACGGAGAACGAACATTCCACATGCACAGGGCCACTAAGCTCGCGCTGCGGTGAAGCTCTCGCGTGCCACAACTGAGACCTGCCACGGCCAAATAAATAAAAACTAAGCCCTGTGGACACGCACAATAAGCTTTAAAATTTTTTTATTTGATTTTTGGCCTGTTCAACTTTCGCCTCCAACATTCTGGAGGAGGTAAGGGCCTCTTTGGAAGCCACCAAAGAGACCCTCTGGCTCTCGCACTTAGCCATTAATTGCTTGTTAATGGCTCTGAGCCCCTCATTATCCCTCTACTGCCATCAATACAGCTTAGCATTAATCAGACAGCTCAGCTGTCTTTGAGTCCATTGTTGTCTCCATGGCTTTCAAATGCTTGGATGTCACATCTGCAACAGCATTTGCCTCCTCCAAGACCTTCTCCCAGATTTTATCAATCTTTAGCATTCGACAGTCACCCACCTTACACCAGGGGCACCCCAGGTGGTGGTAAAGAACCCACCTGCCAATGCAGGAGATGTAAGAGACGTGGGTTCAATCCCTCGGTTGGGAAGATCCCCTGCAGGAGGGCATGGCAACCCACTCCAGTATTCTTGCCTGGAGAAACCCATGGACAGAGTCGGACACGACTGAAGCGACCTAGCACGCATGCACCTTACACCAGGGCCTACCCGGACCCCAACTATAAACCAGGTTATCATCCTTTTTGCCCTCTGCCTGATTGGTGGACCAGTCCCAAATGTTAGTCTTGGTTCTGCTTGTATCAATCCAGGTCATCCAAGAAGCAAAACTAAGACGGGGATTTCCATGGTGGTCCAAGGAAGACTCTGCTCCCAGTGCAGGGGACTGGGGTTCAATTCCTGGTCAGAGAACTAGATTCCCACACGCCACAGCTAAGAATTTGCATGTAAACTAAAATCCTGCATGTAGCAGCTAAGACCCAGTACAGCCAAATAAATAAATATAAATAAATATTAAAAAAAAAAAAAGCTAAGACCGGATTAGAGTTGTAAGGGGCAAATACTAGAGAGGGAAAATGGGGAGCTGCGGGAAACAGAGGAGACAGGCCGTCAGCTCATTGCTGCTCCGTGTGAATGAGAGAGGGAACATCTTAGACCGCAACACTGTTGCAAGGAGGTTGGCAAGACCCAGAGGGAGACCTCGAGCCAAAGGCACTCTTCAGAGGAGTCCTGTGTCTTTCAGAAATGGGCCTGCCTTGGTGTTCCTGCCGTGAGCAGTCACTGGGAACGGTCCAGGGGAATGAGGTCTTGGCTTGAACCCAGTGATGGAAGTCAGAGCACAGCAGCTGGTGCCTTTCTTTCACTCTCCTCCCTGCATTAGGAGATCTGAGAGGCACACTCTCATGGCTGCCCACCACATAGAGGGGTTTGGACCACAAAGAGCTCATCTTGGCCATGGATGAAATGTTCATGCTTATTTGGCTCATTTTGAGTGAGGGGTAATTTTGATATTTATACTCAAATTTGGTAGGGAAAGATTAGGCTAAGTGGAGTCTGAACTGACCATGAGAAATAAAATTAATGGTAAAATATTCATGAGTACTGTTAAGCTCGATAGTCAGATTTCTACTGCATAAAAGCGACTACTTTATGACTTTTAAAAACATCTTAATATACAAATATCTCATTACATAACTTGCATCTTATGTATTAAAATTAAAATATCTCTTTCAATATAAAAGCCTAAATTTGTACAAAAAGGAATGATTTTAAAGTAATCAGATTATTTTTTAAGATTCCCTGTATCACATATTTAATAGTAAACTCTGCTAGCGTACTTATTTAATCCTTGAAAATTCTTTGATTTTACTCAATCACAAAAATCATTTGTACATATATAGATATAGTATAGGTGCTAAATATATATATATAATAGATTACTTATTATTAAATGTATTAATTAGAATGTTAAGTTCCTCCATAATCTCACTCATCAGAAGCAACTGTTGCTAACAGTTTAGTGAATAGTTTTCCAAATTTAATTATTTAATGTAAACAAAAAATTTTAAAACAAAATTAATATTTTTGTCTACTCAACTATGCTTTACCCAAATTGCTTCTTTAAACCACCTTTTTAGTCCTCATAGGTTTTTTAAATAACATTTTTTAAAATTGAGATATACTTCACACAACATAAAATTCCTTATCTCTAAGTGTACACATCACTGGCCTTAGTATATTCATTATGTTACACAACTATCACCACTATCCGATTTGAGAACATTTTCATCCCCTTAAAAAGAAACCCTGTACCTATCAGCAGTTAATCCCAATTTCCCTTCCCACTGGGCCTGTTAGCTACTAATCTACTTGGCTCTATGGAATTACCTGTTGTAGACATTTCATATAAATGGAATTATATTATGCTGATGCAAATGTAATTGTGTTTGCATTGTTGAAATTTGCCGTTTGATATTGGAATACATTCTTAAATAAATGTGGTTTGTTATACATCATTTTAATGAGCATTTCTACCTTTACTGTTTTTGCTAATGACTTACTTGCTATTTATTTTATATTTATTTTAGACTATGGGAGTGATGTTAGACAAAAAGCAAATTAGAGCGATTTTCTTATTTGAACTCAAAATGGGTCAAAAGCAGCAAAGACAACTCGCAACATCAACAATGCTTTTGGCCCAGGAACTGCTAACGAACATACAGGGCAGTGGTGATTCGAGAAGTTTTGCAAAGGAGACGAGAGCCTTGAAGATGAGCATAGTGGCCAGCCATCTGAAGTTGACAACAACCAATTGAGAGAAATCATCAGAGTTTATCCTCTTACATGAGAAGTTGCTGAAGAAACTCAACATCAACCATTCTTCGGTCATTTGGTGTTTGAAGCTAATTGGAAAGGTGAAAAACCTCAATGAATGAGTTCCTCATGAGCTGACTGAAAATCAAAAAAATCGTCATTTTTAAGTGTCATCTTCTCTTATTCTGGCCTTGCATGGTGGTTCAGCAGTAAAGAACCACCTGCACGGACTTCCCTGGTGGTCCAGAGGCTAAGACTGTATGCTCCCAATGCATGGGGCCCAGGTTCAATCCCTGGTCAGGGAACTAAATCCCTCATGCCACAACAAAGACCTGGTGAAGCCAAATAAAATTAACAAATAAATAAATGTTGGGGGGGGGGGAATCTACCTGCAATGCAGGAACCTCAGGAGATGAGGGTTCAATCCTTGAGTCAGAAAGTTCCCCTGGAGGAGGGCATGGCAACATGCTCCAGTATTCTTGCCTGGAAAATCCCATGGTCAGAGAGCCTGGTGGGCTACAGTCCATAGCGTCACAAAGAGTCAGACATAATTGAAGCGACTTGGCATGCATGCACTTCTCTTATTCTAGGCAACAACAACGAACCATTTCTGAGTTGGACTGTGATGTGTGATGAAAAGTGGATTTTATATGACAGCCAGTGACAACCAGCTCAGTGATTAGACTGAGAAGTTCCAAAGCACTTCCCAAACTTGCACCAAAAAAAGGTCGTGGTCGTTTGGTGATCTGCTGCCTGTCTGCTCCACTACAGCTTTCTGAATCCCAGCGAAACAATTACATCTGAGAAGTATGTTCAGCAAATCAATGAGATGCAGCAAAACCTGCAACACCTGCTCAATAGTATTTCAATGTATGGATATACTAAATTTCTAAATGTATTAATCTGTTGATTGACATTTGAGTTGTGTCCAGCTTTTAGCTACTAAAAGTAAAGCTGCTGTGCAAAGTTGTGTTCAAGTACACTTGCTTCCATTTCTCTTTACCAAATATCTAAGATTGGAATGACCGGATTATATGGTAAGCGTATGTTTAACTTTTTAAGAAACTGTCCATCTGTTTTCCAAAGTTGCTGTTCCATTTTACATTCCTACCAGCAATTCCTCCACATCCTTACCAATACTTGGTATGATCAGTTTTTCTAATTTGTCTCATTTGAAGAGGTATATAGGGGGTATCTCAGATGGTTTTACTCCGCATTTCCCTGATGACTAGTAATGCTGTGTATCTTTTCATATACTCAGGTAAAGTGTCAAATCTTTTCCCATTTTTGATTTGCAATTTTTTTGGTTGCCTTGTTTGAATGTTTTATGATTTTTATTTATTTACTTATTGTGGCTGTGCCGGGCCTTCTGTGCTGCGTGGGTTACTCGCTAGTTGCAGTGCTAGGGCTTCCCACTGCAGTGGCTTTTCTTGTTGCGGAGCACGGGCTCTGGGGCACTCAGGCTTCAGTAGTTGTGGCTCATAGGTTCAGTAGTTGTGGTTCCAGGGGCTCTAGAGCACAGGCTGAGTAATTGTGGCACACAGCTTAGTTGCTCCTTGGCCTGTGGGATCTTCCTGGACCAGGGATCAAACGCACGTCTCCTGCATTGGCAAGTGGATTCTTTACCAGTGAGCTGCCAGAGAAGTCCGCCTTCTTTGAATTTTAAGAGTTCTTTATACAAGTCCTGTATCAGCTGTATGAGTACAAATATTTTCTCATTCTGTGGCTAGTCTTTTCATTTTCTTCTCAATACCTTTCAAAGAATAGAAGCCTTTACTTTTGCTAAAGCCCAATGTATCCATTGTTTTCTTGTGAATCATATTTTCAATACCATATTATAGAATCCAAGGTCTCAAAAATTTTCTCCAACTTTTTATTTCACAAATTTTATAACATTATTATGTATGTAATTTATAATACTATTTATAATAGTATTATGTATATAAGCACATAATCAATTTTGAGTTATTTTATTTTTAAGAATGAATCTTTATTTTTTTGGCCATGTTGCAGCAGGTGGGACTCTTAATTCCCCAACCAGGGATCAAACCTGTGCCCCCTGCAGTGGAAGCGTGGAGTCCCAACCACTGGACAGCTAGGGAATCTCCGAGTTAATTTTTGTGCATAATGTAAGATGTGGATTAAATTCCATGGAATATTCCAAGCAGTCATTCTGTAGTGGGTTGCTGTTCCCTTCTCCAGGGTATCTCCCCAACCCAGGGATGGAATCCAGGTCTCTTGCATTGCTGGCAGATTCTTTACAGGCTGAGCCACCAGGGAAGAGCTTTGTTGCAACAGAATATCCAATTGTTTCAGCATCATTTGTTGCAAAAATTATTCTTTTCCACTGACTCACCCTTGCATCTTCCTTGAAAAATCAATTGTCCATATACATATGGCTCTATTTTTGGACTCTATTCTAATTATCAGAGTATCCTACCTTGGTTCCTTGATTTTTGGAATAAAAAATTTTTAATGGAAAAAGGCAAATAGAAGTCTCTGAACTACTTCCTTCTCCCAGCAAAGATAGTAAATACAAAGCAATACTGGATCCCAGGGAGGAATGGCCAAAATTGATTCTATCCCTAGAGACTTAAAGGATGCAGGGGTTAGTGATCCATATCATACATTTAAAAAAATAATAATTTTATTTATCTGTTTATTTATTTTGGCTTGCTGGGTCTTCAGTGCTTCATGGGCCTTTCTCTAGTTGTGAGCAGAGGCTACTCTCTAGGTGCACTGCAAAGGCTTCTCATTGCAGTGTCTTCTCTTGTTGCAGAGCTTGGGCTCTAGGGCATTCTGGCTTCAGGAGTTGTGGCACGTGGGCTGAGTAGTTGCGGCTTCCAGGCTCTAGAGCACAGGCCCAGTAGTTGGGGTGAACAGATAGTTGCCCCCACCTCCCCTGACATGTGGGATATTCGCCACCCAGGGATCAAACCGCATCTCTGCATTGGCAGGCAGGTACTTTACCACTGAGCCACCAGAGAAGTCCTATTATACTCTTAGCACTCAGGAACTGTTGAGGGTTTTAGGAGCTCTATGCCAAGAATGGGACAAAGACCAACAGCACAGGGATATTTTATGATGTTGCAGAGATGGCTTGCTGGGCTTCGTGTTTTCTCTGAATTCTCTAATGTTGCTGTCGCCCATCACCTTTGCAGTTCAGAACGATTTGGCCTGATGACCGCACTCAACACCTTTCTCAAACCCGCTTGAAGCTTGTGCTGCCGCGTGGGAAAGCGCCCTCGCATCTCCGAACAGGACTTCTGTAACTTCCTGATTCGTAGGTCTCAAAGCAGAGCATGCAAATTTTGAAACTTTCTGACAGTTCTCCTAGGAGACCAGAGAAGGAAAGGTTAAAAACATTCACACCTACCAAACAGATTAAGTGTTCTTTCCTCTGTGCGAGCAGAGTGTAGATACTAACAAAATCATCTCCTTTCTGCATTCTGTACTCTCACTCATGTCCAATAAACTAAGGTCTAATTACTGAAAACTCCATAATTATAATCTGAATCCTTCATATAGTGAAATAGTAATTATGTATTACTCAAGGGCTTCAAGCCAAAGCATACTTTCTATTTAGCAGAAAACACCCCCTCCTACTTATTAAGGAACAACCGTATCATTTATTTATCACTTATGTACCATATGTTAGACACGATGTTATTTCTTTTCACGTAAGTGATTTCCTTTACTGTATCTTTTGTGTGTGTGTGTGCGTTTATTCATTCATTGCACAACTGGTAGCAGAGAAAAAAATATCTAACAGGGCTTTATGCCTCTTGACTTGCCTGAATCCTCAACATTGAGGACAGAGCAAATTAAGGGTTAGTGTAATCGGCTTCAATTTCCTACAGATGGAGCATTGTTATTTAAATATAATTACTTTCTTTATGTTGCAGTTCCTGGTTTTAAAAGATTGTTTCCTGGTTGAGCTAAAACTAGATACACAGCATCCCCATCCGTCATTTAAACTCTCATTTGTTAATTACACTGGAAAGCATTTCACCCTGTGTACCGATTTGAAATCACTGGCCATATTCCAACTTTGTGAAAGATGACGTATAAACAGCAGCCTGTCTCACCACTGAATAACTCCAAATGCAACTGTGTGATTTTGCTGTGTTAATACTTAAGGTGATATATGTTCCTATGTGCAGATTTGTTGGAGTTTAAAGGAAAAATAAAATAAAATGATGCACAGATGTCACTATAATCTAATTATAGAACATTTTCTTGCTTTATTTTATTTTTGGAGGATAATTGCTTTACGGTGTTGTGTTGGTTTCTGCTGTACAGCTAGAAGAATCAGCTATATGCATACAAATATCCCCTCCCTCTTCTGCCTCCCTCCCACCACACCCCACCCCACCCCTCTGTGTCATCAGAGTTTTTGTTGTTGTTATGTTTGTTTACTAATTTCAGAACATTTCCATCCCTTATGAAAGAGACCCCATACCCATTAGCTGTCAATCCCTATGTGCCCACTTCCTCCCCTCTGCCCCACTTTCCCAGCAACCACTAATTTCTTTTCTTTCCCTATAGATTTGCCAATTCTGGACATTTCTTATAAATGGAATCAGGCTCATCCATGTTGTAGCGTAAATCAGTACTTCATTTATAAAGAAGGCTTTTTTAAAAATACCCCCAAATCAAATAAATTGTTTGTGAGATAATGAATAAGGTATATTGAGGATAAACATGTAATTTAGCTAGTACCAGAGTATCTTATTTTGATTGTGTCAAGGTAGTGATTCATTTGCACAGTTTTATAGACAGCTGTATAATTTAAGTTCAGAAAATAATAATTAAAGAGAAAGACTAAAGTAAGCAAGACCTGTTTTCTTCCCTAAATTTGGTAATGTATCTCTCCATTTCTCTAAATTTGTAGGTATGGTGGAAAGTTAGTACTTCTAATCCATTCACAAAGAAAAAAAATCTGAAGGGCTGAAAAACCAGATGCTTGAAAACTGATGAAGAGGGTGTTTTCCTTTCACCAAATACCAGAGGTCTGAAAGCTCATTTTAGACTAAGAACATTCAGTTGCCTCATAAACAAAGCAAGATCATGGGTTTTCCACCGTGTAAAAGGTACATGAAAAAGTATCACGCAAGTTGCCAGCTGCCCTTAGGGCACTGGGCAGCAAGGCTATCTTTCAGCAACTCACCCTAATTCTTCTGCTTTTCATAGGTCTCTTCATGACCCTTTGCTCTAACTTTTCCTTGGCTTTCAGTTGCCTTCTCTCCCTGGCCTCGGTTTGCTGTTCCATCTCCCGATGCAGCTTGCACAGCGAAAGATGACACGAGTAGCCAGGAACAAATTGCCCGAGTGACTTTTTGTCTCCAGAAGCTCTAAGTGGCAACCTCATCATTGTGGGTTTTGCTGGGCAAAACAGTATTTTTTAAAATATGTATTTATTTGGCTGGACCTTAAGTTGTGGCATGTGGGATCTAGTTCCCTGATCAGGGATCGAACGTGGCCCTCCTGCATTGGTGGCACAGAGTCTTAGTCACTGGACGAACAGGGAAGTCCCCAAACAATCTTGATTAGACTTGGCAAACAGTCTTAAAGCTTCAGCAAAACAGGGATGCCGGACAATAAGAAAGAATATAAATAATCATGCACTTAATATTTTCAAAAATCATCTAATAGTTATCCTGGTATAGATTTTTAAATAATTGGACTGACTGACACTTATTTTATGTGAGTTTGTGCCTTTATTTTGCACCACATGGTGGCGAGGGGCTGCCACCTGATCCAAGTTGCTTTGAAACACTGGGGTTCTTTTGGAAAGATGACAGTAGCTGCCCAAAAGTTTGCCTTGAATGAGGATTAGCACTCAGCTGACTCCTTGATGCCTGGATATGAGGAAAGGAGCCCTCAGACCACATTCTGCCTACACACTCACATTTCTTTTTTTTCTTAATATATATATATTTTGTTGAAGTGTAATAGATTACAGTGTTTCAGGGGCACAGAAAGGTGATTCAGTTATACATATGCACATATACTGTTTCAGATTATTTTCCATTATAGGTTATGACAAGGTATTGACTGTAGCTCCCTCTGCTATGCAGTAAAGCTTTGTTGCACATCTATTTTATTTTAATTAGAAATCTAACATTCTATCCATACTAAGTCAAACAAGTGGAATCAAAATGTCATACATTTTTTAGTTAGCCAAAAATTCATATTTTCTAAAACATATATATTTTACATACTATTTATATATGTGTATACAAAAGCTTTTCTACTACACCTGATAAAGGCTTGAGAAAGAACATCAAAAAGAAAAAGAGATGGAGAAATTGGAAAATATAAACTAAATGAAATGGGAGCCCTGAATATGAAATAGAAAAAGTGAAACAAACTAGAAAAATAAAAGATCATCCGCACATGCATTTGTATTGAACCGTTTGCTGAACAGGCAAGAGCAAAGCCTTTCACACAACCCATTGTGTGCTCAAAAGCAATTCCTCCTTCTTGTGGTGACCTGGAAGGGTGGGATGGGGGGATGGGGAGAGAGGTCCAAGAGGGAGGGGGTATATGCATACACACAGTTGATTTGCTTCATTGTTCAGCAGTAACTAACACAACATTGTAAAACAATTGTGTGTGTGTGCGCTCGCGCTTAGCCATGTCTGACTCTTTATGACCCCGTGGAGGCTCCTCTGTCCATGAAATTTTCCAGGCAAGAATACTGGAGTCGGTTGCGATTTCCGGTTCTGGGGGATCTTCTCAACCGAGGGAGCAAACCCCCGTCTCCTTCATTGGCAAGTGGCTTCTTTACCACTGAGCCACCTGGGCAGCCCAATTTTACTCCCATTAAAGTTTTACTCCCAGCAAAAATCAATTCTATTCCCATTAAAAAAAAAAAAAGAAATTCCTGCTTGCTTGCTTCCTCCCTTCCTGTCCTTTTCTTTCTTGGAAGATTCTCTTACCACTCTAGATGGACATGCCAGAACATTAGATAATAAGAATCCTCTTAGCCTACGGTTACCCCCAGAAGGTATTCTGTAGATTCTTGTTGTTCTCTCCAGGTAACTGCAGGGAATGTCTCCAAAATATTTACCAGTCAATATATCTTGAGATGACCCATTTCTACCTTCTTTATGCTATTTAACAATTCCCTAACCTGGCCAGGAAAATGACCTTTTCGACACTCTGCTAAGTAACAGAGTAACTATGAGTGGATCAAGATACACTTATTACAGGTAGTCACACAAGTATCATCTGTGTAGGATAGCCATCCCCAGTAATGTCTGATCAGAATGCTCACTGTAACTAGGTTGTAGCTTAATCTAAGTAACACATCCATAATAACACCCAGTCAGGGCTGAATTATCTTCAAGCGAAGTGTAGACATCCTAACATAAAAATTGCACTGGGACTTTCTTGGTGGTTCAGGGGCTGGGACTGCACTCTGCCACTGCAAGGGGCCTGGATTCAATGCCTGGTCAGGGAACTAGATCCCACATGCAGCAACTAAGACCTGGCACAGCCAAATAAATACGTAAACATTTATTTTAAAAGACAGAAGGATGGTGTCATAAACTTTTCTGTCCCTGGAGTCTCAAGTCCCATCTGAGACTTGTTTGTAAGCTTTCTCACACTGTGTACAGCAGGCAGGTTTTTCCATAGGGCCTCCAGTTGAAGAAGTTCAGGGACATTTTCCATATAGCCATTTGAAGGGCAGGATGAACAGTAACAAGGTCAAGAAAAGTCAATACTCCTTCCTCTTGGCCCTCACATTCAGTCCAGGCCAGACTCCTGCCATAATGAAGTTAGTATCTGCTCCTTCTATATACCCTTGTGGCCAATAGCCTAGTTTAGGCCCATTCCCACTCATGGGGCTCTGCAAAAGCCCAATAACTGCATTGATCCATACTCTGTACACAGAGGTACAGGTATATTCCCTGTATAATTCAGGGAATAAATCAACTGAATTACAGCCCAAAATCAAAATCAAAAATATATATAACAAAACTGGAGTATGCATTATGTCCTTCAAAATATTTAAGAAATAGCACTGCAGATTTCAGCTGAGATATCAAACTTGTTACATAATAATCCAAACTTTACAATATTGTAGTGGTTTTTGCCATACATTGACATGAATCAGCAATGGGTTGAAACTTTTGGAAATTTAGAACCAGTTTTCCTAAATCATGTAAAAGTGTAGGTGTACCTACTAAAATACATTGTTTGGAAAGCTATCTATCAGATCAGATCAGATCAGATCAGTCGCTCAGTCGTGTCCGACTCTTTGCGACCCCATGACTCGCAGCACGCCAGGCCTCCCTGTCCATCACCAACTCCCGGAGTTCACTCAGACTCACATCCATCGAGTCAGTGATGCCATCCAGCCATCTCATCCTCTGTCATCCCCTTCTCCTCCTGCCCCCAATCCCTCCCAGCATCAGAGTCTTTTCCAATGAGTCAACTCTTCGCATGAGGTGGCCAAAGGACTGGAGTTTCAGCTTTAGCATCATTCCTTCCAAAGAAATCCCAGGGCTGATCTCCTTCAGAATGGACTGGTTGGATCTCCTTGCAGTCCACGGGACTCTCAAGAGTCTTCTCCAACACCACAGTTCAAAAGCATCAATTCGGCGCTCAGCCTTCTTCGCAGTCCAACTCTCACATCCATACATGACCACAGGAAAAACCATAGCCTTGACTAGACAAACCTTTGTTGGCAAAGTAATGTCTCTGCTTTTGAATATGCTATCTAGGTTGGTCATAACTTTCCTTCCAAGGAGTAAGTGTCTTTTAATTTCATGGCTGCAGTCACCATCTGTAGTGATTTTGGAGCCCAGAAAAATAAAGTCTGACACTGTTTCCACTGTTTCCCCATCTATTTTTCATGAAGTGATGGGACTGGATGCCATGATCTTTGTTTTCTGAATGTTGAGCTTTAAGCCTACTTTTTCACTCTCCACTTTCACTTTCATCAAGAGGCTTTTTAGTTCCTCTTCACTTTCTGCCCTAAGGGTGGTGTCATCTGCATATCTGAGGTTAGTGATATTTCTCCCAGCAATCTTGATTCCAGCTTATGTTTCTTCCAGTCCAGCATTTCTCATGATGTACTCTGCATATAAGTTAAATAAACAGGGTGACAATATACAGCTTTGACGAAGCTATCTATGGGCATTGGCAAAAGAAAAGAGGTTGCTGTTTGCTTCTATGACTCAATTTAATGGGAATGTATACAAAATGAATCTGTGTGTATGTGCGCGTGCATGCATACTCAGTCAATCTGACTCTGCAACCCCATGGAGGCTCCTCTGTCCATGAAATTTTCCAGGCAAGAGTACTGGAGTAGATTGCCATTTCCTCCTCCAGAGGACCGTCCTGACCCAGGAATCGAACCCCTGTCTCCTGCATTGGCAAGTGGCTTGTTTACCACTGAGCCACCGGGGAAGCCCAAAATGTGTCTATTTGTTCAATAAATACTTGTTGAGCACCTACTGCATACTCTGTGTGTTCAAAGTTCCAGGAAAGCTGCAATGACTATAACAGGAAAAAGTCTCTGCTTTCATACAGCTTACGTAGATCTGCCTCAAATCTGTTTTTGGGGGGGGTGCATCCCTAGAGTCATTCAGGATCTTAGTTTCCCAACTAGGGATCAAACCTGCAGTGGAAACAAGGAGTCTTAACCACTGGACCATCAGGGAAGTCCCTTGCCTCAAACTTTTAATGCATCTCTCTCCTACACTTTTATCACTTTGGTTGTCACCAACTCAAAATGGAAACTTTGGGAAATTTTTTTCTAATTTATTTAATTCGAGGCTAATTACTTTACAATATTGTAGTGGTTTTTGCCATACATTGATTTGAATCAGCCACGGGTTGAAACTTTTGGAAATTTAGAACCAGTTTTCCTAAATCATGTAGAAGTTTATGTAACATGCAAACAGAATTCATGTCTTGGAAATCTGCTTTCAAGTCAATTTTTTTAAAAGGGGAAATTGCTTTCCATCCTGTCCTCAACCCTAAACTATCATGAAGACAAAATCACTCATTCATTTTTTAAAACAATTATTTATCGAATGTTTATTATGTCCTGGGGATACAGCAGTGAACTGAACAAGTTCTTACTTCTACGGCTTATGTTCTAGAGCAGAGAGTCAGACAGTAAGCAAACAAGAATTTGTCCGGTGACAAAAAGTGCTAGAATGGAGAAAAAAATCAAGCAGAATATGAAGAATAAGGAGTGCAGGGGTAAGACGAAGTCCTGGCCCATAGGGAAGAGGTCTCTGACATGCTGACATATACAAATTCCTGAAGGAAGTGAGGAACTGAGCCATCTGGATGCGGAGGGAAGAGCATTACCGGCAGGGGAAACAGCAAGTACAGAGGCCATGAGGCAAGATTGTTCCTGGAGTGTTCAAGGGACAGCAGTGAAGTCTGTGTGGCTGGGACAGTTAACAAATAATAATAAGTGAGGTTTCCCAGGTAGGTGTGGCTAAGGCTCCAAGCTTCCAGTGCAGAGAGTGTGGGTTCAATCCCTGGCCAGGGAACCGCTGCGGTGTGCGGCCAAAAAACCCCAAATAAACGGTTTTTTAAAAATCCAGTTAAAGAAAAACACCAATACAGTATACTAACGCATATATATGGAATTTAGAAAGATGGTAACAATAACCCTGTGTACGAGACAGCAAAAGAGACACTGATGCATAGAACAGTCTTATGGACTCTGTGGGAGAGGGAGAGGGTGGGAAGCTTTGGGAGAATGGCATTGAAACATGTAAAATATCATGTATGAAACGAGATGTCAGTCCAGGTTCGATGCACGATACTGGATGCTTGGGGCTAGTGCACTGGGACGACCCAGAGGGATGGTATGGAGATGGAGGAGGGAGGAGGGTTCAGGATGGGGAACACATGTACACCTGTGGTGGATTCATTTTGATATTTGGCAAAACTAATACAATTATGTAAAGTTTAAAAATAAAATAAAATTTAAAAAAATAAAAAAAAATAAAAGTGAGGTCTGCTTAAACGCAAAAAAAAAAAAAATCATTCTTTAAAAAATGAGAGAAAATAAGATAAGATGGGAGAGGAGTTGATGGGGAAAGGAGACAGACCCTGTAGTGATGTGTAGACCAGTGATGTGTACTTTGATCAAAATAAGAAGCTACTGGAGAGTTTTAAGCATGTTTAGTATCATGATATGACTTGCATTTTATTTTATTTTCTACTTGCATTTTCATAGGACCCAAGAGACCACAAGAGGGCCAGAGGGAAGCAGAGAATTCTGTTAGCAGGTTGCAGTAACCCAAAAAAGAGATGGCAGTGGCTTAAACCAGGGGAGCGGTAGAGAAAGTGAGAAACAGAAGGAAAATAAATATGTCCTCAAGATGCAGCTTAGAGGATTTGGGTAGTAAGTGAGATATGAGAGAAAAAGAGGACTGTCAGAAAGGTGAAGCCCTTTTACAAAAAGAGAAGACATATGTCTAAAAATATAGTTCAGTTTTATATGTCATATACGTGAAATAGAGCAACAGTCACTTTGTGTTTAGCATTCTAAATACTTATTGTACATTATCTCATTTTTGTGATCTATCTTTGTCAGGTAACCCAGGAATTTATGCTACTCTTTTACTCCAAGTATACATATGTTGAACCCCTCAGCAATGGGCTGGCTTGCCCACGTTTATACAAGATGTGTGATTTCTTATTCTCATTCCAAACTCATTTATTTTCTTCTCATCTCTCTTGCCCACTTGTAGCACCATTATCATCCAAAAGTATGTTACGTATACTGTGAAATATTACCTAAATGGATGAACACCACTTTCAATTTTTAGGAACTTTCAGACATAAAAATCCTCTTCTGCACTTTCTTCAAGATGAGATGACTAAGTGGTAGAAAATTGTGATAGTAAATTGCTTTCCAAAGATGACTATTCAGGAAAAAAATGGTTATTTAAATCCAAGACACCTGGGGCCCTATTATTACTAGGTTTTTAATATTAAGTCATGTTTTTTTATAGGCATATCCAAAATCAATAAAGATGAGCCCTTTTATGGTTTACTGTACATGTGTATTTTGAAGCTCACTAACCCGAGTTCCTATTCCAGCTCTGTTGCATATTAGTTGTGTGATCTTGGGCATTTTCTCATTGCACTATGAAGACATTAGGTTTTGGGGATTAGATGACGGGCAGAAGAATGCCTGGCATGTTGTAAACATTCAGTATATAATATCTTCTATCACCACCACCATCTTTATTGGGCTAGCAAAATCTGTTAGTTGATAAATCTTGAAATCTTAAGTTGCTTCTACCCCATGCAGAAACAACCATTCTTTGCAATGAATTCATTAAAAAAAAAAAAAAAGAAAAATCATTTGATCTAGGACAGTCAAAGCACCAGTTGTCTGTTAGATTTTTTTTCCCCTACTGCATTTCAGCAGATTACTTTTGGTATTATAGAGGAATAGACGATGGAAAAGAACTTCCCTTTTCTTTCAGCCAATGTTTTCTCTTTGTGAAAATTACTGCCAACAGCAGTAGTCAGTTAAAAAGCAAGGGGTGGTTTTTGCCTTCTGGGCCAATTTCCTGCTAGTTCTGGACAAAGCCTGCTGATTAGGTAGCAGCAAAAAAAAGGTCAGTGCCAGTATTTATATATGAGGCTTTCTCTCTCATTCTCATTATGAAATAGTAAAAAGGTGTTGGAGCTAAGCAAATTCGTTCATTGAAGACAAAAAATACCCAACATATTTCTTTAAGGTTGAATTTCTGTCGATTTTTATCTTGAAAGGATGATTTCAAGTGAAATTCACCTTTTTTCTGCAGATGAAGCAAATTTATTTTGCTCTTTGATCTATGGAATTCATACACAAAATCCAAACTACATCTTCCATTTCTCTTTTAAGTTTAAAAAATATCACTCTTTGTATGTTGTAACTTGGAAACAATAGTCTATGTTGGGGAGAGGAAATTGAGATCATTTTGAATGAAGAAGATTTTAATTCCCATCATCAGCTTCTGCACTAAAAAACTTATAGACTTTTCAAGCTTAGGGAGGTGAAGGTGAAAGTTATTCCTTAAGAAGTCTCACTTTATGTCTTTATTCTTCATTTTCTGCATCTTTCCCCCAAAGCAAAATCTCAGCATGACACATTTCTCACTTGGAAACTGTTCATTCACAGCGTTTTCATGATAAACTTATTGCTTTTTCACTACTATACCCTTGACACCTAGCACATATTTGTTACAGGAAAATAAGAATGCTGAATGATTTCTTATTTTTTTCAAGAGAGATATGTGCAATGTAGGCATCTAATCAAAGAGAATTCTGAGAAATACATCACTCCAGGTGAGTACTTAGAAGCAGGCAATGCAATCTTGCAAATTATTATTCTCCTGCTTGCTCAGAAGGGATGACTTTTTAAAGACTAATGTAAGAGGATCAGTTAGGATCTATGCCCAACACTACTTAAAATCAGAGCTTACTCCTTTTGGGGGAAGTTTGGTATTTTAAAATACATTATAGGAAAAAGTTTTAAAATGCCAAAAGACTCTGAGACAAGTAAAAAGAAATTTCAATGCCTATTTATTCTTTAACCAAAACAAAATGAAACAACATTCAGGTATGACCACTCTAAGCTTAGCCTTCTGCTCATGGGAGTTTTCTTTTTTCATATGTTTAATTAGAAGTTGCCCTCCCCATATTCCAATGAAGAGACAAAAACCAGTGGTTCTAACAGTGGTTCTCGTCTGCACTGGTTTTCCTCCGCTTCAAAGGGGGAACATGTTCCAGTTCCTTTTCTTTCTAGTTGGCTGTGGTGCGGGCAGAATTTCATTTCAGGTCCTTTTTAAAACTTGTGATGCAGAAAAGATGGACAATGATAATATCTCAGTGTAGTTCTATTATCTCAGTTAAGAAGGATTCAGTGGGTGGGTCCCTCTCTATTATTTAGTACTTAGTATTTATGTTAGTTCAAACATTGGTATAATGTTAATATGGTATACTTTATATTAATGTCAGTACAAATATTGGTGGCTCAGGTGGTAAAGAATATGCCTGCAAATGCAGGAAACCTGGGTTCGATCCCTGTATTGGGAAGATCCCCTGGAGAAAGGAATGGCTCCCCACTCCAGTATTCTTGCCTGGAAAATCCCATGGACAGAGGGGCCTGGTGGCTATAGTCCATGGGTTGCAAAAAGCCAGATATGACTGAGCAACTAACACGCACACCTGTAGGAACTTTGCAAACCTTGCATGTGCTATTTGTAATGAAGGATGAATTTTTTCCCCAAGAAATGTACACACAAATCTTGATGAGACTTGCTTGAGAAATCTCATTAGTCGTGGTTTTGTATTTTTATTTTTTTACTCAGAGAGGAGGAAAAACTATTAAATGCATAATGAGTATCAATAAACTTCAGGACTAGAATGAGGAATTTTACCAAGGGTCTTCTGGACTAGAACACTAACATGTAAACAAAATCTTTACATTAAAAAACCTGTAAGTTGGTTTTTGGTAAATCGATCTACATTTTAAGTGCTGCTAGGGTCATTTCTGGTTAAAGAATCTTTGGGGGAAAATCCTTCTGAAAGTGAAGAATCTCTTTGTGATATGAATTTTTTTTTTTTGCCTGAACAACCTGGCAAGTCTATTGGGTATATAATGAGCTTTCATACTAGAGAATTCATCAATGAAGAAATGAGTCATGCTTTACCATGGGATGGTGTAGTATGTTGGATGGAATACTATTCAGCCATGAAAAGGACCAAACTACAGTTAGCTTGACGGCCCCTAACTAATCACGGATGCTGAATGATCTCTAGTGCCTTTTTGGCTGCATTGCTCTGCCAGTCTCCTGCTTTTCTTTGAGGATAAATTCTCAGCTCCCTATAATTTTTGGCTAGAACACAGGGCTTCCCTAAATTCAACTTCAGTCCTGACTGTCCTGACCTTTTAGTTCAAACACCCCCAACCATCTAATTGACTCAAACTCTCATTGTCACAATTCCAACTTCTCAAAAACAAAAATTTAATTGGCATTATCTAGTGTTGGGTATCCACAACTTGTCCTATAAGCACTTATTCCAGTGCTTGTGGGCAGAACAATATCTTGAAAATAGCACTGTGGATCAGAAAGTGATGATTGTCAATTTTTTTTGAGGGGGGAGGATAATTGCTTTACAATGTTGTAATTTCTGCTGTACAACAAAGTGTATCAGCGATGTGTATACATATATCCCGTCCCTCTTGAGGCTCCCTCCCACCCCTGTAGGTGATGACTGTCCAATTTACTACAGATACCATCTTTGCATCTCTTGCCCAGGATCCTACACCCAGACACTCACCTCACAGAAAGCCCTCTTTAAAATCTGTCCTTGAAAAGAACAAGACCTCAAATTAGATACCTGTTCCCTGCTCTACATTCTAAGTTCTGATTTACTAAATCCAACTGAATATATGATGTCAGAAATAATTGATCCCTTTAGAGAAAATCCTTGTTCTATTTACAAGGGTGTCTGATTCCCCAACATCTGCCACATATTAGTCAAATCTTGATTTAATTCATTAACCCTAACATCACAAAAGAATCCTAGGTAGAGTAACAAGCAGGGCAAATGCTCTAATCATTGGGAATTACTCCTAATTGGCTTTGATCACTAGTTCTACTGTTGTCTTTAGTTAAGATTTGAAAAAAATTATACGAACATTACACTCACTTTTAATAAGAATAGGTGTCTGGGATCATATTTCTCTTGAATCTTTCACTGAAGGATGCCTGAAGGCTTGAAATATCAGAAATCACAGTTATCCACTATTGACAAGGAAATATCATGCACTTATAACAGAGAATATAACTTCTGAACTCCCATGCAGCCAGCCATGAGAAGAGGGCAAATCTTGAGTTCCTTAGGGAAATTAAGGAGATTCTGGACCTGAATGGATCCATTAGATTTCTAAGAGGCTTTGGGGACTTGTTTAAATGTTATGTTACTGCCTGTGATATTGAGCACAGGACTTAGGCAAAGAAAAAAATGAAAGAGCAAAGGACACTTGTGGGAGAGAAAATTGGTCAGCAAAGAGGAGACGGACAGTGGGGAGAGCAAAGGAAACAGGTATAACTGAGGGATGGGAAGTGAAAGATCACCTCTAACAATCCCTTAGGATTCTTTTTTTTTTTTTTAATTTTTTTGGCTGCACCTCATGGCATGCACGGAGAAGGCAATGGCACCCCACTCCAGTGTTCTTGCCTGGAAAATCCCATGGACGGAGGAGCCTGGTAGGCTGCAGTCCGTGGGGTCGCTAAGAGTCGGATACGACTGAAGCGAATTAGCAGCAGCAGTATAGCATGCAGGATATTAGTTCCCAACCAAGGATCAAACAGGCGCCCCGTGCAGTGGAGGTGCAGAGTCTTAACCACTGGACCATCAAGGAAATCCCTTTTAGGATTCTAAATGAAGACCACCACTGGTCTACCAAAATGAACAAAACAGTGTCTTTCTCAGCTTTCTCTGAATTCTGCCTCCCTTAAACCCCCTCCCCTCACCACCAGATACACACACACAGCGAAACACACAGGGCCATTTAATACATTCTAATGTGTGTGTCCCATCAGCTGTTCATTTCAGTGCCTTGTTCTCTCTTTGGTCCAATTTTTTCCCTCCAAGTTTTAAAATGCTTTCAAAATTATTTTTCAAGGCTCAGGAGAGTGAGGACACTGCAGATGATAGTATCAAGGACCTGGAGTGGTTTGATTTGCCAGTGGGAATCCAATGATGTTTATACATCCACAGAGTCTCTGGTTTTGAGTTTTAGTGTAGCTGCTTTCCATGTACTGGAAATACACGTATCTTTCTCTAGTATCAGTGCTATGGACTGAATGTGTCCCCCAGAATCCCCATGTTGCATCTCTAATCTCCAATGTGATGGTGTTTGGTGGCGAGGTGTTTGGAGGTGAGGTCTTCAGGAGGTAAGTAGTGCATGACTGGTATTCATGTTCTCAGAAGAAGACATGTGAGAAATGATCCCTCTGCCACATGAGGTTTCAGCAAGAAGGTGACCACCTGCAATCCAGGAAGAGGGACCACACCAGAAACCAGAACCAGATCAGCTGGGACCTTAGCCTTGGACCTCTCAGCCTCCAGAATTGTGAGAAATTAATGTTAGCTGTTGAAGCCACCAAGCCTACAGTATTTTGTTACACATCAGCCCAAACTAAGACAATTAGGATAAGAGGTATTCAGGGTGCAGCAAGATCTGTCCACTAATATGAATCTGGGAGAAACGGCTCCTTCGTGACTTATAGATGGCTTATTTCTTTGCCTGCACAGAATTGCTTTTGTAAGTTAATTTTACATAATGATTGTAATCCAGTATTACTGTAATTGACTTGATCTCTTAGGAAAGAGGTGATAAGAAGAATTTTTTTTTTAAAGAAGGCTCAGCTAAATGGAGAGGGTAATGGTTGTACAATATTATGAATGTACTTCACACCATTGCATGGTATATTTTAAAGTGATTAAAATGGTACATTTTATGTTATGTATGCTGCTGCTGCTAAGTTGCTTCAGTCGTGTCCGACTCTGTGCGACCTCATAGACAGCAGCCCACCAGGCTTCCCGTCCCTGGGATTCTCCAGGCAAGAACACGAGTGGGTTGCCATTTCCTTCTCCAATGCATGAAAGTGAAAAGCGAAAGTGAAGTTGCTCAGTCGTGTCCGATTCTATCGACCCCATGGACTGCAGCTCACCAGGCTCCTCCGTCCATGGGAACCCTCCAGGCAAAAGTACTGGAGTGGGGTGCCATTTCCTTCTCCGTATGTTATGTATATTTTACCACAATAAAAAATGATGCCTCAGATGGTCAATGTGGGAGACCCAGGTTTAATCCCTGAGTTGGGAAGATCCCCTGGAGAAAGGAATGGCAACCCCCTCCAGTATTCTTGGCTGGAGAATCCCATGCACAGTGAAGCCTGGTGGGCTACAGTCCATGGGGTCATGCACAGTTGGACACAACTTATTGACTAACCAACAACAACCAAGTCATGGACATGCAAACCCAGTGTTCACATGGGCTCTATTCTCTAAACTTCATTTTCTGACATTAGAAGTTGGACACAATTTAATAATGATTTGAATCAAAATAACCACATAGTTAGCAGAAATATTACTTGAATCCTGCCCACCACACCAAATTACTTTATTTCCCCTCTTCAAAAGACTATCGGGACATATACACAACACGATTTAAGTTCTAAGCAGAAATAACCCTAGGTCTAGAAAACATGTTTCCTCTGCCTTTCATTAAACTGAGGGTCTTGGCACCCTTATGCCATTGGGTCAATCTATTCTATAGGGTCAGAAAGGGGAAGGCTGACTCCTAAGAGCTCTCACCTACCAATTGCCACTTGCCATCTACCTCCACAAAGATTAAATTATGAGCTGCTGAAGCTGCTGACCATCAACACCCCCTGAAAAGAGTTCAGGGTGGGGATCAGAAATGAGGCACTCAGTGCTCTGGGAAAAGTGGGCAGGACAGGACTTCAGATTGACATTTTCAGGAGGAGATTTTTGTGAGCCCAATTCCAGTATCTCCCAGAAAAGCACTAAAATCCTTCATGATGACTTTTGCTCCCTGTGACTAGCAGTGACCTGCCAAAAAAAAAAGTGCTTGATTGCATGTACTCTACTTTGACCAAAATCACACATATACTTGTTAGGGGAAGCACACTGACTGAAACCCCCCTACCCTGGCCAGGCACCATAGTAACCATTTGCATGAATTGTTTTACGACAGGAGGTCCTGGTAAGGAACACGGAACTAATAAGCCACCACCAACGGGGAGAATTCAGGAAAGGTCAAAAAATGACACCACGTGTGCAACCACCTCCCAGAATCCTCCTCGCTGGCATCCATCTTGGCTGAACAAGATGGCACCACCAGGAAGGACTCTGAGTCAGAATGATTGGCTAAAGACAATCTGAAACTAATTCCATCACCATAAAATCCAAGACTGCCAGAGCAGTCCTCCTGGGTTCCCTTACCCTACTGCTCTCCGCCCAGGCGCCTTTTCCTCTTGCTTTATCAGCACATGTGTCTCCTCAGACGATTCATTTCCAAGTGTTAGACAAGAGCCCACTTTCCAGCCCTGGAAGGGGTCCCCCTTCCTGCAACATACCAACCTTCCTCCTCACCTCTCTGGAGCAGTTACTCAGAGCTATCTAAGATGCTGTCTTTCAGGCTATAATACTTTTTATAATACTTTATAGTCCAAATAAAATTTAACTCACAACTCTTGTGCATTTTTTTCCAGCTGGCAGAGCCATGATTAAAATCCATAAACACTACCTAGGGTATGTTTGTGAGGCAGAGCAGCAGGGCTTGTCTTTTCTCACTCACAATCTACTAACCCAGGGAAAAATTCACTTAGCTTTACCTTAGAAATCAGAAAAGAGCATTAGAATTTCAGGACTACATAACAATGTCATTCAGTTTAAATGGAGATCAGAAATTGTCTGGGAGGGGCAGTCATTATCAGGTCACTGGAATAGGGAAGGAACACTCAAAATGAACTCATAGTCATTGAAAATATTTAAGGGAAGAATCACATTGGAAAGATTAAAAAACAGGCAAAGAAATTAACGGGAGAGAAACCAGTATATTTGTGATTCAATCTAGGACAAATGGAAAAAACTAAAGCCAAATAGATATTGTGCCTAGTAAGGAAGAAGTCATTGAAATGTGGTGAAATTAGGTTCATAAAGTGAGAGGATTCTGCCATGTTCTAGAATGGAGCCAAAGTCTTATAGCTTAGATTTTGGGACGAGATTGGAGAAGCAGGCTGGGGAGTCACTCCCTCAGTCAAGCCCAATTGAATAGAATATATTAAAGCTAATTTAATGTTTTTCCATCTCAAGCTGTCAAATTTCTCTGCATCTTTCATAATACTGTAGCAGTTTGAAGCAGATCTGAACTATTAAAGAGATTCTCGAGTGTCATGTTCAGAATTTATGTTTCTGAGAAATGCCATGTCTTAGTTATGTTGTATTCCTACACCTAGCAAAATGGCACATAGTAGGTATTAAGTAAATGTTGACCACTTGAATATTGTAACACATGCTGTCAGGGCATTCATCTTTTCCTCTTGACCTGCCCTGAGGTCACCAGCAGCTTCAGGTGTGACATCCCTGACTTACTGAAGCCTTCTGTAGTGTTCATCTGGCTGTTGATAGTGATGCTCTCAGCTAGGATTGCTGAGGCACTCACCTGGGCTCCTACTACTCTCGGCAGCCCCCAGGCATTTTCCCAGAGCCTACGATGTGCCTAGACCGCCCCTTGTGGTTCTTATCATAATTGCAGGAAGAGAGGGGGAGTGAACACAGAACTGGGTCCAGGGTGGGGTATCTAGGGCTTCCTGGTTTCACTCTTTACTGGCTATTTTCTTTCTTTCTTTTTTAAGTTATTTTGTTTATTTTTGGCTTGCAGGATCTTAGTTCCCCAACCGGGGATCGAACCCGTGCCCCCTGCACTGGACCACCAGGGAAGTCCCATCAGTGTCTAATTCAAACCTAAGATCAGGAATTGGGGCTTTGGAAAAGAAAAGCCAGGTCACTCCAGCGGTTAGTTCTCTAGCCACTCAGGGCTTTCTTACAGGGACTTACCAAGGTGGGGGCAGCCTGTTCTCTTACATGGTTGTTTTGCTGCTGTGTCACACAGCCGGCAATTATCTATGGCTGTCTTTGCAATGGATGCCTCAGAAACCAAACCAGTAAAGTGAGGCACTTAAACTACAGCCTCATAGCATTTCTCTGAGGGCTTTCTGGCTCCAGGAGCCCTTCTACCTGCATAGACTGCTGCAGGAAAAATGATCAATTAAAGAGGTCTGGGAGTTAGGTCATCAAAACCTAACTTCCTGGCTCCTGGATGGGACACTTTTGAGGTGCAGGTATATGCAGTCTCCCTGTAGGTCCACTCCACAGCTGCAAGCTGCTCATTCAACACTTTATTAACTTTCCTCTCATCCCTTGTCTCCACACTCCTTCAACAAGCTTACCCTCTGGATAAACTGCTTGCACTCAAATCTTTATCTTAAAGTTGTTTTGTGTGTGTGTGAGGGGGAGAGGTTCAGAAACTAAAACTAATTGCCAATAACCTACTAAGCCAAGAGACTTTCCGTTATTATTTCCCTGACCTTGCAATTCCTTCCACGGCGTCTGTGACTCCTGGGCTCCAAAGTTATTAGTCAGGGAGAAATGTGGCTTTGAATCCCAGGAGACAAATGTTGTTATTCATCAGCGTGAATAAAGACTGAATAATAATCAGATTCTCTTGTTTATAAAGCCAAAGCAAGACCTTCATTTATTAAAAATTTTGAGAAATCTGAACACTAAGCTGTGTTGAACCGATCAATCATTTATAACTCATTTCAAGAGCCTTATGTTAATACCAGTATGAATTCCCTGTACAGACCCAACCTTTTCTCACCCAAATCACTTACCCTCTCAGCGGCTCCGTTTTTCCTCTTTGTGAAATGGAGATAATCATACTCACCAGCTCCTTCACAAGGACATTGTGAGGATTAATGAGTTAATGCTGGGAAGCACGTTTCTGCCTTAGATGAATGTTTCTATATAAATGCAAATGATTGCATTACAGCTAGGCTTCCATGTATAAATGCAATGACTTTAGATCCTCAATTCACTCATAACACTGAGAAGTGCTTCTAATCTGAACACAGCTTCCTCCTTTTTTTTTTTTTTTTTTGTCCAGTAGAAAAAGCAACCATTGTGAAGGGTAGCCAGGAATGTTAGAGTTGTTCCTGACTGTCTTCCCCAGACTTGCTGCCTGCCCTCTGATGGCTCGCTGGTTATGCACATGCTGTCTATTTAGCAACTTACCAAGTTATTCCTTTGTCACTGTCCCATCACTCCTGCAGCCCTTTGAGGCTTATTTAAATAAAAGAGAATCATTCTATATCTCACTTTTTCAATTCTTACAGAATTCCTTTTTCTCCTGATTTACCCCCTCTGAAATCTGATTAGGTGGATTCTGGGCAGTCATCAGAGAAGAGAGGAGTCAAGTTCCCCATACTCTTTGATCGAATTCTCCTCTGCATAAAACTCGGCCTGCGCTTCGTGATCTGTAGGATGACATCCACACTCCTGAGCCTGGCACCCCGCCAAGCCCATTCCTAATCCTACTGATGTCCCTACCCCCCTGCACAAAGAGAAACGCCTTCTCTCATCCCCCTTACAGTTCCGAAGACCCAGATTTACTCCTTTTTTGTCCATTACTACCTGTGCGACCTTGTGCAAATTCTTTTCCAGCTTACATTTTTTTATCTACATAGCATGTGTGTGGTATAAAATTCAAGTCACACAAAATGTAAAAACAAGTCTCCCCCCTCACATATCCTTGTGTTCCTCACTCTCAGAGGCAATCACTGTTAGCAGTTTATAATGAACCTTTCTGAATATAGTCTACATATACACAAAAGCATGTACAAATATCCACGAAATAACTTGCTAGGGCTCTGATTGGGATAGCATAAAATCTATAGATCAAGTTAGGCAGGACAGACATCTTGTCAGTATTGAGACAATCTTCTGCAATCTTCTTATTCTTACACATGGGATATTTTCTCCACTTATTTAGATCTTTTTTTATTTCTTTCATCAGCATTTTGCAGTTTTCCTCATATAGCTCTTATATTTTGCTAGATTTATACCTAAGTGTTTAATTTTGGAGGTGCTAGTGTAAATGACTTTGGGTTTTAAATTTCAAATTTTGGTATATAAGAAAGCAATTGACTTTTTGTACATTAACCTAGTATCCTGCAATCTTGCTATAATTGCTTATTAGTTCCCATGGTTTCTTGGTTGATTTGGGGGGATTTTTCTACATAGACAAGCATGCCACCTATGAACAAAGTTTTGCTTCTTCTTTTTCAATCTGTATTATTTCCTTTTCTTTTTTACTCTTTTGCTAGGAGCTCCAGTGCGATGTTGGCTGCTGTTGCTGTTATTTCTGTATGCTATTGAATAGCAGTGTTACCAGAGGACACCTTGCCTCATTCCTGATTTCATTAGCAAAGCATCTAGTTTCTCGCTGTATTAGTTTGCTAGGGCTGCCATAACAGAGTATCACAGACGGGGCGACTTAGGCAGAAATGTATTGTCTCACAATTCTGGAGGCTAGAAGTCTGAGATCAAAATGTTGCAGGGTTGGTTTCTTCTGAGCTCTCCCTCCTTGGTTTGTGAATGCCTGTTTTCTCCCTGTGTCTTCACAAGGCCTTCCCTCTGTACCTCTCTGTGTCCCCATTTCCGTTTCTTAGATAGGTAACCAATCAGATTAGGGTCCACCCTAATGAGCTCATTTTAATTTAATTACCTCTTTAAAGACCTTACCCCCCAATACAGTCCCAGTTCCAGGTTCTAGTGGTTAGGACTTCCATCACATGAATGGGGGGCAGGGAGGGAGACACAATTCAGCCCATAACTCTCACCATTCACTATGATGTTAGCTGTTGCTGTTTTTGTAGATGTTCTTTACAAAGTTGAGGAGTTATCCTCTATTCCTGGTTTGTTAAGAGCATATATATATATATATACTATTTAGAATAACAGAAATTACATCATTAAATGGTCTTATAAAGACACAAATTGAAAGTCGTCACTCCCTTGTGCAAAACTTTTCAGTATTTCCCATTTCTGTGTCATCCCACCTGGCCCAGTGATCTGGTCTCTCAGAGTTTTCATCTCGTACCACTTTCTCCTTCCTGCTCTTCTCAGAGTACCCTGGCCTGTTCGTTTCCTCTGAAAGAAGGCCTTCTGTGTCACAAACTTCCTGCCGTATACTCTCTGCTGCTGCTGCTGCTGCTAACTCACTTCAGTCGTGTCCAACTCTGTGCGACCCCATAGACGGCAGCCCACCAGGCTCCCCCGTCCCTGGGATTCTCCAGGCAAGAACACTGGACTGGGTTGCCATTTCCTTCTCCAATGCATGAAAGTGAAAAGTGAAAGTGAAGTCGTTCAGTTGTGTCCGACTCCTAGTGACCCCATGGACTGCAGCCTACCAGGCCCCTCCGTCCATGGGATTTTCCAGGCAAGAGTGGGTTTCCAATGGAGTGGGTTGCCATTGCCTTCTCCGCATATACTCTCTAGGTGTACTGTTTATGATAGTTGTAGTTATATGTTTTTATTTAATGTTGTTTTTCCCCACTACTACTCCATGAGACAGTTCAGTTCAGTTCAGTCCCTCAGTCGTGTCCGACTCTTTGCAACCCCATGAACCGCAGCACACCAGGCCTCCCTGTCCATCACCAACTCCTGGAATTTACTCAAACTCATCTCCATTGAGTCAGTGATGCCATCCAACCATCTCATACTCTGTCATCCCCTTCTTCTCCTGCCCTCAATCTTTCCCAGCATCAGGGTCTTTTCAAATGAGTCAGCTCTTCGCATCAGGTGGCCAAAGTATTGGAGTTTCAGCTTTAGCATCATTCCTTCCAAAGAACACCAAGGACTGATTTCCTTTAGGATGGACTGGTTGGATCTCCTTGCAGTCCAAGGGACTCTCAAGGGTCTTCTTCAACACCACAGTTCAAAAGCATCAATTCTTCGGCGCTCAGCTTTCTTTATAGTCCAACTCTCACATCCATACATGACTACTGGAAAAACCAGTAGTCTCTCAAGCTGGAGAGCCTTGACTAGATGGACCTTTGTTGGCAAAGTAATGTCTCTGCTTTTTTAATATGCTGTCTAGGTTGATCATAACTTTCCTTCCAAGGAGTAAGCATCTTTTAATTTCATTGCTGCAATCACCATCTGCAGTGATTTTGGAGTCCCCAAATATAAAGTCAGCCACTGTTTCCCCATATATCTGCCATGAAGTGATGGGACCAGATGCCATGATCTTAGTTTTCTGAATGTTGAGTTTTAAGCCAACTTTTTCACTCTCCTCTTTCACTTTCATCAAGAGGCTCTTTAGTTCTTCTTCACTTTCTGCCATAAAGGTAGTGTCATCTGCATATCTGAGGTTATTGATATTTCTCCTGGCAATCTTGATTCCAGCTTGTGCTTCCTCCAGCCCAGCATTTCTCATGATGTACTCTGCATATAAGTTAAATAAGCAGGGTGACAATATACAGCCTTGACGTACTCCTTTTCCTATTTGGAACCAGTCTGTTGTTCCATGTCCAGTTCTAACTGTTGCTTCCTGATCTGCATACAGGTTTCTCAAGAGGCAGGTCAGGTGGTCTGGTATTCCCATCTCTTTCAGAATTTTCCACAGTTTATTATGATCCTCACAGTCAAAGGCTTTGGTATAGTCAATAAAGCAGAAATGGATGTTTTTCTGGAACTCTCTTGCTTTTTCCATGATCCACTGGATGTTGGCAATTTGATCTCTGGTTCCTCTGCCTTTTCTAAAACCAGCTTGAACATCTGGAAGTTCACGGTTCATGTATTGCTGAAGCCTGGCTTGGAGAATTTTGAGCATTACTTTACTAGCGTGTGAGATGAGTGCACTTGTGTGGTAGTCTGAGCAGGAATCATATCTATTTTGATCAGCTTTATTTCTTGATAGGAGAAGGCAATGGCACCCCACTCCAGTACTCTTGCCTGGAAAATCCACGGACAGAGGAGCCTGGTAGGCTGAAGTCCATGGGGTCGCTAAGAGTCGGACACAACTGAGCGACTTCACTTTCACTTTTCTCTTTCATGCGTTGGAGAAGGAAATGGCAACCCACTCCAGTATTCTTGCCTGGAGAATCCCAGGGACGGTGGAGCCTGGTGGGCTGCCGTCTATGGGGGTCACACAGAGTCGGACAGAACTAAAGTGACTTAGCATTAGCATTTCCTGATAAATAAATCTGTAAAGTTAGGTTAATTATAACTGATCTAATTTTTTTTGGCCACACCACGTGGCATGTGGGATCCTAGTTCCCCAACCAGGGATCAAACCTTTCCCCCCTGCAAGGGAAGCACAGTCTTAACCAATGGACTTCCAGGAAAGTCCCTGACCTAAAGTTTTTTAACCAAGTTCCCTATCAATTGAATCCTGTTATGTTACTATGTTTTTCTTATTATTAAGGTGCTCCAGAGAAACAGAATCCATAGGGTTATAAAGAGAGACATAAGAGAGATTTATAACCAGATTTATAACCAGGCCTGGGGTCACCTGGTTACGGAGGCTAAGTCCCACAGTTTGCTGTCTGCAAGCTGGACAGCAATTTAGTGTCTAGAGACCAGACACTAGAGGCAAGTCACCTAGATCAGAGCCAGGGATTTGTTCAGGAAGCAATGGAAACCTAAATCTTGGAATGGTGACATCTGGATAGATGCACTTGAGAACCTTGAACCCTCTGGGTCTGCAGAAGTGGCCTCTATGCCCCTGGTCAGAGAATAGCAGCCCACTCCTCACCTGAAGAACACCTAAGGCCTCAAGTATGGCTGATTCCCTGTGCTCAAGATGATATTTACTGGGACTTGCCTGATGGTCCAGTGGCTAAGATTCTGCACTCCCAATGGGTTCGATTCCTGGTCAGGGAACTAGATCCCACATGCTGCAACTGAGTTCACATGCCACACCTAAAGATCCCATATGCTACAATTAAGATCAAAGATCCGGTGTGTCACAAGTACGATCCAGTGCAGTCAAATTAATAAATGAATTTTTTTTTTTTTTAAAGATGATATTTGCCATCCTCCTCAGATTCAGCAGTCTCCTCCCCTCCTGGCCACTAGACCGATAACAAAGGACAAATCTCACTGTGGCCTGATTGAGAAAGAGCTGTTTTTGCCACAGGGAGAAAGAGAATACGCGCTGAAGGAGCTTCAAGACCTGGATCGTGAAGCTTCAAGACCTGAGTGGGGCACAGTGCACTAGTCTGGATAAGGGACAGTTTGAAACGCTGAGGGCACCATATTGTGACTCAGGAATTAATTTCCTGGCAGCGGAGCCCACCCTAATGTGCTCTTGGGATGGCTTTTAGAAATTATGGGGGGGAAGTAATCCACATTAAAAGAAGCAGAGATGTTGGAAGTGCTTTGGCAGAGTGCTCAGAATGGCATCTGAAGGCTCAGAGATGAATGAATCAATTATTTAGAATCAAGGACTCACTTTGTTCCTTGAGAAGGTCCAGATGATGTTTCTTTCTCTTATGCAATAAGGGATGTACAAATGAGAGCACAGAGCACTCCTGAGACACTTGGTCGTGGGGTCCTCCACTGCATAGGGCTGACCCTCTGGAGGCTGTTACGGAACTGTCCTCCTTAATGACAATGTGGATGGCAGGATTCTGGAATAGCAGAAGCCAGGTGGTAGACCTTAACTACCAACAACAAGGGGAACTTAATTATTGTAATATTTGATGAGGAAGGATGGGGCAGTTCATCAGTGTGTGTATGTTTGTGTGTGTGTTAGTTGCTCAGTTGTGTCCAATACTTTGCAACCCATGAACAGGCTCCTCTCTGTCCATGGGATTCTCCAGGCAAGAATACTAGAGTGGGTTGCCATGCCCTTTTCCAGCGGACCTTCCCAACCCAGGGATTGAACCTGGGTCTTCTGCATTGCAGGCACAGATTCCTTACTGTCTGAGCTACCAGGGAAGCCCTCAGAGGGGACCACAAACAGAATGCGCTGCACTCCAACCTGATTCAGGAGTGTTCTTCAAGGAGAGTAGTGAGTGGAGGCCCTCCTGACGGGTTGAGTTTCAGGCAGCACAACTGGTCATCTGCTTGTGGAAGAGAGAAATGTCTGAGTAATGGTATCATGGAAGGTTGAGCAGATACTATTGGGACTTACCAAGTTGTTGGGAGGGGAGTAGTGGGAACCATCCACCCCAACGTGGAGAAATAGTTTAATACTGACATTGTTATAATTGCCACTGCCCAGTGATAATAAAACGTGACCTGTCTTTTAAGAATTTCTACATAAATTCTCTACAGACCCTTCTTGCTCAAACAGGTGTGGACCACTTCCACCAGTGGTGATCCCCTAGGTTCAGCATTGCTCATTGGCTGTGGTGAATAACTCAATAGGTTGTCAGAGGTTTGGGAAGAGTAAGCCTGGGGGCCTAGAGGAATGCGCTAAAGTGAGAGGGGTCTTTGCATGCCCCATGAATGTTCACCAGAGTAGATCCATTGCAGAAGAGACATTAAACAGGAGTTTCCCAAAATTTCAGACTTAAAAAAAAATTGTAGTCACACCACACAGCATATGGAACCTCAGTTTCCCCACCAGGACTGGAACCCATGCTCCCTGCATTGGAAGGCAGAGTATTAATCACTGGACCACCAGGGAAGTCCCAAAATCTCTGGTGACTTCTATCACCAGCCACCTGGTACCTGAAAAAAAGATGGCCGAGATGGAGGCTCTGTAGAACCCAACAGCACTGACTTTCTCACACTGATTTGGCTTGGTGTGACTTATGCTCCAGAGCTCCCTGTGGGGTCCTGTTGAGGCTGGTATAACAATATATCCATGGTGGGCAGAACCCTACAATGGCTGCCAATGACCCACATCCTTGCATGATCCCTTCCCCTGAGTGTAGACAGGCTCTGTGATTATGATGGAATATCCCTCCTGTGACTGTGTGGCATTATACAGCAAAGGTGAAGAAGTTTTGCAGTTGTAGTTAAGGTCCCTAGTCCGTTGACTCAAGAATCTGAGGTGAGCCTAACCTAATCAGGTGAGCCTTTCAAAGACTGCCTAGGCTTTTCCTGAGAAAGGGAGCCCAACGAGGAGGTGTCTGCAGTGGTCAAGGCAGGAAGTGAAAGTGGCTGGACTGGGGAGAGGATGGGGAAAAGTGGTCAGGTTGCAGACAAATTTTGGAGGCCGAGCTGACTGGCTTGCTAATGGCTTAGGGAAGAATTCCCTCAACAGCAACCCTTACAGCTCTTCAATCAACTCTAATTCAGCTAACACTGATGGAGAATTCATTTTCAGACAGGTCTAATTGACTATCTTCTTTTCTGTGGGAGCTAAGTCCACCTCATATGGTTCTGCCACGTGGTCCTAGCTCTGCTGCTGCTAAGTCACTTCAGTCGTGTCTGACTCTGTGCGACCCCATGGACTGCAGCCTACCAGGCTTCTCCGTCCATGGGATTCTCCAGGCAAGAACACTGGAGTGGGTTGCCATTTCCTTCTCCAATGCATGAAAGTGGGAAGTGAAAGTGAAAGTGAAGTCGTGTCTGACTCTGTGCGACCCCATGGACTGCAGCCCTCCAGGCTTCTCTGTCCATGGGATTTTCCAGGCAAGAGTACTGGAGTGGGGTGCCACTGCCTTCTCCGGGTCCTAGCTCAGCATAGTATAAATGCCTGAAAGTTCACCTTTTTGATTTGATACCGGTGTCTCTGACATTAAGCTTTGATTGCTGAGGCATTCACTTCAATAAACACATTGCCTGAAGAGCCAGGCCACCCCACCCCTGAAGTTCCTGTGTTCTATTTATTTTTATTGGTGTATAGATGTAGAGAAGTTCCTTTGTTTTAGAGATCTCTGGTTGACTTAGATAACTGACCCTATTTGCTTGTTTTGCCTTTGCCATCTTTAATTCCCACTCTTTAACATTTAAATTCAACAGGAGTGAATCTGTGAAATCCTAGGTACCCCACCCTCAGCCTCCAAAGAAAGAATTCCGGGCCCACGTTGACTCTCTCTACCAGAGACCTTACTGTGCAGTTCCACGTGTGCCATGGGCCGTCTAGGACCTAAGGGTAATAAATTTTGTTTTTCAAAACGTCCCTGATAGTTGTTGCTGACTGTAATAAAGTATACAAAACGTGTGTGTGTGCTCAGTGGTGTCTAAGCACGACTGTAGCCTGTCAGGCTCCTCTGTCCATGGAATTTCCTAGGCAAGAATACTGGAGTGGGTTGCCATTTCCTATTCCAGCTGATCTTCCTGACCCAGGGATCAAACCCGGGTCTCCTGCATTGGCAGGCAGATTCTTTACCACTGCACCACCTGGGGAGCCCATACAAAACATAGACACTACCATTTTAAGTGTATAAATAATCCATGGCATTAAGAATATTCAGTGTTGTACAACCATCACCACTATCCATTTCCAGAATTTTTTCATCTTTCTGAACAGAAACTCTATATCCATTAAATACTAATTCTCATTCCCCTTGCCTCCTGAACTCCTCCTTGATAACCTCTATGTGTCTTGCAATCATAATAAGATCCACAATGGCCAGTACAAACACACTATTGATTCTGAAAGGAGAAATGTCTTCGGTGGCTCCCCTGGGAGTGCCCCCAGGCATCTCTAGCCCATAGATCACTATGGAGAGGTGAGACCAACACGAAACCTCCAGCTTCTGACAGCCCCAGAGAAGTCAGTTCCCTCTTCCACTTGTCAGATGTCAGTCACTGCTTGCTCTCATCCTTCTCTTTGTAGGCTCAGCCCTATGCAGTTTTCAAACCCATGAAAACTCAGTCAGGCAAGAAATGAGAGCTTTCCCCAGTAATGAGTAGGAGCATGGAAATAATTGCTATACCAAAGATGCAGAGACTCCTGATGTGAACACTGAGCAGTAGCCTGCCTCTAATCCTACCCCCAGCAAAGAGACACTCACGTGGCTTCCAGGTATAGCCAGTCTGTCTGGTTTGCCCCACTAGGGTTCTCTGCCCCCAAGCAACTGCCCCACTGGGAATGAAGCTTGACCCTGAATCGGAGCTAGGTAGACCATAACTCAGGTCAGTTAAGTCCCGCAGTTGTGTCTGACTCTTTGCGACCCCATGGACTGCAGCACCCCAGGCCTCCCTGTCCATCACCAACTCCTGGAGCTTGCTCAAACTCACGTCCATTGAGTTGGTGATGCCATCCAACCATCTCTTCCTCTGTTGTCCTCTTCTCCTGCCTTCAATCTTTCCCAGCATCAGGATCTTTCTCAATAAGTCAGTTCTTTGCATCAGGTGGCCAAAGCATTGGAGCTTCAGCTTCAGCATCAGTCCTTCCAATGAATATTCAGGACTGATTTCCTTTAGGATGGACTGGTTGGATCTCCTTGCAGTCCAAGGGACCCTCAAGAGTCTTCTCCAACACCACAGTTCAAAAGCATCAATTCTTCACTGCTCAGCTTTCTTTATAGCCCAACTCTCACCTACATACATGACTACTGGAAAAACCATAGCCTTGACTAGACTGATCTTTGTTGGCAAAGTAATGTCTCTGCTTTTAAATATACTGTCTAGATTGGTCATAGCTTCCCTCCAGGACTCTTGCTATTCCTTGCTCTGACTGAGTCCTCCCTGACTTACAAATCTGGAAACCCACCTGACACTGAGAATCACTGCTGTCCAGAAATCCTGTGCTGTGCCCAGTTTTCTGAGTCAAGTTTCCCCTCTTGGAGAGTACCCATTGACCTAGAGCAACCTGGAGTTTGTTGCATCTCCATGGACTTGTTGATTTGAAGGCACATCTTTTTCCCAGAGAGAGCTCATGTCCTGGGGGTTTCTCTACAGCACTGCCATTTTCTGACAGTGGAATGTCCCAGCATGCCGTGCAGCACAGGCTGTGGATTGTGACACATGACCGAAAGAATATTAGAACTGGAAGGAATCTTACAGATCATCTTGTTGACTGTTCCTCTACCTTTTCTTTGAACCACACATCTGAGGGAAACCCACAAATAGCAATGGGTGTCTGTTCTTTATAGACAAGAAAACGAGCCCAGTAACTAAGTGCTTTACCAAAGGTCTTAAAACAAGTTACGATTAAGAACGAATTGCCTAGCATTTAGTAGATTTTGTATATCATTAACAGTTGGATCTTTTTTCTGGTGACTTGAGCTTATTACTGATGAGAATTTTGAGAGTTAGTGTGCGCACAATTAAATTCAACTTTTAAAATATCTGCTCATCTCTTTCAGGGATCATGCTAGGAACTGAAACGATAATATTTAAGACAGAATTCTTTACTCCTGAGGTTTTAAAAAAAAAGTTAAGTGTGTTTAACAACTCTTGCATAGAAATGGTAACCCTGATAGACTGATGGTGAGGGTCACCATTTTCCAAAGATTCAGATGAATAAAGCTAATACAGGGCATACAAAGAAGATAATACAAATGTGCATGGATTCTAAGGTATTTTAGCAATTTGGTTCTAAACCAGAGTCTTAAGCTGTTCTTTTCCCAACTAGTTTTTTCAAAGAATGAAATAACGTTGTACTACATTTTTCTCAGTCTCTTATCTAAAGAGCAAAAGACTGAATTTTAATAAAAGCTAGCAAGATAAAAATGATAAGAAGTGATTGAAAGAGAGCAAGATTGAGAACAAAAAACAGAGATGAGACTGACGATTGAATACAATGGCTTGAAAAAAGACAAGAGGGGATCGCAGTTTAATAAAAAGAGAGGCTGAAAGAAAGATGCTAGGACATTTGTTTGCTTGGGCTGCCGCTCGAGAACACCACACTGCGTGGTGTAAACAACAGAGATTTGCTTTTTTCAGTGTTCTGGGGACTAGAAGTCCAAAGTCAAGGCGTTGGTAAGATCAGTTTCTGCTAAGGCCTCTCTTCCTGACCTGTAGACACCTGTCTTTCCACTGTGTCTCTGTGGCTTTTCCTCTGTGAGTTCAAGAGAGAGATCTCTAGTGTCTCCTTATTAGGGCATCAGTTCTATCAGATTATGGCTCCACTCTTTTGACTTCATTTAACCGTTACTACCTTCTTAAGGGCCCAATCTCCAAATATAGAGGTTAGGGCTTCATATGAACTGGGGGAGGGGAGCACATTTCAGTCCATAACAGGCACTTCTTCAGCAATTTTTCAATAGTATGCACTAAACTTACTCCTTTTCCTGAAAGTTGTCTCATGTATTCAAAGGACAGACAACAAAGAATTAGTGTTTGTCAGGGTAACAACAACTCTGCCATCATTGCACAATGTGTATTGTGTGAGTAATGGGCTTGTCAGCCCCCAGGGAGCATGCGATACCTGAATTCATCTCCTATTCACATAAATGCGGTACAGACGATTTGCTACTTGTCATATTCCGTGACAACCCACTCTGCACTGATCAAACCAATTATTAACAACTCCCAGCCATACCCATAATTTTGTTCAGGCCTTTGCTATCACTGAATAGCTTAGTTTTATTTTCTCTTCTGGCAATACTGTGAATTGTCTACATATGGTTATATTGATAGCATATACAATAAAACTGATGCAATGGATTCTTGGTATCTGATACAGTAGAAAAAGGCAAATACTGCAAAGGCCATACAAACCTAAATGCTAAACTACATTTCTTCCTTGACCATCGACATTAATAAAAAAAAATATTGTTGGTTATTTTGTGAAGCTTTTTATGTAAAATTCAATGCTGTAAATATTAATATTTATATGAATAAATAATAAATATCGATCAGTTATGCATTTATCTCAAGAAACAAAAAACAACTAAAAGAAAGTAGATAAAGGAGTATTCTATGCAATATACTAAAATAGAAACCATAAAGGAAAATGTTGACAGATTTGACTACAGAACTTATTTTTAAACTTCTGGAGCAAAACAGGTCATAAATAAAAACCAAATACAAGTAACAAACTGGGAAAAATACATGTAACATGGTAAAGATATAATTAATACACTTGGTATATACAAATAATTTTCAAATTAATAAAAATCAGCAAACACATCAATAGAACAATAAATGCAGATCAAACCGAAAATTGACAGAAACAGAAACTAACAAGCTATTACAAAGATGGAAAATTCAAAATCCATATGTGACAAAAATACAAATCAAAAGGAAATGAAAATAGTTTGAATCTATGAAGATAAGACTTTAAAGTCCAGATTTTGCCAGGAGCTGATATGCGAATGGGGAAGTTGACCTGCTCATCTACTATTGATAAAAGTGTAAACCAGTGTAAATTTTATTTTAGAAGGTTGTACTGAATATTTTGTCACTCTTGTTATTTTCCAGTCACTAAGTTGTGTCCGACTCTCTGTGATCACTGAATATATGTTTTGAAATTTAAAACACGTATTAACTTGCTCAAGGTGGTGACCTAAGCAAATGTGTTTCTCTCTCATATCTGCCAGAATCTCACTGAAGAATTAGAAAATACACAAAAGGAAATTTTTTTTTGCCTGATGAGGAAACTGAATAAGAAACCCATTGTCCAAAATCAAGGCCTGATACACAGCTGAACAGCACCTCCCCTGATGGTTTCCAGGAGGAACTCCAAGTTCAGAGTGAGTTAGAGCTGGGATAAGTCATGGAATGAGATAATTTAATTAATTGTACTGTCTGTAGATAGAATACCTAGAGGAGGCGTTTGCTTGCAAGTTAGATATGATCGGAAAAAAATTCTAAATACGTAAAAGGGGAAGACTGCCAAGGAGAGCACTGGAATCCGAGAGAAGTTAAATGAAACCCAGGGAAGCTTTGCAACCCCACAGCAGACACAAAGGCAGAAAGCAAGCGGAGCGACATGCTGGGCACGAAATACACAACGGCACTCGGATGCCACATCAGGGCTTTCTTGCTGCAGCAAATAAGGGACCTAAGCTTAGCTGGCTTCTCCCACCTGTGCCATCTTCACCCCCTCTGAATGGAATCCTGTCTGTCAGCACATTTCTGACCATTCTCCTATTGTGAGAAAAGCCATCGCGGAGGTGCCCTGGGGTACCTAGGCCAGCCTGGATGCTGCATGACCAAGTCTGTCATTGAAAAATATGCATGAACAAGTTACTCAAAGCAGACAGTCAAAGCAAAACAAGAGCCTGAAGAAAAGCTTTAAGATAAACAAAGTGGAACAACCCACTCCAGAAGAAACAGGTATTTCATGAATACAAGAGACCATGTAAAAACTTCTAATTATTGTCCTCAAATCTGAAGACACAAAGAACTTGCAAAAGATTCAAACTGCCGTAAAATTTTTTTGTAAAGGATGTTGAGAAGAGAGAGTTCTTGGAGATTAAAAATGTTTATCACAAAGATTTATTTGAGAATTATAAGATTGACTCAACATTAGAAAATGAATTCATAGTGTATATTACTAACCTAATAAAAGAAAACCTTATGTTATCTCAATGGATAGAGACATATCTGGATAAAATTTAAAATTCATTTCTTATTTAAAAATTTATTATTGAATGAAGAATACAAAGAGAAAAGGTAGAATACGTTTTGACATGAGAAAATGTCCGTGATACATTATTAAGTGTGACTACAAAACTGAATACAAAGTGTGATCCTATGGATCAGGGGTTCCCAGCCTCAGCCATGTTGACATTTTGGGCCAGGTAATTCTTTGTTGTAGGGGGCTGTCCTGCACATTGGAGGATGTTTAACACCATCTCTGGACCCAGTACATTAAAGGTCTTTAGTATTCCCAATGGTACTTCTCTCTTGACCCAGAAGTGACAACCAGCAAGTCTGAGGACAATGCCAGATGTCCCCTGGAGGTCACAGTGACCCTGATTGAGAACCACTAATATAGGTGTGGGGCTTCCCAGGTGGCACAGTGGTAAAGAATCCACCTGCCAACATGGGAGATGGAACAGATGCAAGTTCAATCCCCAGAGAAGGAAACAGCAACCCACTCCTGTATTCTTGCCTGGAAAGTTCCATGGACAGAGGAGCTTGGTGGGCTACAGCCCGCGGGGTCGCAAACATGACTTAGTATGACACTTAGTGCTAACACTTAGTCGTTAACTTAGTCAACATCTATATAAAATGCAGTATAGCTGTAGGGATGAGTATGGCCCTATCTAGATCAAAGTCTTAACAATGAACATTAAGAATACTGGAAGATGTGTGAGCCTTTCCCACAGACTGATCTGGCTCCTGTATGAACTGACACAGGCACAGGAGTAGGGGTGGGAGTGGGGAGTGGCTGGAATTGCTGTAATTAGAGAGCTGATGGTTTACAATTTTTCAAGCTAAGAATGCTGGATCGCTCTAATGGACAGGTTGCTCTATACAGTACTATGTGCACAGCTGCCCTCTACTGGAGAGAATGACAATTCGCCCAGGTTCATTGAAACTGGAACTAATTTTTCAAATATTCATTTTGTTGCTGTTTAGTTGCCAGGTCATGTCCAAATCTTTGCAGTCCCATGGACTTTAGCCTGCCAGGCTCCTCTGTCTGTGGGATTTTTCCAGGCAAGAATACTGGAGTGGGTTGCCATTTGCTTCTCCAGGGATTTTTCCTGACCCAGGGATCAAACCCAGGTCTCCTGCACTGCAGGCAGATTCTTCACCACTGAGCCACCAGCTAAGTCCCAAGTGAAAGTGAAAGTGAAGTCGCTCATTCATGTCCAACTCTTTGGGACCTCATGGACTGTAGCCTACCAGGCTCCTCTGTCCATGGGGTTTGCCAGGCAAGAGTTCTGGAGTGGTTTGCCATTTCCTTCTCCAGGGGATCTTCCCATCCCAGGGATCGATCCCAGGTCTCCCGCATTGTAGGCAGATGCTTTACCGTCTGAGCCACTTGGCATTTAACAAATATGGCTATCTTAGGTTCTGTGTTGAGCTTCAGGGATACAGATATGGGGAAAACACAACGCCTTCCCTCAGATAACTCACAGAAAATTGGGGGAGACTTAAGAAAATTGATGCTTGCGGTACAGGGTACAGTGCTAAAATAGTAGTAGGCACAGATACTAGTAGATTATAGACAAAATATTCTTTATATTCTACTTTGGCTTATTAACTGGTATGACCCATGTTTAAACCCTCATCTGACAAAATTATCCAGAAATTCCTTAATTTTTACTTTGGACGTGGGGTGTTGAGAGATTAAAAAAAAAGTACCAGTTAAATTTGAATTTCAGATAAATATTACACAGAACATACAATTGAAAAACTTCTTGTTTATCTGAAGTTTAAATTTAACTTGGCACCCTATACTTATGTTTATTGTTTGCTAAATCTGACCACCTCCCTAACCATGATTTGTCTAAGGACTCCAGGAACTTAGTAAGTGCGATGCATGCATGCATAGCTCAGTCGTGTTCAACTCTTTGTGAACCCATGGACTGTAGCCCACCAGGCTCCCCTGTCCATGGGATTCTCCAGGCAAGAATACTGGAGTGGGTTGCTGTTTCCTCCTCCAGGGGATCTTCCCGACCCAGGAAAGGAACCTGTGTCTGTTTCCTGCATTGCAGGCAGATTCTTTACCACTGTGCCACCTAGGAAGCCCTCGGAAGTAACAGAGGGGCCACTTTTTCTTCAGGAAGGCTACCCAGAGAAAGAACTCAGTGATCAGCATACTAGTGAACTGTTTCTGGTTTCTTCTGCAGCCAATGGGTCTGTCATGGCCAGCACCGCTCCTGTTACTCCCAACCTCTGCACCCATGCTAATGTTTGTGATAGAGCCACTGATCATCTAGCTTCTTAAAGATGTAGAGATTCTTCCAGAGAAAGACTCTTTTTCTCCAGTTTGATGTCCCAAACTTGTACTCCTAAGGCTACACAACCCCATTATAACACCAGGATAATCCCACATTGTCTGGAAGAGCTTCCACGTTCAGGCCAGGCTGAGTATAGATGCTGGCCATTGTCAGCACAGTTTCCCATCCTTCATCCTGTGCTCATCCTTGGGGGTCCTTCAGGGAGCTGCCCTTTCAGCATATCCCAGTAGCGACATCTAAGATCATCAGAGAAGTTTTATATTGACCTTAGAGTTAGTCAAGGCCTCCATCTCTTTGCTCTCAAGTAGCTCATTTGTTTTGGACTAAATCTGTACATATTCTTCCCAGTATCAAGATTTTCACACCAAGAGGGTAATGGAATTGCAGCCATTTTTAAGTCATGGAAGAGTTACTACTATACTCTTTCCCTAAGGAATTGGGTGCATATTTGCCATATAATTACAAAATTACTCAAGTGATTCTTTCTATATGGAGAAGATGCTGAAAAGTTTTACATGATAGATTTCTTCCCAGGAAATTAATAAATAATCATTCAAGAGAAAATATTTCTTTGGATTTCAGTCAACAGCATTTGTTGAGCAGCTTTTTCCAGTGCCTAGCACTGCCCTGAAAGTACAGTAATTACCTTACAGAATATCAAAGACCTGAACTTATGAAGGTTATAACATTGTTAGATGCTAAAAACTTTGACAAATAAACTACCTCTACTTTTGAAATTTGGTTAAAAAAATTACTTATTCTTTTCAAATTTCTATTCAGTGTAGTATAATAGAAAGTGGGTTTTAGAGCCAAAGCTCTTAGATTTGAATGCTTGCTCTATCCCTTATTAGCGGTATGTGCTTAGGAAATTAGCTGATCTGAGCCTCAGATTCTCCAACTGTAAAATGAAATTAATGCCACTTTTTCAGGATTGTTGTCAGAAAAAGATAAGAATATGTAAAGGGCACAGTGTCTGGTAAGACATACAAAATGTAGTGTCTCTCCAAAATAATTTACTGAAGCCCTTAAGGACTAGAAAAAATTCAACAGAAAATCAACTCGATCTGACTGTTTGAAAGTGTCAAAAGTTAGTTTTATCTTGTCTCTGTGTTGGAGAGAGAGGGAGAGAGAGAACAGACCAATGTTTCTTTTTTTTTTTTTTGGCAGTGCTGTTGCGCATGCAGGATCTTAGTTCCCCAAACAGATATCAAACCCATGTCCCCTGCACTGGAAGCGTGGAGTCAATCACTAAACCACCAGAGAAGTCCCCCAGACTGATATGTCTTGATACAAGGATGACTGGGGTTAAAACCCAGTTAGATAAATTAACTATCCATGAAATATATCTGGAAATTGACACTGTCTTTCTGTATAGAAAGACACTGAGTCTTTCAATAGCCCATTTCTCTTCAATCTAGTTTCACATGGAGTACAGTATGTGGGGAGTAAGGGATTTCTTACTAGGAAGAAAAGAATATTATTTACTTATAAATATTTAATAAAGTAATAGCTATATGACTTTGGGCAAGTTACTTAACATCTGAGACCTCGGTTTCCAGAAACTCTGAAGTACTTGCCAACTCTTCAACATGGAACTTTTCATGCCTCGGATGTAGATTATACTTAAAGTTCACCGTTACCTTGGTAAAATCTTATTGTTAACCCTACAGCCTTTTGATTAAAAAAAGATGCATTCACATTGGTGACACCTGGTGGCTAGTGACATCTAGAAAAGAAATCAGAGTTAATCTTAGAAATTATTTTTAAAGCACCTATTTAAAGTTAGAATAGAATTTTAGAATAGAACAAGATTTCCACATTTAGGATGAAAGGTATAGAATAAAGGAAAATTTCATCCCAGTAACGAGAGACAGAATGAGTTGACAATGTTTGAGGAGTTCCCAGATAGAGCAGATGTCAATCAGCAACCAACTGAGGAAATAATAAGTCTGTTGACTCAAAGGAAGACAAGTCAGGCTGGAAGAAAACATGAAATCCTCACCTATATCCAGTGAAATTTAAGTAGAAAAAGATTCATCAGGATATTTGTTGCTTTCGAAACTCACCTCATAATCTGGGTTGTGGAAAAGAATTCTGTTGGTGTCTGGGCCAGGAGACTTTCTGTTTGTTAAGAAACAGCAGAAAGGGGCTTCCCTGGTGGCTCCGGGGTAAAGAATCCACCTGCCAATGCAGGAGACATCGGTTCGATCCCTGATTTGGGAGGATCCCACACGCCAGGGAGCAACTAAGCCCGTGTGCCACAACTATTAAGCCTGTTCTCTGGAGCTCAGGAGCCATGACTACTGAAACCCGAAAGCTCTGGAGTCCATGTTCCACCACTAGAGAAGCCACCACAAGGAGAAGCCTGCACAGCAATGAAGACTCAGCAGAGCCAAAAATACACAAATTAACAAAATTGTATACAATTGTATATACATTTCTTTTTATAAAAAGAAACAGCAGAAAGCAGATAAACTGACCCCTGAAGTTATATGGAAAAATAACCCAGATTGTTTGTGTTGATATCATTATTTTCTTTGCAGGTAAACATCTTTCAAAACGAAGGGATTCAGAATTAGATAATGAGCTTATGGTTGCCACAGAGAAGGATTGGGGGACAGGATAGTTAGGGAGTTTGGGATGGACATGTATACACTGCTTGTATACGTGTTAAAATGCTAACATGGGTTAAAATGGGTAACTAACAAGGGCCTACTGTATAGCACGTGGAACTCTGCTCAATGTTATGTGGCAGACTGGATGAGAGGGGAGTTTGGGGGAGAATGGTTACATGGATATATATGGCTGAGTCACTTTGCTGTTCACCTGTCACTACATTGTTAATTGGCTATACCCCAATACAAAATAAAAAAGCTTAAAGTAAATAAATAAATGCATGTGATGATTACAGAAAAAAAGAATTAAGTATAAAAATGTTTAAGAGAATTTAGGCACTTTAATACATCTACCTGATTAGTCTTAGGAATGTAGTTGAAATTGTATAATTGAATAATCGATGTAGACTATAATCATAAACTTAACTCTTAAGCTCACAATGATTTGCCTTACAATCTTATAAATTCAATTTATAAATGTAGTAAATTATAAAAATTACTTTGAAGGACATTTGTTAAACATTTGGTCCCATTTATAAACTTAGATAATTGAACTCACTTTTGAGTTGCACTCAATGTTTTTTTTCTACGTATTAGTTGTGTGATGAACTTTCCCCAAGTATTAAATAATTTTTACAATGCTAAAAATTTTTAAATGAGATGAGATTATAAATCAATTGCTGTTGTTCAGTCACTAAGTCATGTCTGATCTTTTGTGACCTCATGGACTATAGCCTGCAGGCCCTTCTGTCCATGGGATTTACCAGGCAAGAATACTGGAGTGGGTTGCCATTTCTTTCTCCAGGGAATCTTCCCGTCCCAGGGATTGAATCTGCGTCTCCTGTTCTGGCAGCCAAATTGTTTACCTCTGAGTCATCAGATCAATAGATTGTGGTAAAAAGTAAGCTGCTGCTGCTGCTAAGTCATTTCAGTCACGTCGGACTCTGTGCGACCCCATAGATGGCAGCCCGCTCCTCTGTCCCTGGGATTCTCCAGGGAAGAATACTGGAGTGGGTTGCCATTTCCTTCTCCAATGCATGAAAGTGAAAAGTGAAAGTGAAGTTGCTCAGTCGTGCCTGACTCTTAGCAACCCCATGGACTGCAGCCTACCAGGCTCTTCCATCCATGGGATTTTCCAGGCAAGAGTACTGGAGTGGGTTGCCATTGCCTTCTCCGAAAAAGAAAGCAGGGGGAAATAGAAATTGAATTAGTAGTCAAGTGGAAGAAATGGCAGAGTTTTCATTTGTTATGATTAGAAAGAACAAATCCTATTACTATTTAGTTAACAAAAGTATCTGTAGCTGCCAAAACATTAGAGGAAAAGGAAAGAAAATGTAGTCCATGTATCAAAAGATATAACACAAACAAAAAAACCCCAGCAAAAGTGTGTGGAAAATGGCATCCTCACCATTAAAACCTTTGCCTGATTTCTGCTCCTCCTCAGGTGCCACCCGGGGTGATATGTGACAGCAAAAGAGGTGGTGAAGGGCCAGGCAGCAAGGAAAAAGTGATTTTTGTCCTTGAGCTATGAGGGCCAATCATTCCAGTTCATTTCCACAGATTCCACAGAAAGAATATCTAAGGAGTAGAGACAAAAGCCACCTCTGGTCTGCTAAGGTCCAGTGTTACCAAAGGAAGAAGCTCTTCCAATCTGACCGGATCCTAGGATTCCTGACCTAGGAATTCGTTCATATAGACCAGAGGCACAGCTGTGACAAGGACTCACTTTCAGGTCGTTGGCCCCTGAGGCAGGCAGCTAAGAGACCAACCTCTAGCCTGAGAGACGTTCTTGAAGCCAGAGCTCCACCCAGCTCCCAAACACGTGCCTGTCTGCCGTGCATGAAAAGACAACCCGGGTGTAACTTTTGGCTTCTAGCAAGACTAGGTGCTTGCTGCTGCTGCTGCTAAGTCACTTCAGTCGTGTCCAACTCTGTGTGACCCCATAGACGGCAGCCCACCAGGCTCCCCCGTCCCTGGGATTCTCCAGGCAATAACACTGGGGTGGGTTGCCATTTCCTTCTCCAATGCATGAAAGTGAAAAGTCAAAGTGAAGTCGCTCAGTCATGTCTGACTCTTAGTGATTCCATGGACTGCAGCCTACCAGGCTCCTCCATCCATGGGATTTTCCAGGCAAGAGTACTGGAGGTGGGGTGCCACTGCCTTCTCCGAGCTTGGTAACTATCAATCTAAATTTGAGGTCTAAGTAATAGTACAAAGTAACAGCATGGATGGCAAGTCCCTTGAAAGTCTGTCATTCAACAGATTAGGTTAGTAGTTTCAACTCCCCAGGCAGTTATGAAATGGTCAAAGAGACCAGGAGAAGTTGACAGAGAAAGGAAAGTTTGGTCCACATGCTTCACCCATTTCTGGTTGCTCCCCTTGTAGGGACGTTGGGTCCCTCTTGGCACTGGCAGGTCGGTGTAAACCCACTACAGCCTCCCCTTTTGGGCATGCCTTCAGTTGTTACGAGGCGTCTCGGAACCGCAAAGCTGGAATTAACTCTAGTTTCGCACTTGTTTTGTGCATCTCTGGCTTTCAATCACTCACTCATGCAGGCACACCAGAGAGTTAGTAAAGTAGAATAGAAAATGTGTTTACTAGAGGAACAAAAGAACTAGAACTCGAAGTGTCCTTCAGTTCAGTTCAGTCGCTCAGTCGTGTCTGACTGTTTGCGACCCCATGGACTGCAGCACCCCAGGCTTCCCTGTCCATCACCAACTCCTAAAGCTTACTTGAACTTACGTCCATCAAGTCAGTGATGCCATCCAATCATCTTATCCTCTGTCATCCACTTCTCCTCCTGCCTTCAATCTTTCCCAGTGTCAGGGTCTTTTCCGATGAGTCAGTTCTTCACATCAGGTGGCCAAAGTATTGGAGTTTCAGCTCCAGCATTAGTCCTTCCAATGAATATTCAGGACTGATTTCCTTTAGGATGGATTGGTTGGATCTCCTTGCAGTCCAAGAGACTCTCAAGTCTTCTCCAATACCACAGTTCAAAAGTATCAATTCTTCTGCACTCAGCTTTCTTTATAGTCCAACTCTCACATCCATACATGACTACTGGAAAAACCATAGTTTTGACTAGACGGACCTTTGTTGGCAAAATAATGTCTCTGCTTTTTAATATGTTGTCTAGGTTGGTGATAGCTTTTCTTCCAAGGAGCAAGTGTCTTTTAATTTCATGGCTGCAACCACCATCTGCAGTGATTTTGGAGCCCCCCAAAATAAAGTCTCTCACTGTTTCCATTGTTTCCCAATCTATTTGCCATGAAGTGATGGGACGGGATGCCATGATCTTAGTTTTCTGAATGTTGAGTTTTAAGCCAAGTTTTTCATTCTCCTCTTTCACTTTCATCAAGAGGCTCTTTAGTTCTTCTTCTCTTTCTGCCATAAGAGTGGTGTCACCTGCATATCTGAGGTTATTGATATTTCTTTCTGCAATCTTGATTCCAGCTTGTGCTTCACCCAGCCTGGCATTTCTCACGATGTACTCTGCATATAAGTTAAATAAGCAGGGTGACAATATACAGCCTGATGTACTCCAAGGGTCCTTACCTTGTCTTGAAGATCCTGGACAAGCCCCCAAGATGATAGCTTATGGTGAATGGTGAACGGTGCCCCCAGATTCATGGTCTCCAAAGGAGATTTAACACTGGGACCAAAGACAGTCTCAGTCACTCAGAACTTTGTGTCCACTTTATTTAAAGTGAAAGTGACAGAAAAAGCTTCTGACATAGACATCAGAAGGGTGCAGGAGAGTACCCGCCTCACTAGTTGAAGCAGGGCCTTATATACTTCTCAACTAGCTGCTGAGAATAGATAAAAAATACCTCAAGGTTGTGAGAATTTTGCCCAGACCCCTTCCCGGTAACATACATCCTGGGATGACATCAGCATGAGAATAGCCAGAAGGAACAGCTTAATCCAGAGCTCAAGGCTGTGGAAGTTTTCCCTAGGCCTTCTCCAGTAATGTTCATCCAAAGCTCAAAAAAGACACGTCCTTGAACAAGAGATACTGCTGCCTACAAGCCCTACTTATCTAAGGCAAAAGAATGTGAAGAAGAAAGAATGTTCACCTCCTCCTTAAAGGGGACTTAGGCTTGGATTCCTTATCAACCTGCCGAGGTTAACTCTCTCAGCATCATTTGGGTTCCCTGTTCCAAAATGAATAGAGAAGGATGGTGCAGGCCTGCGAACGGAAAGTTAAGTTTAAGTGACTGGACTGGAGTAGCTAGATTCTATGATCTAGATAATCCTTAAATCTGGCTATAATAGGCCATGCTATAATTAACGCAAGAAGTCTTTAAAATCTTATCATTTTCATCCCTCAAACTTGTTGTGAAGTGTTTGCTACCTCCAAGCACAAGCTTCAGCTAAGGCAGTTGGTCTTTAGCTGTCTAACAAACACTGTTTTTCAAAAACTTTTTGAATTACAGTCATCAAAAATGTACCAGAATGGCTCCTTCTGCGGATGCCTGGAAACTTTTTTTCACAGTGCCCACTCTACTCAGTTTTGTGGAAGAGAACCCAGGCCCCTAACAGAGTGGAAAGGATGCCAGTAGCAGGCATAGACCATTTAGCCATTTGACAAAATGATCTTTATTCAAGGTCTACTGTGTGCTTCCCTGGTGGCTCAGACTGTAAAGAACCCGCCCGCAATGAGGGAGACCTGGGTTCGATCCCTGGGTTGGGAAGATCCCCTGAAGACGGGCATGGCAACCCACTCCAGTCTTCTTGCTGGGAGAATCCCGTGGCCAGAGGAGCCTGGGGCGGGTGGGAAAGCCGGGGCGGCTACAATCCATAGGGGTCTCAAAGAGTTCAACAGACTAAGCGACTTTCACTTCACTTTCACATGTACAAATAGCGTATGTGGTGAACACTCTTTTCACGCTGGGACACTGAACCCATGCTCAGGATCCAATCGCCCCCTCCCCCCACCCCCATCCTCAGATTCCGCCCCCCAAGGCCGCCGGCTCCTCTGTCTGCGCAGGCTCAGAAGTGACATCTTCGGGGCAGACTCCTCCGCGTGCGTACGTACACGTGTTTGAGGAGCGCCCGCTTCCTTCCTGAAGCTTCTTCGGCTGCAGGTTGGTGGAAGTTCTGTATCGGCTGTATCGCCTCGAAAATTTGGATTCTGAAGAACTGGCCAGGCAAAGGATGCTCAAGGTTTGTGAGGCAAATGTGGCGTTTGCGGAGAGGCGATTTAGAAGCCAGCAAGGTGCCAGGTTGAATTCAAGAGAGAATGTTAAATTATCACGAAGTTCAGCATTTGGACCCAAAGGTGGGGCCTGCGAGGGGAGTGAAAGCCCCGATGCCTAAAGTGAACTTTTAGCTTCTCTTGGGTGACGCTGAGGCAGCGGGAGGGGGAAGCCCCATAGCTTGGACGCGGCCTCGCCCGCGCCGGGAGACCCGCGGTTCTCTGTCGCCCGAAAGCAGTGAAGAGCGCATGGAATCCTGCGGGCCTTCGGAAGGAAGCCACTCGGCGTTCTTTGCGGGCCGCAGAGGCTGAAGTGGGGGATGGGTGGCTGGGGATTGTTTCGGGGGGATGGAGGGCGGCATCCTGGGGGCGGGGCTGGGGCCGCTCTGGTGGGCGTGGCTTCTCCGGGCCCGGCCGCCCCCTCAGGTTCACACGCCGCCCGCGGCTGTGGAGCGCGAAACGCCGAAAGCCGCCGGGGTGACGGCTGCTCTCGAGGCGGCGCCCCGAGGCGCTGAGCCGCCCGGGCCGCTTGGGCCGTCCGCGCGCCGCGTCGCCTCGGGGCAGAGCCCGCGCTCTCCGGACGATGCCCGCCGGCGCTGGCCCTCCGCTGTCTCGCTGCAGGAACGGGTGGACTTGGGGGCGCTCGGGTAGGCGAGGGCGGCTCGGGAGCGGGGCGCGGAGGGCGTTCGGGCACCGGCGAGGGGTGAGCAGCCCCGCCGGGCGGGCGGACCTAACGCGCCCGGCGATGCGGCCGCCGCGTGTCCCGAGCGATGCGGCCGTTGTAAGGGCTGGGTGGAGTGTTTGCGAGGCTGCTGTGTCGTCGGTAGTTCTTGACTTCTTGATTCAGTTCTCTGAACTTCGTGAAACGCCTAAGATGCGACGGTGGTGTGGGTGCAAAAACGTCTCCCGACTGCCAGGTAGTTAAGTTTGAGCCATTTCCTAAACTCGCGCCCACTTAGATCTTTCAAGGCGGTTTCCATCCTTCCCTTGCTTAGGGTTGAATTTTCTCCATTTGTTTGGAATGCTCAGTATTCCACTTAGTTTCTCAGTATTTATTTGATGTACTTGGCCGCCGTCATGGCTGTGTGGAAAGAAACGACTTAGTAATGATTATTGATGTTACAGAAAATCGGCTGAGGTTGTTGGTAACTGCAAGTTCCCTCAAAATTTCAAAATTGTGGATTCCAAGTGCGATGTGAAGCATCCTAACTGTGAGTGCATTATTCGCTTTTGGGAGCGACAGATGAATATGGGACTGTTTCAAAGTACGAAGTCAGAGTGGCACAAAATTAAAACTTAAGTTTTTGAATTCTCCTTTCGACAGTGTGTCGTGTATGTTTAGAGGGAATAGAAGTAGTACAGGCTTTAAATGTCTTTGAGTTCACATTTAGAAAACTGTTAATTTCTAATTTCGTTTATGAGATATTCTTAAAAAGTTTTAGGCTTCATTCAAAAGATATTGTTGATTGGAAAAGAGGGTACCGTTTTGCCATTTGAGGCCCAAGGGGACTGGAGGAGTGAAGTCAGAATTTAGAAACATTTTCGATACTGGGTCATTGCTCAGTTTCTTAAAAGCTTTCAAGTAAAAGAAAAACAAGTCTGCTTTATTGCCCAGATGCTTAAATAGCCGAACCTTACTGAAACATAAAGATGTCAAAATTTGGAGAGAATGCTCAAGTATCTTGAATACCCATGCACATTTTCTTTTTAAAAAACATATGGAAGAATTCATATGACTAGGGGGAAAAAAATAGGAATTATCTGTAGAGTTCAGTTGTTGAACAATGAGAAAAAAATAGTATAACTTTTGTTTACATTTTCTGGAATTTTTAATAGTGGCTAGTGATAATTTCAATTTTAGTAGAATTTTAGCCGTTTTTTACTTTTATCATTTAATGTTAATGTTTTTACCACTTTGCAGTATATACATATGGAATGTTGTACACCTGAAAGTGATATGTCAATTATAGCTCAATGTATGTCAAGAATATGTAAAAATTACTTTATAGAACCAGTAAAATATAATTATAGTACTTTTGTTAATAAAAAATATTGTTGTACTTTTACTCAACGACAAGTTATATGAGAATCACTTTTTCTGAGTACAACTAGTGTACATGGGCACTTTTAAGTTATAAAATTATGTTTTATTATGCTGAAGGCATGGACATAAGTTTGGGTAAACTCCAGGAGTTGGTGATGGACAGGGAGGCCTGGCGTGCTGCAATTCATGGGGTCAAAGAGTCGGACTCGACTGAACTACTGAACTGAACTGAACTGATCCTGAAGGCTATCATAATGTGGGCTTCCCAGTGGTAAAGAATACACCTGCCAATGCAAGAGACAGGGGTTCTATCCCTTGGTCAGGAAGATACCCAGGAGAAGAAAGTGGCAACCCACTCCATCCCAAGAAAGATGGATGTGGAAGCCTGGCGGGCTACAGTCCATGGGGTTGCAAGAGTCGGCCAGGACTTAGGGGCTAAACAACAATAATCATACTGTACTTGGGTTGCAAAATCTTAAGTTTGGGAAAATAGTCACCATTTTCACAGTACTTAATTTTAGAAAACTGGCAATTATGGTTTTTTGGTAAGCATACTACTTTGGTCTGCTTTTCTGTGTTCCTGTTTCCTTTCTCATTTATTTAGAAATATCTGTACTTTATTGATGGAGAAGGCAATGGCACCCCACTCTAGTACTCCTGTCTGGAAAATCCCATGGACAGAGGAGCCTGGTAGGCTGCAGTCCATGGGGTCGCTGAGGGTCGGACACGACTGAGCGTCTTCACTTTCCCTTTTCACTTTCATGCATTGGAGAAGGAAATGGCAACCCACTCCAGTGTTCTTGCCTGGAGAATCCCAGGGACGGGGGAGCCTGGTGGGCTGCCGTCTATGGGGTCGCACAGAGTCGGACACGACTGACGTGACTTAGCAGCAGCAGCAGTACTTTATTGAAGGATGATTTAGAGGGTTTGAAGTACCTGCACTTTTTCTATTGGATCACAAACCGTGATTGTGTTGCAGAGTTGGAATTGCTTTCCCTCTAAATCTTTGTTTGATTCTATTCATATTTTGTTGCTTATACTTATTATTTAAAAAAGTGATTTTTTTGGTCCAACAATTATTTCCAGAGCAGCCGTATTTTATTTGTTGATCTGATGTGTCTATAAGTGATGTTCTTGGGTGGTTGGTTTTTACTTTGTAATGCTTTGGTTTTTAAAATTAGTCAAGTAGTAGAGTTAGATTGTCAGAACTTCTATGGAGATGTCTCTGTTTTACATGGTTAGGAAAAGCGGCACAACAAGTTAAGCGAAGTTTAGGAAATTTTAAACACATGCATAGAGAAAACTCGATTGCTTTAATGAGCAGTTTTGCTGGTAAAGATCGTCCCTGAGGTCTGGTAGCAACTCTGTATGCTTGAAATCTGTAATCCACATAATGCAAAGCCTTTGTAATTACAGCACTTCAACACTAATGATAGCTGCTCCTGAGGGTCTGTCTTTAATTACAACAGCTGAGACTCTGGCAAAGCTCTTGCTATGGCTTTCAGCAGTGCGGCTGTGAATACATATCAACGGTTCAGTCCTTATCAGAACCTAAGTTTCCTTTTTGGATAGCTTTGGTAGTGCTTATTAGACCCTAGGTATACAAAAATTTTTTTTTGATTTTTAAGTGTGTTCAAGAGGTTTACTGTAATTCAACTTGAGAATTTTGAGGACAATAATGCGTGGTGGCTCAGATGGTAAAGAATCTGCCTGCTATGCAGGAGGCCTGGGTTCTATCCCTTGGTTGGGAAGATCCCCTGGAGAAGGGAATAGCAACCCACTCCAGTATTCTTGCCTGGAGAATCCCACAGACGGAGGAGCCTGGCCGCCTATGTGGGCAAGTCCATGTGGTCGCAAAGAGTCAGACTTGGCTGAGTGACTAACACACTTTGAATATAATAGAGAAAATCACTGGTTTGAGGGTCTAGCTTCCGGATAGAAATCGCAAACCTCCCAGGTGAGCACGTACTCCCCAAGTGGGGGAAACACTTTCCTTTTGCTGATGAGGATGAAGTGGCATTTCCTTTACAGTTTTTTAAGCATAAGCTTATTAGTGCTGGTATATTTACAGGTTGAACAGCAAAACTGCGAAGTGTGGGGGTAATGAAAATGGGTAAGTGGCATTTTTTATATTAAATCAGCAGGTACCATTGTAATTGTCTCATTTAAAAGTTTTAAACTTGGGATACACGGACTTCAGATACTGGATGCTTGGGGCTAGTGCACTGGGACGACCCAGAGGGATGGTATGGGGAGGGAGGAGGGAGGAGGGTTTAGGATGGGGAACACATGTATACCTGTGGCGGATTCATTTTTATATTTGGCAAAACTAATACAATTATGTAAAGTTTAAAAATAAAATTAAAAAAAATAAATAAATAAAAGTTTTAAACTTGGGATACACGGACTTCATTGAGTACAGAAGTTCCTAATTCTTTGCCAAAAAAAGAGTGAATTGTGTTCATTTTTTGGTGGAGAAGATATATAGCTTAATAGACTTTCCCTCCTCCCAAAATAAATTTAGCAGTGAACTTGAGAGAGGGTATTTTCAGGACACATTTTCAGTTTTATAAACTGAAATAGCTAGTTAGTAGCAGAGCAGGAACCTCAAGCCTAGGCTTTTAACCGCCAATCCTTTGTTTTTCCCATTAATCCACATTTATTGCACCTTCTGTGGCCTCTTGTTTTGATAAGGGTGTTCTGTACTCTGACTTACAAGTAAAGCCTTGTTTAGAGAGATCTTTAAAGCTCACATAAGCATTTTAATGCTTGATCTTAACAGAAACTATGAGCAAAAAATGAATGATCATTCGTAAAGGAAGATACGAACAAACACTTGCTAATATAGATGAAAACATTACCACTCCTTGTGCCATTAATAATTGAACAAGTCCAAAAGGGACAAAGCTTTTGTAAAGTCAGATTCTTTGTTAGTAGAATTACATATTGTAGTGGTGGTCAGGGAAGTCTGGAAGCCCTTTTGACCTTGAAATGACAATCTTATTTAAAGTTTATACATCCCTTGGATTCTGTGGGGTGTGTTTGTATGGTATCATATTTTGCCAGGGAATAGGAAGTAACTTCAATTAACACATTTTAAACATTCCACAAATCCATCTATCTGTTTCTAGAAGACCCAAATTTTGTGTTTGCAGGCATCTTTCAAGCCCCATCCAGTCAATTAAACTAAGTATTTTCGTTTCTTCAAATACTTTGTGCCTATCTATCTGAGGCATTTAGCTCCTAAAAATTCTTGTTCTTTCTTAAGGCTAAAAAGAGCATAGGGCTTCACAGGTTGATAAATAATGTAACTAGATGAAAAAGGATGGAGGAATGTTAGATGTTTAATATTAAACTGTAAGGATTAAAAAATTAAACTTCTTTATGTGATTTAAATATACACCAGTAATAGCCAGCACTTACAGAGCACTTTCGGAGAAGGCAGTGGCACCCCACTCCAGTACTCCTGCCTGGAAAATCCCATGGACGGAGGAGCCTGGTGGGCTGCAGTCCATGGGGTCGCTGAGGGTCGGACACGACTGAGCGACTTCACTTTCACTTTTCACTTTCATGCATTGGAGAAGGAAATGGTCACCCACTCCAGTGTTCTTGCCTGGAGAATCCCAGGGATGGGGAAGCCTGGTGGGCTGCTGTCTATGGGGTCACACAGAGTCGGACATGACTGAAGTGACTTAGCAGCAGCATAGAGCACTTTACTATAAAGCAATCATTTTTCTGTGTTGCATATGTTAATTCAGTTAACCAGTACAATAGGAGAGTGTTGATTAACTGGATTAACTTACTGAGTATTTTTTAGTAATTTTTATTTACATATTTTTGTCTGTGCTGGGTCTGTGTTGCCACATGGGCTTTTTTCCCTCCAGCTGGGGCTGGTGGAGGCTACTCTCCAGTTGCGGCGTGTGGGCTTCTCGTTGGAGTGGCTTCTCCTGTGTAGCACTGACTCTAGGTCTGAGGGCTCAGTAAGTAGTTCGGGCCCCCGGGCTCTGAAGCACAGTAATCCTAGCACATGGGCTTAGTCGCTCCATGGCCCGTGGGATCTTCCCTGATCAGAGATGAAACCTGTGTCTCCTGTATTGGCAAACAGATTCTTTACCACTGAGTCACCAGGGCAGCCCCTGAATAGATACTAATTTTCCTATTTTTATATATGAAGAAGCTCAGGCACAGAGAGCTTTAGGTTAAGTGGTCCAAAGTTGCGCAGTTAGGAAGAGGCAGAACAGGATTTTGAACCAGGTGATCTGGCTTTACCAAACTGCTGCTAAAAATATATTTATTGCTGATCTAGGGCATAAGTTAAATAATAATCTCGTTAAAACAATCTGTAGGAACTATTTATGCTAATTTTTTTAAAGAATTATTTGCTACAACTTTGCTGAGTCTGAAGAAAAGCTAATAGCACATGATTCTGTTTTGGTCACTGTGGTATTTATGGACTATCCAAAAGTGGGACTGAAAGTCTAGCAAAAGGATAACATCACAGAAGTCAAGAAAGCTGATCCAAGTTCACTTCACTTCTCTGCCTGAGGTGCTACGACTTGCATTCTAGTTCCTTTTTTCTGGGAACTGGATAATATGCGAGGTTTGCCTACAGGTTTCTTTGAAGCCTTTTAAGTTTCTAGTTTGTCTGTGTCTATGTCTGTCTCCCCTCTCCTCACTGGTAACTACTTGTTTGTTCTTTTTATATTAAAATCTGTTCTGATGTTAGTAAGGATGCACATTTTATTAGTTTGTTGCTAATGTGAAAGAATATTGGATAATTGCTGGTTCTCAAATTTAAACATGGGAAAATTAATTTTTAAATGAATGGTTTGCCTCTTTCATGAGAACGATGGATAATTAAATAAATTCATTTAGAAGTTGTAATTGTGTATTAGTGTTTTCTGGACATGACTCCATTACAAATATACATAGTTTAGTATTAACTATTAAAAAAATTTTTTTTACCTTATGTTTTACTTTTACATTCAGTGGACCATATTAGGTGAATATGATTGGTGGCTGTATTTTCCATACCAAGATGTGTAGAAAATTAAATTACTGTTGAATTCTTTGGACCAATAAAGAAAGATAGCTTACTATTCTTAAACAAGAGGAACATCTTGAATAGCAAGAATGATTCAGTGCACAGTTCATTGATCTTAGAGGGCAGTCTGAAGAATCTCTTGGTTTTTAACTAGAAAACAGGCCAGTGCAGGAAGAAAAGTTGATTCAGCATTGGTTCAGTTCTAGTTAGATACTTACCAAGGGATGCCTCATATCTAGGTATCTTTTCTACATAAATAAAAATGAATTGTGTGGGGATCTTCCCAGGTGGTCCAGTGGTTAAGACTCTGCCTTCCAATGCAGGATACTTGGGTTCAATCCCTGGTCAGGGAACTGAGATCCCACGTGTCACCAGGGCAACTAAGCCCACGTGCCACAGCCGAGCTCCGATGCAGCCAAATAAATGAATATTAAACAAAAAGAATTGTGTGGATTTTGGAGCTGACCAATTTTAGAGATTATTTTGTTGTTAGAGAAAGTAACTGATAATCTTTCTACCAGGATTATAGGATGCTTTTATTGTTATTTCTCTTCCAAGGTGTTTTTTTTTTTTTTTAGCCTCTTGGAAATTGTATGTCATTATCATTAGTCATCTGATTATTACTTCGTATTTCCCTAACGTCTTTTAAAAAGTCTCATAGCCACAATAGATTACCTACTAATTTTAATCCCTGTGCTTTTCAACAATTCCTTGACTCCTCTTACAAATAATTTCCAGGCACTCATCTTCCACAGTCTGGTAACACAACTTACATATTTTACACTTTTCAGCAAAACATCTACTTTCTAGGACTTCGACTAAGCACTCATCTCTCTTCTTGTTTCTGCATAGAGGGGACAAGAAGTAACTTTAAGCAGGCAAGGTGGCAACTTTCTAGCTGTTGTCATTGACTTTTCACTGTGTTTACGATACAGTGTGTTTCAGTATCTTAGAGGAAGGCATTCTTTATATTTAATACTTGGAGTCACTAATAGTAACAGTTACTCCCAAGTTGTATTTATCTATAAATATTATAAAACAAGGTTGATATGGAGGATAAGGGTAAATAATCCAGTTAGGTAATCCAGGTTATTTTCCTTGTTATGCAGTAGGTTTCAAGTTATCATTTGCTAATTTACTCCCTAGTCGAATGATTCTGTTTGGGTCGAGCCAGTCAGAATTTGGCATTTGAGAAGATTGAAGGAAGGACTAAGGACTGGAGGATTGAGTTAGTGAAAGTCGGTCTGTTTTCTCACCTTTGTAGCCAGAATGACTTTGACCTCTTTGTGGAACTTGATCTATTTTTCTCAAAGCTTCTAGACTCTAAAGGGAAAGGAACCAGGGGACTCCTAAGCCTTGGGGACTACTTAACTTTAATTATTCTCCTGTTGAAAAGCAGCTGAACTGGAAGTGCTCTTTCCCCATAGCCCAGGCTCTTGGGATAGTCTTTAAAGCATGTAAATTACTTCTAACTTTACTCTCATTTGACTGCATATAATTAGGTAGATACAGGATTTTCCTTGGGCCCGAAGGGAGAGCCTGCCTCAAATTTTTAGAGAAGTCCATCCGTATAATACAGAATATTAAAACAAGATTTGGATTTCTGCATCACAATTATGGAAATATTTGAGGACCAGTTTTTGCTTCTACTTTAGGAAATCCCTCATATTGGAGATTTAGTGATCCAACATAGACAGCTGATCACAGTTTATCATGATAAAATTGCTTAAAAGGTAATCTCTTTCTTGCCTATTATCTTTGCCCTGAGGGCAACAGACTAAATCTGAGCAATAAATATAATTGAAATAAGTCTTGAGGAATGTACTGGTAATCCCTAGACTTTTCCTACGTGGAATGCCCACATTTTTTTGTGCCTGATCATCTAGATTGGGGGTTCTCAAAATGTGGTTCCTGGACCATCAGCATCACCTGGGTATTTATTAGAAGTAAAAAATTGGGGGCCTCAGAATACTGAGGTTGGAAACTCCAGAGATGGGACCTAGGAATCTGTTTTAATAAGCCCTCTAGGTGATTCTGATAAATGTTAAAAGTTTGAGAACCACTGATTCTAGATCATCTGGGATAAACCAAGGTTTTTTTTGCTTTGCTAGTCCATTGCTTTCAATCTATATACCTTATTACTCATGTGGGTATTACTGTCTAGGTGTACTCCAAGAATAGACAGCCTGTTATTAGTAATACACTGAATAGTACCCAGGATAGAATTGTTGGTGGATTTCAGAGTTCTTCTCTACTTCCTTGTCTTTCCTTCTTGGTGAGTGCCTGGAACAAAGTAGCTGCTTGTTAAATACTGGTTAAATGAATAATTGCCTCCCTTCCCTTCCCCCAAAACAAAACCACATTCTTATAAAATTTCTTTTGGATTCATCCTTTGCAGGAGCGTTAAGTCTGAAAGTGAGGTTCCCAGTTAAGAGCATTTCTTTCACCTAATAGTGATATCGGTTAAGAGACTGCTAACACTAAAAAGAAGAAAGAAAACAATGGTTCTTATGTAGCTGATTGGATGCTTTCCTCAGCATTATCTATCAGTAGACCTCAAATTTAGCTTAGATCAGAATCACCTGGAGAACTTGTCGAGTCACGGATTGCTGGGCCCAGCTCCAAGAGTTTCTGATTAATAGGTCTAGGATCCAGCCAGAAGGTTTTCATTGCCTGTAAATTTCCAGGTGATACTGACGCTGCTGGTCTCGGGACTGTAATTTGAGAACTGCTGCCTTTAGTTCTCCAAGATTAGAAATATAGGTCATTTCATGCATGTGAATATTAGTTCCTGGTGTTTGCGTAGCCAGTGATCTGTAATTGGAAAGTACATGTACTTGGCTAACAAACTTACTGAATAGTGTTTTTCCCCCAAAGGTGTTGTTAAGATCTTTTTTCTCAACACGAGACTTTGTTTTTTTCAGACTTCTTTAAAAACTGTTTTAAAACTCACCTGCTTAGATAATTGAACTTAATTGACTGAAATAGATTCTTTACCCAAATCTTGCCACACTGATCATTTCTCTACTTTTCATCTCAAGCTTGGTTGAGAGTTTAGCTACACTACTCCATGGTATTTCTCGTTGGCATCCATTTGGTTTGGCCCAGCAGCCTGCAGTGACCTTAAACTGACACTCGCCCGCTCAAGCAAGTGCATACCCTGCATAGTGACACTCAGGAACATGCGGGTTTCTGACAGGACTGCTAGTCGGCTGTGCCCTCTCCCTCCCACTGCCTTGCCCTTCTGTGCCCATGTGGCTTACCAAAACCTGGTCATTTGGTTTCAGTTTATCAGTATAGGCTTAACCCAGGAAGCCCAAAGCACTTCAGTTCAGTTCAGTTCAGTCGCTCAGTCTTGTCCAACTCTCTCTGACCCCATGAACCGCAGCACACCAGGCCTCCCTGTCCATCACCAACTCCCGGAGTCCACCCAAACCTATTCCATTGAGTCGGTGATGCCATCCAGCCATCTCATCCTCTGTCGTCCCCTTCTCCTCCTGTCCTCAGTCTTTGGCAGCATCAGGGTCTTCTCCAATGAGTCAGCTCTCCGCGCTTCACACAGACACTAAGAAAGGCTTGTGCCTCAGGTCTTGTCTCTGCTCTCTGCCTTGACCTCCCCTTGTGGTTCCTTAAGGCTTGTCAAGTACTTCCTCTAGGACTTGTGAAGAATGAACTAACTTCTTTCTTTCATTTCCTCTTGTGATCTGTTGTTGAACCTTGGCTTACCACCCAGCTCCCTGTGCTCCACTTAATGTGTTAATGTGACAAATTCATAACACACTTATTAATTTTCCAGTGTAATTTTATACCCAAACATGTGTTGGTTGTTTATATTCTGGAGTTCATATTTATTTTTCTGTTTTCTGTTCTCTAATACAACTTCCCAAAGAATGGGAAAGTTGACATTTCTTTCATTTGGATTTTTTCCCACAGCTAAACACAATTTTCTAGTATTATAGCATCTCCTGAAATAGATTAAAATGAGGTGAAACTGAGCCTTTTTCCCCCAAATCTTTTATAAGATATTTTTTTCTTGCTAAATTGTTCTAAAGAAAAAATCTCAAAAGAGCTCAGTGAATACAGAATTCTTAAGTTCATTGTTATTGGTTGTTTTTTGTTTGCTTGTTTGTTTTTTGTTTGTATGTATGTAGGCTCTCAGTTCCCCAACCAGGAGTTGAACTCAGGCCCTCAGCAATGAGACCTGAGTCCTCACCTTGGACCTCCGGGGAATCTCAAGAATTAAGTTTAATAGAGACCTTAGTTAGGTGTTTTAGCCATACCCATTCAAATCAAATACATACATTCTCTGCAGATTCAAGTCAGAGTTTCTATACTAGATAGCTTGTAGTAGAGAAAAAAAGTCTTGAAGACACTTCTGTTAATAGTTTTTCTCTTAATAGACTGTCTCCCATGAATTTGTGGAAAGGCTTACCAGATCCCTACCATCTTTGTAAAAACCTGTGGTTGATGTTGCTCTGTAATTTCACTGTCTCCATACCAGTATTTTCTTGTTCCAGGGGTTTGTTTGCCACTCTTTTACCCTTCCAGAAAGCCTGGGACAACTCTGTGCAAAAATCATTATGTTAACATCCTTCCTTAAACAACTTTCATGATCAAATTAAAAGAAAATTGGAAATGTTTACTTCCTCATACATATGTACTTTTTAGACATGCCAGTCATATTAATTTACAAGTTTGCTTCAGCTTCTTACTGTTGTACTGACTTAACAATTATATTTTAACTTACTGTAATTACAGTAGGTAAACATATGCTACTAATCATTAACTCCAAAATGCACATATCCATATAAGTATTACTAAACATTTCATACCATTTTGTATATTCTTATGTGACTGCCAGCTCACACTATAGGATAAACCATCACTATCAGATTGCTCGGAATTTCTATTACCTAGATTATTTAGCATTTCATTTTACGCACCAGACTCTCATCCTTATTGCCTTGATACTTCATGACTACTCAAGGGCTTCCTAGATAGCTGAAATGGTAAGAATCTGCCTGCAGTGTGGGAGACCTGAGTTTGATCCCTGGGTTAAGAAGATCCCCTGGAGCAGGGAATGGCAACCCACTCCACTATTCTTGCCTGGAGAATTCCATGGACAGAGGAGCCTGGCGAACTATAGTCTATGGGGTCACAAAGAGTCGGTTGGACATGACTGAGCGACTAACACTTTAACTTTCCTGATGACGCTTACCCTTGATTATTTGTATTCTCTCCTTTTGTTTGGGCTTCCCTTGTGGTTCAGTTGGTAAAGAATCCGCCCGAAATGCGGGAGACCTGGGTTGAATCCCTGGGTTGGGAAGATCCCCTGGAGAAGGGAATGGCTACCCACTCCAGTATTCTGGCTTGGAGAATTCCAAGGACTGTACAGTCCATAGGGTCACAAAGAGTCAAACACAACTGAGCGACTTTTGCTTTCACCTTTTCTTTATTTGGGTCTCTTGGGCAGTGACACTTAATTAAAGCAATTGGGTGAAACATAGGCAATAAATTCAGTAAAGGGTAAAATTTTCTGTTTATATACTGAGTTTTAAAATGTGTAGTAATGGGGAATTCCCTGGTGGTCCAGTGGTTAGGACTTGGCATTTCCACAGCAATGGACCTGGGTTTGATCCCTGGTTGGGAAACTAAGATCCCACAAACCACATATTGCAGCCAAAAAAAATTAAAGTGTGTGGTCATGATTTTTTCAAAAAGGGATCTATGGTGTCTGTTTTAAATACATTTTTATATTCTTGAATGTTTAATTTGGTGAAAGAAAAAAATGTAGATTTTAAAGTTAGTCAAAAATTTTGCTGGATGTTTTCACCATGGAAAGATACCATATCTTAGAGAGGGCTTCCCTAGTGGCTCAGTTGGTAAAGAATATGCCAGCAGTTCATGAGACCCAGGTTCAATCTCTGGATCAGGAACATCCTTTGGAGAAGAGAATGGCAACCCATTAGAGAATATGTAGCATGGACCCATACTAATGTATGGATTAGTGATGTGTAGCTACTACCATTTCAGTTCAGTTCAGTTGCTCAGTCGTGTCAGACTCTTTGCGACCCCATGAATCACAGCACACCAAGCCCCCCTGTCCATCACCATCTCCCGGAGTTCACTCAAACTCACTTCCATCGAGTCGGTGATGCCATCCAGCCATCTCATCCTCTGTCGTCCCCTTTTCCTCCTGCTCCCGATCCCTCCCAGCATCAGAGTCTTTTCCAGTGAGTCAATTCTTTGCATGAGGTGGCCAAAGGACTGGAGTTTCAGCTTTAGCATCATTCCTTCCAAAGAACACCCAGGGCTGATCTCCTTTAGAATGGACTGGTTGGATCTCCTTGTAGTCCAAGGGACTCTTAAGAGTCTTCTCCAACACCACAGTTCAAAAGCATCAATTCTTCAGCACTCAGCTTTCTTTATGGTCCAACTCTCACATCCATACATGACTACTGGAAAAACCATAGCCTTGACTAGACGGACCTTTGTTGGCAAAGTAATGTCTCTGCTTTTCAATATGCTATCTAATCAGTAGTATTATCCTGAAATCCAAGCATAAGTTGGTATTGCATAGTAAGGGCATAAATAGTATTATCTTGAAATTAGGATTTAAATGCCTCTAGAAAGAAATTTAAGAACTGGTTGAGATAATGTAGTAGTTTAGAATCCAGACATCAAGCCTGGACTTGAAAACCAACTTCACAGTTGGGTAACCTTAGGCAAGTATTTTAACTTTCTGAGTGTTTGTTTTCTCAGCAGGAAAATGGGAATAATACTACAACCAGTGGAAATTGCATGAGATACTGTATCTAAAATACCTACACAGAGCACAGCGTGTATCACAACTGTTCACAGTGACTGTTAACTACAGTTGTGACATAAAACTATCTATGTTATTTAGTGTTTTGTGCTGTTTGTAAAAATCCAAGGGCCAGCTCATCTGTTGTCGCAGTGTCGTTTTCCCTACTAGGTGGCTGGTGGTGAGATGATTCTGAAAAGCAGGTGAGAATGTACTGAAGGGCAGAGAGAGACTTAGTGGGGAAAGACGAACGAGGGAGGAGAAGAGGCTGCAAGGGTCTCAGAGAGAAGACACTGAGACATGCAGAACATCAACCCCTCTTCTCCCCAAACAGGAGTGAAAGGCAAGCAGAAACCAGAAGGAAAAAAGTGAATGAAGAGGACAATGAAGAGGTGAGTCTGGAAGGAGTTTATGACTGTAGTTCTCTACATATTTCTGCCTTTTTTTTTTTTTGTAGATACCCCTTTGTCATTTTTCATGTATGAACTGAGTCTCAATCATAACCATATGATGGTAAATTCCATTAAAGAGTGATAAGTGTTTCAAATAACGGCTTCACTACTGCTATTACTTTTAATACTGTATCTACTTTTTTGAACCCACTTGGGTAATTGGCAATAAAAAAAGATACCTGAAGTTGGAATATGTTAAAGTTTATACGCATTTATCTTTTGCAGTAAATATTTATTGGGTACTTATTTTGTAAGGAACTATGGTTGGTGCTAGAGATAGAAAAATGGGTAAATTGTAGTTCAGTGGAGAAGACTGGCCCATACAAAAATGACTTTAATTAGCAAAGATATACATTTTTTAATAAGTTGGAAAGTGAGGTCAGTATGCAAATATCACTTGGAAGATTTGTGGTATTCAAGGTTTGGAACTGTCTTTTGAATCAGAACATAAGCAGAATAAGAAATTTAGTTCTTTTGCATCCAGATTTTTTCTATTTTTACGTATTTTTAATCAAAAATGGTATTGCCACATTTCATCACCCACATATTAATCCGATGGGGTTTAAGTGATATTTAGTTGATTCTAAAAACAAAACATCTCAGATGATGGAAATTGAACCAACTGTTCACATTTAAAAACTAAAAAAGTGCCATAGTCATAGACGGAAGTACTCGAGGCAAATAAATTTTCTAAGTCACTTGAAAGTTAGAGGAGGGCTCAGGGATGTTTAACTTACAAAGCTATCAAACTTTTATGGCTTTGGCTTGCATACAGTGTACAATTTCTTGCATATATATGGAACTACAGGGAAGATGAAATTAAGTGGTAGAAAGGCACAGTTTATAATACAGCCTTAACCCTTCCTGAAGCACAGAGGAGAACAGTAAAGCTTAGGAACAGATATGTAGTGAGTTGCAGGATTGGGACAAGAAATCCTTGTCTGCTGATCTCTTGTTTCATGCTCAGTTGCTCAGCTGTGTCTGACTCTTTGCTCCCCATGAACTGTAGCCCTCCAGGCTCCTCTGTCCATGGGATTTTCCAGGCAGGAATACTGGACTGGTTAGCCATTCCCTTCTCCAGGGGATCTTCCCAACCCAGGGATCAAACCCGCGTCTCCTGCATTTCCTGCATTGGCAGGCGAATTGTTTACCACTGAGCCATCGGGGAAGCCCTCAGTCTCTTGTATATTATATCATAAATACTGATGAAAAAAAATTATTTTTCAAACCAGTTTCATAAGATGTAGAAGGAAAGTGAACAGTTGGATTAAATCACGAGAATATAAGCTGTCTAGCCAGGTTACCCTCAGCTTTCTGTAACTGGGGCTGGCAATTTAGATTTTTTCCTCATATTTTAACTGGTCAGTGATTAGTTCTGGACTTTTTTTGCGTTGGGAAAAAATTACTTTTTCAATCCTGGTAAAGTCTTCAAAACAAATCTGAGAGCTTCTCTCAGATTTTTACCTGTTAACATTCTATGTTTATTAAGGTCACTCCAAAGTAATAAGATTTTATTCTCTAAATAGTTCAAGATAGTAATGTTTTACTGTACATTTCTAGAAGTTTAAAGATATAGTGTGTTCTAATGTCTGATACTTTATTTTGATAACAGCGTGCTTCCTGGGGGAAGTGGCTGATACGGGCACTGGTTTCAGAAGTACACAATTCTGTTTGTCTAAATCTTTTAAACCTAGTAAAACAAGTGTCAGACAAGCAGAGCTGGGTCAAACAAGCAGAGCTATTCTCTTGGGAGTTTTTGGCTATTTTTTTTTAAATCATCCTTGTTATTTTCTCCAGTGAGTACAGGTAGCTACTGGAATTACTGTGTAGTTGTTTTAAGCTTGTCTAGCTTTAGAATAATGCCCTCTGGGGAAATAGGACTCAACAGATGGCCCCTGTTCTCCAAAAGGATTTGATGATCTCCACATGGTGCCCTTTCTGAAAGATTGAGATTTGGCAGTGACAAAGTAAATATGATGAGTGGAAAGAAATGAGAAGATGGTCCTAATGGCCATTTTTAAGAAAATTAAAAGCAAAATAAAACTATTCTTGAACTTCCTTTGCTATTTTATTTCCAATTTGGGGATAACTTTATATGAAGAGAATGGAGATGTTATAGAAAACATTTTTGACTCCATAACTTCCACCTTCCCAGGTGGTGCTAGTGGTATAGAACCTGCTTGTCAGTGCAGGAGAATTTAGAGACACAGGTTCAGTCCCTGGGTTGGAAAGATCCCCTGGAGGAGGGCACGGCAACCCACTCCAGTATTCTTCCCTGGGGAATCCCATGGACAGAGGAGCCTGGTGGGCTACAGTCCACAGGGTCACAAAGAGTTGGATATGACTGAGCGACTTAGCACACCTTCTGTGTACAAGACTGAGGGGCAGTTTAACAAAACACAACAACTTTATGATGAACATTCTGCATTTAGGCATTTCAGATGTCCTGCTCTCCTCCCAAGCTCTAAGTCACCCATTGCTAAACCTCAGGTTGAAGAAGAACTCAAGAGAGAATTAAAAATAGAACTTTCTAAGTTACTACAGTGAAATTGAGCTTTCTTGAAATACATGTGTTCACAAGGTGTTGACTTTAAACCTTTTTTTGGCCAGTATGCTTCCCTGGTGGCTCAGACGGTAAAGCGTCTGCCTGCAGTGCGGGAGACCCAGGTTCGATTCCTGGATCAGGAAGATCCCCTGGAGAAGGAAATGGCAATCCACTCCAGCACTCTTGCCTGGAAAATCCCATGGACGGAGGAGCCTGGTAGGCTACAGTCCATGGGGTTGCAAAGAGTCGGACATGACTGAGCAACTTCCCTTTCACTTTCATAGTTATTTTTAATATCCAGAGTTTATAATTCAAGGGCCAGAGCCCAGAGCTTTCTCTTAAACTCAAACTATTCACCAAACCAATTATTCCTCTATCCTGACAGCCTAGAAATTAAAACATGCATTTGTAACTTAAGTCTGAAGTTAATCAGTATGTTTATCCTTCTATGTAATGTAAGACTAAAGAACATTCTTAACTCTATCCCTCTGAACTTAATATGTTAGAAAATAAAATACAAAAGTAGACCATGGAAAGGAAATTTCCAGTAACTCAAGGTATAATTAGTGTTTAACTTTTGTTACATTATCTGCCAGTTTTTTTTTCCTTGCTGAATTTACATTGTGACCAATGGTATTTCCATCTAATAGAAACAAGCCAGTCCTGCTTAAAGTGTCCCAGATGGTCTCCTTATGCATTCTTTTTAATGAAGAATTGTGTGACAACCCAGACCTTGAGTTTAAAGTAACACATTTACGTTGAAAAGCTGTTACTGTTACTGTAGTTCTTATAGTGGGCAGGTTGGAATATGGCAAGAAGAGTTCCTTTCCAGGTAAATTGTAGTAAGAAAAGATTTTTTAAACTTTGTTCATGCTTCTTTGTCTAATCCCTGTTTCTTCAAGATTTTGTTACTTAAATAAATGCACTTAGCGGTGGACACTTTTCTTTCACGTCCTAGCTTATAGTTGCTATTCTTTTAGCCTTAATTTTCTTTCATATAAAAAATATTACTATTTTCTATTTAGCATTAAGTGAACTAGACAATTCCAAAAGACAAACATTGCTTATAAAGAATGTCAAGTGTATTCCAAAAACTAAATGATACATATAGCCAAATAGCAAAAGGACCTGGAACATTTATATAACAATAACAATCACCACCACAACAAAAACAAACTTTCCCCCATAATCTCAGGATGTTACCTGGATCTGTGATAACTCCTTGACATATATAAACCAAAATTCATGTTTTTTCATCAAAGTGAATACTCTTCTTCTTTCTGAAAAATGTTATACTTTTCTTCCTAGATACTCTGATTCTTATCAAAGTTGTCACCATATTTAATGGCATAACCTTATATCTTATTTTTTAATTGAAATATAATTGATTTATAGTATTGTGTACAGCAATAGTACATAGGTCTACAGCATAGTGATTGAGTGTTTTTGCAGGTTATATTCCATAATATGTTATTACAAGTTAATGGGTATAATTTCCTGTGCTATACATTTTATCCTTGTTGCTTATCTGTCTTTATATGTCAGTTCAGTTCAGTTGCTCAGTTGTGTTCAACTCTTTGCAACCCCATGGACTGCAGCGTGCCAGGCCTCCCTGTCCATCGCCAACTCCCAGAGTTTACACAAACTCATGTCCATTGAGTTTGTGATGCCATCCAACCATCTCATCCTCTGTCGTCCCTGTCTCTTGCCTTCAATCTTTCCCAGTGTCAGGGTCTTTTCAAATGGGTCAGTTCTTCGCATCAGGTGGCCAAAGGATTGGAGTTTCAGCTTCAGCATCAATCCTTCCAATAAATATTCAGGACTGCTTTCCTTTAGGATGGACTGGTTGGATCTCCTTTCAGTCCAAGAGACTGTCAAGAGTCTTCTCCAACACCACAGTTCAAAAGCATCAATTTTTCGGAGCTCAGCTTTCTTTATAGTCCAACTCTCACATCCATACATGACTACTGGAAAAAACATACCTTTGACTAGATGGGCCTTTGTCATTTAAGTAGTGTCTCTGCTTTTTAATATGCTATCTAGGTTAGTCATAGCTTTTCTTCCAAGGAACAAACGTCTTTAATTTTCAAGGCTGCAGTCACCATCTGCAGTGATTTTGGAGCCCAAGAAAATAGTCTGTCACTGTTTCCACTGTTTCCCCGTCTATTTGCCATGAAGTGATGGGACTGGATACCATGATCTTAGTTTTCTGAATGTTGAGCTTTAAGCCAACTTTTTCACTCTCCTCTTGCACTTTCATCAAGAGGCTCTTTAGTTCTTCTTCACTTTCTGCCATAAGAGTGATGTCACCTGCATATCTGAGGTTATTGATATTTCTCCTGGAAGTGTTGAGTCCAGCTTGTGCTTTGTCCAGCCCAGCGTTTCTCATGATGTACTCTGCATGTAAGTTAAATAAGCAGGGTGACAATATACAGCCTTGATGTACTCCTTTCCCTGCTTGGAACCAGTCTGTTCTTCCGTGTCCAGTTCTAACTGTTGCTTCCTGACCTGCATACAGATTTCTCAAGAGGCACGTCAGGTGGTCTGGTATGCCCATCTCTTTCAGAATTTTCCACAGTTTATTGTGATCCACACAGTCAAAGGCTTTGGCATAGTCACTAAAGCAGAAGTAGATATTTTTTCTGGAACTCTCTTGCTTTTTTGATGATCCAGCAGATGTTGGCAATTTGATCTCTGGTTCCCCTGCCTTTTCTAAATCCAGCTTGAACATCTGGAAGTTCACGGTTCATGTACTGTTGAAGCCTGCCTTGGAGAATGTTGAGCATTACATTGCTAATGTGTGAGATGAGAGCAATTGTGTGGTAGTTTGAGCATTCTTTGGCATTGCCTTTCTTTGGGATTGGAATGAAAGCTCACCTTTTCCAGTCCTGTGGCCACTGCTGAGTTTTTCAAATTTGCTGGCATATTGAGTGCAGCACTTTCACAGCATCATCTTTTAGGATTTGAATACCTAAGCTGGAATTCTGTCACCTCCATGAGCTTTGCTCATAGTGATGCTTCCTATGGCCCACTTGAGTTCGCATTCCAGGATGTCTGGCTCTAGGTTGGTAATCACACCATTGTGATTATCTGGGTCATAAAGATCTTTTTCATATAGTTCTTCTGTGTATTCTTGCCACCTCTTCTTAATATCTTCTGCTTCTGTTAGGTCCATACCGTTTCTGTCCTTTATTGTGCCCAACTTTGCATTAAATGATCCCTTGGTATCTCTAATTTTCTTGAAGAGATCTCTAGTCTTTCCCATTCTGTTGTTTTCCTCTATTTCTTTGCATTGATTGCTGAGGAAGGCTTTCTTAACTCTCCTTGCTATTCTTTGGAACTCTGCATTCAAATGGGTATGTCTTTCCTTTTCTCCTTTGCCTTTCACTTCTCTTCTATTCATAGGTATTTGTACGGCCTCCTCAGATAATCATTTTGCCTTTTTGCATTTCTTTTTCTTGGGGATGGTCTTGATCTCTTCCTCCTGTACAGTATCATGAACCTCTGTCCATAGTTCATCAGACACTCTATCAGATCTAATCCCTTTAACCTATTTGTCACTTCCACTGTATAATGGTAAGGGATTTGATTTAGGTCCTACCTGAATAGTCTAGTGGTTTTCCTTACTTTCTTCTTTTTAAGTCTGAATTTGGCAGTAAGGAGTTCATGGTCTGAGCCACAGTCAGCTCCTGGTCTTGTTTTTACTGACTGTATAGAGCTTCTCCATCTTTGGCTGCAAAGAATATAATCAATATGATTTTGGTATTGGCCATCTGGTGATGTCCATGTGTAGAGTCTTCTCTTGTGGTGTTGGAGGAGGGTGTTTGCTATGACCAGTGCGTTCTCTTGGCAAAGCTCTGTTAGCCTTTACCCTGCTTCATTCTGTAGTCCAAGGCCAAATTTGCCTGTTACTCTAGGTATTTCTTGACTCCCTACTTTTGCATTCCAGTCCCCTAAGATGGTAAGGACATCTTTTTTGTGTGTTAGTTCTAGAAGGTCTTGTAGGTCTTCATAGAACTGTTCAACTTCAGCTTCTTCACCGTTACTGGTTGGGGCATAGACTTGGATTACTGTGATATTGAATGGTTTGCCTTGGAAATGAACAGAGATCATTCTGTTGTTTTTGAGATTGCATCCAAGTACTGCATTTCGGATTCTTCTGTTGCATTTCACACTCGTTTGTTGACTATGATGGCTACTCCATTTCTTCTAAGGGATTCTGACCCACAGTAGTAGATACAGTGGTCATCTGAGTTAAATTCACTCATTCCAGTCCATTTTAGTTCACTGATTCCTAAAATGTCAGTGTTCACTCTTGCCATCTCCTGTTTGACCACTTCCAATTTGCCTTAATTCCTGGACCTAACAGTCCAGGTTCCTATGCAGTACTGCTCTTTACAGCGTTGGACTTGCTTCCATCACCAGTCACATCCACAACTGGGTGTTGTTTTCGCTTTGGCTCTGTCTCTTCATTCTTTCTGGAGCTGTTTCTCCACTGATCTCCGGTAGCATATTGGGCACCTACCTCCAGTAGCATATTGGGAAGTTCATTTTTCAGTGTCCTCTTTTTGCCTTTTTACCCCACACTGTTGATGGGGTTCTCAAGGCCAGAGCACTGGAGTGGTTTGCCGTTCCCTTTTCTGTGTAGTAGTTTGTGAATCCCATAACCCTAATTTCCCCTTCTCCTTTCCCTCCCCCTTTCCCTTTCCCCTTTGGTAACCACAGGTTTGCTTTCTCTATCTGTGAGTCTTGTTTCTGTTTTGTATATACATTCATCTGTATTTTTATCAAAATATGAGCTATAGACATTTCTTAACTTTTGTTTGTAATCAAATTAATGATTATTTACAAAGTCACAGGACTGAAGGTGTATACTGAAAAGCAGTCGTCCCTTGCCCAAGTCTCTTCTGTTGCTAGTTTTACTTCCTAAGGGCTGCCAGCTTCGACTCTCAGAGTTACTCTCCTGGCCCTTCTCCACACTTAGAGATAACATGGGTTTAGTAGTATTTCTTGACTTAATCAGTTACAGAAATTATCTATTGATAATTGGAATCATGCTTTAATCTTTGTAACTTGATTTGACATGTTGTTTCTATGACTGTGGTTCATTCCTTTTCACTCGTGTTGTTATTTCCTTGTATATATACTGCAACATGTTTGTCTGCTGGTTGATGATAAGACATTTTAGTTGTTCAGTGACAGTGCCGCTTTGAACATTCCTCTACTTGCCTCTAGGTAGACATATGCAAGAGCTTCTCTAGGGCAATTGTTCTCAGAGATTTTGGTTAGAATCTGCTAACATAATTAATACCATAGATTCCCTACTGATTTGAAATATCAACATTAACATCTTCAAAGTCATAGGATTTTTTGGACTTTTTCCTGACCATAGTGTCCATTGTTTATTTTTGAGTCAGTGGCACAGTTTCAAGTTGCCTATTATTCATCATCCCCTTTCTTATTAATAGAACCTGGATTTAATTGAGTAGTTGTGTACCAAGCTAATTATAATTGCTATAACTATTAACTAAATTTTAATATTCAGTAGTGCCATTTTTTGGGAGAAGGCAATGGCACCACACTCTAGTACTCTTGTCTGGAAAATCCCATGGACGGAGGAGCCTGGTGGGCTGCAGTCCATGGGGTCGTGAAGAGTCAGACACGACTGAGTGACTTCACTTTCCCTTTTCACTTTCATGCATTGGAGAAGGAAATGGCAACCCACTCCAGTGTTCTCGCCTGGAGAATCCCAGGGACGGGGGAGCCTGGTGGGCTGCCGTCTATGGTGTCGCACAGAGTCGGACACGACTGAAGTGACTTAGCAGCAGCAGTGTCATTTTTCCTCCTCCAATCATTTCTCGGAATTTCCTTGATCATTCTGTTTTTTCTTCCATGTAGCCGTTAGTATTATTTTTGTCACCTTGAAGGTTGAATCCACTTTAAGACTGAATCAACTTTAAAGGCTTAATACGAGAAGATTTTTGTCTATTCAATATAATAAGTATTCCTTCTCAAAAATAAAGTGTGAGGATATTCTCCTTTTAAGCAAAAATTTTATAACCCTCAAGTCTTTTTTTTACAAGTCTTCATATCAGCCCAGGCCATTTTTAAATTTATTTTTAGATATATATTTTTTTGTATCTATAGAGAGGGAATGAAGGGAGTCTTCACTTAGAGTGAAGAAAGTCTTCCAGTTTTTTAGAGGATATACATTTATAAAGATAAGATTTAAAAGATAATAAAGGTAGAAACTGATAAATCTCCCTCCTCCCCATTCCTAAATCTTCTAGTGTTCCGTTCTCTACAGGCAGCTGTTTCTCGTGGATAACTCATGCACTTTAACAAGCACTCTTATAGTTCTGTTTTTATTATGGAAAAATGCAAACATATGCGAAAATAATAGAACTAACAGGTGCCTACCAAGGCTTCTGGATAGTTAATATGCAGGCATCAGTTTCACTGAACGTCAATTTGCCTAGTTGTTGAGTGCATTCAGTCTGATGTCAGACTGCCCGAGTTTGAATTCCAGATTCAACACTTTCTAGCTTTGTGTCCTGGGGAACATAATTTAACTTCCCTGGACTTCTTTTTCTAATTAAAAAAAAAAAAAAAAAAAGGATATCTCATAGGGATATAATGAGGATTAAATGGATCAGTCTGTATCTAAAGCACTAGTAAGTGCTTATGTTATTATTGTCAACACCGTTTAAAACATTAGCAGTGAATAAAATGTAAATTTGAAAAATCCATTGTATACCATGTAGTGATTTAAAAATCATAAAGTACCTTGGAATAAATTCTTTAAAACATGATTGCTGTGGCTAGGACTTCCAAAACTGTGTTGAATAAAAATGGCCAGAGTGGGCATTCTTGTCTTGTTCCTGATCTTAGAGGGAGTGCTTTCAGCTTTTCACTGTTGAGTGTGATGTTCGTGGTCTTGGTGTGGTTCTGTGTTTTAAGTCTTTAGCTGTAGCAGATCTTTTCTAGTAGGTCCCAGTCTTTTTTCATTACTGGTTATTCTGCAGATAGTTGTAATTTTGGTGTGCTTGTGAGAGGAGGTGAGCCCAGGGTCTTTTTACTCTACCATCTTCAGCACTTCTTTCTTAAAGTTAATCAAAAGTGAAAAAGTACCAATGTAAAGGAAAATCTATAATTTTGACTGCATTAAAATTAGATCTTTTTGTTTAAAGAAGTGTAACCACAAGTTTTAAAAACATGGGAGAAATTATTTGCAACAAGTATACTTGGTCAAGAGTTAGTCTCTCTTTTCTTACAAATACATTGAATAGAATAAACAGCTTTACAGAAAAGTGAGAAAAAACTTAAACAGGCATTTCACAAAGGTTTTCATCAGATGACCAATAAATATACCCAGGAGATGACTGATGTCATCAAAAACCAGACTAGTGCAAACTAAGCACCGTGAGATATGTGCATCATATTGGCAAGAATTAAAGTTTGCCAATATGAAGTGTCAGTTAGGGTATTGAGCAACTGGAACGTATATGCTTCTGGTGATAATATGAAAATCCAGTATACTAACAGACTGAGAAGTTCAGTTCAGTCACTCAGTCGTGTCTGACTCTTTGCGACCCCATGGACTGCAGCATGCCAGGCTTCCCTGTCCATCACCAACTCCCAGAGCTTGGTCAGACTCATGTCCATCAAGTCGGTGATACCGTGCAACCATCTCATCCATAGACTACACAAAAATTAAAGTTTTTCTATGGGAGGAAAATGCTGTCAACAAAACTAAAAGACAAAAATGTCGCAACACTGATGACAGACAAAAGTTAATTTCTGTGAATATAGAGTCCTTACAAATCATTAACTAAAAGACCATTTTAGCTGAAAAGCAACAGAAAAAGATTGGAACAAGTGATTCAGAGAATAAACAGGATGACTCAATCTCACTAATAATGAAAGAAATGCTAATTAAAACTACTGAGTATTATTTTTATTATTTACAAAGATTAGTTTGGCAAAATACTAAAAGAAAATTTAAGAGAATATTTTTAAATGTATCTTATACAAGTAAAACTTAAAACAAAATAAAGGTCAGGTTAAAGACAGGTGAGTTGCTAAGAGACTAAGAAAACACCCCTGAGCAGTAGCTGTAAAATCAGGATTATGAAGTCACAAAAGTCAGGGCATTATTTCAAGCCAGGCTTTTATTTCAAGCAGAGACTGGTCACCAGTTTCAAAGGTAGAGGGGCCAAGTAAGCTGTGAATCAGAAACGTACTATGTGAATGAGAGACTGATGTAGAAACCATTGGTGACTGAAGACTGCTGTTTAGGTAGAGTAATGGAGGTAGAAATAGAAGTAAATTGCGGAGGAAGTAGGAAGTGATCTCAGTTCAGTTCAGTTGCTCAGTCGTGTCCGACTCTTTGTGACCCCCATGGTGATCTAGAGAGGGGCAAATCTGACCCTGGCGGGTTTTGTCTGTTTTGCTTTTTTACTTGATCAGCTATGAACCTGTTAAATATGGGGGTAGATACAGAGAAGCAAAGTGGGTGGGAATGAAATTCAGGATACAGTGGAAAGATAATTGAAACAATGGGAATGTAGGAGAAAAAGCCCTAAAATGGAAATTATAAAGTCTAGTTTTTATCATCCTGATTCTTTGATACTTAGTTGTTTCATTTACAACAGGGGTTGGCAAACGTTTTCTGTAAAGGGCTAGATGGTAAATATTTTAGTCTTTGTGTGCCAAGGGTCTCATGTTAACTCAACCCTACTGTTCTAGTCGGAGAAGGCAATGGCAACCCGCTCCAGTACTCTTGCCTGGACAATCCCATGGACAGAGGAGCCCGGTAGGCTGCGGTCCATGGGGTCGCTAACTGTTGAACACGACTGAGCGTCTTCACTTTCACTTTTCATTTTCACGAATTGGAGAAGGAAATGGCAACTCGCTCCAGTGTTCTTGCCTGGAGAATCCCGTGGACAGAGGAGCCTGGTGGGCTGCCGTCTATGGGGTCGCACAGAGTCGGACACGGCTGAAGCGACTTAGTAGCAGCAGCAGCTGTTCTAGTAGGAAAGCAGCCATAGACTATAAGAGTGGCTATATTCCAGTAAAACTTCCTACAGATCCTGAAATTTGAATTTCATATAATTTTTCAAGTGACATGAAATAACTATCCTTGATTTTTTTTTTAACTGTTTAGCTGTAAGCTCTACAAAAACTAGTAATGGGCTGGATTGAATGCACAGGCTATAGTTTACCAACCCCTGGTCTATAAAATGAAAAGTTTTATAAAACATTTCATCTTGGCATCATATTGTCCTAGCTGGGGGATTCTTGACTTAATCTCATTAAATGTGTATGTAGTTTATCATGTATAGATCTGATTGAACCCTTTATCAGAATTCTTACTTTCAACTATTTAGAACTCTGCTGAAGAATTTAGAATTTATGTGTTTGTGACTCAAGTTCCAAGACTATTTATTCATCATTTATTTACTCATTGGATACTCTTTCCTGAGATTACTGGAAAAGGGATGATCTTTGCTATATCTGCATATCACCATTACAATAATATCTTTAATGTTTTATAATAGACTTCTTGTTTAGTTAAGCATACTTGGGGGTGGAAAGTAAGTAGAAAATCGGTATTACTTGTAAAAATCAAAAAGATAATTGTAAAAATTAGATGGAACAGTGTCATTTGCCAGAAGATCCTGAAATTGAGACATTGTTTCTTTTTGTTAAAAAGAGATTAGCAAACTTTTAGAGATGTTAAAAGTAAGTTAGCAAGCTAATGTGAAAGTTTGAAAGAGAACTGAAAAAAACTTTCTAACTGAATGCTTCATGTATTACTCATCTTTAATTGCTTTATACTAGGAAACCTTTTCATAACTGATAGCACTTGAGTCTTATTAAGAAACTCTAGGGACTTCCCTGGAGAAGGCAATGGCACCCCACTCCAGTACTCTTGCCTGGAAAATCCCATAGATGGAAGAGCCTGGTAGGCTGCAGTCCATGGGGTCGCTGAGGGTCGGACACGACTGAGCGACTTCCCTTTCACTTTTCACTTTCATGCATTAGAGAAGGAAATGGCAACCCACTCCAATGTTCTTGCCTGGAGAATCCCAGGGATGGGGGAGCCTGGTGGGCTGCTGTCTATGGGGTCGCACAGAGTCGGACACGACTGAAGAGACTTAGCAGCAGCAGGGACTTCCCTGGTGGTCCTGTGACTAAGACTCTGAGCTCCCAATACAGTGGGCCTGGGTTCGATCCCTGGTCAGGGAACTAGATCCCACATGCTGCAACTAAGACCCAGCACTGCCAAGTAAATAAATAACTCTAAGGCTCTCTAGGTCATTCAATTGAAATACCAAGTTATGTTATTAAGGATTTTTGGATCGTAATCAGGTAGGAGACTTTGGAGGTCTGTGTAGTAATCTATAATTCATAACCAGTGGTCTGAAGTCCTTAATTTTTAATGATAGACTTAGGAAACTCGGCACAAATGTTCTTTTAAGAAAACTTTACAAGGCCTGTCTTTAGACTGTCTATTTGACATAGAAGGGATTTATTCCCTTGCCACTAAGTTGCCTCTGAAAAGTGTGTTAGGATTCATAATCCCAGCAGAGTCATGCACTACAAAGTATTCAGTAAAGTAAGTTTTCTAGAAAATTATTAGAGGAAATAAAGAAAGTTAGTTAATTGCAGATTGAGAATTAGAACCATTATCACTTGACTTTGAACCTTCTTTGCAATACTGCTTGATGAACTTTGTAACTTGGTTCCATATTATAGGCTTCAGGCTGTCACTTAACAGTTCATAGTATGCAGTTGTTTTGTACCAGCTTCTGCAACCATGTGAGGTATGGATACTGTTAGGCTCAGAGAAGTTAGACCTTTTGCCACACACAGCATATCTAATTAATGGTAGAACCAAAAATTGAACCACTGTGATTTTTTACCTGTTTTAAGTAAAATTCATTCTTAATCTGTGTTATTTGAGTCTAATCTTTCTCTTACAAGCCAAAAATCATTTTCTTTCACTCCAAGAAATTCTCAAGCTGTTTTCCTTTCCCCTTCAGCTTTTTAGTTCCTTTATACTGTTTACGTCTTGTCTTCTGCCCTCATGAGCACCTCCAGGACATTGTTCAAAGGAAGCAGAGATAGTGGTATCCTTGTTTTATTCTAAATTTAAAAGGAGTGCATTTGATATTTACCAATTTGCTGTAAATTTTTGGCAAATAACTTATCAAGTTAATGAATGCTTTCTTAACTTTTTAAAATCACAAGTGAATTTTGAATTTGATTAGCTGATTTCATTTATTGAGATAATCACTTGATTTTTTTTCCTCCTTCAATAGGTTTATATTAGTAAATAAAACATACATATTAAATCTCTCTTGCATACTTGGATATACTTGGTTTGCTTATGATATATTAATATCATTATTTTTCTCTTTAGAATCAATTTGTAACTACTGATTCAACTTCATTTTAATGTGATAGGATAATGCATTATGTTAATTTCTTCTTGCAACTTTAGTAAATTAATTTTTTCCTAGAATTTATTGTTTTGTGTAATCTTTAAGTGTTTTGGCTTAAAGTTGTTCATAACATACACACCCTTAGGATCTGTATGAATAGACATTTTAGTTGTGGGGGAAGCTTTTTGGTTTTGGTTTCTTTGTTTGATCTTCAGTTCATTCATTCATTTTAGTATCTGTTAAGGACTTACCAAGTTCAATGTCCTGTGCATTAACTATTCTTAAAGTTTTTAGTGTTGATTTTTTTCTTTACTCTCACCCAGATAATCCAGGACCTTGTAGGACAGCCATAATATGAACCTGCTGGGTTCATACTTCCTGATTTTATTTTTACATATAGAAAAATAAACAATATATGTAAATACACAGATAATGATTATAGGACTGTTGTGTATATTTCACAGTATAGTGTGATGTATCTTTGCATCTGTATGTAAAAATAAATAATATAAATGGATATAGGACTGTGATATATGAGTATGAAGAAGTTATAAATTTGTTATCACTTTAGTGGCTGATTTGTTTGGGTTGAATTTAAAGATGTATTATTCTTACTTGAAAGGTTGCCCTTGAAAACTTACTGGATACAACTTAATGAAGAAAGTTGAATACTGTTGTTCCCTGAATATTCATCTTTCATCAGACAGTTTTTAGCATACATTTTTTAGCCACTTTGTGGCTAAGTATTATCCCAAGCACTGAGGAACAAAATGAGTAAATCTCAGAAGTCTTTACTGTATAGTTAATTCCACTAGGAACACATTTTATAAGGAACCATACAGCTGAAATATTACCCATCTTAACGAAAATACGGTGTAACTGTAGTTAAAGAAAGTATTGTCACAGGATGAAGTTCTTTAAGTGTATTCAACATGGTTGTATACCTTTGTGTGGAGTAGGTATAGATTACAAAGAGTTTTTTGTAATGTGAGTTATTCTATAAATTATTCTTCTTTGCCTCATGAAACTTCCATGGAAGTCTTGACAAATATTTCTGGAGCTGGTATATCTTGAGGAATTCTTGTTAGTAGGCACCACCACTGGTGTGTCTCCATGTGACTGGATGAGAGAAAGGCTGGTTTTCTTCTCTTTCCAGACGTCTCGGTCCATGTTTGTGAGATTGAGAGATCACCTTTCACAAAGACTGGAGGAGTAGGGATTGGGAGAGTAACTGCTTGTGAACCTTCTATAGAATCTTTTCCTTTGTGACCCTTCTGTAGAATTTTGGCAGCTCTTAATTTGGAATGTGATGTCCTGTTTGTGAACAAAACAGTTGGTTTCAGGAGGCCCAGAGCCATATTATGAAATGGCATGAACAATATATCTTTGCATATATTTCTCTGTGTGTGGGCACCATAGGTTTCCTTTGATACTGTGTGTGAGTTCTCCTTGGGAGGTTAATGTATGTGTGTATGTTTGGGGAAAAGGTTGAAAGGAGGAAAAGGAATAGTGGTGTGGCAATGTATAATGTCTTAATCTATTGGCAGTGATACTGTGGAACAGTAGTGGTTGACTGTTTAGCCCATCAGCTGTAGGGATACCAGTGCAGATTTACAACCTTTGTAAAGGTTTTTCCAAAGCCAAAGACTCTTAATAAGAGAATATATTAAATTCGCAGAAGCCCATAGGAAAAATGTTTTAAAAAATAGGTGCTTGACAAGAATTTTACCAAGTGTTAATAAAAATTGTTGTTTAGAAGTTATTAAGCTTTTTGGAAACACAGAAGGTTTAAACTGCCAGGAAAATGTCTGTTAGAAACTACAAAACAGGGACTTCCCTGGTGGTCCAAAGGCTAAGACTCTGCGCTCCCCATGCAGGGGGCCTGGGTTTGATCCCTGGACAGGGAGCTAGATCCTGTATGCCACAACTAAGACCCAGTGCAGCCAGATTAAAATCAATAAATAAATGAGTTAAAAAAAAAAAAAAACAACTACAAAATATTTTAAATAGTATATAAAATCGAAAGTTAATTAATTTTCTATGTAACCTGCAAAATGAGATTGAAATCTGTTGTTTGACTAAAAATATATCTGTATTCAATTCCATATAAGAACTTTTAAACAGTTTTACTGACATTGCCTTTTATTATTTATTGACCTTTTGTTTAATAACTTTGGGTTGATTTTAGGCCACCAACAAAATGGAAATGAAAGAGATTGGTAAACACAATACTTTATGGAAAATGAACTCAACCAGTCAACCTTTATTTGTTAATGGCAGAAATGGCAATCCTTTGAAAAAATTCACCATTCCCAAGATCAGGAGGACAGCTGGGAAAGGTAATTCTATGGAAGATGGGATTATTTCATAACTATTACTGCATTTCTCTGATCTTAGTTTATGCTCATCTTCAATTTTGACTCTTCATAAAATTAGCTTAAGTTAGGCCTTTAATTCCTTAAACACACATGTACTTTTTTCCCACACAGAGTAAGATAGACACATGTCTCCTATCACTCCCACTAAGTACACAGTTAAAAACACTGGACATCACACATAAAACAAACAAGACTTGGAAGGGTGGAGAGAAGAGGATGAGCCTGTGTGGGACCCTGGGAGTTAAGTATTGACATAGCATAAAGTTCTTCAAATTTTCTTTTTGTTTCCTTCATGTCTCAAACTGGATGACCACAACTGAGAAATGCCAACTTTTACAGACACAAAAAGCCCTAAGAAAAGTCTGCTCTGTTTTGCCAAGGACTGGGAGTAGGGTGACTTAGAATGTGGGAAACCTGTTTAACAGTGAACACACTATTCCTGCAAAATACCTGGAGGAGGAACCAGCACAGCGTCTGTTCCTTTTCTCAGCAAAGTGTGAACGGAGGGCCGAGATGCCCGCCTCCACCTCGGCCTGTGCCGGTGCCTTTCCCTGCAAGAAACGTCACATGACCCCCTCTCTGCTGTCCCCTGCAGTGTCTGTGGATTTCTGCTCCTGCCCTGTGGTGATGAGTTGCTGGTGGGGATGAGATACTCGGTGGGAGCAGAGTCAGCGAAGACCAAGAGGGGAGCCGAGACTGTCACACACCAGTAACAGGGTAGCTGTCCCCGTCCCACAGTGTCAGGGGAGGCTGAGTCAGGAGCATCGACTTCTGCCTCTTTCTCCTGGTAATGAGACAGCCGCCTGCCCCGCCACCACCCTTCCGACCGCCCACCACCCCTCACCCCCGTCCCCACCAGGGTGTCAGTGGAGACCCTGTGGAGAGCCAGTACTTCCTGATGGTAAAGAGTTAGTCTCCCCACCCCCAGCCTTCTCCTACAGGCACAGTTATCCCTGTGACTTAGTCTTAGTAGAGGCTTATTACCACAGAAGATTGAATATGATCTAGAGTCTGTTAACAGTATCCCAAATGACCAAAATATTTAAAAAATCATCTTACCACCCATCAGGAAAATCCCAACTTGAATGAGAAAAGAAGAATCAACAAATGGCAGCAACACAATAAAACAGATGTTGACATTATCTGACAAAGCTTTTAAACCAGTCATCATTTCTACCAATTAAAAAATTAAAGTCATTCTAATGATGCTTCAACAACCAATTACAAACAGTTTTGAAACAAATGGAAAATTGCAAGAAAGAAATGAAAAATGTAATAAAGAACTAAGTAGAAGTTTTGAAACTGAAAAATGCAATAATTGAAATAAAAACTAATTGGATGGGTTCCAGAAAAGAATTGAGATTTTGGAAAGAAGTAGTGAATTGGACGATACAGTAACAAATTACCCGGCCCAAACAACAGAGAAGACATCAAATAACAAAGCCTCAGGAACCTGTGGAACAATAATAAAAGACCTAATTTATTTGTTCTCAGAGCTTCAGAAGGAGAAGAGAGCATAGAGCTGAAAGAGTATTTGAATAAATACTATCTGAAAGCTCCCCAAACTTGGCAAAAGGCATAAACCTATACAGTCCCAGCTGGTGCAGTGGGAAAGAATCTGCCTGTCAATGCAGGAGATGCAAGAAACATGGGTTTGATGCCTGGATTGGGAAGATCCCCTGGATAAGGAAATGGCAACCCACTCCAGTATTCTTGCTTGGAAAATCCTATGGACAGAGGAACCCAGCAGGTTACAGTCCATGGGGTCGCAAAGAGTCGGACATGTCTTAACAACTAAACAACATTCAATCAAAAGGTTGAATGAACCCTAAACAGGATAAAGCCAGAGAAGTCCATCACAAGGCACATCATAATCAAACTTATGAAAATTAAGAACAGAAAAAATCTTGAGAGCAACTAAATGTTTTTATTGGGGAAAAATTGAATGGCAGATATTTCATTAGAAACCATGGAGCCCAAAAGAAGTGGCACAACATTTTTTAAGTGCAGAATGAAAAGAACTATACTCAGAAAAATATCCTCAGGAGTAGAACTGAAATAGGCATTCTCTGATGAAGTAAAACTCAAAATTTTTCACTAGTAAATCTTGGTGTAGAATGGCTAAACAAAGTTTCCAAGCAGAAAATGATGAAAGAAGCTGGGAACATTAGGAATGAAGGAGGGACAAAGGAGAGTAGAAATACGGGGAAATACAATTGACAGTCCTCCTCTTGAGTTTTCTAATTTTGTTTGACAGTTGGAACAAGGACAGAGGAGCCTGGTGGTCTGCAGTTCATGGGGTCATAAAGAGTTGGACACGAGCACATGTACAAACAGTTATCTCAGAATTAAAAGTTGTTTCTAAAGACACTATGGATAAATCAAAATGGAATTTTAAAAATGTTTGCATAACCCACAGGAAGGCAGAAAAAGTGAAGTAGAGAATTGAACAACTGAGGGAAAAATAAACAGTAAAATGTCAGGCTTAAGCCCTGTTGTATCAGTTATATTAAATATAATTTATACCAGTTAAGACGTTTACACAATGGATTGAAAAAAAACCATGACCCAACTATAGACTGTTGACGAATGCACTTTAAATATAGGGATATAAGTTGGCTTAAAGTAAGTGTATAGAGGAAGATAAGCCATACAAACAATCAGAATAAAGCAGAGTGGCTATTTATATCAGTAGACTTCAGAGGAATGAAAATTCCAGAAACAGAAGGGGATATTGCATAAATCCACTAGTAGGATTCAGCAGTCCTAACTGTATCCCTAAATGACAAAGCTTCAGAAACCATGAAGCAGCACTGATAGAACTGAAAGGAAAAATGGGCAAATCTGGAATGGCAGTTGGTGATTTCGGTCACCTCTCTCAACAACCAGTAGAACCACAGAGACACAAAAATCAGTGAAGATACAGAAGAACTGAACTTTGTCAACTAACAAGATCTGATTGGCATTTGCACATTATTACGACATTATACTCTACACAACAACAGTAGAACAGACATTCTTTTCAAGAACTAAGTTGATGCTCATCAAGATAGACGATGTGTTGGGCCATGAAACACATTTCAACGTATTTAAAAGAACTGAAGTCGAATAATCTAGAAATTAATGATAGAAAGCATTAGATAAGTCTTTGAACACATGGAGAGTAAACAACACATTTCTAAATATTCATGAGATTTTAGAAACACATTGGATTGAATAAAAAAGGAGATGTAACTTATCAAAATTTGAGGGGAAAACTGAATCATGGCTGACAAATTCATAACACTAAATACTTCCATTAGAAAATAGGTTTCAAACCAGTAGTCTAAGTTTCCTTCTTAAGGAACTAGGAAAAGAGTAACAGGATAAGCCCATAACAAGCACAAAGAAAAAAAATGAAATTAAGAAGCTGGTTGCAAAGATAAAAAAAGGTGATAATCCTTTAGGAAGGTTACCTGTAGTGAGACTGACAAAAAAGAAACAAACTACAACTCTCAGAAATGACATAGTATATCACTACTGAGCCACAGAATTGAAAGCCTTATGAACAGATCTAAGTACATAAACTTTACAACTTAAATGAAAGGGGCCAGTTTGTTTAAAAGTACAAATTACCAAAACTCACACAGTACTAAATAGATCATTTGATAGCCTTATAACTACAGGCATTCCTCATTTTGTTGCTCTTCACAGATACTGTGTTTTTTACAAATTGAAGGTTTGTGGCAGCACTGTATCAGGCAAGTCTATTGGTGTCTATTTTCCAACAGTAATCACTCACTTTGTGTCTCTGTATCAAATTTTTGTAATTTTCACAGTATTTCAAACTTCTTTGCTGTTACATTTGTTAATGATCTGTGATTAGTGATCTTTGATGTTACTGTTGCAAAAAGATTATGATTCACTGAAGGCTCAAATGATTGTTAGCATTTTTGTAGCAATAAAGTATTTAAAATCAAGGTTATATACATTGTTTTTTAAACATAATGCTGTTGCACACTTAATAGACTTCATTGTGGTGGTCTGGAGCTGAACACACAATGTCTCCAAGATATGTCTGTATTATAGAAATTGAATTCATAGTTGAAAAAAATCTGTTGGAAAAGAAATCCCCAGGCCCAGATGGTTTCACTGGAGAATTCTACTCAAGATTAAAGAAAGGAGCTAATACAAATCCTTTACAATTTCTTCTATAATATAGAAGAGGAAAGAATAACTACTAGTATAGTATTATCCTGGTGCCAAAGCTAAACGTAATACAAAAAAAGAAAACTACAGACCAATACCCATCATGAACCTTAACACACAAATTCTATACAAAATATAAAGAAGTAGTATTCAGCAGTATATAAAATGAATTATATATTATAACCAAGGGAGTTTTGTTCAAGGGATGCAAGACTGGTTTGGTATCTGAAAGTCAGTGTGTATTCACAAGACAAGGAATAACAATCACATGGTCATATAAATTTATGCAGAAAAAACTTGACAGAAAGCAACATTCATGATAAAGACTCAGCACTCTAGGAATACAGAACTCAGCTTGATTAAAAAAAAAAAAAGTATGTAAAAAATACATATAGCTAACTTCCAGAAGGAAAACCACAGTCCCAGAAAACCAACCAAAATGATCACATGGACCACAGCCTTGTGTAACTCAATGAAATTATGAGCTGTGCTGTGCAGTGCCACCCAAAATGGATGGGTCATGGTGGAGAGTTTTGACAAAATGTGGTCCACTTCAGATGGGAATGGCAAACCACTTCATTCTTGCCTTGAGAATCCCATGAAAAGTATGAAAAGGCAAAAAGATATGACACTGGAAGATGCGCCCCCCAAGTCAGTAGGTATCCAATATGCTACTGGTGAAGAGTGGAGAAACAGGCCCCAGAAAGAACCAACGATGCCTAGTTGTGGATGGGCTTCCCTAGTAGCTCAGTCGGTAAAAGATCTGCCTGCAGTGCTGGAGACCTGGGTTTGATCCCTGGAGAAGGAAGATCCCCTGGAGAAGGAAATGGCAAACCACCCCAGTATCCTTGCCTGGAAAATACCATGGACAGAGGAGCCTGGCGGGCTGCAGTCCATGGGGTTGCAAGGAGTCAGGCGACTATCACAGTGGTGGTGAGAGTAAAGTTTGATGCTGCAAAGAACAGTATTGCATAGGAACATGGAGTGTTAGGTTCATGAATCAAGGTAAATTGGATGTGGTCAAACAGGAGATGTCAAGAGTGAATATCAACGTTTTAAGAATCAGTAAACTAAAATGGATGGGAATGAGCAAATTTAATTCAGATGACCATTATATCTACTATTGTGGGCAAGAATCCCTGAGAAGAAATGGAGTAGCCCATAGTCAACAGAAGAGTCCAAAATGCAGTCCTTGAGTGCAGTCTCAAAAACGACACAATATGTTTGTTTCAAAGGCAAACCATTCAACATCACAGTAATCCACATTCAATACCACAGTGCCCCAAACCTTTAATGCTGAAGAAGCTCAAGTTAGACAGTTCTATGAAGACCTATAAGACCTTCTAGAACTAACACACACACACACACACACACACACACAAAGATGTTCTTTTCATTAAAATGCTAAAATTTTAAATTTCATTAAAATGCTAAAGTAGAAAGCCACACCTGGAGTAACAGACAAATATGGCCTTGGAGTACAAAATGAAGCGGGGCAAAGGCTAATGGAGTTTTGCCAAGAAAATACACAGGTCATAGCAAACACCCTCTTCCAACAACACAACAGATGACTCTACACATGGACATCACCAGATGATCAATACTGAAATCAGATTGATTATATTCTTTGCAGCTGAAGATGAAGAGGCTCTAGACAGTTAGCAAAAAAAAAAAAAAAAAACACCTGAAGCTGATTGTGACTTCAGATCATGAGCTTATTGGAAAATTCAGACTGTAGAGAAGACCACTAGGCCATTCAGGTATGACCTCAATCAAATCCCTTATGATTATACAGTGGAAGTGAGAAATAGACTTAAGGGATTAGTTAGGTCTGATAGAGTGCCTGAAGAACTATGGATGGAGGTTCATAGCATTGTACGGGAGGCGGTGACCAAAACCATCCCCAAGAAGAATTGCAAGAAGGCAAAATGGTTGTTTGAGGAGGCTTTACAGATAGCTGAGAAAAGAAGAGAAGCAAAAAACAAAGGAGAAAAGGAAAGATACACCCATTTGAATGCAGAGTTCCAAAGAATAGCAAGGAGAGATAAGAAAGCCTTAAGTGAACAATGCAAAGAAATAGAGGAAAACAATAGAATGGAAAAGACTAGAGATCTCTTCAAGAAAATTAGAGATACCAAGGGAACATTTCTTGCAAAGATGGGCACAATAAAGGACAGAAACGGTATGGGCATAACAGAAGCAGAAGAGATTAAGAAGAGGTGGCAAGAATACACAGAAGAACTGTACAAAACAGGTCTTAGTGACCCAGATAATCACTCACCTAGAGCCAGACATCCTGGAGTATGAAGTCAAGTAGGCCTTAGGATGAACCTAGTGAAGGTGATGAAATCACAACTGAGCTGTTTCACATCCTAAAAGATGATGCTGTGAATATGCTGTACTCAGTACACCAGCACATTTGGAAAACCTGTGGCCACAGGACTGGAAAAGGTCAGTTTTCATTCCTGTCCCAAAGAAGGACAATGCCAAAGAATGCTCAAACTGCTGCACAGTTGAGCTCATTTCACGTGTTAGCAAGGTAATGCTCAAAATCCTTCAAGCTAGGCTTCAATAGTACGTGACCAAGTACTTCCAGATATACAAACTGGATTTAGAAACGGCAGAGGAACCAGAGATCAAATTGCCAACATCCGTTGGATCATTGAAAAAGCAAGAGAGTTCCAGAAAAACATCTCCTTCATTGACTACACTAAAGCCTTTGACTGTGTGGATCACAACAAACTGTGCAAAATTCTTAAAAGTTGAGAATACTAGACCACCTTGCCCACCTCCTGAAAAGCCTGTATGCAGGTCAAGAGCAACAGTTAGGACTGGACATGGAACAACAGACTAGTTCAGGATTGGGAAAGGAGGAGGTCAATGCTGTATATTTTCACCCTGTTTATTTAGCTTATATGCAGAGTATATAATGCGAAATGCTGGGCTAGATGAACCATAAAGTGGAATCAACCAGAAAACAGGAAAAAGGCATGAATAGTCATTTCACTAAAGAGAATGTATAGATTGGCAAATAAGCACAAAAATGATATTCAATATCTTAGCCATTAACAAAATGCTAATGAAAAGGGGCTCTCTTTATTCTTGTTAAAACAGCCGAAATAAGAATAGCAATACCAAAAGCTAGGAAGAATAGGAGAAGCCAAATCAGTCATGCAACCAATGGAAGCGTAAGATAGTTCGGCCACTTTTGGAAAAAGTTTGATGGTTTCTTGAAAAACTAAACATGCAACTACCATATGACCCTGCTGTTGTACTACGAGGCATTTATCCCAGAGAAATGGATGCTTACGGCCACACTAAAACCTATATGGAAATGTTTATAGTAGCTTTATTTGTAGTAGCCAAAAATTGTTAATCACCCTGATTTCCATTGAGTAAATGGCTGAAGTATGATGCATCCATACTGTGGGATACTTAGCAAGTTAAAAAAAAAAGATTTACTGTATCAGCAGCTTGATTGAATCTCAGAAGCAATATGCTGAATTTAAAAAGCCAGTCTCCATAGGTTGTAAATATTAATTTAAATATAACAGAACTTTATAATATAAAGTTCCATTTATAAAACATTCTTGAAATGATGACAGCTTAGAGATGGAGAACAGATTGGTAGTTCTAGGATTTAGAGGCAGAGAAGAGGAATAAGGTTATCAATATTACTATATATAAAGGAGTAGAATAAGAATGATCTTTGTGGTGATGGAACAGTTGTGTATCTTGATTATAGTGGTTGTTACATGAATCTACACATGTGATAAAACTGCATAGAACTACCCCCACACACATAACTGCACATGAAACTAGTAAAATATCAATGAGGTCTGTGTATTATACCAATGTCATTTTTCTGGTTTTCATGTTTCATTATAGTTACATGAAGTGTTGACACTGGGGAGTTTGGGCGAGGGGTATATACATAGAGCCGCTATAAAAATGTCATGATCTATATTCACTTCAACATAAGTTAAACACAAGCACACATGCACAAAGTCATATATCTTATGAAATGACCAAATTTTGTAATGAATTGTTACAAATATTAAAGTGAAAATTAAATGGAAAGGAGGTGAAGAATACGTTGTTTTTGAAAAACAGTGGTTTGTAGTATCTTGTATTAGTTTTGCCACTGTCTTATCCTGTTGATTATTAAATACAGAGGACCATTGTTTATGTTAGATTCATGTATATGGAAATTGCCTGAAGTTATATATATCACTGATCCTCATTATTCACAGATGCCATGTTTGCCATATTTTCAAACTCTCCTGCTTGCTAAAATGTGTTTGTAACCACAGCACCAGTACTCAGCACAGCACTTTCAGTCATTTTAGGCATATGCAGAATGGTGAAAAATTTGAGTCACTTGATGCACTTGTATCCAGATGAGAGAGTGCTCTGCATCTTACTCCAGCTGTCATATTATAGTTAAGTGTCCATTTCGTCACCTGCTTTGTGCTGTGTTGTTTGCACTTTTATAAACAGCCTCCACCATGTCATGCTAAAATGCTGTCTAGTGCTCCTAAGCTCAGGAGGTCTATGATGTGCCCTACAGAGAAAATGCATGTTACATAAGCTACACTATAACACAAAATTACAGGACTGTTGGCTAAAAATAGGGCACATTCAGAAAAAGGAAAACAAAATTCACCAACTTGTACATCAAACCTCTGCAGAAAATGTTGAAGGAACATTTGAGTACCTTTCCTGTGGAGAGAGTACAATCTACATTTGTAGACTCATGAGATGACCACCAGTAAAAAGCTTGTGGGCAGCATTGTTGGAAGGTGAAAAGCCAAAGAGACATTTGATCATGGCACCAAGGGTCAGGAGAATGTTAAGCCCTTCTTGGCTAGAGCTTGCTGGCTCCCACGCTTCAGAAGCTGATAATGGATGCAGGCAGGTTCTGCAGAACAGGAGACTGGGGAAGAATTTCAAAGACACCTGCTAAGTGTTATACAGGAAAAGGTTATGTGGCAGGTTTCCAACCTGGATGAGACTGGCTCATTTTACAGAGATGTTGGCAGGCAAGCTTACTGCACATGGCATTCCAGTTGTCAAAAATGTCACCAGAGGCCCACAGGAACCTAAGCCTGTATTTCTACTAAGACTAATATTAATAGTTCAGTATTCACTGATTCAAGGTTGGCAGCAACTTTAGTATACTGTAACTTCCACAAAGAACAAGAATCAGCTGTATTCCCCAATTTCCTCTGGGTCCTATTCCTTAAGGGTTTTGATTCTTTAATGCATCTACTTAATATAACAATGCTTGAAACATTGCTCACTGTCCTCCAAAAGACTGTGCTTCTTACTCATGCCACTGTATCAGTCAAGAGTTAACAAAGATATTCTGGTATTATTGAAGTCAAAATAACCAAATAGTTTACTAGTATATAGGTTGCCTTATTTGGGGGAAATACAACAAATGTTCATGACCTAACATGAGCTACAAGGTTTGTGTAACAATGTATGTTGTAGAGCCTGTACATCTTAAGTTGAAAATGAGTCACCTATATCAGATCAGATCAGATCAGTTCAGTCGCTCAGTCATGTCCGACTCCTTGCGACCCCATGAATCGCAGCATGCCGGGCCTCCCTGTCCATCACCAACTCCTGGAGTTCACCCAGACTCACGTCCATCGAGTCAGTGATGCCATCCAGCCATCTCATCCTCTGTCGTCCCCTTCTCCTCTTGCCCCCAATCCCTCTATCTAGTATATCTGTGTCAGCTTTTAAGAACTCCCAGTAGGTAAGTGGAGTAAGACAGGATTCCTATTTTCACTTATACCGGGTATAGGAAGTCTGTATTACTGTTATAAAGTCTTAAATATATATAAATGCCTCCAGACGTTAATGAAACTTCCAAGTACTTGGTTATTTTGTATCTTATACATATCTATAGTTGTCATTGTGCAGATGTACAACAATATTATTTTATTTTATTTTTATAACACCAAAAACATTTTGTATTGTGGTATAGCCGATTAGCAATGTTGTAGTTTCAGGTGAACAATGAAGGGTCTTAGCCTTACATATACATGTATCCATTCACCCCCCAACCCCTCTCCCATCCAGGCTAGCACATAACATTGAGCAGAGTTTCATGGACTGTCCAATAGGTCTTTGTTGGTTATCCATTTTAAATACAGCAGTGTGTACATGACCTTCCCAAAGACCCTAACTATCCTACAATGATGTCATTTTAAACACGAATAACCGCTTACCCTTTCCTTTATTTTTAGTTTACTTGTCACCTTGTTACACCAATACCAGAGAGTATAGTTTCATACATGATACTCTCAACGAGTGCCGGCTTGATGTAAGCTGTGACCTGCAGTCTTCGTGGCAGTTTGGGGATACAAAACTGATTCACAATGAGGGTCTAGAAAAAAATTTTACTTCTAAGAGGTAAGTTACTGTGACCTAAAGATGTTTGAGATTTTGCTTGCTTTTTCTGTGAGGTGTTTATACAAATTTTTTATTTCTGCCATTTGAGATTTTATAAGTGTTACCAAGAAAATAAGTACAGAAGTGTTTTATTCATTATTTTGTTGCCATCTCAGCTTTTTGTAACAGTAAAGAGGTACATGTGAGATTTGATTAGTAAGTTTTTATACATTATTGTAGCCAGGTTTCAGACACACCCTTCTAATTTTTTAATCTTTGTAAATTTTTCAGAAGCATAACATCAACACATTAATTAAACAGGTATTTTGTAGATGCCTTGTGCCTCTTGCATAGTATAAAACAGCATTAAAGTATTTAGAATGTACCTTTTTTTCTTGATTCAATCCTTCAGAGACGGAGTTGATGTTTTATTCTGGCACAGTTGTATTTGGCTATTTCCAGCTATTCCACTAGAGCCACAATTTCTGACACTTAACTTTTTTTTTTGTACTATACAAATATTTGTTAATCTTTATTTATTTTTCAAATTAAATTTATTTATTTTAATTAGAGGCTAATTAGCTTACAATATTGTTTTGGTTTTGCCATACATCAACATGAATCCACCACGGGTGTACACGTGTTCCCAATCCTGAACACCCCTCCCTCCTCCCTCCCCATACCATCCCTGTGGGTCATCCCAGTGACACTTAACTTTTAAAAAGTACCCATTCTCCGACTTCTCTGGCGGTCCACTGGTTAAGACTCCATGCTCCCAGCGCAGGGGGCACTGATTCGATCCCGGGTCGGGGATCTAGATCCCACATGCCGCATAGCAGGACCAAAAGAAAAAAAGTACCCTTTCTGTTTTGAGGAAAGACACGTTCCATTAGGTAATTTGGATAAGAAAAATAACAGCACATGGGAAGTTCTCGTTGTAAACGTTTTGTATTTATAGGTACAGATCTTGTGTGAACACGGTTCAGCATTTTCATTTTCTGAACTTGCTTCCTTCACCATTTTGCATTTTAAGTTAGAACCTAACTGTAGCTTGATGGACTCACATTGAGAACTCGTTTCAGAATGTGTTTGATCTCTTTTTTTTGTTGTAGAATCAGTTCCTCTTGACTCAAACATGCTGCCCCACTTGGTGTCAGTTTGGGAGAATGGGTAGAAATGACAGAATTAGTTGATGGCATAGTCTTTCCTAAAAACCATACTTTTGAGCAAAAGTAGAATGGACTGACTATATGCTGCCCCCTCCAGATTGAAATAATGGTTTGATCAAAAATTAATTCTTGCATTGTTCCTTGATTTGAGTTATATTGCTGCTGCCGCCAAGTCGCTTCAGTCGTGTCCGACTCTGTGCGACCCCATGGACTGCAGCCTACCAGGCTTCTCCTTCCATGGGATTCTCCAGGCAAGAACACTGGAGTGGGTTGCCATTTCCTTCTCCATGAGTTATATTAGGCATTTTAATTTGTGTACTTTTTCACAATGCCCCCTAATACTTCATTTCAACCATTTATTTCTCCCTGTTAACATTACAAAAGAGTTAAAACAACTCCCCAACAATACAAGACCTAACAGAACATTCTAAATGACTAGTAGGTGTAGGATTTATGTATTTGCCCAATTAGATGAACTCATTTATATCCCATAGTATTTGATGCTCATTTTATATTGGTTTTGTCTGACTTTCTTACTACATTATGAGTTTTATCTTACTTGTTTTTGTGTCCATAGTATGAAACTGAGTCTGGCAACACAGTGAGCAATTAATTGTTAAATTAAACTACATTTTAATGTCATCATTTTAAATGAGTGATGCTAGAAGATACCCTTAAGTAGCCTTAAGGCATAGGTTTTTGAAAAGAAATACCAGAATGGTTAGCAGAGGAGAAAAATAGGATAGACAGATAAAAAGAGAAAGTGTTAATAACATTGACTGCCTCCAGCTTTTCTTTTTGTTGTTCCCCTTAGAGGAGTTTATAATTTCTGGTCTTACCAAAAGCAAGTAGTTCCAAAAATGCACCAGTCTCCATTTCTCATCCACATTGCATCTACTACTACTTAAGTGTTAAATCAGCAGAAACACGTTAATCATCTAAATATATGTGTATTCAGTCACTCATTGAGCATTTCAGTGCCTACTGTGTCAGAAAATGTATGTAATGCAGTTCAGTTCAGTTCAGTCGCTCAGTTGTGTCTGACTCTTTGTGACCCCATGGACTGCAGCACACCAGGCCTCCCTGTCCATCACCAGCTCCCAGAGCTTACTCAAACTCATGTGCATTGAGTCAGTGATGCCATCCAACCATCTCATCCTCTGTTGTCCCCTTCTCCTCCTGCCTTTAATCTTTCCTAGCATCAGGGTCTTTTCAAATGAGTCAGTTCTTCATTTTATCACCCTCAGAGAAAAATGAATGTTTTCTCCTCAACCTTAGAGAGTTTATATTCCAGTAGAGAAGACATACAGCTAAATGTAAAATCATATATTATAATAAAGATGTAGGTGCATAGATGTGGGATTGAGCATTCTTCATAAGAGTCTTGAGAGGTGTTTTGAAGAGTTAAGAGCTTTAGCTGGTCTCAGTGGATAATAGAGAACTGAATTCAGTTCTTTTTAAGTATATTGCCCTATTTGTATCAGTTTGACCCTTTTTTGTTTTAAGATAACTCTCCTTTACACATTTCAAATTTATTTAAAGATCGTCAATACCTGTCTTGACACTGAGGTTGAATTTGTACTCAGCATCTCAGTTTACATTCCACCCCAGATGAGTAGACTGAACCATCCATGCTTAATTTCATTTACTATGTCAATGATTGGTTCCAAGATGAAGTAAAACTAAATCAGTTTGGGCCAGTGACACCCTGGAAAAAGGGGTGTTCCTTGGGTGGAGTCTTGTTTCCCTGACTCTCCACAGTCCTGTATCCTTGCTTAGGTGTCTGCATGGTAAAGAAAATACTTTATGGACTGACTTTGCTAAGAAAAGACCTATTCCCCTGCGGGTGGGGACATGCTGAAGATTGCTGTGACACTGGGTTAATGGTGCAGGGTTCCCAGTGAAGGGGCGTGTGTAGCTCCATGTCTCGGGGATTGTGGTGTAACTCATTGGATTAAGCCATTGGGATCTACAACATTGACAACTGTGTGATCTTTGGAAAGCACTGCCAGGCATCTGCAGAGGCTCCAAGGACTGTTGGGGTTCTCAGTGGCACCTCCTTGTCGTAAACGAGGGAGAGCACCAGAGCAAGCAGCAGTAGTGGGCCAAGCTGCTTGGTGTCCACACTCTCGGCCATGCAGGCCAGGTACAGGTACCTGTGTGGTGACAGAGCTGCTTATAAACACACATGTAGCCCTGGGGGCCACAGCTGATACCAAGGCAAGTGCCAGTGGCAGGTGTGCTGACGTCTGTGGGGGTCCTGGCTGTTGGTGTGCAGCACTATGACTACTGGATCTTGCCACAGACACATAGCTGAGGAGGCCAGTGATGGGGACCAGAGGTATCCAGGTATATAGCTGGAGGGGCTAGCTTCAGGTGAGCTTAGAGGTGCAGGCCAGTGACTCAAGACAGGGCTGGATCTGGGCCCACATGCTTCTGGAGGGCCCTGGCTTTCAGCAGGATCTCACCATGGTGCTCACATAGCAATTTAGGCTGGTGACAGGTGTAAGTACACACTTGGAGGGACTAGTCCCAGGCACCTATGTGGTTGTGGGGTCAGTTCAGGGTGGTGTGTTGCACTTCTGCAGTAGAAGAGGCACAGACTGGCTGATAATCGGGGATCCAAGAGAGGAGAGGGTGGGGAGGGACTCGGGAGACAGGCATCAGCAAATGAGAATACTTGTGGACAGAACCTGGTGAAATTTGCAGGGGTCAGGCAAATCTGTGCTGGCTTTTGGTTTCTTTGGTGGTGAAAGTTGTCAGGGTCCTTTGTAGAGCAGGTCACTGGGAAATGCAGTCTCTTGCTGTGTGGCTGCTGGGTAGTCCCTGCCTTTCTTCTCATTCCTAGCATCAGTATATGCCCTGGCTTTGCCAGTATATTCAGTTCAGTTCAGTTGCTCAGTTGTGTACAACTCTTTGCAACCCATGGATTGCAGCATGCCAGGATTCCCTGTCCATCACCAACTCCCAGATCTTTGTTCAAACTCATGTCCATTGAGTCGGTGATACCATCCAACCATCTCATCCTCTGTCGTCCCCTTCTCCTCCTACCTTCAATCTTTCCCAGCATCGGGGTCTTTTCCAATGGGTCAGTTCTTTGCATAGGGGACCAAAATATTGGAGCTTGATCTTCAGCATCAGTCCTACCAATAAATATTCAGGACTGATTTCATTTAGGATTGACTGATTTGATATCCTTGCTGTCCAAGGGACTCTCAAGAGTCTTCTCCAACACCACAGTTCAAAAGCATCAATTCTTCAGCACTCAGCTTTCTTTATGGTCCAACTCTCACATCCACACATGACTACTGGAAAAGCCATAGCTTTGACTAGATGGACCTTTGTCGGCAAAGTAATGTCTCTGCTTTTTAATATGCTGTCTAGGTTGGTCACAACTTTTCTTCCAAGGAGCAAGTGTCCTTTAATTTCATGGCTGCAGTCACCATCTGCAGTGATTTTGGAGCCTAAGAAAGTAAAAGCTGTCACTGTTTCCACTGTTTCCCCATCTATTTGTAATAAAGTGATGGGACTGGATGCCATGATCTTCATTTGCTGAATGTTGAGTCTTAAGCCAGATTTTTCACTCTCCTCTTCACTTTGATTAAGAGGCTCTTTAGTTCCTCTTTGCTTTCTGCCATAAGGGTGATGTCATCTGCATATCTGAGATTATTGATATTTCTCCTGGCAATCTTGATTCCAGCTTGTGCTTCATCCAGCCCAGTGTTTCTCATGATGTACTCTGAATGTTAGTTAAATAAGCAGGGGGACAATATACAGCCTTGACGTACTCTTTTCCCATTTGGAACCAGTCCGTTGTTGCATGTCCACTTTTAACTGTTGCTTCTTAAAAAAAAAAAAAATGTTGCTTCTTGACTTGCGTACAGATTTCTCAGGAGGCAGGTAAGGTGGTCTGGTATTCCCATCTCTTTAAGAATTTGCCATAATTTCACAGTCAAAGGCTTTGGCATAATCAGTAAAGCAGAAGTAGATGTTTTTCTGGAACTCTCTTGCTTTTTTGATGATCCAACGGATGTTGGCAATTTGATCTCTGGTTCCTTTCCCTTTTCTAAATCCAGCTTGAACATCTGGAAGTTCTTGGTTCATGTACTGTTGAAGCTTCGCTTGGAGAATTTTCAGCATTACTTTGCTAGTATGTGAGATGAGTGCAATTGTGCAGTAGTTTGAACATTCTTTAGCATTACCTTTCTTTGGGATTGGAATGAAAACTGACCTTTTCCAGTCCTGTGGCCACTGCTGAGTTTTCCAAATTTGCTGGCATATTGAGTGCAGCACTTTCACAGCATCATCTTTCAGGATTTGAAATAGCTCAACTGGAATTCCATCACCTCCACTAGCTTTGTTCGTAGTGATGCTTTCTAAGGCCCACTTGACTTCACATTCCAGGATGTCTGGCTCTAGGTCAGTGATCACACCGTCATGATAATCTTGGTCGTGAAAATCTTTTTTGTACACTTTTCTGTGTATTCTTGCCACCTGTTCTTAATATCTTCTGCTTCTGTTAGGTCCATACTGTTTCTGTCCTTTACCGTGCCCATCTTTGCATGAAATGTTCCTTTGGTATCTCTAATTTTCTTGAAGAGATCGCTAGTCTTTTCCATTCTATTCTTTTCCTCTATTTCTTTGTATTGTTCACTGAGGAAAGCTTTCTTATCTGTCCTTGCTATTCTTTGAAACTCTGCTTTCACATGGATATATCTTCCCTTTTCTCTGTTGCCTTTCCCTTCTCTTCTTTTCACAGCTATTTGTAAGGCCTCCTCAGACAACCATTTTGCGTTTTTGCATTTCTTATTCTTGGGGTTGATCTTGATCACTGCCTCCTGTTCAGTGTCATGAATCTCTGTCCATAGTTCTTCAGGCACTTTATCAGATCTAATCCCTTGAGTCTATTTGTCACTTCCACTGAATAATCATAAGGGATTTGATTTAGGTCATACCTGAATGGTCTAGTGGTTTTCCCTACTTTCTTCAGTTTAAGTCTGAATTTTGTATTAAGGAGTTCCTGATCTCAGCCACAGTCAGCTCTTGGTCTTGCTTTTGCTGCCTGTATAGAGCTTCTCCATCTTTGGCTGTAAAGAATACAATCAGTCTGACTTTAGCTTTAACCATCTGGTGATGTCCATGTCTGGAGTCTCCTCTTGTGTTGTTGGAAGAGGGTGTTTGCTATGACCAGTGTGTTCTCTTGGCAAAGCTCTGTTAGCCTTTGCCCTTCTTCATTTTGTACTCCAAGGCCAAATTTGCCTGTTACTCCAGGTATCTCATGACTTCCTACTTTTGCATTCCAGTCCTCTATGATGAAAAGGACATCTTTTTTGGGTGTTAGTTCTTAGAAGGTCTTGGGTCTTCATAGAACCGTTCAACTTCAGCTTCTTCAGCATTACTGGTTGGGGCATAGACTTTGATTATTATGATATTGAATAGTTTGCCTTGGAAAAGAATGGAGAATATTCTGTTGTTTTTGAGATTGCACCCAAGTACTGCATTTCGAACTGTTTTGTTGACTATGAGGGCTACTCCATTTCTTCTAAGGGATTCTTGCCCACGGTAGTAGATGTAATGATCATCTGAATTAAGTTCACCCATTTTAGTCCATTTTATTTGAGGCTGCAGTAGAAGTGGGTCCTTCATGCCATGCCCTGAAAGGCTGGGAAGCTGGTCACAGACCCCACCCCCTCACTTTCCAAGAAAGGGGAATGATTTTCTACCCAGGGAGTTCCTTCTTGGTTCTGAACAATGCCAGCTGGAAGGGATGGGATGACACAGGCAGTTTGAAGCTGCTTGTTGTTCTTTGTGCTGCTGCTACTACTGCTGCTAAGTCACTTCAGTCATGTCCGACTCTGTGCAACCCCATGGACCGCAGCCTACTAGGCTCCTCCATCCATGGGATTTCCAGGCAAGAGTACTGGAGTGGGGTGCCATTGCCTTCTCCGCTTCTTTGTGCAGTTATTCTCAAATGTTTTGTGCCACTCACTGTGTTTCTGAAGTGCTGCCAGCAGCCTTTCCAGAGCTGTTTTTGTTCGTGGATAGTTAATTGCTGCTTTTTGTGAAGGGCTACAGGCTAGGGTCTCCTATTCCATCTTTGTGACATCACTGCTCAAATCTAAACTTTCCTTCCTATTCAAATTTTGTTGAATCCTAATTTTATCTTGGCCATCTATGCTTCATTTCACGTGTTGCTCTTCTGCCAGCTGAACAGTGATCATTTATCACCCACAATCTGTTGGACTCGAAAACAATTACGTTCCCTTCCAAACTCTCCACAGCAAATAACTTTATTTCCTTTAATTATTATCTAAAAAACATACCTTTGAATTGAATACTTTCATGCTCTCCAAGTCGCCCCAGAGAGTTAAATACAGAGTTGCTGAATAGTGTTCTTTTGTTTCCAGTTTAACTGTGGGAAAGATGTTACTTACTGTGTTTCATTTATTAAACAAAAAAATTATTCATCACCTGTTAGATACAGTTATCTTGGAACCTACTCTGTGTGATGTAATTAACTATGACATAACCATTCTGAGTCACTTACACCTTGTATTCTGTTGCAGTTGGTTTTAATGGATAGACATCGTGGTAGCACAAAACTCATTATAAGCTCATCACCTTCCAAAAGATAACAAGACTAATTGTGTTTCTACCACTCATCCACTGTTCTTTGTTAACTTATATAATTTCTCATCAATTTGAGTTTTTTAAGTCTTCTACACTTATAGTCCCAGACCACATTTTTATCTTTTAAATCATATTTAGTCCTACATATATCCCTTGGTACCCACAGGGGATTGGTTCCAGGACTCGCCCCAGATATCAAAATCTGCAGATACTCAGGTCCCATAGTTGTTCCTCCATATCCACAAGTGCTGCATCTGCAGATTTCAACCAGTCATGGATTGTGAATTAAGTTTGCAGTCCTTGGTTGGTTGATTGCATGATTGCAGAATCAACCAATACCGAGACCCAATTGTATATTTATTGAAGATCTGTGTATAAGTGGACCTGTGCAGTTCAAACCCATGTTGTTCAAGGGTCAGGTGTTTTTGCTTAATGATGAATAAAATTTTGATTAAAAAAATAATGACAAGTCTGCAACCAAGAGTTTATCCATAAATAGAGCATTTCAGTGCTGGATTGATTTTGAACTTTCCATTCTAGAGCTTAAAGTATGGATAAGATTCAGAGTCTCACAGATTATGACCCTTATTCCTCAGTATTGATGCACAAGAACATGAGAGGACATTTCTGGAAAATTATTCATAACACTTTTTTATATTTAATAAATACTAGTACTCTTGCCTGGAAAATCCCATGGGCGGAGGAGCATGGTGGGCTGCAGTCCATGGGGTCGCTAAGAGTTGGACATGACTGAGAGACTTCACTTTCACTTTTCACTTTCATGCATTGGAGAAGGAAATGGCAGCCCACTCCAGTGTTCTTGCCTGGAGAATCCCAGGGACGGGGGAGCCTAGTGGGCTGCCGTCTATGGAGTCGCACAGAGTTGCACACAACTGACACGACTTAGCAGCAGCAGCAGCAACAGCAGCAGCAGCAGCAGTATCCTGTTAGTATGTAATTTGTATTGCTATCTCTTGGTAATAGAGCACTCTTTGTGTAGTAGATCTTAATACTGTTATCTGATTACATGGTATTATGAACACAAAAGACCCTATTAGTGTTGAGATTCAGAGCTTCTGTCATATAACAATCTGACATAGATCCTAGTGTCTGAATAACTTTGAAAAGGCAACCTTTTAAAAATCTTTTTAGACCTAGAAATAGTTTGGAAAGGTAATTTTTATTTTATTTTTTTTTGGAAAGGTAATTTTTAATTGGTCATTTTTATTTTGTAAGTCATACTTAGTCCTACATTTACTTTCAAGTGTAATTCTGAACATACATGGGAAACTATGAAGTTTTTAACAGTTTTGTTACCAGCATAACCTCCAGGAAATACTTTCTACTTTAATAGTTTTAAGGGTTTTTGGAAGCCCTGGATCATATCTTGTTTAAGTTGTGTTTTTTCATTCTACTCAGCCCCTTAACAGGATATAACGTGTAGCCAATAATATGACTAGGTAACACCAAGAATTATTTGGCCCAAAATGTCAACAGTGACACTGCTCTAGGGTTAGCATCATAGCATGCCTTGAGGTGTCACAGGTTCAGTCCCAGACCACAATAAAGACGATCACACAAATTCTTTGGCTTCCCAGTGCATATGAAGTTATGTTTACACTATAATGTAGTCTGTTAAGAATGCAATAGTATTAATAATGTATATACCTTAATTTTAAAATTCATTATTGCTAAAAAAAAGTACTAACCATTGTCAGAGCCTTCAGAGTCATAGTAGTAATATCAAAGACCACTGATGACAGATCACCATACATAAAAAATATAATAAAAAATATATATGTAAATATAATAATATAATACCATATATACACAAATGTAATGATAATGAAGAAGTGTGAAATATTGTGAGAATCACCCAAATGTGACACAGGGAACAAAGTGAACAAATGATGTTGGCAAAAGAGTGCTAATAGGCTTGGTAAGGTTGCCACAAACCTTTAATTCATAAAAAAATGTGGTATCTGTGAAGCACAATGCAGTGAAGCACAGTAAGACAGGGTGTTTCTGTGTACATCTTTATCACAATACACCTTCACATATGTGATTCATGTGGGGTATAGGAACCTTACAACACTTTACTGTGATTTCCTGCTTCCCTTCCATTCTTTGTACTGTTGTTGTCGGAGTTCTTCCAGAAATTGCTTGGAAATTAATGTTTTTCTAAAACCTAAGATTTCTTAGGAGACATGTAAGGTGGTCTGGTATTCCCATCTCTTTAAGAATTTGCCACAATTTCTTGTGATCCACACAGTCAAAGGTTTTGGCATAGTCAATAAAGCAGAGGTAGATGTTTTTCAGGAACTCTCTTGCTTTTTCTATGATCCAATGGATGTTGGCAATTTGATCTCTGGTTCCTCTCCCTTTTCTAAATCAAGCTTGAACATCTGGAAGTTCTTGGTTCATGTACTGTTGAAGTCTTATTGGGAGAATTTTGAGCATTACTTTGCTAGCATGTGAGATGAGTGCAATTGTGCAGTAGTTTGAACATTCTTTAGCATTGCCTTTCTTTGGGATTGGAATGAAAACTGACCTTTTCCAGTCCTGTGGCCACTGCTGAGTTTTCCAAATTTGCTGGCATATTGAATGCAGCACTTTGACAGCATCATCCTTTAGGATTTGAAGTAGCTCAACTGGAATTCCATCACCTCCACTAGCTTTGTTCGTAGCGATGCTTCCTAAGACCCACTTGACTTCGCACTCCAGGATGTCTGGCTCTAGGTGAGTGATCATACCATTGTGGTTATCTGGGTCATGAAGATCTTTTCTGTATAGTTCTTCTGTGTATTCTTGCCACCTCTTCTTAATATTTTCAGCTTCTATTAGGTCCATACCATTTCTGTCCTTTATTGAGCCCATCTTTGCATGAAATGTTCCCTTGGTATCTCTCATTTTCTTGAAGAGATCTCTAGTCTTTCCCATTCTTTTGTTTTCCTCTATTTCTTTGCCTTGTTCACTGAGGAAGGCTTTCTCATCTCTCCTTGCTATTCTTTGGAACTCTGCATTCAAATGGATATCTTTCCATTTCTCCTTTGCCTCTCCCTTCTCTTCTTTTCTCAGCTATTTGTAAGGCCTTCTCAGACAACCATTTTGCGTTTTTGCATTTCTTTTTCTTGGGGATGTTCTTGATCACTGCCTTCTGCACAATGTCATGAATCTCTGTCCGTAGTTCTTCAGGCACTTTATCAGATCTAATTCCTTGAATCTGTTTGTCACTTCCACTGAATAATCATAAGGGATTTGATTTAGACCATTCATACCTGAATGTTCCAGTGGTTTTCCCTACTTTCTTCAGTTTACGTCTGAATTTTGCATTAAGGAGCTCATGATCTGAGCCACAGTCAGCTCTTGGTCTTGCTTTTGCTGCCTGTATAGAGCTTCTCCATCTTTGGCTGTAAAGAATATAATTAATCTGATTTTGGTGTTGACCATCTGGTGATGTCCATGTGTGCAGTCTTCTCTTGTGTTGTTGGAAGAGGGTGTTTGCTATGACCAGTGTGTTCTCTTGGCAAAGCTCTGTTAGCCTTTGCCCTTCTTCATTTTGTACTCCAAGGCCAAATTTGCCTGTTACTCCAGGTATCTCTTAACTTCCTACTTTTACATTCCAGTCCCCTGTGATGAAAAGGACATCTTTTTTGGGTGTTAGTTCTAGAAGATCTTGTAGGTCTTCACAGAACCATTCAACCTCAGCTTCTTCAGCATTACTAGTCGGGGCATAAACTTGAATTACTGTGATATTGAATGGTTTGCCTTGGAAATGAACAGAGATCATTCTGTTGTTTTTGAGATTGCACCCAAGTACTACATTTCACTGTTGTTGACTGAGTGCTACTCCATTTCTTCTAAGGGATTCTTGCCCACAGTAGTAGATATAATGGTCATCTGAATTAAGTTCGCCCATTCCAGTCCATTTTAGTTCACTGGCTCCTAAAATGTCAATGCTCACTCTTGCCATCTCCTGTTTGACCACTTCCAATTTACCTTGATTCATGGACCTAACATTCCAGGTGTATCACAACAAACTGGAAAATACTTAGAGAGATGGGAATACCAGTCTACCTTACCTGTGTCCTGAGAAATCTGTGTGCAGGTCAAGAAGCAATAGTTAGAGCTGGACATGAAACAACAGACTGGTTCCAAATTGGGAAAGGAGTATGTCAAGGCTATATATTGCCATCCTGCTTATTTAACTTACATACAGAATACATCATGAGAAATGCCAGACTGGATGAAGCACAAGCTGGAATCAAGATTGCCGGGAGAAATATCAATAACACAGATGACACCACCTATATGGCAGAAAGCAAAGAAGTTCTAAAGAACCTCTTGATGAAAGTGAAAGAGGAGAGTGAAAAAGCTGGCTTAAAACCCAACATTCAGAAAACTAAGATCATGGCATCCAGTCCCATCACTTCTTTGTAAATAGATAGGAAACAATGGAAACAGAGATTTTATTCTGGGGGGGGGCTCCAAAATCACTGCAGATGGTGACTGCTGCCACGAAGTTAAAAGACACTTGCTCCTTAGTGAAAAGCTATGACCAACCTAGACAGCATATTAAAAAGCAGAGACATTACTTTGCCAACAAAGGTCCGTCTAGTCAAAGCTATGGTTTTTCCAGTAGTCACGTATGGATGTGAGTGTTGGACCATAAAGAAATCTGAGGGCCGAAGAATTAATGCTTTTGACCTTTGATGTTGGAAAAGACTCTTGAGAGTCCCTTGGACTGCAAGGAGATCAAATCAGTCAATCCTAAAGGTTATCAGTCCTGAATGTTCATTGGAAGGACTGATCCTGAAGCTGAAGCTCCAGTGCTTTGGCCACATGATGCAAAGAACCTTTTGGAAAAGACCCTGATGCTGGGAAAGATTGAAGGCGGGAGGAGAAGGGGATGACAGAGGATGAGATGGTTGGATGGAATCACTGACTCATTGGACATGAGTCTGAGCAAGCTCTGGGAGTTGGTGATGGCCAGGGAAGCCTGGAGTGCTGCCGTCCATGGAATCACAAAATCAGTCATACACGACTGATTGACTGAACTGAACTTAGATCGTAAGAAAAACCAGTAGAGAAATTAGGAAAACAGAAAGAAGTATTTCAGTTCTTCTGACTGTTAAGAATATACCTTAACAATCAAACATAGAGATCTTAGTGGTTTATAGAGCCTGACATCAGGGTGAAAACATGAGCAGGAAATAACAACAGTGGAGTTGAAAGTTAAGGTGACATCTCTGGGAAAAGAGAAGTGGTCATGATCTCATCGGTGAGTCTTGCTTGTAATTGTTGCTGTGCGTTTTGTTGCCATGGCTGTCTACTGTTAAAGGTGAATTATTCTTGCATATAAATATTAATATTTGTGAGTGGTGTCCCAGGAAATAATAAATATTAGTAGCATGTGGTGTTGAAGAGGAGTTTTCCTTTGATTGGTATACACATTACTTTGTAGATTCTATAGCTTCTCCACTGCTGATAATCTTTTGGAATTACAGCTCTGTCCTAGTGACTGAACCACACGTGAATCACCTGGTGTCGCAGTTGCTACTGTTACTACTGCTGAGCCAGCCATGTAGAACTCCTTACCTAATACACCAGTGTTTCAGTAGTTCTTGTGGAATGTAGGTGAGATTTCAGGAGTTTAGATTATAGATTTTGTTTTCTGTCTTCAGCAAGCTTGAAGTATTTGTCTTCTTGAAAATTCTGTTGATGTTCTCATTTTAACTATTCACTGCTTTGCTTTAGGTCAGAGATGCGTGAGATTGGAAGGCATGGCAGAGAACTTGAAGAACATTTCTGCTTTTTAGCACTTCGTCAGAAGGATGTGGCTGAGATATACCACAATGGAATAAGTACCAAAGCATCTTCATTGAGGATACTAGGAAACCCTCTTCTTGGAATTTATATATTTAGACACGTTGATGTTGCCTTGAATTATGCTCATAGTAGAAGCATTACTGTAGAAAGTATTATCATGTTTAAGGTTGGTAGCATGAAAGAACTAATATATTCAGTTTGCTTTAATTGACCTAAACATTATTTTACTTTCAATATGAATTATTGTTTTAAACTCACATTGTATGAAATAAATAATAGTTATCATCATCATCACCATTTGAAATTTTCCCCTATTTTTGACCCTAGTGAATATGCAGCATAAAATCTTCAAGTAAGCAAAGGCAGGCTTTATCATCTTGGTTTCCTAATGTATATTTTTTCTGTTCTAATTGACTTTATTCTCTTTCTCTCTCTCTTTTGTTCAGACTATAATTAATATCAGAGTGTTTTCAATGTCTTTTTCCAGAACATTGGTATTAATAATTCTGGTTTAGCTAAAGTTACTAAACTCCTACTATTTATTTTAATTAACAGTGTTAGACAATATTAATTACTTTGTTTTGATAATTTTACTATCTTATATAAGGTGTTAGCATTAGGAAAACTGGGTTAGAAGTATATAGACCTCTGAATTGTTTTGTAACTTTTTTGAAAGTCTGAAGTTATTCAAAATTGAGGAAAAAAAAAAATCAGTCTTACAGTTGAATTGTAAGCATCAACAGACACAGGTAGGCTAAGATATACTTTCTGGTTAATTGCAGCTTTGCCAAGACTACTAAAATCACAGTAGGTAGAAAAGACCCTCAGTTATGTAACTTAGGATGTGTATACATCCACATAAAACCAATGGTTCATTTGGTATTATTTGGTTATTTTTATTTTATTTTATTTTGTAATTATATATTTTAGTTTATTTTATTTTTTTAATTTTATTTTATTTTTAAACTTTACAATATTGTATTAGTTTTGCCAAATATCAAAATGGATCCGCCACAGGTATACCTGTGTTCCCCATCCTGAACCCTCCTCCCTCCTCCCTCCCCATACCCTCCCTCTGGGTCGTCCCAGTGCACCAGCCCCAAGCATCCAGTATCGTGTATCGAACCTGGACTGGTGACTCGTTTCATACATGATATTATACATGTTTCAATGCTATTCTCCCAAATCTCCCCACCCTCTCCCTCTCCCACAGAGTCCATAAGACTGATCTATACATCAGTGTCTCTTTTGCTGTCTCGTACACAGGGTTATTGTTACCATCTTTCTAAATTCCATATATATGCGTTTATTCGATTATTTTTAGATCTTGGGTATTATCAAAGTCATAAAGTGTAATTTATATTAAAATACTGATTTTAGGAGATTTGGAACATACTCAGAAGCTCTGAAAAGCCCATTGATAATGATAGTTAATTTGTTTGTATATCTATACTTCATCTTCTGCTCATATATGTGGATATGCATTGTACAATGGTCATTAAAATACGTTACTACTTTTATACTATATAACTTTTTTACTGATTATAAAATCAACATTTTCCATACCATTCAATATTTTTTGTAATATCATTTTGAATGACTATATAATATTCCACTGTACAGCACTACCATAAATTTGTTACCAAATTTTTCAATGTTGGGATAGAAATTACTTTTGCTTTGTTTTGTTTTGTACTTTCAAGTAGTACTTGGATTATTCATGTAGGTACATTTTACACACACCTGTGATTATTTGCTAAGAATTAATTGATTAATTCTTATGTGTCAAGTTAGGAGTCACAGGTATGTGTACACTTTCCCAGCTTTTGCTATGTAATGCCCAGTTGTCCTGAGAAAGGTTATACTAACTGCCATTCCTATGCAAAGCATGGGAAATGTTTATTAGCTCTTATCTTTACTATCTCTGTGTATTATATTTTTTAAAAAATATTTGCCAGTCTAATATGTGGTAGTTTCTCATTGTTCAGTTTTTTCTTTTTCATAGTTACTGCCGAGCTTAACATTCTGCAGGTATTCACTGATAATGAGTGAATTGCATATTAATAACTTTTGCTAGATTTTTGTTTTTCTATTTTTTATAATTGATTCATCAGCATTATCAATTCATTAAAGTGAATCTGGAGAGTTAGGGTTTTCATTGTATAATGTTTTATCACTTAGTGCTTTCTTTTTTAAAATAAAAAAGTTTTAAGTTTTTTTTAATAAACTTTTTAATTTTGGAATAAATTTAAATTTACAGAAAAGTTATTAAGATAGTACAGACAGTTCCTGTATACAGTTTTCCCTAATGTTACCATTTCATGTAACTATGGCAACTCTGTTAAAACTAAGAGTCTAATAGTATATGTATCAATTATATCTCAATTTAAAAAAATAATAAAATGAAAGAAATCAGCATTGGTACAGTACTGTCTGCTACAAATTTTTGGTTTCTGGCAGTTTTTCTACTAATGTTTTTTCCTCTTCCAGTGTCCAAGTACAGAGTACCACACTACATTTAGTGTTGTTTTTAACTTTGAATGAATTATTAGCACATGAAAAAATAAAAGTAATAGAATTGCTGACTTAAAATTTGTACATGTTTTCATATTAACTGCACTTTTCCCCACCTTTTATCACTTAATGGTTCATAGTCTTTAAAATTTTTATACTCATTTTTTTTCTTTAAATTTAAATTTATTTATTTTAATTAGAGGCTAATTACTTTACAGTATTGTATTGGTTTTGCCATACATCAACATGAATCCACCACGGGTGTACACGTGTTCCCAGTCCTGAAAATTGGCTTACAATTGTATTGTTTTCTGCCGTACAATTTGATCATTTTTTTGTGATGTACAGAAGTTTTGGACTGTTTACAAAGAAGCACGGTTTCGGTTTGTGGGTTTTGGCAACATGGTTAGAAAAGAATTCTCTTTGAGAGTAGATAAATATTTGTATTTCTCTCTAAGTGTTTACATTACTTAAATATTTAATTTATTTGGTATTTATTTTGGTTTATAGATTAAGAGACGAATTTAATGTTTTTCAGGTCCACACCATTTAGTGAATAATCCGGTTTTGCTTCATCTGTTTCAAATGATGCTTTTAATATTATGCTGTACTTTTATAGCTGCTTGGACTTATCTGGACTTTTTACTTTGTACAGTTTTTTCCATCTCTTTTTTGTGGTAGTATTCTTTTTAAAAGTGGTAGTATTCTTTTTAAAAGTACTTAATATCTGGAAGTACATGTCACTTTTCCTATTCCATCATTATTTCTGATTCAAATATTTTTTTCAAAAATTTTGTAGGTTATTCTTGTTTCATCTTCCAGGGAAGTTTTTAAACTAAAACTCATTTCTGTAAATGGATTTTCTGAAATTTTTGTTAAATTTTGTTACTATAGTCTTAGAGTCGATTTAGGGAGGAATTGACATAATTCTAATAAGTCATCCCATTCATCTGGGACATGAATTATCTCCCCATTCTAATCTCTTTCCTTAAAATAGGAGCTAGTTTTACTTTCCTGGTATGAGAGTTTAAAATGTTCTGGTATATCTTAATTGACTTTCTTTTTACCTTTTCCTCCCCAGGTTCTTTTTGGGAAAGTGAAGAAAATTCAGCCTTCACTAGATAAAAGCAAGGTTTCTTTGGATCCTTCTCCTAATTTTGACTGCCATATGTCAAGAAATATACCTTCTCTGAAGGATACCATTGAACTACAAGCCTACAGTTCAGCAGTATGTTAACTTTTTGATTCACTTGACTGTTTGAAAGTCACTGGCCTCACATTGTATGATACAACTCTTAAAACAACTGTCCAAAATATTAAGTGGAAATCTCTTACTTCATTCATATTTGTTTAGGTCATGTAATATGACCTGAATACCAAATAAGCCAATAAGATGACAAGGTAACACAAAGAATATCTGCTTCACAGATACTGCATTTTTTTATGAATTAAAGGTTTGTGGCAACTTTGCCAAGTCTGTTGGCACCCCTTTTCCGTGTAATATGACCTAAATAAGTAAATAGTTAAAGCTGATTTAATATTTGTGATCTGAAAACATTAGTAAAGAAGCTTCTAGATTTGCATTTAATTTTGTTCCAAGTAGCTACTTTTATTTAAATGTTTCATAGATTAATGCCTAACTTGCAAAAGAAAGATACTTTGAAATAACCTTACTGATCCTTTGTACTTTGTACAAGGATAAAAGGCTTATGTTTTAGTCATTAGATAGTAGACTAATTATTAAACAGTAATTTTCTATCATATCTAAAAGAGACACTTTTCTAACCTTTTAACCTTTTATAGACTTTTAACCTTTTATAGACGATTAAATTATAAATATCATTATATATAATCATATATATATGATTAAATGAGGATATTTTAGAAGTATCCCACATCAGAGAAGGCAGTGGCACCCCACTCCAGTACTCTTGCCTGGAAAATCCCATGGACAGAGGAGCCTGGTAGGCTGCTCCTGTCTATGGAGTTGCATAGAGTCGAACACGACTGAGCGACTTCACTTTCACTTTTCACTTTTCATGCATTAGAGAAGGAAATGGCAACCCACTCCAGTGTTCTTGCCTGGAGAATCCCAGGGAGGGCGGAGCCTGATGGGCTGCTGTCTGTGGGGTCGCACAGAGTCGGACATGACTGAAGTGCCTTAGCAGCATGCTCCCACATGTAAGATGTATTAAGCTATTGTTATTTTTCTAGTTGACTTTTCCTCCTAGATAAAACACAATATAGTGGTTCCTAGCATATGCAAAACATTGAAGTTTTAATGGAGAAATACTTTTTTATTTAAACATAGATTGTATCTGTTTCTGCTGATATTCAAAGCCTATCAAGGAAAAAATGTTATGGAGAAAAAAATTCATCTTCAAGAAAACTAGAGTTGAAGAAGACAGGGAGAGGGGAGATGTGTGGAAGATGGTTAACAAATAGCAACATGGAGTTAAATAGATTTTTTAAAATAGAAGCTTATTCAAGTCTGTAAAAATTAATCATCATAAAAATGTTCTTTATCTTCTAGGTATACTTATATGAATATAATATTCTTTCACAGCCAGTAGATAAACCTAGGCAGTGTCTTCCATATGCAATAGTAACAGTAAAATTTATTGGTCAAAAAGTAGATAATGGACACTTTATGACATCTTTGAGATCCCTCTCAACAGGATTTCCTAAGAAAACTGGTAAGAAACATATATTTTTCTACTTAAGTAGCATCTGTGGTGGTCTTACTGCTGAATATTATTTTCTAATACATCATGAATCTCTAAGCAAAATAGGTGTGCTTTCCCTGTTTTTGATTTTATATATCTAGAATTAATGCTGTAACTACTTTTTACTTCTTTTTCTCAGCGTTATGTTTGTGTGATTCTTCCATGTTGATATATATATAACCATAGTTTCTTCATTTTCACTCATATCTATATTTATATACACACACACACACACACACTCACACACATAATATTCAATTTTATGACTATACATTATACCTCTGAGTATATTTGGACATTTTGTGGTTTTCTTCATATTTCAAGCATTGCTGTTTTAAACATTCATATAAGTGTCTCAGTGCATATATGCAAACTTTTCTACAGAGTATATATCTACATCAGGAATGTACCACTTAATGTAGAAACAATGTCATGGTTTTCAAAAGTGGTTGCATCAGTTCAGTTCAGTTCAGTCGCTCAGTCTTGTCCGACTCTTTGTGACCCTGTGAACCACAGCACACCAGGTCTCCCTATCCATCACCAACTCCTGGAGTCCACCCAAATCCATGTCCATTGAGTCGGTGATGCCATCCAGCCATCTCATCCTCTGTCGTCCCCTTCTCCTCCTGCCCTCAGTCTTTCCCAGCATCAGGATCTTTTCAAATGAGTCAGCTCTTCGCATTAGGTGGCCAAAGTATTGGAATTTCAGTTTCAACATTAGTCCATCAGGTTACCTTAATTACTCTTTATCATTGCCAGCACAATATACTTTTTTAAAAAAATATTTCTGCCAGACTCACAGATTTGAAAACAAACATATGGTTACCAAAGGTAAAGGTTAAGGGGGAGGGGTAAGTTAAGAGTTTGGGATTAACATGTATACATTAATATATATCAAATAGGTAATCAGCAAGGACTTACTCTGGAAACTCTACTCAGTAACCTTATACGGGAAAAGAATATGAAGAAGAATGAATATATTTATATGTATAACTGAATCACTTTTCTTTATACCTGAAATTAACAACAGTATTGTAAATCAGCTATACTCCAATATAAAATAAAAATTAAATTTAAAAAGTTTCTGCCAGCATAGTGAGTGGGATATGTTATCATTATCAGATCAAAAAGAGAATGCTGCTGCTGCTGCTAAGTTGCTTCAGTCGTGTCTGACTCTGCGCGACCCCATAGATGGCAGCCCACCAGGCTCCCCCGTCCCTGGGATTCTCCAGGCAAGAACACTGGACTGGGTTGCCATTTCCTTCTCCAGTGCATGAAAGTGAAAAGTGAAAGTGAAGTTGCTCAGTCGTGTCCGACTCTAGCAACCCCATGGACTGCAGCCTACCAGGCTCCTCCGTCCACGGGATTTTCCAGACAAAAGTACTGGAGTGGGTTGCCATTGCCTTCTCCCAAAAAGAGAATATTTACCCATTAAAAGCTATTATTTGTCTTTTTCCCCAAGCCCCACACTACCCCTAAACAGTCACCAATCTGCTTTCTGTCTCTGTAAGCCTATTCTGGCCATTTCATATGAGTGAAGTCATAAACAGTAGCCTCTTGTGACTGGTGACTTGCTTAACAGTGTTTTCAGGGCCCAGGCATGTTGCAGCATTTATCAGTACCTCATTCCTTTTTGTGGAATAATATCCTGTTACATAGATACATTACATTGTGTTTATTCATTCATCAGTTGATGGCCATTGGGTTGTTTCCACCTTTTAGCAATTATGAATATTTATGCTAAGAACTTTCTTGTACAAGGTTAGGTATAGATGTGTTTTCTTTGCTCTTAGGTATATAGCTAAGGAGTCATGTGATCATAGGGTAAGTCTGTATCAACCATTCAAGGAACTGCCAGACTATTTTCCAAAGTGGCTGCACCATTGACATTTACCTTAACAATGTATGTGGGTTAGAATTTCTGCACTTTTCTTGTTTACACTTGTTATTATCTGACTTTTATTATAGCCATTTTGTGGATACAAGGTGAGGTTTTTCAGAGTATAAGTTTTATACTTCGTTAAATGTATTCCTAAGTATTGCACTCTTTTTGATCCTCTTGTAAATAGAGTTGTTTTCTCAATAGTGATTTCCTTGGGATTTTCTATACGCAAGATAGGGTCCATATGCAAATAGAGGTAGTTTTACTTCTTTCTCTCCAATCTAGATGTTTTTTATTCTTTTTCTTGTCTAATTGCATTGGCTAGAACCTCCAGTGGAATGTTAAATAGAAATGGTAAGAGTGGTCATCTTTGTGTTGTTCCTAAACTTAGGGGTAAAGTGTTTATTTTTCCCCAGTAAGTATCATGTTAGCTGTGGGTTTTTTAAAATGTCCTTTACCATGTAGAGGAAATTCCTTTCTATTCCTAGTAAGTTGAGTGCTTTTATCTTGAAAAGGGAAATTAATTATCCTTCAGAATCTTAAAAGGTTTTTTAATGTGAATCTTCTTGTGCATTTAGTGGGGTTGGACATCTTTTTGTATTTGTTGACAATTTTTATTTAACCCATGATTTTCTTAGTCATATACTTTGCCCAACTATCTACTGTATTGTCTTTTTATTAATCTTTTGAAGATACTATATATTTTTATGTATTCCAGTATATGGAATAATATACTGTTAGTCTCATCCCCATTTTTGAACATATTTCCACTATAGCTTACTATAAATGAAAGTATAATCACAATGGTTATATAATTTGGGAATCTTCATCAGAGCTATTTTTTTTTAACATTTTGTCAAAACTAAATGGCATGTTCTCAATGATATGATTATGACTTCATATATTATTCATGAGCAGTTTCTCATTGTTAGTCTGTTTTAATAATGGTATTTTCATGGTACTGCCTACTTATGTACCCAATAGCTCAGTTGGTAAAGAATCCGCCTGCAATGCTGGAGACCCTGGTTCAATTCCTGGGTCAGGAAGATCCACTAGAGAAGAAATAGGATACCCACTCCAGTATCCTTGGGCTTCCCTTGTGGCTCAGCTGATAAAGAATCCGCCTGCAATGTGGGAGACCTGGGTTTGATACATGAGTTGGGAATATCCCCTGGAGAAGGGAACGGCTACCCACTCCAGTATTCTGGCCTGAAGAATTCCATGGACTGTATAGTCCATGGGGTTGCAAAGAGTGGGACATGACTGAGTGACTTTCACTTTCACTTAGCTATGAATGCTTTGTGAACATTTTACTTGCTCATTATGCATTTTTATAAGTTCCTTTGTTATTCTGTGAAATTCTTTATGAAGTTTTAGGAATAATCTCTATAAAATTTAAAGAAAATTTGCTTCTATTTTCCAGGTTTTTAGTTACATATATTATTTGCCAGAATATTTATTTCATAGTGGAGCAGGGGTAGTGGTTTGCTTTGGCTTCTAGGAAGGATTTTGTGCAAACTTTTTGATCTTCCACCCACCCCCATTTCTTCACCTAATTCCCCTTTCCTTTCTGTTTTTGTTCTCCTGTGGTAGAGGGAAATGAAGCAAGGTAACAGTAGATACAGGGAGATAATTTGACCTAATCATATATAGACTCTATTATAGAATATCTGCTTGTAGGAAACTAAGAGAAGAAAGACCTAGTCTCTGATAAAAGTATGTTTTTAATTCCTGTTTAATTTTTCTATTTCTTAGTGTTTGTCAGAATTCAAATTTTTATGGCAAAGACATGTTGGTAAGGGGCCTAAAAGACAGAATTTCATGCTACATCATTTATTGGTCAGTTACTCATCCTCTTCTCTTTTTGCTTTTTCTGCTGAGAACATACTTTAATCATCATTAGATTATTTGATAGACTTTTTAGTCAGTGCCACTCATGACATGGTTTACTTGCATTAATAGAGTTGCCTGTAGGAATACTTTTTCTTCCTACTTTTCCTTACTTTCTTATTATTTCCACAGAAAGAACATGCTCTCTGAATAACTGTACAGTGGCCAAAAGAATTGGAAAAGGAAAAGATGCTACTGTCATCTTTGAGCATTTCAGGAAACCTATAGATCCATTTGTTCAGGAAAACTGTTTATGCGATGCGTCAAATTCAGAGATAAATCCTTCCAACTCAGATATTTCTAATTGCTATGGAAATACGCAAAATGGAAACATTTCTGTACTTGAAACATGCAGTGGACATATGGAGTACAATTCAGCAGAATGCAGAGACACTTCTCAATTACTTGCATGTGATTCAGGCTATTCATTTATTCCCAGTAATACCGGAGAAAGTGTTAATAATGGTGATCTCCTAAATCTGACATATCTTAAAGCTATTTTAAGTAGTCTTGCTGCTGCTTTTCCCCTTCATAACAATACTGACTCAAGCACAGTAATCACTTCAAAACTCATCAAAGACCCAAGACTGATGAAGAGAGAAGAAAGCATGGGAAAACATAATACTGTTACAGGTTTAAGTGAGATGTTGCCATTTGAGAAGAGTTTAGATTTTGTTAATTCAGAAATAAACTTGTCATCTATGCCAACTGATCCTGCCTCCACATCTGAAGGCGTGCCTGGTGATCAGACTGTTACTAATTGTTTGGATGCCTCTTGCTTCAGAATTTCTTTGGATGATTCACAAACCCAGGCTCACAACCTGGGCTCTAAGACCTCTGATTATACAGCTCCCAATACAATTACCATGGCAGGACAATGTGAGAACCAGGATGATTTTTCCTTCCCAATGTTTTTGTCAAATGTAGTTTCAGAAGTTGAAATCCAAAAACACGAGGAAGAAAAAGCTCAGAGATCCCAGCAGAGAGACACCATCCCATTTTTAACTGACGAAAGCAGTGAGTCACATGACTCTTATGAATCAGTGAATATTTGTACAGACAAGTACAGTGGTCCCATCTCTCCAGAATCACAGTTTTCTAATTTTAAAACTGTATATGAGACTGGTCACCAAATGTCTACACTTTTTCCACTCCAAAGTAAAGAAAGCATACATGAGTACGTTCAGAATACTGGGAAGATAAGGAACTTCACCAAGCCGGAAGACAATGCCAAACATGAAGGAAAGCAACGTTTGTGGAAAGGAAATGATCGTTCTTTTACTAATGAAAGAATAGGTAATTACATTTCTTTGAACCAAGACAACAAAGAGGATGAGAGTCTTGATTATTTGCAGGAAAATTGTGATCAAATATTAATTACTCAAGGGTTAGAAAAACCAAAATCTTTGCCATTTACCACAGAAGAGAAGTATGAGCTAGGTCACCTAGCATTGGAAATACAAAACAATCTTACTCCAAGAGTAGAGAGACTTCCACAGAAGCCTCCTAAAAACTCTCTAGAGTATAAAGATAACACTCATACAGATTTTGCCATTTCTCAAAAACTAATGGAGCTGAAATTGGAAAAACCAGATCAAAACTGTGTTAACATTACAGCTGATGCTTTCCAGGAAGCAGAAGACATTCCCCAGACCACACAACTGCCAGCTGTTACTTCATGTCATGATATTAAAACAGCTCATGATGCAAATTGCAGCATAGCTAGAGAACATATATGTGTTCAAAGGAGAAATGAATATGATCCAGTGTCCCTAGAAAACATTCAAAGAGACTGCAAAGAAACTCCTCTATTTAACAATAAAGGTCAGCATCATACTCGGTTCTGTATTGCACAGTTGAACAATGATGTGCACCGGAATACTGATTTCAGAGAACAAAGTGATAATGATAAAGAAAGCCAGAATGAGGCTGAAATGGAGAACATTGCTTCATCTGTAGAAAACAACATAGGGAATATATATGGAGATGAGAAGCAGAGTTTTCAGACACACAAAACAAAATTTTTTACCAACATAGGTGAAAGGAGGGTGAATAAAGATGACAATAGCATTGAAATTCTGAGTTCTGAAGAATTTTCTACTGCTTTTAAGTTAACTACTGGAAAAAAACATATATGCCCTGAGTCTACATCATTAGAAAATGAAGATCTCATTACCGCCATAAAAGAAAAAGATATTCAGCATACTGAAAGGACTGGAGAGCATTTGACTTCCACAGCATTTCTTCAAATTGCAAGTTCTTCGGTACATGTAGCCTCACGTGCTGCAGTTGAGATAGCCGATGCTGCAATGCCTGTGGTATGCACAAATCCTGAAGATCACCAAAGAGGCCAGTTTAAAGAAACTTGTTCTGATTTTGGTTTGTTAAGCAAACTTGAGGTTTCTGCTTCTGAAATAAATACAGATAAAAATCGATTCCACAACTCATTTTATCAAACAGTAAGTGCCAACTCAGTTCTTCAAAGCTTCAAATTGGATAATGAGACTGAAGTAGGATCAGAAGAGAGTGATGATGCTTTTCCTGTGAGTATTCCACAGGATGCTTATAGCCATGGAAATGTACTTTATGAAGAATTCGAGGACTCCTATGAGGCTCTAAAGTCTCGCATCGATTGGGAAGGTCTGTTGGGAAGCAGTAATGGGGAGATGGAAGTTTTGAAAAGCACCACAAGAGGTGAGAATCAGGACCAGCATTGCTCTGAGGAACACAGTTGTGCTTCTTCCTCTACACAAAATTATGAACCAGAGCTCGTCCAACCAATTTTACTTCCTGATCTGCAAGTTACGATTACTAATACATTTGTGAAAGGATTCAGTCCTACTGTTGAGTCCCTTGCATCGAAAGATGATTTCTGCAAATATGTAACTGAAGCCACAAAATCAGAAATAAATGAGGAGGAAGAAGTTCTAGAATTTGAAATTCATTCTCAGTGTTCTGCTAAAAATTCATATCATCCCTCTGAAAGTGAATTTGGTAATATAAGGCAAGAATCTGGACTAGCAAGTAAATCTGAAACCTCACTTTCTTTGGACTTGAGTCATAATATGCATGTGAATCACATGTCTGAAAAACAAAACAGACCTTTGCTAACTGAACCTTCTGATGTCACAACAGTAAACAAGGAAAACAGATGTTCCCTGACAGAGTCAAAAACCAGTGGTGCTGATACTAGAAGTAAGAAGGAGACAGAATCAAGAATTGGCAAGAGAAAGCCCTGTACACCTTTCAGGGACCAGAACATACCAGATAAAAATTTAAGACATCACGAAATTTGTGAGAAGAGGAGGAAGCTAACAAGTCAAGACTCATTGGAATGTTTTTTTTCGTTATCCCAAGAACGAATTAAAACCTTTTCACAGTCAGAAAAACACATTGGGAGTGTCCTGGATATTCTAAATAGAGAAGCATCTTTGTGCAAAAGCCAATGTCTTTCCAGAAAACTTGACAGAGCCATTCTTCACTTAAAAGATGCTCACAGAAGAGTTTACATGTCTTTGCAGCTGATAACTGAAGTGGGAGAAAACGGAGGGGGCCCTTTACCAAGAGCATATGCAGTAATATGCAATAGTTTCTGGGAAAGTTGTGACCTTCAAGGTTATAGTTCTGTGTCTGAAAGAGGGTATTATTCCACTAAACATTTTCTGTCAAAAAGAAAATACAATATACCTGGAGAGAATAGAGCTTTGGGATTTGAAGTTGATAAATCATTAACTCATGTATCAAAGTACAACTTTTATAAAACAAATAGAGAGAGACTCACAGAGTGCCTTTCTGAAAATGTGTCCGGTGTCTCCAGTAGTCACACAACAATTCACATGAGAGAATATTGTGATCAAGTGTGTCCAGAATCACAGTTGGCCCTGTGCTCCATGTCTCAAAGTACAAGTCAGTCAGCTTATACTAACAGCAGTGTGAGAAATCCCAAATCATCAGAACTTCAGCCCTTTTCTAGAAAAACTGGATGTCTCTTTTCCCCAGACTGCCCAGATGAGAAACTCACTAAAAAAGAAAATGAAACTGATAGAGAGTTTTCATCTAACATTAGTAAATATGAAAAACTTGAGAACCATTCAGCACTTGATGATAATCAGTATACAACAAAAGTAAACAATTCTGAGGCTAAAGAAATAATAAGTAAAAGGAATTTGATGTCTTTAAGTTGCATAGAAGAAAACAACATAAGTTTTAGTGTGGACCAAAATTATGATGCAACTTGTATAGCCCACCCAAAAGTGGAAACTGACATAGTTATTTCCGTCTTAGAATCAAAGGTGAAGCATTTTTTCAACACTGATATCTACAAACCAAATAACCTTATTTTATCTGGTTATAAAGGAAACCTGGAGGTAAATTTTCCCATAGAAAAATGGACAACTCCTAAGGAGATCTCCAAACCAGGAATTATTACAGGAAACTTCCTTATGGATCCATTAAGTCAAACTCATATTCCTCAATTGTTATCAGCCGCTCCAGCGACAGACAGTGAGGGAGAATCTTCAAAGTCTTCCATGGCTAAACAGAGCATTACTGCTGTAGATTTCCCAGCAATGTCTACCATTGCACCACACTGTCTGCAAGGATGTGGTGGAAACGAACTTCAAAAGACAGAATATTGCTCTTCAAGTAAATGCGTTCATGTCGATGGGGATGAAACAAATGTTGAGAATTCTGAGGTGACTGTCACATCAGAAACCGAAGAAAGTAAAGACAGTGAGAGGAAGAAAGTATTTCCCGATGATAGTTTTCTGGTCGTAAAAGATAACGTAAAGGGCTCTTCTTCCCAAGAAGGTATTGCAGAGAAAGACGTTCAGGACGGAAAAATGTGGAAAGATAAACAAGCAGAAAAAAGAAAGGATTCAGTTCACATGAACGTGACTGAAGGATCAAGTGTTAAGACTGAGTACAAAGATCAAAAGAATAAGATATTAGAAGGCTCCTCCTGCTTAAGTGAGAAAACGATGAAAAACAACTTGATTGATTCTCGTGTAAAGATTAAAAAGGCTACTGAGGCAGTCTCTTTGAGAAACATTGCTTCTAATCAGCGTAACAAAAGAAAGAAAAAGGAGGGAAAAGTTAGCCATGACCTTCAGTGTGACTCCTCATTACCTTCAGAAGTAGCCTGTGACTCCAAACCAGGCATTACAGGGAGGAATCGTATGCCTCATCTGTGTGGCCAGTCTGAACCCTCCAAAGTCTCTCCTCCTCTGAAGAAGAAGTCAATGAATGAATTCAAAGAAAAACATTGTCAAAGTAATAATTTGGCTCCTACAGTTAAGCTCACTCAAATTTTGAGGAGGGCAGATGAAACATCATCTGTACAGATTCTGCAGGAAGAAAGTGAAGTTTGTCAAAATATTCTTCCTTTGTTTGTTGAAGCTTTTGAAAGAAGACAAAAATGTTCATTTAAACAAATCTTGATTTCAAGAGACCTGTTGGTAGAAGAAAACCTGTGGCGTAACTGCAAACACAGATTAAAACCGTGTGCTCTTGACTCCTTGGTAGAACTCCAGATGATGATGGAAACTATTCAATTCATTGAAAACAAAAAAAGGCTCCTGGGAGGTGAACCAACATTCCGGAGCTTGCTCTGGTATGATGAGACACTGTACAGCGAGCTGCTTGGCAGACCGCGTGGATTTCAGCAACAATCCAGTTTCTATCCGGCTTTTCAATGCAGATTAAAATATAATGCCTTCTCTGAGCTGCAGAGCTATCATGATCAATTAATCGAACTGTTTGAAGAAACCAAAAGGGGAAACAATTCATACTACGCATACTTAAAATACAAGCGACAAATTGATGAATGTGAAGCAGTAATGAAGCAGTGTTCAGATTGCTTTGACTTTTCTCTTTCTGTGCCATTTACCTATGGAGTTAACTTTGGAGATAATTTAGGAGACCTAGAAACCTTGAGGAAAAGTACATTAAGCCTGATCAGTATGTATGGGGACTATCCCCAAATTGATTCCTGTCCAGGAAAACAAGACCATCTGTGGATTATCTTAGAAATGATCTCCTCAAAAGTTAATTTTATCAAGAGCAATGAGGCAGTAAATATTAAAATAGCTCTTTATGGTCTGGAACATATCTTTTTTGATGCTTCAAAAAGTCTTGTTTGGAAAGAAAAGAGACAGTCTTTCTGCAAAAAATACTCAGAAAGGAACAAAGAAATGGTACTTAGAATGAATCGATATGCAGTTTCTAAGTTGCAGAAGATATATGATACATTGTCTAAAGATTTAAGCAGTGAACAAATTTCTACTATTGGACTTGAGGAGAATTCAGTGATTGCTTCCAGAGAGTCCAATGCTGTAGTAAACAAAGCAACAATTAGCATGGAAAACTCTAGGCTTAATGGTACTTTGCTTTCACATCCAGATATCTGTTGTGTTAGTGAAATACTGGATCAAGCTGAATTTGCAGATGTGAAAAAATTACAGGAACTCACTTTGAGATGTACTGATGACTTAGAAATTTTAAAAAAATATTTTCAGTTGCTGCAAGAAGAAAACACAGATGATATTTTTATCACCGAAGAAAATAGTTTGTACATGATGAAAAACTACAGCCATAAGGCAGTAATTTTAAAACCTGAGGCCACTGAAACCTATATTGAAATCGTCATGCTCTCAGAAACAATTCACTTTCTTAAAAACTCAGTGGCAAAGAAACTAGACAAGCAGAGGTTTCGAAGTATGCTTTGGTTTGATTTGTCACTTCTTCCTGAACTGGTTCACTGCCAAGAAAAAATGACTTCTTTCTCATTTCTAAAAGGTAATCCAACAGATTGTCTTTGGAAGGTGATAGAGACTTCTATTTCTGAGCTTAAGAAAGATCTGGATATTATCTACAAATATAATGAAGCTGTTAACTGCTCCTATGCTGTTCGTTTGCTGTCAAGAGAACTTGAAGAACTTTCAGAAATAAAAAACCTTCTTATGAAGTCGGAGTATTCCATTTCCACATACATCAACTTTGTGCCATGTATAGCATCCATAAATTATGGAAGCACTGTGACAGAATTAGAATACAACTACAGTCAGTTTTCCACACTGCTTGGAAGTATAACAGCCACCCCTCGGAAGGATTTAGGGAAAATGGTCCATATTACGAAAGTCATGAAAACGATTGAACATATGAAGATAATATGTGTTAAAAATGCTCAGTTAACCATTTCTTTTATCCTTTGCCAAATGCTGCACAACAGAAAGACTTCCCAACCAAAGAGAAAGAAAAATGCGAATAGTCATATAAAATGTAGGAAGAGTATCAAAAAATCCAGTACCTGTGGGAAGGTGCCTTTAGTTTCAGAGTACACAATTAAAAATGTTTCAAATTCCTCTCAAAAACGACCTATCACTGTAGACAAATGTGGAGACTCTCAGGAACAAGAGAAACATACTGCTGTTCCCAGTTGTAAAAAACAAAAGGTAATGAATGTTTTAAAGTGAGTTTTGTAAGTCTAAGAGAGCGAACTTGTTGAAGCAAACAAGTATGTAGTTTACAGAATTGTAAATATTGAGAATACTTTAAATGTTGCCTTGCAAAATGAATTTACTAATTAACCTTTTAGATTAAACCATTCATATTATCTGTAAAATGATATGAATGACTGTGTATATGAGAGATGCCTTAACAAATGTCTACCTTTAAACTTACAAATTAATTTTTTATTAGAAAACGCTTCTTGGAAGGTTGTGAATTTTAATAATTGCTTAAGAGAAAGTCTATATTATGAGTGAGCTGTATTGAGTGAGTGACTAAGTATTTACTGAATAGCTTCTGTACAACAAGGCTATACTTAATGTTATAAATATTAAAAATTGACAGTGAAGTCTATGTTCTTGACCATTATCACCCACACAGAGAAACAGTAGCAATATTTTAAAATATTTAATTATGAAGGAGTTAGAAGTTGTCATACATAAGTACATTTTGTTTAACAAAATTTATACAGCATTTATTAAATAGTTGGCAATGTTGTAATGACTGTACAAACATTAACTGTTTTTATTCTTCACAAAGTGCTTTTTTCATGTTTTTTCAATGATTTAAAGGGGAGAGGTTCTAAATATAGTTATAAGTAGTAAGTCACCGGGTCTTAGGAAAAAAGTACTGTTTTACAGAATAAGAAAAATCCACACTTGACTGACATTACATACCGTGGGGCTGGGTGACTGGCTTACTGAGAAGGAGATAAACACAGAGAGTAGGCTTCCTACTTGTTGTAAGACGTGGGTAAAGAGAACGTTGCTAATTGCTTTTTTACAAAATTTTTCCAAACATTTTTCAAATATGAGACGTTCAACAGAGTCACTGATTTTTAAAGGAGAGGATCATTAATGAAGATAGTTTCAGATGGTGCCTTTTAGAGGATGACAGAACAAGCAATTGCAGATGTCTGATAAATAAAATAATTAATATATTGTACTTTAAACCATCAACAATGTAGGTTTTTGTATTTTTTAAACATAGGTTAGCATGAAACATGTCACAGAAATCAAAAGAGAAAAGTCAACATTCAAGCATGCAAGGTAGGAGTTGCCATCAGCCCTGTTTGATGAAAAATTGAATAAAATTGAGCATGTATTATGGAGCAATACTTGAACATTTACTTACTACCTCTTTGGGGTTTACATGTAACTTCAGGGACAAGAGTGTGCTAAGGAGGGGGGAGGTTGTTTCAGTCTCTTCGTTTGAGTTTCATTATGCGTCAAAAGGGGTGTCCCATGAAAGGTGTTTTTACAGTGATTTAAAGGGTAAGGAGTGTCTAAGTTCAGTTAAGAGTGATAAGGCAGCTAGAGCTTAGAAAAGAGTGATGCTTTACAGAGTAAGAAAGTAAAAGTCATATTTGACAGACATTATTTAATGAATTGATGGGGCTTCATGACTGGCTTAGTAAAAAGAACATCAGAATGGGACAAGTGATCAAATTGAGTTTTTTAAACTTGTGAATTTCACAGACCTGTCAAATTTCAAGACTGGTTTAAAAGATACAAATTGCCAAGTTATATTACTCAGAACTTAAGTCAAACATACACATATTATACTACTGTTCCATGAAAGGATTGTATTAACACCACAGTACAGAAAGAACATGACTTCAAAATGCTAGATCTTTAAATACTTTTTTAATTCGTTATTTTTAGTAAAAACAAACTGCATTATTTACATTTTTCTAATTTTGACATGAAGTAGCACCACTGGACTTGTTGACCATTTCTTGTTTCATTCAACTCTGTAAGATTTACAATTTATGACAAGCTGCATTTTTCCCATTTTTTTCCATCCTATGAAGGAAAATGAATAATAGGAACGAAAAAAGATAAGCATGTCATCTGTCTCGTTTGGTTTTGCCTCTCTAAATACAATCTTTTATTTACTCCATTTCTAGAATCTTCTACCTGGCACAGATGACTCTGTGAATAATCATGGAGTGGCATTAAGATGAATAGGCTCTCAGAGGCCCTTCCCTGGTGATCCAGTGGCTAAAGACCCTGTGCTCCTAATCCAGGGGGCCTGGGTTTGATTCCTGGTCAGGGAACTAGATCCCGCATGCCACCACTAAGACCTGGTACAGCCAAATAATTAATTTTTAAAAAATGAATAGGCTATCAGAAGGATAACAGAAACCAGTTCTGTAACCATCTCAGTTTTGTTACTAAGTATAAGTAGGTACTTGCTATTCAAAAAATCAAACTCTGCCTCCCTTGGCAGGGGAATGAATTCTAATATAAAGTCAATATAGGGTGTCATTGTCCTAGAAGAACATTCTCTAAGAGTGTGCCTTAGATGCATGGGTGGTTCAGTGGTAGAAATCTTGCCTGCCACGCGGAAGGCCTGGGTTCACGTCCCAGCCCGTGCAGCCACAGCATCCCCTTTACTGCTCTTGTGGCTCAGCTGGTAAAGAATCCACCTGCAATGAGGGAGACCTGGGTTCGATCCTTGGGTTGGAAAGATCCCCTGGAGAAGGGAAAGGCTACCCACTCCAGTATTCTGGCCTGGAGAATTCCATGGACTGTATAATCCATGGTGTCACAAAGAGTCGGACACGACTGAGTGACTTTCACTGCACTAAAAGGACAGATCATACAGGCAACTGTCAGTCTGTAAGATTGAGACGTCACTGAAACATCATTGGAAATGTGATAAAATCAAAATTGCACTTTGTGGAAACTGTCAAATATTATATTGATGACAATGCAGGTTGTCATTCAAGTGCCTTTTAAGGAGGCTAAGGAGGCTGAACTAAGTAAAATAAAAAACTAAGTAAAATAAGGGCTTTTAGTTTCATGAGTGGGATATACAAATTCCAGGCCAAAGATGAATTTGTCTTGACTGTGCAAGAATGGTCACCTTTATCTTTCAACTTGTTCTTTTCCACTTGTAATTCAAAGAATTGGTTGAGACACCAAAAATTATAATTACCTTGGGGACCTATTGGACTCTTTTGTTCTGGACATTCCATAATGAATGCTTCCTTCAGACTTCATTGAGACTGTCTCATTTAGATAGGAATGCCAAGGATGTTCAGTTGGCAAGAAATTTTGGAAGTCTGCTTCTCCTATTCTTGACCTTAAACAGACAAAATACCTCAGTCATTTGTGAAAACAGAAGATAATCTTTGAGCAGGGAGTCACAGCTGGTGGTTTCACCAGCTCTGTGTATCACTAGGCTGGAGGTATATGAATTAGAAACTACTGCAAAAAAATTAAAATCAGGAAATGTCTGAAGCATAAAATAATTTATTACAATATTGACAGCACTCGATATTTTCAGATGTATTGGAAAAATATTTGAAATGTGGAAAGTATCACCTTCAACATGAAAAGTAGCTAAATTCAAATCAAGGGAGTAAAACTGGGGAAGTGTTTCTTGTATAGTGCCAATACAAAGAGAAAAATGTGAAATCTTAAGAATTCTTCTCCCAAGTAAAATTTTCAACTGTGTCTTTATATTGAAATTTTGTGACTGTATGTTTACAGTTGTTTGTATGTATGTATGACACGTAACAACCCACTCCAGTGTTCTTGCCTGGAGAATCCCATGGACGGAGAAGCCTGGTAGGCTGCAGTCCACGGGGTCGCACAGTCGGACACGACTGAAGCAACTGAGCAGCAGCAGCAGCAGCAGGACACGTAACAGGACTCTGAGGTCTCATTCTGAAAGTGAAAATGAAGTAGGACCGGATTCATCTGGCAGTCTGAAAAGAAGCCACATCTCTCCAAAACAAGTTGAAACTCAAAGATCAGTACCTTTAATGAACCTGAAAGATTCAGAAGATGAAAAAGATTTAACTAATATTTCATTTGCTACTTCAGAAGATTTCACCAGACAACAAGGGAACTTAAGTAGCACAAAGAAAAGAAATAGAAATCTTAGTGCTGCTCAAACAAAAAGTGAGAAGAAAACTTGCTCTGCTTTGGCAGTTTTTGACCAAAAAAGTATAGATGACACATTTTCAAAAGACCAGGAGATGCCTCCACAGAAATTTCTTAAAAATCCCCCAGATACTGCAGAGAAATCCTGTCCCTCAGACATAAAACCAGGAACTGATGCTTCTCTGAATGCATCAGAACCTGGTTTTGTTTTGTGAGTGATAGCCATGCCACTTTAGAAATGACTGACTTTGAACCTCAGGATATTGAAATATTAAATTCATCCATTAATTATACATGCACCAGTTCTCCAGAACCCATGCATATCCAGAACAAAATTCCTGTTGTGCAAATAAATAAAGCACGACCTGCAAAAACTGAGTCAAAAGAAAAATACATGAAGGACACATTGAATTTCAGTACTATACCCGTAGAAGCCTGAGAACATCACCCTTAATGTGAATCAAACAGTAGAATACTCTTTGTCTGAACAACAGAATTCAAAAGTCTTAGCTCAGAATGCTGCCACATACTTGAATGAAATTACACAGTCTACATATACCCCAAAGTGTGACTCTCTCTGGGTGCTCTTTTGAAACTTCACATCCTTACTATTCTTGGTGTGTTTATCGTTACAGCAGCAGCGATGGCAGTTCCACTCCCCAGACATACCAGGGAGTAACATTCTATGAAGTACAGCCACCTCCTCCTGGGATGTTGACTGCAGTTACAAGTCATTTTCAGAATACCCCTTCTCATCTTTTGTGCTCTCAATATTTTGGATACTTTGCTGGGGAGCCACAAGCAAATGACTTTGTGCCAGTGAATGACTACTTCCCACCTCAAATGCCTGTCTGCAATTTTCAGCAGCCAGTTTTTTCACAGTATACTCCGCATCAACCATCTACTCCGTACCCTTGCTCTCCTGATTTAGATGCGCTTCTAGAAGCTCCTTGGACTTACGGTGAGTTTCACAAGCCTTAATGCTTGCTTTCTAGAGTTTTCACTTTTATCTTTGTACATTTTTGTAAGTGGAATTTACAGCAAGTGGTGAGATAACATTTTTCTGTGAAGGCTTGTAGAATTGTTTAAATATCAGGCAGTTGAATTATGTTGTCAGTGGAAACCTAGTTATCAAAGACTGAGAGGAAAAAATAAGTAATATCACTAAGCTGTTCTTCAATAAAACCCAGCTTCAAGGAATAATAGTTAAGTAAATTATAGTTAAAGAAATATGAAGCAACCATTGAAGGGTTTATAAAAATTTCTGGTGACAGTTTTCAAAACTGTATCATATAAATTTACTTATGTAAATAAACGGTTAGAAATACTGAAATAAAATACACTAATAGTTTAACTTGTCTCACTGAGTGATAAAATTTCGGGTTTGTGGAGAGTGTTCTTTATTTCCTAGGTTTCCTATTGTGAACATACATTTTTTGATAAATGGAGGAAAAAATAGAGTAAAAAGAAGGTAGAAAAGGGAACTTCAATCAGATATATAGTATTCTAATATAATATCGTGGCCTACGTGAATGGAAGTTAATTGAAGTGTATTGGTAGAGCAACTTGGTAGATTGCCACTGGAACTTGAAATTTTTTTTCTGAAACAGTTCTGCTTGTAGAATATAGTTTTAATTAAAATGAAAGGCATATTTACCATAGTTAAAGCAAACTTTGAAAACAATTATTAATAGTTCTGCAAAAACTACAATTATCTATTGGCGCACAGAGTCGGACACGACTGAAGTGACTTAGCAGCAGCAGCATTCTACCATCAGAGGTACAAGGTACTGTATGTAATCATCTCTTAATGTCTTAAACGGGGAAATAAAAGATTTTCTTTTAAAGTGAAAAGTTGTTTCTCAAGGAAAATCATAGTTTTGTAAGTTGTGTGTGTCTTCAGATATAGAAGGTGAAAAATACCACTTGCAAATTAAGCCAAAAACTAGTTTTGAAGCTTTGATTTGACTTTTTGCCTCTACTTGGTATTAACTGCAATATAAAAGAAGGAAGAAAATATATTAACACTATCAAGGGTTTGTATTTGTTAAAATAGAGAGTTCAGTAAACATGTTGAGAGACTTCTCTGGTGGTCTAACAGTTAAGACTCTGCCTTCCAATGCAGGGGACGTGGCTTTGATCCCTGGTCAGGAAACTAAGGTCCCACAGGCCATGGTGTGTGGCTAAAAATTTAAATAAATAAATTGCTGAATTGTGTTTTTTTAAAAAGTTCTTTCTCAATCCTGGGATCTTTTACAAACTAAAGGAGAAAATTTTATTGACTGGATTATCACTCATTTGTCTGAATAGGGAAAGTTAGGGTAGTTCTGTTTCTAATTAGGAAACCTCATCACAGCAGCACCTGTATATTGGAGTTGCCACCAGTGCCCGTTAACCTATAGGACAAAACTCAAATAGGTTAGGTTGGAATGCAGGGCCCTTCACAGCCCTGCATACACAGCCTCATTTCCCATCACTTCCACCTCTATATTCAAACCACAGTGAACTGCTTACTGTTCTCTCCTGTGACCGTTCCTCTTGTATTTCCATAGTCCTTTTGTGTGCATTTCTCACACAAAAAAAGTGTTATGTGGTAGTGTGATTATCTCTGTATCCTTTCGTTCTCATCCCACTCCACCAAGTAAGTTTAAACAGGATTGGAAAGTTTTCACCTAAATCATAGCCTGAAAAAAAACTATAAAGGAGGAGGGAAAGAAGTGGGCGGGGAGGGTATATGACTATGCTTTTTCCTTTTTGCTCAGTTTGATACATTGCTGTTGCTGCTTTAATGATAAACACAGTGTAGTAGACATGGCAAACCTATGAATTAAAAAAGACATTTGAAATGTCAGAATAGGAAATCTTTAATGTAGTTGCTGCATAAAGGTTTTCATAGTTTGAACTTTCTTGTGTTCTTAATAATTATTGTGATGCTAAAAAAGCTATCTCTGGAATCAAATCCAGCTTTACTTCTCAAAATTTTTAATTGTTATCACTTTGACTTGTTCATTTGCTAAAGTTGTGTCCAACTCTTTGTGACCCCATGGACTGTAGCCTTCCAGATTCCTCTATCCTCCACTATCTCTGGAGTTTGCTCAAATGCATGTCCATTGCATTGGTGATACTGTCTAAGCATCTCATCCTCTGTCATCCCCTTCTTTTCCTGCCCTCAATCTTTCCCAGCACTGGGGTCTTTTCCAATGAGTTGGCTCTTCCCATTGGGTGGCCAAAGTATTGGAGCATCAGCAACAGTCCTTCCAATGAATGTTCAGGGTTGATTTCCTTTTGGTTATATTATTATTTGGTTACATGTTTCCTTGGGTTATATTATAGCTCAGTTGGTAAAGAATCCTCCTGGAATGCAGGAGACCCCAGTTTGATTCCTGGATCAGGAAGATCCGCTGGAGAAGGGATAGGCTACCCACTGCAGTACTCTTGGGCTTCCCTAGTAGCTCAGCTGGTAAAGAATCTGCCTGCAATGCAGGAAACCTGGGTTTGATCTCTGGGTTGGGAAGATCTCCTGGAGAAGGGAAAGGCTACCCACTCCAGTATTCTAGCCTAGAGAATTCCATGGATAGTCCATGGGGTCGCAGAGTCAGACACGACTGAGCGACTTTCACTTCACTTATATTGCTGCTAAGTCGCTTCAGTCATGTCCGACTCTGTGCAACCCCATAGACGGCAGCCCACCAGGCTCCCTCGCCCCTGGGATTCTCCAGGCAAGAACACTGGAGTGGGGTGCCATTGCCTTCTCTGTCACTTATATTATTGTGAAAATAAAAGGAAAAGAAACAATTGCTTACTTATAAATATGTGCCTCTGTGTGGACTCAGTCGTGTCCAACTCTCTATGACCCCATGGACTGTAGCCCACCAGGCTCCTCTGTCGATGGGATTTCCCAGGCGAGAATACTGGAGTGGGTTATCATGCTCTCCTCCAAGGGATCTTCCTGACCCAGAGATCGAACCTGCGTCTCTTGCTTTTCCTTCATTGGCAGGCAGATTCTTTACCTCTGTGCCACCAGGGAAGCACTTATTATCGTATCAAAGAGTAACTCTAAAACAATTAGAAGACAGTAAGCACATCTTTTAGTTTTTGTGAGTGAAAATAATCCATAGAGATCACATCACACTAAAACAAACCGTATCCTTCTTAAGATGTGAGAAGCCCTGTGGCCCACTTCCTTGCTGTTGCTCTTGCTGCTTGTACGTAGCACCATAGTGGAACTAAAGGGAGAGCTGAGAGAGCCCTTGTGCAAGACAAGTTACATCCTTTATTCCACTTAATTCTCACAAGATACATGAGAGAGATACAGGGATGTTATTGCCCTTTTACAGATGAGGAAGCTACTCTTTGGAGAGGATTAAATATTGTAGTTTTGTCAGGATCCCACGGCTAGTGAAGGGCAGATGTGCAGTCCGAACTCTGATTTCTTTGGCTATAACTTAACTGGATTCTTTCCGCTTTCCTATTAAACATGCCGTCTGTCTGCATCATTAACTCATCTCAAATCCTCATGCTTTTTTTTCTTCCAGGTCCATGCCATCAAGAACCCTTTGAGCCAGGACGTTGAGAATTGTCTTCTGTCTACTAAAATAAAGGGGGTTTAACAAGTTTATCCAAGTATTTTTTTACTTATGTATTTTTTATTTTTAACATTTAAAAATATGTCAATTAGTAAGAAATTATAAACATTACAAACTTGATAAAACATTTAAATGCAATAGTATATCATATAATGCAATAAGAAATCAACCTCTGACATCTAAATGCCAAAAAATTTCCATTTAATTTTGTGAACTGCATACTAGGCTATTTTCAGTACTCATCTAGCCTTCAGAACCAATAACTATATTGTGAAATTTATTTTTTGAGATGTTGCTATTAGAGCTGTTACAATTATATAAAGAATCTCTTTGGGATTATGCTAATGGAATAAGGAGAGTAAATGTAACATTTAATATGATTAAGGGTAAGTAATAGTAGTAATTCTTGAAAACAAGATTTTTGTCTCTGATATTTTTTGATACAAATTTATGGTAGTGTTGTGCCATATGACTTAAGCATTTTTTTTTACTTAGATCAGTCATTAGACCAATAATTTTATAATTTTTGAAACTTCATATAATTTATCTATCTAAAATGAGAAATACCTTTAATTTCAATATTTTCTAATTTTAACTGGCATAATATATTTTAACAGAGAAGGAGGTTTGCATATTTTCAGTGTTTGTCCTTGAGTAGAGACTTTAAAAATCTTTATGTTTGAAGCACTTTTAGATCATGATATTGAAATTTAAAGCACATTAACACCTTCTTCCAGAAGAGCCCTTTCTACCAGATTCTTTTTTATTTGTATTTTATAATTGAAACGGCTCTTGTAGTGATTTTATAGCAAATAATGGGGATAATGTCTTTAGCTTGTGCCATTAGTTGAGTTATATTTCAGTAGTTAAATAATGCAACACAAGTTTTTTAATGGTGTGATCATAGATTTTTTTTTCCTTTTCAACATTCCACGAAAGTAAAAAGTATTTGAGTAATAATCCTCGTTAAACAACAGGGCTTAGTGTGTTCAGCAAGTGCTCTGCCCACCAACAATCATTCCCTGTCTCTGTAAGATCCAAGTCAGAAAGATCCCTCACAACTGGATAGACTTTCCCAAGTCTGAAGGTCAAAGTATTAGTCGCCCAATTACGTCCAACTCTTTGCTACCCCATGGACAGTAGCCCACCAGGCTACTGTCTGTGGAATTCACCAGGCAAGAATACTTGCAGTGGGTAGCCATTCAATTCTCCAGGGGCTCTTCCCCACCCAGGGATCAAACCCAGGTCTCCTGCATTGTAGGCAGATTCTTTACTATCTGAGCCACTAGGTAAGCCCCTTCCCAAGTCTAGTGGGCCCTAAAATGTGGTAAAGAGATTTGCATTGGCTAAATCTAAATAACTAGCAAAGCTAAAGTGTTTTTTCAACTTTTTTTTTTTTTGGCAACTTTTTTATGTTAGCTAACTTTTTATGTTATCTAGTATAGGTATCCAAAGAGAGTGTGATTCAGCCACATTTATTGTAGAGTAGCTAATTGTTCAATTTAGAAAAACACTAAGATCTTCCAGGGTAAGTCTCATTAGTCACATTAACCAAATAAGATGGAATTCAGAGTATTTCAGGGTTCTTCTTTAACAAATAGATTTTAAAAGGGGAAAGTCAAGCAAAGAACTGCAACTGAAACAGGAATTAGAAAAATACTCTAGAACTAAAGTAGTACAAAAATAACATAAATGTTTTGCCCAGATAATTGATATATTTGGAAAAATTCTGTAAAAATCAGAACTCCTGAAAAGGTATTAAAGCAGTAATATCAGCTGTTTTTCAAAGAATGACTTTGCTTTTCCCATTTGTTTAATGTTTGGTTAGGGAAAGATGTTGCAGATTTATTATTAAAATTTTTTCTACTAGGTTAATCAAAAATTCAGTATTCTGATTAAAGATACTTTCTTTAAACAACTCGCAGATTTTGTTGAATATTGGCTTTGTGATATTTTTATTTCGTGAGTTTTAATTTCTTGCAAAAAGTGTAATGAAAAAAACCTTATAAACGTTGAGTTACATTTTAAAACCTGCACTTTGAAACAGAACATGAAAAAATGAAGCATTTCTTCCTCTCAAGTTTGTGTTTTGGCTCTAAAAATAAAAATAGAACAAATTAAAGTTTGAGCAAGCATTATTAATAAAAAACTGCTTGTCTGTAAATATTATTGTCTTGGAACTTGAAGAATTATATGAATAAACTGAATTCCTTCTAGTCCTTCTAGTTTCATGTTTTGTTTTTTTTTTTCCGTTTTGTGTTTCTTGACTAATACGGAAATATATGGATGATCTTTGGTTTGTACATACGCTCATTGCAAGAAGAAGAGCCCACAGATTGCTGACCTAAGTAGATTCAATAAGCTTCTACTCCAGCTGCTTCTGCCTTCACCTCCTCCTTCCCTTTCCCGACTCTGACAAACTTCCTTCCTGCCCGGAGTTCACAGGACCAGCCCCAGTCCCTGCCCTCTCGCAGGGACTCACTCCATGAGTGAGTGACTCTCACTCCAGTCAAGACAGCCAAGTATCAATAAATATATAAGTAATGTATTTCACATTGTGAGAATTGACACGTACAAAATAAAGTAATGCAGTAGAGCCTGACTGCATGACCCATAGGCTGAGATATTCAGGGGGGCCTCTGATGAGGTAATCAAATTAACTTCATATATTTTAATTCTGTCACTGTGCCTTCTGTTGATATTTCTAGTATAAAAGTGCTTCTAAAACTTGAATTCTGAATCCAGCCAAATGTAAGGCTATACTTTCATTTCTCTGATGAGAGAATTCATCAAAAAATTTTTTTGGTAAACTAAAATATATAAACTTTTAGCGATATGTATGTTTAAATGTCAATTGTGTGTTATATTAAAATGCATTAACTCATAAACAGATGTATTCAAGTCCTCTTATGCATATTTGGGACTTCCCTGGTGGCTCAGACAGTAAAGCGTCTGCCTACAATGCGCGGAGACCCAGGTTCAGTCTCTGGGTCGGGAAGATCTCCTGAAGAAGGAAATGGCAACCCACTCTAGTATTCTTGCCTGGAAAATGCCATGGATGGAGGAGCCTGGTGGGCTACAGTCCATGGGGTTGCAAAGAGTCAGACATGACTGAATGACTTCACTTTCACTTTTTATGCACATTGACATCACCAGATCCTTTTGGAGCCCTATTACAGAGCTTTCCAAAGCATATCATCCTCACTTCTAAATTCTTTGAGATACATGCTTTTTAAACCTGGGTATGTATCTAAAATTGCTTTTGGTTGAAGTCATTTCAAGTTAATTTCCTTCCCAAAGACCTTCCTTAAAGTAATGGTTGAAGACTTCAAAATAAAGTAACCCTCCATATTCTTCTCAATGGGAATAATTTTAGGAGAAAAATTGACTTGCATTCAAGTATATGTGGTATTTTAGAGCTATTAAATTTTTTTACAGGCATAGTTTGATTTCAGTTCTTACCATATTGATATTGCTTGAGTAGTGTGATTAACTCCCAGTTATCAATGTAGTTTGAAAAAAAGCAGTGTGGAGGAAGAAAATTAAATTATTTTTATAAGACAAGCATTCCTTAAATTAGATCTGATGGACACAGTTCTAAGAGGAGTGACTGCAGATTCTTAGCAGAGCTAATGAAGAGAAACTGGAAAGTAAAGTGTTGATTAGTAATGCAATGTGGGAAGATTTAAAAGAACTCATTAGATAGAGATTAAGATAGGAAAATTTTGTGATGATATAAATTTTACTCATTCCTTGAAGTATAAGATCTGTTGTCTGCTTTATTGTTAGCATCATAATTCTGAATCTTTTAACCGTTAAAGAAAACTGAACTGAACTGGTATTTATAAGAAGTCTCCTTTAAAATACCCTGTGGAACCCTTAAAACACACTGCATTCTTACTTGTCACAGGAAACTGCATTTATCTTAGGATTTATAAGTCTATACTTAAGTCTATTTTCCTTGGTTAGGTAAGAATAATTTAGATCTATGACAGATTCATTTCTTTTTCTTAAATGTGAGAATCTATGTTTTGACCTGATATAGTCAGTTGAGCATGTTTGGTTATTTGAAGGTTGTGTTCAGTCAGCAATTATTGAACATCTGGTTTGTGCCTAAAGTATGTTGTTTTGCTTGTGTGCATGCATCAGCTAATCTTTATATAGCCCCATACAGGCAAATGTTATTCCCTTATTTTATAAATGCATTCATGCAGAAGGCCCTTCAAGATATTTTGCCCCTAGAGTCATCTTAGTGAACATCAGTTAATAGTCTTCAGTATTGTTGGTTTGAAAAGAATATAAGACGTATCTCAGTGCTATTTGCTTTCTAATTCCAGTCATCAGCTTGTTAACCTGATACATATAATCCCTTGAAAATTTTGAATACACAGTGTGCAAAGAGCAATACAGTAACTTGAGTTTTTCATACTTGATTAAGAAACAATTGCTCTATGTGCATACAAATCTAGTCCCTTGGCAAAGATCATTTTAGTTATACTGAGAAGTGAATTATTTTTCATATTGAGAGTTATGCTAAATCAAGTAACTAATAACTCCCAACCAAGGTGTTTACAACTACATCTGAATATTAATGAAAACAATTTCCTCAAAATTGGCTGTGTTCCCACTTTTCTTTTCAAATGTTATCCTGAAGATTATCCTCCAGTAAGCTTTGGTGAAAGGCAGACTCTCTACTTTCCATCCCCCCCTCCTTGTTTTCAAAACTAACCCAAGATCGTTCACTTTTGTGACAGTTTCTTAAAGATACACCCACCCTCTTAACCTTTCTTACAGGTTAGTCATAAAAATGTTTCAGATATGTCATCTATTGAAAATGAACACAGAACCTGCTGAGTCAGCTAGGTTTCTTTTGTGGTCTTCCACTTGGTGGAATTTTTCAGGGCAAAATATTAGGACAGACTAAAGACTAATTTTATTGCCTGGCTTTCTGGGTTCTTGACCCAGGAACCTGCAATAATGAAAAAAATTTTCACACAGCCTCTACTGGTATCCATCAAATGACAAAGTAAAAATAATCTGTTAATGAATGATACTTCATCATGAGTGTCTCTTTTGGATCAAACCCTCCCAGCACATCAATGTGTTCACCAGCTTGGAAGCTCCACAGAGATTGAGTGACCGGAGTTTTTATTGGAATTTAATTACATGCTGCTGCTGAGTCACTTCAGTCATGTCCGACTCTGTGCAACCCCATAGACGGCAGCCCACCAGGCTCCCCCGTCCCTGGGATTCTCCAGGCAAGAACACTGGAGTGGGTTGCCATTTCCTTCTCCAATGCATGAAAGTGAAAAGGGAAAGTGAAGTCACTCAGTCGTGTCCGACTCTTCACGACCCCATGGACTGCAGCCCACCAGGCTCCTCCGTCCACGGGATTTTCCAGGCAAGAGTACTGGAGTGGAGTGCCATCACCTTCTCCGTTAATTACATGAACATGTGTAATTACATCCTTGGTCACACAGATGAGTTCAGTCCCCAGCCCTATGCCCTCCCCTAAGGTCAGGCTGGCCCAAAGTTGGCTGGCCTGACATGGGGTTGATCTTCCTGGTGACCAGACCCCATCCTGAGTCACCTCATCAGTATAACATATACTCCCCTCACTCCAAATATGAAGGATTTTGGCCACTGTGTGGCAGGTGGTGGTTTAGTTGCTAAGTCTGGTCTGACTTTTGTGACCCCACAGACTGCAGCCTGCCAGGCTCCTCTGTCCATAGAATTTTCCAGTTAGAATACTGAAGTGGGTTCCAGGAACCAGGGACAACGGCCAGATATATTCTTTATTATAGCATTGCTGCTTATAAAAAACATAAATGGAGAGATGAACCTTATACTTGAATATTGGACAGAGATTCACCATTTGCCTTGCAGAAAAGAAAACTGATGATAATACTAATAAAGTGACATTAAGGAAAAGTTTCAGAGCAATAATTTATAAAGTTAATATTACTATGAATACATAATACATAAATATATTACACAGAATACTAAAGTGTAGTTCAAAATTGGAAATAAATTTGCAAAATTTTAGAAATCCAGAAGTGGACAAATAGGATTATTATGGGAGGTTTTTCACCTTATTGACCTGTGACAATAGATTGAGTAAAGCCATAGAAAAAATGACAATATATACAAATAGACTCAGAGGAACTTTTGTCATTCTAGCATTTCAGCATTATGATCAATGGGCTTATGTGGAAAAACATGGAGCAATTTCAGGTGATTTAATCGCAGTATCTGTTGACTCAGATTATTGCTGGATACTCCTCTCAAATGTTCTCCATGTTTTTGTTTTATGTATCTCCCCAGAAACAGCTGTCAGAATCTCAAGTGATACATTAAGTGAAATATTTCACTTCTGCTTGTACTTAATGTATTTCCTGTTTTTAATTCTTAGCCACAGTATCTTTCTGTATGGTGCTCACAGTTGCAAACAGAATCACATGTTACTGTCCTCCCCTTTGGTTATCACTTTTTGGTTATTTGTATCCATGTTTCTGTTTGATCACTCTTGAGGTCTTTCTGGTTTCCAGTTTCCAGTAACTCTTAGCCTTCAGATATTAGTTTTCAAAGTGTATCTCAAGCCTAATTTTTAAACAATTTTATTATTTTTAAGTGAATAACCATTTAGTTCTGACATTTACTTCCTAACTTGCCAGTCCATTTTAGCATTTATAAATGTAGCAGGATGTTTCCCAATTACTCACTGGATTTTGGCATCTTCATTTCCTTGAGAGGTCAGGTGAGAACAGCTGTGTGTTTGTAGTACTCTGTTATTCACTTACCATCAGCCATTATCCTTAGTCACAAATGGGTTCTTTTCTGGATCTTACTGAGATTTTTAAATTTTTTTCAAAATTTAAAATTTAAGTTATTTTATAGTTATAAAATGACTTTGTACTCATTGTAAAAATTTCACCAATACAGTAGAGAATTCCAATACAGTAGAGAATAAAAATCTGACAAAACCTCTACATCTCTCCCAAGAAATAGCACCTATTCTTATTTAGAGGAATATCCTTCTATTTTCTCTGTGGCATATTTGTATGTGTGTGGTTTTACAGGAATGAGACCGTGCTATTTGGGCAGTCTCTTTTTCACCATTTAATATTATATAGGGACCTTTTAATAGCAATACATACAAGTCAATTTATATTTTGATACCCATCTGGAATTCCAACAAATGTATTCATTGGCTGTTAACCAAACCCTGATTTCAGATACTGGAAAGGAGAGTGCTTGAAATTAAGGGGTGATACATCCCTGCTCCAGACCTAGGGAATTATTAGCAAATGAATAATACAGTCATAGTAATCTAGTTTTAGAAAAAAATGAAAAAAGCAGAAACGTGAATTAAAAATACACTGAGATACCATTTCTCGCCTATCATATTGGTTCTGATTCAAAGCTGGACCATGTTCTCTGTTGGAGAAGCTGTAGGGGAACAGGCTCTCTTCATACTGCCTGTGGGCATGTATAAACAGGTACAACATCTAAAGACAGTTTTCAATATTTAATGAAACTACATATGCCTTTAATCTCTGACCCAGGAACCTTACTTCCAGGGATTTATCCTGATGGAAACTCTCCACTAAAAATATAAATGTATTACTTGAATTGGAAAATCTTGGAAATTATCAAAATGCCCAAACAAGACATTGATTGAGGAAACTGTTATACTTACCAATGGAAGACCATGAATTTATAAATAGAAAATGAACAATACATAGGAACCATTAAGGAGTGTTTTCTGTGAAATATTTAATATTTTTTACATGAATACATAAAATGTATTACCCATTGCATAAAAAGAGATATATGTGCATATTTTTGCATAAAAGAACACAGTAAAAATGGAAAATAGTGAAGTTGATTACTACAAAGAGTAAAGGAGAAGAGAGTGAAAGGGGTGTAAGAAAAACATTTTCTGAATTCACCTTTTAGTATAATCTTTACTTTGAGAAGTTCCTATAATGTTTTATAGGCCAAAAAGAAAATTAAATCAATAAGAATGGGAGTAAAACTATATGCAAGCAGAAATAAATTAGCCATTAAATGACTCCTGTAATCACACTGAAATGAAGAGTGAGGAGAGACCAAACTAAAGTTGAGCACAGCCCTTGGGCCATAAACCCTCATTCTAAGGAAATTTGATTGAATCTAAGATGTCATTGGTTGTAGGTTGGGACTCAATTTCAGAGATGTTAAGCTGTGAGAAAATGGAATCTTGTATGGGAAAATGAAAATTAGAATTCAATCAATAATCCAGATAATTCAAGGGTATCCAAACAGGACTTCCCTGGTGGTCTAGTGGTTGACTCTGTGGACCCCTAGTCAGGGAACTAAGATCCCACCTGTCAAGTGGCCAAGGGGGGGGGGTGGATTTTTTTTAAAGTATCAGAATAAGAATGCAAGGGGTTTCAGAAATCCCTTGCATACCTATACACTAACAATGAGAAGACACAAAGAGAAATTAAGGAAACAATTCCACTCACCATTGCAATGAAAAGAATAAAATATTAGGAATAAATCTACCTAAAGAAACAAAAGACCTATATATAGAAAACTATAAAACACTGATGAAAGATGACACAAATAGATGGAGAAATATACCATGTTCATGGATCAGAAGAATCAATATAGTGAAAATGAGTATACTACCCAAAGTAATCTATAGATTCAATGCAATCCCTATCAAGCTACCAATGGTATTTTTCAGAGAACTAGAACAAATAATTTCACAATTTGTATGGAAATACAAAAAAAAACTTGAATAGCCAAAGCAATCTTGAGAAAGAAGAATGGAATTTGAGGAATCAACCTGCCTGACTTCAGACTATACTACAAAGCTACAGTCATTAAGACAGTATGTTACTGGCACAAAGACAGAACTATAGATCAATGAAAGCCCAAAAATAAATCCATGCACCTATGGACACCTTATCTTTGACAAAGGAGGCAAGAATATACAATGGAGAAAAGACAATCTCTTTAACAACTGGTGCTGGGAAAACTGGTCAACCACTTGTGAAAAAATGAAACTAGAACACTTTCTAACACCATATACAAAAATAAATTGAAAATGGATTAAAGATCTATTTGTGAGACCAGAAACTATAAAACTCCTAGAGGAGAACATAGGCAAAACACTCTCTGATATAAATCACAGCAGGATCCTCTATGACCCACCTCCCAGAGTAATGGAAATAAAAGCAAAAATAAACAAATGGGACCTAATTAAACTTAAAAGTTTTTGCACAATGAAGGAAACCATAAGCAAGGTGAAAAGACAGCCTTCAGAATGGGAGAATATAACAGCAAAAGAAGCAACTGACAAAGAATTAATCTCAAAAATATATAAGCAGCTCATACAGCTCAGTTCCAGAAAAATAAGTGACCCAATCAAAAAATGGGCCAAAGAACTGAACAGACATTTCTCCAAAGAAGACATACAAATGGCTAACAAACATGAAAAGAGGCTCAACATCACTCATTATCAGAGAAATGCAAATCAAAACCACAATGAGGAACCATCTCACGCTGGTCAGAATGGGTGCTATCCAAAAGTCTACAAACAATAAATGCTGGAGAGGGTGCATTCCCACTGTTGGTGGGAATGCAAATTAGTCCAGCCACTATAGAGAACAGTGTGGCAATTCCTTAAAAAACTGGAAACAGAACTGCCATACGACCCAGCAATCACACTGCTGGGCATACACACCAAGGAAACCAGAATTGAAAGAGACACGTGTACCCCAATGTTCATCGCAGCACTGTTTATAATAGCCAGGACATGGAAGCAACTTAGATGTCCATCAGCAGATGAATGGATAAGAAAGCTATGGTACATATATGCAATGGAATATTACTCAGCCATTAAAAAGAATACACTTGAATCAGTTCTAATGAAGTGGATAAAACTGGAGCCTATTATACAGAGTGAAGTAAGCCAGAAAGAAAAACACCAATACAGTATACTAATGCAAATATATGGAATTTAGAAAGATGGAATGATGACCCTATATGCAAGACAGCAAAAGAGACACAGATGTAAAGAACAGACTTTTGGACTCTGTGGGAGAAAGCAAGAGTGGGATGATTTTGAGAGAAACATTGAAACATGTATATTATCATATGTAAAATAGATCACCAGTCCAGGCTTGATGCATGAGACAGGGTGCTTAGGGCCAGTGCACTGGGATGACCCTGAGCGATGGGATGGGGAGGGAGGCAGGAGGGGGGTTCAGGATGGGGAACACATGTACACTCATGGCTGATTCATGTCAATGTATGGCAAAAACCACTACAATATTATAAAGTATTTAGCCTCCAATTTAAATAAATAAATTAATTTTTTTTAAGTATCAGAATAAATGCCAAGAAGTACTTGTCAGGGTAAGGGCTCTTCTGATATTTATGATAAGTAATATAGAAAAGTATGTGTGTGTTAGGGGAAATAGTAGATTATTGTTTAATCGGTACAGAGATTATGTTTGGGATGATGAAAAAGTATTGAAATGATTGTCATGAGGGTTGCTCAACACTGTGAGTGTTCCTAATGCTATTGAATTATATGCTTAAAAAGGGTTAAAATGGTAAATATATTTTACCACAATTCAAAAGTTGCCCCCAAAAAATTATTGTAAGGAAATTTTAGTAGAAAATTTAGAGTAAACTCTGTATGTCATTTATACATGTATGCTGCTGCTAAGTCACTCCAGTCGTGTCCGACTCTGCGAGACCCCATAGATGGCAGCCCACCAGGCTCCCCAGTCCCTGGGATTCTCCAGGCAAGAACACTGGAGTGGGTTGCCATTTCCTTCTCCAATGAATGAAAGTGAAAAGTGAAAGTGAAGTCGCTCAGTCATGTCCAACTCTAGCGACCCCATGGACTGCAGCCTACCAGGCTCCTCCGTCTATGGGATTTTCTAGGCAAAAGTATTGGAGTGGGGTGCCATTGCCTTCTCCATTAAAATACTTAATAAGATACCCATGTAATCTTGAGGCAGAGGAGACATTTCAAATCTCCTTAAAAGGACTGGTGGCAGAGCATAACAGACCATGGCTCTGGCTACCCGGTTTCATTTCCCAGCTCCGAATGTTTGGGCTCAGGCCCCTCACTTATTTTCTCTACCTCAGTTCAGTTCAGTTCAGTCACTCAGTCGTGTCCGACTCTGCGACCCCATGAATCGGCGCAGCACGCCAGGCCTCTCTGTCCATCACCAACTCCTGGAGTTCACTCAGACTCACGTCCATCAAGTCGGTGATGCCATCCAGCCATCTCATTCTCTGTCATCCCCTTCTCCTCCAGCCCCCAATCCCTCCCAGCATCAGTCTTTTCCAATGAGTCAACTCTTCGCATGAGGTGGCCAAAGAACTGGAGTTTCAGCTTTAGCAACATTCCTTCCAAAGAAACCTCAGGGCTGATCTCCTTCAGAATGGAGTGGTTGGATCTCCTTGCAGTCCAAGGGACTCTCAAGAGTCTTCTCCAACACCACAGTTCAAAAGCATCAATTCTTTGGCGCTCAGCCTTCTTTACAGTCCAACTCTCACATCCATACATGACCACAGGAAAAACCATAGCCTTGACTAGACGGACCTTTGTTGGCAAAGTAATGTCTCTGCTTTTGAATATGCTATCTAGGTTGGTCATAACTTTCCTTCCAAGGAGTAAGCGTCTTTTAATTTCATGGCTGCAGTCACCTTCTGCAGTGATTTTTCTACGTCAGTACCCTCATTTAATTAATTGAAACTATAATGATAGCACCTACTTTCATAAGGTTGTAGTGACACAACTAAATGAGGTAACAATCTAAGAAGTTAGAACACCGTCTGGCATAGTAAATACTCTTAATTATGAATGGCAAGACTCTTACAAACAAACATAAAATCCAACTAACACACTGCGTGAAATATTGAAACAAGTATGTCAAACAGCCTAGAAATCAATAATAAGGATGTGAAAAAGCTAGTAAACACTCAATTCACATACACAGTATTGATGTCCAAAAAATATTTTTAAAAAATCATAATTTTTCACCTATTTATTTAGTCAATGCTAAAAATCAGTAGTATCTGAATGTATCATTCAGGCTTGTGTTTAGATGGCAGTAACAAAATCCCCAAACGTAGCTTCAACAAATTATGAATTTTCTTTTTCACTCATTTCTGAAGCATCATCCTCACAAACTCAGCTCCCTACTCCCAGCTTTAAGAGCATTCTCTCACATTAATCTCAAACACATTTGCTTTTATGTCAAGGACCTCCCTCCCTAAACACAATCTGTCCTTCCCATTTCTCCTCAAGGTATATTTTGGTTCTCAATCCATCTTCTTTAGGAACTCCAAAAAAAAAATACTATTCTTACTCTCATTTTCATTCTGAGCTTGCCAGGTTTAGCTGAAACTCAACCTCCTTTCAACCTTTATAGACGAACCTCCTCGGAGATCGCAAATCTCCTGAATCAAGGCAGGTATCCCGTTTGTTCAGTACTGTTTCGCGGTCTTTTCACGTTCTGTCCTTCAACTACTTTGCTGCTATTTACAAGGCACTTGAGAACAGGAGCTTTCCAGCCATATTTCCCACCATATGACTGACTGCTGATGCTAGGAGTATTTATAGCTTACCAAAAAGACCTTAGTCTTTCACACATTTGTCCTCTGCCACCGTCCAAAAAACAAATCGGTGTAATTTCTTTCCTCTTCTCCAGGCAACTTCAAGGTTTTGCCCCGGGGAGAGAAGCTTTCGGTAGCTGTTGCCTAGTAGGGATAGTAAGGCAAGGAACATGAGTTCCATTCTGTACTGTTGGATAAGCTCTTGTAGAATTTAATCTTCACAACTTGAAAAGGCAGGCCTTACCGCACCCTTGTAACAAATGAGGACTCAGAGGCTGGGGGCAATCTGGTCATTGTCCAAGGACACAGCGAGGAGGTTGGCGATGCCAACAAGGGGCCCTTGCCCCCTGGTAAAGGATGCTGCCTGCTGCCACTTGTCTAATAGAGGAAGTATGCTTGGTGACCACCTGCTCTCCAGGGTATCTGGCAGTTAGTTAGTTGCTCGATGAACATTTGCTGAGTGAACAAATCATTAGAACTCAGTAAACACTGCATAAATGTGGTGAAGAATGCTGGAGCTGGAAGGGACAACTGATTGATAATCAGAGTAATCGACTCGTTTTTCTGATACCTAAAGGGAGGATTCGAGATGTCGGTGCCCTACAGCAGGTTAATGGCAGAGCTAAGATATGGAAGAATTTACGTATGTATCTGTTTAATAATGAACGCCTGCTATGGGAGAGTGCTAGACTCTGGGGAGACTATGTGGTCAAGGAGAAGCACAAGCTTCCCAATTCCCTCTCCAGAGCGCTAAAAAAGAAGAAGAAGAAAGAAAATTCTCAGAGAAAAGGACGTAAAAGAAGAGCGAGGAGAGACTGGTGTGGACCCGAGTGGAGAAGTTCGATACAAAAGGGAAAAGCGAGACAGCGGCGCGCCCGTCGGCCTGTTTCTCCGCCGCGCCACACGGGGGCGCTGCAAGCCTGCTCGCGTCCCGGGCCCGGCGGCGCCACCCGCTCGCCTTTTTTCCCGGCGGAAATGCCCAGGCGATGACGGAAAGCCGGAGGGAGGGGAGAGAAAGAGCGAGAGAGAAGGAGCCTGGGAGGCGAGAGCGGCCGGCGGCCGGCAGGCGGCGGGTGCCCATCCTCCGGCGGCAGCTGCGCGGAAGCCCCGCACGTCCCCGCGTCCTTCACCGACTCTCCGGGCGCGCGGGCCGGCGGGCCGGGGCGGGCGGGGGTCTCCCGGAGGCCGCGCGCTCGGAGCCGCCCGAGGGGCTTGGGCGGGGCGCGGGGTCCGCAGTGCCCGGCTCCTCCCTCCCCCGCCGGGAGCTGGCGGCGGCGGCGGCGGGGGGCTAGGGGAGCGGCGCCCGGGGCGGGGGCGCGCGGGGGGCGGGAGGAGGCGGCGGCGGAGGGGCGGGGGCCGCCATGGACGACAAGGCGTTCACTAAGGACCTGGACCAGTGGGTCGAACAGCTGAATGAGTGTAAACAGCTCAACGAGAACCAAGTCCGGACGCTGTGTGAAAAGGTGAGCGAGAAGAGGGGCGAGGTGCGGCCGGGGAGCCTCGGCTGGGTGGGGGAACCCCCTCCTCCTTCCCCTCTCGGGCCGCCCGCCCGCCTTCATCCCGGCACCCGGTCCAGGCACCCGCGGAGCTGCGTCTCCCGCTTCGGCATCAGACCTGGGCGGGGCCGGGCCTTTCCAGGACCCCTCTCGGGACACAGCCCTGGTTAGGCCCAGACCCCCGCTCCGCCCCGGACCCAGACCTAAGGCGTCCGGGATGGGTGGGCGGGGGCTCCGTGGCACCTGGAATTCATCACCCGAGTGTGATTGTGGGGTGACCGGCGCTCTAGTGAGGATTGCTGACAACCCCATTATTAACCCCGGCGGACTGGCAATCCCGAAGCTTCAACCGCCAGGCAGATTAATCTCCTGCAGCCTCGTAATGGAAAGTGCACCGAAATGAGCCTGGGTGTTGTGAATTATCAACGCGCGTGGTAAGAAACTGAGGCTTTTTCTCAGGTGACTTGGCCCTTCAAACATCGCTAATACTTGGTAATGCGTCAGGCATTTGTTTGTAGAGAGGTGGGTGTGATGGCAGACTGTGATTTTTTAAAATAGAAGTTGACTCTAGTTGAGACAGATGGTGGCTGGTCTTCACGTTGAGAGGCTCTTTGGAAGCAAAAATGTTTGATTTTTCAGAAACAAGACGGCAAGTCTTCAGTTTGGCAACAGTGCCTACCTGAAATGATAAGTGGGGTCTGTGTTTCTCCTGCAGGGTAGCACTTTTCAGAAGGTTATTTCTGTTTCTGTTACTTGTAAGGTTTTTTTCATTGCCAAAAAGTAATAAAATATGCAGATGGTTTACTGTTTTCAGTCGCTCTTGATTGTGTGATCGTAGACAATCTTCTGAATTCTGTATCCATTTTTTTCTTAACCATTGGAATTATTTTGGACTTTACTTTTTTTTCTCATTCATCTTTTATAGCCTAGACTATTTTTATGTAAAAAGGTCTCGTGAAGGAGTAACAAAATTATTTATCCTTTAATGCTTTTGAATTGTTACGTATTTTTAAGCCATAATCCCTAAGACTTTCTTGATTTTGTTTGGAAAGCAGGATGCCTCAGAAAGGCATTGAAGGAAAGATTTTATTAATATTACTTATAGAGGACCCTTAAAATTAAATGTCTAAGAAATGGAAGAGTTAGTACGTACTAAGTTGAAAATAGTGTTTTGTTTTTTAAATTAAGTGTAACACTGTTTTGGGTCTTTATTAACATTTTTTTTTTTGAAGTATAATGTTGCATTTAAGTGTTCAACAAACTTATTCAGCTATAAACATACAATATTCTTTTTCAGGTTCTTTTTCATTATAGGTTATTACGTGACACTGGGTATAGTTTCCTGTGCTATACAGAAGGTTCTTGTTGTTTCTTTTACATAGTAAAGTAGTGTGTATATGTTAATCCCAAACTGCTAATTTATCCCCTCCCCATCCCCTTTTGGTAACCCTTAGTTTGTTTTCTATGTCTATGAGTCTACTAAATAACTATTGATACAGGAGGATGTATTTCTGTAAATAGAACTGGCAAAAAGTGGTATATTTGTGTTTCTGAGACAAATTGCTTATGGACCGCTTCAAGTTCTGGCTGCATTCAGTTTTCTTGTGTGATAACCTGTAATTTCACGTTTTAAAATTTGCTTCAAATCGCTGTCTCTCAGGCTCTCCTGTCAGGTGAAATAACCCAGTTGTGCAGTTAGCTGAGTCCGTTAGCCTCACTGTGACTAGTAGACATGGACTGTAAGCGGTGGGCAGGGGTGGTAGTTGAATCGGCTCTTCTCTCTGACTGTCTGATAATTTTAAGATGTCTTTCTGGAGAAGAATGTTGCACCCCTCCTCGATCACACGATCCTTTAATCACCTGAGCAAGCTTTCTGAATTTGTCCAGAGAGATTATTTTGACTTCAGCTCCTAAATAAATTGGACTGCCAGTCCCGAGAATCTTTGAGGTATATTTAAGCTTATATCTTACCCACTTTTTTCTCTGAATATTTGTACTTTTCCACCAAGCATGAATTTTTAAGTGGCAGCTCTGTCATTTATCTTTATCCTCCACTTTTGCCAGGGACGTGGAGTGCTCCGCCGCCCCCCGCCCCCGCCCCTCTCAGCCGTGCTTGGTGTGGAGCCCCTTTCCAGCAGCTGTGGCAAACCTTTGTGGTGTTGGTTTTCTGTCACCTAACCTTACAGTTCCATTTTACTTCCCTACCTCTGCCCTCCTTTTTCCTGCTGAGTGCAGCATTTGTTTGTAATGGCCAGCCTGCATTCAGACCCTGGCTCCACAGCTTGATGGCTGCCCAGCCCTGCCCCTCCTGTTCCTTATCGCTAAGGCCGGGGTGATCACTGACCTCCTGGTTTGCTGACCTCCTGGGGCAGTTGTATTAAGACTCCACTGGAGTGAAGTCCTAACAAGAAATTTGCAGTAGATACTAAATGAAGGAAAGCTAAAAAAAAAAAAAAAAAAACCAGCTGTTCTATCTTCTTTTAAGTGTCATCCTATTTTCTTTTGGAAGAAGCTGCAAAATAAACAGATTTGTCGATATGACTTCTCTGTGGAGAATGTACTTCAAGAGAGGTTTTCCATTTAGTGGCTCTAGAATTCTGAAAAAGTTTCGTTATTTCTTGTGATCCCTGTTACCTGAAGCACAAACTGCTGGGATTGGTAGTAGTTCCTCACTTGGTCTACTTAATATGTGTTCTCCCCTTCCAGGTCAAGAATGGCAGGCATAAAGAATATAAGAGAAAATAAAAAGTTAAGCCTAATGTTTTAAAACTGTAAAAATCATCTTTTTGTTTAATTCTTCGTGACTAGATTTTAGTTTTTTTAATAACATTTTTTGAGAGTCTATTAGAAATATTATTTTATAGAAAGTTACATCATAGGATGGTGATTTCTTCCTCAAAATTAAATTTCTGTTCTAACTCAGATTGCCTGAATCTTAATCAGCTGAAATTAAAGACCAGAGTGGTACTGGGAAATAGCCCTGTTTTGAGGTAGTGGCAAAATAAAATCCATCCAAATGCCAATTGGAGAATAACTTGATTAAAAAATATATATGGGTATGCATGATATGGTATGTCTGGCCTTCAAGGTTAGTTTCTGTCTAGAGAAAAACGGTTTGCATAAAATAGTTAAGGCATGTCTTCCAAGAAGATGACCAACTCTTAACATGAACTTAAATTAGCAGTCCAGGGGCTCCCTGGTGGTCCAGTGGTTAAGAATCCACCTTGCAGTGCAGGGGACACAGCATCAGTGCCTGATCTGGGTCCCACACGCCACGGAGCGACTAAGCCCATTCGCCACAACTTCCGAACCCACGTGCCGCAGCCACTGAAGCCTGCGTGCTCCTAGGGCCCCTGCTCCACAACCAGGGGAAGCCCATGTGAAGCAGCGAAGACCCTGCACAGCCAAAAATTAAATAAAAAAAGTTTTAATTAAGAAAAAAAAACGAGCAGTCGAACTTAGGGGCCAGTTGCACGTTTTGCCCTCTTGGTGGGCAGAGCGGTTGCTTCTCCGTCTGCGCACGGTGTGCACCGTGATTTATAAGGATAGGGGCCTGGAGAGCCAGCCTGGCACAGCTGAGCACATTCTGACTAGAACTATATTTAACGTTTGGTAGAGTCTCAGGAGGAGACATTTTTAGGCTCTTCGACCTGATAAACTTTATTTTATTCTGTAGAACCTTGGTGATGATATTCTAAGCAGGGAGGGAAATTTTAGCCCATGTGTGTGCGAGCAGAGCTTTATGCTGATGATCATACAGTGGCTACTTAGAAACAATTTGAGGTTTGTATAGATAAATATGTAAATTCTGTATTGGTCTAATGGATATGTTCCTGGGTCCTGGCCCCAGCCTTGAAAGAAGCAGAATTCTCTGTAGGGTATTACTTCACTGATGTGAAATAGCATGCGTAAATTCATGAATGCCTAAAACCATCTTAATGAAAATTAGGTCCTGGTAAAAATGATTTTTCTGAGTTGAGAAAAGCTCTCGAATGGTTTTCTTTAATAGTTTGTACTTAAAATTGGTGTTAACAGCCAAAAAGCCTGTTACTTTCATTTTAACTTCCCTTGAGCCAGCTCTGGTGGCCCATAGAGTTGAAAATGCAGTGATGGAGAGGACGTCCCTGGTGGCCCGCTGAGGAAGCACCTGCCTTCCAGTTCAGCGGCACCGTTTCGGTCCCTGGTCAGGGACTAAGACCGCACGTGCCGCAGCGAAACAGCCCACGAGCTGCAGCTGCTGAGCTCCCGCGCCACACCCAGGACCTGACACGGCCAGATACAAATAAGTCATTCTTTTAATTCAGTGATCGAGAGAGAGAGTAGCGTGTTTCTGTCTTACTATAACAAAAAATAGCATGACTGCGGTGAAATCTGAGGTTAAAACCCAGTATTACCAACTGAACAAATCATTTTCCGTGCTTATCTAAGCCATCCTTCATGTCAGACAGGTAAAGAAACTAAACCAGACTGGACTAGCATGAACTACTGCTCCGACTAAAAAGCAGCCTTTTTTAAAATCAGTTCATCATTTCTCAGCTGTCCATAGGATGTGTAAAATCATGTTCACAGATAAAATGAAGATAATTATATAAACTACTTTCACATGGAATAGTTTTATTTGCAACATATGTCTTACTCTACTTTGAAGATCTTGCAGAGATTTTTCCTTCACTTTTTCTTTTAGGTGCTATGAAGGGCTTGGTGGATGAAGTCTTCTTTGATTAAAGGAAATCAAAATGCCATAAATTGAAGTTAAAATTAATACCAAAACAGTCACTGCATTTTACTACATAAACTATGTGTATTTCCTGAACTCAGTTTTTCTAAGAAAAAATGGCATTAAAATCACTGTCGTCCTTTCCTGGCAGTCCAGTGGTTAGGATGCCACGCTTTCACCACAGGGGATACCAGCTGAGTCCCTGCTCAGGGAGCCAGGATCCCGCGTGCTGTGTGCTGCTGCCAAAAAATAAAATTTAAAAAAAAAAAAGATCCCTGTCATCTTTCCAAGAAGGCTAGTTCAGAGCCACAGCAGGGTTTCACATTTAGGTTTGGGCTTTCCTTGTATGTTTAAATTGAGGTACAATTCGTATAGTATAAACGTTTGCCCTATAAAGTGTACAACTCAGTGGTTTTAGTATATTCATCGTTTTGCGGTCATCTCTACCATATAATTCCAGAACATTTTCATCACTCTGGAAAATAAACCCTGTGCCCACTAGCAGTCAGTCCTCACTCTTCCTTCTCCATCCCCTGGCGGCCACTGATGGACTTCTGTCTCTCTGAATTTGCCTGTTCTAGACACTTTATATCAGCGTCATCATGTGATACATCCTGTTTTGTGTCTGGCTAAAGATTCCACGTTGTAGCCTGTGTCAGTATTTCATTCTCTTTTGTGGCTGAATAAAATTCCCTTATATGAATATAGCACTGTGGTTGTTTTTAGGTTATTGCCTAAAAACAACAATAATAATTAGGTTGTTGCCATCTAGAATTTGTTTCAAAGTTCAAAAAGTTATTTTTTAAGATTGAAAAAGTGCTTAATCGCCCAGTCGTGTCCAACTCTTTGCGACCCCATGGACTGTAGCCCGCCAGGCTCTTCTGTCCATGGGGGTTCTCCAAGCAAGAATACTGAGGTGGGCTGCATGCTGTCCTCCAGGGGATCTTCCCAACCCAGGCATCAGACCCAGGTCTCCTACATTGCAGGCGGATTCTTTAACAGCTGAGCCATCAGGGAAGCCCATTGAAAAAGTAATACTTTTTTTTTTTTTTTTTAATTTAAGCATCTCAAAAATGTAGGGAAGGAAACCAGCAGGCTCCACTGTTAAACGCACCTTCCCCTCCCATTACCGCCCTACCTCAGAGACAAACCTGAGGTGATTTTCCAGCCTTTTGTTCTCTCTGTGCAAAAAGCATGTGTTTTGTGGGCTAGTGAGGATGTTTGTGATGTACGGTTTTTATTAAGATGGGATCACAGTTATCCTAAAACCTTTTTAACCACACAGTGTCTTGTTCTGTGTACATATGCATGCCTCATTCTTTCTTAATTTTAACAGAGTATATGATTTTTTTCTTACTTGTGTTTCCAAGCTTGATATTACTTGGCATATAGACACTTGAGTGTCATTGAACTGAAAGAAAAAGTTTGTTCCCTTAAAAAAAAAAGTCAATTCTCATTTTTGGAAGAAACCTCATAACTGCAGGAGGACAGGCCACCATACTTACATTAACCTTGCCCTGTAGGATCTAGAGGGCTTCCCTTGTGGCTCAGCTGGTAAAGAATCCACCTGCAATGCAGGAAACCTGGGTTCAATCCCTGAGTTGGCAAGTCCCCGGGAGAAGGGAAAGGCTACCCACTCCAGTATTTTGGCCTGGAGAAGTCCATGGACTGTATAGTTCCTGGGGTCGCAAAGAGTTGGGCATGACTGAGTGACTTTCATGAGATTTAGAGGTTTATTTGATCTCATCTTTTTCAGAGATCACTCTGTTCTGTGGCTTTCTTTAGATGAATTTGCCTAGGAGTAAGAGGTAATCACTTTTTAATAGCAGATGATTTATGTATAAATAGAGGGGAAAGGAATTTGTATGCTGGCTATCCCAAAACCAAATTCAGTAGCTTTGTGGTATTTTGGTTCCAGTGATGGGCACCAGCACAGAAATAGAGATGTCAATAGCATGTCACCTGTTGAGGGGCTGGGAAGACTTGACGTTTCCATTTTCTGTATTCTTAAACATAGGTAGAGTGAAAATAAAGAATTATATGTGAATGTCATTTCCAAACTTATTTTTTCAGTTCTGTTCATAGATTTGACTTGACGGCAACAAGGAAGAATGTTTTAAGTGGGTGAGAAACGAAACAAGTTTGAATGGATAGGAACACAGCAGTGCATCAGTAGTAACAGCGGTCTGCCTGCGTGCATCTGGACCAAGTGGCATCTTCCATCACCACAGTCCTTCACTTGACAGTTTTAACTAGGTCTTATCAGAGTCTTGGGGATGGTCTTGGTCACTGTCACCTGTACGGTGTCACAAACTTCATCCGTAGTTCTTCAGGCACTCTGTCTATCATATCTAATCCCTTGACTCTATTTGTCACTTCCACTGTATAATCGTAAGGGATTTGATTTAGGTCATACCTGATGAAGTGATCAACACCATCCCCAAGAAAAAGAAAAGCAAAAAGGCAAAATGGTTGTTTGAGGAGGCCTTACAAATAGCTATGAAAAGAAGGGAAGCAAAAGGCAAAGGAGAAAAGGAAAGATATACCCACTTGAATTCAGAGTTCCAAGGAATAGCAAGGAGAGATAAGAAAGCCTTCCTCAGCGATCAATGCAAAGAAATAGAGAAAACAATAGAATGGGAAAGACTAGAGATCTCTTCAAGAAAATTAGAGATACCAAGGGAATATTTCATGCAAAGATGGGCTCGATAAAGGACAGAAATGGTATGGACATAACAGAAGCAGAAGATATTAAGAACAGGTGGCAAGAAAACACAACCCAGATAACCACAGTGGTGTGATCACTCACCTAGAGCCAGACATCCTGGAATGTGAAGTCAAGTGGGCCTTAGAAAGCATCACTACGAACAAAGCTAGTGGAGGTGATGGAATTCCAGTTGAGCTATTTCAAATCCTAAAAGATGATGTTGTGAAAGTGCTGCACTCAATATGCCAGCAAATTTGTAGAACTCAGCAGTGGCCACAGGACTGGAAAAGGTCAGTATTCATTCCAGTCCCAAAGAAAGCAATGCCAAAGAATGTTCAAATTACCACACAATTGCAGTCATCTCACACACTAGCAAAGTAATGCTCAAAATTCTCCAAGCCAGGCTTCAACAGTACATGAACTGTGAACTTCCAGATGGTCAAGCTGGTTTTAGAAAAGGCAGAGGATCCAGAGATCAAATGGCCAACATCTGTTGGATCATCGAAAAAGCAAGAGAGTTCCAGAAAAACATCTATTTCTGCTTTATTGACTGTGCTGAAGCCTTTGACTATGTTGCTCACAACAAACTATGGAAACTTCTTCAAGAGATGGGAATACCAGACCACCTTACCTGCCTCCTGAGAAATCGGTATGCAAGTCAAGAAGCAACAGGGAACAACATGGAACAACAGACTGCTTCCAAATCAGGAAAGGAGTATGTCAAGGCTGTATATTGTCCACCTGCTTATTTAACTAATATGCAGGGTACATCATGAGAAACGTTGGGCTGGAAGAAGCACAAGCTGGAATCAAGATTGCCGGGAGAAATATCAATAACCTCAGATAGGCAGATGACACCACCCTTATGGCAGAAAGTGAAGAAGACCTAAAGAGCCTCTTGATGAAAGTGAAAGAGGAGAGTGAAAAAGTTGGCTTAAAGCTCAACATTGAGAAAACGAAGATCATGGCATCTGGTCCCATCACTTCATGGCAAATAGATGGGGAAACAGTATCAGACTTTATTTTGGGGGGCTCCAAAGTCACTGCAGATGGTGACTGCAGCCATGAAATTAAAAGACGCTTGCTCCTTGGAAGAAAAGTTACGACCAACCTAGATAGCCTGTTAAAAAGCAGAGACATTACTTTGCCAACAAAGGTCCAGCTAGTCAAAGCTGTGGTTTTTCCAGTGGTCATGTATGGATGTGAGAGTTGGGCTATAAAGAAAGTAGAGTTCTGAAGAATTGATGCTTTTGAACTGTGATTTTGGAGAAGACTCTTGAGAGTCCCTTGGACTGCAAGGAGATCCAACCAGTCCATCCTAAAGGAGATCAGTCCTGGGTGTTCCTTGGAAGGACTGATGTTGAAGCTGAAACTCCAGTACTTTGGCCAGCTGATGCGAAGAGCTGACTCATTTGAAAAGACTCTGATGCTGGGAGGGATTGGGGGCAGGAGGAGAAGGGGACGACAGAGGATGAAATGGTTGGATGGCATCACCGACTCAATGAATATGAGTTTGAGTAAGCTCTGGGAGTTGGTGATGGACAGGGAAGCCTGGCGTGCTGCAGGCCATGGGGTCTCAAAGAGTCAGACACGAGTGAACGACTGAACTGAACCGAACTATCGTCAGTCTTCACGCATGTTCAGTCATGTCCAACTCTTTGCGCCCTCATGGACTGTAGCTTGCTAGGCTCCTCTGTCCATGGGATTTCCCAGGTAAGGATACTGAAGCAGGTTGTCATTTCCTCCTCCAGCAGATCTTCCCCATGCAGGGATAGAAGTTGAGTCTCCTGTGTCTCCTGCATTGGCAGGAGGATTCTTTACCACTGATTCACCAGGGAAGCCCCTATCAGAGTCGTAGAGATAATTAAGCTTTGAGTACTAAGTCACATTAAAGAAACAGTCATGAGAATTACATGCAGAGTTACACAGTGTACAGAAAAGAGTTGGCATAGCAGCCCCAAGACCACTGTCTGATTAAAGGCTGGGTGTCAGGGTTGCCATTGGTGTCTGGAAGCTTGGATTTGGGGAGGCTTCACACCATTCCCTGTTGAGAATGGCTCACTGTGCCTAAACCATTCATGCAAACAGTGTGATTTATGCTGGACACGTGGTTTTCTTTGAATGTCTAGTGGAGAAGGCAATGGCACCCCATTCCAGTACTCTTGCCTGGAAAATCCCACGGAAGGAGGAGCCTGGTAGGCTGCAGTCCATGGGGTCGCAAAGAGTCGGACACGACTGAGCAACTTCCCTTTCACTTTTCACTTTCATGCATTGGAGAAGGAAATGGCAACCCACTCCAGTGTTCTTGCCTGGAGAATCCCAGGGATGGGGGAATCCAGTGGGCGTCTGTCTATGGGGTCGCACAGAGTCGGACATGACTGAAGCGCCTTAGCAGCAGCAGCAGAGGGCCCAGCTCCCCATCTGGGCGCCGAGGCTGAAGAGCGTCCGGGTGACGGGCAGGTTGCGCATGGGCGTCAGGTGCGTTCTGTGCACCTCCGCCTGGAGAGGACTCTGAAGCCTGCCCTTGGTTTGCTCAGGGCCGTGCGTCTGGCCTTTTCCGTCTGGTGATTGTGCTGTGTCTGTTTTTACTGTCGTAAGTCATAGCTGTGAGTACACTTGCGTGCTGAGATCTGTGGATCGTCTTTTGTGAATCACCAGCAAACCTGGGGCGCTTTTGGGGACCCCTGACACACAGAGGTTTGTACATTGAGAATTCTAGCTGTCAGGTGAACTGTATACTTAACTTCTGCCAGGCCAGCCCACCCTTTGCTTGAAGGGACCCAGAGTGATCGCAAAATAAGAGCACTTTACAATAAAGGGTGTGAGTTATAAATCATTTAGAAACATTAGGGATCTGTACTGTAAAGATAAAAATTTGTCTGGCCTGATGAAGTACTTCATTGTATGAAGATAAAACCTCAGGAAGCTATTAATGTAAAGCAAACACACACTGTGAATGATGTCTCTTAACTCATCTTCATAGTTTTATAAAACCTGTGCTGGGTTAAGATAACCATATGTCCTTAAAAGAACAGTTGAATTGGATAATATTTACATTTTGGTGCTTTTTATTTCCATGTTTAAAATAAGGTACTGAAGATAGTGTTTGTATATGAAGGAGATTTCCTGTTTAGATTTGGAACCATCAGCTGAATGTTGAGGGGTTTTCTCAGTAATAATAAGTACAAGACATCAGGTCCAGGGACTTCTTGGTGGTCCAGCGGTTGACCACTTTCCATTGCAGGGGACGTGGGTTTGATCCCTGGTTGAGGAAGTAAGATCCCGCAAGCCCTGGGGTAACTCAGCCTGTGCGCACCACAGAGAGCCGGCACAGCCAAAAAAAAAAAAAAAAATAGACATCAGGTCCAACTGAACTCTGATTTATGTTCCTCAGTTTGATTTTTTTTTCCTGAACAAAATTAGGAAGCTTTTTATGGACTAAACTTGATAAAAACGCTGTTTCATTTGTGAACTTGGATAGAAGATACTTGATAATCTCTTTGGTGCTAATTGGAATTACACCTTGTAGCAGCTCTGCCCTCCTCCTTGCCCCATCCCAGTGACTGACTGGGCAGCAGGGAGCTCATGTCTCAGTTGGTACATATACTTTTACCATATTTGCTCATTACTTGAGAGTATTTTTTCATTTACTTCTGATTCTGGGCTCTTATAGGAAAAGTTGTTAGATAAGTGAGGTGTCATGAACTTGAACTTAGTCAATATATTTAATTTGTCACTGTTTATGTATAAATTCTGTGCTTTAGGGCCTCTGAACAGTAACTTGAGTTATTAAATATAGAATAGTTGAAATAAATTGAAAATTGTCCTATGAGTTGGTGTAAGGTGTTTGTGAAAGAATTTGAATAATTGTGACTTTTTCTTTAATATTGATATTTGTAATCTATAAATAATATTGTTCATTTAAAAAAAAAACAGCTTTGAGATGAAATTTCTATACCATACAAGTCACTGATTTTGAGTGTTCAGTTCACTGGCTTTTAGTACATTCATAGATATGTGCATCCATCACCGCCCTATTAGAATATTTTCATTACCCCAGAAGAAATCTCATACCCCTTAGTTATTACCCCTCAGCCCTAGGCAGCCCTGATGTTCTCTCTCTGTAGATTTGTCTGTTCTGAACATTTCACATCCATGGAGTCATCCAATATGACCACTTGTGACTGTCTTTCACTTAGTATGTTTTCAAAGTTAATAGCATGTAATCAGTCGTTCATTGCTTTTATTATTGAATAATACTCCACTGAACAAACAATACCATTATTTATTCATAAGTTAATGGATGTTGAGGTAGTTTCCGCTTTTTGTCCATTGTGAGTAATGCTGCCATGAACGTGTGTCAGCTGCAGTTTTCACTTCTCGAGTGTCTGTCTAGGGGTGAATTGCTGGATCACACGGTAGTTCTGTGTGTAACACTCGGAGGGACTGCCGGACTGTTCTCCACAGCAGGTGTACCGTTCTGGATTCCCACCAACACTGTGTGAACGGTCCCAGTTTCTCCACATCCTCAGAAACACTTCTAATTCTACGACGTGTACAGTGGTATCTTCTTGTGGTTTTAGTTTACGATTTTATAATGCACATTTCAGTTGATTTTTTTCTCCACATTTTCTTAAATAGACAAGAAATGATGCCTTCAGATTTGTGGTAGAATCTTTTTTTTCAATTGTTGATTTCATTTCTTTAACAGGCTAAGGAAATTTTAACAAAAGAATCAAATGTACAAGAGGTCCGTTGTCCTGTCACCGTCTGTGGAGATGTGCATGGCCAATTCCACGACCTTATGGAACTCTTCAGGATCGGTGGGAAGTCACCAGACACAAACTATCTGTTCATGGGCGACTATGTAGACAGAGGTTATTATTCTGTGGAAACGGTAACTCTTCTTGTGGCATTAAAGGTATGACTAAAGAAATGCATTTTTTCCCCCAAGCTTTAAATCAGCAAAAGACAGAGTGGGCATTGCATATCATAATGTTCTAGTTTATGATCCATTCATTTTATAGCCCCTTAAAATAATGGTTGATTTTACATCTTTGGGGAAAAAGATATGAAAATGATGCATTAAACATCTCTTGCCTATTTCTGGCAAATTATTTCTATAGGTTGTAATCCATAGCTGAAGTCTTGGAATCATTTTTAGTCAACTTATCCCGCATATATAGTTAATTGATACTGTATTTTTAAAATTCTTGCCTTGAGAAATCTGTTATTCCTGTGTCTTTTCTATTTTTACTGTCATTTAATGCGTATCTTCATCATGTCACTTTAATTAGTACAGTAATATTTTAATTAGTACAGTAATGTGATAACCTACATTTCTGTCTCCAAGACCTGACCCCTCCAAATCTACCTTGCATATGCTGCCAGATTAAATCTCTCATTTAACTTTCATCTTATTTCACTGTTCCCAGCTCTTCAATGATTTTGTGTTACCTTTAGAATCAGGCTTACACTCCTTGACTGATCCTCTACTGTCTAGCCTGAATTGGCTGCTTAGAGTTGGTAGCATAAACTTTTTGCCTCAAATCAGAGAGTTTAAACGTGCTGTCTGTCTCCAAATATTTCCTTATCTGATTTCTTCAGAAGATCAGTCTCTCTTATTTCTTATCCCTCTGCCACAACTCGGCTCAAGTCCTACTGCTTCCATGTTAGCCTTCCTCTTTTTACTCTAGATTATCATGAAACTTGCTCACATCCCTTATTTATGTCACATAGTGGTTTCTTGCCTTGTTTTATTTATTTCTCATTCTTCCTTAAATGAAATTAGTCCCCATCCAGCAGAATTCACGTATTATATTTCTGTGGAACTGGCATCTAGCTTTGAACTCTGTGCTCAGTGTTGGACACACAGTGGTTGCTTAGTAAATATATATGAAGTATGCACTTGCAGCTTTTTGGTTTACAGAATCTGATGCTTTTTCATACTTATCAGACACATTCCTAACTAAAAATTATTCCATAAAGTACATCTCTATGTTCTGTCATGGAAAGGAAGCTATAAATACATTTGAAATTTTGCCCAGATTTTTCAGAGCCGTTTTTGTGTTTTGTTAGCAAATACATTCTTCCTTGTGGGAAAAAGGAGGAAGAGTGTAGAGTTTATCTCAAATCCAGATCTCTGGTCTGTGTCCACTGAGCATTAAAAAGTCATAGTGTTCTGGAAACACTGGGAAGACTAATGATAATATGAGTATGAGAAAGTGTTAGAGACAAAGAATCAGGTGCAAATATCGGTTAAATAAGGAATTCCAGCGAGGGGAGTATGAGTACATAGTAATGAAGAAAGATGACCATAAAAAAATATTTCAAAGTAATCAAGAGGGGACCTGGTGATGAGTAAGATAGTTTTTTATTCTGAGAAAGAATTAACATTTAATGTATTGGCCATTAAATGAAGCGGGTCAGAGGTTAATGTGCTTAACTAATGCTAGTAGCTACCAGGTATACCACGGGTTCCTTTTCCTTCCCTCCAGGTGCGTTATCCAGAGCGCATTACAATACTGAGAGGAAACCACGAAAGCCGACAAATTACCCAAGTTTATGGCTTTTATGACGAATGTCTGCGAAAGTATGGAAATGCCAATGTTTGGAAATATTTTACAGATCTCTTTGATTATCTGCCACTTACAGCTTTAGTAGATGGACAGGTATGTATGTGGAGGTGGATAAAAGCTTTCTTATTAGTAATTTAGGGGCTAGGTTTCTGTGACATTCTTTCTGCATCTCCCTGGCCTTGTCTGTGTCTTTCCCTTAAAGTTTCAGAACAGGGCGTTGGGTGAGTTTTATGTGAGACAGCAAATCCTTTCTTTCATCCTTCTTCACCTTCCTGCTTCCCTTTCCACCTATTGATCCATCTATTTATACACCATGCGTTAAGTGACAGTCTGATTCTAAGTAATCGGACAAATCTCCCTCCTTGGAAACCTTCAGTCTTCTACTAACACTCATAAGATAAAAATTATTTCCAGATGACCAAGTGGAAATATGGTGCAGACTAAAACTTTTAGGTGTAGTAAGGGATGCAATGCAGGGAAATGCATTTATTTATAAATCACATTTTATCTGTAGAAAAATAGAAAAGAAATGTAAAATAAACATTTAATTCAAAGAGTGAAACACTAAATAATTTAAAGGATTAATTCAAAATAAAAGCAGAAATGGATACCAACAAATACAGAGATGATGAATATAGCCAAATGCAAGGTTTGAAAAGTCTATTTGGGAAACATAATAGTAAAAACTGATCCAGAAAAAGAGGAGGAGGTCGCATAAAACACTGGGATTGAAAATAAAGCATTACTGTTAAGTATGGAGGTACTTGCATATCACAGGTACAGCTTTACTTCAATAAAGTTGAAAAGATAGGTGAAATTTATTATAGCAGAATATTATTAAACTGCTTCAAAGAATTTAGATCAGTGTAAATAACTACCAGGCTAAGAAAAAACTGAAGAGTTACCAGATCTAGATAGTTTTATAGGCAGATTCTACCAAACCTTTAAGAAATACAACATTTCCATGTTTTAGAGCTTAGGAAAAGATGGAGAGCTTAAAGCTCACTCTGTAAAGCTAGTATAGCCCCAATATAACATCAGACATGGCAAGCACAGAAAGATAAAATCAGACCAAAACCATCTGAATGACGTGCTGTATTTTTGAAGCTCCATTAAGGAGTGAAATAGCTTAACTGGATTAAAAAAAAAAAAAACCCCACTGACTATGCTGCTGCTGCTGCTAAGTCGCTTCAGTCGTGTCCAACTCCATGCGACCCCATAGACGGCAGCCCACCAGGCTCCCCCGTCCTTGGGATTCTCCAGGCAAGAACAATGGAGTGGGTTGCCATTTCCTTCTCCAGTGCATGAAAGTGAAAAGTGAAAGTGAAGTCACTCAGTCGTGTCGGACTCTAGCAACCCCATGGACTGCAGCCCACCAGGCTCCTCCATCCATGGGATTTTCCAGGCAAAAGTACTGGAGTGGGGTGCCTTTGCCTTCTCCGACTGACTATACTTACCAGCAAAACATCAGAAACCTCTTCAAAATCAGGAAGAAAGTGTCCTCTAAAACTTTATTATTACTATCTCTGACTAAGAATCCCTGGAGGCTGGACCTGGGAGTACTGTCTCCCCTCCCTCCCACCAAATCTTTTATTTTTCAATTTTGTTTTTGGAAGTCCTAGCTAATGCACTGAGCTGTAAAAAAAAAAAAAAAAAAATTAAAAGGTATAAACACTGAGAAGTGAAAGTGAAAGTCGCTCAGTCGTGTCCAACTCTTTGTGACCCCATCAGTCCATGGAATTCTCCAGGCCAGAATACTGGAGTGGGTAGCCTTTCCCTTCACCAGGGGATCTTCCCAACCCAGGGATCAAACCCAGGTCTCGCGCACTGCAGGCGGATTCTTTACCAGCTGAGCCACAAGGGAAGCCCAAACATTTGAGAAGAAAATAACAAAATTATGATTTTGTTATTTGAAAATAACATGATTATGTACTCAGAAAACTCTTAGAAAACTGACAGGCTGTTATATTAGAATCATTAACAGGCATCAGTAGGGTCTTTGCTGTAAGAGAAATTTTAAATTTTTATCTGTCAGCAGTAACCAACAGAAAAGGTAATGGTGGGTGATCACAAGCACAGAAATTGCATTCTAGAGAAAGCAGAAACACACTACATAAAATACCTAGGATTATAAAGAAAAAAGATAGAAGAAATATATTTGAATATTAACTGCTTTCTCTGATAATGTTTTCTGGTTTTTTCATTGTATTTTATAAAATTTTCCACTATGAACATTATGAAAGATTATTTTGAAAAGAAAAGCTACTAAGGTTGACATTTAGCATTTAATAAAACAAGTTCATTTTTTTAAAATTCCTAAACAGATATTCTGCCTCCATGGTGGCCTCTCTCCATCCATAGATACACTGGATCATATAAGAGCCCTGGATCGTTTACAAGAAGTTCCACATGAGGTAAACTTAAACTTAGTTTTAATGAAAAAGAAAGAAATATAACCACATGTGGTAGCCCTAGATTAGTCACGTGTGAGTGCTAATAATGTGTGTTATGTACTCCATTTTCCTTGCCAGGGCCCGATGTGTGATCTCTTATGGTCAGATCCAGATGATCGTGGTGGGTGGGGTATTTCACCACGTGGTGCTGGCTACACATTTGGACAAGATATTTCTGAAACGTTTAACCATGCTAATGGTCTCACACTGGTTTCTCGTGCTCACCAACTTGTAATGGAGGTATGTGCTTCTCCTGTGGGATGACGATCTCTGCTTCCAATAAGTGTTTCGATGAGGCTTCATGACTTCGAGTGTCAGAAACATCCCTCCCCATTACCTAAAGGAAAGGAGAAAAAACTTGGCTGGTTTTAGCAAGTAAGGAAAATATTGTTGACCAGAGCAAAACTGTAACTCACTTTAAGACTTAGAGAAAAGTTGCAAAAATAGTAACAAAAAAATTCCTTTGTATCGTACACTCAGATTCCTTGAGTATACTTTAATGTTTGCTTCATCATTCTCTCTCTTCCTGTTCCCCTTTCCCCTGACTTTTGAACTGTTCGAATGTCAGTTGCAGGTGAAATGCTCCTTTACATCCAAATTTCCGTGTGTATTTTGTAAGAATAAGGACTTTCTCCTAAATAACCATGGTATGGTTATCACAGTCTGGAAATTTTCATTGAGAAAGTACTATTATCTAAATACTTTATTCAAATTTTTATTATCTCACCAATGTCCTTTTATAGCTAAATTTTTTATAGCAAAATTTAACTATATTTGTGCGTTTAAGTCTAATCCAGGCTCATGCTGTATTCAGTCCTTTTTGACGTGGACATAATTCCTCAGATTTTCTTTGTTTTGGATAATCTTGACATTTTTGAAGACTACAGGCGTTTTGTAGAAATCGCCTTTGTTTGTGGTTTGGCTGATGTTTCCTTATGATTCAGGACAGGCATTTTTGGCGGGCATATCAGAGTGTGACATGATGCTTGTGTCCTTCTCGGCACATCATAGCAGGTCATGAGATCTGTCCCACTACTGGTGGCATTCACTTGGATCACTTAGTTAAGGTGGTGCCTGCCAGATTTCTCTACCATGATGTTACTATTTTTTTTAAACACTAAAGGAATATAAATAGAATATAATCCTTCCAAACCATTAGGGAGTGGCTTCAGGATGTTAGAGAAAACTTCACTAATCCAGTAGAGTCAGGTAGGGGAACAGCATGTTAAATAAAGAACATGAGTGCGGGTGGTAAAGATACACCTAATTCCATCAGTCATCGTAAGGAATGCGAATGGATGGAAATGTGCACTTCCCTGAAATACTGAGACCTTCAGATTGGATACAGAATCAAAATTCATCTGTTATTTGGGATTTATCTAAAACATACTGATACCATAGACCAAAAGTACAGGGATGGGAAATGGTGTATCAGTATATCAATTAGATAATTATCCAAAGTATAGCTAATAATATGAGCAAGGCTTTAGATACTTATAAATAAAAAGAAGTCTTCACTGATGAAAACTGATCTGGTTCTATGGGAGGGAATAATTCTAAATTTTAATTTACCTAGTAATAGAGTCAAAATTCATAAAGCAAAAGTTGACATAATTTAAGAGGAGGAATTGAGACCTCTTCCATCACTGTGGGAGAAATCTGAATACACATCCTAGCCCTGATGTCAAACATAGACCAAGCAGAAAAAGGTATTGCGCCCTAAGTAACAGAACAGTGTCCACAGGTGAGCCTCAGTGCAGATGTCTAGTATAAAAGATGGGCACCACATCAGGTGATGCACAGAATAAAGGTTGCATCTGTCAGCATAACAGTTTTACGGTGAAATACTGGTTTTGATGGGTTGGTTTTTTTTATTATTTTTTAATGTTGCAGGGATACAATTGGTGTCACGATCGGAACGTGGTTACCATTTTCAGTGCACCCAATTACTGTTATCGTTGTGGGAACCAGGCTGCTATCATGGAATTAGATGACACTTTGAAATATTCCTTGTAAGTACCTTTAAATTTTAATTGTATGGAATCACTTTTAAAAGGAGAACTATAATGTAGATTATGAAAATTAGAGGTAGAAGATTTCTGATTTTGAATTAGTGGGCCAAGAAACATGGCAAATCCTCTCCCCAACAGAACCCACCATTGGACTGGAGAATGTTACATTAAACTGTTATTTCACATTTTTGAGATTTGTCCTAAATGTATACAGCAAATGTAGACACACTGATTCTAGAAGATCTGCTGACTCTCAGCATAACACCTGAGTCTGTGGAATTTGAGTCACAGTGTGTTCTCTCCTGTTTCCAGATCCCTGGTACAGAAGCTACTCTGTAGGTGTGGCCAAGAAGACGGGGCTTCTTCCCCGACACAGGCAGATGCCAGCATATCTCAGCCTCTCCAGTCCAGTTCTGTACAGTCAGTCAGGCTGAGACTCCTTTCCCCTTCCTGGTCCTAGGGTGGAGGCTGTATTCCAGTTGGGCACATTAGGAGTAGAGAATGCTGCATCCCTGGTTCTTGCCAGCACCGGCTCTAGAACAGGGGATGCCACGAAGAAGTGGGCCTTCATACCCGCCTGCATCTTTTAGCAGTGAAATGAAAGTTCTGTTCAGAGAGATGCAGGGAAAAGTTCCTCACCTTTGCCTGAGGGGACTGACCTTACTTAGAACAGAGGGTCAAGAATTGCAAGCCTAAGTATTGTGTTGAAGACAATGGGTAATATGGTGGAGACCAATGAAGAAGGCTCTCATAGCTCCCACAATATTAGTAGCAGTAAGCAAAAGAGGAAAGCAAGGAGAACTTTAACAGATAAAACCAGGAAAAGAGAAGAAGAGCTTTCCTGAGATCATCACAACTGGGAGAAAAGAAGGCAGTACTCAGTTACTAGGCTGTATGGACACAGGTGTAGTCAGACATCACGGTCAAAATGCTGAGAGTCTAAAAGAAGAAATCCTGGCAACAGTAAGAGAAAAATGACTTACAAAAGAGTACCTCAATGGAGTAATCAGCTGACATCGCCTCAGAAAGGCAATGAAACATTCTTAAAGTGCTAAAAATAAAAAAAATCCAGGTCATATCCAGCACAACTTCAAAATGAATGCAAAAAAGGGCATACTCAGATAAACAGAAACGGAGAGAATTCCGTTCTAGCAGACCTGCCATATAAGATACACTTCAGGCTGAAAGCAAGGGACACCAGACAGTAAGTCTGCTACACACAGAAAATAGTAATTGCATCTTCTTAATGAATTTAAAAATCAGTTGCATGACACAGTATGGATATATTTATAGTATAGTTGAACTTATAAGAAATGGAATATACAGAAATGGTAGATTTGACAGTAACAGCACAGAAGAGGTGGGGGGGAACAAAGCTGTACTAAAGTAAGGGCCACCAGATGGTAAATTTGAATTAAAGGAAGTATATGAAGAAAAAATGAGGAAGATATTTAACAAAATCTATAAATATATACTCACTCTCCTGTCTCAACTTAAGGTTGTAAGAGTGTGTAAAATAGTAATTACATAGTATACTAATTATATAGTATTATATATAATTTAGGGGTTTATAAAATATATATGTGTGTGTATAACATCAGTAGCAAAAAAAATAAAGTACAGATGGAAAGGAGCTATATGCTATCTAGGAGTGAACACCTCTTAATTCACTAGAATTTACAAATCTGAAGTAAAATTTTGCAAGTTGTATAGTCTAGGTTCTAGAGCAACTGCTAATAAAATAAGTGTACAGTTATTAAGGAATTTAAATAGTATGTTAGAAAATAATATTTTACTACAAAGAATGCAGTGAGAGCAGGAACCAAGAAACAAAAGGCATAATTTTAAAAAAGAAAATGACAGGTATAAAATCCAGTCGATATCAGTAGCACTGAATGAGTCATCAACATAATGCTACCAAAGCGCAGAAATTATCAAGTTGCTGTTTTTGTTTTTAAATATCTAGCTTTATAATGTCTATAGGAAATATAATTTATATTCAAAAACATGAATAGGTTAAAAGACGCATGATGAGAAAAGATATGCTATGCAAATAAGAACCACAGAAGTGCTGAACTGGATATACTAATGTCAGGCCAAACAGATTTCAAAACAAAAATTGTTACTAGATGTGAAGAAGTATATTTCACAGCGATCGAGAGTCTGACTGTCAGGGAAATATGTCACAAAGATAGGCACTTGATAGTGGAGCCCTGAAATACATGGAGCAAAAGGAACAGAACTGAGAGTCAGACAGTTCAACAATAGCTGGAGACTTCATTATGCCACTTGGCAGTAACAGGAGTACACAGAAGACCAGCAAGAAAATAGAGGGCTTGAGAAACATTTTCCCTCACATCTACAGAACTCTCCACCCGGCAACAGCAGAACAGTCTTCTCAAACACGCCTGGAACATTGTCCAGTACTGACCATGTGCATGGCTACAAGCCAAGCCTCAGTAAATTTAAGAAGAATGGGATCATACAAAGTATATTCTCCAAACATGGTTGGATGAATTAGAAATCAATAACAAAAGAAAAACTAGGAAAATGTATAAATAGGTAGAAATAAAGTCACTCCTAAATAACCTTTCAGGTAGTCAAAAAGAAAATGAGATGAGTGAAAATGAAAACACAGTGTACCAAAACTTACTGGATATCCCAGGGAAAGCAGTGTTTTCAGAGAAATTTATGGTTGTAAATGCCTATATTAGAAATCAGGTAGAATTAGAAGTTGACAGTCTGTAACCCAGAAGAGGGCTCTCACCAGAACTCACTCGTGCTGGTACCCTCATCTCCAAATCCAGCCTCCATAACCTATCTTTACATCTTATGGACCTAGAAAAAGAAGAGCAAGTTAAAGTTAGTGCAAGCATATGGAAGGAAATAAAGTTAGTGGTGGAAATAAAATCAAATAGAAAAATACTGAAAACCAGTGAAACCAAATGTTGTTTCTTATTGATAGAATTGAAAAGCCTTAAGTAGATTGGCCAAGAAAAAAAAAGAGTGAAGACCCAACATGAGCAAAATCCACACAAGCCTTACTGAAATAAAAAGAATTGCAAGGGAATACAAGGAATAACTGTATGGGGCAAATTAGGTAAGTAGGATAAAATGGATGAATTCCTAGAAAGACAAAAAGAAAAACTACCAAGACTGACTCAGTAGAAATAGAAAACCAATAAACCTGAAGCAAGTGAAGAAATTGAATTAATAATTTTAGGACTTCCTACTAAGAAAAGCCCAAGCCCAGTTGGCTTCAGTTGTGAATTGACCAGATGATTAAAAAAAGGAGTTAGCACCTTTTTTAAAAGGAAAAGCCTGCACAAACACCTCCAAAAAAACAGAAGAGGAAGGATTATTTCCCCAGCCATTCTTTAAAGATATTTCCTAATACCGAAATCAAAGACGTTTTAAGAAAACTACAGACTAGTCTTTATGCATATACAGATGCAATGATGTGCAACAAAATAGTAACCAAGTCCAGCGGTATATGAAAAGGATTATACACTGACCAAGTGGGGTTTATCCTAGGAATGCAAAGTTGGTTCAAAACAGGAAAATTAGTCCTTATAATAAACCATATTAACAAAGGACAGAAACCACATGATCGTCTCAGTAAGGCCAGAAAAAGCCATTTGTCAAAATTCACAATAAAAATACAGTTGACCCCTGAACGACACAGATTTGAACTGCATGAGTCCACTTACATGTGGTTTCCTGTTTTAGTTCTCTAACACTAGTATTACAGGATCCTTGGGACCGCAGGCAGGAACCACACATACAGAGGGCTTGACTGTAAGTTATACTCGGATTTTCAACTGCAGAGGGGCGGGACCCCAACCCCTCCCTCGTTCAAGGGTCAGCTGTACCCACCTAGTCAAAGAAGGGAACTTTCCCATCTGAATAAAGGTCATCTACAAAACCCCCATAGCTAATTTCATCATTCTTAATAGTGAAAGACTGAATGCTTTTCCCTTAAAATCTAAAACAAGCATGTCTGCTCTCATTGCTTCCATTCAACTGATGATAATATTACAGACCTCTTATGTCAGACGTGAGCCAGACAGCTTGTTAGCTTAAATCTTCACTGTGGCTTAGTGAGCTGGTTTTGTGGAAGAGAACACCTGCAGTGACTACCCAGGGTCACAAAACAGAAAAGGTGGGAGACGAGCACTGCTCTTTCTGCCTCAACGTCTTGTTCTTAATTGATTTGTATGCCTGCAAAGTCAAAACCTGTAACCAATTGCTTTCTCTCTCTTTTTTTTTTTTTTTTTTGCCATTTATAGCCTTCAGTTTGACCCAGCACCTCGTCGTGGAGAGCCTCATGTGACCCGGCGCACCCCAGACTACTTCCTGTAAATCCCTCTTGGGAAAACCTGCCTTTGTATGTGGAAGTATATCTGGCTTTTATATATATATATATAAATATATATATATAAAAACAACAAAAAAAGCAACAGTAATCTATGTGTTTCTGTAACAAATTGGGATCTGTCTTGGCATTAAACCACATCATGGACCAAAATGTGCCATACTAATGATGAGCGTTCAGCACAATTTGAGACTGAAATTAGTGCAACACTAAGTTCTAGATCGGTCGGTCTTAACAGTTTGCCTGCTGTATGTGTAGTAACCATTTTCCTTGGGACTGTTCAAGCAAAAAAGGTAACTAACTCCATCTCTTGCACTTACTGGGAAATTTTAGTTAAGAGTGTTTAACTGGCATGGATTAATAGGGTTGGATTTTTATTTTTAAGAAAAATTCACAAGCTAACTTCCACTTAATTCATTACCATTTATTTTATTGAAATGTATAATTAACTGAAAAAAGGATTCTTGGGAGTACGTTGTCATAACATTTAAAGAGATTTCCCTTCTTTAAAACTAAATTACTGTTTTATGTTGATCTGCATATTTCTGTATATTTGTCATGATAGTGCTTGCATTCTACTTGGTGTACTGAGCAAATAAACTTTCTGTTTTAAACAAAAACGTATTGAGTTACTGTGGTACACTTCAAATGAACATTTTACTTGCTTGAAATTTCATAGATCTCTGACTTGTAATAATAGTTGTGTTGAGGTACTTTCGCCCCCCTCTCCTGCCTCCTCCCCCTTCTTCTTTCAACCTGGCTTCCTTTCCTACCTTTCAAATCTTTGATGTTAGTACTTGGATCTGAAGTTCTGTGTCTCTAGGAGGTTTTCTGAGAGACTGTATTCTTGTATTTAAGGGCTTCCCTGGTGGCGCAGAGGTTAAAGCGTCTGCCTCCAATGTGGGAGACCTGGGTTCAATCCCTGGGTCGGGGAGATCCCCTGGAGAAGGAAATGGCAACCCACTCCAGTATTCTTGCCTGGAGAATCCCATGGACGGAGGAGCTTGGTGGGGCTACAGTCCACGGGTCGCAAAGAGTCGGACACGACTGAGCGACTGCACTTCACTTGAGGTACTTTAAATGTGGTGTTCTTTGTATAAAACTTATTTTCAGAAGAAAAAAATTTTGATAGTACCCAATAACTTTTAGGCCATAATAGATTATTATTTGTAAACATCATCTCATTAGGTAATTTGTATTATGCAGATTTTTTTAAGTCTTTGTTGAATTTGTTACAATATTGTTTCTGTTTTATGTTTTGGTTTTTTGGCCGTAAACCATGTAGGATTTTAGCTCCCAAGAGAACCTGCAGCCCCTGTATTGGAAGGCAAAGTCTTAACCACTGGACCACCAGGGAAGTCCCCCTGTTATTCACATTTTAAACGGTGGATTATATGCTAAAACTGTAGGATAGCATATGGCTGGGTAAACTCTCTTAAAAACAAAAATATGTTATTTTATCTTTACCTTTTAATCTAGAAATGAGAATAATCTCCAGATAAACTTTAGTACAACTGGTAGGACTAGTTAAGTGTGTAGTATAAATCCCAAGTAGTAGAAAGGAAAATACAGAGTCCTTATGTGGTGTGAAGAAGAAGGGGAAAAAAAAAAATTTGAATTTTTTCATCTTTATATAAGAAAATGACATGGTAAAAATAGGTATAAACATCTCAAAATTACAATCAATGTAAATGAACTATATTTTCTAGTTGAAAGACATAAAGGGTCAAGTTTGATTTTTTAAGAAAATCCAGCTATATAGCTGATTACAAGACACATACCAATAGCAAATTATTTGGATAGGTTGAAATTAAAAATAGATTAGACCAAGAAAAGATGTTAAATGAGGGAAATCTGGAGTAGCTATATAAATATTAAAACAGAGTTGGAGACAATTTTAACAGTGTAAGATCAATACAAATGGAGTTAATACATAATTTAAACTTTTATGCACATACCAAAATAGCCTCAAATATGTTAAAAAGCCTTAGAAATGCAGAGAAAGATTGACAAGTTTGCATTACAGTGGCAGAGTTCAACTCACTTCTCTGTTATACAGTAAAACACAAATTGTGGAAGATTTGAAAACATTTGAATAAAATTGATAGAATAAACATATATACATCTCTGTATTCCAATAGAGAATACAGTCTTGTCAAATTTATATGGGACATTTATAAAAATTGGCCATTATTAGGCCATAAGGCAAGTCTCAGAAACTTTCAAAGAACTGATACATGACACCAAATTCTGACTGTAGTGCAGTTAATTTAGAGGTTAATAGTGAAATTAAAAAATAACTCAAGGGTCAAAGAAGGCTATGGCACCCCACTCCAGTACTCTTGCCTGGCAAATCCCATGGACGGAGGAGCCTGGTAGGCTGCAGTCCATGGGGTCACTAAGAGTTGGACACGACTCAGCAACTTCCTTTTCACTTTTCACTTTCATGCATTGGAGAAGGAAATGGCAACCCACTCCAGTGTTCTTGCCTGGAGAATCCCAGGGACGGGGGAGCCTGGTGGGCTGCCGTCTATGGGGTCACACACAGTCAGACACGACTGAAGTGACTTAGCCTCTAGCCAAGGGTCAAAGAAGAATTAAAGGAAATTTAAAATTCCATAAAATAGAATTTAGAAAAACTGGTTATGAAAATACGTATAAAATTATATAAATAAAATACCTAATTTTTTTTTGGAACTCACCTTGCAGCACATGGGGTCGATAGTGCCCCAACCAGGGACTGAAGCCATGCCCGCTACATTGGAAGCATGGAGTCTTAACTGCCAGGAAAGTCTGGATGAAATATCTAGAACAGCCAAAACAATTATGAGAAACAAGAACAAAGAGTACATTTTCTTCCCTATGTCAGAATTTAACTATACAGTTTTTAAGACAGTGTAGTTTAGGAGTAAGGATGAACATATAGATCAGTGAACAGAATTGAGAGTCCAGAAATAAATCCTTCTATTTATAGTCAACAAAAGTAGCGAGGCAATTCATTAAGGGAAGAATTGTTCAAGAAATGGTGTTGGGAAAGTGATGTCCACGTGCAAAAGGGTGAACTGAGGTGCTTAACATACACAAAAATTCAGTAACAATGGATCAAACAAACTTTAAAAAGAAAACTCCTTTGAGAATGGGTTAGGCCAAGATTTTGTCAATGATATCAGAAGAATGGTACATAAAATTTTTAAGTTGATAAACAGCCTCATTAGAATTCAAAACTTTCGTGCTTCAAAGGACAGAATTAAATGAAACTAGAAGATTGCATCACATATCTAATAAGGGACTTATATCCAGATTTTAAAAGAACTCTTACCACTCAGTAAGACAACCCAGTTAGAACATGGGTGGAGGATGTGAATAGACATTTCACTAAAGAAGATACACAAATAGCTAATAAGTATGTGAAAAGATCAACATCATTAGTCATTAGGAAAATGCAAACTTACGCACAGTTGAGATTTCACACTCATCAGAAAAAGTGTAATGATTTCCTTATTTATTCACAAATAACAAATATTGGTGAGAATGTGGAGAAATTGGAGCCCTCATACATTGCTTTCAGTTAATTTAGAAAGGTGCAGCCACTTTGGAAAACTTGACAACTTCATAAACGTAAATTAACTATGCCCCAACAATTCCATTCATTCATATCTTCCCAAGAGAAAATGCATGTTCACACCAAAACATGCATGCAAATGTTCATTAATTATAGCCCAAAACTGGAAACATTCTATATGTTCGTTAACTGCTCAGTGGATAGACAAAAATGTTACAGAGTGGTAACTGCTACTGCTAAGTCACTTCAGTCATGTCCGACTCTGTGCGACCCCACAGACGGCAGCCCACCAGGCTCCCCCGTCCCTGGGATCCTCCAGGCAAGAACACTGGAGTGAGTTGCCATTTCCTTCTCCTATGCATGAAAGTGAAAAGTGAAAGTGAAGTCGCTCAGTCGGGTCCGACTCTTCGCGACCCCATGGACTGCAGCCTACCAGGCTCCTCCATCCATGGGATTTTCCAAGTTAACTGAAACATAACAACATGGATGAACTTCAAAACATGCTAATAAAAGAAGCCAGATATGAGACACTACACGTATTTCATTTCTAGGAGATGCCTAAAAAAAGGCAAACTTATGAAGACAGAAGTAGATTGAGTGGTTGCCTAGACAGTAGGAATGGGAACTAACTGCAAACGGTCACAAAGGTACCTGTTAGAATGAAGAAAATGTTCTAAAACTGGTTCATGGTCATAATTGCTCCTTTTGGTAAATTTACGAAAAATCTTTACCCTTGAAATGGGAAAATTCCATATGTAAAATATACCTCAATGAAGCTGTTCACAGAAATAAAATTTGTGCAATGCAACCAAACCAGGCTCTACAGGAAATTTATAATTAAGTGCTTGTAATAGAGGAACAGCTAAAAATTAATTGAGCTGTGTTTACTATTCCATAAAAGTTAGAAGATTAAAAGAAGATATTAAAAAAAAATTTTTTAATTAAGAGCAAATATCAAAAGACTCAAAATATCAACAGAATGAAAGTACTTCAAAAGATAAAATGAAGGAAAGCATTCGCACCAAAAAAACCATGAATTTGCAAAAACAAATGATTAAAACATTTAGATGGTAGTATGAATAATACTTGCCAATAACTTGGTTGGATGGCATCACTGACTCAATGGACATGAATTTGAGGAAGAATGGAGATAGTGATGGACAGAGAAGCCTGGCGTGCTGCAGTTCATGGGGTCACAAAGAGTCGGACATGACTGAGCGACGGAACAACGATAAATCTGAAAACAGAAGTAATGAGCAAATGACTAGGATATTTTAACCTTATGAAACTGACTCAAGAATAAATGAGTCTACACAGACATAAAGAACCTGTGGCTGCCAAGGGAAATGGGGATGGGGGGGTGGCGGGGGGGAGAGGTGGACTGGAATTTTGAGACTAGCAGATGCAAACTATTATATATTGAATGGATGGATAAACAGGTCCTATTGTATATTCAATGTTCTGTAATAAGCTGTAATGGAAAAGAAAACAATGCAACCTGCTGTTACTATTAAATTGAATCACTCATTTAAATCTTACAAAGAATACACGAAAGTTCTTAGTAGCGTTATTCACAATAGCCAAAAAGTGGAAATAACCCAATTGTCCATCAGTTGGCAAAAAAAATAAAATATGGTGTATACATACAATGGAATAGTATTCAACCATAAAAAGGTCAGATTTTGATACATACTACAACACAGATGACCCTAAAAGACATGCTAAGTGCAACAACCAGGCACAAAAAAGCAAATATTGTTTTAATTCCACTTATATGAGGTACCTGGAATTGGCAAATTCATAGATACAGAAAGTAGAATAGAGATCCCCAGGGACTGGGGAAGAAGGGAATGGGGAGTTAACTTTTCAATGCCTGGTGTGTTTGGAATGATGAAAAAATTCTGGAAATAGATGGTGGCACACCATGGTGAATGTACTTAATGCCACTGAATTGTACACTTTAAAATGGCTAAAATGGTAAATTCTGTTATATATATTTTACAACAATAAAATTTTTTTTAGAATCAGCTTTTATAGTCATACATGCAGAAGAAAAAAAGCACCTGCTAGGCTTTTGAGCAGGACTGCAGTGTCTATCGCTGGGGGAGAATAGATGCTGACACATAGAGCCTTCCAGTCCATGGAGACGGCACATGCCCCCTTCAAGTCTTAGTTTCTCTCAGCGTCATACTATACTATTTGGCGTATAAATCTTGCCATCTAACGTTTTTTTGTGTGTGTATCTTTTTGTCCCTCAACAACCTCAACACTTGGATCCTACACATGTGGGAACCAGGAGAAACTAAGAATCATCCAGCTATCTCCTTCCTCCCACCTTGTCCAGACTGGTTGATTGTGGTCCAATTTTCATTTATTTGCCAACAGTTTCAATCTTCTGTCTCCAGCCACAATTTGTCCTCTGAACCCCAGACTGCTTCTGCAGCCCCTCCGCCAGGATGCCCCATGGTCCCTGAGTCTGAGCACGTCCAGGACTGGGCTCAGCACCTCCCCGACCTCGTCCTCCTCCAGGCTCCCCTGACCTGGTGAAGCACATTACCACCAGCCCCTGCTGCCAGGGCCACAGTTTGGAGAGGCCCCTTGCCACCTCCCACAGCCTCCCACCACCTCAAACATCAAGGCTGGTAGTTTCCACCACCTAATTCACAAAATCTTTCCAAGTCCCTTCTGCCTCCTTGGTTTAATTGTCTCATAGCTCTCAATGGACCCCTTGCAAAAGTCTCCTTATTAAACCCCCAAGTCTGTTCGTTCCTCGTTCCAATCTGCAGCAAGAACGACCTTTAAAAAAATGGTACTTTCTGATTTATAATATCTCCTTTCCTGACAGCCTTCCAACAGTTCTCCACTTTGAAAAAAAAATTGTTATTATAATTAACACTTATAGAAAATTTATTATGTTCCAGTACCTGTTCTATGGTCTTTATACATAGTAACTCAGTTAATCCTCATAACTAAATATTCCCATTATACAGATAAGAAAACTGAGGCTCAGAGAACCACCTCCAACGTTTTTGCATCAGCTCTTACCCCATCCTGTTTCTTTTAGGCAGCATACAGTTGGGCACTAATTTTTTTAATCCAATTTAACACTCTGTCTTTAGGAATATTGAGAGTATTTACATTTAATTGTGATTATCAGTACAGTTAGCTTTATGTCTGTCATCTTGCTATTTGTTTTCTATTTGTCTTACATTCTTTTTTTCTTAATTCTTCTGGATTAATGGAATATTTTTTATTCCATTTATCATTAGTGGCTTATTAGCTTATAATTTTGTTACTCTAACTGGTAGTTTTGGGATTTGTCGTATGCTTTTAACTTAAAACAATGTCTTCAAATAGTATTCCACCATGCCACATACAGAATTAGAGCCTTATGTTTATCCCCACCCAAACTTTGTACTATTGTCATACATGTTGCTTTTGCACATATTAAAAACCATATATTACTTTTGTTTAGACAAGATTATTGTTTAAAGAAATAGAAATAATAATGTTTAAGACTTGTATATATGTATTTGCTTGTTTAAATGTAGACTATTTCCGGGACTTCTCATATCTTTGCTTACGTTCATATTTCCCTTTGGTATAATTATTCTTCGACCCTAAAGACTTACTTGTAGTGCAAATCTACTGGTGAGCAATTCCTTCAGCTTTTGTATGTCTTAGAAAGTATCCCCTGATTCTTTTATTTATTAATTTTTTTGTGTCCATGCCTTGCGGCTTGTGGGATCTTAGTTCCCTAACCCGGGATCGAACCTGGGCCCTCGGCAGTGAACGCACCGAGCCCTAACTGCTGGACCACCAGGGAATTCCCTCATGATTCATTTTTTGAAAGATATTTTCACTAGGTATAGACTTCTATTACTCACAGTCTCAAGGCCCATAGGCCTCAAATTCCATTAAAGGTGGGCAGGCTGCTGCCCCTTGTGCTCAGGGTAGGCGCTGGGTGTCGGGTTTCCTGGGGTCCCTGTGCCCCCCTCAGCTTGCCATTGTCCCCACATACATGCATCAGAGTCTTTCTCCAGGCTCTGACGCCGTCCCCGGTTGTCCACAGCTGTTGTTTATGACTCTGGTGCTAAGCTCGTGGTAGGACCAGGTGAGATGTGTTTTGTCCCAATTCAGCCTCAAATCTCAGGCAGGCCCTTCACACTCTGGCTTCAGGGGTGAGGTTTTCCTGGCATTCCTGTTCCTCCTACCCCTGGCCTCCAAATGCTGCCTTGTAACTGCGGTGGCCTGGGGTGGTTGTTTTCCACATACACCCCCCAGGAGAGCAATCACCCAGGATCTGTACCTGCCCCACCACCAGGAGCAGAGACTTCTGGCTTCTACCCTCCCCCTGAGGCAACAAGTCTTTGCCCATGTTCAAGGAGAGGCAGATGGATTTTACTTCTGCTGCTTCTCCAGAAAGTACCATGCCCAGCACGTCATGACTTGGGCTCTGCAGAGGAGAGGGAGTCCGGGAAGCTAGTGGGACTTTGAGCTTGTTCCTCCACAGCCACCAGTCACCTCCTCAGTCCTCCACAGCCACCAATCACCTCCACGTTTGCAGGGAGGTCAGCACCGCATGCTCTCCTCCTCAGGGACACCTGGTGAAGGCAGAGGGCGAAGAGCTCTCAGGTAGGTGAGAACTCCCTTTATATCCGAGGACTGGCTTCAAGGCACGTGATCTGTGCATCACAGACAGCCCACACTTTGAAGATCCTTGCAGCTGCTTTCAGGCTGTGCCATCAGCATCCTGAATTCTTTATTTTTGAGCAAAAGTTCTCGTATTTTCCTTTTGCACTAAGACCCACAGATGAAGTAGCCAGTCCTGTTCCAAAGTGATGTGGTAGCCTTTACAGATGCTAGAATCTTTGCTGAGTTTTTCGTATCGACTTCTAGAGCAGCTACCTTTTGTCCCATCCTGTCTCTCTTCCCAGTGGATTATCTTAGAGTTCAGTTTCTGTGGTTGCCTTGCAACCTCTGAGGGCTCAAAAACGTTGCCATTGTGTCTTTCATCAAGCTGTTTGTTAGGGTAGGAGAAACATTTTTGTAGGTTTCTAAGGGAATTTTTTCACATCCTAAGTGGAAGTCCAAAACTGCTGTATGGTTCAAAACTTGCTCTTTTCAGGATCTCAAAATTTCAGCCAACAGAACAATTATCTGATTAAGGTGCGTCTTCCCTCTCCCACCCCCGACTCCCCACCCCACCCCCCTACCTTAAAAGGGAATATCACATTTCTTTTAAAATTTCCTACAGAAAAAAAATGGTTTTATGTTTTTTGTTTTCTCTTTTGCCCACAACAAAATATGTGTTCGTATCACTGTCAATAGTAGAACAACCTGAAATGACAATTACAGTATTTTGATAATAGGCAGCTATGGTACCATTAAACCCAATTACTCAACTGAGCGCCCCCATTAGCTCATGACAGGGAGAAAGTTACAAAGTGAAGCGTGAACAGAGAGGAGGAGTAATAAAATTAGGGGAAATTCTCTAAATAAGGATATGTGGCTTGTGTGCTAGAGATAAATAGGTTATATAGTACACATATTGACTGCACACTCTTTTTAAATACTCATGCCAGCTACAAACTGGCATATGCCATCTACTCAACAAGGATTAAATTGTGAGCTGCTGCAGCTGCTGACCTTCAACACCCTCTTAAAAGAGCTCAGGGTGAAAACAGGTATGACCCACTCTGTGTTCTGGGAAAAACTGGCATAACAGGTCTTCAAATAGTTAGATATCTTTAGAAGACTTTATGAGCCCAATTCTTGCATCTCCTTATAATTTGAAAAATGATAACATCATGAATGGTGACACCTGCTCCCTATGACTAGCAGCAAGCCTCTGATAAAATGTGAGCTTGACTGTACTGAGCCCGTCACTGAGATCATATATGACACTGACCTTCCCTCCTGCCTCTTGGTAGTGATTTCTCAGCGCAATTTGAAATGCTGTCTCCTGGGCTTTAGTCCTCCTTTTGCCCCCAAATAAAAACATAGCCCACAACTCTCATGTTTTGCTTTTTTTCAGTTGATACTCAGACTCTTCGTTAGTACACTAAAGATGAATGTCTTCTAAATATTTCAGTATCGCTCCTTCACTGTTAGCATTGTTTTTATTATTAAAAGCAATAATACATAGGCTAAGTTGAAATAGGATTCAAGTTAGTTTTCCCTCAGGCTATTCTTTTTTAAAAAATCTAAAGCATTTTAAGTCACACTTCTCTTAGAAATCACTTGACAATTTACAAGTCTGCTTCTTTTTTTGTCTTAAGCTGGTGATATCTTTAAACATTTTATCATGGAAAATTAAACAAAAGTAGAAATAAGAGTATAAGGTGCCTCAATGTATCTTTTACTTAAATTTAACATTTATTCATCTGTATCCCTACCTACTGTCCCCCTCTGATTATTTTGAAGCAGATTTTGACCATAATTCCTATCATATTGTAGTACTGTATCTTTAAAGGCTTTCTTTTTTTCTCACCTAACCATGATACCATCATCACATCTAGAAAAAAATAAGTCCTTAATCGTATGTTTCTAATTTCTCCAACTCATTGCAAGTATAAGAGAATGGTATTATTAACCAAGAATCTGAAGATTTAAGGCATCTGCAGTTTCCCTAAATTAAGAAGAATTAGCTTTTATCACCAAGGGAACAATTAACCATCTATTTTTAGCGCTTTAGCTGTACATGCAACTCATAGTGTTTTCCTTTGTGTTAAAGACAAACGTATTGCCAGGCAAAGAAATGGCCTTAACGTTTTTGTATTAAAAAGCAGGGATTAGAGGGTTGGAGGAATATTTATCCTACAAATTTTAGGACCTATTTGTTAATGTCTGGAATTTTAGCTTTTAAAAAAAAACACAGATTTTATTTTTAATGGTAATAATTCTTTTCTGCAGCCAGTATCCTTGGAAATGGATGTGGATGGACAACTGAAAATAGAACCTGTGATTAGAACAGGTAAATACGGAAATGTTTGGATTTTTTTTCTTTTGCATTTCTCTTTGCATTTGAATGTATTTCAAAGAATAATGGAAGCTTCCTGAGTCTTTGTAAGGGATCCTGATTAAGAGATCTAAACAGCTAGAAGAACCAAAGAATCCGGAAAAGTAAAAAGTCATTCCTAAGGATGAAGGTCTTTATATTGCTGGGGACAATGCCCTGAATATTGCTTGTACTAGTTATTGCCACATAACAAATTTCCCCAAAACAGTATAGCTTAAAACAATGTGGATTCTCTCTCCCACCATTTCCATGGGTCTGAAATTCCAGAGCACCTTAGCTGGGTGGTTCTGGCTCAGGGTCTCTGATTAGGCTGCAGTCAAGGAGTCAGCCAGGCCTACAGTCTCTGGATAAAACTGAAGCTGGAGGATTCTCCCCAAGCTCACTTACAGAGTTGTGGCGAGAGGCTCCCATTGCCTGACCCATGGTCATCTCCACCAGATTGCGAACAGTATGATTCCATCAGAGTAACTGATGAAACAAAGCCAGGGAGAGAAGCAGCTGTCCTTTGTCATCTAAGGTAAGAAGGGACACAGCATTACTCTAGTTTATCCTATTGGGCCTGTGATCCACCCTGGTACGTTGTGGGCGGGAACAGTGCAGAAGTGTGAATACCAGGACAGACGGACCACTAGGGCCACCTGGGAGGCTGGCTCCCACAGCCTGCCCCTCCCAAGGAATACAAAAGTCTCCACCCATCCAGCATCAGCTCAGTCCAGAGTCTTATCTAAATCAGGTCCAGGTGCAGATGGAGCTATGAGGATGTCTGCAGCACTTACGCACAGTTCCCCCCGTTCTGTAGGCCTGTGAATAGCAATGGTATCCCCCTCCCGGTGCCCTGTACACATGCTTATCAGACAGGATGATTCCTGCTCAGAAAGATACACAATGAATGGCACGCAGAAGTTACTGCTCTGTGAGTAGTTCTGAAATCCAGCTGGGCAAGTGTTAGAAATTCCTTGACTAGAATTCAGTCTTCCTGCCAGGAAATGACTTTCAAATGGCTCTTGACTTGGGCCCTCTGAGGCTTTGGCCTCATCTTCTGAGTCATCCTTTTACATGAACGGTTTACGGGGGAGCCATTTCTCAGCTGCTTCCCACCAGTAGAATCTTCGGGGTCCAAAGGCCCCCCTGTACTTTTACTTCTCTGTCTCTTTCGGTCCAAGTTGACCAGGTTCCTGCTGATATATTTTTAAAACTTTGAATCTTCTTTGAGTCTTATTCTGAGGCATCATTTTTTATCTTTTTTCAGATCTTAACAAATGACTTTATAGTTGTACTCTTGTGCTTTCCTGAGAGTGTTAGCTTCCATGATGGCTGAGACGGTAAAGAATCTGCCTGTAGTGCAGGAGACTTGGGTTCGATCCTTGGGTCCAGAAGATCCCCTGGATAAGGGAATGGCAACCCATCCAGGTATGACCTAAATCAAATCCCTTATGACTATACAGTGGAAGTGAGAAATAGATTTAAGGGACTAGATCTGATAGACAGAGTGCCTGATGAACTATGGATGGAGGTTCGTGACATTGTACAGGAGACAGGAATCAAGACCAACCCAAGAAAAAGAAATGCAAAAAAGCAAAATGGCTGTCTGAGGAGGCCTTACAAATAGCTGTAAAAAGAAGAGAAGTGAAAAGCAAAGGAGAAAAGGAAAGATATACCCATTTGAATGCAGAGTTCCAAAGAATAGCAAGGAGAGATAAGAAAGCCTTCCTCAGAGATCAAGGCAAAGAAATAGGGAAAACAATAGAATGGGAAAGACTAGAGATGTCTTCAAGAAAATTAGAGATAGCAAAGGAACATTTCATGCAAAGATGCGCTCAATAAAGGACAGAAATGGTATGGACATAACAGAAGCAGAAGATATTAAGAAGAGATGGCAAGAATACACAGAAGAACTGTACAAAAAAGATCTTCACGACCCAGATAATCATGATGCTGTGATCACTGACCTAGGGCCAGACATCCTGGAATGTGAAGTCAAGTGGGCCTTAGAAAGCATCACTACGAACAAAGCTAATAGAGGTCATGGAATTCCAGTTGAGCTATTCCAAATCCTGAAAGATGACACTGTGAAAGTGCTGCACTCAATATGCCAGCAAATTTGGAAAACTCAGCAGTGGCCACAGGCCTGGAAAAGGTCAGTTTTCATTCCAATCCCAAAGAAAGGCAATGCCAAAGAATGCTCAAACTACCACACAATTGCACTCATCTCACACGCTGGTAAAGTAATGCTCAAAGTTCTCCAAGCCAGGCTTCAGCAATATGTGAGCCGTGAACTTCCTGACGTTCAAGCTGGTTTTAGAAAAGGCAGAGGACCAGAGATCAAACTGCCAACATCTGCTGGATCATCGAAAAAGCAAGAGAGTTCCAGAAAAACATCTATTTCTGCTTTATTGACTATGCCAAAGCCTTTGACTGTGTGGATCACAATAAACTGTGGACAGTTCTGAAAGAGATGGGAATACCAGACCACCTGACCTGCCTCTTGAGAAACCTGTATGCAGATCAGGAAGCAACAGTTAGAACTGGACATGGAACAACAGACTGGTTCCAATTAGGGAAATGAGTTCGTCAAGGTTGCATATTGTATATTGTATATTGTCACCCTGCTTACATGCAGAGTACATCATGAGAAACGCTGGGCTGGGAGAAGCACAAGCTGGAATCCAGATTGCTGGGAGAAATATAACCTCAAATATGCAGATGACACCACCCTTATGGCAGAAAGTGAAGAGGAACTAAAAAGCCTCTTGATGAAAGTGAAAGAGGAGAGTGAAATAGTTGGCTTAAAGCTCAACATTCAGAAAACTAAGATTATGGTATCCGGTCCCATCACTTCATGGCAGATAGATGGGGAAATAGTGGAAACAGTGGCTGAGTTTATTTTTCTGGGCTCCAAAATCACTGCAGGTGGTGATTGCAGCCAAGAAATTAAACAGACGCTTACTCCTTGGAAGGAAAGTTATGACCAACCTAGACAGCATATTAAAAAGCAGAGACATTATTTTGCCAACAAAGGTCCATCTAGTCAAGGCTATGGTTTTTGCAGTGGTTGTGTATGGGTTTGAGAGTTGGACTATAAAGAAGGCTGAGCGCTGAAGAATTGATACTTTTGAACTGTGGTGTTGGAGAAGACTCTTGAGAGTCCCTTGGACTGCAAGGAGATCCAACCAGTGCATTCTAAAGGAGATCAGTCCTGGGTATTCATTGGAGGGACTGAAGTTGAAGCTGAAACTCCAATAGTTTGGCCACCTGATGTGAAGAGCTGACTCATTTGAAAAGACCCTGATGCTGGGAAAGATTGAGGGCAGGAGGAAAAGGGGATGACAGAGGATGAGATGGTTGGATGGCATCACCGACTCGATGGACGTGGGTTTGGGTGGACTCCAGGAGTTGGTGATGGACAGGGAGGCCTGGTGTGCTGCGGTTCATGGGGTCACAAAGAGTAGACACGATTGAGCGACTGAATGAACTGAACCCATCCAGTATTCTTGCCTGGGAAATCACATGGACAGAAGAGCCTGGTGGGCTACAGTCCATGGGGTCACAAAGAGTCAGACACGACTGAGCTACTAACACTTTCACACTTCCTGAGAGTGTCCTTGATTTAACTTTGCTCTGAAGCCATTTCGTTTGGCATTATTTGGGATCTTCCAAACCAGTGAACCCTGGTTCCTTTTTAAGTCCTTTCTTGAACTTCTCTTTCTTCTCACAGTTTACTATAAGCAGCAAGAAGAAACAGGCTGATGTTTTCAGTACTCTGGTTACAAACAGATTTAGCTAGATTCCTTAATTTGTTAGCTGCATTTTCCAATTCCCACATAACTGCACAAGCTCCTTCCTCTTGCTTTTGGCTTCACTTCCTTGCCACACAGGCCTCTCCATGAGGCCACCCACAGTATGACTTCTTTCTCCATTTGAGTGACCAGAGACAACTCATGACAGAAGCCACAATCTTTCATAACCTAATCTCAGAGTGACACACACCACTTCTGTTGAATTTTATTAACCACACCGACCACCCTGGTACAATGTAGGAAATCACACTGTGGTATAATGGCCAGGGGGCAGGGATCATTGGGGACCACCATGGAGCCTGCTCCCACATTTCCTAAGCAGCATCATTACTTGGTAGGTTTGACAATAATCATTTTTTCCAAAAGGTCTAAAAATATGAGGTCTTGTTTTTTTAATCTATGGCATGTAAGTACAGAAAAATCTGGCAGGACCTACAGAATCGCAGCGTCAGTCATACTTATTTCTGGGTATTGAGATTATGCGTGATTTTACTTTTGTTTTTGTAACTTTGTTTCCAAATGAGTTTATAATAATTTACAATCAGAAAACATTCTTTTTTTTTTTTTTCCCCAGTGTGGAATATTCCAGGGGAAAAGAAGTTAAAGGTTGGGACAATTTATTATTTTCAAACATTTTGTATTAAGCATTATTAGACATTAGGTACTTCCGAAGGGAGAGGATGTAATCCTTGTTTTTAAGGAATTACAGCTATAATACAGTGTAATAAATTCTACAGAAGAGGAATGAAAGGAGCTTAAATAAAGGGCAATACACAGAGGAGCCAAGTTAAACTGACCCCTTAAGATAGCATGCAGGGACTTCCCTGGTGGTCCAGTGGTTAAGACTTCCAATGCAGGGAGCATGGGTTTGACCTCTGATTGGGGAACTAAGATCCCACATGCCTTGGGGCACGGCCAATCACACAAACAAAAAAATCTATTAAAAAAAAAGAGTGGTAGCATAGGAAAGGGATGAATAGACAGCCTTTAAACCATCCTTGGAGTTTGAACTTGTTATTATAGTGTGAATACACCAGTATAGAAGTATAAGCAGGGAAATGAAGTGCCAGATATATTTTTAAAACTCACCTTCACTTTGTTTTCATTGTTTTATCTTTAAAACACTGATCCACCTGGAATGTTGTAAATGTTACAGTTCAATGCAAGGCAAAATAAATCTCAAACATTAGTTAAGTAAACATGAGTAGTGTTTACTATCAAAAAGAACTTGGAAGTCTAAAAAGAGCTTTGACATTATTTTCAAAGTTTAATTTCTAGAAATACAGCAGACTAAACATTCCTACTTAGAAGACCTTAAAGAGTTTGAGTGGTGAAATGTTCACTATGGCAAGGCACGCTGAAAGAAGAAACTGATAAATGACGTCAGCTGGGAAAATACAAATTAATGAGCACCTTACTGTATACATTTCTATCTCATCCTCATTTGGTACATTGTAATATGGCACATTCCCGGATTATTATATGTAGAAAGCAATCCTTTTCTAATACTTTATGTCCATACATTTCCATGGAGATCAACACTGAAATGTTTACGGCCTTGAGCTCAATCAATGTATGGCATGATTTTAATGTGAATCCTCTACTGTCCTGTAAGGTCAAGGTGTAACTGATTTCATGAAAAACTGATTTCATGTAAAACAGCTAGTTGGCATTTCTAAACTAGCTGCTCTGCTCCTTCTCTTCCACGTTGAGTACAGTATCCACAGTTATTCCAATGTCCTGCAGTGACCAGCCTGCCTCCACTTCCAGAGGCCTTCTGGGAAAGGAAGTAGAAAGGCTGTATAGGGATGTGCGATACCCAAGCTTCATCATCCAGTCAAACAAGACCTAGAAGACAAAAAGCTTCGTTATAAATACTGCACACGCTTTGTCCCTCATGATAGTTTATGATCTCTCATTGTTACATCATGCCCCTAGGAGTCATGAAACAGAACTTTCGTATCTTTCAAAGGAACTTTCCAGTGTTTAAAGCAAAATAGCATGCCATGAATTTTGAGATGTGAATGACCCTGATACCTTTTGTTTCAAAGAAGGCCTAGGGACTACTGACACCTACAGGCAGCAGAAGCATTTAACAATTAGGAAAGCTCCAATCATTGGGAATGGGGAGATTATTCATTAAAAAGGCTAAGAACAAAGGGTTAGCATTTGGGAAAAAAGTCATTTAGATTACAATCAAAGCCAATACTCCACATCAAAATCACCCAGGAACAGTCAAAACAGACATGTCCACGGCCCAGAGACTCTGCCTTTTGATAATAGCCCATCCCTATGAATGTATTGCATTTCCTGTCATAAAGATTCCCATTGTAATTGTCCAAATTTCCACTAAGACTCCTGCTAAAGGATGGTGTGTTGCTTTAGGAAGAAAGCTCAATGACAGAATGTTCTCAGGGGATGCTGGTATCAATTATACATATATCAACTTATATCAATAATTATACTTTATATCAAAGTGATACTTATATCAATTGTAAGTAACCCTTGACTTCTACCACCATCCATGTCCCTGTTGATATTCCATGTAATAAATGTGCGTTATGTCACAAAATGCCATAATTTTCCAGTATGTGAATGAGCCTTAGTTTAACCAATGCCTACATAAGCACTTATATTATTACCTTTGATCATCTGTCATTATTCCCAAAGAATAAATTCTCATAAATGAAATTACTGGGCCAAAAGATATATTTTAAAATATATACTGATAAATTATCCCACAAGAACAGCAGTCTAAATTACATTACATGAATAATGTGAATGTAATTTAATAAGAATCCCTGTTTTCTGCACACACTGCCCCAAACTGGGTACTCTTCTTTTTAATCTTTGACAATTTGATAGGTAGAAAATGGTATCCATTTTAATATGCACTTCTCTAATTCTAAGTGAGACCAAACATTCTTTTCATGTTTATCACTTGGTTTTAAATTTTTCAAATTTTTTTAGCTAGCATAATCATCATTACTTTATAAATATTTATTAAAGTGTTGTTGTTTGGTTGCTAAGTTATGTCTGACTCTTGCAACCCCATGGACCCCCACCAGGCTCCTCTGTCCATGGGATTTCCCAGGCAAGTTTTTTTTCTCTAGCTAGCATAATCATTACTTTATAAATAATTATTAAATTGTTGCTGCCAAATTTTTAACTTGATGAGCTTTACAGAATTTAAAATTTTTATGTAGTCTAACCTACTAGTATTTCCTATTATAGTTTATAGCAGTCTAGACATAGAAGGTTAAATGCAGCAATAAGGAGAAATTTATTTAGATAATAACTTAGATTTTTAATGCATTCATAATGATAAATTCAAATGTACTTAAAATCAGAAATACACCAACATATTAGTAATTGGCTTTGGTGTCAGATGGCAAATCAAAATTGTTTTTCACTCTACTTTTCTGTATTTTCCAAATCATTGCTAGTGAACACAATATTGTTTTTAAAAGAAAAAGAAGTCTATTAGAACAAAAAGAAACAAGCTTTAGAGAATGATCTGAAAACACATACAAGCAATGGGGCTTCTTAGATTAATAATCCATTAGCGCTAATAAGAACAGAGTTAATAATAGCTGCTTCCTAAAGATTTGAAAGCATCTTACCACTGAGCTGTGAAAATATAATTAAAAAACAAAACAAGGAAGAACTGAAAAAAATTTGAATGCAGAAATCACAATTCAAGAAGGCTCAGCAAGCCTAATTCTCCAAATTTCTGTCACGTAAAGCATACATAAATCCCATTTACCCTGACCTGATGGTAATGCAGACAACAGACAACACATCCTCCCTGCATGGGAATAAACTATTGCCAAATCCAACACAAATATTTCTCCGAATATGATTTTTCCTCACCTGTGAACTGCAAGACTTAAAAAACCTTCTCCTCAGGACACGCCCACTCGGACAGCGGAGAGCTACAGTCACGACCTGAGGAAAAAAGTGTTCAGATGAGAATTCCAACCACAGCTGTTTGTAATTCCAAAATCACTACTCCTGTGAAACACCTGTACCCAGTTCTCAGCACTCATGTGGGGTTTTGTAGAAATTTAGCTCTCAGAGTTGCACGCCAACATTAAGGTCCAGTGAAAATTCACCTTAAACACAGAAATAATTCTTCTGAACCTGAAAAATATCTTCCTACTGCTTGAGGAAACCAGTGATGGAGTCTTCCAGAGAGGGCGCCAGAGACCCGAGGTTTCTGTCTGCCCAGACAACACTAAGAGGGCAGCTGGGCCTCGAAAGAGGCCTTACCAAGCCGAGATGATCCAGAGCTGCCTCAGAGTCTGCAGGCAAGACAAACACTGGACTGGAAGGAAACAAAACGCTACCCAGGCCACCCCATCACCGTAGGCTGGGCACCATGTCTCCCTCATGAGAACGAGAGATGAGCCTGGAGTTAGTCCTGGCTGCTGGGGATCTAGGAGACCCCTTTTCCTGAGCAGCTTTGTTCTACATATTGAGTTCCCCCACAGTTTTTCCTCTGATAAAAGTGTTAAATAGCTAAAAAGAGCTTGCAACATGCTAGTATTTTAAAGAACATTCTAAAAAAGAAAAGAGTGGGAAAGACCTAGAGATGATCATATTAATAAAGTCAGAAAGAGAAAGACAAATACCATATGGTATCATTTATGTGGGGAATCTAAAAACAGATGCAAATGAACTTATTTACAAAATGGAAACAGATTCACAGGCATAGAAAACAAACTTACGGGTACCAAAGTGGAGGGCTAGATTAGGGGTTTGGGATTAGTAGATACAAGCTACTAAATAGATGAACAACAAGGTCCTACTTGTATAGCACAGGGAACTATATTAAATATCCTGTAATAAACCATAATGAAAAAGAATATGTATAGATGTATAACTGAATGACTGTGCTGTCCACCAAAACTAACACAACATTGGAAATCAACTATACTTCAATTTAAAAAAAAGAAAAGATGACAAATTAGTCATTAATTCTGACATTCATTATTCACCCTCAGGAAACCCTTTCTGATGGTCCTATGGAAAGTGTTTTAACCCTTTCTTATGGGTAAGAAAGGCACACTTCCCAGACTAGAATGCTATCTTTTTCTTGTCTTTTAACTTTTATGAACGTTATCCTAACTGTCCTGGGAGTTTTGTTGGCAGCACAGTTACGGAAATGGTGGAAATGGTTGTTTTATAGCAGCACCCACCCGCTTCAGGAAAGCCACGTTAGCACTATTTCCATGCAAGTAGGTAGAGTGTTTTATTCACATCCAGATTGGTGTGATGTTGAGCTCTGTTACTACTTCTACTAAAGGAAAGTTTTATAATAAAACACAAACTAACAATCACAAAAGCCAATTTTGCTTATTTGTAGAACAATAAAACCTAACTTTTACAGTGAGGTTTTGTTCAAACTTTAATGATCTAAGAGGAGAATTAAGGCCAAACGCTTTCAAAGAAACTAAGGTTAAAATATAGTGACTTAATGTTTACCATTGTGATTAGATAAATACTTAAGAGAAATGAACAATCATTGTTTGAAACCTAGTTACTGTTCTGTTATAACAGTTACTGTGAAAGGTGGGTGTGTAATTTTCTCCTAAGGCTACTGACGTCCAATGGACTGACCTATGAACAGGTCAAAGGCCTGGAACACAGTTCAAATTGTAAAGTAAATCTCTGTCCCAAACACAGAGTGTTAAATGAAATCTAAATGAAAAGGGGCAGCACTAATTAAAATTTGGCCCCCCTTAAAATGAAATAAGATAGCATACAATAATGAAAATAGTTGCTATGGTACTATGGTAATTACATGATGATTTACAAAACTCTTTTCAAATTATCTTAAATTCTACGGTTATTGTCTTTTCAGTTTAAAAGCAGAACAGTAACATGTGGTGACTATTCTGTTGTGAATTCTAGACTACTTATAACTCTTTTGATAGTTGTAATATGAAATACATAACAAGCACTTAAATCAGGGTGTAAGGCTTAAGAATAGCATTGTTTCAGATACCGCCCCCCTTTCAGAATCCATGTCAGCCATTAGTTCACTTATTAGTCTGCTCCTAAGTCCAAGGAGGCTTCCACTATAACAGGAATTTTCTCACATGGCTATTGCAAAGCCTACAGAGCCACAGCTACTACATGTACAGGATACACATTCACACAGTGAAAACTTCATCCTGTTCTGATAACCTTTAAGATGAATGTTAGTCCCTTCCCTGAGCAACAGATTTATTAAGATGTCCCTCTATTCTGTGGGTGACACCACACACTTAATGGGCCCAACTTTAATAAGAAAATAGAGAATGTCCTGAAAATGAAAATCTCCAGTATTCCTAAAGGTGAAATTATTCTTTTATATATGGATTCATGAAACAGCTGTGTGGCTTAGGTATTAAAATATATTAGTTATGATGGGCAAGCTTTATGTATGATGATAGATCATGATTATGGTATCAGAACAAAGCTTCAAAGTTGACAGAATACAAAAGGGTACTTTGCAGAAAGCCAGAAACAAGTATGACTATGTGACTGACAAAGACAGACATCCTAAAATCTGGGGTAACTGTGGCATAGTGCTCATTGCCAACTCCAGGTGTGCCTTTTTAACTCTGAAAGCACTTTTTTAGGGTGACGGGGTGAAGGATAGGTAGGAAAGGCACACTCTCCAAACTAGAATGCTTCCTTTTTCTTGTTTTTAACTTTTATCATGATGACGACATTCCACGCCTAAGGTCTACTTTCATTATTATTAAACAGTCCAACTACAACAGAGGGGAAAGGTCAGGCAGAGACACCCGGAGGGACCAGGCTAACTGCTCAGAAACAGCTCATTAGATCAAAGCGTTGGCTGACTAGGTCAAGGAGAATAAACTAGGACACCCAGAGTCATCCAGGGAGGTAAAAATAAGGGCTGGTGAATGGCTAGCAGAGAGTTAGGAATTTATCCTTTGAATTCTAAGAAATCTATGCGCAGTAGCAACTGCACAGGTGGAAAACGCCTTGCCCAGTGATGATTCTGACAGAATCAAAATCTTCCAAAATTTATTTTCTTTTCTTGATTAGTGTAGAATATACACTAGACAAGTATCAAGTGGTATTAACTATACATTAGTGGCATTCTTCACAAAACTTTATTATATAATTTAAAGTTGCTTATACCTGATTGATACTATGTATGTATGTGATTCTCAGGTAACATGTAATTCTCAAGTAACAATTTTTTACCATAATTTTGTTGACTTTATTAACCAAAAATAGCAAAGAGGACCAAAAATCAGAGCAAGGCCAGAAGAGAAGCAAATAGGAGCAAGGAGAAGCAAATAGGAGCAAGGAGAAGCAAACAGGGATAGTATTGCTTCTAGAGTAAACAAGGGAATTAAGCCCAGAGGTCTCACACAACCAGAGGGCCTGGGCTCCCCGAGGAGGGACCTCAAAATCCTGCCTGTGGCTTCAGCCTCAAGTTGAGGAGATGGGATGAGACATGATTGAGGTTCATCCCAGCTCTAAAACTCCAAAACTGTGACAGACACTTTAATGAGTGTAGCACAGGTCATCTGTCCAAGTATGGGAAAAGAGCAGAAAATAAACAAAACAGAATGACTATGAATAACTCTTATAAAGAGGACAGCAACACCAACTGCTTCCAGGTGGAGATGTGTTGACCTTTTTAGGGTCACAGACCTGAGATTCTGAAGAGCACCCTCCTTCTACCTATAGTCGCAAAAAGGTACAATTTCAAAGGATTCACTGACCATTTGATGTCTATCATCACTGGTGACAGACTGGTGTTCTGTGGGAATAAGGTCATGTGCTTTAAAGCTGGAGAAAAGTCTTAAAAGGCGTTCCCTGTCAACCTGAGCTGTACTTAGTTACTCCCGTACCCAGAGCTTGAGGAGAGGTGAGGATGTAGGAGGGTCAGGACAGACATATCATGGGTGTGGATGTCATGGGTGTAACAGGGAGGAATTAGACCTTTGGTTTTTTCTTAAATTGTGTTTCTCCTGGGACTATGATTCTCCTAGGACTGATTGCACACATCATTGTCTCTTTTTCTGTAAGACTTTCAGAATTTTCCTCAGTGTTTTAGTATCCAAAATACTAACTTATGAGCTGCAAATGTGTTGGCAAAAATGAGACCCTCCAGCACGTTCATGGCTGCCTCAGAAATGGTTTTCAGGGAGTGTAACAGTCGCTGAAGAGTCAAGAAATGGAAAACCATCCAGCTTGCCTTTGCCTACGCCATTTCACGGCTTTAAAAATGTGCTTCTGTACCTCAGAGACTGAGTGAAACTGAGCTGGGCAACCGTAAGAAGGTGGCACAGATTATGGCAAAGCAGTTGGGCAGAGGACACAATGCAGAGTCGGGATTCAGTCCAACCCTGAGCCCAAACAGCAAACCATCTTTCAATTCAAACACCTACAAAGTAGCTGCATCCTTCATTTTCTCTTTTTTAATGGAAAAACTACAATTTGAAGTCATCTGCCTATTTTGATTCTATTTTAATAGGCAACTCATTTGATGACCCAACATTCTGGAAAAGACCACATATCCAATCTCTGCCCGATGAAGTGGAAGGGCTTTAAAACACAAACTCAGCAGACAGCAGGCTTCCAAAATAGGGCTTGACTGAAGCATTTGATACCACCCCATATTTGAAACAAGACCTAATCATGGTGCAAACACATAAACACTGTACTATTTTTTCTTTCTAAACCCAAATGTAGGTAAGATGTACTTACTTGATGTTAAAGAAAATTAAAAATACATTGATTTTCAAAGAAAAAAAAAATAAGCTTACTTCTTCAGCTGTTTCAGGGGGTTCTTCAGGTAAATCAAGAACCTAAAGAAAAGTAAGTATTTAGTAACAGGAATGTAAACAGAAGAAGAAAAAATAACCTCGAAGAGAAGAGTTCCTCTCAACATAGAGTTTGGACATATCTATGCTTAATGAAATCTTTTCTTTTAATATACATTTATAAAATGTTTACAATGAGGACTCAATAAACATTTTTGGATAAGCAACTCTGTGCTAACAATACATCATAAAAACAGGATTTGAAAAAAAAAACCAGATCTCAGATGACAGCTGCTAATCTATACACATTTAAAGAACATTATGTTTATGCTGTTCTAAGATATTACATAAAAATGTACTACTAAAGAAACAGAGGATAAAAATTAAATTCAGTAAAACTCCGTGATTATTTAGGTTCACACATATATGCATCAGGATGAGTACATATATATTTCTCTTTACTGGCGCCTTCTAAGGGGCTGGAAAACCACCATTCACTTTGGTTGCTTTCATGATTTATCCACGTTTCCCTATTTCTGTTAATCTATTAAAAAACCAGATGTACAAAGCATTTTCTCTCACTAAAACAGTGTACAACAATTTCACCTTCAAGGGATGCTTTTTATTTTTTAATACCATAGATTCCATATTTTATAACATTTTATCTAACAAATATTCATTGCATCTATTAAATACATCATTTGTTTTTGTTTGCTATCAAAAACATATGTGATGGTCAATTAGAATTTACCATCAGCATGAGATAATCTATGCTATTAACAAATAGCAAAGAATCTTACAAATGTAATGAGTCCATGTAGCTCTCTAGATCTTTTTCAAATGTTAGAAACAGTTCAAAGACCCAGTTCCTACCCTCAAGCTCCATGAAGGGACCAGGAAACCTCAGACTGAGAAGCAATGCATTGAAAACTACTTTTAGGGAACACATAGCTTAGCAGCTTTCCCTAAGACTCAACAGAAACACACTTATTTCAACCTTAACCAGCTCCAAATTGGTCTTCTTAGGGATTAAAGATTTGAAAGAAAAGAAGGAATAATAAACCTGGACACTGCTCCAGAGTGAATGGTTGCTAACTCATTCCCTAAAAGGGGCACTGGGGACAATGATACATTCATGTTAATAACGTTAGCCACTCAACTAAGCTCCAGTACTTTGGCCACCTGATGTAAAGAGCCGATTCATTGGAAAAGACCCTGATGCTGGGAAAGACTGAAGGGAAAAGGAGAAGGGGGCAGCAGAAGAAAAGATGGTTGGAAGGCATCACTGACTCAATGAACATGAGTTTGAGCAAACTCTGGGAGATAGTGGAGGACAGAGGAACCTGGCATGCTGTAGTCCATGGGGTCAGAAAGAGTTAGACACAACTGAGCAACTCAACAACAAAATATATGACTTCCTTATATCTTAGCTACCCAAAGGAATGTCTTCGTTAGTAAATATTGCATTTTTTGTTTCTACATAATTAAATTACTTCCTTAAAAAGAACTGTTTACTAAATGTACTATCATTTATCTTCCTAGATTCCTTGTAAGTTTGGCTCAGAATGCTAGTATTTAACAAGAAAGTGATTTTTAATGAAGCTGAAGTGATTCTTAATGAAGACACCATCTGGATTCCCTCAATATACCACTTCCACCCAAAAAACAATATCCCTACTGTATGCAGATACAGCTCAGTGAACAGTTATTAAGTAATGAACCTCCTTCTTCGTGGGCTGCTCAGCGGGTGGTGAAATGTTGGTTACAGAATTGGGCAAGTTCCGTCTCTTTGCTGCTTCTCTGTTTGATGTTTCAAAAGATGTCTGACTCTCACTGTCAAGCTCCAAATCTTCATCACCCTGGTCAAAAGCAAACTCAATTCAGAAGTGAAGTCACTACCTAGAGCAGTTGTATCTTCTGTTGCCATCTTTCACATTACCTTTCTTACCAACCCTTAACGGTTTCATGACGTATTTACCATTATGAAATGGATACAAACATTCTGCTTCACTGTCAGAATCCTGTTTACCCCTACTGGATCATCTTTATGAGATGATGAAAGGTACAGTGTAAATAGAAGGCCAAAAAAGAAGTCTTTGGGACAGAAAGCATCTTACACAAAAAAATCTACAGCCAGTTCCTCTAAAAATGAATTTATGAATATCCTTTTTTCTCTGAAGAAAACTTAACATTGTAAACTTCCACTTGCAAATGACAAAATTCATACTCAGTGCCAAAGGAAGAGTCAAAGGTCAATTTGGCTTCAAAAAACAGAGCTAAATTGAATATAATGTGAGCTTGTAATACCCAAGAGATTTGGATGCCCTCATATAAAAGATGTGATTTAGTCAACAGTTTTCTCAGACTGTCTTAAGTTAGAACTTTTCAAGGATCTAAGTTATATGCGCTTTAGGCACCAAAAACCACTTAAACATTTGACATACAAATATGATCAATAAAAACTCTCTCTATATATAACTGGTATATAAGCATTATTAATAAAGACTCCTAAAAATAGACTAGAATAATAATTTACAATTTTTAAAATAATTAGTATATGTTAAAGGAAACATAAACAATAGCAGAATTAAAAAATATGAAATGAGAATATTTTCTAACCCCAAGTTTATGACCATTGCTTAACTTCCAGGTTTCACCCGTCATCTGATAAAAGCGTTCTTCCAGCTTTTTCAATTTCATTTCCTGGCTAGGTTTTAGAACATTCTCTATGTATCTGCTGACCTGTTCAAAAAAAAAAAAAAATCAGGTGACTATACACTAACACCCCTAAGATTCTATTTACATTGTCTATAAAGTTGTAAATAAGAACCAGGTAAGAAGTGGTGTTTTAACACTAATTCAGTTTTGCCAAAAAACCTACATCCTCCACTGTTGCATTCTCTCTAAAAATTTGCATTTGTACACAATGCAAAGAAAACCAAATGTTCTATCCTTCTGCTTGTCTGGCAGTCTGCTGATACATCCTTTAATGGGTTTTCAGTGCAACAAAAACTTACTAGGGTTGGAGATATAAGTATGCCCAAGTGCTACCTGGTATTTCAAGATCATGAAAATAACTGTTAAATGATCATCCATGGTAAATGCAACTTCTAGTTAGCAAAACCAATCTTGGGTAGGATGAAGCAAAAACAGTGCTCAGAGGTAAAGTTATGGCTATAAATATCTAATTAAAAAAGAAGAAAGGATATCAAATTATTAACTTTACATCTTAAAAATCTTGAAAAAGAACAAGTTAAACACAAAGCTGGCATATGAAAGCAAATAATAAAGAAGACATAAAAACGGGATAGAATAGAAAAACAACAGAACCAATGAAACCAAAATTGGTTCTTTGAAAAAAAATTAACAAACCTTTAACTTGACTAAGAAAAAGAGATGACTACCAAAATCAGAAATGAATGTAGAGAAACTGAGACCCTCAGAAATTGCTGGTGGACATACAAAATGGTGTGGAAAATAGTTTGGCAGTTCCTCAAGAAGTTAATATATAGAATTACCACATGACCCAGCAATTCCATTTCTATGTATATACTCCCAAAGAATTGAAAGTAAGTTCTCAAACATTTGCACACAAATATTCACAGCAGCACTATCCACAATAGTCCAAAGGTGGAGACAACCTAACTGTCCATCAGTGAACAGATAAACAAGTTTTGATCCATCCATACAGTGGAATATGACTCAGTCATAGGAGGAATGAAGTGCTGATTTATGCTATATGGATGAACCCTGCAAAACATTAGGCAAGGCAAAGAAGTCAGACACAAAAGGTCACATGTTATATGATTTCACTTGTATGAAACATTCAGACAGATCCATACAAACAGAAAGCAGATTGCTGGCTGCCAGAGGATGAAAGGAGTGAGGAATGGGGACACAACTGTTTAATGGGTTTGGGGTTTTCTTCTGGGGTGATGAAAATGTTTTGGAACGAGACAGAGGCAGTGGTTGTACAACATTGTGAATATTCTAAACGCCACTGAATCACGGGCTTCCCTGGTAGCTCAGCTGATAAAGAATCTGCCTGCAATGCGGGAGACCCGAATTTGGTCCCTGGGTTGGGAAGATCCCCTGGAGAAGGGAACGGCTACCCACTCCAGTGTTCTGGCCTGGAGAATTCCATGGACTGTATAGTCCATGGGGTCGCAAAGAGTTGGACATGACTGAGCGACTTTCACTTCTCAATGTTTAAACCTCTTAATTTTTTAGATGGGCTAAAAGGGTGATAGGCAGTAAGGCCAGGCGTGAAGTCTGAAGACGGCTCTCTGAAGTGAAGTGAAGTTGCTCAGTTGTGACCTAAATTTGAAATTCCCCCGGATATTTTTGTATTTTCTCTATATAATACTTTCCAAACAGTAGGCTTTACCTTTTCACCCTGTGCCTCTTGTTGTTTTTTCCTCACAAGTTTTTGCCTTTTCTCATTCTTCTCTTCTTCTTCTAAGATATCAAAACATATAAGTGCTTTTTAATTCCCATGTATCCGTAAGTTGAATGTTATTTTCTCTGAAAATCATCTGTAGATCCTCACATTTGGGGAGAGAAAAGCTTTCAAAAAACAGATTTATTTTTCAAATAATAAAGATCAGATAGACAGAGACAGTTGAAACAAAGAAATCCGCAAGAAATTTCTTTCTGTAAGAAATGTCAATCTGTAGGAAAAGGTCTGTTCTGAAACAAAAACTTTCTGACATGTATTAATGTTGCGTGTTACAGTTTTGGTAGGGAGACTTCAAGAATAACGATGTTGGGGTTTTTTCCTGCAGGTGCCGGATAGGGTTTTAGCAGCTCTACAGAAGCCCATTCTCACACATGAGGTGTGGAATACTGTGCTCCAGCTATTTGGTCACCCTTGGACATGACGGTAAAAGCAATACGCCTAGATTCTCAACGTGGGGTGTGAGTGGCAACCCTTTCGGTGACTTAACCAATATTAGATTATAAGCCACTGAATGTCAAGAGAAGGGATCTCTGCTGTTGTAGAGACCTTTTAAAGTTTGGGTTAGAAATGATACAGTTTCAGACATATATATAAGAAAAAAGAACAATTTCTCATAAAAATATTGGGGTATAGCCCATTCAAAATTGTTAACTAAAGTTGTAAGTATTACTCTACCATAAAATTACATAGCACAAATGAATGGTAAAATAATGCTTATTGTGCAAAAGTTCTCGAATAAAGGAAAGAAATTTCAGTAGAAAAGTATAAAAGGGTAGCATAAAGAGTAAACTTACCTTTCAGATAAACTTGGGAAGGTTTAAATGAGTTAACCCATGAGGTAGTCACAGAAATAATTAATGTAAGAAGAGCAAGCAGTAGGAAAATCCGGCCACACAGCAAAATTAGATCTTTGATTCCTTATAAAGGTTAAAAAAAAATTACAATTACAATTCAAAACATTTTTCTTGATACTAATAATGAGTACTAATACATTAGACAGAAGATTATCTGTCTAGAAAAGTATAGTAAAATTTAAGGTATGTAACTGTCTTAAGATTTTTCATATAGTCTCCTTTGGGCAACAAAATTCATCATGACTGTCATTACCAGAACGAGTTTTCAGAAAACGATTCTAGAACATCTTATCTCTCAGGAATATAAGTATAATCTGAGTGACTGGCTACATTATAAATATATGACTATCCATAATGCATAAATTCTGGTTTCCTTTCTGCCCAGAGAAGGAAAGAAAATAATCCACATAATTGGGAACTAAATTGTGATAGTATCATCTTATCAGATTCTAGTTCTATTTAAAAAAAGCCACTCCCATTGAAACACGAAATTCTTCTCACAGGTAAATTATGCAACTCTGTACTTCTCTATTGCTCAATATTTACTTCATCATTTGTAAATAAATTTACTAAATACACGTTTGCCTAGAAAAAATTAAAATTTCAGTACTTTTATTATTTTAAGAACCAAATGAAAATTAACCAGCAAAAATGTAACAAGTACCTTCTTTGTGTAATACACTTTGCCAAATGGTAGAGAGTGTACGTATAAAGTTGGATTAAAAATGGTTTCCACCCTCCATGAATTTCTAGTTTTGTTTTGTAATTCTCAAAAGTTACCAGGCAAAAGTACAGAGGAACCATCTTACCAGTGTGATGGGGGCTGGCAGTTAGTCAAATAACTAAGAATTTACAAAGGAATCATATATACAGACTTAAATATTTTATTTTTAACTGAAAACATATATACACGCACACATACATATACATACACACACACACACACACACACATGTATCATCCTTAAAAAAATAAGCAATTTAAATTTGTTTAAAGTTTTTTTGTTTTCTTTTGCATTACAGTCCTTCCAACCTTTGCCAGCATTAACTACTGATTCAAGTATTGTTCAGTATGACATGTAATTAACTCTAGAGTAACTATGATCATTTCAAAAGTAAAAGTAATTTGATACCTAGAGTATTCATATTTAGAGAAACAAATGCTTTATGGAATTTATGTTCTATAACACTGCTTTTTGTTCTAACAAGCAAGCAATTTCAAATGGGAATACAAAAGAACTAGATTTATGTGTACACCTCTCAAGTAAGAAATTTTTAAATTAAGTTGAGATGTTTTGTTTATACTATGCTCAAGAGCCCATATGCAGGACACTTCAAAGGATAACAAATGTGATGAACCAGCATTAAAACACTTAGCTTAAGTATAAGTAAAAATGTATCAGCAATGAATGCTTTTACAGAGTGGAAAAAAACGGATCATTTCTCAATATATGTCCAAAAATATAGCACAGGTGAATGAACATGTCTGAATTATCTTTGGTAATTCAATTAGCAGTTCCAGCTAAAAGTAGCAGTATCTCTAAGTTCTGGTCCAAACATAACTAGCCCTGCAGCTGTTGCACTGAGATGTATGATTTTTAAAATAGACTAAAACACTGTTACTGGATATTTGCAGAACCAGTAACAAGAAACCAAAGTAGACAACTACCAGTTCACAATTGTAAGTGGAAAGGCTACCAGGCGGCCAGTTGCATTTTCTATAATTTTTTACTTTTATTAAATTAGATATTGTGATAAGTGATGGGAATACAAAAAAAGAAGGAGGGGGGGGCCTCTGTGCTCAAGGATATTATCCTGTGGTCAGAGCTTATCGTGTGAACATCTCCTTCTGCAACTGAGTAACCACCTTCTCATGGACTAGTGACTCAAATAATAGTGCAAAGTAGATTATAGATGAGCAGAGTAACGGTGAATTCTGTAAGGTAAGGAAGCAGGTAGATTCTGGAATAAGCGTGAATTTAACATTTCTGTCTATCATTTAGATAAAGGTCTTGTTAGAGTCCAATATGGCTGGGAACTTCTAGAGAATGTCTGTAGATTTTTTAAAAGGCATTTTTTAAAATTTCTTATTTCAAGCAACGTTCTGGGTACCTGACTTCTTGCGGGTAGGGGTAACGAGAGGAAATACACAGAGTTAAATTTCATCATGGTCTCTTAATTCCCTTCTTCCCTCTCTCTTTCCTTCTCATCCAGTCATTGATTTATGCATGCATGCAGCGACTAGAGATTGAACACCTGCCTTCTGCAGCGAGAGTGCAAATCCTAACCAATTCCAGGGAATTCTCACAGTGGCCAATTTTGGAAGTGAGTTTAATAAGGGAGATAGACATGTAAACAGATCATTAATATGTCCAAAAATGAATGAATTCTCCACCAGTCCACGTTTCCTTTCATTTTTCCCTTTATCACTGGTACCACCAACTGCTTGAAGTTGTTCTTTGCCACATGTAGGAGTCATCCTTGAATCTCTGCTTTCTGTCACCCAAATCATTAATCCATCAACATCCCTGCTGATTCTACTTGGCTAAAATCCCAAATCTGTGCACATTTCACCTCCTCTGTTATCCTATGCTATGCTATGCTAAGTCACTTCAGTCATGTCCGACTCTGTGCGACCCCATAGACGGCAGCCCACCAGGCTCCCCCATCCCTGGGATTCTCCAGGCAAAAACACTGGAGTGGGCTGCCATTTCCTTCTCCAATGCATGAAAGTGAAAAGTGAAAGTGAAGTCGATCAGTCGTGTCCGACTCTTAGCGACCCCATGGACTGCAGCCTACCAGGCTCCTCCGTCCATGGGATTTTCCAGGCAAGAGCACTGGAGTGGGGTGCCATTGCCCTCTCTGTTATCCTAGTCCGGGCCAACTGTCATCATGACTTCCCTACTTCAGAAGCCTAACATGCCTCACTGCTTCTGCTGTAGCATCCTTGCAAAACATTCTCCACACAGAACCCAGAGACCTCTAAAAAGCCTTAAGGAAGTCCCTTAACCTCACCATATCTCAGTTTCTGCCACTCTAATGACAGAAAGCAAATAGGAACTAAACTGCTTCTTGATGAGTGTGAAAGAAGAGAGTGAAAAAGCTGGCTTAAAATTCAACATTCAAACAAGTAAGATCATGGCATTCAATCCCATCACTTCATGGCAAATACATGGGAGAAAAGTGGAAACAGTGACAAATTTTATTTTCTTGGGCTCCAAAATCACTGCGGATGATGACTGCACCCATGAAATTAAAAGATACTTGCTCCTTGGAAGAAAAGCTATGACAAACCTAGACAGTGTATTAAAAAGCAAAGACACCACTTAGCTGACAAAAGTCTGTATGGTCAAAGCTATGGTTTTTCCAGTAGTCATGTACAGATGTGAGAGTTGGATCATAAAGAAGGCTGAGGACAAGAAGACTTGATGCTTTCCAATTGTGGTGCTGAAAAAGACTGTGGAGAGTCCCTTGGAATGCAGGGGAAGCAAACCAGTCAATCCTAAAGGAAATCAACCCTGAATGTTCATTGGAAGGACTGATGCTGAAGCTGAAGTTCCGATACTTTGGCCACCTAATGCGAAGAACTGATTCATTTGAAAAGACCCTGATGCTGGGAAAGATTGAAGGCAGAAGGATATGGGGTGACAGAGGATGAGATAGTTGGATGGCATCACTGACTCAGTGGACATGAGTCTGAGTAAACTCCAGGAGATAGTGAAGAACAAAGAAGCCTAGTGTGCTGAAGTCCATAGGGTCACTGTCAAAGTGTCCGACACCACTTAGCGACTGAACAACAAAAATTGGGATTATAATAATACCCATCTTTTTGCTTTTTCATATTGATTGTAAAGCGGATTAGATGAAATAATGAATGAACAGCATTTAGAATTTGGTGCTAAATGAATGTTACTGATACTATCTTGAGCCAATCTCCCTCTATGTCTCCTTGATCCAGCCTCAATGATCTTCATCCTTTCCCTCCAACGCGTCACAGTTCCTTTGTCTGGAATGTTTTCCGGCTTTTCAAAGGGTTGATTCCTTATCATTTAAATCTCGGCTTAAATTCCTCAGCAGGTTTACCTCACGTCAGTTTATTTCCTTTTGAGCATTCAACACAATTTGAAAGTCCTGTATATGTTTGTTCCTGTGCTTTCTGCCTCTTGTTCCCTTACACGCAAAACTTCCAGATCAAGGGCGACTTTTTCAGCCACCTGCAGTCAACTTCCTCAATGAAGCGGGAGTCTCGCTTTCCCCCTACCAGACCCCTACCCGGACCCCGATCCAGACCTGGATCCGGAAGAGGGAGGCCGGCGCGGTGCAACCTGGGAGTCGTAGTCAAAGCCGCCCAGAGGCATCGCGGCTGGGAAACGGGAATTCAATGCAGTGTTCATGGGGCCGTTACCCGAGTATGAGGGTCAAAAGGGAAAAGCCAACACTTACCGAGATCTGGTTTCCCACGTCGGAGCTCCAGACACAAGAGGGGGAGAGCAGAGAGTAGAAAAATACCAACAACCCCACGAGAAGCCATAGTGACGGGAGCCCCGTTTCCGGGCGGAAGGCCCGCCCCTTCCGGCTACGCCTCCCTGGGAGCCCTTGTTAAGGGAGGAATTTGGGGAGACAGCTAGACCCTGAAGCCGGCGGGTCGTTGGTCAGATTGAGATGAGCCCAGGTTTTTGAACTCATAATCTGTAGCGTTAGAACAAATGCAGGACACCTCACGTCACGTGGGCGGTAAGACGGCCTCGCTGGCGCCCGCCTAGTCAAGTCCTGTCAAACGTGCTGTCAAGTCAAACGTGGGCTCTGGCGAGGCTGACCGCACCTGGATTCCGGAGACTGTGAAAAAGAGTTGTCAAGAGTAAAATGAGGCGTAATGGAAAGGATACGGGCAGTTGACGCTGTGAGGAGGCAGCCTGGCCCTTTAGCCTTGTGTCCGTAGAGGGTGCTTTTGGACTTTTGGGTCCGAGCAACTGAGCGCCACTCTGCCGCAGCACCTTCTTCTTCGCCTCAACGGTCTCCGGCCCATTTCGTGGTCTCTGGTTCCTGTGGAAAGGTGATTCAAAAGTGAGACCTGGCGCCTAATCCTGGAGACCCGCCACCCCTTCTCCGCTCCGGGTTAGTTTGGCCAGCAGGGTTATTGTTAAAGACTTAACTCGGCCTCACAGTTCTGTGACCTCATTGCCATCCCGTGACTCACCTCCACGGCGCTTCTGCCAACCTACAGCGCAATTAAGCTAGGGAGATCCTTGCAGTTTACAAGCTTTCATGCTTTGAAAGTTCATTTTCTGACCTAGCCATCAATTTTCCCCACCCTGGCATTTAGTTCAGCTAACATTTATTGAGCCCCACAGTTTGCTGCCCGGAGGATTTATGAGACTCAAATACGTGTAAGTTAGTGAATTTGCCCCCAGAAAGCTCAGAAACTCAGTTTAGTAGCCTTGTAAACAGATAAACACAGCCAGTGCTTGAGTGTTGTGATAAGGATGGGCACGGGGCTGTAGAACCCTATCCCCAGCGAGGGCTTGAAGGCTTTCCTGAAGGAAATCATGCCTAAATTATGTCCTAAAGGTTAGGAATTGGGAAAGGGGGCAAGAGGAAGAGTGGGATTTCAAGTTTAGGAAATTGAATGCAGAAAATCCAGGAATTAAAATATTGCAGTTTCAAATTTGAGTGGAGGTGCCTAGAGGTAGGTTGCAGTTAGGAGCACACAGGGCTTGGCTTTGTAGGCTAAGAACTTTATCCTGGAAGTAAAGGTGCAAAATAGGAGGGCACAAACTCAAAATGAGTCTAGATGAAGTATTATAAATTTTCATATGGCATACCAATGAAGTAATTAACTATATTGACTCAGAGCTTCTCATTTTTTGTCTACATGAAGAAAGGAAAGAAAGGAAGTTCCACACTTCTTATCTGTCTTCATTTTGGTGTGATTTCCTTGTTTAAGCATTTTGCTTCCTCTCTCTGTATTCCTAGTATAATCTGTTGATGACAGCAATGAGTGTCTGTCAGAACAGTAAAGTGGAGCTTCCCACATACTCTAAGATTTGCATGATGTTTTAACACATTTCCCAAACTTTGTTGACTGTGAAGTCTCTTCACCACAGTTATCTACTTCTATCCACCCCTTCCTCCCACCAGACCACCAAACTAACCTATTCAACTAAAACCAAGTTTCTCACTGCATTAAGGGAGAATACTGATGTATCATAATTTTTGTAGTGTCTTAGAGGGGAGTTCAAGGATGATTTTTATAAGGCTTTTCAAATCTAGGTTGGAAGGGTTTAAGGTAGTCTTTCTGATGTTGAGCTCTAACTGGGATTAGACATAGTACATGGTATAAGAGTTTAGTTCTGGTGGACATAGCAGGATGCAGGACTTGACGGCAGATGTGGCCTCTTTTTGATAAGAACGGGAATTTTCCCAATTGAGTGACCAATTCAGCTTCTTAGTGCATGAGAGGGAAGCTTTTTACCCAGATGAGTAACCTGTTGTTCACATAATTAGATTTTCAGGAAGTTTATAAAGCTAACAGTGAAGGCAATTAAGTTATGTGCTGATTTACAGCTATCCTTGTTGGCAAGAATTTCCTGGAACAAAAAGGAAAGTCATGTTGATTGATGTAAGGTCACAGTTCTCAGTGATCATAATTAAGCTATTGTTTATAGGTGTTTCAGTTCTTACAATAAAATCTTATATGAACACTTTGAGTATTGCATAAGAGGAAGAAATGATGTGTTAGTTGCTCAGTCATGTCCAACTCCTTGTGACTCCATGGACTGTAGCCCACCAGGCTCCTCTGTCCGTGGGATTTTCCAGGTATGGATATACTGGAGTGGGTTGCCATTCCCTTCTCTGGGGGAATCTTCCTGACCCAGGATTGAATCAGGGTTTCCTGCATTGCAGTCTGATTCTTTACCATCTGAGCTACCAGGGAAACCCTGGTATAAGAGGAAGGGACTTTTAAATCTTGATAGTTTATATTAAGTCATTCTCTATTAGCATTCTTAAAACACAAATTTCACATTTTTTTATATTTAAGAAGTGATGCTACCAGTTTTCTTTATGTGTAAAAAAGTAGGATTGTCGAGACTTCTGTGGTAGTCCAGTGGCTAGGACTCTGTACTCCCAATGCAGGGGGCCAGGGTTTGGTCCTGGTTGGGGAACTAAATCCCACATGCCACAGCTAGGAGTTTACATCCTGCAACTAAGGATCTTGTGTGCTATAGCTGGGACCTGGTGCAGCCAAATAAATTTAAAAAAAATTTAAGTAGGATTGCCATCACATTTTAAAATCGAATCATATTTGATTGGGGGGAAAATGTTTATTAACACGTAGCATGAATTGTATGTATTAAGAGAATCTACACTCCGGAAGATGGGGAAGGACAGGGAAGCCTGGTGTGCTACAGTCCGTGGGGTTGCAAAGAGTAAGACACGACTGAGTGACTGAGTAACAACAACAGAACTGCTTATGTTACCTAATATTTGAAATTTTTGTATTTAAAAAAAACTAGTTAAGTTTTTCTATAGCTTATGACAATTTTCAGACAAAAAAGTTGAATAAATTTAAAATGACTATCCATACACCCACATTTTATTATGTCGTTTGTTGTTTAACTGCTAAGTCATGTATGACTGTACAACCCCATGGACTGTAGCCTGCCATGGGGTTTTCCAGGCCAGAATACTGGAGTAGGTTGCCATTTCCTTCTTCAGGGGATCATTCCAATCCAGGGATCAAACCTGTGTCCTTGCATCTCCTGGTTTGGCAGGTGGGTTCTTTACCTCTGAGCCACCCGGGAAGCCCACATTTTTACATATGATCATATGTATACATATGATCATATATCTGTCAATCTATCCATTCATCAATAGGTCTTATTTTGATTCATTTCATAGTTGGAGACTTTAGAACATTTTCCCCAAGATACTTCACTGTGCATATCATTAACTATATCATATGTGTCTGCATACTTCAAATATATACTTCAGCATGCATTTCATTAACTACAGTGAAAAGCTAACATCTTAACTCTACCCTTCCTTGGATTCCAACATAATCATTGTTAAAAGATAAACTGAAACATGTTAAAAATTTTGAGAGTTTGAGCAAAAGTTGATTCAAACCTTCTATCCTGATAGAAAAGAGCTCTGGGGAGCCAAGAAAATGAAAGACTTTACTAGGCAAAAGGGAAGAGCAACACGGAAGTTATTTTAGGCAAAACAGCAGGTTGGTTATTGCAAGGCTATTTTAGAGGATGGCAGCGGTCCAAGAAGTAGATTCCCTACCTAGTGCTGATCAGGTGATTCCATTTCTGGGAGAGCTGAAGCTGTAAGTAAATTCTGCATTTGGTGGTGTGGGGATTCTCATAATCAATCCGTTTTAGGCCTCTTGTCTTGTTTCTTAACCTCATATACTAGTGCAAGATAACAAAATTTTTCCCAGAAAGTAACCATTGTTTTGATTTTTTCTTTCTACTATAGATGAGCTCTGTCTCTTTTAAAACATTTAAAATCCCATGGACAGAGAAGCCTGGCAGGCTATAGTCCATGAGGTTGCAAAGAGTTGGACACAACTGAGCAACTGCGCACACACAGGACTTCTATAAATGGAATGATAGAAAATGTGCTGTTTTCATTAAGCTTTGTACACACATCACGATTTTTTAAACTTTTTATTTTGAGATAATTTTAGGTTCACATAGAGTTATAAGAGAGAATACAGAGGGAGCACATGCATTCTTTACTCAGTTTCCCCCACTGGCAAATTCATTCAAAATTATAGTACAGGATTTATATAAACAGGAAATTTATATTGACACAATCTATCAAGCTTGCTCAGATCTTACCAGTTTTACGTACACTCATTTGTCGGTGCTGTATACGGAGTTATTACCTGTGTTTCCTGTGACCGCCACTAGTCGAGATACATAACACATAATAATAGCTCCATCACTATCTCTTGCCCTACTTTTTTATAGCCACAGGCACTTCATTTTCTATCCTTCATCACCACCATACCCCAGGCAACCAGTAATCTGTTCTCCATCTTTTAAGTTTGTTGTTTCAAGAATATTATGTAAAGTGTAATTGTACAGCATTCATTGACATGAAGTGAAAGTCCCTCAGTCATGTCTGACTCTTTGTGACCCCATAGACTATACCCCATGGAATTCTCCAGGCCAGAATACTGGAGTTCATTAACTACAACGAAATGCACATCTTTTTTTAAAATTCACTTATATTAATTGTACCGTTCCTTGAGTACCCATATAAGCATGTTTAAAAACAAACCAGCAACTGGGACTCTTGTGCTCCCAGTGCAGGGGACCAGCTTTGGTCCCTGGTCAGAAAACTGGATCCCACATGCTGCAACTAAAGCCTGGCACGGCCAAATAAATAAATACTTTTAAAAACTTTAAAAAAATATTGAGTCATATTAAAAATTTTAATATTGGCTTTTGAGATCAGATCAGATCAGATCAGTCGCTCAGTCGTGTCTGACTCTTTGCCACCCCATGAATCGCAGCACACCAGGCCTCCCTGTCCATCACCAACTCCCGGAGTTCACTCAGACTCACGTCCATCGAGTCAGTGATGCCATCCAGCCATCTCATCCTCTATCGTCCCCTTCTCCTCCTGCCCCCAATCCCTCCCAGCATCAGAGTCTTTTTCAATGAGTCAACTCTTCGCATGAGGTGGCCAAAGTACTGGAGTTTCAGCTTTAGCATCATTCCTTCCAAAGAAATCCCAGGGCTGATCTCCTTCAGAATGGAGTGGTTGGATCTCCTTGCAGTCCAAGGGACTCTCAAGAGTCTTCTCCAACACCACAGTTCAAAAGCATCAATTCTTCGGCGCTCAGCCTTCTTCACAGTCCAACTCTCACATCCATACATGACCACAGGAAAAACCATAGCCTTGACTAGACGAACCTTTGTCGGCAAAGTAATGTCTCTGCTTTTGAATATGCTATCTAGGTTGGTCATAACTTTCCTTCCAAGGAGTAAGCGTCTTTTAATTTCATGGCTGCAGTCACCATCTGCAGTGATTTTGGGGCCCCCCAAAATAAAGTCTGACACTGTTTCCACTGTTTCCCCATCTATTTCCCATGAAGTGATGGGACCGGATGCCATGATCTTCGTTTTCTGAATGTTGAGCTTTAAGCCAACTTTTTCACTCTCCACTTTCACCTTCATCAAGAGGCTTTTTAGTTCCTCTTCTCTTTCTGCCATAAGGGTGGTGTCATCTGCATATCTGAGGTTATTGATATTTCTCCTGGCAATCTTGATTCCAGCTTGTGTTTCTTCCAGTCCAGTGTTTCTCATGATGTACTCTGCATAGAAGTTAAATAAGCAGGGTGACAATATACAGCCTTGACGTACTCCTTTTCCTATTTGGAACCAGTCTGTTGTTCCATGTCCAGTCCTAACTGTTGCTTCCTGACCTACATACAGGTTTCTCAAGAGGCAGGTCAGGTGGTCTGGTATTCCCATCTCTTTCAGAATTTCCCACAGTTTATTGTGATCCACACAGTCAAAGGCTTTGGCATAGTCAATAAAGCAGAAATAGATGTTTTTCTGGAACTCTCTTGCTTTTTCCATGATCCAGCGGATGTTGGTAATTTGATCTCTGGTTCCTCTGCCTTTTCTAAAACCAGCTTGAACATCAGGAAGTTCACGGTTCACATATTGCTGAAGCCTGGCTTGGAGAATTTTGAGCATTACTTTACTAGCGTATGAGATGAGTGCAATTGTGCGGTAGTTTGAGCATTCTTTGGCATTGCCTTTCTTTGGGATTGGAATGAAAACTGACCTTTTCCAGTCCTGTGGCCACTGCTGAGTTTTCCAAATTTGCTGGCATATTGAGTGTAGCACTTTCACAGCATCATCTTTCAGGATTTGAAATAGCTCAATTGGAATTCTATCACCTCCACTAGCTTTGTTCATAGTGATGCTTTCTAAGGCCCACTTGACTTCACATTCCAGGATGTCTGGCTCTAGGTCAGCGATCACACCATTGTGATTATCTGGGTCGTGAAGATCTTTTTTGTACAGTTCTTCTGTGTATTCTTGCCACCTCTTCTTAATATCTTCTGCTTCTGTTAGGTCCATACCATTTCTGTCCTTATTGTGCCCATCTTTGCATGAAATGTTCCTTTGGTATCTCTGATTTTCTTGAAGAGATCTCTAGTCTTTCCCATTCTGTTGTTTTCCTCTATTTCTTTGCATTGATCGCTGAACAAGGCTTTCTTATCTCTTCTTGCTATTCTTTGGAACTCTGCATTCAGATGTTTATATCTTTCCTTTTCTCCTTTGCTTTTCGCTTCTCTTCTTTTCACAGCTATTTGTAAGGCCTCCCCAGAAAGCCATTTTGCTTTTTTGCATTTCTTTTCCATGGGGATGGTCTTGATCCCTGTTTCCTGTACAATGTCACGAACCTCATTCCATAGCTCATCAGGCACTCAATCTATCAGATCTAGGCCCTTAAATCTATTTCTCACTTCCACTGTATAATCATAAGGGATTTGATTTAGGTCATACCTGAATGGTCTAGTGGTTTTCCCTACTTTCTTCAGTTTAAGTCTGAATTTGGCAATAAGGAGTTCATGGTCTTTTTTTACTCAATATACACTCCTTGAGATTTATACAAGTTAAGTGTATCATTATTTATTCTCTCACAATAGAAACAGTGAGAGACTTTATTTTGGGGGGCTCCAAAAACACTGCAGATGGTGACTGCAGCCATGAAATTAAAAGATGCTTGCTCTTTGGAAGAAAAACTATGACCAACCTAGACAGCATATTAAAAAGTAGAGACATTACTTTGCCAACCAAGATCCTTCTAGTCAAAGCTATCATTTTTCCAGTAGTCATGTATGGATATGAGAGTTGGACTATAAGGAAAGCTGAGTGCAGAAGAATTGATGCTTTTGAACTGGGGTGTTGGAGAAGACTCTTGAGAGTCCCTTGGACTGCAAGGAGATACAACCAGTCCATCCTGAAGGAAATCAGTCCTGAATATTGGACTGAAGCTGAAACTCCAATACTTTGGCCACCTGATGCAAAGAGCTGACTCATTTGAAAAGACCCTGATGCTGGGAAAGATTGAAAGTGGGAGGAGAATTGGACGACAGAGGACAAGATGGTTGGATGGCATCACTGATGGGATGGACGTGAGTTTGAGTAGGCTCTGGGAGTTGGTGATGGACAGGGAAGCTTGGCTTGCTGCAGTCCATGGGGTCGCAAAGAATTGGACATGACCAAGTGACTGAACTGAACTGATAGTAAACACATTTTTAGTTTTGTAAGAAAATGCCATATTTATTTTTCAGAGTGATTCCAGAAATCTACTTGGGATCCTAAGCTCCACAGGTGGAGGGAGAAACTCCACAAGGGCAGGCAAAGACTGATCAGGGAGCTGTAAGGTGATTGAACCATACAGCTCATGTAAGTAAGGAAACATTTAGACTCTAACTGACCAGCATCGAAGTCCTCCCTCTAGGAGAGGAATAAACAAACATTTTATGTAAATGACCAGGTAGCGGTCATTTCTATAAATGAGTAGATAGCAAATATTTTAAGCTTTGCAGGTCATGTAGTCTCTATGTCAAATACTTAGCTCTACTATTGTGGCACAAAGGCAGCCATTCGTAATAAATAATCAAATGGTTATGGCTGTGTTCCAATAAAACTTTATTTACAAAAACAGTCCATGGGCTAGATTTGGCCTGTAGACCATGGTTTTCTGACCATTCTGTGAGGCATTTATGAGACCACAAGAGAGTTTTACTTAAAGGCTTCTTTAGAACTGCTCTAAAAAAACTTTAGAAAAGAAGTCACAAAAGGATCAAGTTGACTTTAGAAAAGAAGTCATAAAAGGATCAATTTGATCCATAAGTAACAACTTTCTGCAAAAACAAAGAGCAACACTTTTAAAGAAAAAGAACAAAATTCAGATATTCAATATCATGTTAACCATTACATTTTTTAAAATACCTTTTTTTTTTTTTTGCTGTGGCAGCTTTTTTGGCTCTCGCAGAACGTGGGATCTAGTTCCATGAAGTGAAGTGAAGTCGCTAAGTCGTGTCTGACTCTTTGCAGTCCCATGGACTGTAGCCTACCAGGCTACTCCGACCATGGGATTTTCCAGGCAGAGTACTGGAGTGGTTGCTATTTCCGTCTGCAGGGGTTCTTCCCGAAACAGGGATTGAACCTGGGTCTCCCGCATTATATTCGGATGCTTTACCATCTGAGCCACCAGGGAAGAGCCTAGTTCCATGACCAGGGATCAAACCTGGGCCTCCTGACTTGGGAGTCTGGAGTCTTAACACTGGACCACCAGGGAAGTCCCTCAGCCATTAAATTAAAAAATAACTAGGTATGACAAGAAGCAGGAGAAGGTGACACATAAGCAGAAGAAAAGCAGGGGAAACAGACTCAGAAATTACATAGATGATTGAATTAGCAGACATGACTTTAAAATAGGCCAACAAGGAAAAATGGCTACATCAGAGTGGTGAAATTATGGATGATTTTTAAAATTTTCTAAATATATATATATATATATATGGAAAAGTTTCAAATGTTAGCATATTATGTAACTCTAAGTAAAATAATATTGTTTTGCAAACTTTAATATATTCTTTTCTCATTTAATGTTATGTTAAATTGTTCAAAGTTAATATGTATAGCCCTAAGTTTTTGAACTGTGGTGTTGGAGAAGACTCTTGAGAGTCCCTTGGACTGCAAGGAGATCCAACCAGTCCATTCTGAAGCAGATCAGCCCTGGGATTTCTTTGGAAGGAATGATGCTAAAGCTGAAACTCCAGTACTTTGGCCACCTCATGTGAAGAGTTGACTCATTGGAAAAGACTCTGATGCTGGGAGGGATTGGGGGCAGGAGGAGAAGGGGACGACAGAGGATGAGATGGCTGGATGGCATCACTGACTCGATGGATGTGAGTCTGAGTGAACTCTGAGAGTTGGTGATGGACAGGGAGGCCTGGCGTGCTGCGATTCATGGGGTCACAAAGAGTCGGACACGACTGAGCGACTGAACTGAACTGAACTGAATTTATTTTCACTTATGCATAGTATTCCAATATAAGAACATGGATGTCTGTTTTTCTGATGAGGGACATTTAATTCCAAGAAAAGAGAAGTGATAAAGACCCAGTTGAGGATAGTGATTACCTCTGAAGAGAGGAAGGAGGATGGAAAAGGGATGGATATTTGGAGCTATACAGTGTGGTAAAACTTCATTTCTTAAGCCAAAATGTGTGGATGTTCACTGTATTATTCTTTTCTCCCTTTTAAAAAATTGAAAAAAGAATAAAAACAATTGAGATATAGTTGAGGTACAATATTATATAAGTTATAAGTGTACAACACAGTGATTCACAATGTTTGAAGATTATACTCCACTTATAGTTATTAATAAATATTGGCAATATTCCCTATGTTGTACAATATATCCTTGTAGCTTATTTATTTAATACCTAACAGTGTATCTATTGTACCTCTTAATCCCCTAATCATATCTTGCGTCTTGTCACTTCTCTCTCCCCAGTGGTAACTGGTAATTTGTTCTCTATATCTGTGAGTCCTTTTGTTATATGCACTAGTTTGCTTTATTTTTAGATTCCATATATAAATAATACCATACAGTATTTGTCTTTTTAAAAAATGTATTTTAAATTGAAGCATAGATAATTGCTTTACAATATTGTGTTCGTTTCTGCCATACATCAACATGAATCAACCATATGTCTTCTCCTTGAGCCTCCCTCCCACATCCCACCCCTTATTTCACTTAGCATAATACCTTTCAAGTCCATCCATGATGTTACAGATGGCAAAATTTCATCATTTTTTATGACTGAGCAGTATTTCACTGTGTGTATGTATATATATATGTATAGTATATAGAACTAATTTTATATATATATATATATATATAGTTCTAATAATTTTTTGGTGGCATCTTTAGGATTTTCTAAATATAGTATAATCTGCAGGGACAGATTTACTTCTTCCTTTCCAATTTGAATTGCTCTTATTTCTTTTTCTTGTCTGATTTTTAAATTACTGATTCAGTTTCCTTACTGGTAATTAGTCTGCTCGTATTTTGTAAGTTTTACTGGTTCAGTTTTGGTATATTGCACGTTTCTAAGAATTTGTCCATTCCTCCTGCTGCTGCTAAGTCGCTTCAGTCGTGTCCGACTCTGTGCGACCCCATAGATGGCAGCCCAACAGACTCCCCCGTCCCTGAGATTCTCCAGGCAAGAACACTGGACTGGGTTGCCATTTCCTTCTCCAATGCATGAAAGTGAAAAGAGAAAATGAAGTCGCTCAGTCGTGTTCGACTCTTTGCAACCCCACGGACTGCAGCCTACCAGGCTCCTCCGTCCATGGGATTTTCCAGGCAAGAAAGAGTACTGGAGTGGGGTGCCATCGCCTTCTCCTCCATTCCTCCTAGATTGCCCATTTTCAGATCAGATCAGATCAGTCACTCAGTGGTGTCCAACTCTTTGCGACCCCATGAATTGCAGCACGCCAGGCCTCCCTGTCCATCACCAACTCCCGGAGTTCACTCAGACTCACATCCATCGAGTCAGTGATGCCATCCAGCCATCTCATCCTCTGTCGTCCCCTTCTCCTCTCGCCCCCAATCCCTCCCAGCATCAGAGTCTTTTCCAATGAGTCAGCTCTTCGCATGAGGTGGCCAAAGTACTGGAGTTTCAGCTTTAGCATCATTCCTTCCAAAGAAATCCCAGGACTGATCTCCTTCAGAATGGACTGGTTGGATCTCCTTGCAGTCCAAGGGACTCTCAAGAGTCTTCTCCAACACCACAGTTCAAAAGCATCAATTCTTCGGCGCTCAGCTTTCTTCACAGTCCAACTCTCACGTCCATACATGACCACAGGAAAAACCATAGCCTTGACTAGACAAACCTCTGTTGGCAAAGTTATATCTCTGCTTTTGAATATGCTATCTAGGTTGGTCATAACTTTCCTTCCAAGGAGTAAGCGTCTTTTAATTTCATGGCTGCAGTCACCATCTGCAGTGATTTTGGAGCCCAGAAAAATAAAGTCTGACACTGTTTCCACTGTTTCCCCATCTATTTCCCATGAAGTGATGGGACCGGATGCCATGATCTTAGTTTTCTGAATGTTGAACTTTAAGCCAACTTTTTCACTCTCCACTTTCACTTTCATCAAGAGGCTTTTGAGTTCCTCTTCACTTTCTGCCATAAGGGTGATGTCATCTGCATATCTGAGGTTATTGATATTCCTCCCGGCAATCTTGATTCCAGCTTGTGCTTCTTCCAGTCCAGTGTTTCTCATGATGTACTCTGCATAGAAGTTAAATAAACAGGGTGACAATATACAGCCTTGACGTACTCCTTTTCCTATTTTGAACCAGTCTGTTATTCCATGTCCAGTTCTAACTGTTGCTTCCTGACCTGCGTACAGATTTCTCAAGAGGCAGATCAGGTGGCCTGGTATTCCCATCTCTTTCAGAATTTTCCACAGTTTATTGTGATCCACACAGTCAAAGGCTTTGGCATAGTCAATAAAGTAAAAATAGATGTTTTTCTGGAACTCTCTTGCTTTTTCCATGATCCAGCGGATGTTGGTAATTTGATCTCTGGTTCCTCTGCCTTTTCTAAAACCAGCTTGAACATCAGGAAGTTCATGGTTCACATATTGCTGAAGCCTGGCTTGGAGAATTTTGAGCATTACTTTACTAGTGTGTGAGATGAATGCAACTGTGCCATAGTTTGAACATTCTTTGGCATTGCCTTTCTTTGGGATTGGAATGATTGGATTGCCCATTTTATTGGTGTATAATTGGTCATAGTTATCTCTTATGATCCTTTATATTTCTATGGTGTCAACTATAATGTCTCTTTTTTAATTTCTGATTTTATCGATTTGGGCCTGCTCTTTTTTTTTTTTCCCTTGATGGATCTGGGTAAAAGTTTATCTGTTTTTTTTTTAAATTTTTTTCTAATCTTTTCAAAGAGCCAGCTCTTAGTTTCATTGATCTTTCCAAATTTTTTTTAGGTCTCAATTTATTTCTGCTCTGATCTTTCTTATTTCTTTCCTTCTATTAACTTTGGGTATTATTTGTTCTTATTTTTCTAGTTTCTGTAGGTATAAGGTAGGTTACTAATTTGAGGTTTTTCTTGTTTCCTGAAGTAGGCCTGTATTGCTATAAAATTCCCTCTTAGAGCTTCTTTTGCTGCACCCCATAGATTTGACTCAGGGGTAAAGAATCCGCCTTCGATGCAGGAGATGCATCAGGGGCTGCAGGTTCAATCCCTGGGTCGGGAAGGTCCCCTGGAGAAGGCAACCCACTCCAGTATTCTTGCCTGGAAAATTCCATAGGCACAGGAGCCTGGTGGGCTATAGTGCATGCAGTTGCAAAGAGTCAGACATCACTTAGTGATTAAACAGCAACAGCAATGGATTCTGAATCATTGTGTTTCCATTTTCACATATCTCTGGGTATTTTAAAATTTTCTTCTTTGATTTATTCATCGACCCATTGGTTGTTTAGTAGCATATTGTTTAGCCTTCCATGTATTTGTGCTATTGTGCAGGTTTTTTATTAACTTAAAAAGTTACATAAAAACTCAGTTGTGTCCGACTCTTTGTGACCCCCATGGAAAGTCCATGGAATTCTCCAGGCCAGAATACTGAAGTGGGTAGCCATTCCCTTCTCCAGGGGACCTTCACAACCCAGGTATGGAACCCAAGTCTCCCACATTGCAGGCAGATTCTTTACCAGCTGAGCTACCAGGGAAGCCCATTAGCTTATAGTTGATTTCCAGTCTCATAGCGTTGTGGTAGGAGAAGATGCTTGATATGATTTCAGTCTTCTTACATTTATTGAGACTTGTGGCTAGCATGTGATGTATCCTGGAGAATGTTCCATGTGTATTTGAAAAAAGAATGTATTCCACTGCTTTTGGAAGGAGTGTTACATGTATCCATCTGATCTAATGTGTTGTGTAAGGCCAGTGTTTCCCTACTGCTTTTCTGTCTGGGTGATCTGTCCAGATATATCTGATATAATATCAAAAATATACAAAGAACTCCAACAATTCAACATCAAAAAAAACAAACAACCCTGATTTGAAAATGGGAGAGGATCTGAATGGACATTCTCCAAAGAAGAGATACAGATGGCCAACAGACACATGAAAAGATGCTCAACATCACTAATCATCAGGGTGATGTAAATCAAACCCACAATGAGATATCACCTCACACCTGTGAGTGGCTATTATCAAAAAGACAACAAATAACAGGTGTTGGTGATGATGTGGAGAAAAGAGAACACTTGTGTACTCTTGATGGAAATATAAATTGGACAGTGACTATGGAAAACAGTGTGGCATTTCCTCTAGAAATTAAAAATAGGATGACCCTATGATCCGGCAATTCCACTTCTGGATATTTTCCCAAGGAAAACAAAAACACTAATTTGAAAAGGTATATGCAACCATAAGTTCATCTCGGTCTTATTCAAATAACCAAAATAAGGAAGCAACCTAAGTGCCCATGGATAGATGAATGGATAAAGAATGAAATGGAATACGACCCAGTCATAAAAAAGAATGGGATATTATCATTTGTGATAACATGAAGGAAACTAGAGGCTACAATGCTATGTAAAATAAGGCAGACAGAGAAAAACAAATAGTGTATGATTTTACTTATATGTGGAATCTAAAAAGCAAAACAAATGACACTCAAAACAGAAACCATCATATACACAGAGAAGAAACAGGTGGCTGCTGGAGTGGGAGGTGATGGGTAAAGGAATGAGCAGGTGAGGGAGATTAAGAGGCATAAACTTACAAAACAAGTAAGTCATGGGGATGAAATATACATTGTAAAAAAAGAAGTGATTACAGAAATAATAAAACATGTTTAGATTCAGAATAGGTATATGTTATTTCTAAAGCTTTTTAATCATCTCCCCCACCTATATTCTTTGAAAATACATTAGCAAAACAATTAGAGATCAAAAGGGTAATCAGTGCGTATATGATTTCTGTCTCGATATGTCTTCTGAGGGAGTGGCCTATTTTCCAACAAAGGAGCCTTGCTCTTTCCCTTGGAAAAATTCCTCTTATTATAAAACTTGCTTTTTGTTAATCTCACATTCAATTATAGTTATTGTTCTCTGTCTCTTCAGTATTCATTCGTTTTCTCAATACGAAACAATGAAATTGTGTAATTGAGTAATCCTTATATTATTTCTTTCTCATTATTTCTATCCCTCTTATAAATAACTGTAATTATTTTCACATATGCATCATGAGAAATTTATATTTCATTGAGCAACTGGGATGTGCAAGCTTCTTTGTGTACTACTATTTCCTGTACGGACTTCTCAGATTGTTTATTGGAGTACCATTTCTACCTTCCTTCTAACAATAGCTCTTGACCTATTAGCTTAAAAGAAGACAGAGTTGTAATATAAATATCACTTATGAGTCATGAATACATTTCCTATAAATTACACTTTAGAAAAAAGGGAGAGGCATAGGGAGAGGCTACAATTAAATTTTTTTTTCATTTTAACAGTTTTTAATGAAAGCTATAGACAAGATGACTTTATTCCTACATCTTCTTAATTGTTTCTTCCTTATATTTGCCCTTTTCCTTTCCTACTTGGCAAGATTTGGGTTTACGTTCAAGGATCTTTTGGCAGGCTTTGTCCAGTTTTAGTCAGGTGATAACTACTTGCTGGGGTGAATGCGCACATGGACAGTCATGCCATTAGCCTTCTCCCACTGCACTCGTTCAATGCAAATGACGTATTTCTTCCTGTAAACCTGAACTATTTTGCCAATTTGCTGCCCTTTGTAATGCCCTCATACAACCTGAAGTTCATCATCCTTTCGGATGGGCATGGACTGAATGTTGTACTTCTGTCTTAGCTCTTTAGAAAGAGAAGACATAAATTTCCTGAGAATGTGGGAAGGCGCATTGAAATGCCTTTTTCGGTTTTTGCTTCCGTAAGAAGTCACAAAGGGATTGAACTTCATTTTGGCCGATAGTGCTTCAGCGATGGCCACAGAAGGGAAGAACAATTTTTGAAATGTTTTATTGGGTGCACTGGGTCTTCGTCGCTGTGTGAGGGCTTTCTCTAGTTGTGGTGAGCAGGGGTGGCTCTCTAGTTGCCGTGCTTGCGCTTCTCACTGTGGAGGCTTCTCTTGTTGTAGACCCTGGGCTCTCGGCGCATAGGCTTCAGCAGTTGTGGTGCATGGGCTTAGCTGCCCTGAGGCATGTGGGATCTCCCCAGACCAGGGAGCGAACCAGTGTCTACTGCATTGGTGGGCAGATTGTTAACCTCTGTACTACCAGGGAAGTATGAGGCTACAAGTTCTTTTAACAAAATAAAAAGCGATATTGAACATTTTCTCCTACAAAACAAATTAAAAAAAAACCACTTAAAAAAACTTGGATCTTGTATTCTCACTGAGACAATATCTTTGATGATTTCTTTCCAGTAATGGTCAAGAAAATATGGTTTAGAGTCAGGATCTGAATCCCAGCTCTGCCATTCACCAACTGTGTCATCTTATTCAAGTTAAGGCATTTACTGTCTTTGAGCCTTGGTCTCTATTTCCAAAATGGAGATGATAATATTATTTATTTCTTGGGTTCAGGAGGGGATAACAGAAAGCTCTTACCATCATGCTTAATAAAGCTATGTTTAAAATATATATATATTGACTGATTGATTTGGTTGTGCCAGGCCTGATTTGTGGCATGTGGGATCTTCAATCTTCATTGCAGCTTGTGGGATCTTTAGTTGTGGCATGCAAGATCTAGTTCCCTGACCAGGGATCGAACCCAGGCCCCCTGCATTGGGAGCGTGGAATCTTAGCCATTGGATCACCAGAGAAATCCCTAAGAAAGCTCTTCAGGACAGTGCTTGGTTCAATCCATATTAATCACTGGCAATATGGCAACCCACGCCAATATTCTTTCCTGGAGAATTCCATGGACAGAGGAGCCTGGTGTGCTACAGTCCATGGGGTCACAAAGATTCAGACACAACTGAGTGACTAACTTTCACTTACACTTTATTATTTTGACAAATATTTCACAGTGTCTTTGTGGAAATCACCTAAAATTGTCTAGTGGTCAAAAGAAAAAATTAATGATGAAATTATTAAAACATGAAATAGATGCTTTCCTCTGCTGTTCCTTACAAATTATGGTAGATTATAATGATGTCATAAGACTGCCACACTTGAATAACTTAGTTGATTTTCATTCTCAGCATCCTGAAACTACCTCTTATTAGCTACATTTACTAAATTTTTTCTTTAACTAATATTTCTTTGATTGAAGAAGAGAGAGTTTAGGTACAGTCTGAAGTCTTCAAGTGCTGGGGATATGGCTACCTGTTCCTTCCCACCTAAGTCAGAAGTTCAAAAAGGAAAAACATTTACATGAATATAATATATATATTTAAATATTTTTATTTATTTATTTATTTGCCTGCACTGGGTCCTTAGCTGCATGTAGTATCTTCAATCTCAGTTGCAGCATGTGGGATCTAGTTCCTGGACTAGGGATCAAACCCGGGTCCCCTGCACTGAGAGTATGACGTCTCAGCCATTGGGCCACCAGGGAAGTCCTGACCATAAAATATTTTAGATTCAAATAATACATTATGAATCTTTGTTCAACATATTGCATGGGATTATGTACTTAGGGGATGGAAAGTTTTCTGTATTAAAACCAGCAGAGATATAGACCTTGACCTCCATTCATCATCTTTATGTTTGCTTTATGGCATCATTGTCCTCCCATATTTCCTGGTTCAAGACTTGTCATCTTTGACTCTTGTGCCCTCTCCCCGATCTGTCAATTTCACTTCCTTAGTTTGTCCAATCTGTTCCTTCCTGTCTGTTCTCAATACCTATTAGCTTTGCCTCCTACACTGCCAGTTTCACCATTTCCAATCCATTTCATCTATTTCCAGGGAAAGACACCTCTGAGAAATCTCCAGAGGCTACTGCCTGTGGAATAATGTCTAAACACCTTAGCCTGCTTACTAGCAAGGCTTTCCAGGACTCCTCCACCCATCTCCCATCGCCCGCTTCAAGCTGCCTATGGTTCAGCCAATCAGCACTGCTCTGCTTACTACTTCCTCTTACTGCTAGCTCACTTCCTCCACTCTAAGTTATTTTCTTTGTTTGACATGCCTGTCTTCTTTCTGTCAGTCTTCCTACTTCACACATGAAGAAATGACTCTCAGAGGGATTAAGTGACTATGATAGTGCCTTTGGGGTGGGGGAGGCGGTGTTGAGGCGTATACGAAACCAAGTTTCTCTGACTCAGACTCTTTACTCCTAAGTACTTGCGAATATTTCTTAAGAACAAGGATATTCTCTTATTTAGCCACAGTACAATTCTCAAACTCAGGAAACTTAACATCAATGTAGTATTATTGTATATTATACAGTACAGTTCAGTTCAGTCGCTCAGTCGTGTCTGACTCTTTGCGACCCCGTGAATCTCAGCACGCCAGGCCTGTCTATCACCAACTCCCGGAGTTCACTCAGACTCACGTTCATTAAGTCGGTGATGCCATCCAGCCATCTCATCCTCTGTCGTCCCCTTCTCCTCCTGCCCCCAATCCTTCCCAGCATCAGAGTCTTTTCCAATGAGTCAACTCTTTGCATGAGGTGGCCAAAGTACTGGAATTTCAGCTTTAGCATCATTCCTTCCAAAGAAATCCCAGGGCTGATCTCCTTCAGAATGGACTGGTTGGATCTCCTTGCAGTCCGAGGGACTCTGAAGAGTCTTCTCCAACACCACAGTTCAAAAGCATCAATTCTTCGGTGCTCAGCTTTCTTCACAGTCCAACTCTCACATCCATACATTACCACTGGAAAAACCACAGCCTTGACTAGACGGACCTTTGTTGGCAAAGTAATGTCTCTGCTTTTGAATATGCTATCTAGGTTGGTCATAACTTTCCTTCCAAGGAATAAGCGTCTTTTAATTTCATGGCTGCAATCACCATCTGCAGTGATTTTGGAGCCCAGAAAAATAAAGTCTGACACTGTTTCCCCATCTATCTGCCATGAAGTGATGGGACCAGATGCCATGATCTTAGTTTTCTGAATGTTGAGCTTTAAGCCAAATTTTTCACTCTCTTTCACTTTCATCAAGAGGCTTTTTAGTTCCTCTTCACTTTCTGCCACAAGGGTGGTATCATCTGCATATCTGAGGTTATTGATATTTCTCTGGCAATCTTGATTCCAGCTTGTGCTTCTTCCGGCCCAGCATTTCTCATGATGTATTCTGCATAGAAGTTAAATAAGCAGGGTGACAATATACAGCCTTGACGTACTCTTTTTCCTATTTGGAACCAGTCTGTTGTTCCACGTCCAGTTCTAACTGTTGCTTCCTGACCTGCGTACAGATTTCTCAAGAGGCAGGTCAGGTGGTCTGGTATTCCCATCTCTTTCAGAACTGTCCACAGTTTATTGTGATCCACACAGTCAAAGCCTTTGGCATAGTCAATAAAGCAGAAATAGATGTTTTTCTGGAACTCTCTTGCTTTTTCCATGATCCAGCGGATGTTGGCAATTTGATCTCTGGTTCCTCTGCCTTTTCTAAAACCAGCTTGAACATCTGGAAGTTCACAGTTCACGTATTATACAGGCCATATTCAAATTTCACCAATCATCCTTTATAGGAAAATTTCCCCATCCAGAATCCCATCTAGGATCAAACTTGGCCCTTCATTCTCTTAGTTCTTCAATCTTCTTTAACCTGGAATAGTTCCTGAGCTTGCTTTGTTTTTAAGACACTTACAGCTTTTAAAGAGTACAGGTCAGTTATTTGTATAATTTCCAACCCTGTGGCTTTTTCTGAATAGATTCAGGTGGCTTTCATGAATAGATTCAGGTTATAGATTTTTAGCAGGAATACTATATAAGTGAAGTTGTATTCTTCTCACTGCATTGCATCGCCAGGCACACAATGAGAGCTGTCCCACTATATTCGCCTTTGACCACTGGAATAGGGTGGTGTGTGGACTACTGCAAAGCCACCAGTTTCCCCTTTGTGATCAGTAAGCAATCTTTGGGGACATATTCTGACTGTGTAAATAACTTTCCTCCTCAAACTTTCACCCAATGGTTTAATGTTTAATGACACAGCGATCACTATGATAGTTGTAAAATGATTTTTTAAAAAAACTCAACAGTTTCATCTACATTTACTACATGGCCGTCTAGTGAAAGGAGGAACTTTCCCATTTTTTTCTGTATTCCTTTTTAGTCAGGCAAAGAAAACAAAAATAATCCAAACAAAAACTTAAAGAATTGGATACTAGTCTAACTGGACTGCGGTTGATTCTCCTTCCTCTGGCACATGCGGGGCCTAAGCTTCTCTCAGACCGGACCTTTATTCCTCTGCCTACAACGCTCTCAGCCTCGTGAGTGACGGGCGCTGGCCACACAAAGTGGAGTGGCGTTGAGAGCCTCCAGATATTCTAAAATGACACCCCAGTCTCTACACCCTGGGAGGAAATGCTTTTGTGTGTCCACCTCTACGCTATCTTTATGCTTCAACTTTTGAACACAAAAACATTTGTTCCAAAGCCTTCCAAACCGTGCTTAAAGTATCATCTGGTGGTGGTGATGGGGGCTGGGTGGAGGGTTTAAAATGTAGATTGCTCGGGTCCTGCCCCAAAGCTTCCGATTTAGTAGATCTGGGTTAGGGTCCAGGGATCAGGTGGCCTGCGGATTAAACCTTGAGAAACATCACCCTCAAAATGATTGTGGGCAAGTCTCCTTTCCTGGAGAAGTCGGGCGCCACTGGCAATTCCCAAGGGGCTCGCTCAGAAAAGGCTGGGGGAACAAAAAGGGGCATTCATCCTTCCTCCATCCATCCGACTTCAGAAACCTACATCCGGCTGATGCCACTCGGGTGCGGGGACCCAGGTGCTGGGGAGAACACGTAGGCGGCAAGATCGGGAAAGACATCCCCCTTTGGAGCAGGGAGGGCTGGCTCCCGAGCGCGAGGGGACGCAGAGGGGTCGACACCGCCCCTCGGCGCCGATCCGCCCCAGGGCAGCAGTGCCCGAGGGCTCCACCCCCACCCCGCCCCGCTCCCAGCGGAGCACCGCGCGGCGTCTGAGTGCTTAGTCACGGTGAGGCTGCGCCTGCCCCGGGGCCAGCACGCCCCCCTCCCTCCCGGGGCCCGCCCCCGGCCGCACCCCCAAGGCGCGCACTTCCGCGCGCATGGCCCTGCTGGCCCGGACTCTAATCGCGAGCGCGGGACACTGCTGGCTGCGGGTGGCGCGCGCCTTCCCCAGCTCCGCGCCACCTCCGGCCAGGGCAGCCCGCGCCTTCTCCCGCGCCATGGCATGCAAGCAGGAGCCGCAGCCGCCGTGCCCGCCGCTCAGCGCCGGCGCCGAGATCTCGTACGACTACCTGGTGATCGGCGGCGGCTCGGGCGGGCTGGCCAGCGCGCGCCGGGCGGCGGAGCTGGGCGCCCGGGCGGCCGTGGTGGAGAGACACAAGCTGGGCGGCACATGCGTGAGTATCCCTGGTTCCTGGCGCTTCTCCTCGTTCCTGGGTCCCTGCTGAGCAGCGTTCCGAAGCCCCGCTTTGTGTCCGCTGCTTTCTGCAGGAACAGCCTCCGTTCTTCCCTAGTGCGATCCACCCCCACCTCCACCCCCGCCCCCCGCCGCCAGCGCAGCGCTTTCCGCTTCGCCTCGCCGGTCAGAGTCAGGATCCCAGCGAGTATAGAGGAAGGAAGTATAAAAGGACTTATCCGCGACCCCCGAAGCTAAGCCTGCATCCTTTCTGGCGCAGGTGTCATCCTAACGGTGGCCCGAGGTGATTAAATTTAACAGAACTTTCCTACATCCTCACTCCTCTGGGTGGAAGGGTATTATTGTATTCCATGCTGGATCTCAACACCAGACCCTTGAAACGTAAAACTGCGTGGAGAATAATTGCCGCTCGCCCGCGTCTCTCCGGGGCGGGGGGAGGAAAGATGGAGCGTGTGCAGTTCACTGGGGATCATGGGGCTCTCCCTTCAGTTTTAAGGGCAGAATGAGTTACAGCAGCGGTTCTCTTGGCTACACATTCAAGTCACCTGAGGAGATGAAAAAAATTCTGCCTAACCCGGGTGCAGCCTCGGCTTTGGCGATTCTGAATTGCAGCCAAGGTTGAGAATCACCGACTGCAGTTTACGTGGATGTAGGATTTACTATTAAATGATTTTACAGATCTTTCGTTGGGGGGGGGGGGGGCCGGTGCGGGATTTTAAAACTACCTCTCCTCCAAAGAGGGTTGTAAATCCAGCGATTCAGAAACTATTCATTTAAAAAACAAATTTAGTTTCCAAGTTTTTGATGAGGGCTTTTCTGTTGCAGAACTTGGGTGAGGTACTTGCTGTTGGTATTATCCCAGGGACTTTGCTGGCGGTCCAGGGGTAACACTCTGCGATTCCGTTGCAGGCGTCGTGAGCTCGATCCCTGGGTCAGGAATTAAGATCCCGCGTGCCTCGCATGCGGCCAAAAAAAAAGAAAGAAAGAAAAGTTGTATCTAAGAGTCCCTTGACTTGGGAATGGGTTCTTGAAGTTCCTTTGGAGAGAGATGCTTAAATGACACTACATTGGGAACTCCTTAAAGGCAGAAGCGGGTTTGTATGTTTTCAGCCCCTTATCACTTTAACAAAGTCCCTGCTCAGTAACCGTATGTGAATGAAACTCAAAATTAACAGCTGTGAAAGGTTAAAGGAGACAGGACACTGTCTCCAGTGTCCAGTGCTCTTTTTTGAAGTTCAAAACGGAAGTGGGAACAACGAAAGGAAAAATGACAGTTTAATGGTCAACTTGTACCGTGACACCTTAGTCCAGACGGAGCCTCGAAGAAGTCTGACTGCAGAAAGCAGATGGAGGGGTGCCAGTAAGAGGCCCCCAGGACAGCCGGTGACATCACTTGATAGCTGCCCATTTTAGTCCCTCTCTGCTTTTCCGTTTTCCTTCTTCCTCGTGAATGTCCTAATCAGCCTGTGGCATCCTTTATCATTGTCTTGATTAAATTGTCTTGATTAATTGGTATTAATCAAGAAGGGGATGCCCCCACTTTTAGATTCCTGTTAGAAACGTAAATAGATGAATTACGAGATCAGCTACTTCCAATTTAAAAAAAAAATCAACTAGTTTGGAGAGCTAGCAAAGGACAGCTTAGGAATTAGCCACTCACTGTTTCCTTATAAAGAACTTGGCTTTGCTTATCTCGGACTTCGCTGGTGGCTCGGACTTCCCTGGTGGCTCGGACTTCCCTGGTGGCTCAGACGGTAAAGCGTCTGCTTACAATGCGGGAGACTCAGGTTCATTCCCTGGGTTGGGAAGATCTCCTGGAGAAGGAAATAGCAACTCACTCCAGTATTCTTGCCTGGAAAATCCCATGGACGGAGGAACGTGGTAGGTTATAGTCCATGGGGTCGCAAAGAGTCGGGGTACGACTGAGTGACTTCACTTTCACTTTCCTTATCCCATTCTGCTGCTACAATTTAGTTTTCAGTAAACACTGATCTCTTGGGGAAAATCCCCCATTTCATATTTTTATGATGTGCCATTTGGGCTTGTATCAAACTGGATTTGGTTTTGAAATGCCAGGAAGGGTGTAGTATGCCTTGACTATCAGAGAAGATAGTAACTAATTGATAAAACGTGAGTTTAGATTTGTCCCAGGATTCTCGACTGAAGCGATTTAGCAGCAGCAGGATTCTCATTATCTGGGTTATCTGCAGGTGCCATAACAAACTCCTTACATGCAGTGATTTCCAAACAGGTGTAGGGAAAATGAAAGCACATTTCATTTGTTCCTGTCTTCACTTCACTTCTCTTAAGTGCGAAGTATTTGGACTGGAGATGATTGAGAGAAAAGGGTAGATACCAAGATTTGTAGGCAAAGGTATCTTCCCTCTAGAAATTTACTGCATGATAGGGGAGCAAAACGTATTGTAGACAGTCAACCCCAGAGTGCGATGGCACCAGAGTAAGGTTCCCTTAGAGTAGTTGAGAAATGATCACGTCTGCTTGGGCACATTGGATAGTTTGGGGATGGAGATAATATCTTTGTGAACTTGAACTGGATATATATCATTTTTTGACAGGGTAGGTCAGGGGCTTAGGCACAGAGGCAGGGTGTGTTGTGTAATCAAATTTGACTGGAGCAGAGGTGTCTCCAATGAGAGAGAGAAGCTGATGGGCAGGGGTAGTAAAAATATAGTGTTTCTGGAAGCACAGTTAACTATGGAAGGATTTTGAGCAGGAAAAGGACACTGTAAAAGTGGTTTTATGGTCAAGGTATTAATACTGTTGCGAGATGTCCCTTGGGAAATTGACATAGATGTTTCTTTACTTTTGACTCTCCAACCAGTTTTTTTCTTAAATATATAAATCTAGGGACTTCCCTGGTGGCACAGTGGATGAGAATCCTTCTGCCAATGCAGGGGACATGGGTTCGATTCCTGGTCCAGAAATCCCATATGCCTTGGAGCAAGCAACTTAGCCCGTGCACCACAGCTACTGAGCCGCGTGCTGCAACTACTGGAGCCCTGGCGACCAGAGCCTGTGCTCTGTAACAAGAGAAGCCACCACAGTGAGAAGGCTGCATGCACAGCAACAAAGACCCAGAACAGCCAAAAATAATAAATAAATAAATAATTCCTAAGAGCATAAACTTTAAAAAATATATAGATCTCAAGCTTGGTGGATTTTTAAATTTTTTGCTGTGGGTGAATTCACACAGAAGTTTCAGTTTAGAGCCTTCTAGTGGTGGTGGTAATTTACAGGGAGTTTTGTTTTTAATTATTTGCTCGTTTATTAGTATACCAGGTATATAGGTACATTTTTCGATGCTGTGGTCATAGCAACAGACAAAGCAGGTAAAAATCCCCATCCTCATGGAGCTTATATTGTGATCAGTTCAGTTCAGTTCAGTCGCTCAGTTGTGTCCGACTCTTTGCGACCCCATGAATCGCAGCATGCCAGGCCTCCCTGTCCATCACCAACTCAGAGTTCACTCAGACTCAGCGTCCATCGAGTCAGTGATGCCATCCAGCCATCTCATCCTCTGTCATCCCCTTCTCCTCCTGCCCCCAATCCCTCCCAGCATCAGAGTCTTTTCCAATGAGTCAGCTCTTCGCATGAGGTGGCCAAAGTACTGGAGTTTCAGCTTCAGCATCATTCCCTCCAAAGAAATCCCAGGGCTGATCTCCTTTCATTATATGTAATTTCTAAATTTTCCATGTGGTTTTTAACAAATAAAAAAGTATACATTTTTGTTTTTAGCCTTCCTTCATGAAAGCTTAGACTCAAGGATTGATGAACTTGGAAATGATTTTGGAGCTCTACTAATTCAGTCTTACTATAGTTTTTTTTTTAAATAGGAAGCACTAACATAAGCTTGCTGACTCAATTTTTTTTAATGACCATTTGAAAAAATTGTATTACTATCATTTTTATCAAGAATTTTTTTTATTAAAAGTAGGAAGCTTATAATTTTAAGTAAAGGACAGTTCTTTATTTATTTGGCCATGCTGTGTGGCTTATGAGATCTTAGTTTCCTGCCCAGGTAACAATCCCATGCCTCCTGCAGTGGAAATGCGGAACCCTAACCATTAGACTGCCAGGGAAGCCCTGACAGTCCTTTAAATTAAATACTTTTAGCTTTATGAAAATGGGGCATGTGCCTTGTTGCTTTCATTTCATTAAGGATCAGACTCACATAGAACCTTATAGGAATTTAGAAGCATTGTTCTAGCCTGCTACTGCTATTGCTAAGTCACTTCAGTTGTGTCTGACTCTGTGCGACCCCATAGATGGCAGCCCACTAGGCTCCGCCGTCCCTGGGATTCTCCAGGCAAGAACACTGGAGTGGGTTGCCATTTCCTTCTCCAATGCAGGAAAGTTAAAGTGAAGTCACTCAATCGTGTCTGACTCTTATCGATCCCATGGACTGTAGCCCACCAGGCTCCTCCGTCCATGGGAGTTTCCAGGCAAGAGTACTGGAGTGGGGTGCCAGGGCCTTCTCCATGTTCTAGCCTAGGACCCTCATTTTTACCAAGGAGCAAATTGAGTGTCAGCTGAAATGTGGTTGAAAACAAACCAAGCATAAAATAATCTATGGAATTAGCAGCCCAGCCATCAGAAGCTGTGGCTTTGGTGTCATTGTGTAGAGTAATTTATGACTTGATAAACATTTTTAATCACTCTTCTCAGCTACACAGAAGGAAACTTCTTCTGCCTCTTAGGAATCAGTCATCATTTTGTGGCTAAAACTCCACTCTCTCAATGTGGGGATCCTGGGTTCGATCCCAGGTCAGGGAACTAGGTCCCACCTTCCAAAACGAAAGAGCCCGCATGCCACAACGAAGATCCTGCAACTAAGACCTGATGCAGCCAAATTAAAAACCAAAGCAAAACAAAAAACGCTTGCTTTGGAATCTACCAGGTGGGTGGCCACTTCAGAGCTCCTGATTTAGCAGGTCTGGAGTGAAGCCCCGGCAGGTGTATGTTATGAAGAGCCCGATTCTGATTCTGGTGTACTTGAGCCAGACACAATGCTGCAGGCTTCATGGGAAGCAGGAACTGTGCGAAGACTGAATTCGACCCCATGGAAGCACAAGAACGAATCTGGTGAACCCTGCACAGTTGTCGGGGTCAGATGATAATGAGTTTGGTCCAAGAGTCATTCCCTGCTTTCATAGTTTCATGCTTCCAGAGTAAATGCCTTCCATGGGTGTATATGTGGTGTGACTGCTTGCCACATATACAGTTTTCCTTTTCCTGGATGCTTTTGTTCCTTCTGTGATATAATGGGGTCGGCCCCTTCCAAGGAGACAGGTGTTTTCAGGATGAGTGACCTGTGTTGGTATACTGAGAGTTCACTTTTCCTTGATGGAGTTTATCACCTTAAACTGTTACTAACTCAGGTTTGAGACGACTATGTCCCATACTGTGTTCTGTAGGGAAGGAAAAACTTTTCCTCCACCCTTTTATGTTCAGTAGCTGGGGCCTGCAAATTAAACTTGACAATGGGCAGATTAATGGGAGAAAAGGTTTATTTCCCATGCACACATGAGTGTCACAGAAAAGAATTGGGAAAAAAGGAACTCGTAGACCTGGAAGCTTAATACAAATTAACAGAGGGTGACAAATTGTGGAAAAGTAACCAAAGGAAGAGGGATTTGGACATCTAGAGGCAATAAATTGTGGGAAGGTAAATATATGGGGGGAAACTAATGGAAGATAAGAGTTACTTTATAAGGTGTGTGTGTGTGTGTGTGTGTGTGCGCGCGCGCGCGCACGCGCGCACGCGCGCGCGCAGATTCTTCTCATTGCTACCTTTCCATCTCCAGTGATAAGGGTTTTTCTCCAGCTAGTATAGGATTGGGTGGGAAACACCTTCACTAAGGGAAATGTTAGCTTTGCTTTTCAGCACAAAGGTGGGGAGATCAGAGTTCCTCCTGTCTGCTGTTTCTAAATTGTCTTCACCTCAAAATAATGCTGGAGGAGTGGCATGGGCAGTAGGGTGGCCCACTATTTTGGAGTACCACATTCTGTTGCCCTCAAGTTCAGTGTGGAAATAAGTGAAGGCTAGAACTGCTACTAAACGTCTAGTGGATGAACTAGGGAAAAAGGCTTGTGCAGCTCTAATAACATGATTCCACTCTTGAATCAGTCTTTATTTTTCTGGATCAGGTTAGACATTAAAAATGGGAAGCTGAAAGAAATCATCTTTTTAGCATTCAATCAGAAGTAAGTAATCTTGTATTGCCTACTGCAAGTCATTAATTTCTGAGGGCTGGAGAATACATGAGATAATTTTTGAGTTCATTCTGTGGAGTCTCCAAAAAGGTAAATAGGAACGTGACTCGTTTTGTAGCACTTTGCAGATTCTGTATTTGTGTTTCCTTTTTACAAACTGCAGGCTTGTGGCTGCTCTGCGTTGCCCGCATCTCTTGGTGCCATTTCTGCAGCAGCATTTGCTCACTTCGTGTCTCTGTGTCATTTTAACTCCCGTGGTAGTTCAGACTTTTTCTTCATTATTGTATCTGTTATGGTGGTCTGCCATCAGTGATCTTTGATTGTAACTACACGACTTGGTGAGGACTCAGATGACGGTTAGCATTTTTTAGCAATAAAGTGCTTCTTAGTTTTGTGCCTTTTTTCTCAGTGCTGTTACACACTTAATTGACTACAGTGTAGTGTAAACATAACTGTTGTATGAACTAGGAAACCAAAAAAATTCATGTGACTCTTATATTTCGGTGGTCTGGAGCCAAACCCGAAATATCTCCGAGGCCTGCCTGTATCATGCTTGTCTCATGATCAAGTGCAGACCAAGGGAAAATGCAGAGGTTGCCCAAAGCCAGGGTGAACTAGAGCCTTCTGAGAGCTTGGTCGCCGTGGTTCAGGGCCCTTCTTTCTGACTTACTATTCCCTTGCCCCAGGGCCTGCAGGAGTTCTTGCTGAGTGTACTGATGCAGCGATAAAGACTAACCCAGTTTTTAGTGTATCAGTATGAGGTTCTTAACCAATGAGAGTTAGGGAGTAACTTTTTGTCCAGGTTGATCCCTGGACAAAAAGTCTTTTTTTTTTAATATGTATTATATTACTTTCAGATAATTTGACATTTGTATATATTGTGAAATGGTCACCACCATAAATGTAGTTAACATCTGTCACAATACATAGTTACAAGTTTTTCCTGTGAACTTTTTTTTTCCCACTTTTATTTTAATTAATTTATTTGACTGAGCTAGGTCCTAGTTGTATGCAAACTCTTAGTTGTGGCTTGTGGGATCTTAGTTTCCCAACTCGTGATAGAACCTGGGCCCCCTGCATTGGGAGTGTGGAGCCTTAGCCACTGGACTGCCAGGGAAGTCCCCTCTTGTAAACTTTTAAGATCTGCCCTCTTAGCAGCTTTCAAATAGTGTTATTAACTGTAGTCACCATGCTGTATGTAGTTACATCCCTGTGACTTACTTATTTTATAATGGAAAGTTTGCACTTAGCAAAAGTCTTCTTGATCATTAATGTCACAGTGAGCTGTGCTGTACACACCAGTTGGAGAGACCAGCCGGAGGAGTAGAGGCTTTAAAAGAGGCCTGAGAAACAGCCATCTGGTAAATTGTTGTCTGTATTCATCTAGGCTGTTTACAGGGCTTCCCTGGTGGCTCAGATGGTAAAGAATGTGCCCCTGGTCGGGAAGATCCCCTGGAGAAGGAAATGGCAACCCACTCCAGTATTCTTGGCTGGAGAATCCCATGGACAGAGGGGCCTGGTGGGCTACAGTTCATGAGGTCGCAGAGAGTCGAACATGACTAAGCAACTTAACACTTCTTCACTTCAGGCTGCAAACAATTACGTGGTATAACAGGTAAATCATACACTAACTTGGAGGTAGTAGCATGTACTTTGATATTATAACATCTGTAGCCCCAGTAGGCTGAACATACATATTTTTTAATGGTAATAATACCTAACATGAAATCTACCCTTTTAACAAAATTTTAAGTGTACAGTACTGCATCACCGACTCAATGGACATAAATTTCAGCAAGCTCCAGGAGTTGGTGATGGACAGGGAGGAGGCCTGGCGTGCTGCAGTCCATGGGGTCGCAAAGAGTCAGACACGACTGAGCGACTGAACAACAACAGTATTGCTGACTGTAGGTACAGTGTTGTACAACAGATCTTTAAAACATCCTGCTTATCGAGATTTGGAGCCTGTTAATTGGTAAATCCACATTGCCCTCTCCCACCCCCAGCCCTGGCAGCCACCATTCCGCTGTTTGATTCTTTGAATTTGACTGTCTTAGATCCCTCATGTAAGTGGAATCATGCAATAGCTATCTTTCTGTGACTGTCTTATTTTACTACGATGTTCCAAGGTTGGCTTCCCTGGTGGCTCAGATTGTAAAGAATCTGCCTGCAGTGTAGGAGACCCAGGTTCCATCTCTGGGTCAGGAAGAGCCCCTAGAGACGGCAATGGCAACCCACTCCAGTATTCTTGCCTGGAGAGTCCCATGGACAGAGGAGCCTGGCAGACTATACAGTCCACGGGGTTGCAAAGAGTCAGACACGACTGACCAACTAACACTTTCCCAAGGTCGAACATGCATTTTTAAATGAACATTTATTAAAAGGAGGGCTCAGTTTAGGGAACCTTGCCATTAGTTCCTTCAGTATTGACAAAGATCCCTCAAAACCAGAAAATAATCCTGATTGTTTCATGAGTTGAGAGTTTCATAAAATGAGGCACACCTATGTTCATAAGTGCCAAAGAAAGGAGTGATCAGAAAGGGTGGGGTTCATTGAAGCAGGCAAATCCTATTATTGAAGTCTTTTGATTTACCTTGTTGATTGTTTAATCTTTTGCAACAGTCTTAGTAATGTTGTTTTGCCATCCACCTCAGAACCCACTAAATTTGCAAGGCTGGTAAAAGAAAGGCTGCCTCTTAATCCTTCAGAGTTCCTGCTTGCGTGTAAAAGGTATTTTGCACAAGTCGCAACAGAATTTTTCTGGTCGAGTGGAATTAAAGAATTTTATGGAAATATGAGTGACCTTCCGCATTTCTAAGCAGATTTCACACAGTCACAATTAATAACCATTTATTCACTGAGTGTTGCAACATGAGATATTAAATAGGATATGGGATCCTAGATCCTTTTTCTTTTGGGGGTGAGCAAGAGCTGTGGGGCCAGATATCACTCAGTGGGTGTCAGGTGGTTGAGAAAAGTGACACCCTAGAGGAGCTTGTCTCACATAGCTGAATCTGATTTCTCCTGGTTGCCCCAGAGTAGGAGTTCATTTGTGTTTGATCCCTGGGACTGGAAGATTATATGTTAATCTAAGGATCTGCTAAAATAAGAATTGAGCTCAAACAATTTTAGTTCTAACATTTGAATACCTCTTATATAAGTTCATTTTCTTGCTTTAAATTCTGTTTTATATAGAATACCTTCACTCTTCTTTCAAGCTAGATGCCTTCCCAGACTAACTTTCATCTGAAATTTGAAGGTAAAAGACATGGATATTAAATGTTTAATATGTGCCAGGGTGTGATAATTGGATTTATAATAAGAAATACGTATTCGATCTTTGTTCCCATTTCTGGCACAGAGCTCCTAAAACCTTTGGAGTTTACTATATGATGAGTGCCTTGACATTCGGCCTCACCTGGGTTTATGTTAATGAGGTGTCTGATGGAAAGAATGTAAGCATAGGTCCTGGTTGGCAAAGGAACCAGCCTAACCCCCTGACCTTGGGAAGGAAAGGACAAGGGTTTGGAGGTCGAATAACACCAGTGGCCAATGATTTAGTCAACCCTGACTGTGTAATGGAAGCCTTCAGAGAAAACCAAAAGGACAGAGTTCAGAGAGCTTCTGGGTTGGTGAACACTTGGAGATTTGAGGAGAGTGGCGTGTGTGCCCAGAGAGGGCATGAGGGCTCCACACCCCTTCCTACATAGCTTACCCTGCACATCTCTTCCATTGGTCTGCTCCTGAGTTGCGTTATAGCTTTTTATAATAAACTGGTAATCTCATGAGTAAAATGTTTTATCACATGTTTCTCTAGGTCCTGTGAGCCACTCTTACAAATTAATCAAACCCAAGAAAGGGCGGTGGGAGGTGGAGTCATTGAAACTTTGGATCTATAGCAGGTTGGTCAGAAGCACAGCTGATAATCTGGACTTGTGTTGGGTGACTGACATGGGAGATAGGGCAGTCTTGTAGGACTGAGCCCTTCACCTCTGAGATCTGATCCCGTCTCCAATGGATGCTGTCAGAATGGAGCTAAATTGTGGAGAAATAAAACACACATCAGGAGTGGTCAGAATTGTGAAGGGACGTGGGTAAGTGATGTCCAGGGGCTTATTAGTTGTGGATGTAAAGCTGGTGAGACTCGCCAAAGACAGAGATCTTCATCTCTTCTGGTCATCAACACTGAGCCCCTAGAACAGTATCTTGTGCAACATGACTGAAAGATTGTGCTCAAAGAAGCTGTTGATGAACCGATAGAGTTTTGCTTAGTGAATGACGATTTGTCATTTGCTAAGTGCTCCTGCCTCAGTCCTGAGCTAGATTTTAGGCTGTGAAGAAGGAAAATGGATGGAAGAAACCATAGGCAACTCGTGATGGGAGGCAGTAAGGGGGAAACCAGAGGAAGGAAGCTTACTGTTACTTAAGCACCAGTGACATTCTTGACCCATGAGATTGCAGATTAGCCGAGTTACTGTGACGTTTTTACTTGTCTGGGCAGAATTGTAGGTTAGAAGGCCAGACCTTGGTTAAATGGTGAAGCTCATGAATTTTGCCACAGGTACCATTGGACTCTCAGGCTTCCTAGGTGGCTCAGTGGTAAGAAATCTGCCAGCCAATGCAAGAGACGCGGGTTCAATCCCTGGGTCAGGAAGATCCCCTGGAGGAGGAAATGGCAACCCACTCCAGTATTCTTGCCTGGAGAATCTCATAGGTAGAGGAGCCTGGTGGGCTATAGTCTGTGGGATCACATAGTCAGGCACAACTGAATGACTAAAACACACACTTTTCCATATGGCTTTTCTATAACCAGAAGAGCTGGCAGACTGCAGAAATAATTCAGAGAGGTCAGTGGCATCATCAGAAGTATCATGAATTAGAAAATAGGTGCTTTACATACATCATCTCTGATCATCTCAAAACCTCTACAATATAAGTATTATCAGTCCCGTTCTATGGGATAGGAAACTGTGCTCAGAAGGGTTTAGAAACTTACCCCTAACCACCAGCAAGCAGAGGATTCAAGCTCCTGTCTGTCTGACTCTATGTCTGTGCTCAACCTCAGCTAGAGAGTGGGAAGGAGGGTTGACCAGGGCTGCGTAGAGCTCTCCACCCCAGCTTCCTCAGTTTTGTAGGTAACGAATCATTTTCTCCTTCCACGTCAAAGAGGCATTTGATAGTTGGGTTGTGCTGAAGTGTTTGAGGTTTTGGAAACCAGTGGAAACCCCTGGAGGCCTGTCACTAGGAGCTGCCAAAATAGGAGGAGGAGTACGTCAAGGTCATGGGTTTGCATTCAGCCCTAGCCCCAGGTCCCAAAGTGTGCTAGACAGATTCTCTGGCTCCTAAAGCTCATAATTTTCTACCAGCTTCCTCCTTTGACTTCGGGCCCGAGAGTGTGCGATTTTAGGGAATGTGGGTGATTCTGCTGCTGCCTCTGGAGTCGGCTTCTTGGACAGGCCAAGCACCTCCTTCTGGTCGGGACTGTGGCTCCATGAGAGCAGAGTCTGCGTCCATTTAGTGCTCTGTTTTGCATCATTTCTGGCATTAGTGAGTGAGCACTTAATCAGTACTTCTGAATGAATGAATGGTTAAACTTCTAAAAAATAAACTACTCAAGAGTCATACACTTGGCCCCAGACCTGTAATGTTTAGGCATCCAGAGAGCCTGCCTAGTTCTCTATGGTCGTGGTCAGCAGAGCTTATGAGCACCTGATATAAATTATTCCAATGTTACAAATGTTTCCATGTAAAAGAAAAATAATTGTATAGTAGAAAATACTGAAAACAGATAAGAGCGGTCAAAGAATGAACCATCTAAATTCCACTACCCAGATAAAATCATTTTGGTTTATTTCTTTGTCTAAATGAATTACACAAGTAAGGAATGACATTATAGAAAGTATATGGAGTAAAATATGAACATTTTCTCCCTCCCCAGAGATGACTACTGTTAATAACATGGAGTATGTGCTCAAAGTGTTTAATTGTATGTGCACATTTTCAAATATATATAAATGTAAATTGGAATATACAGAACAAATTGTTCTGCAGCTTTCTTTTTGTCACTTAATATTCTAAGAAACCCTTCTGTAACAGTAAATAGAAATCACTGTGGCCTTTTAAAGGACTGCAAAGTATTCCATAGGCTCAGTGTACAGTAATTTCCCTGTAATAATGCTTCCTTAATGATGGATAGTTACCTTGTTTCCGGTTAATCCCTGTGACAGTGAATGCACATCCTTATCTATGTTTCTTTGGATGCTGGAACATAATATGTGACCGTTTATACAGTCCTAAATTTAGAATTGCTAACCTCTAAAGGTGTGTGCCAAATAGTATGTGTAGTTTTAATGGCTTACTCTTTAAAAAATACATATTTATAGTTGAATAAGTTTGATGTGTTAACATCGTGTAAGTTTAAGGTGTATAGCCTGTCACTTTGATGTATTTATCGATTGTAATATGATTGCCTAATATAAGAATATTTATCATGTTACATAATTATAGTACAATATTGCTGCCTAAGTACTAATTAGTCTTACTCTTAGCCACAGTTTTTTTCAAGTTATAAGTTTTAGGGTGTGATCAAAAGGAAGTAAACAAATGTACACAAAAATGTGTGTGTATACATATACATCACAATTTACAAGGACGGTTGGGAGGAATTTCTCTCTAAGGAGTTTGAATAGTTATATATTTTTTTATGATGAATCAGATCAGATCAGTCGCTCAGTTGTGTCCAACTCTTTGCCACCCCATGAATCGCAGCACGCTAGGCTTCCCTGTCCATCACCAACTCCCGGAGTTCACTGAGACTCACGTCCATCGAGTCAGTGATGCCATCCAGCCATCTCATCCTCTATCATCCCCTTCTCCTCCTGCCCCCAATCCCTCCCAGCATCAGAGTCTTATCCAATGAGTCAACTCTTCGCATGAGGTGGCCAAAGAACTGGAGTTTCAGCTTTAGCATCATTCCTTCCAAAGAAATCCCAGGACTGATCTCCTTCAGAATGGACTGGTTGGATCTCTTGCAGTCCAAGGGACTCTCAAGAGTCTTCTCCAATACCACAGTCCAAAAGCATCAATTCTTCGGCGCTCAGCCTTCTTCACAGTCCAACTCTCACATTCATACATGACCACAGGAAAAACCATAGCCCTGACTAGACGAACCTTTTTTGGCAAAGCAATGTCTCTGCTTTTGAATATGCTGTCTAGGTTGGTCATAACTTTCCTTCCAAGGAGTAAGCGTCTTTTAATTTCATGGCTGCAGTCACCATCTGCAGTGATTTTGGAGCCCAGAAAAATAAAGTCTGACACTGTTTCCACTGTTTCCCCATCTGTTTCCCATGAAGTGATGGGACCGGATTCCATGATCTTAGTTTTCTGAATGTTGAGCTTTAAGCCAACTTTTTCACTCTCCACTTTCATTTTCATCAAGAGGCTTTTTAGTTCCTCTTCACTTTCTGCCATAAGGGTGGTGTCATCTGCATATCTGAGGTTATTGATATTTCTCCCAGCAATCTAATAGTATGCTTTTAAACATCTGGCTGGTTTTTACTGAAATCTTACTATCTGTGTTCTCCTTTGTACTGGCTGCTAGAAGACTAAGAGTCAAGTTTATGGTCTGTTTCTAACATATAGACATAAAGGTCTATATATATACATGAATATAAGTGTATAAATGGTGTATTATCTTCATGTATATAAGCATAGAGAGAGATAATGGATGAACTTTACTGCTTGATTCATCATCATACTTTGATCTTGAAAAATAATGTAATTTTCTGCTATAGATTTTCTCAGAGGAGACATTCTGGGTGTTTTACCCAGCATAAGCTATAGTAAATTTCTCAGAAATCCTCTAGGACAGCTGCTCAAATGATTCAGTTGCCTTTATTCAGCTGGTGGGTCCTCTCGCCACTGCATTGCTCTTTCTCTTCTGCTTTGTCCCTCTTGGCTTGTGCAAGCTCTGACCTTGGGTACCTCCTGATCTGTATCATGCCCGGAGTGCCTCCCTCCCCACTGCCCTGCCTCAGAAATGGACTTGTTCTCCCCTGCAACCCACTGCTTTTCTTGACAAAATGCTGATAAGTAAAATTCTTTGCCTTCTCGCACAAGGAAGTATTGTTCATAAATTTTTCAACTCTATAATAGAAAAAAGGGAGTAAATCTCCAGGGTGGATGCTTGGGTTTCATCTTTTGTAGGTTTCTTTGATGATTTTGAATTGAATCTTCCTAAAATATGTCCCTCTTATTTTTTTCTAGGTGAATGTCGGATGTGTACCCAAAAAGGTAGAGCTTTTATTCCTCCTTCCTTTCATTCCCCTTGGGCATATTTGGTGAATCGTGATCAGAATAAGGTTATTTTCAGATGTATCAGTTAAAATCCTTGCCTCAAAAAAGAGCTGAGAAACCTACTAACGGTAACCACAGGATAGTTTTTATTTGTGTTTGTAAATATCATTCGGGCTTCCCTGGTGGCTTGGTTGTGAAGAATCCACCTGCAATACAGGAGATTAGGGTTCGATCCCTGGGTCAGGAAGATCCCCTGGAGAAGGGCATGACAACCCACTCTAGTATTCGTGCCTGGAGAATCCACATGGGACAGAGGAGCCTGGTGGCCTACAGTCCAGGGGGTCACAAAGAGTTGAACACAACTGAGCGACTGAGCATGCACAAATAACATTTATTAAGAAGCCTGAAGAGGGAGAAAAGATGCCTGGGGATAGAGTATCTGAAAGACCCCTGGCTTCTCGCCATCTTTCCACTCTGGTATCCTCAGTGTATGATCAGTAGTATCATGCCCCAAAGCCACAGGATGGCTGGTGGAGCTCCAGGCAGGATGTCCTCACCCAGCACTTTCCCCACAGATGGCTTTAGATTCTCCTGGCCAGGGCAAGCTACCCCTGCAGAGGAGACTGGGCAAGTGAATGGCATATTCAGCCCAGAAAAAGGGAGGGAGGGGCTGCTGCAGAGATAACCACAAAATATTAGCTCCTGGATACTAACTGCATCATACATACAAGGGAAATTCATCCTGACCATTCACCTTGTGATTAAGTTCTCACAGGGACAAAGTTCCTTTGGGGACACAGTGGGGAGATAACCAGGAATAGAACACAGTGTCGTCTCCAACTTCTGATGGTCTAGAAGGAACAAAGGCCAACCAAATGTGCATAGTCGTGACGTTAAAGAAAAGCATTATCTGTCTGCACAGGATAACCTTTTCTCAATAGGGAGGTCCAGCCAGGAAATAAAAACGATTATATCCAACTCTAAGCCCAAGTGCCGAAATGACCAAGACCTAGTAGCTGAGGGTAGCAAATGGATGGGTGTGGCTCACACACATGGCTTCAGTTATTACCTGGAACCCTCAGTGACTTTGCACAGAGTCGGGTATTTGCCTCAATCCATCTGGTCTTTCACCTGCTCCGGTGCAGCTCTGATTTTTTTCTCAGGGAGACTAGAACGGTTTTTCTCCTGAAAAGATGTGTCAAGATTGTTGGGGGTTTTTTTTGTTTTGTTTTATCTTGATGCTGATAGTTTTTGTTTTTCAGCAGGAATCTATTGCCCTGTAAACTGTCCATGTTAAAACCATGCGTCATGTGACTTGGGGTATCTCCTGGCCATTCTAAAATTGAATTTCTCAAGTTGCTTGAATGATGTTTCTGAGGATAGTATTTGGATGCCATGGTGGTAAGCAGTTGATAGAACTGCACCTCAGTTAAAAGAGTCCAGCAGAGTCATCAGTTTATTCTTTTTGAGGCACACGGGGAGAAAAGCAAAAAGAAGAAATCAAAGGCTTGTTAAAAGTGGAGTCTCGGGCATTTCTGACCAATAAAATGGCAGTTTGCCATCTAGACTTCTGGATGCCAATTTTAATTCAGTTATCATGACAATCAGTTGGTATAAAAAGTTTTTACAGATTATAGGCAACATCCCAGTCAAATCTTGTGAGTTCCAGGTGTCTGGTTACATATATCCTTACAAAGACATATTGTAGTTACCGAATACATAGTAAGAGTCCGTTCTTTTAAAGTTTCTAGTGATCAGTTTTATCTCACAGTTTCCTTCCAAATCACTTTGAAGTTATAGATGCAAAAGGTTAAAGAAATCTGAAACTTAGAATGAATGTAAGCAGTAGTGAATAGAACTGTGAGGCATATACTATTCTGCTTTTATAGAGCTTATAAACTAGGGAATGAATTCAAGAGCAGAAGTAATTTCCCCCAACGTTTCAGAAACCTCACTAGAAAATCTATCTGGTCATATTTCTGAACTTCTCTTTAAAAATGTTTAGTTTTATTTGTTATTTATTTATTTTTGTTATGTTTTTATTTGTGACTTAAAGATCAGTATTTTTATCTATTGTTATATAGTTATATTTTTCTATAGGAAAAAAATATCTCTTTTCTGTCAAGACTCAGGCACCACTTTTTTTTTTGATATAGGTAATGTGGAACACTGCTGTCCACTCTGAATTCATGCATGACCACGTTGACTATGGCTTTCAAAGTTGTGAAAGTAAATTCAATTGGCGGTATGTATAAATGCTGAGATGGTTCTGTTTATAAGCGTGAATGTTTTCTTTCATAATGAAGTGAACCATAAACTTTTGGGGACGTATTATTATTATTAATGTAAACGGTATATAACAAACATTTGGAGGTGATGGATATGTTTGTGGCATTGACTGCAGTGATAATTTCATAGGTGTATACTTGTCTCTAAACTCATCGAGTTGTATACATTAGATACATACAGCTTTTTGTGTCTCAATCATACCTCAGTAGAGTGGTTTTAAAATACATATACAACATACAAGGTCCATGTTAGCTATTTTAAAGTTGTTGATTCAGTGGCATTAGGTATGTTCATAGTGTTGTACAGCCATCACCAACATCCGTTTCCAGAACTCTTCCAGCCTCCCAAGCAGAAACAGGGTACCTGTTAAACAGTCTTCCCTCCCACACGCAAACCCCTGGTATCTCTACTTTATCTTCTGTCTCTATGGATTTGCCTATTCTAGGTACCTTACACAATATCTGTCCTTTTATGCCTGGCTTATTTTACTTAGCCTAACATTTTTAGAGTTCATCCATGCTGTGGCATGTGTCAGAATTTCATTCCTTATAAGGCTGAGTGATAGTCCCTAATGTTTATATACTGTGTTGTATTTATCCATCCTTCAATGGACTCCTGGGTTTTTTCCATCTTTTGTCTGTTGTGAATAATGATGTTATGAACATTGGTCTGCAAGTCCTGTTTTCAGTTCTTTGGGGTCTACACCTAGAAGTAAAATTGCCGAGTCTTGTGACAGTTTATATTTTAACTTTTTTGGGAAGCTTTTATACCTGTTATTTATTTTTTATTGAGGTATAGTTGGCATACAACATTATATAAGTTTCAGATGTAGATCATAGTGATTCACACCTTTTAAAGGTTATACTGCATTTGTAGTTATTATAAATCATTGGCCGTATTCCCTGTGCTGTCCAATATATTTTTGTAGCTTATTTTATGCATAATAATTTGAACCTCTTAATCCCCTATGTTTAACTTTTAAAGGAACTGCCATAAACTTTTTTTTGGTCTCCTTTTGGCTGCATCTTGCAGCATGCAAGATCTTACTTCTCCAAGGGATTGACGCATGCCCTCTGCAGTGGAAATGGGGAGTCCTAACCTCTGGACTGCCAGGGAATCCCCTCGTATAAACATCTCTGAAGCCATACATTTTAAAAGTTAGCTTATTTATTCATTTATTGAGCAAATAATGAGTGGCCATGACATAGTAGGCTTTGTGCCAAAGCAGTGTCCTTGCTTTTTGTGCAGAAAAAAATTTATGAACAGTTTGTGTTAACTGAACGTTTTCCCTAGAGTAGATTAAGGTTTCTCTGCATGCATACGGAAAGCAGACAGACACAGGGGAAGGGGCGCCTGCCTTTAGAGACACGCACCCCCAGGGCTCTCGTGGATAGTCTGATTCTCTGCTCTGGGGTGTTCATGGTCAGAGGCCCTAGTTACCACTGAGCAAGGAGACTACTGATCCTCAGTACTGACTCTGGTTCATTGCAGGATTATAAAGGAAAAGCGGGACGCCTATGTGAGCCGCCTGAACACCATCTATCAAAATAATCTAACCAAGGTGAGTGTGTTGGGCTTTGAACTTTGAGAAGGAGCTGTTCTCTGCTGGAGAACTGAATCTGGCCAGGCTGAAACACAGCCTCTACATTTATCTCTTTTCTTTCTTTATGATTAATGGTTTTGATGTTGATCTGTCAGAGCATAAATTGGACTCGGTAGATCAATCTTGTTTCTGTTTCTGTGGAGAGATGGTGGTATGTGCCAGGTCTCAGCGAATACCTGCCTGCACCTGTCTGGCCCTCCACTCAGTTCCAGAAACCAAGCACCTAAGAGCCTGATTTATGTAACAGTGTGCCAGTTTGTGGATTAAATTCAGGACCATTATCTCCCTGGAATGCTGCCACTGCTCACCTGCTCAGAACAGCCTCGTCCTTGGTGGCTGGATCTACTCAGGACATGCTGTGGTTCAGAAGGGCATTTTTGTGAACGTAGTTCGGTCAGCAAAATTAGGCAGACATAAACTGGGCTGTAGATGTGCTCATTGCTACTACTATTGGTTTTAGGCCCTCTTGGCCAATGAAGAAAGGAAATACATGTGTTTATGCTTATCTATGTGTATATTAATAAACGTATCTATGAAGACTCTAAAAGTGAAAGGAAAAAGGAAAATCAGGCCGCGGTGTGTTTGCTTTCAGCACACTGTGGTGGTCTTTGCTGTCCTGAGGCCTTTCCCGCCTCGTGTTTTACCGCCTGAGCCACCAGGGAAGCCCCCGCTTTGTGCTTCTGTGTCACACCTCTTCCACAGCACTGTGGGAGACATCGACGAACTGTGCACCACGAACGGTCCAACTCTCCTTCCTCTTTTTTATTTATTTATTCTAAATCAATTTATTTTGGGCCACACGACCTGCGGGATCCTAGTTCCCCAACCAGGGGTTGAACCCACAGCCTCGGGCAGTGAAAGCTCAGAGTCCTAACCACTGAACCACCAGGGAATTCCCAACTCTCTCAACGGCATGACTCTCACCATCCTTCGTTGGTCTTTGTGGTCTCACTCTGCAGCTTCTAAGACTTCGGCATCGCTTAGGTTATGTTAGATCAGTATACTTGGGTTATATTTGGGCCACTGTAATCTCCTTAGCAGCATGTTTATATTTTTATATTAGTTCTTTTCATTAGGTTTCTTTTTGAGAAGGTGATATTTTCTGACCTTAAGCCCAGTTCAAAGGGAACATATTTGGTCTTCAGATCCCTGTGCACTGAGTTCATGGGATTTTAAGGCTGATAGACATGAATGTGAGATGCCATTTGCTATACTAAGACACCCAAGTTAAAAAAATAATAATTTTTTTTAAATGGAACTTGTTTAAAATACTTTTGCAAAAGAGAATGGAAAACTACTCAGGCAACAACATTTTTTTAATACTCACAAATCTTGGTGTGTAGCAGAATTTCCATGACCTCATATGGGAAAGGAACCATAGGTCATCCAGAAATTCAGAATAGGAAACTTTCTGTTAAATATCCTAGGGAATGAAAAGTAAAATTTCATCAGTTTCTTTCCTAAATGATTACGTATATTTATTGCCACTCGACTCAGTCCCTTTTTTGTCTAACATGGCATAGGAAATCATTACCTCATGAAGGAAGGTGTTTTGGGAGCCTCGTGGCTTTTGGCATCAATCTTGTTTCACCTTGATTAAGCAGGGCATCTGCAGAACAGGCCTGGAGGGCTGATTAGAAAGGAGGAAATAGCTCAATTTAGAACCAGGTATGCTCAAACTTAAACCATCCTGTTCCGTGATCGTGCTTACAGGATTCCAGTGTCCTTGTGGGTTGCCCACATTTTTTGCCTGTACATGTATCATGGCTGGCAGAAACTAGCTGGCAGTTCAGACTCAGTCCCAGGCATGGAGGCTGCCAGTGAGAGCAAATCAGATCTGAGTTCTCAACCCCTTCTGTGTAAAACTTCACAGTCATGTAATTGTGATGTTCTTCCCCTCTTCGTTTGAGAAGAGAGAAGGATGGCGTTTCTCCCCGCTTTGGCCTCAGCTCCCTGCACCTTTATTCTTCTTGTTTTTCTCAGGCTTCTTTCCTCCAGACACATCGTTCTTCAGTCTGTTTTCATTCCAAGTGAGGAGGGCTTTCTCCTTCACCTTTTGGGAACAAACATGTAATCTTCTTCTTCACGGGATGACTTGCATAGATATATACTTTTTTAGTTTCTAGGTTTTCACCCAAGATTCTATCTTTATTTCTACTTACTGTATACTTCAGCATCAATGGCAACCCCCAACCTAACTATCAATCAACAGTTAAAAGTTCTGTAGAAACTCGGACGTCAGAGAGTTGTCTTGGCATCAGCAAGCCATAAACCAAAATCCTCCATAGAGACTGGAAAAAATAAGTTGCTGCAAGCTTTGTTTTGCTTTTTTTTTGGAGGGGGTGGACGTTCTTTTTTTTTTGGCTGTGCCGTACAGCTTGAGCTCAGTTCCCCAACCAGGGATCAAACCCTGGCTCTGGCTGTGAAAACACCGAGTCCTAACCACTGGATCACTGGGGAATTCCCTTGTTTTATTTTTTTAATCTTTTTATTTAATCTCTCTCTTTTTTAAAAAAAAGTTTAAGTATAGTTGATTTACAGTGTTCTGTTAATTTCTGCTATAATGCAAAGTACCTCAATTATACATATAGCTATACTGTAGGACCTTGTTGTTTATCCATCCAAAATATAATCGTTTGCATCTGCTAACCCCAAACTCCCAATACTTCCCTCCCCACTCCCTTGTTTTTCAGTCCTACAAACAGGCTAATGTTACCGTGCTCTCTTCTCCAGTCCCACATAGACATCATCCATGGCCATGCAGCATTCACGTGCGATCCTCAGCCCACAGTGGAGGTCAACGGGAAAAAATACACCGCTCCTCACATCCTGATCGCCACAGGAGGTGTGCCCTCGGTTCCTCAGGAGAGCCAGATCCCCGGTGAGTCTTCCAAAGGCATCTGCTAACAAATAACAGTCAGACAGCCCTTACCGTTGTTTCCCACCATACCCACCACAGCAGGGCATCTGCCCCTTGCCAGTTCTTTGTCTTGGACACCTGAGAGGAAGCCTCTGCAGAACCTGAATGTAACTGGCTTAAGTGGTGCCTAAGTGACAGGGCAGGGCTTCCCTGGTGGCTCAGATGGTAAAGAATCTACCTGCAATGAGGAGACTTGGGTTCGATCCCTGTGTTGGGAAGATCCACTGGAGAAGGGAATGGTTTGCCCACTCATTTTCTTGTCTGGAGAGTTCCATGGACAGAGGCTCAGTCCTTGGGGTCGCAGAGAGTCGGACACGACTGAGCGACTAACACTTTGACTTTTCAGTGATGGGGCAAAGAAAGATATATTTCATCCAGCTCCAGGCTACAGGTAACACAGGAGGAGAAATCAGCAAGTGCCCCATCCTTCCCCTCTCAGCACAGTGGAGTCTGTTTCTAGCCTCAGTTTGTTGTGAGACATTTACTGTTTTGTTTAAAGGAGAGAAATCTTGTATAGATATAACTTCATCCGCTAATTAAGCCTTCTTATATGCATATTTTTCTCTCATGTAAAGAATTAGAAATTAAAGCAGTAATGAATCTCCGACAGTCATCAGCCTTTACTTTGTATACACAGAGAGGAATCATAAGGTATTGCTATGTTCTGTCATAGAAAACACTGTCTGTATCTTTTTCCCCAACTAGTTATAAGCCCTTTGTTTTTAATAGATGATGATCGTGGTTTATAAAACTTTTATATTCTCCATGGATTGGCTTCTTCTTTTTTTTTGGCCATGCCATGTAGCACGTGGGATCTTAGTTCCCTGACTAGGGATTGAACCCAAGTCCCCTGCATTGGGTGCACAGTCTTAACCACTAAACCACCAGGGAAGTCTCTCTATGGATTGGCTTCTGAAGACCCACGACCAACCTGAACTGATGTGGAAAATTTTGAGTTTCTATGCATGTAGGTATTTCTTTCTCTCTGGAGAGGGAATCCGTAAAATTTCATAAGCTTTTAAAAGGGATATGTGGCCCAAAAGCTTAAGAACAACTAGTATAAAAAAAAAAAATGTTAAAGATACTGTTGTCAAATAACTTAAAATTTAGTTGGTGAGATGGGATATAAACATCCTGATAGGGAACAGCTTTAAAAATGGATTGTTTAGAGAAAGAAAGCAATGTACAGAACAATGTGTATAATATGCTGCAGTTTGTGTTGTTTTAAAAAGGCGGGGAAACTGTGCAGATGCACCGGGGTATCTGGAAGGGCACACAAAACCCTAGGAGAGCACCAGAGCCCTGGGTGGGAAAGCAACCTGCTTTTCACACAGTGGCCTTTGGTGCTTTTTGAGTTTTTTAAAACATACATTTATTAAAAACATGTAATAAAAATAAATGCAAAAATAAATAATTAACAAATGCAGAGAAATGTAAATATTCCAAGGTGATTGCCAGACAGTGAGCGTTGGGTCACGGAAAGGGGGGATGGATTACTATGAGCTAGCATAGACCAAAAAGACTTGCCAGGAGAAGGGCTTACAGATTTGAGTATTATGTGCTGAAGAAGAAAAAGGCCAGAAGAACCAGTGGGTGATGAGGTCTTTAAGGGACATTCAGTCAGTTCAACCAGTTTTCTAGCAGTGAAATCTGGAAGCAAATACATTGAACTGGGACTTCCCTGGTGATCCAGTGGTCAAGACTCTGCCCTCCCAAGGCAGGGGGCTCGGGTTCAATCCCTGGTCAGGGAACTCAGATCCCACATGCCACATGGTACAGCAAAAAAGCCCCCCAAAATACATTGAACTGAAATTGAAAGAAGCTTAGGGCCAAATTGTGAAGACTTACAAAGTGAAATTAAGGAGTCTCTGTCATTCATGAAAACCAATTATTAATAGCTTATAAATAGGGTAGTGACAAGATCTAAGTGGTAATTTTAGAAACCTAATCTGACAGTGACTTACAGAGGAGGAAGGCCAGTTAGAAAGTTGTTACAGTGGAACGTGCAGGAGGTGGTAATAGGTTCTGAACTACAGTGTTAGTGTCTGAAATGTGGTGGAAGAACTCAGTTCAGCTCTGCAGACAGTTACTGAGCCACTGGTCTATGCCAGGCACTAGGAGAAGAGAGCAGGCAGGAAACACAGAAGGGAAAGCCAGCTATTTCATTGATTCCAAGACACATTTTTAGAAAATGTTCAACACTTCTGAAATCAAGTTGTGTCCTTAATCATTGTGCATTAAATTTGGCAAAATGCAGTATTTTTAATAACTGATGAGATGGTTGTTAAAAGAAGGAATCACAGATTGAGAACTCAAGACTTTGGATTATTTGTTTTCTTAAATAATTACATTTCTTTATTTTTGGCTGTGCTGGGTTTTCATTGCTGTGTGCGCTTTTTTCTAGTTGGGGAGACCAGGGGCTACTCTACTTGTGGTACAAGGGCTTCTCAATGCAGTGACTTTTCTTGCTGCAGAGCACAGGCTCCAGGGCACGTGGGCTCAGTAGTTTTGGCTCCTGGGCTCTAGAGCACAGGCTCAATCAATAGTTGTGGTGCACGGGCTTAGCTGGTCTGGGGCGTGCGCGAATCTTCCCGGATCAGGGATCGAACCCATTGTCTCCTGCATTGGCAGGCGGATTCTTTACCACTGAGCCACCAGGGAAGCTCAAGACTTTGGATTATTGATGGAGGGTGGTCTTTTTAACTGAAGTGGTAAATGAGAAAGGGATATAGTTTGGGAGATATTATAAAACTAAGGTTCAAGTTGGAAAATAGCAAGTTTGAAGCAGAGTAGAATCTTATAGCCGGACAGTTAAAAATATGGGACTGGAGCCTGGGGAGAAGGTCAGAACTGAAACTATGCATTTGGAAGTCTCCCCGCAATGAAGGGACAGTTGGTTAAAACCTTTGAAGGAAAAAAGGCAGAGAGAAGAGAACCAAAATAGTGAGCCATTTGGGGGTGGACCTGAGATCTTAATTTCTCAAAGAAATTTAATAGTTATTTAGTCATCGTGGCAGAGGAAATTACAGTGTTGACTTTGGGAAGATTTGATTGGCAGCTTCCTGAGTGGAGACTTAACAGAAGTCATCAAAACAGTGATGAGCTGAGGAGGTGTTTGGTTTGTGCATAGAATATGGTTGTTTTACAAGAGAAAGCTCCGTTGGTGTGACCTATATTGCCTTTCCCTACATAGGTGCCAGCCTAGGAATAACCAGTGATGGGTTTTTTCAGCTGGAAGAGTTGCCTCGGTAAGCGGTTTTCCTCCCTGACCTCCGTGTTCATTCTTCCTCAGTCTCCTAACATTTCTTCTACTTCCTCTTCCCAGATGTTATGTGTAGGTGTTTCCTAGATTCTCTTCTCCCACCTCTTTTCTTTTTATGACCTTGGGTCTCTCATCCATGAGCACCCCTCAATAAACAACTCAAATCTTTTCATGCTTTCGGTCCAAGGCCATGCTTTCGGTCCAAGATGTTTAGGACCAGACTCAAATGCAGGGGTGTTTTGAAAATAAGCACTGAAATCCTAAAACTGTCTTCTCTCTTCAGCGTGACAGAGCATCCGTTGATGATATGTCTAAAGTGACTCATTTAGGTTTTCAGAGCGGCTAGTGCAGAGGCCTCTGGATAAATGAAGCCTCCGTCAGTCCCACAAAAATAGGTTTCCTGAAAGTGTCATTTATATGTGTTTATCCAAATAACCTTTGTAAACCTCTGCCACTGGTTTAGATACACACAGAGAAAAAAGATAACAAGGAAGATGGTTTCTCTCTTTTTTTTTTTGGCTGCACCACGCAGCACATGGAATCCTAGTTCCCCAACCAGGGATCAAACCCACAGCCCCTGCAGTGGAAGCATGGAATTCCAACTACTGGGCCACCAGGGAAGTTCCTATTGAAGAAATTGCCAATTGCAGGCTTCCTAGATGAGAAGGGTGCTCCCCTCACTCATGCTAAGAATTGGGGCACCAGGGAACAGGAGGAGGGGCCCTGTTAGCCCAGAGACTGGCCTTTATCTTCTGTGAGTAGCGCTTACTCACTCCCGGAGTCATTGTTATTGTTGCTCAACTCTGTTGCTCCCTCGGTGGGCGCTGCCAGTCCACTGTGAGGTCTTAATCCTGAGCTTTTACTTAAAGGCCTTCCTGGTGGGTGACTCATAATCCCTGCTCGCTCCTTTACCTTGATTCACCTGGAGCCGCAGACTGTCCACAAGGGACAAGAGGGCGTCCTGGCATTTTCGTGGCTGCTGTGAAAATGTCCCATTACAATATTCAGACCAGGTCATCTTCTGACTTTGAGAAGAGCAAGCAGATTGTTTAGGTTTGTTGGGACATGGCAGCATGTTAAGAGAGCAGCCTTTCTTCATGATCTTTTGAGTTTTAGGGATGACAGATGTGAGACGTGAGAATACATGCAGAAATGTGGTTGTGACTCATGGTGTTTAAATGATATAATTCAGTCTAGACTCAGAGAAGCTTCATTCTAGATATCTGTCCGTTACATATTTTTAAACCATTTATGAAACTTGTGTAGGTAGCAATGCAAGTTTCAGAAGTGAATATATGCATGTTATAAATAAGACTCTGGAAACACAGGAAAATAACAATTGGTATATGATTTTTGTCTTTTTTTAAGACTCTTTTATCATTGTTATGTTGGTAAGTAAGTGAATAATCAAAGAAGGAACAAATTTTGTAGGTGAAGTTAACATGTGCTCTGGGCTGTATGATCCAGCTTTGTCCTCATTGAGCTTATGGCTGAGGGAAGCTTGAGCACAGACCCTGTGGAATACTGTGGGGCAGGGAGTTCTGAGGGCCGTGATGAGGGAAAGAGAAGAGCTCTGGGGACCTAGCAGAATATAAGACTGTTTCCACGTGGTGGAGGCCTCCCATAGGTGGCAGCCAAAGTGTCTGTGTGCCCAGGGTGAGCCGTGGCCACCCCCCTCCTCTCCTGGAGACTCTCCAAGACCTGTAGGCATTTAGGGTAAGAAGGAGAATGTGGAGGTTGTTCTTGGTTCACAGTTTTTACCTAACTTACTGAGTTTTCATCTACTGAACACTGGTGTTTTAAATCAAGACTCCGCAAGCCTGGGTGTCCGCTCCCCAGCCTGAGCTTCAGCTTCTTAAGACCATGCCACTGTGTCTTCATTCCTCTGGCAGTCTTTGTATCACAGCGTGGAGCCTGGGAATGAAGCCAGCCTGAAGCGCAAAGCTGAGCGGCTTTAAGGGACCACAGCATCTGAGCACCTGGATGCGGCCATCCCTGAAGCCAGAACCTCTTGGTTACATGAATCAATACATTCCTTTTTTTGTTCTAAACCAAAGCAAATGAAAAGATTGTTTCCAGTGGTTACTTTAGTGGTAAAAAGTGGACAAGAGGGGCCTGTGGAAGCTGAGAGGGGAACACTGAGCTCCTTGAAGATTTTTCACCTATTTCTTGTATATCCTTTCTGCTGAGAATACATCTCTGAATCAGGAGTGTTTCCTGTGACCTCTCCCACGCAGGAACTGCATGTCGTTCTCTGTGCTTTAGCGGACCCCTGGGCATGTTTCCCCTCAGGAATTCCTCAAGTGCAGGGATTGCTACCCATGGCGTCCAGCGCAACGCTTAACAAAAGTAGGACTTAAATAAGAAATGTTTGGGCAAGAGAGAGAAGATGGAGAGGGAAGAGGAGGGACTCAGGAGCAAAGACCCAAAGAAAGGAATGAGTCAACATAGAAAAAGGGACGGTGGAGAGGGAAGAAGAGCTATTTCCTAGTTTCCGAGTTAGACATGTCTCTTTTTGTACGCTGGGTTGTAGAAGAGAGTTCTTACCTCTGGTCATACCATAGGGAGAACTCCTTGCCCCACAGTGTTCCACAGGATCCGTGCTCCACCTCCCCCCAGCCATTCGGGTTCACACCACATCTTCCATCCACACTGAAGCCCTCTAAAGACAGGGACTCACAGCATGGATACCCTACCTGTGGTGGTGGTGGTGGTTTGGTTGCTAAGTCGTGTCCAACTCTTGTGACCCCATAGACAGAGGAGCCTGGCAGGCTACAGTCCGTGGGATTCTTCAGGCAAGAATACTGCAGTGGCTTGCCATTTCCTTCTCCAGGGGATCTGTCCAACCCAAGAATCGAACCAGGTCTCCTGCATTGTAGGCAGATTCTTTACCAACTGAGCTACAAAGGAAGCCCACCTTACCTGTAGAAGATACTAAAAAAGGGTTTCCTTTCTTGTCCCCTGATTGCTCACTTCTTACCCAAGCGTTGTGCTAGTAGTGCGACCGTGTTCGAAGCTTGAGAGAACGCCAATCCCAAAAGGGGCCGAGGGGGCACTTTTTCTGTAGGCTGCAGTGGGGAAGTTGGGGACTGGGGTTAGCTTCCCCGTTGTGGACTCAGACCTTCGTCCAAACATTTATCTAGTGTTTAAGTTGCTTTCTTAGGCCAGAATTTATTCAGGACATCTAGTTTCATTGCAGCTCTATCCTACAAGTTAAAATGGCTTGCTTCAATTGGCCTTTCATCATCTTGGAGAGACTGATAGGATTTAACAGTGATCAAGGAGAAATACTGAGCTAGAGGGGAATAATAGTGGTTAGAACTATGCCAATTTTAGTTTTAGGTGTGAAGATCATTGCATAAGGAATCATCTCTAGCTTCAAAGGCTTTTTATTTCCTCTCTGAAGAAACGAAGCTAAGGAATTTTTTAAACACCTAAAAATATATTTCCCTTCTACAGAAGGATATTTTCTGCTTAAGATGACTATGTTATCCTGAACTGGACAGAAAAAGGAAATGAATGAAAAGACAGATGAAAGCTGAATAAAGTCTGGAGTTTGGTCCACAGTAATGTACCAGAGTCAGTTTTGACAGTTGTTCCACGGTTTGTTGTTTTTCAGTCACTCAGTCGTGTCCGACTCTTTGCAACTCCATGAACTGCAGCACTCCAGGCTTCCCTGTCCTTCACTATCTCCCTAAGTTTGCTCAAACTCTGTCCGTTGAGTCAGTGATGTCATCCAAACATTCGCATCCTCTACTGCCCCCTTCTCCTCTTGCCCTCAGTCTTTGCCAGCATCAGGGTCTCTTCCACTGAGTTGGCTCTTAGCATCAGGTGGCCAAAGTACTAGAGCTTCAGCATCAGTCCTTCCAATGAATATTCAGGGTTGATTTCCTTTAAGATTGACTGATTTGATCTCCTTGCGGTCCAAGGTACTCTCAAGAATCTTCTCCAACACCACAGTTCAAAAGAATCAGTTCTTATTGGACCACTCTTTATGGTCCAACTTTCACATCTGTACATGACTACTGGAAAAAAGCATAGCTTTGACTAGATAGACCTTTGTCAGCGAAGCGATGTCTCTACTTTTAATATCCTGTCTAGGTTTCTCATAGTTTTTCTTTCAAGATGCAAGCGTCTTTTAATTTCCTGGCTGCAGTCACCATCCGCAGTGATTTTGGAGCCCAAGAAAAGAAAGTCTGTCACTGTTTCCATTGTTTCCCCATCTATTTGCCATTATGTGATGGGACCAGATGCCATGATTTTCTTTTTTTTGAATGTTGAGTTTTAAGCCAGCTTTTTCACTCTCCTCTTTCACCTTCATCAAGAGGCTCTTTAGTTCCTCTTTGCTTTCCACCATAAGGGTGGTGTCATCTGCATATCTGAGGTTATTGATATTTCCCCCAGCAATCTTGATTCCAGCTTGTGCTTCATCCAGCCTGGCATTTCGCATGATGTACTCTGCATGTAAGTTAAATAAGCAGGGTGACAATATACGGCCTTGACATACTCCTTTCCTAATTTTGAACCAGTCTGTTGTTCCATGTCCAGTTCTAATTGTTGTTTCTTGACCTGCATACAGGCTTCCCAGGAGGCAGGAAAGGTGGTCTGGTATTCCCATCTCTTTAAGAATTTTCCACAGTTTGTTGTGATTCATATAGTCAAAGGCTTTAGTGTAGTCAATGAAGCAGAAGTAGATGTTTTTCTGGAATTCCCTTGCTTTTTCTGTGATCTTGCATATGTTGGCAATTTCATCTGTGATTCCTCTGCCTTTTCTAAATCCAGCTTTTACATTTGGAAATTCTCAGTTCACCTACTGTTGAAGCCTAGCTTGAAAGATGTTGAGAATTACCCTGCTAGCATGTGAGATGAGTGCAGTTATGCAGTAGTTAAAACATTCTTTGGCATTGGAATGAAAAGTGACCTTTTCCAGTCCTGCGGAAACCACGGTTTGTAAGATGTTAACTTTATTTTTTTAATTAAAGTATAGTTGATTTACAATATTGTGTTAATTTCTACAGCAAAGTGACCCGTTAAGCAATTTGTACGTTGTTTTTGGTATTGATTTTCTTTATGACTTACCCCAGAACATTGAATATAGTTCCATGTGCTATACAGAAGGACCATGTCCATCCACTCTACATCTACTGACCCCAACTCCCAGTCCATCCCTTCTTCAACCTCCCCCCATAGCCACAACTCGGTCCTCTATGAGTCTGTTTCTGCTTTGTCGATAAGTTTCACTTGTGTCGTATCATAGGTTTCACTTGTAAGTGACGTCATACGGTATTTGTTTTTCTCTTTCTCTTATTTCACTTAGTATGATAACCTCCAGTTGCATCCATGCTGCTACAAATGGCATCGTTTCATTCTTTTTATGGCTGAGTAGTATTCCATCGTATACGTGCACCACATTTTCTTTATCCATTCGTCTGTCGATGAGCATTTAGGCTGTTGCCATGTCTCGCCTATTCTGAGTAGTGCTGCTATGAATATAAGATGTTAACGTTGGGAAAACCTGGGCAGGGATATCCTTAGCTTTTCTGTAAATCTACATTTATTCAAAAATGAGCTTATTTCCCGATCTTAACCCTCTGCTCTTGTAGCCGCAGTGTCATTGTTGGTGCTGGTTACATCGCCGTGGAAATAGCTGGCATCCTGTCTGCCCTGGGTTCTAAGACATCAATAATGATACGGCATGATAAGGTAAAATCTGTTCTTGATGCTAATCTTTTAAAAATTTTACAGGGAGGGCTTCCCTGGCAGTTCAGTGGTTAAGAATTTGCCTGCCAGTGCAGGGGACTGGGTTTTGATCCCTGGTCTGGGAAGAGTGCACATGCCTTGAGTCAGCGAAGCCTGTGCTTCATAAGTAGAGAGCAGCCCCCGCTCGCCACAGCTAGAGAAGGCCCGTGTGCAACAGTGAAAGCCAGCGCAGCCAAAAAATAAAAATACAGGGAGCATTTCCTGTTTCACTGTCAATAAATAGAAGGTGCAGCGCGTGTATTCTGTTCTTCGTGGAGCTGCACAGAAGGCAGGATTAGGACCAGTGTTCCTCCCAGCCACCAGCTGCTAGTTGAGAACAGTGGGCACCCCGGCTGGCGTTACTGTCATGAAGTAGTGGATATACTAATAAGTGCCTAATAAGGCATACAGGCTTAAACATAAATATTAGTTACATTGAGCAGACTGCCAGGTTAATTTCTTATTCTGAAAATCAATTTCATTTGGCCAGATAGTATTGGAGTATTAACATTCAGTCAAAATCTAGTACGTTCTTTGCATTAAAAGGAAACATCAAAGATACTTGCTTACTATGTTCATCGCAGCATTATTCACGATAGCTAAGAGGTAGAAGCAACCCAAGTGTCTGATGACACATGAATAGATAACCAAAGGTATGGTATATCCACACAAAGTGGAATATTATTCAGCTTTTAAAAGGAAGGACATTCTGACACATGCTACACAACATGATGAAGCGTGAGGACATTATGGTAAATGAAATATACCACTCTCAAAAAAATAAATATTATGATCCACTTACGTGTGGTATCTGGAGTACCTATGCTCAGAGAAACAGAAAATGGAGTGGCATTGCCAGGGACTGGGGGAAAGGAAACGGGGAGTTGTTTAGTGGGTACAGAGTCTCAGTTTTTCTTAATTGAAGTCTAGTTGGTTTACAGTATCATGTTAGTTTCAAGTGTTCACCATTGATTCAGTTATACATACATATATATATTCTTCAAATTTTCTTCCCTGATAGGTTATTACACAATACTGTGTGTAGTTCCCTGTGTTATACAGTGGGTCTTCGTGGGTTATCTGTTTTGCATAAACTACTGTACATATGTTAATCCCAGCCTCCTAATTTATCACTCCCCCACCCCCAGAGTCTCAGTTTTGCAAGGGGGAAGAGTCTGGTCGCACAACAATGCAAATATACGTAACACCATCAAACTGTGTCCTTAGAAATGGTTATATGGTAAATTTAATGTTCTGTGTTTTTCACCACTGGGACTTCCCTGGTGGTCCAGTGGCTAAGACTAAGGGCTCCCAGTGTGGGGGGCCCGGGTTCAGTCCCTGGTCAGGGAGCTGGATCCCACATGCTGCAGCTCAGTTCACATGGCATGGTAAAAGATGCAGAAGAGCCAAATAAATATTTAAGAATGTGTGCGCATAACTGACTCACTCTACTGTACACCTGAAACTTAGTACAACGTTGTAAATTAACTGTGTTTTAGTTTTTTAAAATGGTTAAAAAAACTCACAGTGTGGCCATGAATGAAGAAGAAAGGGGGACTGATACTGAAATTTCCTCCCAGGTTTGTAGCGTATCTTTAATCAGGTTTTATTCTTTCCTGCCACCCATCCCTCGGCTGCCTCTGTATACAGGTGCTTAGAACTTTTGATTCAATAATCAGTTCCAACTGTACTGAAGAGCTGGAGAACGCTGGCATTGAGGTGCTGAAGTACTCCCAGGTACGACCGAGCCCTGGGCGAGCTTACCACCCTTGGTCATCCATCTGTCCTGCATCTCACTGGTTCTATCAACACAGATTACATCTACCCCAGTCGGTTATTCCTTTCTAGAGTACTTCCAAGTCTTTTCTGTACCCTAAGAAGCTGTATTTCACACTGATGTGTTAATGAAGTCTAAGGTATAAAAGATGAGGAATCTGGTAGTTGAATTTAGTTTAGTTGGAACTAAAACTATAATTTTTGTGCTCCAATTCCTCCTCTTCAGGGAGTCCTCATCTCCCTGATGGTCCAGTGGCTAGGACTGCACTCCCAGCAGAGAGGGCCTGGGTTCGATCCCTGGTCAGGGAGCTCAGTCCCACATGCCACAGTAAAGATCAAAGATCCCGCCTGCCACAAGTAAGACCCAGAACAGCTAGATAAATATGTGATAGATAAAATAATAAATGTTTTTAAAAAACCACAGTCCTCATTGAACATCCTTAATTTTCAGGTTTATACTTTTTTCAGGAAATATTATTATGGAATCTCTTTTGAAAGCATATCATTGAGTTTTGTAGATGAAAACAATGACAAAGTGACTATATATATATATATATATTTTTTATTCTCAGGGAATCACCAACTTGTCAGATTTTTTTCCCTGAGTATGAGCCTTGTAAAAATGATTTCCCCCCCAAAAGCTTTGTCCTTTCAGCATAGGCCATATTATAAGTAAAATAATAAATGTGAAGTTGCTTTGTAAATGCTGAAGTCTAGACTGGTGGTGAAAGTCAACATCAGAATCCCCCTGGGACTCCCGCTAAACTTTGTATGTCCTTCACCCTCCTGACCTAATCGTACCCTCCTCCCTGATCCTAAGAGTGTCCTGGGAGAAGCAAGGACTGTGCAGTTTAGAAAATTCTTAATGAAGCTGCTACAGCCCATTTCCTCCCCCGAGTCCAGTTGCAAATCACTGTGCTTAGATTTGTGATTTAAAATTTTATCACAACTTGGAAGTACACTTTAAAATACTTTGTTTTTAAGCTGAAGTGTTAGGGTCTTGGCATGAGTTGACATTTCTGGCCACTGGCTGTCTGATTTGGGGTCCCCAAGGATACTGTCTTGGCTCCAGAGAGTTCTAGTGTGGGCAGCCTTTGGGCAGAAGTAAATTGTCAGCATGTAGGACTCGTATGATTGGAGAAGCAAATGGCAACCCACTCCAGTGCTCTTGCCTGGAGAATCCCAGGGATGGCAGAGCTTGCGGGCTGCCGTCTATGGGGTCGCACAGAGTCGGACACGACTGAAGCGACTTAGCAGTGGCAGCAGCAGGACTCATATGTGTGCTTCCCAGGTGACTCAGTGGTAAAGAGTCTGCCTGCCAAGCAGAAGATGAGGGTTCGATCCCTGGGTCGGGAAGATCCCCTAGAGAAGGAAATGGCAACCCATTCCAGTATTCTTGCCTGGAAAATTCCACAGACAGAGGAGCCTGGCAAGCTACAGTCCATGGGGGTCTCAAAGAGTCGGACATGACTGAGCACACACACTGAATCCTGAATCATTTGCAGGATTCAGTGGAGAGTTTTTAAATGTCAAGAATTCTAGTTTCCTGTTTATTTGCTTTCCTTCCCATTCCCCCCACCCCCAATTAATAACTTGTATTTGCCAATAGGTCAGGGAAGTTAAAAAAACTTCTTCGGGCCTGGAACTCCGCATGGTTACTTCAATTCCTGGTAGGGAACCCACCTTCACCACTATTGCAGATGTTGACTGCCTGCTCTGGGCCATTGGGCGGGACCCAAACTCCTGGGGCCTGAATTTAAACAAACTGGTAAGTTGACCTAGTCTTCCTATGATACTCTTCCCCTCACTCCAACTTTGTTTAAAAATGGTTGATATATATTACTGTGTAAGTTTAGAGAATACAGCATGATGGTTTGATTTATGTATATTGTGAAATGATTACCACAGAAGGGTCAGCTGACATCCATCTTCTCATACAGATACGATAAAAAGAAAGTAGGAAAGAGAAAAGGAAAAATATTTCTCTGTATGTTGAGAACTCGGGATTTACATACACTCTTCACAGCAGTGTTGCCTATAGTCATCTTGTGACTATAGATACTGCATCCCTAATACTTACTTATACTGGAACCAGAAGTTTGTTTTTGACCACCCTCCTTGCCTAAAACATTCTTGAATCAGTTGATAGTCCTGTGGTTTCCCCTGATCCAGTCCCAGACCCCCCAAAACTTGAGTGGGTTCTGTTCAATTCTTTTCATTTGTCTAATTTGTCATCAAATCCCATTGCTTCTGCCTTTGAAAGTTCTTTAAAAGTTGTTTTGTTTTTTTTTTTTCCATTTCTGGTGTCCTCACTCGAGATCAGGTCGTTGTCTTGCTATTTCCTGACTAGCCTCCTCATTACAGATTTCCTTCGTACTCTGATAGCTGTCTCTTTAAAGCCCGATAATTATTCCTTACCCTCTGCAGCTCTCATCGTGATGGATGGGTGTGTGACTTGTCTGGGATGTTGTGGCACTCAGGGATGGGTACGCATGTGAAGCTGACCTACCAGTGCCATCGTTCTTACTTGTCCTTTAAAATTTTAAAGGATAGTCTGGTACAGTAGCCTGGGGTGTGGGTCCCAGTGTTTGACCCAATTTTGAACCTTATATTAGTTTCATGGCCTTAGGAAAGTCGCTTAGCTACTCTTTAAGTTTCAACTGCTTCATGGAAATATGGAAATAAAAATTGTACTTGTCACATTGGGTTAGACAGAAAGTAAATGAGAAAGTGCATGCAAACTAGCTTGCCTAGATGCTGGCTTATAGTATGAACTCAGCCAGTGTTAACCAGCTGCTGCTGATGGTGAGGATAATGATAATTGTTCTGATATGCTATACTCTTCTACTAGTAATAATAGAATATTTTATATGTTTGGTGGAGGTTTATATGGGGTGGCAAAGAGTCAGACACGACTGAGTGACTTTCACTATGTATTTGATGGAGCCTCTTGAGGAGTGTGTGACAGTTTGGTTTATATTCTAATATTAGTATCTGTTTTAAGTTCCATCCCTTTTTCATTTCACTAAAAGCCATTTTTCATAATTAAAAAGAATAAAATATCCAGGGACACGTTCTACTTGATTTTAATCTCATTATTCAGTGAAAGTTAGTAAAATCAGTAATCTATTTTTATATTAATGAAGCTATTCACCCAGCTTTTCACCTTTCAAGAGATGTTGTGCCATTACACAGACCTAAGCTTTGCTAGTCCAGTTTTCAACTATATTTGCTGAACTTTTAAAAAATGAGGCAAAAATTTTCCCTCAGTTCAGTGTTGATATATTTTTAGACTGCAAATTGAATGACTACTCTGCTTAAGTCTTCACAATATGGTACTAGCCTACTTAATCTTTTAAAAAAAATTTATTGGCGTAGAGTTGACTTACAATTTTGTATTAGTTTCTGCTGTACAGCAAAGTGAATCAGTTTTACGTATACTTATCAGTTCAGTTCAGTCGCTCAGTCGTGTCCGACCCTTTGCGACCCCGTGAATTGCAGCACGCCAGGCCTCCCTGTCCATCACCAGCTCCCAGAGTTCACTCAAATTCACGTCCATGGAGTCAGTGATGCCATCCAGCCATCTCATCCTCTGTCGTGCCCTTCTCCTCCTGCCCCCAATCCCTCCCAGCATCAGAGTCTTTTCCATGAGTCAACTCTTCGCATGAGGTGGCCAAAGTACTGGAGTTTCAGCTTTAGCATCAGTCCTTCCAATGAACACCCAGGACTGATCTCCTTTAGGTTGGACTGGTTGGATCTCCTTGCAGTCCAAGGGACTCTCAAGAGTCTTCTCCAACACCACAGTTCAAAAGTATCAATTCTTCGGCACTCAGCTTTCTTCACAGTCCAACTCTCACATCCATACGTGACTACTGGAAAAACCATAGCCTTGACTAGACGGACCTTTGTTGACAAAGTAATGTCTCTGCTTTTGAATATGCTATCTAGGTTGGTCATAACTTTCCTTCCAAGGAGTAAGTGTCTTTAATTTCATGGCTGCAATCACCATCTGCAGTGATTTTAGAGCCCCCAAAATTAAAGTCTGACACTGTTTCCACTGTTTCCCCATCTATTTGCCATGAAGTGATGGGACCAGATGCCATGATCTTCGTTTTCTGAATGTTGAGCTTTAAGCCAACGTTTTCACTCTCCTCTTTCACTTTCATCAAGAGGCTTTTTAGTTCCTCTTCACTGTCTGCCATAAGGGTGGTGTCATCTGCATATCTGAGGTTATTGATATTTCTCCTGACAGTCTTGATTCCAGCTTGTGCTTCTTCCAGCCCAGCATTTCTCATGATGTACTCTGCATATAAGTTAAATAAGCAGGGTGACAATATACAGCCTTGACGTACTCCTTTCCCTAATTGGAACCAGTCTGTTGTTCCATGTCCAGTTCTAACTGTTGCTTCCTGACCTGCATACAGATTTTTCAAGAGGCAGGTCAGGTAGTCTGGTATTCCCATCTCTTTCAGAATTTTCCACAGTTTATTGTGATCCACATAGTCAAAGGCTTTGGCATAGTCAATAAAGCAGAAATAGATGTTTTTCTGGAACTCTCTTGCTTTTTCGATGATCCAGCAGATGTTGGCAATTTGATCTCTGGTTCCTCTGCCTTTTCTAAAACCAGCTTGAACATCTGGAAGTTCATGGTTCATGTACTGCTGAAGCCTGGCTTGGAGAATTTTGAGCATTACTTTACTAGTGTGTGAGATGAGTGCAATTGTGCGGTAGTTTGAGCATTCTTTGGCATTGCCTTTCTTTGGGATTGGAATGAAAACTGACCTTTTCCAGTCCTGTGGCCACTGCTGAGTTTTCCAAATTTGCTGGCATATTGAGTGCAGCACTTTCACAGCATCATATATCCACTCTTTATTTTAGATTCTTATTTCATATAGGTCATTACTGTGTATTGAGAAGAGTTTGCTGTGCTATACTAGCCTAATTTATTCTTGCCAACAACTGTTTCAGGGGTAAGAGTGAGGAGCCCAGGGGCACAGAGATAAGAAATTGTCCACCAGGCTGGTAAACCCTGCAGAGAATAGAGATGTCTGTATTATTTACCTCTGTATCCACAGTGACTACAGTAATGCCTCATTTTGAAGTGCAAGTATTTGTCGATAAACGGGAGGTCTCATAGCTATCAGTAGTAAGTGACAGAGCTGGGACTTGAACCCAGATCTCCGTGCTCCAGAGGCTGTACTTTTCACCACTACACTACCTTCTCCCTATGCCTGCTGCCTCTCTACTTCTCCTCTGGGGATATATACACCTGGGATCTGCAAAACCACAAGATAAGCATCATACATCTTTTTGGAGCAAAAATTTAACTCAACGTATAGGCAAAAAAATTTGGTTAAAGGCAACATTGATATGTTTTTAGAGTAGAATAGAAATTTTGCTTGGGGTTTTAAAGATAAAACTGTAAACTTCAATGAAATCTGTTTTTGATGACTGCTTCAGGCTATGCCCGTCTGAAGTATGAGTTAGCATGCTTCAGAAGCAGTGCTTCCAAGGGAAAAATGGAAAATCACTGTGTTAGATGGACTCCACAGGGATGCCAGTTTCCATGTATGACAGCTGAGTGATTCCTTCTCAGGCTTCTCTGGCCCACTGAATCATACAACACAAAGTCAAATCCTGTTAAAACTCTTCAAAATTGGATAAAATATTTACCTTTTAAGTCCAACAAAAGATAGCAAACTTGCCAACTTGAAAGGATGTTTTTCATCCTGTGGTTTCTTAGAGATTCAGGCTGAAGAGGTGCCTGAAGTGAGGCGGATCCAGAGATGTGAGCTGCTGTGTTTTATAGATGGCCAAATACTTACCTGATGTCCCTCTACAATTTTAGGGGATTCAAACTGATGACAAAGGTCACATCATAGTAGATGAATTCCAGAATACTAACGTAAAAGGTGTCTATGCAGTTGGGGATGTGTGTGGAAAAGCTCTTCTTACTCCAGGTAATGTTTCTTCTTTTGGGGGCGGATAAGGGAGGCTCTGTGTGTTATATAAAACTATAGAGCTTTCTACAGTCAAATCAGCTCAAGCAAAGTTAAAAAGATGAGTGTCTTTATGATAAAAATGTTTTGATATGGATGTTGGTTGGGTACCTGACATTTTCTGAATAATTTCCATTTTTGCTTGGAGAATGCTTTTTAGTAGTATTCAATTTTCTTTCAAAGATTTTTAAAATGCTTAGTGAAGACTGAAACTTTTGTACAGATAATACAGTCACCCTCTGAACAGTGCTGGAAATTAGAATCCGAGTTGTGTTCATGACCGTGGAAGGAAGTGGCTTTGGGAACTAGTGATTTAGAGTGGCTTTCCTATATTTTTGTAAGAAAATATATATTTTAATCTTATATATTTCTTACATACTATTTAGTCTTTTAAAAAGATTTTATAGGGGTATAACTGATTTACAGTTTTGTGTTAGTTTCAGGTGTACAGCAAAGTTATCAGTTATACATATATACACTCTTTTTCAGATTCTTTTTCCATATAGGTCATTACTGAGGACTGAAAACAGTTCCCCGTGCTTTACAGTAGTTCTTATTCAGTTCAGTTCAGTTGCTCAGTCATGTCCGACTCTTTGCGACTCCACGAACTGCAGCACGCCAGGCTTCCCTGTCCATCACCAACTCCTGGAGCATGCTCAAACTCATGTTCATCAAGTTGGTGATGCCATCTAACCATCTCATCCTCTGTCGTCCCCTTCTCTGCCTTCTGTTTTGTATATAGTGGCGTGTATATATTAATCCCAATTTCCCAATTTCCTACCCTGACTATTTAGTCTTGATACAACTAAGACTGATTGCCATCCCCTGAATCCCATGCCTCAGCCTACTGCCTGAGTTAACTGATGTCGTTTCAGGCTCTCTACCCGCTTCTGTTGGCAGCATCCCTCCATCACCTTCATTCTGCCCCTCTAGGGCCTCACCCGCCCTTCCATAATCACCCAGTTCTTACTCACAATGGAAACTTCCTTGGTCACACCCCCCAAGCCCTTCACCTCCTTTAGGAAGCTCTTTCAACAAAAGCAAAACAAGCAAAGTTTCAAAGACTTCATAACATAATTGAATAGCCGCCAAAAGTTTTGTTGGAGTGAAGAAAATTTCTTTAATATCCTACTGATGCCTTACTTTGGAAAAAAACTTTTTGTCAATTTGAAGTCAATAAAATTAAAAACCAGAGCTTATATTGAACTCAGGCATTTGTTCTAAAAGACTGTTAGGAATAAAAACAGGCTAAGGAAGGTAAACTTTTTTAAAAATTAATAAGAAATAAAAATAATTTTTAAAAGAAACTTAAAATATTCCTGTGAAGTAGCTGATTGTAAAGTAGAAGTAAAGATGCTTGAAATAGATGCTTGAGATAGTTTGCTCCGTAAATATTGTATCAAAAAGCTAATATCCTCATTAAGAGGTAATTGCCACTGGAAGAGAATAGATACATGTATATGTATGGCTCAATCCCTTTGCTGTCCACCTGACACTTATCACAACATTGTTAATCAGCTATTGTGTGTGCTTAGTTGCCCAGTCGTGTCCAACTCTGCAACCCCTGCTGGAGTCCTGTCCATGGAATTCTCCAGGCAAGAATACTGAAGGCATTCCCTTCTTCAGGGGATCTTTCCAACCCAGGGATCGAACTCAGGTCTCCTGCATTGCAGGTGGATTCTTTACCATCTGAGCCACCAGGGAAGCCTTTAAGAAGCTGTATTCCAATATGAAATAAAAAGTTTAATTTAAAAAAATAGATAACTGCCAGATGTTTGCAAACTTGCAAATGTGTGGGGGGATCGTAATGGAATGTGTAGAATTCGTATAAGCAAATTGTTTTGGATTGTTAACTAAGGCATTGATAGGTCTTTATTATATAGAAATGAATATTGTAATGAGCACTGATGAAAAACTTAAAACTTGTGTGTTAAGCCAGATGAATAAATGATTAGTAGAACAATTCTGCTATGTTAAAATGAACAATAAGCTAGACACTGATTTTAAAATATCTTTGTAGTTGCAATTGCTGCTGGCCGAAAACTTGCCCATAGACTTTTTGAGTGCAAAGAAGATTCCAAATTAGACTATGACAACATCCCCACAGTGGTCTTCAGCCACCCCCCTATTGGAACAGTGGGACTCACAGAAGGTAGGTGGTTAAAAACGAAGGTCATTTATGGTTTCTTCCCCTTCTCTGCTAACTTTAGCTAGGTGTCTGTCTGCTGACTAAATCTATCTCAGCCCCCCCAAATTATAATTCTTTTTATTGGGTTGGCTAAAAAATTCATTCGAGGTTTTCCGTAAGATGTTACAGAAACACCTGAATGAACTTTTGGGCCAGCACAGTAGTTAGCTTCTTATCACATCTCCAGTTTCTTCCCCAACTGTTAGTACTTTGAAAGTGTAATTCCTTTTCCCTACTCCATTTTATCTGTCTGACTTTTTAAAGCTTTTTAGTTTGAACTAATTTCAAATTTAAGGAAGAGTTGCAGAAACACCAGAGGACTCCTGTCTGCCGATCACATTTTTGCTTTATCGTTTTCTCACTGTTTGCATACACATACTTCAGTATCTATTTCCTAAGAACAAGGCCATTGCCTTACAGAAGCAGTTTCAAATGGGAATATTTAAATACATGCAATATTATCTAAACTTTAAACCTTATTCAAATTTTGCCAATTACCTCAGATAATTTTATATTTAACATTTCCCCCCAAGTCTTGCATGTATTCTAGGATAATACAATGTATTTACTTTTGATACCTCTTTGGTCTCCTTTAGTCAAGAGACAGAATTCCTTAGCTTGTCTTTTGTCTTTCATGATACTGAGGTTTATGTTGTAGAACGTCCTTCCTTGTCGTTTTGGGTAATTTTCCTTTATGACTTGATTCAGGTTATGTATTTCTGGCCATCTCTCTGACTGCTCGGTGGAATTGTTTCAGTTTCTGATAGGTGCTTTTTCCCCCCTGCCTTACAGATGAAGCCATTTATAAATATGGAAAAGAAAATGTGAAGACTTATTCTACCACCTTTACCCCAATGTATCATGCAGTTACCAAAAGGAAAACAAAATGTGTGATGAAAATGGTTTGTGCCAACAAAGAGGAAAAGGTATGCGCCAAGTCCAGTAAGCCGAAGAGCGTCTTCAAGATTGGCAGGGGTGGAGGTGTTTTCATGAGGAGGGAAGGGAAGAGACCTAGTAAAGCTTTTTCTGGTTCAGCCAGCACAGTGGCTCTTTTATCTGTCTCTCTATATTGGAGTTATTCATAATGTTTCACACAGAAAGAAGGTTCCCCTGCATTGAAAATGTAAGGTGGAGAGGAATTCCCTAGCAGTCCAGTAGTTAGGACTTGGCGCTTTCACTGTTAGAGCCTGCGATCAGTCCCCGGTTGCAGAACGAAGATCCCACAAGCTACGTGGTTTGGCCCCAAAAAAGAAAAGTGTAAGGGGAAAAGGATGTCACTGACCAGTAGGCCAGAACAGACAGGCAACTCAGAGATATTGGTGAGTGTAAGAATTTAATGTAAGAAGTTTAGATTTAACGTAACCGATCAGTCAGGAAGAAGTTTATATAGTAAAATGTTCTGAGATAATCGATTATCTTTTGTGGTTTGACGTTTTGAGGAACGGCCAAACTGTTTTCCAAAGTGACTGCACCATTTTATGTTCCCATTAGCAACATACGAGGGTTGCAGGTCCCCTTCACCTCCACCAAGACTTGTTACTGTGTTTTTAATTGTGGCCATCCTAATGGATGTGAAGTGGTATTTCATTGTGATTTTGGTTTGAAGTTGAACAGTTTCCTTTTTTTTTCTTAATAATTTAAAAAATGGATTTTGTTTTGATATTAGGTCAGCTTATTGGACTTTTCTAGAAATTGAATTAAATACTAAGGTGGAACTTAGCAATATGGGAACATGGCTCTGTGAGAAATGATACCTAAAGATTCAGATGTAGGTTCCAACTTTTCTTATGAAAGAGGACATAGTTTGTATCTGAATCAACTGGGCCCTTACACTAAAAGCCATGAGACAAGGCCCTGGCTTATGAAAATCAGTGTCACTGAAAGTTAACAGAAGCAGAGAATCAGTATGAAGAGGAGTAAGTAGTTTGGCAGCAAGATAAAAGTTGCCGTTTCTTGCCCTGAATGTTCTCAGTAGCCTGAGATGTCCAGTTATTGAAACAGTGAGGTCGTTACTTACCTCTTCATATCCGTTATTTCTTTATACCGTTTATCATTCATTTATTTGGTAAACATTACCTGACAGTCAACTAAAGGCTAAGAACTGGGATATGAACAGAAATAGCATAAGACTCATGCCATCACCAGAAGCTGTTTGTGAACTCAGTTTTAGATCACCGTATCTAAAAATTTAGCCATGTTGAATATATGCAGTGTATGATTTGGGATTTCTTTGTCTTATATTGAGATATACTTTTTTTCAACTGTTAAAAAAAATATATATATATATAAAAAACAAAATTTGCATCTTAACCATCTTTAAGTGTACTGTTCAGGTATATTAAGAATATTCCTGATTTGTTTTGAAGCACAATATTTTTGTGGTGAAACTTTATGTTCTCTAACTTTGTCTTTCAGCAGACTACATACCCTAAAAATATTTGCTGGAGATGAACATTAACTAGTTTTTAAATATATTTAGATGAACACTAACTAGTTTTTAAATATATTTAGAAACCTCATTGGAAAGTGTGATTTGAAACAAATGCCTCTTGATGGTCATCTGTGCAGTCAGCCAGCACGTGTGGGTTGAGTGCCTCTAAGAGCTATCTCTGTGCTAGGCCAGATGGATAGAGTGAAAAGCAAAAGTGGACAGAGTCCCCTCCATCTAGAGATTAATGTCTGCTGGGAAAGACAGACTGTAATTGTCCAGTCCCCAAGTAATACAACTTTGCAGTTGTTATAGAACCATGATGGAGTAATACTGGGACTGAGTGCTCGCATGGGTGCTTTAACTTGGTCGGAAAGGCAGGTGTAGCCATCTGAAGAATGAAGGGACTTTAACACTTGAGAGGGGAGGAAAGAGTGTCCAGACAGAGGGAACAGCCTGTGTTCCATCAGGAGAGAGCGTAGTGAATCCTCAGGTTGGGAGGAAAGCTGGTGAGGCTGGAAAGCGGAGAGCCTTTGGGAGAGCTGAGTGAGGTGGACAGTGGAAGGATGTTGGGGCAGAATTATGCAGGGACATGTAGGCTGTTTTATGCTATATCAGGATTAAAGATGTAAGTTTTTTTAGAGGTTTTTAAATACCAGGTATCTCTCATGACTAGACTTCCCTGGTGGCTCAGAGGGTAAAGTGTCTGCCTGCAGTGCGGGAGAAGGGGGTTCGATCCCTGGGTCGGGAAGATCCCCTGGAGATGGAAATGGCACCCCACTCCAGTACTCTTGCCTGGAAAATCCCATAGACTGAGAAGCCTGGTAGGCTACCGTCCATGGGGTCGCAAAGAGTCGGACACGACTGAATGACTTCACTTCACTTCTCATGACTAATAAAAAAATCATTAGTGTACAAATGTGTGTGTGCATGTGTGCACACGCCTAGAAGGAGATTGATCACAAGGAATTGGCTCATGCAATTGTGGAGGTAAAAACATTTTTTCTTTTCTTTTGCAGGTGGTTGGAATTCATATGCAGGGAATTGGATGTGATGAAATGCTGCAGGGCTTTGCAGTTGCAGTGAAAATGGGAGCCACAAAATCTGACTTTGACAACACGGTTGCTATCCATCCTACCTCTTCAGAAGAGCTGGTCACACTTCGCTGAGAACCCAGAGACTTGTGTGGCCGGCAGCTGGACCAGTAGACCTTCGGGAAGGAACCAAATCATCACGTTTACTTACTGTTCCCACTTTCCGTTTTTCTTTATCGTCATCAGGATCTTCCAAGTGTGGAAATTTTCAGTCGGCTTATTTCTGTACTTAGAAATTTGTTTTGTTTTTCAGGATTGATTTTTCACTTGGTCACATCTCTCAGTAATTACTGTTTGTTTTATTAGTAGCTCTGGGCTGGCTGGTTTTTGTGTTTTTGTTTTAGCCTCATCCTAAGTATAAAACTATATGAAGTACAGTTAAATGAATGTTCCTGAATGAATATTGCTTGCTAATTTTTATAGAGGAAGATGACAGTTGCTCTTCACATTTAAAGAATGCAAGTACAGAGTGATTTTGTTTTTTATGAAGCCAGTACTGTGCTCTGCATATTGCAAAGCTATTTCAAGGATGTGAGTTTTCTTTAAAAACATATAACTTAAGAGGCATACCTCCTGTATTTTATTCTTTATTTTGTTCTAAATGATTTAAAATGATTCCTGTTGACTTTTAAAAGATGAAGTTCATCAAATTTGGGAAAGATTTGAGGAGGCTGGTTGCGTGAAGGACATTTGAGAAGTGATCCTGGCTTTCAGGAGAGGGACTCAAATACTTCCAAAGGCCTTTCCTCTGCCAAGAGCTCATAGTTCAATGAATGGTTGCAATTTTTGTATATGTTCTTGTCATTTTATTTCTTTGAAAACTGTTTCCAAAAATCTGAAAATAAAATCACAGTCTTTTCTTCTTATAATATTTGTTATGAGTTAATGGGTGACAGTTCATTTTCTAAGAATATTTCAGATTGAAGGGTCAGATGGCCAAAGTGAGCTGCTTTGAGTAGGCTTAAGGCCTTATGGGAGAGAAAAGAGATTTTGCTTTTATAAGACCAGAGGCATAATAGAAACATTTAGTGAATATAATGGTTGAGAAATCATAAGTTTTTAGCATTTTATTTCCATTAGCCTTTACCAGCTAGGTTAAGTAAGCTGGTTACATTTTCCCATGGCTTTCAATAGTGACTTAGTGCTACTGACTTCTGTCATTAAGCCTTTACTGAATGTCTTCCTGGTTAGCCATGACCAGGTTGCCGCTGTACTGACGGATTAAGTAGGTCCAGTCTCAACAAAAGAAAACTGTCACTAGTAACCAGGTTATATATCTGTCATCGAGAAAACAGGGTCTAAAAACCTGGACGTGAACTGACATAATCACTGCTGGCCAAAAGGTCGTGGCCTGCAGTCCTGGGCTCCGCTGACCTGGTGGGTTTCCTTTTATCGCAGGAGCCCCCCACACTCCCTTTTTTCTGGTTCCAGAGTACACCAACCTGGAAATAACCTTTTCCAAGTGTTAGTCATCTTTCTCATTAGTCCTCAGCTCAGTCCAGCCTGCAAGCCGATCACCCAAGTTGCGAGTGAAGGCTCAGATACATGAGGCAGCCTGGTGTAGGTGCTCAGTAGGAAGGAAAGCTTATAGTACTTGGTTTTAAGTAACCATATAATCTAGCATAAGAGGGAGAATTCTACACAAATAACTGGGATTCAAAGCGGCGTGTTAAGCATAGAGTGACCGTATAATCTATTGACTAGAATGGGACACTTGGGGAGTGGGAGGGGCACTCTTAATTAATTGGGACCATAGACACAAATTTGTACTCTTGTGGGAAAAGGGGACAGTGCCATCCTAGTGAGGCTTTGGAGAGGTGGAAGGATACAAGTTCAGAGGAAGCAGAAACTACCAGTTTTCTGGGAAAACTAAGAGGTATGTAGGATTTGGAATTGGGGATTGTGGAGGAGGTCAGAGGATGTGGGAGGTACAGCGGGGCAGAGATGGCCACGTATACATGGGGAATGATAAAGTTCAACTTGACTGGAGCTGAAGAGCATGTGTTAGCTGAATGTTCTTTCCCACTTGTTAAACCTGATGGTCTGGTAATATATTGATACGTAATGAACTGCCTGAAAACAGGCTTAACCTAGCAATCATTTTCTTACACTTCACAATTTTGCGGGTCAGGAATTGGAGCAGGACGGAGCTTGCAAGGATGACTCTTCTGTTGATGTTGATAAAAGTCAATTGGTGGTGTTCATATGGCAGATGGGCTGGCTTAGTGAGTCTAAAACAATCGTCCATGTGTCAGACACTTGGACAGGGGTGACTGGCTGAAAGGCTGGGCTCGGCTGGGGCTGTCAACCAAACTGCCCACGTGTGGCCTCTCTAGCATGGCCGTCTCCGAGTTGATAGATGGAAGCTCAGGGCTCCCAGAGATTGTTTCAGGATTCCCAGATAGGCACTGCAAGCCCTATGACCTAACCTTGGAAGTTCTAGAATGTCACTAATACTCTGTGTTATCAGTTAAGCAAGTCACAGAGGATTTAAGAGGGAGTGAATTGGACTTCAGCTGTCATTGGGAAGAGTGGTAAATTTGTGGCCATCTGTAATCACACACACTAATGGCAATCTACTCATTTTACAATGTTTGACTAACACCACCTTTGTGAAGACTTCTTTCACGGTCTTATGCGTATGTATTCCCATAATTCCTTGTCACATAAGGCGGTCTACACTATGTGTTCACCTCGCATATGTCACTTTCTACTTAGTGTCAATCATTTTCTGTATTCTCTATTTCAGTTTTGTAATATTCCTGGTATATTATACAGCAAATTTGGCTGCACAAGGAAGAAGGTATGTGATTGTGTGATTTTTGAGACTAAGATCTGTATTTAAAAAGAGCCCTGTAACCCTAACCGTAACATTTTAATCCTTAACTTTTTTGTGAAAAATGGGTAGGCAGGATTTTCAGGCCTTCAAACTTTCCATGAATTTTTGTGTGAATCTGACCTCCAGGGAAACAGGTAGATACAGAAGGTGATTTCCATTGTGCTCTACTCTGAGAAATACTCTTTTTTTTCCATTACCATTGATACAATAATTTAGCATGTTGACTCATCAATAAAGATCAAAGTCAACATTTTAAAGGTAAGAATGATTGTATACAGTCATTTCTAGGTTTTATATAGCGTACTTTAAGTGCTATTTAATGTCTTAGGAGAAGTTTCAAAACATGCTAAATGGTAGGTAGCACTGGCGTTAAATCTAGATTTTACATACAATGTTTATGCAAACAAGTCCCCTTAAGTTGTGTAAGCAAACATTTGTTCATTTTGCATGTTCAACCTCTAGACTCCATATATTTGAGGAATCCGAACCTTACAAACCTTGGAGGCGAAGCCCAGCTCCCCACATAGAACCTAGAAATGCTTCCTAGACTGGTGCAAGGCTTCCCAGTCTCCCTTGCAGCTAAGGAGGAGGCACATGGCAGACTTGGCCAATGAGACGCAGCCATTCCTGAGCATTCAAGAAACCAGTGATGCAAAGGAACAGGGATAGGAGGCTCCATCCTAGTGGCAGGTGATGTCCGTCGTGGCAGTAAAATCAAGGGGCAGCCTGGCTGCAGCCCTAGTGCCTGTCTTGTTGGTTTCTAGCTGTCGTGATCAGAACACCATGACACTAAAGCTGACCTCGCTGGCCCATTTCCGAGCCATGGTTTTGGCCACTGTGACTCTGGCTGCCTAACTTCTGAATATGGATCACCAGTCCTCCCAAGATTCTGTGAGCTACCCTACATAGGATACCATTCCTTTTGCTTAAATTAGTCCATGGTTATCTGAAAGTTACACTAACCCTGTCTTAATTTCCTAAAACCATCTTGAATTTCAAGAAAGCTTGTCTATCTAAGTGCACTTGCTGCGGTGCCATTAAATACTTTTCCATGTTCTTTGCTCCTTTCAAAGTCAGGGAGCACACCCTACACATTTCTGTGCTGTGTGTTCCTCTTCTTCACTGCAGCGTCCAGTACTGTTGAGTGACTGGGAGCAGTGGGAGATGACAGTAGAAAATTAGGTTGTGCTGTGTAAAGAGAACCTTGATAAATGGATGAGAAGATGAGCAACAAGGAATCATTGAAGATCGTCAGAGGAGGAAATGTCATCAAAGTGGGGGTTAGAAGATGAAGGTGGAAATAGCAAAAAAGAGAGTAGAATGGAGATCAGCAATGGGGCTGATACTGTCTTTGTGTGAGTCCATAAAGGGGCCAGACTAGGGTGGTGGCAGTGGGAGTGGAAAGGAACGCATGCAAGAAAAATTGTATTAAAATGAACCTGCAGAATTTGTGAGCTGGTTGAATTTAGGGCTTGAGGGGAAGGGAGGAGTCAAAACTAGGCCTGACGTTTCCAGCATGAGGGACTGGGAGAAGGATGATACCATTCATAGAAAGACCATTAATAAAATACCAACAACAGCCAGAGGAACTGGTTGACAGGGAGCAGATGCTCCAAGATTTAGGCATGTTGAGCTTGTGGTCCCAGTAGGGTCCTGGAGATAAAGAAGCTGGAGTTTAGAAGAAAATTCAAGACTTGGGAGAGATTTGTGAATTACACACGTGAAGATCATAGTTAAAGCCACAGGTCTATCCATGACCCTTAGGGAGTGTGATGAGAGACAAGGCCAGAGCATCAATAATGCCCACATTTAAAGGATGGATAAAGGGCTAAAATCTTGGAGGAAAAAGACAGGATAGGAATAAAGTCATGGGGAAGGTGCTCGGCGAAAAGGGAGAAGAGTCTTAGGCCACTGAACCTGAAGGCAGAGGAATGCTCACGGGAGTGTCAGTGTTCTTCAGCCAAGGAGCATCCCATCTTTGAGCAAGTTTTGCGTGCGTGCTAAGTTGCTTCAGTTGTGTTCTACTCTTTGCGACACCAATGGACTGTAGTCTGTCAGGCTCCTCTGTCCATGGGATTTTCCAGGCAAGAATACTGGAGTGGGTGGCCATTTCCTCCTTCAGGGAATCTTCCTGAACCAGGGACTGAACCCAGGTGTCCCACATGGCAGGTAGATTCTTTACTGTCTAAGCCACCAGGAAAACACCATGCTTGAGTGTGGGGAGGAATAAATACTAGAGTGAATAAGACATGCTTTCATCATTCAGTTCAGTTCAGTTCAGTCACTCAGTCGTGTCTGACTCTTTGTGACTCCATGAATCGCAGCACGCCAGGCCTCCCTGTCCATCACCAACTCCCGGAGTTCACTCAGACTCACGTCCATCGAGTCAGTGATGCCATCCAGCCATCTCATCCTCTGTCGTCCCCTTCTCCTCCTGCCCCCAATCCCTCCCAGCATCAGAGTCTTTTCCAATGAGTCAACTCTTCGCGTGAGGTGGCCAAAGTACTGGAGTTTCAGCTTTAGCATCATTCCTTCCAAAGAAATCCCAGGGCTGATCTCCTTCAGAATGGACTGGTTGGATCTCCTTGCAGTCCAAGGGGCTCTCAAGAGTCTTCTCCAACACCACAGTTCAAAAGCATCGATTTTTCGGCACTCAGCCTTCTTCACAGTCCAGCTCACATCTATACATGACCACTGGAAATGGGGACATGCAAATCAAAAACTACAGTGAGATACCACCTCACACCTGTCAGAATAGGTATTGTCAAAAAACACAAATGCTGATGAAGATGTGCAGAAAAGGAAATCTTATTATACTCTTGATGGGAATGTAAACTGGTACAGCTAATGTAGAAATAAATATATGGAGGCTTCTATAAAAACTGAAAATAGAACTACCATATCATCTAGCAATTCCACTCCTGGATATATATCTGGAAAGAACAAAAACACGAACTCAAAGATACATGTACCCCAGTGTTCACAGCACTTGGAAATTATTTACAATATCCAAGATACATGGAAGCAAGTGTCCATCAAGGGATGAATAAAGAAGATTTGGTATATATGTGTGTATATATACATGTGCTGTGCTGTGCTTAGTTGCTCTGTTGTGTCTGACTCTTTGCAACCCCGTGGACTGTAGCCCACCAGGCTCCTCTGTCCATGGGATTCTCCAGGCAAGAACACTGGAGTGGGTTGCCATGCCCTCCTATTTTACATATATACATACAATGGAATACTACCAATCCGTAAAGAAGAATGAAATAGCAACAACATGGATGGATTATTATGCTAAGTGAAATAATTCAGAGAAAGATAAATACTGTATGATATCATTTTTGTATGTGGAATCTAAAAAATATAACAAACTAGTGAATATAACAAGAAACAGACTCACAGAGAACAAACCAGCGGTTACAAACGAGAGGAAAGGGGAAGGGGCAATATAGGAATAGGGAATTAAGATATACAGGCAGTTATGTGGAAAATAAGCTATGATGATATACTGTACAACCCAGGGAATATACCAGCATTTCAGAATAAGTATAAATGGAGTATAGCCTTTAGAATTGTGTATCACTATACCATACACCTCTAACTTAGGTAATTTTGTACATCAACTATCCTTGAATTATAAAAACAAGAATGAAGTTCTGACACACTCTGTGGTGTAGATGAGCCTTTAACACATTATTCTGAGTGAAACAAGCCAGACAAAGAAGGACAGATATTGTATGCGTCTACTTATACAAGGTGCCGAGAATAGGCAAATTCATAGAGACAGAAAGTAGAATAGAAATTGCCAGACTCGGGGGAGGAAGGTGTGGGGACTTAACATTTAACAGGTGCTGCTTGGGATGATGAAAAAAAGTTCTGAAAATGGGGAGTGGTGATGGTTTCATAACATAGTGAATGTACTTAATCCCACTGAATTATGGACCTAAAATGGGTTAAAATGGTAGATTTACTTTATATTTTACCTTATTAATTTTTTTTTTAAATAATGCAGGGAATAAAATAAAATCTGGAACTGCTGCAGCCATCTTGTGGCCATGAAGGCAAAATTTTGCCATAGTTAGAGGATGTGAAGATGATTCATAATGACACTGGTGGTGTTGAATTAACGAGACCCCAAAATATCTGTCTCTGCATTTGTTATGTGAGATTAGAAACTATGTATTATTTCAGCTATATTTAGATAGATCTTTTGTTACTTGCAGTTAAAATATTCTAAACCAAAGAATACATTTCCATAGTTCTGAGTTTGTTTATATTATAAACAAAAAATGAACTTTTTCTTGTAAAAATTTAATTTATAAAACTCTGCATTTACAAAATTGTAGGAAATACCTTTTACATTAAAAAAACTAGCAGGATTGTTTTCTATAGCAAGTTTCATATGTGATAGCATATGCAAAGTATTAGCAGTTATCAGACATTTAGGTAATAATGGCACACCACTCCAGTACTCTTGCCTGGAAAATCCCATGGACGGAGGAGGCTGGTAGGCTCCAGTCCATGGGGTCGCTAAGAGTCGGGCACGACTGAGCGACTTCACTTTCACTTTTCACTTTCATGCATTGGAGAAGGAAATGGCAACCCACTCCAGTGTTCTTGCCTGGAGAATCCCAGGGACAGAGGAGCCTGGTGGGCTGCCGTCTATGGGTCGCACAGAGTCAGACACAACTGAAGCGACTTAGCAGCAATAAAAGTTAGTTCCTTTTTCCTTAGTGTTTTAAAAATATTTAAGTCTCAAAATTCTACTTACATAAAACCTCTGGAGTATATTGTACCACTACTGAATAAAGTAACCTATATTATATATAACACATCTATAAAATACATAAAATTCATAAAAAGACTTTCTGTTGAAATTTTTATTCAGATGAACCCAATATCAATACCCCAGGGTTTTAATAATTTGAAAAAAAGGAATATTTGGTTATAGAATTTGTAATAGTTCATAAATACTTTGAAAGCTCAATCTGCTTTAAAGATTATTGATATGCCTAGATATCTTAAATTGTATCTTGCTTTGTTTGTTTTTGCCCAACTTAAAAATTTCCTCCTTCTTTCCCTCCTGTTTGAGTTGTCTCTTTACTCATGGTCTTCATGGAGGAATATGTTAGGGCAGAGAACAGAAAGAACTTTGATTTTCAAAAGCTTAACTCTCTAGAAATTTAAGGATATCCTTTATCCCCTTTCTTGGCATACTTTTCCCCCACCCCTGAATAATATCTTCTTCCTTTCCTTTGAAAACTCAGATACAAACTCATCAGCATAGATGTTGTTGGTTTTTGTTTCCAGTTTGACTAACAAAAATGACATCTCACTGTGGTTACGCTTTGCATTGCTAGGACTCTTCATGAGAGTGGATCTATTTTCATGTCTTTGTTGTGATGGGTTCCTGGTCTTCAAATGTCAAACAGGATCAGAATGGAAAGTAAGAACAAGGTGAATATAGAAACAAGAAATTTGCTAGGCCAACACTACACTAGACAAGGGAACTTGCAAGAAATTATACTTAGCATGGAGATGGAGGATTAGACTGACTCCTCCAAGTCAAACACTTGCAGTAAAATAAAGCTGCAAAGCCTGACGAGCAGAATGGAATCTGACTGTCTCGAGCAACTTTGTGGCATATGCTGGAGGCTTAACTAGTGACGGGAAAGGGGAGAAGACTGAGGTTGGTCCCCCATGAGGTGGTATTGTAGGTGGTTTATAGGGTCTGGAGCCAGGGTGCCTGGCTCTGAGCCTGTGTAATACTGTTTATTTGCTGGGTGACATTGGACAAGTTACTTAATCTCTTGCTGCCTTCCTTTGTTCATAAGTAAAATAGGGATAGTTAAAGTATTTACTTCACTGGGTTCTTGTGAGGATTAAATGAGTTAATGCAGGTAAAGAAGTTAGCATAATAACTAGTGCATAATAAACTCGGTTGCCCATGGCTATTCTTTGTCAGGCCAGTGAGCCTGATGTCAACATGTGTTCAAAGAGTGAGTGGGGTTATAAAAGGGGAAGTCTGAGTTAAGGCAATAATAGATCAGGTTCATTGTTTTAAAACATTTGCTGGGTTTCTTCTCTGTGCACGGCACTGTGTCAAGTCCCAGAGAAGATAGAAGCTTCTGGTTAGGAAAGAAGAGGAGACTTTGCAATCAAACCAAAAGTTGAAGGGTGGGAGGAGACACAAAAGTCCTTTGAAGCCAGCAGTTTCTGTGCCCCTTGGCCTTTGGTCTCTGGCTCTCTTAGGCCACTTGCTGCCCAGGATGCCAACAGAGGTGGGGCTGAAGCCATACTGTGATAGGAAAGGGAAGAGGACAAGCTTAAATTATCCTTCTGCAGGGGATCTTCCCAAAACAGGGGTTGAACCCTGGTCTTCCGCAACGCAGGAAGATTCTTTACCAGATGAACCACCAGAGAAGCCGTAAATTATTGCCATCAGTCCCTAAGTTGTATTTGACTCTTTGCGACCCCATGGGCTGTAGCCCACCAGGTTCCTTTGTCCATGGGATTTCCCAGGCAAGAATACCTGGGCAGGCTGCCATTTCCTTCTGGGGGTGGGGGCACTTAAGTTATATCCAATCTTTAAAGTGTTGTTGATTTGTTCTTAAATTTAATTAATTTATTTCCCCATGGGCTGTACGTCAAGGCTGTATATTTTCACCCTGCTTATTTAACTTCTATGCAGAGTACATCATGAGAAACACTGGGCTGGAAGAAGCACAAGCTGGAATCAAGATTGCCGGGAGAAATATCAATAACCTCAGATATGCAGATGACACCACCATTATGGCAGAAAGTGAGGAGGAACTAAAAAGCCTCTTGATGAAAGTGAAAGAGGAGAGTGAAAAAGTTGGCTTAAAGCTCAACATTCAGAAAACTAAGATCATGGCATCCAGTCCCATCACTTCATGGCAAATAGATGGGGAAACAGTGGAAACAGTGTCAGACTTTATTTTGGGGGGCTCCAAAATCACTGCAGATGGTGACTGCAGCCATGAAATTAAAAGATGCTTACTCCTTGGAAGGAAAGTTATGACCAACCTAGATAGCATATTCAAAAGCAGAGACATTACTTTGCCAACAAGGGTCTGTCTAGTCAAGGTTATGGTTTTTCCAGGGGTCATGTATGGATGTGAGAGTTGGACTGTGAAGAAAGCTGAGCGCTGAAGAATTGATGCTTTTGAACTGTGGTGTTGGAGAAGACTCTTGAGAGTCCCTTGGACTGCAAGGAGATCCAACCAGTCCATCCTAAAGGAGATCAGTCCTGGGTATTCATTGGAAGGACTGATGCTAAAGCTGAAACTCCAGTACTTTGGCCACCTCATGCGAAGAGTTGACTCATTGGGAAAGACTCATGCTGGGAGGGATTGAGGGCAGGAGGAGAAGGGGATGGCAGAGGATGAGATGGCTGGATGGCATCACTGACTCGATGGACATGAGTTTGAGTGAACTCCAGGAGTTGGTGATGGACAGGGAGGCCTGGCGTGCTGCAGTTCATGGGGTCGCAAAGAGTCGGACACGACTGAGCGACTGGACTGAACTGAATTTATTTCCCCATGGGCTGTAGCCCACCAGGCTCCTTTGTCCATGGGATTTCCCAGGTAAGACTGCTGGAGTGGGTTGCCATTTCCTTCTCCAGGGGGGCACTTAAGTTATACCCAATCTTTAAAGTGTTGTTTTGTTTTTCAATTTAATTAATGTATTTGACCATGCCACACGGCTTGCTAGATCTTAGTTCCCTGATCCGGGGTTGAACCTGCACCCTCATCAGCGAAAGCAGAGTCCTAAGTGCTGGACCACCAGGAAATTCCCTAAAGGGTTGTTCTTAAAATGTTCATCCTCTTTGTTGTCCTCTGGCAAACCTGGGTTTTTTCTCCTAGGAGTAGCTTTATCCATTCCCCAGATTGTTAGCTATCAGGAAGGAAAGCTGACGAGTGCACAAGTGTGGTGAGGGCTGTGATAGGAAAGCTCCAGGAGCTGTGGAGCAAACCAAGGACAGGCATGACCCGGAGCCGGGGTCCAAGGAGGCATCCGGATAGAGATATTTGAGGACTTTGCTCCCTTCTCTCTCTGCATCATGAATTTCTCTTTCCTCATTGGGTGAGAACCATCAACATACACAGTTCTATAATCAGCTCCCATTGATTCCAAATCCTTCCTTAATCTTATATCCCTCCCTTGCTGCTGCTTCATCACTTTGAATCTATTTCTAGCAAAACCCTTAAAAGAGTTGTCTGGATGTTGTGTCAATACTCAGGCATTCATCCTCACCACACTATGATAACTGCCCTTGTGAAGGTCACTGATGACTACATGGTCAACCTTTTCTTCTTGAAACATTTCTTCACTTAGCTTCTGGGAAACCCACTCTTCCTTAGTTCTCCTTCTCCTTCCTTAGTCCCTTCTCAGCATCCTTTCTGATCTTTCTTCGAGGGACTTTGAACTCATTTCTTGTCTTTCTTTTCTATTTTCATTTACTACCCAGATGAACTGAGCCAGTTTCATGGCTTTAAATCTTTTTTGGGCCATGCCACATGATTTGCCGGATCGTAATTCCCTGCCATGGATTGAACCCATGGCCCATGCCCCCTGCAATGGAAATGCAGGGTCCTAACCACTGAACCGCCAGGGAAGTCCTCAGTTCTGTGGCCTTGAATGCCAACTCTAAGCTGACTCCTGGGGCCAACTGCCTACGCAGCAGCTCCATCTAGGTATCTAATAGGGACTGTCAGCTTCATGTGGTCAAACGAACTCATTTCCTCCTCCAGAATCGCTCCTTTCCCATCTCAGTATATGGATCACCACTCACTCACTCACGCAAAATAAAAATTTGTAGTCATCCTTGACTTCACTCTTTGGTGAAAGGTTTTTTTTTTTTTTTTTATATCCATCTTTTGGATGTGCCATGTGGGATCTTAGTTCCCAAACAAGGATCCATCCCACATCCCCTTCATTGGAAGGGTGGAGTCTTGACCATTGGCCTGCCAGGGAAGTCCCAAGTGAAAGTTTTTTTGATGACTTACAATAAAGTTGCTGCCAGGCAAAGAGTTATTGGGACAGCTGACTTTCATATATGGACCCTAGTTGAGAAAAGGATGGTGTTGAAAGTAGTGAAAGTTAGTCACTCAGTCATATGTGTCTGAGTCTTTGTGAGCCCATGGACAGTAGCCCACCAGGCTCCTCTGTCCATGGAGTTGTCCAGGCAAGAATACTAGAGTGGGTTGCCATTTCCTTCTCCAGGGGATTGTCCCGACCCAGGGATCAAACCCAGGTCTCCTGCATTGCGGGCAGACACTTTACCAACTGAGCCAGCAGGGAAGCCACTGTTGAAAGTATAGAGACTAATTACAGCTGTTGAATGGGGAGACCAGTTTGCCCCTCGGGAAGCGTCTCTGAGGACGTCAGTAGGACATATGTTGGTGCTTAGCTCTATGGGCGCAAGAGCTAAGGTTTCAGTGCAGTCCTCTAGCAGGCTAGGGATGAACCCAGAGGCTTTCAACCATAAAGTTTATTTCTCACTCATGCTCCATGTCTATTGTTGATGGGTTATAGCTCTACTCCATGTCATCCTCACTCCAGGATCCAGTAGACACAGTGCCCCAACCTGGAATATGGCAGGTGGAAAAAACAAGACAGTGAATCACAAGCTAGCTCTTAAAGCTTCGCTTAGTTATTACATGTGTCACATTCCATTAGCCTAAGCAAGTCACATGCCACTCCTATGTTTAACAGGGCAGAATAATCTTCCTTCAAGAAGAGGTAATTATGAACAATTACACAACCTACCATAGAAGCCACTGGATTTGGCAATTGGCAAATCATTGGTGACCTTTGAATAGACCTTAACTGGAGACTTGGATACTAATAATAATAGCTATAATTTGCTGATTGCTTGCTGTAATCCACATACTCTGGTGAATGGCTTACCTTTATGGTCTCATTTAATCCTTGTTTGATAGCCATGATGTTTGATGATCCTGGAGTGAGGATGACATGGAGTAGAGCTATGACCCATCCACAATAGACATGGAGCATGAGTGAGAAATAAGTGATGAAGTGATCACTCACCTGGAGCCAGACATCCTAGAATGTGAAGTCAAGTGGGCCTTAGGAAGCATCACTATGAACAAAGCTAGTGGAGGTGATGGAATTCCAGTTGAGCTATTTCAAATCCTAAAAGGTGATGCTGTGATAGTGCTGCACTGAGTATGCCAGCAAATTTGGAAAACTCAGCAGTGGCCACACGACTGGAAAAGGTCAGGTTTCATTCCAATCCCAAAGAAAGGCAATGCCAAAGAATGCTCAAACTACCACACAATTGCACTCATCTCACACGCTAGTAAAGTAATGGTAAAAATTCTCCAAGCCAGGCTTCAACAGTACATGAACTGTGAACTTCCAGATGTTCAAGCTGGATTTAGAAAAGGCAGAGGAACCAGAGATTAAATTACCAACATCTGTTGGATCATTGAAAAAGCAAGAGAGTTCCTAAAAAACATCTACTTCTGCTTTATTGACTACTCCAAAGACTGACTGTGTGGATCACAACAAACTCTGGAAAATTCTGAAAGAGATGGGAATACCACACTACTTTACCTGCCTCCTGAGAAATCTGAATACAGGTCAAGAAGCAACAATTAGAACTGGACATGGAACAACAGACTGGTTCAAAATTAGGAAAGGAGTATGTCAAGGCTGTATATTGTCACCCTGTTTATTTGACTTATATGCAGAGTACATCCTGCAAAATGCCAGGCTGGATGAAGCACAAGCTGGAATCAAGATTGCTGGGAGGAATATCAATAACCTCAGCTATGCAGATGACACCATTCTTGTGGCAGAAAGTGAAGAAGAACTAAAGAGCCTCCTGATGAAAGTGAAAGAGGAGAGTGAAAAGCTGGCTTAAAACTCAATATTCAGAAAACTAAGATCATAGCATCCAGTCCCATCATTTCATGGCAAATAGATGGGGAAACAATGGAAACAGTGACACACTTTATTTTTGAGGACTCCAAAAGCACTGCAGATGGTGACTGCAGCCAAGAAAACATGCTTCCTCCTTGGAAGGAAAGCTATGACCAACCTAGACATCATATTAAAAAGCAGAGACATTACTTTGCCAACAAAGGTCCATCTAGTCAAAAGCTACGGTTTTTCCAGTAGTCGTGTATGGATGTGAGAGTTGGACTACAAAGAAAGCTAAATGCCAAAGAATGGATGCTTTTGAACTGTGGTGTTGGAGAAGACTCTTCAGAGTACCTTGGACTGCAAGGAGATACAACCAGTCAATCCTAAAGGAAATCAGTCCTGAATATTCATTGGAAGGACTGATGCTGAATCTGAAACTCTAATACTTTGGCCACCTGATGCAAAGAACTGACTTATTGGAAAAGACCCTGATGCTGGGAAAGATTGAAGGCAGGAGGAGAAGGGGACGACAGAGGATGAGACGGCTGGATGGCATCACTGACTCAATGGACGAGTTTGATCAAGCTCCTGGAATTGGTGATGGACAGGGAAGCCTGGCATGTTGCAGTCTATGGGGTCACAAAGAGTTGGACATGACTTAGCCACTGAACTGACTGAACTAAATTCTTATGGGCTGTGTGTTTGTGCCCCCCTCAATTCATACATTGAAACCCCCAGTGGGATGGTATTAGGTGATAGTGTCTTTGGGAGGTAATTAGGTGCGTGGAGCCTTCATGGCATGATTGGTGCTTATAAGAAGAGAGGGGAGAGAGCTTGATTCCTTTCTTTCAGTCACTTTGTTCTCTGCCACGTGAGGACACAGCAAGAAGGCAGCCGTCTGCAATCCAGGAAGCAGGCTCTCACCAAACACTGGTTCTGTTGACTCCTTCATCTTGGGTTTTCTGGCCTCCAGAAGTGTGAGATATAAATGTTGTTGAAGCCACCCAGTCTGTGGTAATTTGTTACAGCAGCCCAAGCTGCCTGAGAAAATCCTTTTCATCACAGGTGAGGAAGCACAGGTTTACAGAGATTAAATATTGCCTCAAGGCCATATGACTACTAGTAAGTGGTGGATCGTGCTTCCTAGTGGTAAAGAATCCGCCCGCAGTGCAGAAGACCCGGTTCGATCCCTGGGCTGGGAAGATCCCCTGGAGGAGAAATGGCAACCCACTCCAGTATTCTTGCCTGGAGAATCCCCATGGACAGAGGAGCCTGGCGGGCAACAGTCCGTGGGGTCACATAGTCAGACACGACTGAGCGCACACAGCAGCAGTGGCAGCAGATAAAGAAAAGCTCTCTGGGGACTTCCCTGGTGGCCCAGTGTTTAAGACTCCACACTCCCAATGCAAAAGGTACAGGTTTGACCCCTGGCCAGGGAACTAGATCCCACATATCGCAACTAGGACCCAGTGCAGCCAAATCAATAAAGATAAATATTATAAAAAGGAAGTAGATTAGAAGTGAGCAGGCACTGAGGAGAAGAGGAAATGGTAAGTTATCCCTTAATGGGTACAGGGTTTCTGTCTGAGGTGATGAAAACTTTTAGAAATTATGATGATAATTTCACAGTATCTTGAATGTGATTAATGCCACAAAATTGTATGTTTTAAAATGGTTGAAATGTCAAAATTATATATATATATATATATATATATATATATATATATGACCTGGGTTTGATTCCCTGGTCTGGAAGATCCCTAGGAGAAGGAAATGGCAACCCACTCCAGTATTCTTGCCTGGAAAATCCCATGGGCAGAGGAGCCAGAGGAGCCTGGTAGGCTACACAGTCCGTGGGGTCACAAAGAGTTGGACATGACTTAGCAACTAAACCACAACCACAATATATCACAATTAAACAAAATGGTAAAAAATAATTTAAACACTGTGTTGGAATTAATCATGTGGTTATATTGAGTTGTTCCTTGGAGTAAGAGGGTTTGGATAGGCCAGGAGGGAAGAATTTTATTTTTAAATATACAAAGTATATTTCCCTGAAGAAGTCACCACACTGTCTACCAAAGTGTATGCAGTATATTTGAAGAATTCATGAGATAAGACATAAATTGCTATTGCATTAGTAGCTTGGATCCTTCTTCATATAATTTGACATTCACCACACCCTTCTGACCCAGAAATATTGAGGCTATAGTAATTAAACTATTGAAGCATCAGTTGTGGAGACAGTGTATATTACACAAATAGCCATTCCTATAAATCATCACGTCCCTCACCTCAGAGTGAAATGTTTTTCCTATTCCTTCCCTGAGCCCTGGCTAGAAGTTGCTTCAGAAGCCATCCACATGGTGTCCATATTGTGTAACAAGGATGAAAAGGTAGAATGAAAGTCTGTATGTTTAACCTCACATCTTGAATTCTCTGAAATCAGGCTAATTTGGGCTGATGTTTGGAAATGCGGTTATCATTCAGTCATCACATAGTCAACATTACCAGTAGACAAAAACGGAATCCTTTTCTAGTTCACTGGTAAGTGTGTTGTCCACATGTAAGTATGTTTGACACAAAAATGGCCTATTTACAGGCCATATAGGGACTTAATTTTTGGTATCACTTGAAGAGTACCTTCAGAGTGCAGGATATCACCCAAAAGTGTTTTGAATGAATGCAGTCGTTGCTTTCGGTGTTATGACTTAGTCACAGCAAATAGCCAGAATAGAGAGAAATGATGCCACTGGTTGATGTTGTTGATCATTTATTTATTTTAATGATTTGCTGGGGTGTTTAAGAGAGGGTTTCAAGTTGGACAATGATAATAACAGCTATAATTTTGGGGTAAAGGTGGGGGCAGTTGAGATTTGAGGGTTAGTATTATAAGCAACATATTCTAATATTGGCATTAGAAGGGTTAACATGTCCTATAGGTGTTCCAGGGCTTCTGGGATGGCTCAGTTGGTAAAGAATCCACCTGCAATGCAGGAGACTGCTTTCAATGCAGGAGACCTGGTTCAATCCCTGGGTCAGGAAGATCCCCTGGAGAAGGAAATGGCAATCCATTCCAGTATTCTTGCCTGGGAAATCGCATGGACAGAAGAGCCTGGTGGGTTACAGTCCATGGGGTCACAAGAATTGTACACAACTTAGCAACTAGAACACCACCACCACCACATAGGTGTTCCAGCTGGCTGAAATGAGACAGAATATTGAAATCAAGGAATGCTTGTGAGTATTTTGTCCAAGTACTTAAACAAGGAGGCCATAGACCTGGGTGGCTCCAAAGCCTTGGTAAGTCTACACGTGAAACGATGACCTAAGGCAGAGTCACTGGAATCCAAAAAAATGAAACTTACGAACTAATCACCAATAGCCAACTAGGATTTCCCAATAAGGCAGCCACTTAAGAGCTGTAACCAATCAATACTTTCTTTGATTTGCTTCCTTGTCTTCTCTGTAAAAAACCTTTCCCCTAATTTCTATGGAGTGGAGTGCTAATCATTTTTGGTTTGGGGCTAATTTGAATTGGCATTTGCTCAAACTCTTCAGAATTTTAATGTACCTTAGTACCTTAGTTTATCTTCTAACTTCCTTGCATGCTGTCCATCTGGTAAATCTAGTTCTGTCAAAGCATGATTCTCTAATTGTTAAAATCCTGTCTCAAGTGATTAGTAAGGAGCATGTATGTATCCAAGTTTTATTCGGTTCAGTTCAGTTCAGTCGCTCAGTCGTGTCCGACTCTTTGAGACCCCATGAATTGCAGCATGCCAGGCCTTCCTATCTATCACCAACTCCCGGAGTTCACTCAAACTCATGTCCATCAAGTCGGTGACGCCAAGTTTTATTAAACACTACTAAAAAACGAAGACCACGCAAATGAGAAGAGAGATCACATCCCTTGCTACAATGTTAAGCAAGAGAGTCAGCCACCATCTCTTGCATTTAGCAGAGATTCAAAGGCAATCATGGAGAGGGGAAGCTTTATAGAGGGAAAAAAAGCTGGGTGGGGGGCGGTGGTGGTGGAACACTGGTAGTATGCGCTGGAAGGGGAACTTGGAGAAAGGATGTCTGAAACAGGGAAGTTGGCAGCCTTTGAGTAAATCTTGACCATTCTGAGCTGATTGCAGCAGAGGTTGTGGCTTGGTTTCTCAAGTGGGCCAGAGTTTTATAAGCATATATGGTTTAGCCACTGTTCATTTATAGGAATTCTCTCATTCATTAAGAAGGAAGCTAGCAGAATGGTAGAACTGATTCCATGAGTAAATTGAGACTTACATGGTAAATTGGTACTTAGATAATCACTGGGGAAGGGATGAAATAAAAATAAATTTATACAAAACTGGCTTATGTTTCTCAGGACAATGTAATTTTAAGCTTTGGAATTTTTTTTTCAGTTTATGACTGCTCCTCCTCATTACACCTCATCAATTTTTCCTGGGTTATAAAATCTTTGAGTCCTAATAAATTGTTTTCTAAATGAAGTTATGTTTCCTGAGGGTGTCAAATGAATATCAAGTGTGTTTATTACAAAATCCTATAGAATGAAATCAATTTTAAAAAGCCATACAGGGACTTCCCTGGTTGCCTTCCAATGAGGGGGCGGTGGGTTCGATCCCTGGTAGGGGAACTAAGATCCCACAGGCTGCTGGGCAACTAAGCCCTTGCACCACAACTAGAGCAGGAGCCTGCCTGTCACAATGAAGCCTCAGCACAGCCAAAATAAATAAAATAAAAATGTAAAAAAACACCCAATCATCTTTTGGCTTTAATTCCAAGTTTTGATTAAAAATTTATGTATTATCTCATTCAATCTTCACAACAATCCGATGAAAGTAACCCATTGTGGTAGTTCAATTATTATTCCCATTTCCCAGATGTGAAAACCAAAACACAAGTAACTTGAGGAGTAACCAGCATTAAGTAAAGGACAGCTATAAAATAGTAGCGCACTGGCCATGCGGTCGCTTCAGGCTGCAGGAGTGAGGCAAGGCCGGCACCACAATTTGGCATGGTCCAATACATTGCAGGCTGTGGACAAGGGCAGTTGTCTTTTTTGCCGCTTAATTTTTATTTTTACCCCTTTACGCTGTTGAATCGCAATCCTTTCCTAAGAGAGTTTACAGGGATGGGGGTTCGGAGTTCAGAAACCGGACTTGGCTTTAGAATTTGCCTTTGCTAGCTGTACTGTCTCGAGCCAGTCATTTAGTTTCACTGGGTCTCTTGTTTCAGTTGTGTAGAGAGAGAGCTGGAACAACGTTCTCCGAATTTTAGGTGATGGTGAATAGTATCTAATGTAAAGTCGCACCATTTTAGCTGCGGCTACTCGACTCCGGGAGTTGGTGATGGACAGGGAGGCCTGGCGTGCTGCAGTCCACCGGGTCGCGAAGAGTCGGACACGACTGAGGGACTGAACTGAACCGACTCAACTCCTAGTTACGTCCCGCCCCCAATCATCCCCCCGTTGTCATGGAGATCGGGACGCCCAAGTTGGTAGATTCTCCTCCCGCGATACCTGGGCGGAGCACGGGATGACGCACGCGCGTTCTCAGCGGCCGAGGCGCCGCGGTGCCTACCGGGACTGAGCTCCCAGCCGCCCGATCAGGAAGTGGCGGGCGGAGCTGGGGGAAGAGACGCCGCCTCAGCCGCCGCCGCCAGTGCGAAGACCCCCCGAACTGGCGGGGCAGCGCTGGGCATGCGTGCCGGGCGGCGGAGGCGCTGACAACGAGCCCGAAGCGGCAGCCACGCGGGCGTGGGCGGCTGGTCCAAGCGGAGGCTCTGGGAGGCGGCGACGGGGCGCGTGGGGCGGCCCTCCTGGCTCAGGTAGGAGCTGCGGACGCCGGGTTTGGGGCGCGGAGCCCCAGCCTGTTGTTCTGCGGGGCCTCCTCCCACTCCCGGGGGCACGCGGCCTCCCGTCCCGCGGGAAGCCGGGGCTGCGGTTCCCTGCCCGAAACGCTTAACCCGGTTACAGCTTCTCGGGAGCATTGTTTCTGAGGCCGGAGGTTCAGTGAGCAAAGTTTTGGGTTGGAAAGCGGGGAAATTCGAATTGGAGAGCTGGTCGTGCCTCTCCTGAGCCCCCAAACTTACATTAGCTGTAGCCACACGGACCAGGTGTGTGGCGTTTGGGGAACCGTGGCGCCCAGCCAAGTAAAGGCTGTGATTTAGGCGCTCCTTCACGGATTTTTTTGTTTTTTTTTCAACTGCTTCTTGGAAACCTACTTTGGAATGATTCCTAATCTTGAGTTATAATAGTTTTCTGCAGAGTTTAAAGACATTTTCCAAAACAAGTCGCTGCGGTACTTTTTCCCCTTCCACTTCTACATTGCTGTCTTTTCATGGGTAAGCAGTCTCTTCTCAGCTTGCCGGCTATTCAAAGCAATATGGGCCCCTGCGAGGCTCAGGCAGGCAAATGAAGCAAGAGAGGAAAGAGTTGAAAGGTTGAAAGAAATCAAATGATAAAGTGGATAAATGATAAAGTCAAATGATAAAATGGGAGGGATGTGGGCTTGGCAGTTAAAAGATTTTCACTGAACTTTTGGCTTCTCAGAGGGGAGCACGTGAACTCACTGAGTTGTGGCAGTGATGTGTGTGTTTTAATGTAAAACGGGGAGGTTGATGTGTCCTGTTTACTACACAGGTCAGTACATATGAAACTCTACAGATGCGGAGTAGTCTTCTGAGAAAAAGGTGGAAAAGTTAGGCAGAGCATGTGATGGTGAAAGACATTAAACCTTCTGTTCTAGGGACCATTGAACTTTACCCGTACCACACAGGTCGCTTTTGTTTTGGAGGCTTTTACCAGCATTTTAGGTCTGGAATAAGGAGCACCTGGTTTAGGAATCAGTCTCCTGGCGTCCAGGCTGTCTACTTTCAGCTGTGTGATCTTAACTCTGCCTCCTCAGGTGTAATAGGATAAATACCTGCTATCTCATAGAGTTGTGAGAATCGAATGCTGTTAACATCCAGGTCTTTGTAAACTGTAAGACTTTTATTTAAATCTGTGTTAAAATCGTGATTATAAAAGCCTGGGTTAGTAATCTGCCTTTACAAAGTGAAATCAGCAAATGTTTGTTGTTTTAGGCTTGTTTCCCCCACCACGTTATTGGGGAATTCTTTCTTGTTCTAATACACTTTCCCTCCCCCAAGACTGTCTTCTGCCTTCCTCACCTGGGTATAATCACTGGGTTATTTCTTTTCAGATCCAAGTCAAAATAATAATTCTGAAATAACACGTTGGTCTAGCTTTGCTACTTAAAAAATCACTTTCACAAACATTTTCTCATTTTATTCTTACAGTTGGGCTAGATGTAGACAGCATGGTAGTATCCTCATTTTACTTATGAAATTGGATTTAGAGAGGTCTAGTGGATTCCCTAGGTCATGTTACTGTCAGGGGTCAGAATTTAGGGTGGTCTTAGATTTGAGGTCCAGGGTCAGTGATTCTTCTTTCTTTAACTAAAGTTTGACAAGTTTATTTCTTATCAGTGCTTTTATAAAATTTTATAGAAGTATAGTTAATTTACAGGTGTTTCTAATTTCTGCTGTATAGCAGAGTGGCTTAAACATACACTCTGTCATATTCTTTTCCATTATGGTTTATCACGGGATATTGGACATAGTTCCCTGCACTGTGCGGTAGGACCTGTGTATCCATTCTGTAGAATAGTTTGCATTGGCCAATCCCAAACTGCCAGCCCTTCCCTTCTCTCCTCCCCTTCTTGCTTGACAACCACAAGCTTGTTCTCTACAATCGTGAGTCTGTTTTTGTTCCGTAGATGTGTTCCTTCAGTCATGTTTTAGATTCCACAAGTAATGAAATCATATGCTATTTGTCTTTGTCTTTCAGACTTAGTGTGGTAATCTCTAGGTCCAACCATATTGTGCATATAGAGTATTTCGTTCTTTTTCATGACTGAGTGATATTCAGTGCTTACATTTTTAACTTTCAGCGCGCTAAGTCACGTTTTATTTATTCATTGCTTTTTAAGCGAGGGGCTGAGTGCTTTCATGTTCTCAAATGTAAGCTGCTTACATGAAGACAAGGATTTATCTTCCAAAACTTTCCAAAGGCTGCAGTGCAGTACCGTGCCCCACAAATAGAAGACATTTAATAAAGGCTTGTAAAACTATTAACAGAGAGGTTAGGGCAATTTAAAGTTCTTCTGTTGTTAGTCATTTACAAAATATTTATTGAGCTACCCCATGCCTGAAAGCTTTCAACGTCTTAGAGTCTCTTTTTTGTCACAGAAGGGTGTGTGGGGTCTGGCTACTCGCCGCTCAAAAGCCCGTAACCAGTCCAGGTTGGTGGAAAGGAAAGTTTGCTTATTTGAAATAAAGCAGGCTGGGGGAGGGCATATGTCTGTCCAAAGGCCGATTCGCTGCGCTGCCCCTCCCTCTCCCCCCGCATTGGCGGTGGGGCAAGAACTTTTATAGATAAAAGAAGGGGGCTGTCGCAGAAACAGCACAGTCAGCTCTGACAGTTATCTTCACTTTGGTCATCAGACTGACCAGCGTCACCTTGGTTGCTTTAGGTACAGTTAATCTTCAGTTCCGGGGTCCATTTGTTCGCATTTCTTTGAGGCCAGTTCTCAGAATTGTGGCAGCTTCTGTTGTGGGTACAGTCTGGTCATCATGTAGTAACGTCTCCCACCTGGGGTTTCAGTATCCGTAAGACAAGCTCACAGGATATGGCTCAGAATATTATCTGTAGTCCTTGAGAAGGAACTAAAGGTCCTTGACTGTGCTTAATGACTCAGTTCAGTCGCTCAGTCGTGTCCTACTCTTTGTGACCCCATGAATTGCAGAACGCCAGGCCTCCCTGTCCATCACCAACTCCCAGAGTTCACTCAGACTCACGTCCATCGAGTCGGTAATGCCATCCAGCCTTCTCATCCTCTGTCGTCCCCTTCTCTTCCTGCCCCCAATCCCTCCCAGCATCAGAGTCTTTTCCAGTGAGTCAACTCTTCGCATGAGGTGGCCAAAGTACTGGAGTTTCAGCTTTAGCATCATTCCTTCCAAAGAACACCCAGGGCTGATCTCCTTCAGAATGGACTGGTTGGATCTCCTTGCAGTCCAAGGGACTCTTATTTAGTCTCCTTTGATTGTTTTCCCTTGCTTCTTCATTTCTCACTTCTCTGAGTAAACTCTGAACCTTTCCACAGACAGAAGGCAGGCAGAGGACTTGCGGGGGGGTGGGGGGGGGCGGCAAGGACCATAGGGTCCTGCTCCTTTTCATTTCCTCTGAGACTTCGCTTATGAGCTTATGAACACTAGTCTAAAAAGCGTAGAAATCATTTACATCGTCATCTCGTGTACTTCTGAGACTCTCCGTAGCGTTCTAGGGAGAGTTCAGACAAGAGAGGAGTGTTTTAAAATTCTTCTTGAATAACCTGTGGTTTCTCTGGTTGTACTGAAATTGCTCAGAATGTTGAATTTTAAAACGGAAGAAAATCCAAAGAGATCTATCTAGTCCCACCTCCTTCCAAAGCAGAAGTTTTCTGTAGCTATTTCTTAACAAATATTAAGTCAGCCTCTTCATTATTTATGGTAGAGAGTCCATCTGTGCTGCTGCTGCTGCTGCTGCTGCTCAGTCACTTCAATTGTGTCCGACTCTGCAGCCGCATAGACGGCAGCCCACCAGGCTCCTCTGTCCCTGGGATTATTCAGGGACAAGAATACTGGAGTGGGTTGCCATTTCCTTCTCCAGTGCTTGAAAATATACCTTTTAATTAACAACTAATTCTGATGGTTCTTTTTTTGCAATGAGCCTAAATCTGTCTCCTAATTTCCACCCAGTGCTTCTGAAGCACCATTCTCCAGTAGGAATACCGTGTGAGCTGGGAGTGTCAGCCACAAATGTAATTTCAATTTTCTAGTGGCCGTAATTTAAGAAAAAAGAAAAATAGGGCAAATTAATATTTTACTTAACCCAGTATATCCACAGTATTATTACATTAATCTCTAGTTATCACATAATCCATTTAAAGTATTTCAGTAATTTAGAACGTTTTTTTGCTATATTGAGTCTTTCTAGTTTTTTGGCTGCACCTCATGCCATCCAGGGATATTAGTTCCCTGACCAGGAACTGAACCTGTGTTTCCGGCATTGTCAGTGCAGTCTTAACCACTGGAGTATCAGGGAAGTCCATGTATTGAGTCTTTTTAAATCTGGTGTGTATTTTACACTTAGAGTACATCTCAACTCTGTCCCCACTTAAGGTGCTCAGTTGGCACTTCAGCCAGTGGCAGTCATCTTGGACAGCATAAGTTCTGGAGCTTTAGAGAATAATCCTGTTTTTCTTTACCAGTGCCTGGCACATAACAGGCATGAATTAAAGATTTTTTTTTTAGTGAATGAGTAAGTGAATGAATACAAGTCCTAGAGAACTAGTAATAAAAGGCAGTTTTGTTTGGGAAGTAACTTTTGTTGAGACCTGTGGATTTGGCATATAGATTGAGTGACTTGAATCTGTATTAAAACTTATTTTTACCTTTGCAGCATTATGGATCCAAGCCTTTTGAGAGAACGGGAGCTGTTCAAAAAACGAGCTCTTTCCACTCCTGTAGTAGAAAAACGTTCTGTGTCTTCTGAGGCATCATCATCAAAGAAGAAAAAAGCAAAGCTAGAACATGGAGGATCATCAGGCTCTAAACAAAATTCTGGTTAGTAGAATTGACTATTTAGTTTTATTTTTCAGGGAACCACTTAGTCATGGTAAGTTCATTTTTTAGTTCAACATTCGTATTGATTCTTAGTTTGTTAAGTATAAGGGCTGGAATGATGAGTTTCTTTTGCTCTTAAGATGTTAATAGTTGTTTTGTAATTAGAATTTAGGTTATCTTTAAAAAAAAAACATTGAGGTTTAAATTACGTACCTTATAGTTCGCTCATTTTAAGTGTATAATTCAGAGATTTTTAGTAAGTTTACAGTGTTGTGCAGCTGTTACTGCATTGAATTTTTGAACATTTCCATCACCCTCAAAAGATTCCTTGTGCCAATTGGTAGTCACTCCTTGTTCCCACCTCAGCCCCTGATAACTGATAATCTACTTTGTCTCTTTGCCTTTTCTGGACATTACCTGTAAATGAAATTGTACAGAATATGTTCTTCAGTATGTGGCTTCTTTTTCCTGACATCTGTTGAGATGATAATGTTGTTCTTGTTCTTTGTTAATACGGTGCTGTGTGCTGTGCTGTGCTCAGGCTTTGTGACCCTGTGAACTGTAGCCCATCAGGCTCCTCTGTTCATGGTATTTTCCAGGCAAGAATACTGGAGTAGGTTGCTGTTTCTTGCTCCAGTTAATTAAATGGCAACCTACTCCAGTTAATTAATATGGTATTAATTAATTGATTTTCAGATGTTAAACCAACCTTGCATTCTTGGAATAAAGCCCACTTGGTTATGGTGTGTAATCCTCTGTTGTGTGATTCAGTTTGCTGATACTTTATTCAGTGTCTATCCGTGTCGTCCCATATATCAGCATTTCATTGCATTTTTATTGCTAAAGAGTATTTCACTAGATGGATATACCACAATTTGCCTATCCTTTTCCTGTTAATGGACATTTAGATTATTTCTACTTTCTGGCTGTTAAGAATAGCGCTGCTGGGAAGATTCATGTACAAGCCTTTGTGTGGGCGTGTGTTTATTTTCTCTTGGAAAGAGACCTGAGTGGAATTTCTGGGTTATGTGGTAAATTTATGTTTAACTTTTTAAGAAACTACCAGAATGGCTGTACCATATTACATTTCACCGTTAATGCATGAGGAATCTATTTTTTCTCATCCTTGCCATTTTGATTATAGTCTTTCTAGTGGGTGTGAAGTGATATCATTGTGGCTTCAATATGAATAGAATTCCATGTGCTATTAATCATTCATGTGTCTTTTGATGAAATGTGTATTCAGATTGTTTTTTTTCCTATGAAAAAATTGAGTTGTCTTCCTATTGATTTGTAAAAGTTGTTGTTTTTCTGGAGGCAGGTAGAGGGGCATGTTATGGCTTGTGAGATCTTAGTTCCCTGACCAGTGATTGAATCCAGGCCTTGGGAGTGAAAGTGTGGAGTTCTAACCACTAGGCAAGCTTGTGGAATTCCCTTACATGTGTTTCTGGTGTCATATTTAAGAAACCTTTGCCTAACCTAAGCTCATAAAAATATTTACTCCTGTGTTTTCTTCTAAGAGTTTTATAGTTTTTTAGCTCTCATATTTAGGCCTGTGATCCATGGGGTTGATTTCTTAATGAGTGGTTTTAATGTAAGAGTCTAAATTCATCTTTTTGTGGTTATTCATTTGTCCCTGTGCAATTTCTTGAGGGGGGGAACCACTTGCTTCTCACTTTTGACTTGCATTGGCACCCTTGTTGAATATCAGTTGACTACAAATGAGTTTTTTTTTTCCTTCTGGAATCTCAGTTAGTTTCCATTGACTCATGATTTCCGTTGACATCATGCAAAGATGGGCACAATAATGGACAGAAATGGTAGGGACGTAACAGAAGCAGAAGATATTAAGAAGAGGTGGCAAGAATACACAGAAGAATTATACAAAAAAGATCTTCACGACCCAGATAATCACAATGGTGTGATCACTCACCTAGAGCCAGACATCCTGGAAGGAGAAGTCAAATGGGTCTTAGGAAGCATCACTACGAAAAAAGCTAGTGGAGGTGATGGAATTCCAGTTGAACTATCCAAATCCTGAAAGATGATGCTGTGAAAGTGCTGCACTGAGTATGCCAGCAAATTTGGAAAACTCGGCAGTGGCCACAGAACTGGAAAAGGTCAGTTTTCATTCCAACCCCAAAGAAAGGCAATGCCAAAGAATGCTCAGACTACTGCACCATTGCACTCATCTCACACACAAGTAAAGTAATGCTCAAAATTCTCCAAGCCAGGCTTCAACAGTATGCGAACAGTGAACTTCCAGATGTTCAAGCTGGATTTAGAAAAGGCAGAGGAACCAGAGATCAAATTGCCAACATCCGTTGGATCATCAAAAAAGCAAGAGAGTTCCAGAAAAACATCTACTTCTGCCTTATTGACTACATCAAAGTAGTGGATCACGACAAACTGTGGAAAATTCTTGAAGAGATGGGAATACCAGACCATCTGACCTGCCTCCTGAGAAACCTGTATGCAGGTCAAGAAGCAACAGTTGGAACTGGACATGAAACAACAGACTGGTTCCAAATAGGGAAAGGAGTACGTCAAGGCTGTATGTTGTCACCCTGCTTATTTAACTTATTTGTAGAGTACATCATTTAGAAACGCTGGACTGGATGAAACACAAGCTGGAATCAAGATTGCCAGGAGAAACATAAGTAACCTCAGATATGCAGATGACACCACCCTTATGGCAGAAAGTGAAGAAGAACTAAAGAGCCTCCTGATGAAAGTGAAAAACTAGAGTGAAAAAGTTGGCTTAAAACTCAACATTCAGAAAACTAAGATCATGGCATCCGGTCCCATCACTTCATGGCAAATAGATGGGGAAACAGTGACAGACTTTAGCTTTATGGGCTCCAAAATCACTGCAGATGGTGACTGCGGCCATGAAATGATGCTTGCTCCTTGGAAGAAAAGTTATGACCAACCTAGACAGCATATTAAAAAGCAGAAATATTACTTTGCGAGCAAAGGTCTGTGTAGTCAAAGCTATGGTTTTTCCAGTAGTCATATATGGATCTGAGATTTGGACTATAAAGAAAGCTGATCACTGAAGAATTGATGCTTTTGAACTGTGGTGTTGGAGAAGACATTTGAGAGTCCCTTGTACAGCAAGGAGATCCAACCAGTCCATCCTAAAAGAAATCAGTCCTGAATATTCATTGGAGGGACTGATGTTGAAGCTGAAACTCCAATACTTTGGCCACCTGATGTGAAGAACTGACTCATTTGAAAAGACCATGAAGCTGGGAAATATCGAAGGCAGGAGGAGAAGGGGATGACAGAGGATGAGATGATGACAGAGGATGGCATCACGGACTCAATGGACATGAGTTTAAGTAAACTCAGGGACTTGTGATGGACAGGGAGGCCTGGCGTGCTGCAGCCCATGGGGTCACAAAGAATTGGACACAAATGAGCGACTGAACTGATGCCAGTACCACAGTCTCTTGATAGCTGTAGCATTCTGGTAACATTTTGGAATTGGGAGGTATAAGTCCTTCAGTCCTGTTACCTTTTTCAAGGTTGTTTTGGTTTTCCTGGATCCTTTGCATTTCCATATAAATTTTAGGATCAGCTTGTTTTCATTTGTGAGAAAGTCACCTGTGATTTTGATGGAGATTGCATTGAGAATTGCTACCTTAACAATAAGTCTTGCAGCCAGTTAATATGGCTGTCTTTGCATTTATTTAGGTTTCTTATTTCTTTCAGCAATGCTTTGTAGTATTTAATGTGTAAGTCTTGCTCTATTAAATTCTAAATGTTTTTTTTTATATTGTGAATGAAATTATTTTCTTAATTTGGTATTTGGATTGTTAATTGCTACTATTAGAAATACACTATATTTATGTGCATTGATCTTGAACTCTGCAACTTTGCTGAACTCATTATTTCTAGTTTTTTTTGTGTGAAGTTTTACGGATTATGTGAGATTGGGGCTTCCCTGGTGGTCCAGCAGTAAAGAACCCACCTGCCAGTCCAGGGACCAGGATCAGTCCCCGGGTCAGGAAGATCCCTTGCAGAAGGAAATGGCAACCCACTCCAGTATTCTTGCCTGGGAAGTCCCATGGACAGAGGAGCCTGGTGGGCTACAGTCCACAGGGTTGCACAGTCAGTGCGGCTTAGTGACTGAGCACAAGCACGTGGAAGATAATGGCATTTGTGAATAGGAAGTTTCACTTCAGCTTTCCAGTGTGAATACCTTTTATTTCTTTTCTTGTCAATATTGGCTACTAATAGTAGTTAAGTGTGAACATCTTTGCCTTGTTCCTAATCTTAGGGGGAAAGCGTTCAGTCTTCCATGTTGTAGTATGTTGTTAGCTGCAGGAGGTCCCCTCTATTTCGGTTTAGTTTGTTGAGAACTTTTACTATAACTGTGTAGTGGCTACTATTAAAAACTTGTTCAGCATCCATTGACATGTTTGTTCTTTTTCTTATTAATGTGGATATTATGCTAATTGATTTTAAAATGTTAAACCAACCTTATATTCTTGGAATAAATTCTACTTGGTTGTGGTGTATAATCCTTTTTATTTGTTGTAGGATTCACTTTGTTGATGTTTTGTACAGGATTTCTGTATCTCTATTTGTGAGGGATATGATATGGTCTGTAGTTTTTTTGTGCCTTTTGGGGTATTTCTGGCCATAAAATGATTTGTGAGGTATTCCCTTTTCCTCTGTTCTCTGGAAGGTTTTGATAAAAATTTCTTCTTAAATATTTGATAAAATTCACATGGAAAGCCTTTTGGGCCTGATCTTTCCTTTGTGGGATGCTCTTCATAGAAATTTCTTCATATAGATCTGTTCAGATTTTCTGTTTCTTCTTGAGTTAATTTTTGTACTCTGTGTCTTTCTTAGGAGTTTGTCCATTTCATCATCTACGTTTTCCAAAGGTTTTCAGACTATTCCCTTGCAGTGCTTTGATTTCTGTATGATCAGTAGTGCTATCCCTCCCCACTGTAGTTTCTGATTTTAGGAATTTTATTGTTGTTTATTTGTTTTGGTTAGTCTGGCTTAAAGATTTGTCAATTTTGTTGATTTTTTTTTTTTTTTTTAATAAAAGCTAACTCTTTGTTTCATTGCTTTTTCTCTGTTTTTCTGGTTTTTAAAAATTTTATTTCTACTTCATAATTTCTTCCCTTCTTATTTTGGATTTAGTTTACTCTTAATATATTATTTTTTAGAGAACTAGATCAGTGTAACTTAGTTCACAACAGAAATTATTTACCTACTTCAAAGTGTAGCAGTAGTAATCTTTACTGATGTCATCTTGTTATGTGGTTTTCAGACTGTTTTACTAACTGATATTAAAGCAGAGCCAGTCTTTCTATCAAAGCAGGTTTATCATTCTTTCTAGCACATACATTAGATTTGATTATCTCTCCTTTTAGTTAAATTTAAATCAAAATTCTTTTTGTTCTTAATTTTTTGGCTGTCTTGTGCCCCCCAGGGATCCTGCCTATTGCCCCTGCATAAGGAGCATGGAGTCTTAACCACTGGACTTTCAGAAGTCCCTTAATGAAATTCATATTGAGTTAATTCATAGTGAAGAAAATTTTGGGCTTCCCAAAAGGGGTTCAGTGGTAAAAAAAAAAAATCAGCCTGCAATGCAGGAGACGTAGGAGATTTGAGTTTGATCCCTGAGTTGGGAAGATTTCTTGGAAAAGGAAATGGTAACCTACTCCAGTATTCTTGACTGGAAAATTCCATGGACAGAGGAGCATGGCAGGCTACAGTCCGTGGGGTCTCAGAGTCAGACATGAATGACTGACTAAACACACATGCACGAACAAAATTTTAGAAACTGTTTTAAGCATTAGCAGAAATCTACTCTTAGAACGAGTCTCTTTTATCTACTTAAGAATATCTTTTGGAGAAGGAAATGACAAGCAACTCCAGTGTTCCTGCCTGGAGGATCTCATGGATGGAGGAGCCTGGCGGGCTACAGTCCATGGGGTTGCAGAGTTGGACACAACTGAGCATCTGAGCAAGAATATCTTTGCTCCAAAATCTCAGTGGTTTAAAACAGCAAAGGTTTGTTTGTTTCATATCACGTGTTTGTCATATGTTGACAGGGGTCTTAACTCATTGTAGTCACTCAAGGACCCAAGCTGACATAGTAGGTGATACTTCAAATGTTGTTGGTTTCAATGACTGAGGGAAAGAGAACTCTGGAAAATCTTGCCTGGCAGTTAAATGCTCTGGTTTGGACTTCCCTGGTGGCTCAAATGATAAAGACTCCGCCTGCAATGCAGGAGACCTGGGTTTGATCCCTGGGTCAGGAAAATCCCCTGGAGAAGGCAATGGCAACCACTCCAATATTCTTGCCTGGAGAATCCCATGGACAGAGGAGCCTGGTGAGCTACAGTCCATGGGGTCGCAAAGAGTCAGACACAGCTGAGAGACTAGCACTTGGAGGTGACACATACCACCTCATTGACCAGACCTCATCACAGGGCTGTGTACCCCACCACTTCCATGTGCTGAATGAGAGGGGAGCTGGAAATACTGGGTGTAAACAGCAAAGACTGCCATAGCACCCTAGCCTGGGTCATTATCACTGGATTGTCAGCTGCTTGCCGGGTCTCCTGGGCTCGCCTCTCTCGTGGCCATTCTGTTTACCTCTGTTCTGAATCTGAGCTCAGTGTTCTTACACTCGGTCCTAGTGCCACTGGCTTGGAGCCCCTCCAACATGCTTTGCTTTCTTTTGCCTCTTGGTCTTTGGTCATAATATTTCCTCTTAATAGAACTTTCTTTCTTATCTCCTTCCCTCTTTCCTTTGGTGAGCTCCTATTTCTCTCTTAGGTTTCAGCCTAAAAGTCCTTCCCACTTGCCAGTTTGTGTTCATTGTTTAGCCTTTGAATTCCCACAGCACTCCCTGTTCTGACAAAGCTGTTTGTGCTACTGTAATTGCATGATTGTGCATGCTTAGTCTGCTCAGTCAAGTCCGATTCTTTGCAACCCTTTGGGCTGTAGTCTGCCAGGCTCCTGAGTCCATGGGATTTTCCCCATGGGAGATTCTCCAGACCAGAATACTAGAGTGGGTTGCCATGCCCTCCTCCAGGGGATCTTCCCGACGCAGGGATTGAACTTGCGTCTCCTGTGTCTCCTGCATTGCAGGCAGATTCTTTACCCACTGAGCCATGATTACCTGTTTGCTGTTGTAACCTAATCACTCTCACATAGAAGCACGCAATATGTATTTTTTGAACGAGTTAAATAAATTACAGAGTAAGGTAGGGAAAAGATAGTGTTCATGATCAAAAAGTCTGGTTATTAAAGGACCTGTATGCTTCCCATCTATGGCATGGACCCCAAGTTTTTCAATTTATGAAAATGTGGTTTTAACAATTGCTCAGAATTGCTCCTGGTTACCAAAATATTTTGTATATCTAAGTTTCAGAAGTCCTTTGAAAGTTGATTATGTGATTTGTGTTAGTTTCTAATGTTAGGAGAAAAATATAGAAAAATAAATACTCTAGGTACTTCCCTGGTGGTCTGGTGGTTAAGACTTGACCTTCCAGTGCAGGGGTGGGTGCAGGTTCGATCCCTGGTTGGGGAGCTAAGATCCTACATGCCTAGTGGCCCAAAACATAAACAGAAACGATATTGTAACAAATTCAATAAAGACTTGAAAATAAATAAATACTCTGGATAAGCGATTTCAGACTGCCATGTAGGGCTCTTTAAATTGAAAACGATATTTATTTTTCACTTCACATATCAAATTTTTTCTGTTTTGCCATAATTTTCAGTAGCTTCTTACTCTATTAAGTTGATGTGACGCATTTAGTGACAGGCTGTTGCTTCCATTTTTGTTGTTTTGAATAATGCTATTGTAAACATCTTTGTATCTTGAGTTTTTTTCTTTTGAACTAATTTCTCAGAATAAATTTCCAGAGGTGATGTTTCTGGCTTAAGGGCAGTTGTAGGGGTTAAAACCATACTTTGGTTTGCTCATGGCTTGTAGCGAAATAGTATCAGGGTTATAAAATTTAATACTATACAGCCTTTGGCATTTCAATAAATAAAACTGCCATATTAACAAGTGTTAAGTGGTCCTATCTTTTGACATTTTTAGCAGTTTTTTTGCATTGGGTATCTTAGTTCTTGAGAGTGTGAGTATGAGAGGCATAATGAAAGGACAAGCTTAAGACGTGAGATTAGGAGGTGTGCTAGTGAGTTTCAGTTTGAAAATAGCTTGTCTTAGATCATGAATTTCTTACTAAAGAGTAAGTTGGTTTTATGAAATGTGTATGCAAGTGTCCTTGTGACCTTGCTGAGTATTTTGAGTCTTTCACACTAATTCTACATAAAACTTAAGTCTTTAAAACTCTGAAAGTTGTCTGTAACTAACTAGAAAATACTGCTGCTTAATAAGTAGGGTCTTACATGTATGTGGAAGTATTTTACTTTGGACCTAGATAAGCATTTTAAGTAGTGTTTTAATTACCAAAACACAATAACGACAGTACCGTTTTTTAGTCCACATGGTTTGTTTAGGTGTAAGTCGTTTTGGGATCATTAGCCTTTCTTTTGTTTTTCAGTTTACCTCTTAATGCTTCTTAGAATTGAATTCTAAGAATCTAATCCAGTTTTTGAAGTGTCATTTTAGTTTATTTTTAAAAATCTATTTATTTGGCTGCACTGTGCGGCTTGTGGGTTCTTAGTTCCCCAGCCAGAGATTGAACCCAGGCTCACGGTGGTGAAAGCGTCCAGTCCTAACCACTGGCCTATCAGGGAATTCCCTGAAGTGTCATTTTAAAACAGGTTGGTCAATTACTCACATTTGTCAAAGTTTTATTGTATATTTAATGAAGTGGATACAGACACAAAAAGTGCATATTTAGCTTGTTTTTCCCTTCTAGTAGAAATCTTTTAATTATTCATAGTCGATATTATAACAGCTGGTCTCAGAAATTTTTCTTTTTTTTTCTCAGTAGTTGAAGACTGTTTTCAGAGCTTTTGTTCATTCTGTGTAGAGTACTAGACCACTTCAGTTTCACGTTTTCTGATGTTGTCCATCATACTTCTAATAGGGTTTGGTTCGTTTTTCAAGTCTTTTACGGTTTTGTTTTTCACACAGCAGCAGCAATCAAGCACTTCATAAAGAAAAGCCAGCACCACTAAAGAAACCACTGTAAATATAAATAAAAGCAGAATGACAAAGCAGGCAGTGTTCCAGTTATCATGAAAAGGGTAGATTTTTTGAACTTGAAAACCAAGGTACTGATAAACAGAGGTAGTGGTTTCATTCCAGAGGCTGGAGCTCAGTGAGGCCATTCTTAGAGATTCTGCTTCTTATATCGCTCCTTTTAATCTATAGAAGGTAGAAAATGAATATATGTAACCAGACTCAACGAATTTGTCAGTTAAAATCTCAGTTCTAAGATTTGTTAGTCAGTTTATATAGACTGCATGAATCTTCCTTATTTTCTGTCAGAATTAATACCAAAATGGTGTTCTTGAATTTTTCTATATTTCTGTTTATAGAGTATAAAATTCTATAAACCATACCATGTTTTTTTTTAAATATATATCACTTGTTAGACAAGTGTTTATCTTCAAGATTCATATATAGAAATCAACTGCTAATGGAGGGAGAAAAAAGGCAGCCGAATTGGTTTAAAATTTGACTAAAGCGGAAGTCACAGAACTGTTACCTAAAAGAAAAAAAAAAAAAGCAAAACCAAAACTTAGCATTTTAGAGTTGTGTTCTTCAAACTGCCCCCAGAAAAGCTTTTCTCACACCTTTGTAGATCCTTCTCACCTTCCTGGTTCAGTGTATTCTGTCTTAGTTCCACGCCTTTAAACTTCTGAGACAGGTGATGTAAATCAGGAAATAATGGCTGAGTGAAAAATAATAGAGAAAGAAAAGCCAAATAATGAGTTTTCAGAATAAGGGTAATATAATTTTAGATTAAAGTTGCCTATGAAGAGACCTTAATCTTAGGATTTTTTTTTTTTATATATATATATATATTTATATATATACATGCATATGATAGTCTTAAATGTTTCATAATTCTTAAATGGCCTATGGACAGGAATAGTTAAGGAAAAAAAACAGGCAGATTCAGCATTCCACAGGTATGTATTGCTAAATTTGTATTCCATTTCACAAAATTAGCCAGGGAATTAAAGTTTCACTATTCTTGCATTGAGCTTTGCTCCTGTTGACCTGATACTGGTTGGGCCTTAAGTGGGACCATAAGGATTGAAGATTTGATAGTATTAAAAATAAAAAATGACTTTTTATTATCTTAATCTTCAAAGATAATCTTTTTAAGCTTTTTGAAAGAAGTTCTAAAATACATAAATACTAAGAAACTTTGAAATGAGAGGAAAAAACCCCAGAGTCCCACTTCCCTAATTCAGTGACTGTTGTCAGATTGTATGCTTTCTTTTAGGAAAGAAATGAATTATTTAGTGTGGGTTTTTTTTTTTGCTACATATTGTAAGTAGACTTTTATTCTTGTAAATAAGTGTTTATTGATTACCTGCTGTGTAGTAAATACTTTTCTAAGTGCTAGAAATAACTTGTGTGTGAGTATGTTTCATTTATAGACAATTTCAAGGTAGTGTGAAAGTGTATGATAAATACCCCCATACTTATAATGCAGCTTCATTTCTCAACTCTTGGCCAGTCTATACCTCTGCCCACTTCCATCCCATGGAATATTTTGAGGCAGATTCCAGACTTCATATCACTTCATCTAGGAATATTTCAGTATGTATATCTTTAGAGGTGAGGACTCTGTTTTTAAATATAACTGCAGTATCATTTTCAAAAAAGATTAAAGCTTAAACCCCTTGCTCCCTCAAATGTAACAGTTTAATTCCTTAGATTTCTCTGTTTTCCTTATAACTTTAAAACTTTGCTGTTAATAAACTAATATTTTCTAAGCTTTTTTTTTTTCTTTTCTTTTTTAAATCTGATTTGCTTGGCAAGTCGTTTCATCTCTGGATGGACTTGGTTCCTTCCTTTCTTCTTTCATGTATTTGAAGGTTAAATTGATGATCTGAGGGCAAAAGTAAAGGTTCAAGTTCATTTCTTCTTGTTGGATTTAAGAATCCTTCCGTTTTGTGATGCTTGGTGACCTTTCATCTTGAAATGAGAGACAGGAGGCTAATGGACAGTAATTGAATCAATTGCTTATGGGAGATACAAAAATACACTGTCTGGCCCATGGGTATCTGATAACTTACAGTTTTGTGGTGGTTACTGTTTAGTCCCTTAGTTGTGTTCTACTCTTTGATTTGTTACCCCTATTCTTTGCGACTGTAGCCTGCCTAGGCTCCTCTGTCCAGTGGGATTTCAGACTATGTCAGGAGACCCAGCCTTTCAAAGTTACTTTTCTATCTTTTGGTTTTTTCTTTTCCAAGTACACCCTAGGAGAAGGCAGGGTTTCTGCATTGCACAGCTCCAGGGAGTATCAGTCACGTCCTGTGTGTGGCGGGTGCCTTTCAGATAGAATACAGTGTACGCTGGGGTTGTGCAGTGTGAAGGTCCTGATAGCCTACCCTTCCTCCTCTGCATGGTCACTGCCTCTGATCTTAGCACCTTTTACACAAATAGTCAAGTAACCTATAGAAGCTAACTCAGAGACAAAAGTTACCTCCTTTTGACCCAGCCTTGCTGATAGAGTAGTGTCATGTATGCGTGTGCACAAATGCCTGAGTAATGAAAAAAAAATCCTTTTGAATTTTTAGTACTGCTAAAATGCAGATATTCCTTGGAGGGGTAACACAGATTGTTAGTTATTTTTGCTTCAGTATGAATGAGTTTTAGGTTCTTTTTGAAAAGCAGAGCGAATAGAGGAGAGGGAGAGGAAGAAGATGAAGGCCTTGGGGAAATCGGGGTAAGGGTGTCTTATGTGGATGCGTAGAAACAGGGAGAATTGCCTGAGCCCGATCTAGTAATTTTACCTTGGCCCGCCTAGGCCTCTCCAGCACAGAGAAAAGTATTCCGTAGGCCTTTCAGGTTGTGATTCCTTTATAAAATTTGGAAATTTCGTTTGAAATGTCTAAATCTGACATGAGAACTGACTGCAGGGAGAATCACGGCAGGGGAGGGAGGAAGGAGCAGAGTGAGGCAGTTTCCTCGTTTTACCTCTCAGATTTAACCTATCCTGATCATTAACTTAAACTTCTGTTTTTCATGACTGATTTCAGAAACGTTATCCTAGCAATTTTAAATTAAAAAATATCATTTATAATCTTATCTCCCTAACATATCAAACTTTTAATTTTTTTTTTTCCTCCTAGAAATTGGCTGTGTAAAATGTATAAGTCATGCCTGGTTGAAATTATGCTGAATTTACTCCTTTGTATTTTAATTTATTTTGAGTAACTCTTCTAAAATTTGTGGATAGAGAGGGGAGAAATTATAGAGACTTAATAATTAGGTTATTATTTCAAAATGAAATTTTAGAATGATTAGAAAGTTGGCTTAAGGAACTTTGTATTCTGTTTATTTTTGAGGTACAAGTGAACTGCTTAAAAATTTTTCGGGTCCCCTTCTCCCTTTAAAAAAGAAAAAAAGAGAGCGGGAGGGAGGGAAAGAGATGGAATGGGAGAGATAAGGAGAGGAGAGAAGGGGGCAGAGAGACACACACGACATTCACTTACTTGAGGCTGACTTGTACCTGTCGTTAAACTGTTCTACTGGTTACATTAATACAGTATAGTCACACAATCGAATGTTATGTGTGAATGCGCAACTGTAGTGACCCAGAAAGATCTTTAGGATATGTTGTTAACTGAACAAAGTGCAGGCCAGTATGTGGAGGAAAAAGGGAAATAATATGTATTTTTAGTTACTTGTATCTGCACAGGAATCTTGGGGATATACACAAATTAATAACAGTGATTACTTGTGGGGTTGGTTGGAGAGTAGAGTCAGGTGATAGGGATGTGTGTGAAACTTGTCAAGGTGTACCTTGTTATAATCTTTTGGTTTTTGAACCATTTGAATTTAGTTATTCAAAGCTAAAAGTACTCCTTGCCTTTGGCTTTTAACAGTTTATTGTGTTTAGATTACTTCTAAAACAGAATCAGTGACTGATTAGATTGCATACTTTATCCACATGCAAACATGCTTATAATAATTATTCTTGGAATGGTGACTATGGATAGACGTGTATGCCACCTCCAAGGGTACCTGTAAGTTTTTTGCCATGTATCTAAGCAGTTTCCAGAGTACATACATAGCAGGTTTATGTTGTGAATGATGACAGTTTGCCATATGTGAATGTGTTGATTAACTGATGAGCAGCTCAGAACATTCACCCTTTAGTTAGCTTCTGGGCATAACCTGGAAAAAGTAAACCCTGTAATATAGATTTATTTTCCACCTTACATGTAATGTGGTTTATTCTTTCATAGTACACTAAAACTCTAATAATTTTGTGTGTTTAGGTTAAAATCTAAATTGTTGATGAATTAGACATAATTAGATATGTATGCAGAGGGGCTTCCCAGGTGATACTAGTGGTAAAGAACCTGCCTGCCAATACAGGAGACATGAGAGACATGGATTTGATACCTGGGTTGAGAAAATCCCCTGGAGGAGGGCATAGCAGTCCACTTCAGTATTCTTGCCGGGAAAATCTCACGGACAGAGCCGCCTGGTGGGCTACAGTCCATAGGGTCGCATGGAGTCGGAGACGACTGAAGCGACTTAGCACGCACGCGGGTATGTAGAAAGTCATTTACCGATAGGATTTTCTTGTATTGTGATACTGTTTTTGAAATTAAAATGTTAATTTATATGAAGCAAATGCTGTAAACATGCCTTAGAGAAAGTGAGAGAGAACAGTCAAAGGTGGGAACAGTCTGTTATACATATATATATATATACACAATTATATAGATAATTTTTAGTTTTTTAAAATATAAATTCCCTTCACCTAGTTTTCCTCCCATTTTAAGGCCCTAGTGAGATATTTATGGGTATAGGACTTAGAACTGTTCTGGAGCCCTTGAATTGCCAGATCGAAATAAAGTTAGGCTTTTATTCTATTTATGGAAAAGCCCTTGAATTGAATTTTCTGGTGCCTTTAAAAGCATATCCCTTTGAAATATGATCGATTAATCATAATAGCTTTACATATAGACTAGCTCACCCAACTCTGGAGCTGTCTGGGGTAGGCCATGTATCTAGTTAGCTGGGTGAAATGGCAGTGAGCCTCCATCCGTATAACTACAGACAGTTACCAGCAAGATGTAGGCTGATTGTAGCGTTAAGACAGTTTGGGAGGCAGGAGTTTATGTCTGAAGTTTGAGTTACGAGTTAACTGTTCTATTTGACAGTTATTTTTATTTGATCTGAGACTGTTTTTGAGCTCTCTTACTTTGGGTAGCAAGCAAGAATATTTCCTAAGCAATTAACCACATTGTACTGAGTCTGGAGAAATCTTCTTTCAGCAACCTTTGGGTTTGTAGGGGATACTTTTCTCATGCTGGCAGAACACTGATTATTATAGAAGGAATAAAAATTATGAAAAAAAAAAAACTTTCAAGTTCAAAATAGATTTACCAGCAAAGAAAAGGGCAAAAGTTGACTCTTTAGGTCAGTATATATAGGTAATATTTTAGAACTCTAGCATTTACTAAATAGTTAAATTTTCATGCTTGAATATTTCAAATTCATATAGGATTTGAAATTTGGTCAGCAAGTTGATAGTAATTCTGAGTAGATATGAATGATGGCTCTGAGCTATGAAACTAATCTTATTACCTCAAAAGGTACCCTCCTCCCTCCCTTAACCAATTCTTCTTAGGACATATTTTCATTTTAAAATGTAGTTTCTCAAAAAGACTTACTGTGTATTTATTTTTGAAGATTAGTTTAAGAATAACTCTAACATTATATTGAAATACTGTGATAAATACATATTTCTGTGGCATCTAAAAATTAAACATTAGATTTTTATTTAATAATAGCATGACTTATACGCTACAGTAATACAGACTTTAAAATTTGACTGTAGGAAATTATTTTAATTAAAATGTATGAAAGTCTAAAGCTCTAGCTCTGAAAATCATCTCATTGCTTACAGTATAATGCAACCTAGTAAATGGTACTTTTGTGGTCTTTTTATTTTTATATAAAAATCACAGTGTGATTATTGGCCTTCTCTGCATGTACACTTAAATAAAACAATTTTGAATATATTCTCATATTTTCTAAAATATAACAAACTTTAATATAAATGCTTTAAATTTGTATGTATAATCAGAAAGCTTTAGTCCTGGATTTGCTTTTAGTCTAGATTCTTCTTTAAGAAAAATCCTTTGTTAAGACAGAGCAAACTGCTGAAATGAAATAGCTCAGAGAAAATTAAATTTGCAAGTAATCTCTTAATATCAAATGCATATGGCTTACTCTAAGGTCTGGATATAGATCAGGTTCATAGAAAATGTCCTGAATTTTCCATTAAGGCACAGATGGTAAGGGTGCTTGTCAAATAGCAAAGGCAGTCTTCATATTTTCATAATAAAATCCTACCAGACAATGAAAAGAATAGAGGTTTTTTGGTCTTCAGTAGGAACAAAGCTTTCTGCTTGGGCTTTATGGTAAAATATTTATATTGTATGATAAGAACATGTATTATTAAATGAAAAGATCTCAGAAACCTACCTCTCGTCTGAAAGGCTGCAGTTGAAGCGATGGTATCGTCTGTTTGTAGTGCAGTCCAGTGCACAGCTAAGATGGAGCTGCGCTTCTATTGGCTGAACCACAGGGCAGCTGACAGTTTCCTCTATGTTCATTTGCATTAAGTCCTGCCACCCTGAGTAAATCATTCATAAACTTGACTAGAGCGGACTGGGTTCTCAACTGTCACCCCCTCTTTAGGCCTAATTTTTTTGTTGTTTTTAAGCTAAATTGCTGCGTAAGAATTTGTGAGTTAGTAACAAATTGATGATTCCTTAGTGTTTAGCTGTAGAATTTCTGATCCTTCAGTGATTATTTAAGTGCTCAGGCTAGAAGCTAATCTCAAGAGAGGCAGTAACCTGGGAAACCAGCAGTCCAGGTTCTCCAGTGTGGTGTTTCCTCCACAAATTGTGCATAGACTCTCATAAATGATATTCTCTTTTCTCTTCTTTCAACTTGCCATTTATATGAACCTGACTCTTGGAAGTGATTATTTCCATGTGGTAGTTTGCTTTGTATGAAATTCCAAGGGAGAAGAAAAAGAAAAAAGGTTTTTGTCTCTACTAATTGGGAGAGGGTTAACTTTGGTAGGTACATCAGCGATACTAAAAAAAATCGTCTGTGAAAGTTAAATTGCAAAAGAACCCTCAGTTGGATGTTTATAGAGATAGAATGATGTTTTTATTGTGGTTTATTAGAGTTGTGGTCTAAGTGTAACGGTCAAGGTTTTTATTTGTGAGAGTGGCTATTAGAACAGCAGCCGATTGGGTTAGTGCTTGCTGTGTAGACTTCTTTTTTAAAATTTTGAATAAGTCACATTTGTTTCTAAGACCAGTAGAGGAGTATGTGGAAATAATCTTATTACGTTCATTTGTTCAGTCTGCTAATATTTATTACACTGGAGACCTTGTGGTAAACAAAACTGTATATGCTTCACGATTGCTTATTACCTGCATGGTGCTTATCCTTAGCATATTGTCCTTAGCTATTATTCATAGTCTTCCCAGTTGTTTATTTAGTATTATAGGATGACTGTATTACTTTAATAAGAATTCACTAAATATGTATTTATGAATTCCTGTATTCTGAAAAAATATCCAGTTGGAAATGGAATAATTGTGTTAAATGCTAACTAATGATTCTTATACCAGGCACATCACAGTTTACCACTGGATTGGAATCTTTAGTCTGCCACTTATTAGTCTGTTTTCTTATGTTTAAAATGAGACAGTAGAAACCTCTTAAATAGGATTTCTGGGAGGGATTAAATGAGAAAACCATTTTAGCATGATTATTGGCAGTAGTCAGTGTTCAGTGAAGGTTAGTTGCTGTTGTTGGTTATGAGTGTCCTGAACACCTTGGGAAAATGAACTACATAGGAAGTAATTCATAATTGAAATAGCAAATGTGAAGGCACACCTGTAAGGCATTCTTAATGTTATTTCAGAAAACATAAAGTAGACTTTAATGTGTCAATTAAGTTTCATTAAAGTTGTAGCAGTTATTCTTGAAGGAAAATTGCATATGAGGTTTCATTTTAGTCTAAAAAAATGATACTCAATAAAGCCTTTTCACTAACTAATCTCAGAGGAATATTATGCTGCCTTCTAGAAGCTGTTCTTTTGGATCTCTGACAGTTGTTCCATTTGACTTGCGGTTATTCTAATGCATTCTTTTGTTTAAATTATTATTACCAAACTGGTGCCAGAAATTGACTCTCTCCGCTTTTATTTAACCTCTTCCATTGTGGATCAGCCACATGGGAACTTCATAGCATGTGATCTGATTCCTTGCTAATAGAATGTGTACTTCTAAAATGTCTTCCTAGTATTTACAGTGAATTTTTCACTCTTGCTACCTATGATCTATAGAATGCATTTGTGATGCAATGGTAGCATTCGGATTTCTGCCTGTAAATATGCAACAGAATGGTATATGTTCTGAACCAAATGATCTATGTAAATTGCTCCTTATATCATGCTGCCATCATTTTAAAGTCTGCATGTTTATACAGTGGTACTGCTTACATTTTTTATTCCAATATATCTCTGAAGTTGACTTTAAAATAGTTATGGGATCATACTTTTTATTAATTCCCATTGATCAATACCTATTTGTTTTATTTTGATAAGCAGAAATTGATGTAATTGGTGATAAATTGAACTTTTTATCCCGTAGTAATCTACTCACTTCTCATGGTTTTAAGGTTGTTAGAAAAGCACTATGGATCAGATTGTGATTTGTATTGTCCTCTTGTTTAAAAAACCTTACTTTTAATTTTGGAGGAAATCTAGTCAGACTTAAGGAAGGAGTGAGATAAAGGTACTTATAAAAGAAATATATTTTAATGCTTTTGGAGTATTTGTACTTTGTTTCCATCCTCAGAAAATAGTTACTACACATGCAAAGATTTTGAATTTGTCACCAAAATTTCATAGGGTGGAGTTTTCTAGATAGAAGAACTCAATAAATATTTTACCAGATTTAAAATCATTTTAGCTGCTTAAAAGTAGATAATCACATCTAATATGAAAATGTTGTAATTGTTTTTTGAACTTCATTTTCAGATCATAGCAATGGATCATTTAATTTGAAAGCTCTATCAGGAAGCTCTGGATATAAGTTTGGCGTTCTGGCTAAGATTGTGAATTACATGAAGGTAAGTACTTTTCTGAACTAACAAAAATTCTTTTGGTTTTGCTCGGAAGAGGGGGATTGGAATTTTCAGAAGTAAATTTGTATATACATGTCAAAATTTATCAACTTGTATGTTTCAATATGTGGTTTTTGTATGCCTATTATACCTCAGCAAAACTAAAAAAATATTTAACGCTTCAAGCTTTTTACGTTATAGCAAGTTAGCTTTGCAGTGAGTCATCTAAGTATATTTTATTTACATTGCAGAGCGGTAGTTGAAGTACACAGTGTGAGCCCACCATTTCACTTAATAAAATTGTGCTCACGCAGTAGAGATAGCCACCTCTTAATTAGTCAATACCTGTTGGCAAAACCAATGAAAAAATGTGAATGATTTACAGGATCTTCCACTGATGGTGAGAAGTGAAAAACACTGTACAGTTCAGGGAGATGGTAGTGGTGGCTTTTCTACATCTTGGAGGGGGAAAATCAAGATTTACGGAGGGTCTTAGAAAAGCTTTGACTTCAAAAGGATTAGAATTTAATGTTTGATGGGAGATTTAGTATTTTTTGAAGTAGATTTTGAAGTTTTAATGATACAACATTTTGGCTTTACTAAAAATTCTGAACCTGAACTTACTGTATCAAAGTGAAATTTCATTTAGCTAAAATGGTTAAGTGATTTCAGATTTAACCTCTTTGTCTGCCAAACTCATATTCTGTTTAGTTACTACTTGCACCTCTTGAAAAATGTCATGGAAAATACTACCGATATTTTTGTTGTTATTTAATGTTTTAGCTGTTTGTTCTTTAGTATATAAATCAGATTTATGTGAAGGCTTTTCTTTCGTAATTTAAGAGAACTTGGTATCTGTCTGGCTACATCTGAAATCTGTGGTTTGTATTTGATTTTTGGTAGAAATCTGTAATTTCCCATTATTGAGTAATATACTCTCATAATTAATATTCATTAATTCCATCCATCCATTCCCCCACATGGTAAATAATTATTAAAACCTACTGTATCCTGTTAGGGGCAGCAGAGAATAAGGTGGTTAGGTAGCATTACCAGCTCTGAGAACATGAATCTGAGCAAACTCCAGGAGCTACTAGAGGACAGAAAAGCCTGCTGTGCTGCAGTCCCTGAGGTCACAGAGTTGCACATGACTCTGCCGCTGAACAATACTGTATGCTAATTATGCACGAATAGTATGAATGCCCAGACGAATATATGCCCTTGAGGCTATCAGCCTTTTGAGGGAGACTGACATTTAAATCTCATGTTTTCGGTATCCTGCTAAAACAGTTTTCATTTTATAGCTTTGTTAATCTAGAACAGCGATCTTAAAATTTTTACTCAAATGTTCCCTGAAACAGTTTTGAAAAACTGTGTGTTCCTTTGCACATATTTGAATTGATAAGTATAATTTTTCAGCAGAATTTTTGTTTAAATGAAATACAGTCGACCCACTCCAGTGTTCTTGCCTGATAGAAAGAGTCGGACACGACTAAGTGACTGACTTTTCACTTTCACAATTTATATTAGTTTCAGGTGTGTGACAGTGATTCGGATGGGTTTCCCATCATAGGGTACTTACTGTAAGATACTGAGTAAAGTGCCCTGTGCTGTACAGTAGGTCCTTGTTGTTTATCTGTTGTGTATATGATAGTGTGTATCTGTTGACCCCAAACTCCTGTTACTCCCTGCCCACCTCCCCGCTGCCCACTGTGTTCCGCTTTGGCAACCGTAAGTTTGTTTTCTGTGTCTCAGTCTATTTCTGTTTTAACAAAAGTGTACATAGTGACACAGGGTGAAATTGCTGGCATATTTCAATATTTTAAATAAAATATAGCACTCTTAAATTTATCTTAGGGACTCTAAATGCCATTTTTTTAAAATATAAAAACAAACTTGAGTGGTTGGAAATTTTAATTATTTTCCCTTTCAGCTTGTATGGTAGTTCTGTTACTCCTGCCAAATTTTATGCAAGTTTTACATATTTTAGTGTTCAGGAATCTTCTGTTGATCATCTGTCAAACTCCTTTGTCACGGCCCTATGTATATGCAATAAGGGATGTTTTCCCTATGACCATAAGACGTAGATATTTTCTGGTTTGAGTTATAATTATTCTTACCACATAGTTGCTTGGAATAACATAAATACATAAAAATTTTGATTAAAATGCACTTTGTATATAATAATTATACAACAGAAATCCATTTTTAATGAAATAAATGGAGCTGTCTTTCTCCAGTGGTTCTTGTATCTGGAAATAATATTTATTAATAGAATGAAATAGGATTTGACATCAATTTCTGGTCTTATTTTGAGATTTTGTAGTGCTGAAAAATAAAAATGTTGATATAAATATGTTCATTCTAATAGACATTTTGTGGTAGAAAACCTTCCAAGCTGTGTGCCAAAAATCACATAGTGACTTATCATCAAGCATTTCTCAGTTGACAGTTCTATTAATAATTAGGTCCTCCTTCAGTTTTGTTGAATGCAGAAGAATGGGAATCACCTAATTAGCCAAATAATTTGTTACCTTGTCCTTAACCATTTGTTTAGTTCTACGATGTATGTCAAAAAAGTTTTACCAAGACTCAGTAAATAAGTAATTATATCTGTTTCCTCCTCTTCTCTGTTTAGGCACTTTTGTTAATCTCATATATTCAGAAGCAGTTGAAAAATAAAAATATTAGTTTCAACAGTTTTGCCAATGCAATTTTTAATGAAATATTTTTATGTTTATAAATATATCTTTGCCAAAGCTGTCATGTTGAAGGTATAGCATATTCAATTTCTGGAAATTTTTTCTTGGTTAATAAAACTAGTTTCCACTGTCGGGCCAACTGTATATATCAAACTTATTTTTTATCATTAAATATCTTTTACTGTTGTTTTATTCAGTTGCTCAGTCGCCCAGCACTGTGTGACCCCATGGGCTGTAGCACGCCAGGCTTCCCTGTCCTTGTCTATCTCCCGGAGCTTGCTCAAACTCATGTCCATTGAGTCAGTGATGACATCCAACGATTTCATCCTCTGTCACCCCCTTCTCCTCTTGCTTTGTCTTTACTAGCTTTAGGGTTTCTCCAGTGAGTCGGCTGTTTGCATCAGGTGGCCAAAGTATTGGAGCTTCAGCTTCAGCGTCCATCCTTCCAATGAATATTCAGTGTTGATTTCCTTTAGAATTGACTGATTTGATCTTGCTGACCAAAGAACTCTCAAGAGTCTTCTCCAGTGCCACAGTTCGAAAGCATCGGTTCTTTGGTGCTCAGCCTTCTTTATGGTCCAACTCTCATATCTCTACATGCCTACTGGAAAAACCATAGCTTTGACAACTTTGACTCTGTGTACCTTTGTCGGCAAATCACTGCAGAGAAGGACTGCAGCCATGAAATTAAATGCACCTTTAATCCATTGTCTAGGTTTGTCATAGCTTTTTTTCCAAGGAGCAAACGTCTTTTAATTCCATGGCTGCAGTCACCATCTGCAGTGATTTTGAAGCCTAAGAAAATAAAGTCTGTCACTATTTCCATTTTCACCCCCATCTGTTTGGCATGAAGTGATGGGACTGGATGCCATGATCTTACTTTTTTGAATGTTGAGTTTTAAGCCAGGTTTTTCACTCTCTTCTTTCACCTTCATCAAGAGGCCCTTTAGTTTCTCTTCACTTTCTGCCATAAGAGTGGTGTCATCTGCATATCTAAGGTTATTGATATTTCTCCCAGCAATCTTGATTCCAGCTTGTGCTCCATCCAGCCCAGCATTTTGCATGATGTACACAGCATATAAGTTAAATAAACAGGATGACAGTATACAGCCTTGACATGTCCCTTTCCTAATTTGGAACCAGTCTGTTCCATGTCCAGTTCTAGCTGTTGTTTCTTGACCTGCATACAGATTTCTCAGGAGGCAGATAAAGTGGTCTGGTATTCCATCTCTTTCAGAATTTTCCACAGTTTGTTGTATTCACACAGACAAAGGCTTTAGCATAGTTAATGAAGCAGAAGTAGATGTTTTTCTGGAACTCTTGCTTTTTCTGTGATCCAGCAGATGCTGGCAATTTGATCTCTGGTTCTTCTGCCTTTTCTAAATCCAGCTTGTATATCTGGAAGTTCTTGGTTCATGTACTGTTGAAGTCTAGCTTGGACAGTTTTGAGCATTACTTTGCTAGCATGTGAAATGAACACAATTGTGTGATAGTTTGAACATTCTTTGGCATTGCTCTTCTTTGGAATTGGAATGAAAACTGACCTTTTCCAGTGCTGTGACCACTGTTTTCCAGATTTGCTGGCATATTGAGTGCAGTAGTTTAACAGCACCATCTTTTAGGATTTGAAATAGCTCAGCTGGAATTCCATCACCTACAGTAGCTTTGTTCATAGCAATGCTTCCTAAGGCCCACTTGACTTCACATTCCAGGATGTCTGGCTCTAGGTGAGTGACCACACCTTCGTGGTTATCTGGGTCATTAAGACCTTTTTTGTATAGTTCTTGTGTGTATTCTTACTATCTTAATATCTTTTGTTTCTGTTAGGTCCATACCGTTTCTGTCCTTTATTGTGCCCATCTTTGCATGAAATGTTCCCTTGGTATCTCTAATTTTCTTGAAGAGATCTCTAGTGTTTCCCATTATGTTGTTTTCCTCTTATTTCTTTGCATTGATCACTGAGAAAGGCTTTCTTATCTCTCCTTGCTATTCTTTGGAACTCTGCATTCAGATGGGTATAACTTTCCTTTTCTCCTTTGCCTTTCACTTCTGTTCATTTTTCAGCTGTTTGTAAGGACTCCTCAGACAACCTGCCTTTTGGCCTTTCTTTTTATTGGGGGTGGTTTTGATCACTGCCTCCTGTACAGTGTCACAAACCTAAGTCCATAGTTCTTCAGGTACTCTGTCAGATCTAATTCCTTGAATCTATTTGTCATTTCCACTGTATAGTCGTAAGGGATTTGAGTTAGTACATACCTGAATGGCTAGTGGTTTTCCCTACTTTCTTCAATTTGAGGCTGAATTTTGCAATGAGGAGCTGATGATCTGAGCCATAGTCAGCTCCAGGTATTGTTTTTGCTGACTGTATAGAGCTTCTCCATCTCTGACTGTAAAGAACATAATCAGTCGGATTTTGGTACTTACCCTTTGGTGATGTCCATGTGTCCATGAGTCATCTCTTGGGTTTTTGCTCCGACCAACATGTTCTCTTGACAAAACTCTGTTAGTCTTTGCCCTGCTTCATTTTTTACTCCGAGGCCAAACTTACCTGTTATCCAGGTATCTCTTGACTTCCTACTTCTGCTTTCCAGTTCCCTGTGATGCAAAGGACATCTTTTTTTTTGGTGTTAGTTCCAGAAGGTCTTGTAGGTCTTCATAGAGTCATTCAACTTCATTTTCTTTGGCATTAGTGGTTGGGGCATAGACTTGGATTACTGTGATAGTGAATGGTTTGCCTTGAAACGAGATCATGCTGTCGGTTTTGAGATTGCATCCAAATACTGCATTTCAGACCCTTTCATTGACTATGAGGGCTACACCATTTCTTCTAAGGGATTCTTGCCCAAGTAGTAGATATAATGGCCATCTAAATTAAATTCACCCATTCCCATCCATTTTAGTTCATTGATTCCTAAAATGTCCATGTTCACTCTTGTCATCTCCTGTTTGACCACAACCAAACCTTGGATATAGACTTAACATTGATTTACCTTGATTCATGGACCTAACATTCCAGTTTCCTATGCAATATTGTTCTTTATTGTATCGGAGTTTACTTTAACCACCAGACACATCCACAACTGTGTGTCATTTCCGCTTTGGCTCAGCCTCTTCATTCTTTCTGGAGCTATTTCTCTGCTCTTCTCCAGTAGCATATTGGTCACCTACTGAGCTGAGGGGTTCATCTTTCAGTGTCACAGCTTTTTCCCTTTTCATACAGTTCATGGGGTTCTCAAGGGAAGAATACTGAAGTGATTTGCCATTCCCTTCTCCAGTGAACCACGTTTTGTCAGAATTCTCCACCATGACCTGTCCATCTTGGGTGGCCGTATACGGCATGGCTTATAGTTTGATTAAGTTACACAGAGCTGTAACCCATGTGATCAGTTTGGCTAGTTTTCTGTGATTATGGTTTTTATTCTGTCTGCCCTCTAATGGATGAGGATAAGAGGCTTGTGCAAGCTTTCTGATGGAAAGGACTGACTGACTGTGGGGATAACTGGGTTTTGCTCTGGTGGACAAAGCCTTGGTCAGTATATCCTTAATTCAGTTTTCCGCTGATGGGTGGGGCTGTGTTCCCTCCCTCTAGTTTGGCCTGAGGCCTAATTATGGTAGGGGTAATGGCAGTATTGGTGACCTCTGACCTCTTCCAAAAAGACTTACACCAGCAAGTCAGTGTCCCTGACCCCACGGCAGGCCACTGTCAACCCATGCCTTCTCCAGAGACTCCCAAACACTCACAGCCAAGTCTGGCTCAGTCTCTTGTCGGGGTCACTGCTTCTTTCCCTGGTTCTGGTGCGGACAAGGTTTTGTTTGTGACTTCCAAGCATCTCTGGCGGGTATGAGGTATTTGATTTTAAATGCGATTGTGTCCCTCCTGCCGTCTTGCTGTGGCTGCTGCTTTGCCCTTGGACATAGTGTATCTTTTTTTGGTGGGTTCCAGCATTCTCCTCTTGAAGACTGTGCAGGAGCTAGTTGAGATTTTGGTGTTCTCCCGGGAGAAGATGAGCGCCATCTTCTAAGGTCTAATAATCTTATGATCTTTCACTATTAAGTTTGAATAAACAGATTAATATTTTAAGTAATAATCACTGAGGAATATAGTATGGAATGTATACTAACAGTTACTACTAAGGTAGTTGAGTTTTAAATTACATGCATAAGAAAGTAAATTTGTTCATTTTTATAATAATTAAAAAAAAATGTGGTTTGCCATCATGTTACATTGCATTGTGAAAAATGAAATAATCAAATGTTTATGAAGTAAGGGTGTGTTAAATCGTGTTACTCTTTTTCTAAGTGTGTGTGTTTGTATCTTCTAATCTCTAATATTCAGCCTTTAGTTATAAATAAAGGGGGACTGGTTCAGAAATAACTGTAAATTTTAGTTTGAGGTGATTAATGAAGGAGAAGGATACTTTTGCTGAAAACGAATTGGTTTTATAACTAGCTGTGACTTATTTTTTCAGTAGGAGGTAGAAATATTAAATATTTAAAAGATGTAATGAGAATTGACTAATTAGAATAAAAATTTTATGGTATAGTTTGAGTAGGTTTTAACTACCACATTGAATAATGTACACTCAAGATAAAACAGTTCATATGTGGTTTTTGTGCATTTTACGTAGCATAATTTGAACATTTTGGTAGTATCAGAAAATATTTGTTACGTTTAAAAGAATCAACCTCCTTTACTGATTTTTCTTCCGTTCTTCAAATGTGCTTTTCCTTCAAGCTATAAATGTTCAAGGAATGGATTTTGAGAATTACTGAGGAGATTATTTATCTGAAAATACTTGAAAAAAGTTTACTTTTATCATTAGCGGAGAAGGCAGTGGCACCCCACTCCACTACTCTTGCCTGGAAAATCCCATGGACAGAGGAGCCTGGTAGGCTGCAGTCCATGGGGCCGCTAGGAGTCTGACATGACTGAGCGACTTCACTTTCACTTTTCACTTTCATGCATTGGAGAAGGAAATGGCAACCCACTCCAGTGTTCTTGCCTGGAGAATCCCAGGGACAGGGGAGCCTGGTGGGCTGCCGTCTATGGGGTTGCACAGAGTCAGACACGACTGAAGCGACTTAGCAGTAGCAGCAGCAGTAGTAGTTTAACATTAGAGGTTTCTTATCAATGGTTCCTTTCCTTGGAGATTCTTCCCTAAAAGCAATGTGTTGTTGGACAATATGGCATGAACATGGGGTGTGTAGAGATGGAAGAGACAGAGTTATTGAAAGGTTTGGCTCTCAATTGCCCACAAACTGTAATTCATCAGAATTCAGAATTTAGAATGTCCTAGCAAGGGTCCTGTTTTTAACTCTCAGAAAAATATTTAGGACGGGAAGAAACCAGAAGCCGTCTCTATAGTGGATAGTTTATGATACTTCAGTTATCATTTATGAAGGCTTCCCCAAACAGCATTTTTTTTTTTTGACTTGAGTCCCTAGAGTTTAATTATACCTTCAGGCAATACATTATAAATTCTGGGTGGAGGTTAGAGTTATTACCTTTTTGTTTTCCTTTTTTTTTTTTTTTTCAGTAAAAAGAGGGTAGCTCTGTTTTGAAAGGGAAAGAGTACACATAAACAATGATCTGTAAACTCTGTTTTGAAAAGTCTTCACCCCTGAAGAGCTGACAAAGCCAAGAACTTAGCTGCTGCTGCTAAGTTGCTTCAGTCGTGTCCGACTTTGTGCGACCCCATAGATGGCAGCCCACCAGGCTCCCCCGTCCCTAGGATTCTCCAGGCAAGAACACTGGAGTGGGTTCCTTCTCCAGTGCAGGAAAGTGAAAAGTGAAAGTGAAGTTGCTTAGTCGTGTCAGACTCCTAGCAACCCCATGGACTGCAGCCCACCAGGCTCCTCCATCCATGGGATTTTCCAGGCAAGAGTACTGGAGTGGGGTGCCATTGCCTTCTCCATTTGACTATCATAGCCAATAATAATTGTTCATTTAAGTAGAGAATGCAGTTTCTTTGTATATATTTTGCTCTATTTATTAGCCTACTCTTTTCATGTGTGTGAGGTTCCTCCTTTCCAGAAAGGATATCAACTCTAATGCAAGTCGGTAGTGTAGGTAAACTTCAGTTTTTTCTTCAATTTTTAAAAATTAGTTTGTTTTTGGCTGTGCTGGGTCTTCGTTGCTGATGGGCTTTTCTCTAGTTGCGGTGAGTGGGGCTGCTCTCTAGTGGTGATGTGCAGGCTTCTCGCTGCAGTGACTCTCCTGTGGAGCGTGGGTTCTCGGATGCGAGGCCTTCAGTAGTTGTGGCTCCCAGGCTGTAGAGCACAGGCTCAGTAGTTGTGGCACTTAGTGCCACTGTAGAGCAACGGGCTTAGTTGCTCCCCAGCATGTGGGGTCCTCTCAGATCAGGGATCAAATCCGCTGAGCCACCAGGGAAGCTCCTTTAAATTTTTTTTTTTTTTACCTTACCCAGGTAGGCAGTTTACTTGTTCACAAATGAGCAGACGAGCCAGAGAAAGAAAGAGTCCTTCAGCCAGGCATACATCAATGAGAATAACAGCACGGTTCCTCCCAGACAGATCTTTGTTTCCAGATATAAAGACACCACCTAAATGTCCTTCTCTTTGCTTGTTCATGGTTGCTGTTTGCAATAGCAAAGTTTTTCTTGAAATTCACCATCATTTAAAAACTTTACAGATGTTACTTCATGACATTTCTTGGTGAAATCTGTTGGTTTGTCAGTCTAGATAGACAAGCTGTTGTTTCTCAGTTTATTAAATATGCCTCATCAGCATCATGTGATACGTCATCAGTTCGTTGACTTAAACTGTTTGATACTTTTCAGTTTCTCATAATACTCATTTTACTCACTGTCATTTGATATGATGGCGTTATTAGGGTTCCTGCTAGCAGTGGGATATCCCCTAAGCCCCCTTTTCTGGGTAATAAGTTTTACTGTAACTTGCTTCCTGAGCCTTTTCACTGAATGTAACTTTTTTAAACGGAACTTTTACTCTGTTTGGTTTGAGATTTCCAATAGCTATTTAAAATGGTAAGTACCTTGACTTTTCCAGTGCCTGTTACTTCTGCTTAAGTGTCTTTTCAGTTTTGCTGGAACCATTATAAGTTGTTTGCCATAGTGGTGAATAATGGAATAGGACCCTGTGGATTATCAGGCCATGTAAAATGCACTGGTTCCTAGCTCTCATTGTAAGAGTAGGCTCTTTTGGTATCTCTTGTTGCACTGGTGCAGTGAAATGGCTTAGCCGATTATAGTTCTACCAACCTAATGATCAGAGAGGCCTCCCTGCTGGCTCAGTAGTAAAGAGTCCACCTGCCAATGCAGAAGACACAGGTGCAATCCCTGGGTTGGGAGGATCCCCTTTAGAAGGAAATGGCACCCCACTCCAGTATTCTTACCTGGGAAATCCCATGGATAGAGGAGCTTGGTGTGCTGTGGTCCATGGGATCGCAAAGGGTTGAACACAACAGAGTGACTAAAGAACAACAACCTGATTAGGATTGTTCATGGGTTTAGGCTTAGAATCTTCTTCTATCACAGATCTCAGCTTCAGAAATCATCACAGTGAACTGTTGGACATGTTTATAAAACAGTCTCTAATAAAGGATAAAACAGCAAGTAATATACTAACTTTGCAAAAAATGTCTCAAAAAATATGAACAACTCACAGAAATTTACTTTTATTACTACATGGTCATGTTTTGCAACATTTACAACAGCAGGTCAGAAGGAGGCAGTTGAGTCCCAGTATGGAAGATTCCTTGTTTAGAATTTCCCCAAATTTCCTGTCACACAAGCAGAGCTGCTTTTTTGCTCCTGTAAGTCATTTTTCAAATCACAATTTCTTATGGTACACCTAGTGACATCTTACGGATCCTTAGATTTCTGTGCAACAATGATGGGGAAACCCTGTAATGGGCGTGTGTTTATGGAAACCACCATGCATGCTAAGTCTCATCAGTCATGTCCAACTCTTTGCAACCCCGTTGGACTGTAGCCCACCAGGCTCCTCTGTCCATGGGATTTTCCAGGCAAGAATACTAGAGTGGGTTGCCATGCCCTTCTCCAGGGGATCTTCCTGACCCAGGGATTGAACCTGTGTCTCCTGCAATGCAGGCAGATTCTTTACTACTGAGCCTCTGGGGAAGCCTGGTGAAAACCTCCATACTTATGGTGAAATAGTGCTTTTCCTCAGAAGTCATAAAAAGATATCTACTTGTCACTTCTCTACTATGCTGGAAGCCCTACCCAATGCAATAAAGCAAGAAAAAAGAAATGACAAATGTAAAAGTTGTAAAGGAAGAAGTAAAACTGTAGATGTGATTAAGTACATAGAAAAGCCAAGACAATTTGCCACCTGTTGGAATTAAATATGTTTAATAGGGTTGCTACATACAGAGTCAGTATTGCTAAAATCAGTCTCTACAAAGTAACAAGAAAAAAATTAGACAGTAAAATTACAAAGTGCAGTACACCAAAAATCATCTAATGACCAGGAAGAAATTGAACAAAGATGTGTAATACTCTTCACTGAAAACTGAAGTCTTTAGCTCTATAGTATTGAGTATTCTCTCTAGGTGCTCCCCGATTTTTCTTAGTTCTTGATCAAAGAGCAAGAAATAAAAGTAATTTTAAGTTTCTCAGATTTATATCTCTTTTTTTTTTTCTTTGCTGGTCACTCATATTTTCTTATATCTTTTCCCTTGACAGTTTGATAGCTGTGTTTTTTGGCTTCTCTGTTTACATAGTTTGAAAATGGTTAGGCTTTCATATATTGAGTATTCCATCTTTGTATTTTTCTAATTTTAAAAGTCCCACTTATTTTAAATATTAAAAAAAGTAATAACAGACATGGCTAGTGCTTTCTAATTTTTTCTTGAACTGTCTTCATTCATACTTGCTTCTGTTTCCAGATTAACTTAGCCTTTTGGTAATTTTATATAATATTATAATGGGGGAGAAGTTTTTAATGTGAAGAAAATTAGGAAAATATATGAAATTTGATAATTAGTGACAATGAAGAGTATGGCATAATTACTTTGAAGGACTTGATTTGGCTGTCCTTAGACAAGTGTTCTTGCCTGGAGAATCCCAGGGATGGGGGTGCCTTGTGGGCTGCCGTCTCTGGGGTCGCACAGAGTCAGACACGACTGAAGCGACTTAGCAGCAGCAGCAGCACCAGACAAGTAAAATTACCCTAAACTCCCTTATTCCTTCTCCTTTAGGCTAGGCTTTTCCAGGTCCGTATATCCAAAATATGTACAAATATATTACATATATCCAAAGTAAGCAAAGTACTAGTGCAAAATGCTGCACTGATCTCCACCTGTTTTATTTATTTATGGCTGTGCTGGGTCTTCATTCCTGTGCATGCGCTTCCTCTAGTTGCAATGAGTGGGGGCTACTCAGTAGCTGAGGTGCGAGGGTTTCTTGTTGAGGTGACTTCTCTTGTAGCAGAGTACAGGCTGTAGGTGCACGGGCTCAGTAGTTGTGGCACATGGGCTTAGTTGTTCCACAGTACATGGGGTCTTAGTTCCCTGACCAGGGGTCGAACCTGTGTCCCCTGCATTGGCAGGCAGATTTTAACTAGTAGGCCACCAGGGAAGTCCCAGTCTCTACCTGTTTTTGATTAGCCACCCCCAAATTAAATTTTTTATGGCCTACTCTTTTTATATGTGCTCATGTACTACTGCACAGATAAAGTGTGTATGTTTTAAACTTGCACAGAATTAAGAATTTTTAAAAGTTGAGATTAAAAAAATGAATGTTTTCTTAAAAGCTCTTTTGCTAAGTAAAGCAATATGTCATTCATCATGTCTGAAAATCTTGATTTAGCTTTTTCTGTAAAGTGACTTGTGTCTTAAAAATTAAGTTCAGTGTATTTGGATCCTGGGTTTTAATTTGCTTGCATAGCTATAAATACATAGATTTTTAAATCTGCAGGGAAGAAAGTCCTTATCTTAGTTTCTTATTGCTGCTGTAACAAATTACCACCAACGTGGTGGCTTAAAATAACACAAATTTGTTATCTTCCAGTTTTGTAGGTCCAAAGTCAGTCTCACTGGGCTGTAGCCAGGGTGGTTCCTCTGGAGACTCTGAGGGACCTTCTGTTCTCTTTCCTTTTTCAGCTTCTGGAGACCAGCTATGTTTCCTGACACATGGCCCCTTCCTTCCATCTCTCCAGCCTCTTATTTTCATTGTCACATCTGTTGCTATTCACATTCACTGTGACTTTTCCCAGGACACTTGTGATTACTGCCTATGCAGTAAGCCACAGTAATCTATCTGAAGATCTTTAATTTGGTCACATCAGTGAAGTTCCTTTTGCCATATATGGTAACACTTCAGGTTGCAAGGGTTTGGACATGGATATCCTTGGGGGAGAGGATGCAGTATTTGGGGGAGGGGATTCTCTAGTGACACAGGCACAGTATTACATTACAAAAATTTTTGTGGTTTTTTAAAATATTCTTGTCAACTCATTAAGCAGTTTGGTTAGTACATTTCCATCTTTGCAGGTGTCATTCAATTCATGCATATATGTCAGAAGGATTTATAATTTTTTATATTTTTGATGTATTGATTTGAAACTGAAGGGTTTTGTTTAGAAGTGTTTTTAAAAATGAAAGTTAAAAATAAAAAATTTCTAAAACTTTGAAAACAGGCAGGTATAAGAGTTTTTATTCTTAAATATTTTAAACTCAAGTCACATAATGATGGAAATATTTCCTAAAGGTTCTTTTTCAAAGTGCTCTTCCTTCAGCATAAATTGCTTTCCAAAACAGTTGCTTTGTTACTTTCACAGGTTGTTAAAATGCTAGTTTTACTTTGAAGGAATTGTTAGCAAACTATGAATAACCTCTGTAATCTTAGAAATAGCTAACAAATTTGAAACACTTGCCTTTTTGTAAAACAAATTTGTGACTCAGTTTTAAGTGGATGTTCCTTAATAGGTTAATAAAATCATTGTACAGTCTCTATTTTAAAGGTCTTAAAAAAAAAGATTCACCACAGTGCTGGAATCTTCCAGCAGGTAAACTATAGCATGCTGCAGAAGGCTGAGAGTGAATGAGTGAGGTCATGTCTGTCAACCCCCTTGTCACGTGGGATTCCCACTCTTTTCTCAGGATTCCTCCACGCACGTCACCATCTGAAATGTGGGTCATCTGACATGAAGCCAGGGGAGTCTTCTGGTGTCAGTTCACATTCAGTATTAGTAAAGCACAATTTTTAAGTGGAAATTTTAAATTAAAAAATTTTAATAAAGCTTTGAAATGGATCGACCTTCGTAGCTCTGGATTGTGTGCACTTGGCTTTAGAGCCCACTGTGCTTGCTCTGCTACAGCTGCTGCTCCTTCCTGTTTCTCTAGTCACCGTTCAGAGTTTTGTCCACATTCAGCTGTTTCATTTCCTCTGAATGTCCCTGTTTTTTTTTGGCAGATAATTATATACCTAACTTTCATATATGTACATTTAGCTCCGACCCTATTTTGGGAGCTCGTGAAAGGCAGAAGTGGTTTGCATTTCATTGTGTGTCTCATTGCAGTACTTTTGGCATATGGGAGTTATCAAGTAAGTGAATGAATTAACAGCAAATGCTCAATAAATGGTTCTTCATGGTATGTGTTCAGTTTTAGATATTTTTTTTTTTGGCCATACTATGCGGCATGTGGTATCTTAGTTTCCTGACCAGGGATCAAACTCATGCCTCTTGCATTGTAAGCACAGTCTTAACCATTGGACCACCAGGGAAGTTGCAGGCTTTATATCTTTATATGCTTTCTGAACATACCTTTGAAATATTTTTGTTCTAGTTGTATAGTGGCCTGACTGAAGCCCAGAGAGGCTCAAAAACCTGCCCAACAGTGATGAAGCTTAGGGCCTGGAATATTTAATTTAACACTTTTTTTTGTTTAATATGTCTCTAAATATGAAAAACAATATGAGAAGGTATAAATGAAGAAGTCTTGTTCTTGGCTCTAATTCTACTTATTTTCTCTCCTGCTTTACTTCCGATAGGTAGTCTCATTTATTGCTGCTTTGTAACTTTTTCGTGGTTCTTTATGTGGAAACAAAGTAGGAATATGTATTTTTGTTTTTCTCCCTTCCTATATAAAAGATTTCATACTATGTGTTTTTTAACATAAGCTTTTTAAAAACATTTTAATTTTTAAAAACTGAAATATAATTGACTTTGCATTGTATTAGTTTTAGGTGTACAACGTGATGATCTGATATATGTATGTATTATGCAGTGAAGTATAGTTAACTGTAGTTACTGTGTTGTGCATTACATCCTTGGGACTTACTTGTCTGGAAGTTTGTACCTTTTGACCACCTTCACCCATTTTGCTGTCCTCTTATCCCCTTTTATCCCCCATGGCCACCTCTGACAACCACTAATTTGTTCTCTGTAAGTTTATCTGATTTCATATGTAAGTGATATCATACAGTATTCGTCGTTCTCTGTGTGACTTAATTCCCATAATGCCCTCAAGGTCCAACCACGTTGTTGCAAATGGCAGGATTTCCTTCTGTTATTAAATAACATACCATTCTTCTGTGTGTGTTTGTGTGTGTATGTAAGTAAAAGTTTTTAAGCTGATTTTACTTTTTTAGAGCAGTTTTAGGTTTACAACATAACTGGACAGAAAGTACATGTGTGTGTGTGTCCTCTCCCATCCCCCCAACTTCCAACACTATGGGTATCTTGCACCATAGTGGTACATTCGTTAAAATCTTTGAACCTACACATTTACCACCACCTGAAGTTTATAGTTGACTTTAGGATTCACTCGTGGTGTTACACAGATTGTAGATTTTGACAAATGTATAGTGAATGTATCCATCATTTACAATATCGTGCAGCGGTAGTTTCTGTGCCCTAAAAATCTCTATCCTTTACCTGTTTGTCTCCCTTCCTTTTAACCCTTGAAGTGAAAGTGTTAGTTGTTCAGTCATGCCCACTCTTTGCCATCCAGTGGACTGTAGCTCGCCAGAATCCTCTATCCGTGGAATTCTCCAGGCAAGAATACTAGAGTGGGTTGCCGTTCCCTTCTCCAGGGGATCTTCCCGACCCAGGGATTGAACCTGGGTCTCCCACATATGCAGACAGATTCTTTACCATTTGAACCACCAGAGAACCCTTAGCAGCAACTAAATTGTTTATGGTCTCCATAGTTTTGCTTTTTCAGAATGCCGTATAATTAATATGTTGTTTTTCAGTCACTGAGTCATGTCTGACTCTTTGTGACCCTGTGAACTGCACCACGCCAGGCTTCCCTGTCCTTCACTATCTCCCTGAGTTTCATGTCCGTTGAGTCAGTGATGCCATCCAACCATCTCATCCTCTATGGCCCCCTTCTCTTACCCTTAATCTTTTCCAGTATCAGAGTCTCTTCCAGTGAGTTGGCTGTTTGCATCAGGTGGCCAAAGTATTGGAGCTTAAGCTTCAGCATCAGTCTTTTGAATGAATCAATCTTTTTCAGTGAATATTCAGGTTTGGGTTACTTTAGGATTGATTGATTTGATTTCCTTGCTGTCTAAGGGACTCTCGAGTCTTCTCCAGCACCACAGTTTGAAAGCATCAATTCTTGAACACTCAGCCTTCTCACATGTGTACATGACTACTGGAAAAGCCATAGCTTTGACTCTAGGCACCTTTGTGGGCAAAATGATGTCTCTGCTTTTTAATACGCTGTCTAGGTTTGTCATAGCTTTCCTTTCAAGGAGCAAGTGTCTTTTAATTTCATGGCTGCAGTCACTGTCCACAGTGATTTTGGAGCCCAAGAAATGAAGTCTGTCCCTCTTTGCACTTTTTCCTCACCTGTTTGCCATGAAGTGATGGGATGCCGTGAAGTGATGGGACCAGATGCCATGACTGTAGTTTTTTGAATGTTGAGTTTTAAGCTAGCCTTTTCACTCTCCTTTTTCACCTTCATCAAGAGGCTCTTTAATTCCTTTTCGCTTTCTGCCTTTAGCATGGTATCATCTGCATATTTGAGGTTATTGATATTTCTCCTGGCAGTCTTGATTCCAGCTTGTGCTTCATCCAGCCTGGTATTTCCCATGATGTACTCTGCATATAAGTTAAATAAACAGGGTGACAATATACAGCCTTGACATACACTTTTCCCAATTTTTAAAAAATTTATTTATTTTAAATGAAACAGGAATATTTTTAATGATAAAAGTACAAAGAATATAGACATCTTAAACCATTAGACACCTTAACAACAAAGAAACAGATACATAAAGCAAAAATCAGATGAAATGTAAGGGAAAATAAAAAATATAATCGTCATGAGACATTAACATTTCCTGAAAGTATTTTATCAAGTGCAGAAAAAATAAGAATAGGAGCATCTTGAATGATGGCATTAATGATTTAAATACAATAGATATTAATTAAATACAATAGATATTAATCTATCCTACACAAATATATTTAAAATTTTGAATGTCATATGTTGTTATTAGGTCTCCATAGGGCATTTTAGAAAAACTGGCAAAAAGATAAACATCGCTAAATTTCAAAAAGTAGAATTCTTCTGTGTGTGTGTGATTCAGCCTATACATATACACATATGTTATTTTTGAAATTATTTTCCATTATAAGTTGTTATATTGACTACAGTTCCCTGTGTTATACAGTAAAAACCTTTGTTGCTTGTTGCATATCTATTTTTTTCAGTTAGAAATTGAGCTTTCTATTTATACTAAGTCAAGCAAGTGGAATCAAAATGTCATAAATTTTTTAGCTAGGCAAAAATTCATAAGTTTTCTAAATACATGTATTATACATATTATGTATATATATATGTATTTAAAAGCTTTTATATTGTGCCTGATAAAGAACATCAAAAGAAAAAAAAGCAATGAAGAAATTGGAAAACATAAATTAAACGGGAGCACTGAATATGAGATAGAAAAAGTGAAACAACCTAGATAAAAATAAAAGATCCTCATATAGTTCAATTGTTTTTAAACATGGCTGCTCATTAGAAACATATCTGGAGCTCTGGCCAAAAAAAACCAAAAAGCAATCCCTGGGCATTTGTATTTTTTCAAAAAATCAATAGCCAGACAAAAAATAAAAGATAATTACAATTGCAAGCCATAATGGTAACATCATTAACCTAGCAATATGAAATAATTACATACAATTTGGGGGGTCAAGCAGAGTGATGTGGTAAGTGGAAGTGCATACATGCCCATGTTTTCATCTGCTCAGCCGGTCTGTGTCTTTTGATTGGTGCATTTAATCCATTTACATTTAAAATAATTATTGATATGTATGATCCTATTACCGTTTTCTTAACTGTTTGGGGTTTATTTTCTTTATGTAAAATTTTTCCTTCTCTTGTTTTCTGTTTAGAGAAGTTCTTTTAGCATTTGTTGTAAAGCTGGTTTGGTGGTGCTGAATTCTCTTAACTTTTGCTTGTCTGAAAAGCCTTTGATTTCTCCATCAAATCTGAAAGAGAGTCTTGCTGGGTAGAGTATTCTTGGTTGTAGGTTCTTTGCTTTCATCACTTTAAATATATCTTGCCATTATTCCCTTCTGCCTTGTAGAATTTCCGTTGAGAAATCAGCTGATAGCATGATGGGAGTTTCCTTGTATGTTACTGGTCATTTTTCCCTTGTTGCTTTTAATAGTTTTATCTCGATCTTTAATTTTTGTCAGCTTGATCACTATGTGTCTCTGTATGTTCCTCCTTGAGTTCATCCTTCCTGCGACTCTCTGTGCTTCCTGGACTTGTTGATTATTTCCTTTCCCATGTTAGGGAAATTTCCAGCTATTATTTCTTCATATATTTTCTCAAGTCCTTTCTCTCCTCCTTCTGGGAACCGTATAAAGTGAATGCTCGTTTGTTTAATGTTGTCCCAAAGGTGTCTTAGGCTGTTTTCATTTCTTTTCATTCTTTTTTTCTATATTCTGTGGCAGTGATTTCCACCATTCTGTCCTCCAGGGTGTTTATCCGAGCTTCTGCCTCAGTTGTTCTGCTATGGATTCCGTCTAGTGTATTGTTCACCTCTGTTTGTTCCTTAGTTCTTGCAGATCTTTGGTAAACATTTCTTCCTTCTTCTCAATCTTTGCCTCCATTCTTTTTCCAAGATCCTGAATCATCTTCACTATCATTATTCTGAATTCTTTTTCTGGAAGATTGCCTATCTCAACTCATTTAGTTGTTTTTCTGAGGTTTTATCTTGTCCCTTCATCTGGGAGTTACCTTTCTGCTTTTTCATGATGGTTAACTTTCTGTAATGTGGTTTTGTTTTACTTGCTATGGGATTGTGCTTCTACTTGCTTCTTCTGTCTGGCCTCTGATGAAGGAGGCTAAGAGGCTTGTGTGAGCTTCCTGATGGGAGGGACTGGTGGTGGGAAAAAAATGGGTCTTGCTCTGCTGGGCAGGGCCTTGCTGACTAAAGTCAGTCAGTCAGTTCAGTCACTTAGCCATGTTTGACTCTTTGCGACGCCATGGACTGCAGCATGCCAGGCCTCCCTGTCCATCACCAACTCCTGGAGTTTACTCAAACTCATGCCCATTGAGTCAGTGATGCCATCCAACCATCTCATCCTCTGTTGTCCCCTTCTCCTCCCGCCTTCAATCTTTCCCAGCATCAGGGTCTTTTCCAATGAGTCAGCTCTTTGCATCACATGGCCAGAGTATTGGAGTTTCAGCTTCAGCATCAGTCCTTCCAGTGAATATTCAGGACTTATTTTCTTCAGGATGGACTGGTTTGATCTTACAGCTCAGGGGGCTCTCAAGAGTCTTCTCCAACACCACAGTTTAAAAGCATCAATTCTTTGATGCTTTTAAAAGCTCAGCTTTCTTTATAGTCCAACTCTCACATCCATATATGGCTACTGGAAAAACCACAGCCTTGACTAGATGGACCTTTGTTGGCAAAGTAATATCTGTGATTTTTAATATGCTGTCTAGGTTTGTCATAACTTTTCTTCCAAGGAGTAAGTGTCTTTTTATTTCATGGCTGCAGTCACCATCTGCAGTGCTGAGTAAAACTTTACTCCAATTATCTGCTGATGGGTAGGGTTACGCTCCCTCCCTGGTAGTTGTTTGGCCTGAGGCGACCCAGCCCTGGGGTCTTTGAGCTCTATGGTCCAGTTAAGGGCGACCTCCAAGAGAGTTTACACCAAAGGGGACCTTCCCAGACAGCTGTTGCCAGTTCCCCTGTCCCTGTGGTGAGCTGCTGCTGACTCAGGCCTCCACAGGAGACTCTCCAACACTAGCAGGTCGGTTTGCTTCAGTTTCTTGTGGAGTCACTGCTCCTTTCCTCTGAATCTTGTTGTATGCAGAGTTTTGTTTGCGTCTTTCAAGACTGGAGTCTCTGTTTCCCCTAGTCCTGTGGAAGTCTTAGAATCAAATCCTGCTGACTTTCAAGGTCAGATTCCCTGAGGATTCCCAGTCCCTTTGTTGGGTCCACAGGCTGGGAAGCCTGATGTCGGGTTTCAAACCTTCACAACAGCGGGAGAACTTCTTTGCTATTACTGTTCTGCACTTTGTGGGTCACGCATCTGGTGGGTGTGGGATTTGATTTCATCCTGATTGTGCCCCTCCTACTGCCTCACTGTGGCTTCTTTGCCTTTGGACATGGGGTATCTTTTTTTGGTAGTTTCCAGAATCCTCCTGTTGATGGCTGTTCAACAGCTGTGATTTTGGTGTTCTCCCAGCAGATGAGTGCACGTCTTTCTACTCTGCCATCTTGAACTGGAAGTCCTCCTTTCCCAATCATGAACCAGTCTGTTGTTCCATGTCCTGTTCTAACTGTTGCTTCTTGACCTGCTTACAGGTTTCTCAGGTAAGGTGGTCTGGTATTCCCATCTCTTTGAGAAATTTCCAGTTTGTTGTGATTCACACAGTCAAAGGCTTTAGCGTAGTCAATGAAGCAGAAGTAGATGTTTTTTTGAATTCCCTTGCTTTTTCCATGATCCAACAGATGTTGGCAGTTTGAGCTCTGGTTTCTCTGCGTTTTCTAAATCCAGCTTGTGCATCTGGGAGTTCTTGGTACATGTACTGTTGAAGCCTAGGATGAAAGATTTTGAGCATTACCTTGCTAGCATGTGAATGCGCACAATTGTGCTGCAGTTTGAACATTCTTTGGCATTGCCTTTCTTTGGGATTAGAATGAAAACTGACGTTTTCCAGTCCTGTGGCCACTGCTGAGTTTTCCAAACTTGCTGGCATATTGAGTGCGGCACTTTCACAGCATCATCTTTTAGGATTTGAAATAGCTCAGCTGAAATTACATCACCTCCACTAGCTTTTATTGTCGAAATACTTTCTAAGGCCCACTTGACTTCACATTCCAGAATGTCTGGCTCTAGGTGAGTAACCACACCATTGTGGTTTTCTGTGTCATTAAGACCTTTTTATACAGTTCATGATGTACTCTGTACATACCATTTGCATTTCCACCAGCAAAGAATGAGAGTCCTGTTCCTCCACTTCCTCACCAGCATTTGGTGTCAACGTATTTTTCTTAATAGTTCGTATTGGACATCTTTGCAAATCAGCACATTGCGAACACCTGCATTTTCTTTTTTAACATCTGTATAGTAGCATTGATATGCTGTAATTTAATAAGTCCTCTGTTGATGGGCCCTTGTTGTTCAGACACTTAGTCGTATCCAACTCTTTGCAACCCCATGGACTACAGCACGCCAGGCTTCCCTCTCCTTCACTATCTCCTGTGGTTTGTTCAAACTCAGGTCCATTGATGACCACTTGAGTTGTTTCTAGTATTTTCCTTTTAAAAGGATGCTGCAGGCAACCTTTCTGCTTTTCTATGTTGTAGTTCTTCTAGGGTAAATGCTCAGAAGTGGATTTGCTGAATCAAGGGCTTCTGTGCATTTCTGTTGCCAAATTCCCTTCCAAGGAATCATATCAATTTGCATTGTTTACCAGTGGTGTGTTAGAGGGCCTGTTTGCTTATAGCCTTACCAATTGAGTTGTCAGATAAGGATTTTTGCCAGTGTAATAGATGAGAAATATCTTAGTGGAAGTTGAGTATCTTTTCTTCTGTTGATGGTCATTGGCATTTCTTTTTTTGTGATTTATATGTTCCTGTTTTTGGGTCCTTTTCTTGTTAGCTTTTTGGAACTGTTCAAATGTTAGGAAGGTTAACTTTCTGTGATAAGAATTGCAAATGTTTTTTTCTCATTTTATTGTTTGATTTTATGTAGCTTCAAGTTTGAACTCAGTTTTGATTTTATAGTCCATTCTCTTCATCACTATAATTGTACTGCCTCAAATAATTACACATTCTGCATTCCTGAAAAGATTCATTTAGCCTATTATTTAATACATCTAGCATTTTAAAACTGTCTTTAAATAGCAATTTCTTCCTTCAATAGACACGGCATCAGCGAGGAGATACACATCCTCTTACTTTAGAAGAAATTTTGGATGAAACGCAACATTTAGATATTGGACTCAAGCAGAAGCAATGGCTAATGAGTGAGGTAAGAATAGTCTTAAATTATTGTAAAAAATGTTTTTACTGTCAGAAGGGTTTTCATATGCTGAAATCTGATAAGTTTTTTCTTAAAAGAATTGGTATAGGGTTTGTTTTTTTTAAACATACACATTTTGAGATTGATTTGTTTTCATATATTCTGTGTATCTATTTTTAAATGTCAGACAGTAGCATTAAAGTTGTAAAGAAGTCAGTCACTACTAATTTTTCAGTTTTTACAGAATAATTGATGCTTATTTTGAATTGCTAAATTTGTATGTATTGACAGATTGTATTGTTTCTATGTTTTGGGACATTTAAAGCATGAAGTATTATAGGGAAAGCAAGATATTTGTTAAGAAATGTATTTGTTGTACTGCTACTGCTATTATGAGTTGATAGTGATGTTCCTGCCTCTGGCAAGTCACTTGGAAAAATAACCACGAATATTTTGTATATATACACACAACATTGGAAGAAAATGAATCTGAAAACAGTGACTGTGTTAATTTGGAAATGAGTAGCACTTTAAAAATTGAGATATTTGTCTCTTTTCTGGTTAAGTATGAAATGACAATTCAGTAAAGCAACTTTCTAAGACCAGTGCTGATTTTAAATGTAAGCTTCCTAAAATAGAATTCAGTTTACTTTACCAAGCAAGACAGTCTTGATTTTCATAATGTAAAATGAACTAGTTAGGCAGTATCATTGTGGCTCATTATATTAGTGATATACGAATGGTGGTAATCCACATTTTTGATGCTTTTCCTAATTTTGAAATTTCATGGATTACTGACATTAGGTAAAGGTTACTTTAATTACTGTTCTGTTCTCACTTCTTCTGTTTTTTTTTTTATCCTTTCACGGTCAGGCTGGCAACTGTAGAAGAAAATAAAATGGTTGCTCTTTCTTGAAGAGCTTTCCTTCTGGTATTAGCTATACAACAGAACTGACTGGGAACATAATTATATTCAGAAATTTCTGTATTCCTTCTCAGTTTCAGTCTCAACTGACATTATAGGTAATTCGTATCTGTACTACTCTGGTCCTTTTGAAGTCCTTCTACAGCTGGTAGTGCCATTTGATACCGTGTGGACAGACTGAGTTTTGATATGTTCATCCCAGGGGAATGTTTCTCACGTTATAATCCCGATATGTGATACTTTGAGGGTGGGTAGGCAGTGGCTATTGATGTTAATAGGTGTGTTTTTGATTCTCACCTCTTTTGTCTTCTGAAACAATATGGGTACATTTTCTTCAAAGCAGTTCTAATAAACTGGTTTCTTATCCAGAGATTCTATGTAAATAATAAAGTTTGTTTTTTTTTTTTCCCATAAAAAGTGAGCATCATGCTGATCTCTGTCTGTTGTTTTAGATCCTGTTGATAGATAGCCTGTTGTTCAGATCTGTTGATATCCACAAGCTACTTTTAATTTGCCTCTGTATTAGGTATTGTTTTTTTTTTTTTTTTAGTATTAGTAGAATTAAATAATGCATGTATGGTATTTCCTTTTGTTAATATATTGAAATTGTGTCACTGTTCCAGGCACTAGTCAATAATCCCAAAATTGAAGTAGTAGATGGGAAGTATGCCTTTAAGCCCAAGTACAACTTGAAAGATAAGAAGGCTCTGCTTAGGCTCTTAGATCAACATGACCAGCGAGGCTTAGGAGGGATTCTTCTAGAAGACATCGAGGAAGGATTGCCCAATTCCCAGAAAGCTGTCAAGGTAACCCCTCTCTTCTTTCTACACCTTAATATAACTTGAATTGATACTGTCTTTTGGCTTTAAAAAACATCAGGACTTAAAAAAAATTATTTTAAAACCTTCATCATCAGTTGAAGATTTGAAATTTGTGTTTTGTGCTGCAGAACAGGACAGAACATTGTCATTTTTGTGTAACTTTTGACACCTTTCTCGTGTTGTTGTGTATAATTGATTCTTCACAATGCATCTGCAAAGATTTCCTCAATGGCATAAGTGTTTTTCTTTTAAGTTGTTAATGTTTGTATTTAAGAACTCCTTCAACAGCACTTGGGCACATTGCCAACCCGAGGGAACCAGAGGCTTTAACACACAAAAGCATTGACTAATAACTTGGTGTTGCATTCTGAAAGGGGCAGTCAGTAAATGTGATAGAGATTATATTTCTAGTTTAAATTTTCAACTCTCTTGGGAAGGCTGCTGGTCTCTGTTAGTTTCTAATGACTGCTGCTAACCTGGAAGCTTTAGGTTCTTTTTTTTTTTTTTTTTTTTGCTACCCGTGGAGAAAGCTTGCTTCTTTCTCTCCTTTGTAGTTCAGTTACATGTGTTAGATCTTTTTGGTGTTGTCCCATTAGGGCCTTGGCGGGGATGGGGGGGAGGTGTGTGCGTGCGTGTGTACGCGCATATGTGTGTGCCTGCTTTTGGACTTTTTTTGTCCTATTGATCTGTTGTTAATAATACTTATTTTTTACCTTCAATTTGTTAAAGCCGAATTGGTGAATTCTTTTTTTTTTTTTAATAGTAAAGATGTTTTATCAGTGTTCACAATCAATAGCCAGACAAAAAATAAAAGATAATTACAATTGCAAGCCATAATGGGAACATGATTAACCTAACAATATAAAATAATTACATACAATTTGGGGGGTCGAGCAGAGCAGTGAGCGGAAGTGCATAAATGCACCTGTTTTCATCCTCTCAGCCAGTCTGTGTCTTCTGCTTGGTGCATTAAATCCATTTACATTTAAGGTAATTATTGATATGTATGATTTGTTTTGGGTTTGTTTTTTTGTAGGTCTTTTCCTTTTCTTGTGTTTCCTGCCTACAGAAGTACCTCTGGCATTTGTTGTAAAGCTGGTTGGGTGGTGCTGAATTCTCTGAACTTTTGTTTGTCTAGAAAGCTTTTGATTGCTCCATCAAATCTGAAGAATGTTGCTGGGTAGAGTATCTTGGTTTTAGATTCTCCCCTTCCATCAGTTTACATATATTGTGCCATTCCCTTCTGGCTTGTAGAGTTTCTGTTCAGAAATCAGCTGATAGACTGATGGGAATTCCCTTGTATGTTATTTGTCATTTTTCCCTTGTTGCTTTCAGTATTTTATCTTTGTCTTTAATTTTTGTCAGCTTAATTACTATGTGTCTCCATGTGTCTTGTGTTTATCCTTCCTGGGACTTTCTGTGCTTCCTGGACTTGGTTGACTTTTTCCTTTCCCACGTTGGGGAAGTTTTCAGCTATTATCTCTTCATATATTTCCTCAGGTCCTTTCTCTCTCTCTCCTCCTTCTGGGATCACTGTAATGCAAATGTTGATGCATTTAGTGTTGTCCCAGAGGTGTCTTGGGCTGTCTTCATTTCTTTTCATTCTTTTTTTCTATATTCTGTTCTGTGGCAGTGATTTCCACCATTCTGTCCTCCAGGTTATTTATCCGTGCTTCTGCCTCAGTTATTCTGCTGTGGATTCCTTCTAGGGTACTATTCATCTCTGTTGTTTAGTTCTTGTAGGTCTTTGGTAAACATTTCTTGTATCTTCTCCTTTGTTTTCCCTAGATCTTGGGTCATCTTCACTATCATTATTCTGAATTCTTTTTCTGAAAAGTTGCCCATCTCTACTTCATATAGTTGTTTTTCTGGGGTTTTATCTTGTCCCTTCATCTGGTAGGTACCTTTTTGCTTTTTCATGATGGTTAACTTTCTGTAATATGGTTTTGTTTTACTTGCTGTGGGATTGTGGTTCTACTTGTTTTTTCTGTCTGGCCTATGATGAAGGAGGCTAAGACGCTTGTGTAAGCTTCTTGATGGGTGGGGACTGGTGGGGAAAACTGGGTCTTGCTCTGGTGGGCAGGGCCTTGCTCAGTAAAGCTTTACTTCAGTTATCTGCTGAGGAATAGGGTTGCATTCCCTCCCTGGTAGTTGTTTGGCCTGAGGCAACCCAGCCCTCAGGTCTATGGGCTCTATGGTAGGATTGATGGCGACCTCCAAGAGGGTTTACACCAAGGGGGACCTTCCAGCCTGCTGCTCCCAGTGTCCCGTCCCTGTGCTTGGTCCCTGCCGACCCACACCTCCACAGGAGACCCTCACACCAGCAGGTGGTTTTGGTTCAGTCTCCCGTGGAGTTACTACTCTTTTCCTCTGGGTCTTGGTGTGCACGTGGTTTTGTTGTGCCCTCCAAGACTGGAGTCTCTGTTTCCCCCAGTCCTGTGGAAGTCTTGTAATCAAATCCCGCTGGCCTTCAAGGTCAGATTCCCTGGGGATTCCCAGTCCCTTTGTCGGGTCCCCAGGCTGGGAAGCCTGACGTGGGGTTCCAGACCTTCACAACAGTGGGAGAACTTGTCTGATATTACTGTTCTCCAGTTTTTGCGTCACCCACCCGGCAGGTATGGGATTTGATTTTATCATGATTGTGCCCCTCCTCCTGTCTTGCTGCGGCTTCTTTGTCTTTGGACATGGGGTATCTTTTTTGGTAGTTTCCAGTGTCCTTCTGTCAATGCTTGCTCAACAGCTAGTTGAGATTTGGTGTTCTCGCAGGAGGAGGTGAGCGCACGTCCTTCTGCTCCCAGTTGGTGAGTTCTTTATTTTATAAATTGTATTTTCAGTTTCAGGCTTTTCATTCTTTCTGAATGAAATGGTTTCTGTTTCTTTGCTGAGATACTCTTATTTTTTCCATTCATTACAAGCATATTTTCCATTATACCCTTGTGAATAATTTCTGAGCTGCTTTGAAAAAGTGCTTTAAAATCTTCTAATTTTAAGAGCTGGCTCATATTGGGAATGGTCTGCACTGAGACTTTGTTTCTTGAGTATGGCTCTTGTTTTCCTGTTTCTTCAGATACCTAGTTACTATTGAATTTTGAACATTGTGAATTACATTACTCAGGATTCCATTATAGTCCTCAAAAGAGTGTTTTTGTTTATTTTGTTTTTAAGTGGGCATATGTCTTGACTACACTCAAACTTCAGACTTTCTCTTCTCTGTGGTAGGTACCATGTGACACATCTGTTTTGTTCATTTAGCTCTTTTTTTCCTTTTTGGGTCTTTTTTGGAGCCACATCACACAGCTTATGGGATCTTAGGTCCCCAACTAGGGATCAAACCCGGGCCCTCACAATGAGAGTGAGGAATCTCTAACCGCTGGACTGCCAGGGAATTGTTTTTTATTTTTTTGCAGGGAGGAGATTTCTTTTTGGAATACCTTGTCCAGAGATTATAGTAGTTGTTCTCAAGTGGGCTGGTCCCTTAGGAGCTACTTGGCCATTACCACCTGAAGAACCCTTTTGAGATTTCAACTTAAGTATCTAAACTTAATCCACACAAATGTTGTAAATAGTATGTGACCAGAGTTGATAAATTGCACTTTTATAGCATGTTGAAAGGTAGAAGTATTGAATCGTAGCTTACTAGTTGGGAGTTCTGGGTGCATTTCCTGCTCCATTCTTTTCCTCCAGTTTGATTGGAGCTAGTATTGTTAATCTTCAGTAGGCTTTTCAGTACATTCGAAAGTAGAACGGTGATGTAAACTTACGATTGCTTATTCTATTTTAAATAGTTTTGTGATGTAAAGTCACTTTGACATCCTGTTTTTAGTGGTTCTTTTCCTTAAGGAATTGAAGGGGTCATGAAAAGTGGACAGTCTGTTGTTTTCAGGCAGGATTATTTCTAAATTGTTAAAAACCCCCACACTTAAAAAACGTGAAGATACGGGCTTCCCTGGTGGCTCAGACGGTAAAGCGTCTTGCTTACAATGCAGGCGACCTGGGTTCGATCCCTGGATTGGGAAGATCCTCTGGAGAAGGAAATGGCAACCCACTCCAGTACTCTTGCCTGGAAAATCCCATGGACAGAGGAGCATGGTGGGCTACAGTCCACTGGGTCGCAAAGAGTCAGACACGACTGAGTGACTTCACTTTCACTTTCATGTTCTATCCTAAGTAGTTTCTCAAGGGAGAAATTTGGCATAATTAAGTTAAATCCCTTCTGGGTTGTTTGCTTTTCTTGAGTTCTTGGCAGAGATAGAAGATAACTATTACTGTCATTTTGTTGACCATACAGTGCTTTGAAGAAATGTATAATGCTAGCAAGGAACAAAAAAGTATGCAAAAGCAAGAAGAGAAGAGAATGAGAGAAAGCAGTGATCGTTCCAGATTATTCTTCTCTAAGTAGCTGTGTTCTGGAGATTAATAATGAAATGAAATAATGAAACCAGTATGATTTTAAATAGACCATTCTGCATTAGTGATAGGATTTTAAATTTTAAGATGGTATATTGAATCAGCTACTCAGGTTTTTTTTTTTTCAACTAAAGATTGTTTTTAATCTTTTAACTTAAAAATGATCATAGTAAGTCTGGTTAAATTTGTTACCATACGTAGTTATCAAAAAATTTATTTTGTGATAAGAACTTTTAAGATTTGCTCTTAACAGCTTTCAGATATGCAGAACAGTATTATTACCTGTGAAAGTGAAGTCACTCAGTCGTATCAGACTCTTTGCAACCCCATGGACTGTAACCTACCAGGCTCCTCTGTCCATGGGATTTTCCAGGCAATAGTACTGTAGTGGATTGCCGTCCTTCTCCAGGGGATCTTCCCAACCCAGGGATTGAACCCGGGTCTCCCGCATTGTAGACAGACGCTTTACTGCCTGAGCCACCAGGGAAGTCCTTTATTAACTGTAGTCATCATAATGTGTAGTACATCCCCGTGACTGGCTGACTTGGTAACTGGAAGTTTGTGCCTTTTGATCCCCTGCTTGCATTTTGCCCACCCTTAACCCCTTGTTTCTCACAACCATCAACCAGTCTATTTTCTGTATATGTAAGCTTTTTTTTTTTTGAGGTTCCACATATAGGTGAGTTCATACAGTATTTTGTCTTTTTTATTCTGACCTGCTTGGCTTAGCATAATGCCCTGAGGGTCCATTGTTTATATATAACACATTTTCTCTGTCCATTCATGCCTCAGTGGGCACTTAGGTTGCTTCCCTGTCTTGGCTATTGTAAATAATGCTGCACTGAACAAGGTGGTGCATATCTCTTTTTAAGTTAGTATTTTCGCTTTCTTTAGATAAAAATACTCAGAATTAGCATTGCTGAATCATCTGGTAGTTTTATTTTTAATTTTTTGAGGAACCCCCATACTGTTTTCCATGGTGGCTACATCAGCTTACAATTCCCACCGACAGTGCACAAGGGTTCCCTTTTCTCCATATCCTCTCCAAGACTCATTATTTTGTCTTTTTGATAATAGCCAGTTTGACGGGCATGAGGTGATCATCTTGAGGTTTTGATTTGCATTTTCCTGATGATTAGTGATGTGAAGCATCTTTGCATGTACCTCTTGACCACCTGTGTGTCTTCTTTGGAAAATGTCTATTCAGGTCCTCTGCTCATTTTCTAATTGAGTGGTTGTTTTTTTTTTTTTGCTGTTGAGTTCCATGAGTTTATGTATTTTGGGTATTAACACCTTATCAGATGTATGATATGCAAGTATATTCTCTCACTGATTCGGTTGCCTTTTCATTTTGTTGATGTTTCTTTGCTGTGAAGAAACTTATGAGTATGATGTCTCACTTGTTTATTTTTGCTTTTGTTGCCTTTGCTTTTAATGTTGAATCTGAAAAATTGCCAAAATGAATGTCACAGAGCTTACTGCTTCTGTTTTCTTCCAAGATTCTTACGGTTTCAAGTCTTACATTCAGGTCTTTAATCCATTTTAAAATGATTTTTGCATATGATATAAGATAGTGGTCCAATTTCATTCTTTTGAATGTGGCTGTCCCGTTTTCGCAGAACCATTTATTGAAGAGACTGTCCTTTCCTTGTTGTATAGTCTTAGCACTTTTGTCGTAAATTAATTCACCATAGATGCATAGGTTTATTTCTGGATTCTCTGTTCTGTCCCATTGATCTGCATGTTTGTTCTTATGTCAGTGCCATACTGTTTCAGTAATTTTCCTTTGTAATATTGGGAGTGCGATGCCTCCAGGTTTGTTGTTCTTTCTCAAGATTGCTTTGGCTTGATAGGATCTTCCGTGATTCCAAATAAATTTTAGCACTGTTCTAGTTCTGTGAAAAATCCCATTGACATTTTGATAAGGATTGCAATGAATCTTTGTATTCATTTGGGTGGTAATAGATATTTTACCAGTATTAACTCTTAGAATTCATGAACACAGAATATCTCCATTTTTTGAGTCTTCTTCAGTTTTTCATCATTGTCTTATAATTTTCAATGTAGAGATTATTCATCTTGGTGAAATTTATTTCTAAGTACCTTATTCTTTTTGATGCAGTTGTAAGTGAGATTGTTAATTTCTTTCTGATAGTTGTTAATTTATAGAAACTCAAATTTTTTGTATATTGGTTTTGTATTGTGCAGCTTTACTGAATTCATTATTCTAATAGCTTTTTGGTGAAGTCTTTAGGGAGGTATATAAAATATAGTCTGTAAAAAGTGATATTTTACTTCTTTGTCTGTCTGCTCTGATTAGGACTTCACAATACTCTGAATAAAAGTGGCAAGAGTAGGTTTCCTTGTCTTGCTCCTGATTTAGAGGCAGTGCTTTCAGCTTTCAACTGTTGATTTTGATGTAAACTGTGGGCTTGTCATATACGGTCGTCATTATGTTGAGATATGTTACCTTGGTATCCATATTGTGGAGCATTATGGTCAGTGTATTTTGAATTTTGCCAAATGCTTTTTCTGCATCTACTGAGAGGAGCACGTGACTTTTATCTTTCATTTTGTTAATGTGCTGTATCATGATTGATTTGCAGATACTGAGCCATCCTTGTATACTTGGAGTAAATCCACTTGATTGTAGTGTGTGATTATTCTAATGTATTATTGAATCTGGTGTGTTAGTATTTTGTTGAGTTTTTGCATGTGTTCATGGATGTTGGCCTGTGGTTTTCTTTTCTTGTTGCATAGTTGTCTCCTTTTGGTATCAGGGTAGTGCTGGCCTCACAGAATAAATTTGATGCATTGTTTCAGGTTTTGGGGAGAGTTTGAGAAGGATTGATACTCTTCTTTGAATGTTTGGTAGAACTAATACAGTTGTCCTGGACTTTTGATGGGAGATTTTTGATTATTTATTCTATTAATTATTGATTTGTTCAGAATTCCTATTTATGGTTCAGTCTTGATAGTTTATATGTTTGTAGAAATTTATTCATTTCCTCTAGGTTTTCCAATTTTGGCATATGTTCATACTAGTCTCTTATGATTTTTTGTATTCTGTAACATTGTAACATCTATTTCATTTCTGATTTTTAATTGGAGGATAATTGCTTTACAATACTGTGTTGGTTTCTGCTATATGTCAACATGAATCTCATTTCTGATTTAATGTATTTGAGTCTTCTTGTCTTTTTTTCTTGGTTAGTTAAGCTAAAGTTTTGTCAGTTTTATTTTTTCAAAGAATCAGCTCATAGATTCATTAATCTTTTCTATTGTCTTTTTTAGTCTCTCTCAAATTTATTTCCACTCTGATCTTTGTTAGTTCCTTCCTTCTACTAACTTTGGGCTTCATTTGTTCTTTTTCTAATTCCTTGAGGTGTAAGTTTAGGTTTTTTTGAGATGTTTCTGGTTTTTTAATGTAGGCATTTATAACTGAATTTCCTCTTAGAATTGCTATTTTTTTAACCTCTCATAAGTTTTGGTACATTGTATTTCTATTTTCATTTTTTCAAGGTGTTTTTAAAATTTCTTCTTTGACCCAGCAATTAGCAGCATACAGTAAGTCCCCTACGTACCAACTTTCAAGTAGTAAACTTTCAAAGAGGCAAATGTGTGTTTCCATGTCCAATCACATAAGGCATGGGTGAAATTGTAGCTTGACCTCCATCTGCTGTTGCTGACGATCCTTCAGCTCTGCTATCTCCTACCCCCTCTCCCTCCTCCAGTCTTTTAGCTCTTTTTGCCTGTTCACTTGATGCCAGCCCTGGTATGTCAGCTGTTGTACTCTACTACTATACTTTTCATGAAACTGCTCTGTAAGGTTTAAAATGTTTTGTTTGTTTTCTGTGTATTATTTGTATGAAAGGTATTATAAATCTGTTACAGTACAATACTGTATAACCTGTTGTGCTTTGTTGGACTTAACAAATTGGACTTAGGAATGTGCTCAGAACAGAACTTGTTCATATGTAGTGGACTTACTCTGTTGTTATTTGTGAATCCTCTAGCTTCTTGTAATTGAGTTTTAGTTTTATATACCATTGTGGTCAGAAAAGGTGCTTGATGTGATTTAAGGCTTGTTTTGTGCCTTATCATATTAGCTATTCTGGAGAATGTTGAGTGGGCACTTGAGAATAGTATATATTCTTTCTGTTATCTTTGGATGGAATGCTCTTTATATATCTGTTAAGTGCATATGGTTCACATGTTGATGCCTAAAGTGTTAGTCACTCAGTCATATCTGACTCTTTGCAACCCCATGGACTGTAGCCCGCCAGGCTCCTCTGTCCATGGAATTCTCCAGGCAAGAATACTGGAGTGGGTAGCCATTCCCTTCTCCAAGGAATCTTCCTGACCCAGGAATCAAACCCAGGTCTCCCGAATTGCAGACAGATTTTTTACTGTCACTGCCAGGGAAGCCCTTGTTGATGCCTAAGGTTGAGATTATGCATCTGTGATGTTGTCATCTAAAGACTTATAGTTTGAGACTGTATTTCTGTGATGAATGTTACCATCATCATTATAGTCCAGAGTATTATCAGACTTTTTGCATTCTTGTTCTCATTAATTAATAATAATGAAATATGTCGATTTTCTTGTCCTTGCTAGAGTAGTGAGTGAAAATTTTAATTGTCAGTTGTGTTCAGTCAAAGCTAAAAGACAATGAAAACTCAAGTCCTTTACTTTTTTCTGTAAAGATGATGCAGTATTTTGGGCAATGCAGTAAGAACACTGAAGGATGGCTATTTATCTCATAGTCATACACAGTTTAGATGATTTAATCATTCTTCCATTATCTTAGGGTTCTAGCTTTTCAAAGCATGACTGGAAATAAGTGATGTATAATGATGAGTAAGTAACAAAATATTTTAAGGACAAGTAAGAACATTGAGATCCATGGTTTTTTTCCCACAGATTAATAAGAGCCCACTAGACCAAGTTGTAATTGTCGATGGATTGACTTTTGTTCTAATATTTAAAACAGTTTTTCTTCTTTTTGTACTGTAAAGGATCTCTAAAAGTTAGATTTGGGAGAATGGCATTGAAACATGTAAAATATCATGTATGAAACGAGATGCCAGTCCAGGTTCAATGCATGATACTGGATGCTTGGGGCTAGTGCACTGGGACGACCCAGAGGGATGGTATGGGGAGGGAGGAGGGAGGAGGGTTCAGGATGGGGAGCACATGTATACCTGTGATGGATTCATTTTGATAATTGTTAAAACTAATACAATTATGTAAAGTTTAAAAATAAAATAAAATTTAAAAAAATACAAAAAAAAAATCAATCCTTAAAAGTCAAACTGCTCAAGAAAGAAACTTTAGAATTAAAATTTGGTTTAGTGGACCCTATTGGTATACTGAGAGTTAAAGAAACTGGAAATCCTTTGTTGTTTAAAAAAAAAATCTTGAGTGATGTAATTTGGAAATTTTTTTTGGAATTTAATTTGGAAACTGAAAATTTTTTCTTTATCTTTAAGGCTTTAGGGGACCAGATACTATTTGTAAACCGTCCTGATAAGAAGAAAATTCTTTTCTTCAATGATAAGAGCTGTCAGTTTTCTGTGGATGAAGGTGAGCCTTCCTTTCTAGATACTTTCTTTAATTTGCAGGCATGTTACAAATTTAGGATGATAAAATTCATACTGTTTATAGTACAATTATAACTTAAATGGTATAATACCGCTTTTTTAGCATTATCATCTCTTAGAGCTAACAACTTTATATGTCTAATGTATTTCTCGCAATACAATTTGAAATATGTAATTTGAAAGCTTTTAGGTTAATTGTACTTGCAGTTGTAGTGTAACAGTAAGTTCTTGTTCTCATACTTCAGGTGTACCAAACAGGAGTTTACTTCTATTTTACAAATACTACTTCATATCTTGGTATGAAAGCTCGATCCATGATGGGGAAAAAATATACTTTTTGTGGAGACTGATATTTTCTTAAATAACTTATGAATTTTTGGTTATCCAGTTGGATAAGAAAGGAGATTAATGTTTTTCTTTCTGGCAGTTGTAGAGTTGGATGCTTATGAGCTCTATGCTGTCTTCTAAATGCATGATACTTATATTTTGGATTTTAGTTTCAAATATTTCATCAATATTTGGATGTAAAATAGAATTGAAAGAGTTTAGTTTTGAGAAATTTCTAGACAAGTAGATATTCCCATTTAAGCAAATATCTTTTACTCTAAATTTGTATTAACTTTGAAGATTTATTAAAAGGCAAGAAAAATTGAACATTTTAATTATAAAATTTCAAAAGTAATTTAAACTCCAGCAGAATATTTTAACAATATTGAAAGACGCAGAGTGCAATAGAGTGACACCATTGCTGTCCCAGTTTGGTAACATATTGACTCTCTCTATGACAGTAAATAGAGGAGAGTCTATTGAAGGAATAATTTTGTAAAAGAAATGCATTTACAAATCTTGTTCCTGGAGAGCCCTGTTTTGATTATGATTTATAATTTGTACAGTAACTCCAGATTTTTCTTTTATGTGTTACCTAGCTGCGGATACTCAGTCTTGTGCTGTAATTTCATCAACCTAAAGTTACTTAGATGACCATGATTTTTAAAAATTTATTTGTTTTGAACTGTGGTGCATCCTCATTGCTATGCGTGGGCTTCTGGGCGTGGCGCGCGGGGGCTACTCTCTGAGTTGCCTGTGAGGGCTTCTTATTACAGTGGGGCTTCTCTCGTCGTGGGGCACGAGATCTGGGGCTCATGGACTCAGTAGTTGCAGCTCACAGGTTCCAGAGAGCAGGCTCAGTAGTGGCGGCACATGGGCTCAGATGTCCCAGGGCATGTGGGATCTTCCTTCCCTGACCAAAGATCGAACTGATCCCTTGCATTGCAAGGTGGATTCTTTACCACTGGACCAGGGAAGCCCCGACTTTGATTTTTTGTAGGAAATAGAATGTTATATTTTTGTAAGAATTCTCATCAAGAGTGCCTTGTATACAGTTGGTTCTCTATTAATGTTTGTTAATGAACTGAAAATTTGCAAAGTATTACGGCTCTTCTATAATGCCATTTCTCTGAATAAGCTTCCTGTATGTAAACAGGCTAGTAGTCAACTCCTCCTGTAAATTGTAACGATAGGTGCTCATTCAAGAAAGATTCAGCTGAGCAATTTTTGTTTTGCCTGTGTCTCTTTTACTTGGAGTTTTGCTGTTATATGAACTTTTATAATTGTCAGATTGAGTTCTTCCTATTTAAAACCATAAAAATGGACTTGATCCTTAAGTCCTTCTGAATTTAAATAAACAACTGATTCCTTAAGCATAATTAATCCATTTGAAAAAAAATTTTCATAGTCTTAAACTTAACACTAGCATCACATTTTCAAACAGTCAGAAAGATATAGTAAAAAGCAGATGTACTTTTCCTTTCTCTGGTTCCAGTCCCTTTCTTTTATGGCAAGTAACTGGTTTTACTTTAAATTCTTTCAGTGGTTTTTCCCATATTGCTAAATAATATGTTTATACTGTTATTTATTTTTAGCTTGAAATATTGTCTACTGACTTGCTGTTGTCCATAAGTCACTGTGTGGTATCCGGCTCTCTGCAGCCCCATGAACTGCAGCGTGCCAGGCTTCCCTGTCCTTCACTACCTCCTTGAGTTTGCTCAAACTCACGTCCATTGAGTCATTGATGCCATTCAACCATCTCATCCTCTGTTGCCTGCTTCTCCTCTTGCTCCCAGCATCAAGGTCTTTTCCAATGGGCTTCTTTGCATCAGGTGGCCAGAGTTTTGGAGCTTCAGCATCAGTCCTTCCAGTGAATATTCAGGACTGGTCTCCTTTAGGATTGACTAGTTGGATCTCCTTGCAGTCCAGGGGACTCTCAAGAGTCTTCTCCAACACCACAGTTCAAAAGCATCAATTCTTTGGAACTCAGCTTTCTTCATGGTCCAAGTCTCACATCCATACATGACAACTGGAAAAACCATAGCTTTTACTGTATGGACCTTTGTCTGCAAAGCAATGTCTCTGTTTTTTAATACACTGTCTAGAGTTTTCATAGGTTTTTTTCCAAGAAGCAAGCATCTTTTAATTTTGTGGCTGCAGTTACCATTGGCAGTGATTTTAGAGCCCAAGAAAATGAAATCTGACACGGTTTCCACTTTCCCCCATCTATTTGCCATGAAGTGATGGGACTGGATGCCATAATCTTTGTTTTCTGAATGTTAAATTTTAAGCCAGCTTTCTTCGCTCTCCTCTTTGACCTACATCAAGAGGTTCTTTAGTTCTTCTTCACTTTCTGCCACTAGAGTGATGTCATCTGCATAGCTGAGGTTGTTGATATTTCCCCTGGCAGTCTTGATTCCAGCTTGTAAGTCATCCAGCCCAGCATTTCATATGATGTACCCTGCGTATAAGTTAAATAAGCAGGGTGACAGTACACAACCTTGATGTACTCATTTCCCAGTTTTGAACCAGTCCGTTGTTCCATGTCCAGTTCTAACTGTTGCTTCTTGTCCTGCATGCAGGTTTCTTAGGAGACAGATAAGATGGTGTGGTATTCCCATTTCTTCAATAATATTCCAGTTTGTTGTGATCCACTCAATCAAAGGCTTTAGCATAGTCAATGAAACAGAAGTAGATTTTTAAAAAATTCCTTTTGCTTATTTAATGATCCAGTGTATGTTGGCAATTTGATCTCTGGTTCCTCTGCCTTATCTAAATCCAGCTTGTACATCTGGATGTTCTCGGTTCACATATTACTGAAGCCTAGCTTGAAAGATTCTGAGCATAATCTTGCTAGCATGTGAAATGAGTGCAATTTGCAGTAATTTGAGCATTCTTTGGCATTGCTTTTCTCTGGAGTTGAAATGAAAACTTATCTTTCCCAGACTTGTGGCCATTGCTCTGAGTTTTCCAAATTTGTTGGTATATTGAGTGCAGCAGCTTAACAACACCGTCTTTTAGGATTTGAAATAGCTCAGCTGGAATTCAATCACCTCCAGTAGCTTTGTTCATAGCAATGCTTCCTAAGGCCCACTTGACTTTGAACTCCAGGATGTCTGGCTCTAGGTAAGTGATAACACTATTGTGGTTATTTGGGTCATTAAGAGCTTTTTTGTATAGTTCCTCTGTGTATTCTTGCCACCTCTTCTTAATCTCTTCTGCTTCTGTTAGGTCCATACCGTTTCTGTCCTTTATTGTACCCATCTTTGTATGAAATGTTGCTTTGGTATCTCTAATTTTCTAAAAGAGATCTCTAATCTTTTCCATTCTGTTGTTTTTCTCTACTTCTTTGCATTGTTCACTTAAGGTTTTCCTGTCTCTCCTTGTTTTACTCTGGGACTCTGCATTCATTAGGGTATATCTTTCCCTTTCTCCGTTGCCTTTTGCTTCTCTCCCTTTCTCAGGTGTTTATAATGCTTCCTCAACCACTTTGCCTTCTTGCATTTCTTTTTCTTATCGATGGATTTGGTCACCACCTCCTATACAATATTACAAACCTACGTCCATAGTTCTTCAGACACTCTGTCTATCATATCTAGTCCTGTGAATCTATTTGTCACTTCTACTGTATGATCATAAGGAATTTGATTTAGGGCATACCTGAATGGCCTAATGTTTTTCTCTACTTTCTTCAATTTGAGCCTGAATTTTACGATAAGGAACTGGTGATCTGAGACATAGTAAGCTCTTGTTTTTGCTGACTGTATAGATCTTCTCCATCTTTGGCTGCAAAGAATATATATAATCAGTCTGATTTCAGTACTGACCATCTGGTGATGTCCACAGCAGTCCTCTGTTGTTTTGTTTTCTATGACCAATACATTCTATTGGCAAAGCTGTTAGCCTTTGCCCTGCATTATTTTGGACTCCAAGGCCAAACTTGTCTGTTACTCCAGGTATGCTCTTGACTTCTACTTTTGCGTTCCAGTCTCATATGATCAAAAGGATATCCTTTTTGCTGTTAGTTCTAGGAGGTCTTGTAGGTCCTTATAGAATCATTCAACTTCATCTTCTTCGGCGTTAGTGGTTTGGCCATAGACTTGGATTACTGTGATATTGAATGGTTTGCCTTCAAGACTAACCAAGATCATTCTGTCATTTTTGAGATTGCAGCCAAGTACTGTGTTTTGGATTCCTTTGTTGACTGTGAGGGCTACACCATTCCTTCTAAGGGATTCTTTTCCACAGTAGTAGATATAATGGTCATCTGAATTAAATCTGCCCCTTCCGGCCCATTTTAGTTCACTGATTTCTAATATGTCCATGTTCACTTTTGCTATCTCCTGTTTGACCACATCCAACTTTCAACAACTTTCTCAGAGAGAATATGTAGTATTAATTAGTTCTGCTCTCTAGATGGCAGCATAGTGTAGCATATCTGTTCTGGAAGTAGATGTTTAAGCAAGTGTTTGATTTGGGGGGGCTTCCCTGGTAGCTCAGCTGGTAAAGAATCCACCTGCATTGCAGGAGACCCTGGTTCGATTCTTGGGTCAGGAAAATCCACTGGAGAAGGGTAAGGCTACCCATTCTAGTGTTCTTGAGCTTCCCTCGTGGCTCAGATGGTGAAGAATTCACCTGCAATGAGAGACAGACCTGGGCTTGATCCCTGGGCCAGGAAGATTCCCTGGAGGAGGGCATGGCAACCCACTCCAGTATTCTTGCCTGGAGAATCCCCGTGGACTGAGGAGCCTAGTGGGCTGCAGTCCATGGGTCGCAAAGGGTGGGGACACAACTGAGCAACTAATAAGCACATCACGTGTTTGATAGGAGAGAGATGGCAGTAGTTCTGTAAGAATAGCCTGAATGTGTTTGTCTTGTCTCTGGTGGTAGCCTGTCATGACATGTGTGTAGCAAGCAGGTATTTTATGATAAAATTGTTGCATAGTGCATGCTCTCTGTGGAATTCAGAGGAAAATCCAGATTTAGTGATTAACAGTGCCAG